>NW_024467115.1:26020347-27483472 GCF_017591425.1 Ochotona curzoniae | reverse complement strand
AATACAGTTTTCCTGTTCTTGCCGGGTCTGGTGTGATACTTGGGTGATGTGACTGTGTTTTTATGTGTGATTGTGGTGCTCAAAGGTGAGTTGCCTTTGTTTTTCCACACTTAGGATGGATTAAAATTTGGCACAAGCAAATCTCTTCTCTGTGGAGCTTACATGTCACAACCTTAAAGAGAGGAGGCACTGTAACTGCCACGGGATTCTCCCTCGCCAGAGGCTGGAACTAACTAATGGATAGGAAAAGGCGAAGGGGTGTACAGTTAGGCTTGCAACCTAAAACACAGGGACTTTCAAAATTGTGATTTCCGCCCTCTGGCTGGAGAGGGAATCCAATATCCTACTTGCAATTTTCTATGTTTATTCAGCAAATGTTTCCAAAGTGCCTACTGTGTGCTGCAACTGTGCACACAGACGCTCCCTTCTCTCTTGGGGAAACTCCCATTCTAATGGAGGAGGGAGACAAAACATTCACATGCCTATCATTCCGATGACAGTTCTTTTGGCAAATATAGCAAGGTGGTGTTTTAATGCTGGGTTGCTCATTTTAGAGCCTTACAATGGCTAGAACCACAACGAAGAATCCAGAACCAGCACTTTACATTTAGAGGTCTAAAGTGACACCAGCAATTACATTCGGCCTGTGCCTTCCTGAAAGCCATTACCACTTGACATCACAACATTGACTCCAGCCTTCCCTGCTCACCACTCCAGATTTTCATTTCCCATTCTCCTACGGAATTAAGCAGGTAATCTGAACTCTCGAAACCAATCAGAATACTCCCAACATCTCTAATACTGGCAGTTTTAGGCAAATGCTTTGACCTGCATCCTTGTTGATGAGTCTTGAAATCTAATACAGGCTTTTGTAGGTGGCTTCCTGGCTCAGAAAAAAAGGATGATACAGGAAAGAGATGGACTATTTCCACCACTGGAACCTAGGTGACATGCTGAATGAGACACCTGACCCAGTGACAGCAAGCTTGAAACCATAGAGATGCCACAGTGACAGTGAGGGCCCACAGGAAAGCAGTGGAGGATGGCCCAAGTGCTTGCATCTCTGCACCCATGTGGGAGAGTGGATGAAGCTCCTAGCTCCTGGCGTGGGCCTAGCTTAGCCCTGGTGAATGAACCAGCAAAGAGGAGATCTCTCTGTGTCTCTCCTAAATCAACTGATCAATCAATCAACCTTTAAAAGGATCCCTACAAGGCTTTGAAGTCACAGAAGAAAGAAGACACCTAGGTTGAGTTATGGGCCTGTCCAACCCTGGAGTGCCCCACAAATAAATGTAGATGCAAAGCCACCCGAATGATGAGTGTCCTAAAGGATTAAGTGCACAAATAAAGGAGCAAAGATAAAAATCACATCCCTACTCCATTTATGGTTGTCACAGTTTTAAAAAGATTCATTTATTTTTATCTGAAAGGCAGTATTACAGAGAGAGAGAAACAGAGAGGGAATTTCCAGCTGCTGCTTCACTCCCCAAATGATCACAATGGCCGGAACCTGGCTGATCCGGAGCCAGGAAGCCAGGAAGTCAGGGCCTTCTTCTGGGTTTCCCACAGCACTGCAGGACCTGGTGACTTGGGTCCTCTTTCTCTGCTTTTCCATTTGCATCATCAGCCAGCTCTATCAGGAGTGGCGCTGCTGGAACTTGACTCTGTGCACAGGGGTGCAGGCCCCATCACAGCTTTTATTATTGTTGTTATTTTCACTTCAGGAAAAAGAAACTAAAGGATTAGCAAACTTCATGCTGAAATAAGTATCTGGATTGCCTACAGTTAAAGAGTCAGTTTGGGGTGGGCACTTGGCACAGCAGTTGCGACACTGTTAATGGCACCCACATTTCAGATTGGAGTAATTGGGCTCAAGTTCAGTTTTGATCTCCAACTCCAGCTTCCCGCTGGTGCGCATCCTCAGCTGATGATGAGTCAGTGCTTGGGTCGCTGACAACCTCACGAGAGATTTGGACTGAGTTCATGGCTCTTGCCTTTGGCCTGGCCCGGCTCTGATTGTTGTGGCATTTGGGGAGTGAACCAGAAGATGAGAGATTTCTCTCTGTTTCTCTATTTTGGTCTCTCTCTGCCTTTCAAAAAAACCAAAAATTTACAATCAATCCAATACATAGTGGTGTTACATTAAATTAATTATGTAGGACTTACAAGTTTGCTGGTTCAGACACAGTGTCGAATGAACCTACTTTTCCTTTTAAGTTTCCTTTAATAAAAAATCTGCTGTTGAGTCCAGTCTTTCGCTTTTATCATTGAAATAAATAGAGAATAGTCACTGCCATCAATTGCCTGTTTGTTTCCCTCAGAGAGCTCTCCCACAGCATACATTATGTATGGAGATGAGAGGGGAAACGGGCCCCTTTTCATACTGTCTTTCTTTTATACCACAGTTTCTCCACGGGGTCTACTTTGAAATAAAATGAAAGCAAAAATGCTAAAGCATTGCGGTCAGAATGCGGCTTTCTCTCAATATGAAATGCCAATTGTCTTGCAAATATTTTATTTCTCCTTTGCAATGTTCTATTGGTCACTCTGATAGAGTCAAAGCCGCTGAATATTTATAAAGATTTCTTCTTTTGGGGAGAAAGAGGAGAAAGGCAGTAACAAACTCCTTGGGTTGTTATCTAGCGACTCAACATTCATTGTTTAAGGACAAATCGTAGGGCATTACATTTTTTTAAAAGAAAGCTAAATATGTATTCTTTATAACACCACTTCTGCGTGAATCCATCCATTGTTATATAGCAATTAGGAACGCAGTCATAAATGGGGTTTGTAGTGTGTGTGCTGGTGGGAGTGGGTGGAAGAACGTGGCAGCAGCCTCTCCTGGGCCTAAAACCACAGGTCCTCTCACCACCGAGCATCAGATCTCTTTTCACCTGTGTGCCTTTAGATTGTTCTATCTGAACATGTCAGAGGCAACCGCAGCATTGTTCTGCCTTCCTCACTGCTGTGCCTTGGTGCCCCTTGTCCCGTCCTGGAGGAGGCAGGTCTGGGTCACCTGTTTGTACACCAGCAAGGTTTTTAAATGTAACAACTTATATATTCTCAGCATTCATATATTCGGTCTTTAAAACGTTTAGGAGAAATGTGTAGTATGAAAGAGCCATGCTTAAATTTCAAAATCGACTTGTAACAGCTAATCTGTTTAATAATTTATTTGAAAAAAGAGAGAGAAAGAATGAGAGAACATCCACCTGCTGTTACACTTCTCTGACGGCCACGATGGTCATTGCTGAGCAGGCTGAACCTGGGGGCAAGGAGCTTCATCCTGCCGCCCACAGGGATGGCAGAGACTCCCTGGCTCCCACCCTTGTGCCGTAGCAGGGTCTGCATGAGCAGCCAACTGCAGTCAGGAGCAGGCTCAGCTACCCCCCAGTGGGCCAGGAGGAGCTGAACGCCCATGCTGTTCTGTTTTAAAGATTTATTCATTTTTTATTGCAAAGAATAGAGACAGAGAAAAAGATCTTCTATCCACTGATTCATTTCCCAAGTGACTGCAACAGCCAGAGCTGAGCCTATCCGAAGCCAGGAGCCAGGAGCCAGGAGCTTCTTCTAGGTCTCCCACATGGGTACAGGATCCCAAGGCTTTGGTCCATGCTCAACTGCTTTCCCAGCCACAGACAGGGAGCTGGACAAGAAGTAGGGCTGCCAGGACTAGAAACCGTCGCCCATATGGGATCCCAGCACTTCATGGTGAGGACTTTGTCCGCTAGGCCACGGCGCTGGGCCCTGCTCTACTTTTTTCAGTGGCAAAAATATTCTCAGATTTTTCTTATTTCATATTTTCTTCTTCCTCATAACAAAATAAATGTAATGTTCTAACACAACATAACTCTATATAGCAATCAGAATTGGGACGGCTGAGTTACAGGAGCAAGCATTTTTCAGAGGCGGAGAAGCAGACCGACCTCACGCTCCGGTGAGCCGGGATGGCCTGCACCACGAGGTCCCACCTTCTGCCCGTGGCTGAAGCTTGTTTGTGTTGCACTCCCCATGGCCTGTGAGCGACAATGGTCACCACTGCACCTTTACAGACAAACGGAGGCCTTTATTCTAACCTCATCAGAAATGTGACTATGTGAAAGTGCACAGCACCGTGGCCCTGAAGGCACTCTTCTGAGAGCTTTATAAATATTCACCTGTGCCATCCTGATCACGGTCCTCTGAGGAAGTCATCCTCAGGCCCACATTTTCCTTTTGGGGAATGGAGAGTGGAGGCCCATCTAGTCGGCAGCCGCCTGGAGCTTGAACTCAGACTGCTTGTTGCTCTCTGTCTTGCTCTCAACCATTGAGCTATTCAAACATATTTCTGATTCTTGCGTCTTATTGAGGGAATTTTCAAGAATCACAGCCCTGTATGCCTTGACCACACCCAGAACACTTCCACCGTTTGCAGAATCTGATAGCATTTAAGAAGATTCAATAAGCTTTCATCTGGGCGTCAGATTGCAATGTGTTATTATCCTCATTATATAGATAAGAACGGTGAGCAGATCAGCTGAGTGCAACAGAGGCAAGGTTGGGAACAGAAGCCCCCAGACCCGTGATCTGATCACAAGACACGTTGCTCTTACGAGGTGTGGCTTTAATAGACTTGGAAGGAGGGCACGCACTCAGGGAAAAGCAGGGAAGAACGACGTGAAACGCACACTTGGCACGCAATCGCCCTGTTTGCAAGGTGAAGCGAGGGCTTTCCTACACTCAGCATTTCCACATGTGGGCGATCACGCAGAGTGCACAGCTGTGATTGTAAGGATAACTGGATATGAACTCGACAAACCTGTTGTCCCTTCAAGAGTCAGGAGCTCAAGTAGTTGTAGCTCTCAGTGCAAGAACTCCACAGTTCTGCGGGTCGAAATAAGCTGGCGCTCACACAGCAGGAGGTGAGCTTGGCTCTCTGCTCAAGGCGGGGTGGGAGACTGGGGAGCGGGGACAGGATCACTTCCCTATCTAAGCAAGAAGGCCCCGATTCTTGGTTTTAATGAAAGCAAGAAAGAAAAATTTGTGAAATAGTTTTTGTGTTGTATGACTATTGATGACAGTGATACTGACTGTGTCTGGGAAAAGTTCTAACTGCTGATTCACCTGGACGGACAAGTTTTTCCTGAGCTGCCTACCCTCCTCTGCCTGGCCACCCACTTGAGACACCAGCCAAGTGATGTGCAGAAGATGAAACAAAATCCAGGTGCCCCATACAAACCCCACAGACTAGGCTGGCACCGAAGGGGACGAGCAGCAACCTGCTTTTGAACTGAAGGAAAGCAGAAAGAAGACTTTTTATAAAGGAAAAGATAACTGTGTTTCAGTTTCATTTTATGGAGAATGAAAAAGATACAGAGGAAGAAGGAGAGTATTCAGGGCAAGGGGAGGAAAGAGGAAAGCTTGGAGCCCCGGGGGAAGAGCCTAGCAGAGAGCTGAAGGGGAAGGAACGGCTCAGTGGCTGGGAGTGCGGTAATGGACTTGAACTTCTTCTGTCCCTTCCGTCTGTTCACCACTGTTATCACTGCCCTTTGAAATTCTAATTAGCCAGTTAATCACTGTTCATAACCATCACAGCTCACCAAAGGGAAAATGATGCTTTGGGCCTTAGCTGAAGCGGCCAACTACATGTCTGGATCAAACCAAATCAACCTTGGACGTGCCAGTCTCCATCCTCCTGCTTTCAGTAGCCGCAGAGAATTTTCCAGGAGCCTTGTCACTTTCAACAGGAAGCGCTCAACAGGAAGGACAAATGTGTTAAAAACCTGACATCCTCTGTACCTCCCCAAACCTTTAAATACAGAAGACTTTTTTGCTGACTGTGTTTTTAGTTCCACTCTGTTCTGTTTCACTATTTTATATGCGGCTATGCAAAAGATATGGAAGGCATAAATTCAGTACCAACCAAACTCTTCTGAGGCTTTGTCATGTTAATACCATTTGAAAATGAAAGTAAAATTTTATTTTTAGATTTAACCTTGTAAATTGCCCACAAGCAATTTTTTTTTTTTTATTTCCAGTTGATTTATTTGAAGAAAATAGGCTTAGATTTATTGGGTCTGTTAATAAAAAAAAAAAAAAAATGAAATGGCCTCCTGTAGTTTCTGCTGCTATTTATTGATCTCTTTCAAATTTAGCAAGCAATTCAATCTGCAGTAAGGCGTGTTGAAAGGAATGGATTGTGAATGTAAAAATGAAATGAACATTTAGAAAGCATTTTCAAGTCCCAGGAAGTAGCTTTAATAAATGGCAATAAATTAAATTCACATCACTGGGGGAAAAAAAAAGAGGAATTTTGTTTTAATGGTGAACTACACAGACATGGTTTATTGGAAATAGGATCCATTGGCCACGATTAAAAGGCTAACCACAGAATGGATGTTGTAGCTCTGAAGAGCGGAGCATCCATCACACTCTCCCATGCTCCCTCTGCCTTCAGAGACTTTGAGAAATCACTTCTGAGACTGTTATTTCTCCTTTCCGTCTCTGAGCGTTCGTTCCCTGCGATGGGTAGTGGTGGGAGTATCAAAGCATTGCTCTGATGTGAATGTCTGTATCCCCTCCAAAATTCATGCTCAAACAGTTCCCATCACGGCGGTGTGCGCAAGGCTTTGGAAGGTGACTAAGCCAGGATTCCCTTACAAATGAACCAGTGCCTTAGCAGGGGGCTGAAGGGACCTAGCCAAGACGCTCCAGCCCTCCTTCTCAGTGAGGACACCACATCCTTCCCTCTTTCTCTTCCTTCCCTCTAGCCACGTGAGGACACAGAATTCAAGGCCCCTTCTTGGAACCAGCGATGGAGTCCTTGCCATGTCACATATTGCCTCACACCCTGAATGTAGACTCTTCCACCTCCAGACGTGTGAGGAGTAAGTTTTTGTTCCTTGTGAATGTCCCAGGCTCTGGTATTTTGTAATAGCAGGACAAATAGCTTAAAACAAGAGAATTTATCTTCAAAATAAGAACTACTAGAGATACTTTCCCAGACTTAGACGAGACCCCCTTTGCAGGGCCAATCCCACGTGTATGTTTCTGTCATGCCCTGTGTTGTTTCTGCCATAGATGCCTCTATTAATTACACCTTTGTTCTCAGCACTCTCCTGGCTGCCTCCACACCTTGCGCCACTCTGTGCTGCTCCTCTGAAAGGTTTCTGTATTCCACATCTTTCCTGAGACCTGCACTAGGTCTACCTTCTTCATCTTCAGTTTTTTAAAAAGCTGAACTCATAAGGCCTCCTGTCAAGGTGCCTCATGGGTCTGTATTTACCCTTCCCTGGGAACCTTGTTTATATGCTTAGCATCAACTAGACCTTATATGTTGATTTCTCGTGTTCTTATTCTTCACTTCAAATTCTGTTTGACTAAAACTGAGCATCTTTCCCTAAATACGCTTCCAGTTGTGAATTCCAGAGTGATGCTATCATCTACCCAACCACCAGGGGGAGTCTGCGCCTGACCAACACAACACAGGAAGTGACTTCAATGACTCTTTTCTCAAGTCCCCCAGCACAAGCATATGTCTAGAACCACCCTGTTAGCTCGGGAGAGAAGTACTTCCATCACGTACAGTAGTGACAGCTCTGGACCTGTGAGCTTGGTTCTTTCCAAGAGCCTGGATGGAGAATGGCCACAGGAACCCAGCAGGTGTCCCAAACAGCCAAGCCTCTCACCCATCCGTGCGATTATCCTCTGTGCCCTGCCTTTCGCCTTGACTGTGTGTTGAGGGAGAGCTTCAGAAACAGACTTACTAAACAAAGCTCTGTATACTTCCTATTTTCCTGATAGACTCCTCTTCCTTCTCGATTTTAAGGTTTAATCTAACTAAATTCATCTTCAGTTTATCCTTCTGTTGTGCTTTGCCATACTAGTGTCCCTAGTAGACTTTCTAAAATTCAAATGAGATAATGTATCTCAGAACCCTCAATGTCTTCTCCAGACTTTCAGAATAAAGCTCAAGCTCTTCAGCCTGGTCTGCTGTACTGTCATGTTGATCATGGCTCCACATTTTCTGCCTCTTCTCTTCCTCTGGGGCAGAACACAGTCAGAGCAACTCTCCCTCCTGTGATTGTCTTTGCATCTTCCACGTATCATTTATTCATTTGATGTCTAGTTGCAGAGCACCAACCACATGCCAGTCTGTGTTATGTGTACCAGGGAGACAAGACCGGGCAACACAGTCTGTGTTATCATGGAACCAAACTCGACATCTAGAGTCTCCATCAGAAAAACCACAAACATTTAAAAATGTTAAGAAAATTAGATAGATTTGTAGGACATTAAGAAAGTTGTATGTACTTTAGCCTGATTATGTAGGGTAGGTCCTTCTGAAAGAAAGACGGATCAAGAAATGAGAGCCCTCATGAGACTCTAATGAAAGTGCCAATGTAGTAACCAAAAAACTGATTGTCAGAGAGGGGTGTGTGTCAGGCTTTATAAAAATGGAGCCTTTTTTAGGACAGGATAGACAAGTGCTTTCTGAGCTGGGTGCTTTGTGCAGTGGCTAACAGGCTGCTTGAGATAATCCACACCCCATATTGTGACATCTGCGATGTGATGCTGGGCTCTGCTCCCAGTCCCAGCTTGCTGCTAATGCATATCCTGTGAGATAGCAAGCAGGTGATGGTTCAAGGGACTGAGTGCATGAAACCCACATGGGAGACCCGGATTCCCGACTCCCAGCTTCATCCTGGCTCAGTGCTCGCTGTTGAGAACATCTGGGGAGTGAACCAGCCAGCACATGGGTGCTCTCTGTCTCTCTCTGCCTTTTAAGCGAATTTCTAAAATTAAACCGATAAACATGTGCTTTCAGAGGCAGGCATGCTAGTCGTAGCCATAGTAAGTGTCACATGAGCATCACAGAGAAGCAGGGGAAGTTGGCAAGGTGGGAAGAACTCCAAGCTGTGTGGATTTAAATGCCTACGTGGCCTCTCACCATCCGTATGACCTGTAAAGTCCAGAGCAGAACTTCTACCAGAGTACCACCAGTAGGAGTCCATTTTCTGACCTGGCTCAGGTGCTGGGCAGAAAGGGGAAGCTGAACTCGAAGGTGCCAGTGCCAGCTCTCACCCTCCTCCTGCAAGCCCAGGGAAGGGAGGGCAACAAAGCCAGCGAGTTCTTGGCTGTCCACCACATTATCCTCCACCGAGAGACACATGGATCGCAGGGCTGGGGCAGAGTTGACATACTAGAAGGATCTCCCACTAGGCCTGTAGGTTTGTGCCATTCACTAAGAAAAGAATAGTTTTATAGTTTTCATGTTGGAACATTTTGGCCAGGCTCTTTTTGTGACCATCTGTGGCAATGTGCGAACTCGTTGTTTGTCACTAGTTCTTTTCTCCCCTTCCTCCCTCCCCTGTTGCTTGGCAGCTCAATTTGTTTTTGCTCTCAATCAGTGGCACACAATTTGAAGCAGATGTTTTCAAAGGTGCTTGACTTTTAAGCAGAGCGTGTGCAGTGCCCTCTTGATGGTGCCGCTACACTTAGCCCTGGATCTGGCTTGCAAATGAGGGTACTGGGGTGCTTGTTGGCCTGGGAATGGGGGCTGCCTGAGCCACTAGAGCTCCAGAGTCTGGGGGTGTTGCTTTAGGGACAGTACTGGGCTACCCTACTAGCATCTTCAAACTGACCATGCTGTTTCCTGGAGGCACGAAGGTTTACGAAGGTTATTTGGTTTTCGGTGGGTGACAGGCTTTAGCTCAGGCAGTCATGAATGGAACCCTGCCTCCAGCACACCTTTGATCTGATACAACTCTCTGCTTTTTGTTCTGTAAAATGGGGATTGGAATGCTGCAATACCCCAAGGGCTGCTGTGGACATGAGAAATGGCAATTTGATAAAGCCCCTTCCTTCAATAACTGGCATTCAGTTAATGAGTGAGCACACAGATTTGTCAAATAGTATTATTCCTGCCTAGATTTAAAAAGTCTTTGGGGGCCTGGTAGAGTAGCCTAATGACTAATGTCTTCTCCTTGCATGTGCCGGGATCCCATACAGGTGCTGGTTCATATCCTGGCTGCTCTACTTCCCATCCAGCTCACTGCTTGTGGTCTGGGAAAGCAAAAACAAATGGTCCAAAGCCTTAGGACCCAGCACATGCATGGGAGATCTGGAAGAAGCTCCTGGTTTCGAATCAGCTCAGTTCTGATCACTGTAGCCATTTGAGAAGTGAATCAGCAGATAGAAGATTTTTCTCTCTGTCTCTCCTTCTTTCTGTAAATCTGAATTTCCAATAAAAATAAATGAATCTTAAAAAAATAAACAAACAAAGCTTTGGGCAGGTGGTGTGGCATAGGTTAAGGTACCATCTACAATACTGACACTACACATGAATGCCAGTTCAAGTCTTGGTTGGTCCACTTCCAATCCAGACCTTGGCTAATGTGCTTGGGAAAGTGTGAGAACACAGCTGAAGGGCTTAGGCTCCTGTTACCCATGAGGCAGACCTGGATAGAATTCCAGTATTTTGGCTTTACCCTGGCCCAGCCCTGGCTGCTGCAGCCATCCTTTATATAGTCCAGTGCTAAGAATGCTGTTATCCCCATGTTACAGACAAGATACAGAGAGGTTAAGGAAGTTGCTTGAGTTGGCACAGCGCTCTACTCCAGTGCAGTGTTAGGTGGGGCTGTGCGGTGCAGAAGAGGCCATGTGGACTCTAAGCCAGGACAAAAGGTCAATGCTGTATCATGGCGGACTCCATCTAACTCCCACACCTGCCCTGATTCTCTAACTGGGCTCTGAGCGATGCTCCCACTGTGTTTATGATTGAGATGAGGGATATTAGAGGTTCCAAATGAGGTCATGGGAGACATACAGTGCACCAGGGGACTAGCTCCAGGACAGAAACCTTGATCGCTGGCACTGCTGGCACTGCCTACACTAACCAGGGCGAGGGGGCCAGTTATCACCTCTTAGAGCCCCCCAGAACCAGCAGGCTTCATGGAGGCACCCGAGTGAGCCCCTGGGTCGTGTCTTGATTCCAACCCATTGCTTTTGTTTTTTTGTCCTGGCATTATAACATCACTTGCTGCTGTAAATAATTAAATAAACATGATATTTTTTTTCCTTTCTAGCCACAGTCATAGAATAATAAAGATGCCCAGATGAATAGACACTAAGAACCTCACTTGTTTAAGCACAAGAAACAACAAAGAGTAGTGATATTCATGTGGGGAAAGAATCCACAACTCCCCCCGCCCCTGCCCTGCCACGTCGTCCACATTCGGCAAGCTTCCTTTCCTTGGCCGCACATTAGCAGGCATTGGTGGGCACGGGGTAGCCAGGCACAGGTGGCTGTTGCTGTCTGAGGATTTTCTGCCAGCTCTTCCCACTCTGTGCCATTACACATTGGAGTGCTGTGAACAGTCTGGGTGTGCTCCGCAAGTGGAAATCACACCGTAATTCATCACCAGCCGTAACCAGTCACTCATGCTGCCTCTAGGGTAGAGTGCGCAAGGCTATTTATTCCTGAGAAGCTAGCTTTAAATGCTTTAACCCAACACAAGTTTCCTCATAGGCAGCCACGAGGGAAGGCAGCGGAAGTGTCTTCAACACAGCCGTTCCCCTCAGAGCTCCGTCCCACACAGAAGAGACCACAGCATCAGCTTTGGCACAGCCTGGCTGCAGAGGCTCTGTGTGTGACAGTTTAGACATAGTGAGCCCCACCAACTTCTCGCTCTTCTGCTAGAACCTTGCTTCCACTTGATGCGCATCTTACACATTTCCCAAGAAATGAAGATGTGTCCATTGTGGCCAGACTAGGAGGTATAGTGACTGGCTTTCCTGCTTCTTTTTTTTTTTAAATTGAATTCCATTTGGAATAAGACTAATGAATTTAGGTTCAAAATCATGTAAGACAGACCCATAGAGCAGGACTGCAGCCCTTCTCGAGAGTGGCTGCTGCTGACTTAGCTCAAACCCTTGGGGTCGGCAGTTCAAGGTTGCAGAACCAGGCGAGCATGCATGAGTGCAGCTAACTCAGGTGTCTCTGCAATGGGAGCTCTGACTCCCTGGAATGTTTTGTTCTGGGAAAGATGTTCTGGCCCTTCCCACCGGTGAAAAGCACTGGATCTGGGCAGAGATGGCCAATGACCAGGCTACAAGCTAGTGCAACGACTGGAATCCTCTTCTGTCTCCTGGTTCAGCAGAAGCACATGGAGACCCTACAGGTTGCTGCATAAGAGATCATAGAAAAGTTCCTGGAAAATGTTGCTATGAAAAAGCTGTGCATGGGTTTCAAGATTATTATTTTTTTAAACAAAAATAGAGTCATCGCTTCATTGCATTTGCTCAAACGTTACTGTTAGCGTAAAGGAAAAGCAGCTGATTCTAGTGGGACCTCCTTGAGACTACCTCTGATGTAAAGTACCATCAAAAGTCCCCTTCCCTCTGCCAGGTGCTGTCTGGCATCTTGGAACTGGGGGAAACACCAAATATACATCTTGGCACATCTTGTATTTAGGCCCAGTGCTGGAGATGGTGTTGTGTGAGAACAGAGGTGGGAAGCCATTGTTAGCATGACAGACGATGCTAATGACAGCTGCAAATGCTGCAAACGCGTAAGCTCAACTAAACTTCAAAACCTCTCTCTTTTTGAGAGAATACTATTTTTAATCCCAGAAAACGAGGCAGAAAAGGGAAGTAACTTTTCCACAGTCACTCAGTTGTGAAGTGATGAATTCAAGATTCTAAACCTAGTTTTGATTCATTCCAGAGTTCTAAGAGCTTATCCATTCATGCTAAAACCGCACTTATCACCTGATCTTACACATTAATTTGTGGGAGGGAAGGGGGAATCCACACATCTGGTAGCAAATGCCTATGTTTTAACTTCATGTGAGAATGCATGCACCATCAATTTCCATCAATTACCAAATGCAAAAATCAGAAATCAGAAATCAGACCATGCCCAGTGTCATGAGCCTCGGGTACCGCCGTCAGAGAAAAGCCAGTCCAAACACACGGCATTCGGGGTGGAGTGACAGGCCCGTCACAAAGGCAATCACGTAAAAAACAAAGCTGCCATTAGCAACTTCCTGAAATCCCGAGAAAGGCCTTGTTTTCTGGGCAGCCTAATGACAAACACACTTTCCCTAGTCATCATTTCCAGGTTTTTACTCTTGGGAGCACGTTATCATAACCATCAGACCAGCGACATCAAAGACTAGGAAACATTTAGGTTTTAGAAAATAACGACTTAGAACCCTACTAAATCAAAAGAGCAACGGGGAAATAAATGAGACAGCTCAGAGGCAGCTGCTGGTTCTGCAGAGTCGGACCTTGGCAGAGGTTTGCAAGTGTTACTGTTGCAGATGATGGTAAGAAATCTGTCCAGGGGACCCAGAATCTCCAAGAACAAAGCACTGTCATGAGATCCTGAACTGAACCTGACCGCTGTGGCAATCTTTGCTTTCAGGACTGACCAGCTGGTTGTTTCTGAGCCCAGAGAGGTCAGAAACAAAACAAAAACCTGAAAGGGAATAATAAAAATAACAATGCCATCTGAATGGGTAATTTCCTTCAGAGAACAGAATACCTACTTCTGTCCACTTCTACTCTGCCCCGCCATCCTAACACACACACACACACACACACACACACACACACACACACACACACCACACACACACACAACACACACACACACACACGATGGATACTTTTTGGCATCCATACCAATTCCATCTTGAGGAAATCACTGAATCCTATCCATTGAAATGCTCACTATTTCAGGTTGAACTTGACTTGGTGGTTAATTTTATCCTGGCAAATGTACTGATCCTAGAGGTGAGAGCAGAGGTTCCTATCCGTGACTGAGACCCCCTGAGCCTGTGGGAGGGAAGTGCATGCCTGCTGAGTCTCCCTCCTGCTCGGCTGGAGAGGGTCCAGCCAGGCCCTCAGGGTGCTCACAGAGGAACTGCAAATGCTTCAGCAGTTCAGAACAGCTAGAAAAAAAAATAACACAGAAAACAAATCCTACTGCACCTCAACTCGGCATGTCTAGCTCTCCCTGCACACAGGCAGCACCAACTTAGCAGTTTTTCTTTCCTTTTTCTTTTAATAAAAATCAAATCAACTGTGGGAGTATACCAAGACCAAGACACAGAGTGCCATGCCCTGAGCCATCGTGTGCTGTCCCAGAGCCTCATCAGCACAGTGGGTGGCGTGGGCACAGGAACTGGATTCAAAGACACTGGGCCTGTGCCTCACACTGCTCTTATCTGTGTGATGTGGGACCTGATTAAACACACACCTGCTCATTCTACGCTTTCTTCTATAAAATGAGGGAAATACGTACGTGCCTCTTCAGACTTTGGTGAAGACCCAGTGAGTTGATGTGGACACAGCTGCCTCACACAGCTCCCTGTCTCACTCCTTTGGAGCAGGTAGATAGCAAAACCCAGCTTTGGGATACAAAAATTATATCTCTACTAGCAAAATATAGAGTATGCATAAACTGCATGCATTCTAATTTTTCACCAAGATAAGGTTTGATTTTATTAAAACATTTTGAAAAAATGATTGTGAGGCAGAAAGAGACAGAGAGAAACTAAAAGAGAGAGAGAGAATTCCTCCATCTGCAAGCTCACTCCCATGTGTCTGCTGCGGCCAGGATAGGGCCCTGCCAAGTAGGAGCTGGGAACAATGCAGGTATCTCCTAACTGTTAGTCATTGTTGAATCATCAACCCCGCCTTGTCCCCACATGTTCCTGCTCTTGGCATTGGCACCAGTGCCACAGTGAAACTGTCACCCAGAGGTGCCTCTCCTACCTTTGTGCTCATTCGCACTGTGGTCCAGTTCCGCTTTACCCACCCTCCGGCAGGTGCTCTGCGTGACAAAGATTTCTCTCTTCTTTAGCTTCGTCCTGAACTCTCCAGCTTTTCTGGCCACACAGCCCCAGTCCACGGGCTGCCTGCAACCCAATATGTTCCTGAGGAGCTATCAAAACTACTCTTGGTGACGCGAGAAGGTTCGTTGGGAAGGCAACACTCCCCCTGCAGATGAGAGCGGACATTCCTGAGCTCTGTTCAGGTGTGCCGGATGATGACGCCACCAGTCCTCTTGAGGCCAGCACTCCTGGGCTATCTTCCTCATTCCACAGCGGCTCTGGCATCAAGGGAATGGTTGACAGCAACACTTCCAGAGGCACAGCAGCAGCCATGACTGATACCAGCTGCCAAAGGCCACATGTGCAGCCCTCATGGCCACACGGGTCAAGTGGGGTTGTGGGAGGAGCACGCTGGCCACACAGGGGTTGATCTTTAGCTTTTTCATGCACTGTTCCATCACTGGTAACTTACTTTGAATGGTCTGACTTTGACTGTATCATAGGAAGTAGTACTATGATGGGGAGTCTGTGAGATAACCCATAAAATGCCTCAATAATATTTAGCCTTTTCCTTGAATGTTCCTTCAAAACTTTCCTTGAGCAGTCTTTTCCCTATTTTATGATCTAACCCATCACTACTGATTGCCATTGTCTGTGTTAGAGACAATGAGAGCCAGATCCGAGCGTCCAACCCAGGCACTCACATGTGGAACATGGGTGTGTTGGTCATTGTCTTCACTGGCTAACTAACTGCTTTCATTTGCATTTTAAATCTATTCTCCATTAACTTTAGAAATGTTTTAAGTTTGAAATATAGACAGATCTGGGCCTGGCATGGTAGCCTATGGCTAAAGTCCTCATCTTGCACGTGCCAGGATCCCACATGGGTGCTAGTTCTAATCCCTGCAGCCATGCTTCCCATTCAGCTCCCTGCTTGAGGCCTGGGAAAACAGTTGAGGACGGCCCAAAGCCTTGGGACCCTGCACCTGCATGGGAGACCAGCAGGTCTTCCACGTGGGCAGCAGGGATTCAAATACTTGAACCATCATCTGCTTTCTAGGCACATTAGCAGGAAATTGAATTAGAGGCAGAGTAACCAAGATTCAGTACTTTCTCCGATGGGATGCAGGTGCATCAAGTGACAACTTAGCCCACTATGCCATCACGCTCATTCCTCCATTCACTTTTTGAGGCATTCTTACATTATTTAACACCACCAACATCACCCATAATCCGATGACCGAGTATAACTATAGCAAAACTCTTAGTATCCATAGAATGA
Source organism: Ochotona curzoniae (assembly GCF_017591425.1). Taxonomy (NCBI): domain Eukaryota; kingdom Metazoa; phylum Chordata; class Mammalia; order Lagomorpha; family Ochotonidae; genus Ochotona; species Ochotona curzoniae. The sequence continues at coordinate 27,467,368 of NW_024467115.1, read as the reverse complement.
GAGATGATTCCAGAATACAAGCAGCCTTACATCTATTCTGGTTTTGCCAAAGCATCTCGGACATGGAGTAGAAACAACTACAGACCTATTTTTCCCCTTAACAGCTGTGGATTAAAAACAATTTTCTTCCATCCTCAAGGTCCTTCTTATTCATTGCTGACTCATCCACCTGCCGTGTGCCTATATTTACCCTCCCTTGGCGTTAGCATGAGCCTCCTTTATTTACCTGAGAGTAAGAATGACAGATACAAGTACACACAAAAGAAGGAAGGAGAACGAGGGAGGGAGGAGAAAGGAGGGGGGAGGGAGGAGACAGAGGAGGAGGCAGGAATGCGAGGAAGAGGGAGAGAGGAGAGAGGCAGAAAGCACGCCTGTCTAATGATGCCCTCCCTTCATGGCAGCAATGGCCAAGGCTGGGCTGAGATTAAAGTCGGCTGCCAGGACTTCCGTGCAGTCTACCATGTGAGTGGCGGACATGCACGTGCTGCTGGCATGCAGGAGCCATGAGCGCAGCCTCCCAGGTCTGTATTAGCAGGAAGCTGGAGTCAGGAGCCAGGCTGGGTATGAAACCACTGACAGAGATGCAGGATCCTACCTGACCAAACACTCACACCCTCAACTGTGATTAACTGAACTTTAATTTATTCCCAATGTTCTCTGGGGTTCAAGCAGAGTAATTTCGAGAGGTTTCGTGGATCCTAAAATTCTTTAAAGATTTCACATGGTTACAGAAGATTAAGGCATGCTGGATCTAAAAGTTACTATTCAAGTAACTCTTAAGGACTCCCCTAACTCCCTTGGAATATGGGAGGAACCAAATAACTTCTAACATTTATCTGGAAAGAAACGATGCTGTTTTTGCAGTATTCTGATTTTTGTTTTTAAAGATGATTTATTTTAAAGTAAGAGCTACACACAGAGAGGGAAATGGCAGGGGTCGGGGGCAGAGAAGGCAGGGGTAGGGAGAGAGAGGGATCTTTGCACTGGCTGACTGTCCAGATGGCTTGCAGGCTGTGACTGGCCAGGCGGGAGCTAGAAGCCAGCAACTTCATCTGGTCTCCCGCAGCGGGTGCCAGAGTCCCACGCACCTCAGTCATCCTCTGCTGTTTTTTATAGGTTGTTATCAGTGAGCTTAGTCACAAACTGCAGTGGAGCAGCTGGGACACAAACTGGTACCCAGAGAGAATGTCAGTGTTGCAGGTGGTGGCTTTACCCACTAGACTACAATGCTGGCTCTTACATTTTCATGAACCCCAGTTCCTGCATAAGTGAAAGAGGCCAAGGTCCTCTGAGTCTTTGCCGTGCACAGGTGTCAGGGCTTTGCTAACCAAGGAAAGCGTAGTTCTTGGGTAGATCACTGCTGACATACTCTGTGCTCATCATTTGTAGCTCCAGGAGGTGGTCCAGTACTTAGAAAAACTGCAGACAGTCTCCTCCTTGAGGAGCTGCAGCAGAGGGTCCATCAGAGGGAAGAGCTGAGGTCAGAGGGGACGGCAAATGCTGGCCTGGAAGAGGGCAGGAGGTAGGGGCTGTCTGATGCTGATCTCTGGAACCCTGCACCAGGGGCTGGAGAGCCAGAAGGAGGCAAGCTGCTCGAGGAAGGTGCAGAAACACCCCCGCATTACCGAGTGTCCCTCACGTCTTCCCCGAATCAGGCATACAGGAGCCTGGCTGGGTGACACACACCTTGTGCACAAGCAAGCTCTTTTTCTCCCAGTCCTTACTGCATTTTGCTCAGTATAACCTCATTTGTTTTCCACCTGGCCAGGAGCATATGGTCAGGTAGTTGTGTCTATTTCATCTCCTTGTCTTTTTCATCTCCTTTGAGCAGGGGACGAGAGGGGAGCAGGAAAAAACAGCCTCTGATTAATATTTCAGTCGCAGGGAGAGGCGCTCGCTGTGAGATGAAGGTGTCTGAAAAAATAGCTCCCAGACAAATGGCCTTGGTGAGTACCTCTTGAGTCATCATCTGCCATCAGATCCACACTGAATCAAAAGTCAGGTGATTTACACGTTCACATTAGGTCCTATTAGTATTAATGGGAAATGCGCATGAGTATCAGTATGTGCATTAGGAAGCCAGACTCCCTGCAGGGCTTCTGCTTTGGGATGGAAAGCTACCATGCTCGGTACCTTCTCTACAATAGAAATGGAATTGTGCCCATTAACTAAGCGTTCAATACCCTGGGCTTAGCAGAAAAAGACTGCATTTCTTAAATACGCAAATAAAACTTCATTTGATACCGGTAATTAAGAGCGTTAAGGCAAATGACCACACCTTCATTCGCTATTTCGGATTTATTTTTGTTGTCAATTGTGCTCAGTCAGTTTCCTTATGGTGGGGAAAAGCAGTTATCCATTCCTAAATTTTCATGACAAAGAATCCAGAGAAGTTGGGCTAGATACAGAGAGGAATCCAGAAGCAGAATTAACATGCTGTATCAGAAAATACATTTTTTCCCCAATCCCTCCACGAAAGGAAAAAATAAAGTACAATTATCTTGATCATTTTCTAGAGAAATAAAATTTCAGGTCAAATGAGTGGCAATCAGAATGCCATGCTCTATTATTATACAAGGAGTCTTGAGGAAGTTCATGGAGATTGCCTATTACAAAAGAGCTATGCTGGATTTCCCAAATTTTCTGCAAAAATAGCAAGCTTATTTTTGAAATCCAATTTTCCACAAACTTTTGAACAACTCTCTTAATCATGATGACTTCCGTCACTAGGAAGGGTTGTTGCATACAGCCTCACCCTCTAGGAGGCTCATCATCTATGCAGCTCAGATTGTTCCAGCATTTGTTCCATCACGTAGTCAGTTATGTTCTGCCATTGAGCTCATCCTGAACTTCCAGAGAAGAAACAGCTGTTACAGCTTCTGGCTCCTGTCATGCACCTGCCCAATAAGTCCAGGAGTGGAAGTCAAACCATCTCCCATAAATTTGTTCTTGGCTGTAAGGAAGCTTTTCTGGAAGATGCATAGCAGACTCCTTTTAGCATCATATTGATGAGCAGTGGGCCATGGATCCTCTTAAGTGGGAAGAGAAATGGACTTTCTCCTCTCATTGCGGGAGTCTTTCACATCACTGCTCTCCTTGAGTTCATGTCCTCCCATAAGCGGCTGCACTCCAAACAGAGATGCTGGCTGGAAAGGAGGCAGAGACAAGATGAGCTGGGCCTGGACTGGTGATCAGCTCTTGAGGGTCTTTACTGTGACCCCCAAAGGAAGGCCTAGGTATAGTTCTGGGTTTCTGGATTGCAATGGAGTATGTAGCTCCCACTTTACTCTTGATTCTGACTTAATAGAACTGGAACCAAAATCTGAACACTGGCCCAAGAGCCAGCTTGCACGGCAGTTTCTAGATCTGCCAGGTTAATGACAACTATGAATGCTACATAATGATTGACATTGACTGACAGCTTCTTAAGAGACCAGACCAAGATGATCATGTTGAGAACAATGTTATATAGTTTAGATTTTTAGTACTGTTGTGTAATCAAAAATTGCAAGGAAGTTAAACTAATCTCTGCTTTCTGTTCCCTGCACCTGAATTCTATTCCTGCTTGCTGTGTTGCCATATCTCCCTCCAGAACCATCTTTCATACTAAGGTGCATGCGAGGAGCAACAGCCATGTACCATTCACCTCCTCATGAAACTGGCCATGTGGCATGGTAGGCTTGACGGAAGGGGAAAGAGTTCCAGAACTGATCGCTTCCGGGATGGCATCAAGAAGACATTGGCAGCCCAATCTGTAGCCATTTGTGATCATTGAGCTTCCATCTCAGTGAAGTCAGGAGTCCACTGGCTCCTCAGCCTAACCAGCCACATTTGTGAACCCAGGCGGGGCTGGCCTGGCAGGTGCCAAGTCAGGACAACTCCATCAGCACCGAATGTTCCACTGGGCCGTGGTCTTCTGGGGGAAATGGCAAGGTGGGATTGGGACCCCAGGTGTGTTTCCCAGGAAAATCTAGTCACTGGGTAGGGAAGCTAACAGTTAGTTGGGCAGCTCTAATTTGTTCATTACTCTTGGAGCATAACCTAGACAGATAGTGGATACACAACACCCTCTCAACAAGTGGGCACCTGTGAGTTGACAATTGGCCCAAAAGTTACCGAGGACCACAAAATCATCGAGTAAAGTGGGATATGAATCCATAGAACTTTAAAAAATTGCCTATATGTTCTATGAACATTGATTTTTTTGGTTTGAGTAAGTTACACATGCTATATGTGAAGGACATGAATGTCCCTTCAAAAATACCATTACCCAAATTTCAAAGGAGGTGCGTTTAAAGGAAAATTACATGAAAATAGGTACTGCTGAAGTTCAGCATGGCTTGCGAAGAGGTGAACCTTAAGGAACACTGAGCTTAAGCAATAGCTGTGTGTTCATGTCAGGCTGGTTTATCCAGCAGGTGTTCTTGGCACAGTGTATAGAACTCAGGATACTTTTAGAGGCCTATGAAAATACATTCACTTTGTCAGAGAAATTAAATTCAGAAGAAAAAGATACTTTCAGGTTAAAGGACACAATTTACTTTATAATTTGTTTTTGTATTGACACAGCTTTGAATTGCAACTCAAAATATTTCTGTTATGGAGACAAGCGCTCCCAAAGGCAAAGGTGCCCAGGGAACCTGAAAATGATAATGTGGCCTAAGCAACAGAATGCCACAGACTAGCGTTTGCTCAGTATCACCACCAGGGGGCAGGCATGGGGTGGTTGGACTGAGCTGGCAGGTCTAAACCTAAATCTAGAAGAAATGTCAACATTTTATGTGCACTTCCAGGCTAGGCAGGCATGGTAGAAAATCAGGCGTAGGCCATTGGACAGGGAGCCAGAGGCTCAGTGTAGAGGCACCGGACCCTAAGTTTAGGATAGTGGGAGTGGTCACTGGTAGTCACCGACTTTCATTGTTGGGGAAAGGCAAAGACGGACAAAGACTGAATTTAAGACAGCCTCTATTAAAACATCTATTAGGGGTCTGGTCTGATGGTTCAATGGCCAAATCCTCACCCCGCAAGCACCAGGATCCCATATGGACACCAGTTCATGTCCTGACTGCTCCACCTCCCATACAGCTCCCTGCTAATGGCCTGGAAAAGCAGTAGAGAATGACCCAACGCCTTGGGATCCTGCATCCACATGGGAGACCCAGAAGAAGCACCTGGCTTCTGGCTTTGGATCAGCTCAGCTCTGCCTGTTGCAGCCATCTGGGGAGTGTACCAGTAGATGGGAGATCTTTCTGCCTCTCCTTCTCTTTGCCTTTGCAATAAAGATAAATACATATTAAAAACATCAGGAAAGACCTGTTAGAAAATTTATCCTTAACTCAAATTCTAGCCTGGCTTAGCCTAGGTCAGACTGAAAGGCGTATAGGAAACACAGATGTCAGGTGTGTCAGTTCTTAACCACAAAAAGTGACTTGGAATGCTCTCAGATTTTTTTAAAGGAAGAAAAAAAAAAAAAAAGAAGCTTATGCAACAATGATCTAATGCACCCTGAAGACAAAGGCTGCGGGTCAACCAAGTGCAAGGGCAAGCTGAGGCTGTTCCCAAGACCTCGTGACAAGTCGTGGAGTGACAGATGTAGAAATGCCATTTTCAGTGGGAAGAGGGGAGGTAGAGGCCAGGCACGCACACTCACGCTCCAATATCTCGGTGTTGCTCTCTTGTTGCGGAACGAGATGCGTGACATTGATAAATCACCCAATTATAACTTGTGATAAAAGTTGCAGGTACTTAGAGGACCGACCAATAGACACCTGAACAAGACAAATGGCTACAGGAACACAACTGATCCAGCGGGGAGTTGGTGACATCCATTGTGGGCGCAGAGGCCAAGGCATGCCAGGAGGGAGAGCTTCCCAGGCACACGTGTGCCCACTGGTCTGTGTCACCTGAGAATTTTCACAACGAAGGTCACAGTGATGATGTTTGCTAATTTTTACATATGAAAACATGTCATGCAACTATTAAGATATTACTATGACTAACTCCACTGAAGTAGAAAGTTGAAGCAATTTTCTAAATTCTTTCATTTTTGGCTCAAATTGTGTGGCATTTGGACAGGAGGTGTTTCTTTTTTTTTTTTTTTTTTTGGCTTACAGTCTTCTGTATATTTGCCATGGTGAGGCTTAGACTCAGCATCAAGAGGTTTTTGTTTTCACAGAGTCTCCAGCTTTGGGGACGATCCTGAATGGGTAAAGCTGCTTCCCCATGACATTGTTTGACTGGCACTGTTGCTTGCAGTCGTTTCTACAGGAGCATCCAATACCCACTCCACAAATCACTCCCTTCTTCAAACCACAAGGGTTTCTGCAAGCCCCATTCACATGGGCTATAGATAGCATTCCCCTACATTTTCCATTCTGTCACAGTCTTCCCAAGCAGCCCAGAGGGAGAGAGGGGCAGAATCATTAACTGCTTCAGTGCCCACATGTGTCTGATTAACCACAAATACGTCGTGCGGTTCAGCCGTGGAAGGAGTCACAGTGGAGAAGCAGAGCCAGCATCCACTGAAACGTTTCTGGCAGCTGTCGTCAGTCAACACAACCCAAGCTGAGGCCATCGGTTGCCAACCATTTTGGATCACATGTGTCCAAATTCCCAAAGTGCTGGGGCTATTGTCGAGTGGGGGCTAGGGTTAAGAAGAGAGAGCTTTTTCTAGTGGGCAAGATGAATGTGGATGGAAAAAATGAGCTTTTGAGAAAATAATGAAGAACTTAATGGATTAATGGAAGGCCTTGATATGTAGGTTTCTGGTGTGTAAAGTAGTGAGACTGTGGAAATTACATATGGCATCCAATAGTTAGTTCATATTTACTTCAAGAAAACTCATTCTCGCACCCGCAGCAGCTGCTCCTGTTTGGATTGTGCATGATAATAAGCCATATGGTGTGGCAGAAAGGAATTGCACATATTTTCACATGGACAAATATTATTATTCCAAAACATAAACACGTCAATATAAGTGTTTTTTCTCCTGGGAGGAACATAGGCCTTGATCACAGTGATATGAAAATGACTCCGTCTTGTACATGCAAAAATTACCTGCCAAGGCTATGATAGGAAAAAAAAAAACCCACACCACAGCTCCCTCTGCCTTTTTCTTTCTGTATTTGGAATCAGCCACATTTGATGTAATACAGGAGGAACAGAGAGGAGGGAAAGAAGCGCAAATGGAAAGGTGACCAAGGGAACTGGGAGCACATCACTCCGAGCTCTGCCATCTGCTTGGCCGGTTCCCTATGGAAGGAAGAAGACGGCGGAGAAGCAGTGTGCTGGCCTGGAATCTTGCATGCCAAACACCAACAGCTAAACCACAAGGCAAAAGTGGAGAAGACTCCATTGGGCTGGCCACCGTCAGTGAGAGTTCTTGGGGAGGATGTGTCCTTCCTCTGACTTCTTTTTTTAACTACATCGAGCACCAACCGTCCATTCGGCACTAGAGTTCTTGTAAGAATGATTGCAGATTTACTACTCACTGTCATGCTAATTTCTCTTTGTTTTTTCTCCAGAAATATTGTAGAAAGTTCTCCCTCCCCACTCTGGGCACTGTGTACCCTCAGTGCCAGCTGTTACAGTATTTTCCTATTTCATCTTCTTCCAAGACTTGGTTATTGCTCTCTTGGACTTCCCATGGTCTTTTTTCCCATACTCCTGAGTTTTCCTGTTTTCTAGAGTGGCAGAACAGTCATGGGGGCTTGAGAAGGGCAGACCTGGGGCAAATTAGGCAGAGAGGAGAAGATGGAAAAGGTGGGCTTAGCCACTGTCCTTGGTCATCTTTTCTGCTGTTCAGCTTCCTTAGCCACCAAGGGTCAGATCTGGCCTTGGAGCCCAGACTGTGCTTTCCTGAGAAAAATACACCAGGTAACCCTGAGCTGACTGGCAGTGCCAGAGCTGGTTTTCTGTGCACCCTCTGTCCCATACAACTGTGTGTCCATATCCTGCAAGCGAAAAAATGGGGACCAATTTGCCTGGTGACCCTTCTCTTATTCTTTTCACTTGGAAAACAAAACAGCAACAACAAAAACACAGTCTAATCCAGAATACACCTGTTGCTTAGTCACTCTATGCATCGTGGGCATTTAGCTCCAGGACTTTGTGGCCAGGCTGATGAGCATATGGGGTGAATCTGTTGGCCTAAGTGACAGTACATCTTGGGAAACCTGGAGAATATATGCCTGCCACAGCGCTCAGGGAACATGTCCAGGATTCCTGTATGCCTAGCAAAACACACCCACAAGCCATATCCAGCATCAGGGCCTCTAGTGGATGATCCCTGCCTAACCAACCTCTATATTCCCAAGCTGAGCACTTCCCAGGTTCCTTGAATTGTTAAGTCTCCACCCATTCTTGTTGCCCTGGGTCTATGGTTGTCTCTAAGTCACATGTACCTGCTCTGGTTTAAATCCTGGGTGTCACTAACACACAGCAGGCCTGGAAGGGGTCTCTGGAGGCGCCTTTGCAGGCAGAGCAGCCTCTTGTCAAAGCCAAGCACTCTGAGCTCCTTCACTGCTTCTATTGGTTTGAGTTCCAGACCAGTTGTTCTCAAACAGGTTCCCTGGGTCAGCAGCACAGGCATGACTTGACATTTTGGTTCATGTGAAAAGCTTCAGTCCCTAGAGAATCAGAAAATCAGGGAGGAGGCCCATGGCATTTTAATCTACTTCCTAGGAGACTCTGTGGCAGGCTCCAGGTTGAGGATCACTGGTCTGTTTGCCATGTACTATGGCTTGCCTGCATCCCTCTGAAACTAAAATTGGATCCCAACACATTATCATATTATTTATTTTAGAAGACTACAAGGGTCCTATGAAGATTAAAATGCATGATACTTGTGAAATATCTAGCGCGGCTCTGCCACTTACTAAACTTGCCACAAATGTTGCTTATCACCACACCGTCATTAAGATTATTATGCCCAAGTGGTTTAAGGACAAACACAGTTCTTACGTCTGATAACTAGTGTCAAATATCTCTCCAGTGTGGTTGTCTCTCATTCACAACTCATTTATTTACATAGTAGAGGGGGTGTGGAACCAAGGCAGGAAATAATAACATAATGTTAGGGCTGAAGCATTTTCCCCCCATGCAAAGGAAGCAGCCAGAGTTTGGGGAGGAGAAAGGAAAGCCCTTCCAAACGAGAGAGTGGAGTAATAAAAAAGGCAGTCACAGGGGTATAATTCCTTTGAGGAAAACGAAGGTGGAATAGTGAAAGGAGAGAACAAAGGTTAATTTCAAAGCTTTCCTCTATTTTCAAGAACACAGAGAATTTTTCTTCCCTCTCGAATTCAAAATGCCTTGCCAAATCTCCATCATTCTTCCCTTTCAGACAAAAGTATATGTTGAACATTTCCTACACAAAAAGTAGAAATGCCAGTGTGTGCCAGGAGTCTGTAATAAAATCCACTCCATAAAAATTCTGACTTTCATTAAAATAACTAGCAAAAGGGAGCCAAGCCGTTGACCTTCAGCTTGTTCAAGAGCGACACCAATCACCTCGCCTTGGCACGTGTGTGGGTTTCTGGCAACGATGTCAGCAGGTGTTTCCTGAATCGCATCCAGAACCGCACTGGACAGAAACACAGCAGAGGTCACATCAATAATGATAAGCAGGAAGATGGCAGCCCCCCTCCAGCTCGCCCTGTGAGCTGGCGGGGAGCACAGTGCCGCCTGAACTCCTAGCCAACAGCCAATGTCATTTGAACATACTCAAGGCAGAGAAGAACAGGACCGTCGGTTCAGGCTAGAATTCTAAAGAGATGGGATGATGGAGGAAAAGAAAGCAAATCAGAAACTTCCATTTAAACATTTGGGACATTTTGGATGTTTAAAATGCTGTATCACATATAACTGTCACATTTCCAAGACTTTTCCTTTAGAAATTATAACAAAGGGAAAACTTATAAGGAAGGAAACTTGTTGGCATTTTGAGTAGCAAGCATGACAACATAAAACCATAAAAGTCACCATTCTGCCATTTGGACCATCTGCTCAGCATTACTTTGACTGCTGGGTATCTTCCTGCCCGGCAACCTTTCTGATCCTGTATTCAAGAAACAATTCCAGTTCCATGGAGAGGTGAAAGGGGAGTAAGAACTTCTGGCCAAGCTCAGTCCCAGTCTCTGCATGGCTACCAAGCTCTGGGTGACACTGATAAAGTTATGGAAGTGCTATGTGCTGATTTTCCTTGCTGTGAAATGAGAGATTGATTCTATTAAGGGGGGGTCCCACTTGGAAATGCTCACAGGTCTCCAAAAGTTTTCAAAGTTGTAAATAGGAAGAAGAAAGTTGGTCCTTTCTACGGAAGACAGCTGCTCATATCCTGCCAATCACCAGAAGAACTTTGGTCCTTTCCGGTTCTTTGGTTACATCATTCAAGCTTTCTGCTGCAACCTAAGAAGACTGATCAGCCTCAACTCCTTGGTCTTCTTCATTCACGTGACCTGACGTGCTGCTTTGCTTCCTCTTTAACACAGTCAAGTGATCTGTGTGTCCCCCTTTCCTGGAGGTGGAACTTTATATCAAAATCAACTAAAGCTCTGTGTGTGGAAAAAATTAATCATCTAAAGCCGAACACTCTGCCTAGTCTCCAAATATCTGTGAGCAGACCAGATGATGTGAATAAAGTCAGAGGGGCAAGAGAGAAGGAGCAAACCAATTAGAACTAAACCTGAGGCAGCCAGGAAGAAAGAATGGTTCAGGTTCCTTCAACAGTAGTTAAGAATTAGATCTTAGAAAACTGACCCAAGTAGCATAAATCCAGCTGTGATTGGGATGAACTCTGAGGGGGAAAAATACTCCAGGTGTCAGGAGTGTTGCCTAGAAGAGAAATACTGGCCTGAATTCTCAGGATGGGTAGAGTTCCTGAAGATTTTTCTAGAAAGTACTATTTTAAGTGAAGGCACACAGAGAGAAAGGTTGTACGGTCTCATAATATATGTAAGGAAAAGAATGAGATTTCTCTCTTATCCTCAGCAATGGTAGACTGTTGCCTAGGCAGGGTATCCATAACATACTAACTTTCAGCAGCTTGGACCCATCACAATCCTATTCATCATCTAGTGTTCTCTATTTTCCCTCAGAAATAGGCTTTGTCCCCAGTTCACTGTTTATGTTCTGGAACTATTGACCTCTAAGCTACGGGTCTTGTAACAGCAGTTTTCCAACTGACTTCTAAAATTTTCAAAATCCGGTCTACCTTACCAGACTCTTTGGTCCTCAAACACTGCTTTCCTCGTGCCAATTTCCTTTTCTGAGATCACCCCTGGACCCCTTTTCAGAATAAGTCTAGACCATTCCACTTGGTCTCAGTACATTCCCAGATGTGCTCAACTGTGAGCCTAAGTTAGGCCAGACCCTCACACCCATTTCCTGTTCAGAAGCCAAGTAAGGGTCTGCAACGAGTGGTGTTTCTGCCCCAGCGCCATCTCTCTTACCATCACACTCACGCTTACCCTTTATGGTCCCACCTTCTCCTTTAGTTTCCTTCCTGGAACCATCCTGGACTCTTCCAGGACTTCCTGACTTCAGAATCACTATTCCACTTAATCTACAAGCCATGCACTCTGCTATTCAATTATGTATGATTTTATTCTTTAATTTTTTCATGCATGTGGATCTTGTCTCTCAATTACAGTCTGACCTTCATGAGTTAAGATCATGTCTTCGGCCTCTGTCTGCAGAAATGGAAGATGTAGTACAGAGGAAGGCGCGGCGAGTGCTTGTCTGGTGTTTTAATAAGAAGGTGTTTAGATGAGCTCATCAGGAGAGAGGGACAGGGACACGTTTGGATGAGGACAAAATTAAGACTTGAATAAAGAAAGACAGCCTGGGTGTCCTGGGTAGACATGATCAGGTAGGACAATACAGCCAGTTGTCACTGTCCTCATTCCTAAAATGTGTCTGAACCCCACAGCCACTACAGGGCTGACACCTGGTCTACCAGCTGTCCCTAAGTATCATACAGCCTTGATCATTTAAATCTGCACTTGGAGCAAAATCTTTGAACTTCAACTCCTGGGGATCACTTTTATCTTCTTTGAGAAAGTCATATCCAGCTGTGTACAACAACAAAAAAATGAGTTTCTAAGAGAAACTTGCTTTGCAAGAGTGAAGACACACAAGAACACAGGTGCACCAAGAATGAACAATGACAGAAGAAGCACTAGGGTCTTCCTGGACAGGATGGCTGACAGATGACATCTGATGTTTGGGGCAAAGCCACCAGCTTCAGGTGGCTGTGCCTGCTACTTTCCACTCCTGGCCTGCTCACTAACCACAGAGCACCACTCCTGTTATTAAGTCTCCTTGTCTCACCATCTGTACTGTGAAGATAACAACCTGCTGACCACAGGGAAATTGGTATATCTATGATGTTAGAGAGTTACTGTGAAGACATGCCAGGCTCTCCTCAGTCCCTTTCTGTTGATTCACACAGAGTTTGAGCTTCTGAACCTGACCAGCAACTCATTATCAATTTCAGTCGCTTTTGCCCTGGACCCTGTATCCTGTCTGGCTCAGGGTGTGTGAGTTGGCAGGCCTTTGTTTCAGTATCCATCCTGGAAGCAGCTGAGGATGGATGGCTGGGGAGATGCCCACTCTAAGGCAGCCTCTGGGACAGCTGCTGAGCTGGCTCCCTTACGGGAAGTCACCATCCACCTGCTCACTCAGGGCAGCTAATAGCAACATAGAAGACAGAGGCAGACCTGGGGATGGAGGAGAGGTTACAAAAAACGAGGGCATCTCCTAAAAGGCAGTTTACATGATCAAAGTTTAACAGTTTGTCTTGAAGGCACATGGAGCAGTTTATTTTCAAAGCCTGTAGCGCTTTTACATGACTGACTGTTTTATCTGGGCACCTACTCCAGCAGGAGAGGGAGTGGGAAGCAGAGCCACATTTTACTCTTTGGTGTAACCCCGACGGGACTGCACAAGTTGTTTTGGGCCCTGCAACCTGTCAGAGCTTGTGCTGCATCAGCTCCCAGCCTGGGGCACAAATGCTATCCACAGGAAACCATAGTTTGTTCACAAAAATTCAGTAAAAACACAGACAGTTTACAAATGTCAATATCCCATGGCAACTATTGTCTCCAGAACACAGCTTACTAATATGTCTGCTAAGTAAATGAGTAATGACTTGTCAAAGCTAAATGAGTATTATTGCAAAACTTGTGCTATTTTCATTTTCATGCCTGGAAATAATTCATTATTGTTTTTACTCCCTTTCTCCAAAAGTGGCTGGCAGTAAGGCACACTAACTTAGCTACAGCATTCGAACCCAAGACATCAGATATATGAGCCTTCTTCAATGAACAGGTATGGCTACTCTCGACTCCAGCAACTGTCTTGCCCTGAAAATAAACCTTATGGAGTCAGCTCCATGCCACCAAAAGAGGTAGCATCGGCCGTACTGCTAGGGAAACACCCACATGAATCATGAAATCTAAAAATTCTCCAGGTATGAACCAGAATTTTCTATTTCCAATGAAGTTTAAATTCACACTGGAAAGGAGAAAACCAGAAGGAAATTTATGCTATAGGTTAATGAGATACAATAATGGAGCAAACACTGGACTAGGAGCTGAGATCTGTGATAGTTGAGTCCAACCATGGGTTGGGTAGAGTGTGTGTGGCGTGTTCTCTGTTTATTTTACTACAAAGTGAAGTGACCAGTCAGGGTCACTGTGGTCAGGGAATCTGCCAGTCCTTGATGCTTTTGGGAGTCAACCAATTCAACTTACATGAGCTCAAAGACCTTTGTAACATACAAGGAAGTGGGCAGGTCTGAATCTGTCCAGCTAAACCATCAGAGAAGTGGTCTTGAACTAACATCATTATGTTCCTTCATCATGCTTTCTTAACACAGACACACACACAGACAGAGGACATTCTTGTAGAAAAGCAGTTAAAGACAACCAAGAATAACAATCCAGCCCAATTTTCCCAGAAATACTTCATTTCTATTAAATATCCAGCTTAACTTTAAAATTCTCTTCTACCAGTGAGTTATGTTGCTTCAATAAGGTAACAATTTCTTGCTTGCCTGCAAGTCACTTATTAAGCACTTTTGCTTAATAAGATTAGAAAAATTGACACCTAAAGAATTCATTCAAGTCATTTATTACTATTTGGTACACAGAAGGTATTTTTTTTTTAAATAATGAGCAAGACTATAATCCTTTGATTATAAATTCTCTTTTCATTTAACCTTCTAGAAAGTCATGAGGAAAATGCCCACATGATGTTTTTGATATTGAAACATTCCATTGAACTTACCATTAGCATGCTCCAAAACTCAGCCTCCCTTGCAAGCGTCTCCATACTGAAGGGATAAATCTTCTGTTCTGCCTTGGCAAATATGTCACGGGGACTGCTCAAGTGACTGAGCACAGGAAGGCGAACATTTTAGCCGAGCCACTTTCCTGATACTGATGGTTGTACTCTCTCCTAGCCGGTAATCTTGGGAGAAATGGAATTTACATACGTTGGGGTGAGATGGGTGTGGACATTTCCCACAGTTATGATTCAAAACTGAGATATGCTTCATTCAAGAGGTAATAATACAAGCCAGAGAAGACAAGTATCCCCTAGCATTACTGCCACTTAGGACATGACAACGCACATTGCCATGTTCAAACGCGCCACACCCCCGTCATCAGGCCAAGAACAATCCTCCCGTGGGTGGTGCAGTTCCTTCTGGCACTTTTTTTTTTCATGGCAGACTCTACTAATTATCTCACAGCTTACTTTAAGGTGTGTGTACTACATAGGAATGGTATCTGGAATGCAAGTAGAAGGTTGCAAGTTCAGAAAGACAACTTTGAGCTGCCAAGGGAGTCATCCCGTGTGCTACTTTATTAGAACAGATAAAAGATGCTGTGAAACAGCTGTTCGGAGATCTCAGTGCCTCCCCCATTCTCACTGTCTTGATAATAGGTAGAACAGTTGAGTCCAAAAGTCCCGGAGAATTGAATACCGGCTCATTATTATGGGCGAGATGGAGACACATGATCTTGTCTTTGCTGGTACTACCCATGACTCTACTGGTCTCTCCAGGGAAACATCTTTGTAAACATAAGTCAATTCACCCTCAAGACTGCACATGGAACAGAAAAGCACAACAAACAGCGACAGAAACAAACAAAACCAAAAAAACACAACATAAATCCCAGAGGAAGTCTGAAGGCAGACATCTGGGAAAACCTTGGTTCTATCTTTGTTTCTGTGGTCTTGTGACCTTCACACATTTAATAAACATTTCTCAGCTATTTGAGTCCAATGAAGTTGTGAAAGCTCATGATGGAAAGCAGAACTCATAGGCATCAAGCACTTGTCTGTTAATAACCTTCCGGTGTGTTGTAACCACTCTCCCCCATTTGCTCGTTTCTAATTCCACAGCATTTGCTGCGCAGTGGCCCACTCACAAGCAAACACAACCCTGGTTACAAGCTGAGTCTTAACTCCAAAGCCTGGTGCAGGAGGCTGGAAGCGACACTGCATTGCTCCAACACAGAAGGTGCTGCCTGGATAGGCTTTCCACTGCATGGAGATGACTGTGAATGAAGTTTTCTGAAATGTGTAGTTTTATCAAGTTTTCTCCAGGCAGGCATTTATTTAGGTTTGGTACTTTTTCTCTGTCTCCTGGCCATCCCAAATTATCATCAGCCTTGCCCGGCCAACTTGCTTAAATACACAGAAAGCAAATGTTTACAAACCAAGAAGGCTGAGAAATTGGGAAGTGGGTCAAAGAAGAGTAATTATTTACGAGGGGAAAAAAATGATTTGGTGGGAGGGATTATGGACAATCCTTGTTTATCCTTCTGCTCTGGAAGCCCAAGGAGGGCTTTGTGTATTTTAGCTGTTCCACTAACTGCGGCGCCTTTGGAACCTGTTGTATGGACTTAACCTCATCCCTGAGCTCTCCTTTGTGCTGCTGGTTGGGGCCCAGTGGGTCACTTGTAATTTGTATAGCTTTTCTTAAGCTACAGGCTGCTGGCCTGACCTGGGGTTTCCTTCTCCATTGGTGTTGTAGCCATTGACAGCACGTTGTCTGGCGTGTCTGCCATTGCCCTGAGTGTAGGTTCATGCCTTTCAAAAAATATACCTAAACCCACAATTCTATTTTTTTAAAAAAATTTTATTTATTTGTGTTGGAAAGGCAGATATACAGAAAGAGGAGGAGAGACAGAGGAAGATCTTCTGTCCAATTATTCACTCCCCAAGCATCTGCAAAGGCCGGAGCTGAGCTGATCCAAAGCCAGGAGCCAGGAGCTTTTCTGGGTCTCCCATGCAGGTGCAGGGTCCCAGTGCTTTGGGTTGTCTTCTATTGCTTTCCCAGGCCACAAGCAGGAAGCTGGATGGGAACCGGGGCTTCCGGGATTAGAACTGGCACCCATACGTGATCCCAGCACATTCAAGGCAAAGACTTTAGCTGCTAGGCCATGGTGCTGGGCCCGTAAACCCACAATTCTAAATCAAGTGCTTGGGCCTGGCACAATGGCTCAATGACTAAATCCTCACCTTGCAAGCACCAGGATCCCATTTGGGTTGCTGATTTGTATCTCATTGAGCCCACTGCTTGTGGCCTGGGAAAGCAGTAGAGGATTGTCCAAGGCCTTGGGACCCTGTACCCACGTGGAAGACCTGGAAGAGGCTCTGCACTCCTGGCTTTAGATTGGCTCAGCTCTGGATGTTGTGGCCATTTAGGGAGTGAACCAGGGGATGGAAGATCTTTGTCTCTCTCTGTATAAATCAGATCTGCCTTTCCAATAAAAATCAATAAATCTTTAAAAAATAAATAAATCAAGTTCTTTTCTTAAAAAATATCCAATTCAAAGGCATTTCGGTGTTTAAAGGTATCCTCTGACACATCCCACTGTTGGGTTTTACAACTTTTGGGACCCGACCTGCTGATGAATGTGCCGCACACCGTGTTTCAGCATGGTCCCAATCAGCTAAGGTTATGGGACATAAGCGACTCTACTGGCAAGCGGTAGCCATTTTTCACAGACAGCCATTAGGAGAGGCAGTTTCTAAGGCATGACTTGTACTTATCTCCCAAGAATTTCTAAAAAAAAAAAAAAAAAAAGAGGATGCAAAGCAATTCACATTTTCTAATGAACTTAAATGATTCTGAGACCACTCTGTCAGGGTCAAGTCAGGGTGCCCTGAAAATAAACCTCTAACCCCTACCTCCATGCATGTGAACAGAGAAGAGCGTGCAAAAGCTAGCACTGACGTCTAACGCAAGGTTCACCATGATTCTTGGTGAGAAATCTTGACTTTCATGTGGAATAGAGGGCTGTGTCTACTCCTACTGTCCGTAAGAACACCAAGGGTTTCATGCACCTCCTTTTTTTTTTTTAATCTTTCTTTTTGTCTGACATGTTTCTGAACCCCATTCCTCATCATGGTGGATTCCAAGCCCAGCAACTAAGGCGGCCTTACTTTTATTTTCTTGACTTCAAATGCAAGGCAGAACTTAATGAAGCATCAGCACATCATTGAGGAACAAACTCTTGTGTGGCATGGCAGGCTTTCCTAGGAAGGTAGATTTCCTAGAACTGGGAGCGGGGTAAGGTCCCGGGATCCGAGAGAAGTATAGCTCTCTGGTTTTGCCCTAGGGAGACTCAAGAGCTCGGGAGGAGGACATGTATCCAGGCAGGAGAAGCTAGAGGACTTTGGTTCAGAGTTTCCCCAGATGTTTGCATGCAGCAGAGAACTGCTGGCCATCAGTGGACCACTGCGACCAGGGACAGAGAGGATGCTGGGGAAACTGTGACAGACCCACTGCTGAGGATTTTGCCTTTCTGAGTCAAAATCAATGCTGAGAAGGAGAGGTAAACCCAAGAAGGCCAACAGCAAAAAGCAGTTGGGGCTTCAAGTTGCTGAAGTGGAAATATGAATGCTGAAGGAAAGGCCTCGTATCAGTGCCTTGGCACCAAACACTGAGGGAGGCCAGCTTTTCTCTCTGTGAGCAGGTGGTATCAGGGCCCTATAATGCAACAAAAGAAATAGAAGGATGCACAGCTAGCACTGTTACTGTACCCTGCATTCAAGTTCATGGGGAACACTTGGCTTCTTGGGTAGCACCTTGCCCCTGTCACTGGAGCCCCAGGGAGAGAGCCATTTTTTCTTAACTCTATGGAGTTCAGCAATACAGTACATGCTGTGTCTTCTGAATTAGGAGTGGTTATCATGTTCATTGCAATTTTAGCTTTTGGGTCATAAAAAGACACAGCACATCCTGGCCAAGTAAAATTCTACGGCAAAGGAAAAGATCGATTTAGGATCAACTGTCAAAGGTTGCAGAGGACAGTACTGTCATTCCTTACGCTGATCTGGCCTTGTTCTAAAGTTAAGCGCAGTAGTTTCTAAAATGCATTCTAGGCTTTGCCTGGGTGCCTTGCCAAAGAATTTCCAGACCATCAATGGATTCAAGTGGAAAACAGCAAAAGCCCTGCCGTGATGTTCTCATGCCTGACAGCAGGTGGGATATGGCTTAGCCTTCCCTGAACAAACAAGGATGTCTGAGTAAAAACCGAACTCTCTAGTTGATGTTGAAAGTTGCACTAGAGCCACGATCTCCCCAGCTCCACACAAGCCATACACGCACTTACACACACACACACACACACACACACACACACACACACACACTGGGTTTCTTGCTCCTTGGAAGGATGGTCCCCAGAACACAGACACAAGACAGAGGGTAAAGGGAGGGCCTGTGAGTGTGGGGAGCATAGAGTGCAAGCTGAGGCCACATCTTCATTTGAATCTACTCTTTCCATCAAGAGGGGAAGGGCTTGCTAATTGTCAGGTTGCTGTGGTCAGCTACATGTTTTCCCCTGTGTCTGGTTTCATTTGGGAGACATTGCAGCATCCCAGAGTACACGGGAGGTGGTCTGTTTTCTCGTCTCTGATGGAAGGAGTTAGTGAATGAGGACAGAAGACAGCAGTGGCAGGAAAGGGCTCTTCTTAATGAGCCTTTAGGAGGGTGCACACACCGTCTCTGCCTCTTTCCCTGTTGCTGGGCATCAGCTCTGAAGGGTCCTTAAGAGCCAAAGCAGAAACACCTGCACAGGGGGATTATTTGCGTGTGGCACACATTTCCTGCTTCCTCTACAGGCTTAAGATGGATTCAGAGCCTGCCACTTTGGAGTAGTGTGTGAATCTTTTCTGGTTGGGAACCCAGCCGTCTGGTCTAATTTAGAGCACATTTAAGTGACCGTGCAGGCTCTAATCTAATCTCAAGATCAGAGTGAACTACTAGCCTGGGAATTACAAGTGGTTGAAGAGTTCCTTGCTATTTTTAAGAAGAGGGGAAGAGAGGGAAGGACTGTGAACTAAAACTTAGAACACAGGCCCTGTTGGCAGCACTTGATAGGGGTTAGCCAGCCCTTATACTCAGAGCTCTGCTGGAGGCTGTGTCTTCTTTTTAATGATGAGAAACAGGTTCAGAGAAGTCCCTGGCTTTCCTTTACTCACTGGGATGGCAGTAACTGTAACAGTGGAATTAGTAGAGATGTGGCAGAGGGTGTGGTTGGGGATGGCTTCACTGCTCTGTGTACAAGGTGCTTTATATCACTAATTTTCTTGATTTGTCCAAACAACCAAGCCATGTTTCACTCCAATTTTATAAACTGAAAACCTAACAACTTTTCCTCAACATGTCTGTGGTTATTGAGAGCTTAAGCAAGAATTCAAATCAGCCTTTTTTAGAAGTCCAAGCTCCTTCTTTCATATCCTGAGGCTCTTGTCACTTTCCATTCCAAATGACTGCATTGTTCCCATAAAGAACAGGCAACAGTCTAAACAGGAAACACCAACAGAGGCCTGCGTGAAAAGCTTGTCAAAGTCACTGTGTACCACAATCATTGAGAAGATCCTGGGAAATACCTATGTATGGGCTGAAAACATCTGCTAGATTTACTTTACGTACAGAAGTTGTGCTGAGGTGAACTTAAAGCAGTGATTAACCACAGCACAAAGCCACATATAGATACTCAGTGTTGTCCAGCAGATCCTTCCTTTGTGATTCACTGATATTTCTTTCTATTTTTCTCTGAATGATATTTTACAGCTTAAAGTGTACCCATTGAAGATAGACTCATTCAAATAGACAACGGAATGGAAACCATCTCAGTTATTCAGGCCTATAGAAACAGGGTATCAAGAGCATGGGCCTACATGACAGACAGGGTTCCAGGAACGGAGCAAGTCTCTAAAACCTCATGGCCCTGATGTCCTGATCATCCCAGCAGACAGCAGGCAGCCTCTTGGGCACGCCACCGCCCGTCCCTGCCTCCAGTCTTCTCAGCAATCACTTGCTGTCATTCGTTCTGTCTCCTTACTCCCGCTGATGAAGAAATATAGGTTAAAGCCATCATTGCAAGTCATCGTTGGTTTAGGAAGCCTTTTTTTTTTTTTAAATTCTGTTTTGTTTCTCATGGTCGTAAAAGATTTTTCTGGAATCAAACTCAAAAGTCAAGCCAAAGTCAGTATAAAATGTACTGTAGTGATAGCGCTCAAATTTCTTGGAAATGGTTGCTAACTCAAAGTCTAATCGTTTGATTCAGGGTTAAGAAGTGTATAGAACTGATTTGAATCAAGATGGTGGAATAGGGTAAGGAGACATTTAAACACTAGCCAGGGTGATGCAGAGAGGGGGCACAATCCAGGAAGAGGGAGAGGAGAGATTGATGGCAGAGGGAGGAACTGGAGACTGATGGACACAGGAAATCAGCAGAGACAGCAGTGTGTGATTGCAGTGATGTTCAGCGGCATTCAGCAAGCAGTGATCTGAATTCCACCAGCAGCTGGAATTCCACCAGCAACCAGGTGGGAAGGATTGTTCACCGGGAATTTGGGAGGTGAAGCAAGACAAAGAGCTGCCCATTCTGCTGGTCTGTCTGATTTGGCTAGGAGGAGAGACAGAGCAACAGATCCCAAACAGGCAGTGTGGGAATAGAGTGGCTTTCACAGCCAAGATCCCCAGTAGAATTGAATTGGGTGCCATCTTGTGTGGGAAGGCAAAGGTTTGGAACAGAACTGTGTAGGCACTAAGCTGTGGGCCAAATCACTTCTGGCTGAGTGAATTGCAACAATCTAACCACCCAAAATAGATCCTCAGACCTGATGGCCAGCAGATCAAGAACTGCATGTGTTGCATCAGGTGTCATTTTGTACAGTGTGGAAAAGGCTTTGAAGTTGCGGGGTCATCAGTGAGCTGGGAGTGAATTCATCGAACTCAGTGCATTGTACCAGTCCCAAATAGAAAATAATACCAACTTTGGCATCGTTATGTGTCAAAATAGGTCCATGTGGCCCTCAGACCTAACATCCAGCAGGATCAGCAAAATCACCATTGCCAACACCTAGCTATTTAGGGCACCTGATGTCTCCCTAATCCTGAGAACTGCTCCAAGCAGAAGTGGGGGAAAGGTTGCAGAGATAACAGTACAACCCCAGCAAGGAATCACAGGAGGCAGACCATGGTGAGCCAGGAGCTAGGGCTCCATAGTCCATGGTGAAAATCTAACATAAGAGCCCAGTTCTGACACTCACTGCAGGGAGTGGCACAAGTGACTGCATACAAATAACTGGGTACCAATTGCAATAGTAAAAATCGAATTGCAGACCTGTGGGTGATAGAGCTTAGAAACCTGCCCCAAGGAGAAGAATCTGATAACTACTAACTAGAAGGACAAGAGCAAAAGAAGAGACAGAGCCACAATGAATTTTACTGAAGACTCCACTGCAAATGAACAAAAGCCTTTGCCAACCTCAGAGTTACCTGGGGAAGACATCCAGAAAGTGGGGGACACAGAATCCAAAACGCTTGTTATAAAGCTTCTTATCAACAATGAGAAGCACATGTGGAAATTTAAGGAGTATGTCACACAGGCAATAGCAATATTGAAACAAAATCAGCTGAGTTATTGGAAATGAAGGATTCAACTTAGAATTTAGTGGAAAGTCTTAATAATAGAATGAATGAAGCAGAAGAAAAGACCTCAGAATTTAAAAATATTTCTTGTCATGATGGGGAAACAAACAAAAAAGTGGAAGCAAAGCTGGGTCAAGCTAAAAAAAAAGTCTTCAAGAATTAAGAAACAGCATTAAAAGTCCAAATAAAAGAGTTATGGGAGTCCCAGAAGGTGCAGAAAGAGAAGCTGGGTTTAAAAATGTGTTTAATGAAATTACAAAGGAAAATGTCCCTAATCTGGAGAAAGAAATAGGAAACAACATCCCGGAGGGGCACAGAACGTCCGACAGGGTTGACCAAAAGCCACTCTCACCAAGACGCATGATAATCAAACTCTCTTCATTCAGACATAAGGAAAAGATCCTTAAATGTGCTCGTGTGAAAAATCAATTGACATATAAAGAAATGCCAATTAAAGTCACAATTGACCTTTCACAGGAAACTCTACAGGCCAGAAGAGAATAAAGTGACATATTCCAGATTTTAAAAGCAAAAAAATTGTCAGCTCAAAATAACGCACCCAGCAAAGCTTTCCTTTGTCTTTGAAAATAAAATTCTTTCACAGTAAAGAAAAGTTAAAATAATACGCCTCTTCCCAATCTGTCCTAAAAATGATACTTCAAGATGTTCTCTTGACAGAGAAAAGGAACAACTCTCACCAAAACCGAAGGCAAATGTGAAGAACATCCCAGTAAAATAACAACAGAAGTCTAACTCAATGAACAACCCATTGCTAAATGACTGGACCAGATTATCACCCATTTATATTAACCCTGAATTTAAATGGCTCAAACTCATCAATCAAACGTCATAGATTAGTAGATGGGATTCAAGAAGCAAAATACACTGCATGAAAGTTTATACACGTATCCATGGCGTATGTATACACAGTATATATGGCACAAAATCATTGCTGGGAAGTTCTTATTTGAACATATTTCTTGAACATGCTGGTTTAAAAATCTTAAGCAACACCTGGTCCCTGTTATGTATCATTCACCTGAAGTGCTTAGGATCAGGATGTTTCAGATCTGGATGTTTGCCTGGATTTTGGAATATGTGTAGATGTGCAATGAGATATCTTGAGGATGGATCCACATCTAACATAAAACCCACTTATGTTTCACATAGAGCTGATACACACAGACTGGAGACAGTTTCATAAAATGTTTTCAACCATTTTGTGTATGAAACATAGATTCATAATACGGGATTTTCCCTGTGTAGCAGTTAGTCTCAAAAATTTTGAGATTTGGAGCACTTGGAATTCTGGATTTTCAGATTCGGAGAAATTTGGCATGTACCATTCAAAGAAAAAGGAATTTTTGGTAGTTGAAATCAAAGTCCAATTAGTAGTTAGAGGTTCAGCAATCCTCAGCCAGGTGAAGTGCAGTTCATTAAACAGCTTTTGTCTGTGGAAGCATCCATGTGTGGATATTGAAGAGAGAAGACATAAAAAAGAAATCCACACCTCATTCCAATGAAAAGCACAAAGGGCTTTTCAAAAAAGGATGTGCTACCATCAGTCCCATCTGGAGGTAAGAGAACAATGTACTAAAAGGAGACAATTAACGTCATTCTGAGAACACAGAAGCCAAGGCTGGAGTTAATGCAGTATTTGGTGCTTCATCCTGCCCCTGGTGATGGGGTAGGGACTGAGTGGAGACGTCACCATAGCCCCTGTGGCCACATGACAAGAATGATGAGCAGGCCTTCCTCAGCCCACCCACACCAGCAGAATACCCAATCTGACCTTGATAGCCCTGACTGACCTGCAGATGGACCCTGACTTTCTTTCCAACTTGCAACAACCAACATCCTCTTATTCTCTTCCGTTTTCAGTGGCCTCCAAATTTAGAGCCCACCAAAAGTTCGATGAGGTTGTTTTTTTTCAGACACTTGAAAAACCAAAAAAATGAAGTCATTCCTATCACTCAACCTTAACTAACTCTGTATTAATCTTGCAGGAAACCAGGATTAGGGGAAAAAATGAACCATTTGACAAGGTCATGGTCATCGAGATATAATCTGATCTAATAGGTGAGTATGTTCTGAGTTCTAAACGATGTCAAAGGGGGAGATTTTGGCTGAAGAAATACGAGTCGTCAATAAAAATGTTACAATTCAGGTGACGACTGTGCCTTTACTTCCTCCAATTATTAAAACTCACGGAAAGCAAGCTGAAATAGTTTTAAATGATCAAAAAATTCAATGGCAGCACATCAAACCTTCTGTTACACACATAGTATTTGCAAAGAGAAGCAAAGTGAATAGGCTTCTTTTTTGCAGGAATATGTATATAGGAGTCATGCAAAAGAACCAAAAGCAAAAATACAGATTATCTTCAAATGGTAGACTTTTCTTCTGGATCCAATGTAGCTGCAAGCACTTGTGTTCGGTTTAAAGACTTACATTTATATCTATCTAGTTGTAAGCCTCACTGTGGACATTCTCAGATGGTCCAGTGTGATTTTAAACTAAAGAGCTCTCCTATACACACTCAATTCTTTGTGTAATTTAGCCATGAATGGCATTTTACCTTTTAAGTTGTATACAATGAATACTCTTTACATACACCAACTAGCATACTCCACTAGCAGGAAACTGGTCCCCAGTGGGCATCTACACCCTCTCCTGGTGTCCACACTCACACTTCTACCCTCTGTGCCATAGCAGGCACTGGAGCCTCACCACTGAGCATGTTCCCAAAGACACGCCAGGTGTTGGGCAAGGGACGCTGCCTTCATCCGTGGTTGTGGCCATCAGTCTTTATAGAACAATACTGTGGAATGTGGAGCAACAGCTTCATGATCTGGCATGGCAGCCTAAGGTGGCATGGGTCTGGGCCTGCTAACATCGTGAGTGGCGGCTGTCACTCAAGGTTCTAGCAGGTGCAGATGCCTCAGGAGTTTGGCTGTTGGCTTCACATTGCACTGCCACAGGATAATTTAGAGGAGAAGCAATGTCACAGAGGGGGTGGGGTGAAGAACGTGTTTGTAACCGATCATGGGAGGCATGCCCACGTGCTCCTGGTCTCCCATTCGCAGGGTGGGGAGATGGATACAGGATAGTGGTGCAGCTGAAGCGTTAGTTGCAGATTAGTTTCCCCAACTTACAAAATCTCCTGAAATAATACAGTAATGAAGACCTCTTCTGTGAACTGTCAGCTTTATTTATCGGTCCTCCCTTCGTTTCAAATCAGAATCATTTATATACTCTTGGTGGAAGGTGTCACACTGTGCTGATGGAGTACACAGTGGTGGCATGGGTTGGTGGAGGGAACGTGTCCTTTAAAGTGAATCCAAATGACGGTTTTTATCACACAGAATGTGACCCGCAAAAAATAGCTTTTTGAATTATTTCAGTGATAGGTCCATTCTCCTGTGGTCTCGCCATCAGTATCATTATTTCTAACAAAGAGTGAGATGCCATTTCTCAAAATGGTTTTGAAGAGTGGCCTTGTCATGCTCTTTGGTGCCGTAAACAAGGTCATTTGCAGACATTGGCGGCCTTGGACAAAAGCGCAGTCTGGGGGAAGTGGAGCAGTCTGGTGTGAACCTGCCTGATAGGACAAAAGACCCACAGCTGGCTGGCCATCTGCCATCCACGTGACCTTGGGCAGGCCACACCCCCAGCTTTCATCTCCTTTTCTTTCTGTGGCGTAGAAAAGATCCTTTGCAAGTGCCCATGGTTCCGTATCTCTAGTGCCCAGCCCTAGTCTGACCTGATAAGGTACACTCTTAGCACGACTGAGTGTTCCCCAGACCCCATTCAGAGCTTTTCCACATAGCTTTAGGCCATGCAAACCCATGGAATTGACACTTCTCAGCTCACTCCCTCCCCTTCTGTCTCTTTCCTGATGGACTCTGAGCGTGCCAGACTTCTTATTGCTCTGTGTTTTTTTGGGAGAATCTATTCATGTTCAAATACTATGTCCTCATCACACGATCTTTACCCTTACCAATTGCATCGAGGTTTCCATATGGGTATCAGGTATCCAATCATTTCAGTTATCACCCGTGCCTCCCAGAATATGCATGAACAGGAAGCTGGAGTTGGAAGTGGACCTGGGACCAAGCTCAGACACTGATGTGGGCTCCGGGCACCACATGACATCATAAGTGCTGTGCCACATAACTGTCCCCTAGGTAGGGTTGTAATTGACCACTTGGGTCGTTGAGGAACACCCAGCTTGGTTGTTTCTGTCTCATTTCCTTGCAGCTGTAGTGGCAGCAGTGGTCAGCTGATATTTTTTGTCCTTTCCTAACAAAAGGAAGAGTCATTTTTAAAAAAGATTTATTTATTTTTATTGGCAAAGCGGATATACAGAAAGGAGGAGAGACAGAGAGGAAGAGCTTCCATCCGATGGTCTCCCACGCAGGTGCAGGGTCCCAAAGCTTTGGGCCGGCCTGACTGCTTTCCCAGGCCACAAGCAGGGAGCTGGATGGGAAATGGAGCTGCTGGGATTAGAACCGGTGTCCATACGGAATCCCGGTACATTGAAAGCGAGGACTTCAGCTGCTATGCTATCACGCTGGACCCGGAGTCATCTCTTTTTATACAACATTGCTACTTCTGTTCTCAAACTCTGCATCAAATAGGAGACTTTGTTTTGGAAGAGAAGGTGGGTATAGGACTTCCGTGTTTCTTAACTTTCTACATAAAGCCATTTCTCTTCAAGAAGAAAACAACTAGGAAATACAGAAGACAAAAGTAACACGGCAAACCCATCCTTAGCAACACCATCACTGAACGTTCCCGGGGAAGTGTAAGTTGCTAACCCAGCTGTGGGGTAGGTGTCGGTAATCTGAAATTGTGAGCCCCGTAGGGCAAGGACAGTCATTGGCTGTGGCCCCCTCAAACCCTACTGAATTTCAAGGTTCTAACGGGACAGATTTCTGAATGAGAACCGGCAAGAGGCAGAGATTGGCTGAGGAGTGCTTCCCCCTGGTGGTAGCAGTTATACAACCCTGCGCACCGGCAGTTTTCTAAATCCTGGCTTCTGTTTCATTAATGCTCTCAGAGACACCCCACCCTGTGCACAAGGTGGGAGCTACCGCCACCCGTTGGAGGCATTGCAGTGTGTTCAGCTCTCAGCCCCGACCTTTTTCAACACCACCCAACTTCATGAAACACCCATGTCACAGTTCCAGCATAGATAGTGTTTGACGTCACTGTGATGCTTGGATAGGCGTGAGAATCCTGTGATCTTTGGTGAATCTCACCCTGTGGATCTGACCTACTTAAGTAGACTTGCCCAAGAGTTTTCCTTAAACACTAAAATCTCACTCCCAGGAAGCGTGTGGGTATTACTTCCACACTCCTTTCAGGGACTAAAAATAATAGGCAAATATCATTTACTATTCTGCAGCCCAGTCTTAGCCTGGAGCTAGCGATTTGAGTATAACATTAAGAAAAAAGAACTTGATATTTATACAGCCAAAGCTATGTCCCAATAGTCTTTTTAAATGTTCACTGATTTAACTAAGTTTTATTTAGATTTTATTAATAGCTGAGCCTTAAATACCATTTAAGTTATAATGGAAAACTGCATGTAAAATTGTAATATGCAATGATCATTGGCAGGTTCAGGGTCTCCCTGTAGCCTGATGAGATTATTAGGCCAGACCAACAGATATCGCATGCAATGATTAACTAATTGAATTTTTCAGTTGCAAAGTGGCGTTTGTCCGAGGGAAGCATCAGAGCCTGGAGTTATCTCACCAGTCTTGAGGCTACAAGTCTTAGATCAGGATGCCAGCAGGTTTGGGTTCTTGGAACAAGAGTGGGAAAGTTCCTTGGGGTCCCTTTTCTAGGGACGCTAATCCCATTATTGAAGACTCCATCTTCAAGACCTCATTTCCTCCGCAGGCCCCACCTTCCAGTAAAGTCACTCAAGGTTAGGCATTCAGTTCTTGCCGTGTTCCTGTTACCTTCTTGGAGATGACCTAATTTCCACAGCTAGAATGTAGTGGTAGCTGGGAAGCCTCTGGGTGAGAGATTATTATTATTTTTTTTTTTATTAAGAGTAAACTCTCTGGTGTTGAGATGCCTGGATCATTTCTCTTTATCTGAACGTGGGACCTACAAGAGACTTCCGGTTGTCTCATTCCACCTGATTGTAATTTTCCTTCTGCTAGCACTCCAGCACTTATGTTCTTAGTTCATGCCATTTCTTTTCTTGCCGTGAATGTGTCTGTGTGCCTATGTGTGCGCATGTGTGGGCATTGCTGACGATGGAGTCAAGTTGTAAGGATCCTGAGGCATGTACAGAGTTTTTGTTCAGTCGCCATTTTCTGTGGTACCTGGTACAATCTGCTTTTGAGACAAGAACTCCGATGTTGTTGACAGACACATTTAGTATTTCTTAAAAAACGGATTATAGGAAAAGCCTCATCAAGGGAATCAGGCCTTGTCCTCCTTAACAAATGTGTCTGCTTCTCCCACGACACTGCATGCTTATCCTGGAGCCCACCCGTTCTCTAGTCACTACCTATTAGCATAATTACTATCTTGAGGCCTTGCCCTTTATTGATCCTGGTAGTTGGAGCAGTTTACCATCAGGAGACTTGCTGACACAAGGAACAAATACATTCTACTTGAGCCTCTGATAGAGTTTTGTTTCTTTTCAGAAATGCTTTTGTCTGCTTTTGTTTTAGCTTGTATGTCCTTTTTTTTTGGGTCATTTTCCCAAGTTTTCTGTGGCAGAGATTTAGTAGACCACTCAATACAGCAACACAGAGTCAGGGGAAGATGTGTACGACAAAAACTTGGTTTCCATACACACTAATGTGATGCACCTGTCAAAACAGGCCTAGAGTCGCATAAGCAATGAGCAGGGTGTTTATCAAATGCCATGGCAGCACCGCATGGAGGGTTATTCAAGGATTTCTAGTTAATGGAAGGAGTGGAGACTGGAATCCCTGGGTTCTGAAAAGGCTCTTACCAAGATGCTCTTAGAGAAATGAACTAACAGTGAGCAAACTGGCAAAACACCAGCCTATATCCTGAACGATTGTGAGAAAAAGGCATTCTCAATTCTCAAGCCTGTAGAAATTACGGTATGCAATGACACACACTGAAGCAAAGAACACAATTTCCAATTTATACGAGAAGTGCACTCGGTCAAGGAGTTTATGATGTACTCTTATTGTATAATGTGTTGATGATGATGTGTCTTGAGCTTATTTGTATGCACATCAAGGAAACAATGAGGAAGACGGTGGGTGTAGGAGAGCTCAGGGAGCGAAGCCCTAACGGGACAGGTATGTCAAAGACCTCTATTGAGAGCAAGGGCACATGGCTCAAATGGCTTGAAGCAATTCCGAGTGGGTTGTAAAGACCACCAGGAGTTTGACCTCAGAAGCATCGGTTCGACTCCCAGGTGTGGGTGTGAATATGTGCACTGCAAAGTGCCTGGGTGTGTTATTCATGTAAAACACACACTTCCTGGATTCCAAGCTCAGTGGAAACAACTGTGCCGTTTAAAGAATAACATATGGGGCCCGGCGCGGTGGCCCGGGATCCCATATGGGCGCCGGTTCTATCCCGGCAGCCCCGCTTCCCTTCCAGCTCCCTGCCTGTGGCCCGGGAAAGCAGTCGAGGACAGCCCAAAGCTTTGGGACCCTGCACCCGCGTGGGAGACCCTGAAGAGGCTCCTGGCTTCGGATCGGCATAGCATCGGCCGTTGCGCTCACTTGGGGAGTGAATCATCGGACGGAAGATCTTCCTCTCTGTCTCTCCTCTCTGTATATCTGCCTTTCCAATAAAAAAATAATAAAAAATAAATCTTTAAAAAAAAAAAGAATAACATATGCTGAAGGAAGACTTCCGCTGGGTGTTCCATGTGCTTGCCTTGTCACTTTCATTCACGGCCAGACACCAGCCAAGAGTGATGCCATGAGCAACCCCTGGCTCTTCTGCTGTGGAATCTTTGCTCTATGGTGATGGGAATGACTATCCCATAATTTTGTTCTTGTTGCACTTACTTTCCTCCTTTTTGATATCTAAACAATCAAGTGCAATTTCATCTTATTAAAATAATAGTAAGATTTCTTTTTCAGTCACCTTATTTCTGATGTTAAGCAATGCTACCGATCTTTTTGTGTTGACTTGTATCCAGCATATAGATTTATGTGATGTGCAGATCAGGAAAACCTGATTTCCTTCTTTCCTAGTTGCAGGCTCTCTATTTCTTCTTTAACATAATTGTGCTGACAAAAACTTCCAGTGCTTTATTGAACAGTAACAGTGATGGTAAACATCCTTGTCTGGTTCCAGATCTTGTAGGAAATGCTTTTGGCTTTCCCCCATTTAATAGGATGTTGGATATGGATTTATCATATATAGCCTTTATTTATTTTAAGTTATATTCCTTCTAGATATTATTTGTTCAGAATTTTTATTGTGAATCAATGTTAGATCTTGGATTTTTCAGCATCTTTTGAGAGGACAATGATTTTTATACTCATTCTGTTGATGTGATGTTTATTAATTTACATGTTATACCACTTCCACATTCCTGAGATAAATCTCACTTGATTATGATGAGTTATTTTTTTATGGATTGTTGGATTTGTTTTTACAAATATTTTGGTGAGAATTTCTGCAGCTATGTTTATAGTAGTTCCTAAAATATCTTGGAATAAATTTAACTACAGAGGAAAAGACTTCTACAATGAAATTTATCAAACACTCATGAAGAAAACAAAGGTTCGCATGTAAAACTGCAAATACCTTTCACAAAAATGGGTTAGAAAAAAATTAATATTGACATCCACACTATCTAAATTATAGATTACTCTATATGAAGCTACATCAAAGCATCGATGATAGTCTTCACAGTTAAGAAAAATAATCCTGAAGTTTACACGGAAACAGAAAAGGCCATGAATAGACAAAGTAATCTTGAGTGAAAGAACAAAGCTGGGGAAATCACAATACCTGATTTTAAGATACACTTTGGAGCTATAACACAAACAGCATGGTCCTTGTCCAAAGACACAGATCTTGGACAGAATACAGAACCTGGAAGTGACTGCGCATCAACAGATCTCAACAAGAACACAAACAACATATTCTACATGAAGGACAGTTGCTTCAAGAAATGGATATCCATAGCTGAAGATTTAAGCATGATCCCCACTTCTCAAAAGACCCCCAAACTATAAAAACTTAGGGAGAACTACTTCAATTCATGGGTAAGGGCATTTTTTGTTAAGATCCCAAAGTACAGACAGCAAAAACAGATATAGACACACAAGAGTACGTCAAACCCGGAAGCCTCTGCACAGCAAAGCAAACGATCACTAAAATAAGGGCACAACTTAACAGGTTAAGAGGAAACATTTTCAAACTATGTGTGGCAAAGGATTAATAGCCAGAAGGTATAAGGAACTTAAAAACCTCATCCACAGCATAACAACAACAAAAAATCCAGGTCATAATTGGACAATGTGTCTGAATGGACCTTCTTAGATGAAATAGAGATGGCTAGCAAATACACGAAAAGAAGGTTTGATATCACTAGCCATAAGGGGAACGCCAATCAACAGTGCTGGGAGGTGCCATCTCCTTCCAGTTAGCATAGCTTGTTTTTTTTTTTTAAGATTTATTTTTATTGGAAAGGCAGATATGTAGAGAGGAGAGGCAGAGAGGAAGATCTTCCATCCCACAGTTCACTCCCCAAGTGGCCGCAATGGTTGGAGCTGTGCCAATCTGATGCCAGGAGCCAGGAGCTTCTTCCAGGTTTCCCCTGTGGGTACAGGGTCCCAAGGCCTTGGGCCATTCTCGACTGCCTTCCCAGGTCACAAGCAGGGAACTGGATGGAAAGTATGGCTGCCGGGATTAGAACTGGTGCCCATATGGGATCCTGGCGTGTTCAAGGCGAGGAGTTTAACCCTATGCTATTGCGCCAGGCCCTGGAATTGCTATTAGTAACAAAAAATTAGCAAATACAGGCAAAAAAATGGACAATGTAAATCACATTGTGTTGGTAAAATGAAAATTACTATGGAGAATAGTATGGGAGCTCTTCAGAAGTAAAAATGAGTTGACCATAAGACTCAGCTATCCTACATTTGGGTACATATCTACAGGGATGAAATCAGCACATGAGAGGGATACATTCCCATGTTCATTGCAGCAGCATTTACAATTTTATTCCATTTGAATAATATCAGGAGATATGTGCTTATTTAGAAAAGTGTTTGGCTCTTGAAATGCAGGCATATGAATACAATTTGGGCCTTTGCTTTGCTTTAATATAGTCAATGTAATGACCACTGCAGTTGCCTGCCCAGAAAACCAGTTCCCCTTGTTTGGTAGAGAAACCTGATTGTCCCCAGCCCTAGCTGTCTTGTACTTTGTGTTTATCTCGGTGACTTCACCCTCAGCTCTGGGTGTGCTCAAATGAGCCAGCACTGACCCATCAGGGCTTGCACAGTGTTTGACTTGGGTCCTTCCCAAAAAAGATGGATTGGAAACCTAACTCCCAGTATCTCAGAATGAGTGCTTTTGAAATTAGACAGAGTTGAAGTTAAAATAAGGTCACTGGGGGAGGTGGTGGTAGGGGTGCAAAACCAAGCTAATTGTGTTCTTATCAAAAGGGAAAACAATTGTTGTTATGGCACGGAGGGTAAACTGCTGCTTGTGTTGCCAGCATTCTGTGTGGGAGCACCGGGTTCAGCCTGCACTGCTCTCTTTCTCACCCTACTCTCTGCTAACGTGTCTGTAAGGCAGTGGGCAAAGGCCCACATGCTCGGGGAGACCAGGACAGACTTTCTGGGTCCTGACTATGGTCTGGTCCAGGCTTAACTTAATGGGGCCATCTGGGGAGTGAGTAAGCAAATGCAACATCTCTTTGTTACCTACTCTGTCTTCATCACTCTGTTTTAAAAACAAACAAACAAACAAACAGACGGACAAATAAATATTAAAAAAACTTGGACCCCCAGAGGGGGAAGATGATGTGAGCACACATGGATAGAATACCTTATAAGCAAGGACTCCTAAAGACAGGAGGGGGAGACCTGTCCTGATCCTCACCTGCAGTCTTCAGAAGGAAGCAGCAGTGTCAAGACGTGGATCTTGTGCTGAGATCCACCCTTGAAGAACTGCATCACAACAAATCTCCATCACCCAAGCTGCCCACGTAGTGCTTCTTTGTCACACTGCCTGCCAAGATACTGCAGGGATGCCACGTGACTCAAGTCAAGCAACTCAGAATGAATCCCAGGAAGTCACCGAGAAAGAGGAAGAAAGGAGGTGCCAGGGCTACCAAGTGAAGAGACCCACACAGACAGGCAGAGCTGAAGCCAGAGTAGTCCTGCTGAGTCCTGGAGATGCAGGATTGAGGCGATTTGTGGTAGCTTCCTGGCCTTCGGATTTCTGTCGTGTTGACCGATCTACTCTGTTTTTGTTGGCAGGTGGGGTTCGCTATTCTATCATGTCCCCGAGAGGGGCCTAACCAAGGTGCTTAACATGTGGGAGGTGACTTCGGGCTAGACTGAGCTATTCTGGGGTGATGCCTGCCATCAGCTGGCTCCTAACATTGCATGAACATGGCTCTACACTGTAAAGCAAAGGGTGGGAGGAACCCCATCATCATGTCCTGCACCCATGATACCTCAGCTTGGAAGTGCTGTATATGTGTGTGGTAGATGTCTGTAGAGCAAGCATCTTGTAGCACACACAGAGACTTGAGAAGAACATATATTCAATAGAGAAGTGTGGAATTAAATGGAATCATTCAAATGTTGTAGACATGGGTCACATCCATATTTTTTAAAGATTTATTTTATTTTTATGAGAAAATCAGATATATCTGATTTGCTATTAGTAACTATATATATATATATATAAGAGAGAGAGAGAGAGAGAGAGAGAAAGAGAAAGAGAGAGGAGAGACAGAGAGGAAGAACTTCCATCTGATGATTCATTCCCCAAGTAGCCACAATGGCCAGAGCTGCACTGATCTTAAGCCAGGAGCCTGCAGCCTCTTCCCAGTCTACCACATGGGTGCAGGGTCCTAAGGCTTTGGGCTGTTCTTGACTGCTTTCTCAGGCCACAAGCAGGGAGCTGGATGGGAAGCAGGGCTGCCAGAATTAGAACCAGCACCCATATGGGATCCCAGTGCATTCAAGGCAAGAACTTCAGCTGCTAGCCTACCACTCTGGGCCCGTCACTTTATTTTTTGCAGTGACCTGTGTAGCACTCTCTTCAGTGCAATTTCCAAATGACACTCAATGAGATAGACACTTGGAGACAGAACCAGCTTTGGGAATATTACTTAATACTAAACCAGCATTTCAAGTTCATTGCTGGATTGATGGTAGATTCTTTCTTTTAAAAATTTTATTATCTTTAAAAAATTTTATTAATGCAAAGAGAACAGATTTCATGTATTTTCTACCTTGGAGCTTTTGTTCTGGCATACACAGAAAACTCTTAATCCCTTGTTTTAGCGAGAGCCTTTGCAGATTTTCATGTGGGATGGTTCTGGGCCAGCAGGGGTGAAGGGCAGTAAACAGACATTAAGGGAGTTACTGTCAGGCCAGATTGGGACCATACATTCTTACTGAAGTCACAAAACAATTGAGAGGCACTGGTGAAAATCTGGCCCAGGACAGGCATGACCCCTGGGACTGCCATCTGTTGCTTATTGGTCCCAACCCAATTTTTCAGTCTGGTGTCCACATTTTAAAGCTATACACACATATTAGCATCAAAATAATTAACCACAACAGCATCTGTGCTGAGGACAGAATGAATGGGCCATTCTAAATGCACTGCCCATTCACGCCTAAAGGTGACTTCTGAAAGCCCTCTGTGGGAGTCTCTTGGCTGATTTTGCTGGCTTGGAGCAAGATTCCGACTGGCTCAACTCTGGGATAAATAATGGATTATTCAAAATTAGAACCTACAGGACATATACATATATGTAGAAATATAATTATAAATATTCTGTATTATTTATGCTTGATCGAGGTTATTTTTTTTTTATCCAAAAACATGCTTTAGAGTAGCTGACATAATGGCCCATCATAGAGCCTCATAACAGGAATTTAAAATAGATTTTTAAAAATTAGGGCTAAGAGGAAAACAAAGCTCATGAAAAGCTGGTGAAATTAGTATTGAAAGAGCATGCTTTATTGCCCTGATTTGTTAATATGGTCAGCTTTCTAGCATAGAATATGAAAAGGAAGGCAAAGTCAATTGTAACAGCCCTGGTCTTTGAAAAGTGGAAACAAAAAAACCCCCAAAACTCCAAAACCTAGCCAGTCTGGCATTATTTCCAGCAGCTAAAGCTGACAACCGATAGGGGAACTGGCTTGCATCTTATTTGTCCCATTTCTGATCCAATAACCTCTTATTGTGCCTGGAGCAGAGGATAGCCAAAGTACTTGGGCCTCTGTACTCATGTAGTAGATCCAAATTCAATTCTTGGCTCCTGGCTCCAGCTTGTCCTAGTCCTGAGCATTGTGTCTATCTAGGGAATAAAACTATTTGTCCTGCTCTCTCTTTCTATAACAAATAAACAACTCTCTCTCTTTCTTTAAAAGAAGAGGCACAGCCCGGCACAATAGCCTACTGGCTAAATCCTCGCTTTGCAACTCTGGGATCTCGTATGGATGCCGATTTATGTCCCAGCTGCTCCGCTTCCCATGCAGTTCCCTGCTTGTGACCTGGGAAAGCAGTGGAGGACGGCCCAAAGCCTTGGGACTCTACATCCACATGGGAGACCTGGAAGTATTTCCCGGCACCTAGTTTTGAATCAACTCAGTTCCTACTGTTGCAGCCACTTAGGGAGTAAACCAGCAGATGGAAAAATCTTTCTGTGTCTCCTTGTCTCTATAAATCCCCCTTTCCAATAAAAATAAATCTTAAGAAAGAAGAAGAAGAAACACATTTCTTGCCACAGCAACAGCAGAGGACACAGAAAACAGAAGCCTGAGCTCCTCCCTTTGGGAGGACCGTGGTCCTCTTTTTCTTCCTCTTTGTTCTCCCTCAATGAAAATCTCTCCCATATGCTACTGAGAACAACCCAAACACGTGTCTTCCAAGCTCTCTCTAAAAGGAGGCACCATGTGTGTTAATCATACCTGCTCATTTGTGATGAGGCAATAAATGTTCAATTGCAAATGCTCAGCAAGAATAACACAGCTATTTCTCTCTCTCTCTCTCTCTCTCTCTCTCTCTCTCTCTCTCACACACACACACACACACACACACACACACACACTGACATTATAGTGATGGTCTGGTCATGTGTTGAAAGCTTGGTTCCTCCACCCAGATCACTTTGTTTCTTAATTTACTTATTTTTATTGAAGAGGCAGAAAAACACACAGAGAGGAGAAGATATAGAGAAAAAGATATTCTGTCTGCTAGTTCACTCCCAAAGTGGCTGCAAATGGATAGAGGTGAGCTGATCTGAAGCCAGGAGTCAGAAGCTTCTTCTGGGTCTCCTATGTGCATGCAGGATCCCAAGGATTTGAGCCTTGGGATCATTCTCTGTTGCTTTCCCAGGTCACAAGTAGGGAGCTGTATGGGAAGTGGAGCAGCTGGGATACAAACTGGTACCCATATGGGATCCTGGTGTGAGGAAAGTGAGGATTTAGCCACTGAACCATCGCTCTTGTCTGTCAGCTTATAAATTCACAGAAGGCAATGTATGGGGTACATGGTCTTTCCCGATATTGCTAATATGGTACCATATTCATGAGAATTTGTATTGGTAAAAGTATTAAAGAAAATGCATGCACTGGTAATGATTGTAGAAAGAGACCACCCCCTCCTTGTGCAAAATCCACTGGTGGTTGAGAATAGTTTAACCTTGGAGGCAGGGTAAAAACTACAAAAGTAAAGAGAAAGCCATGTGAGAAGGACCCTCTACATTCATATATCTGTCCATCTGTCCATCCATTTGTCCGTCCGTCCATCCATCTGTCCTTCCTACAATGCGTCTCCTGAAACATCTCCTCAGCAAGTTTGTTTATGCAAAGTGGGAGACATTTCACCCTGACCCATTTAAGGGTGGATTTAATAACTGTTGCATTGATGATGAGGAGTTTTCTCACCTTTTACCCACAAGCTGCATTGCAGGCACACCATCTTTTCTAAGGACCTCCCTTCCAGACATCTTTCCATCCATGTGAGCAGCTTTCAAATGTTCTCCTGCACCTCCCAGAGCTTTCCATCAGAAATTCTTTCCTTTTCTGCTTGTCTTCTCATTCTTACCTAATAGTTGTTCCTTTTAGTTGATTCTCAAGTAATTCCCATCTTAAGAATAACCTCTCATCACACTCTTTTTCTAGAAGAATCTATACCAGGGGTCTTACCTTTGAGGCACTGTGGGATCACCGGCAGAATTTAACTGATCTGGCTGCAGCCTGAATAGTTGATAGTACTGAAAGATCCTCTGCTGACTTGAACACACATCCAAAATAGAGAACTGTGGATTTATTCTTTTATTTTTAAAATTTCTCCAACCTGTTCACATTGGGTTTATCATCATTTCACTTCTCTAAGGT
The DNA here is from genome assembly GCF_017591425.1 of Ochotona curzoniae. NCBI lineage: Eukaryota > Metazoa > Chordata > Mammalia > Lagomorpha > Ochotonidae > Ochotona > Ochotona curzoniae. The sequence continues at coordinate 27,429,835 of NW_024467115.1, read as the reverse complement.
TTCTACTAAGTTAATCTATGACGTAAATATGAAATACTATGGATATTCTCAGATTTCTTGGGTGACCTCTGTTTCCTTATTAAAACCTCCCTGCCATCGACTTGCAGACATGGAATTTCCATCACGCAAACCTGCAGTTATTTCTCCAAAGTTGTATTTCTTTACTTACGAGAAGGAAATTGATGGGGTGTAGGATACACTAACCCAAATTTTGGCACCTTGGCATTTGAGCAAACAATAGAAGCAAGGAAGCCACTCTCGTATTCCCCTTGCCTGCTCCCCTAAATTGGGCCCTAAGCATTAGGAAGGGTCCTCCCTGACCCTCTCTGTCCTCCTGACATTCCCATAGCTAGGAGGGGACATTTCGCAGAGGGACATGAGGCCAAGAAGGAGCTGACCAAACAGGTCTTGCTAAGTTCCCTCCAGGAATTACCATTAGATCAGATCCCTTTGTTCTCATGGTTCTGCCTGACTATCCATGAAAGATACACAGATTCCCTGTTTCTTTGGGTCTTCTTTTCTGGAAGTTTTTGATGGTCACTATGGCAACTTACTTTAAACCTCTCTGCTTTGCTCCTATTCATCTGTCTTTCCTTCCCTGTCCTCCTCCTATTGTCTCCCCAAGCCCTTCCTCCTGAGGGACCTCAGCCATGAATCTTACAGGGGGTGGTAGGGAAAGATATTACTTTGTTCCTCCTCTCTACCACACTTTATATAGTCATCCAGCCTGATATTGGTATCAGCCACATCCTGCCTTCAGGTTCCAGGTTCAGGTCACACAGTTGAGTAGCTGACCCCTCCTGCTCTTTTTCTGCTGCCTGGTCTAGGGTTTGGTCACCGCAGCTGAGGTTAACTGACGGCTTTATTAATAAGTCTTCCTCATGCCAGCCTTGAACCCTTCTGTCAATCTTCTATATTGCTCCCAGGAAAATAAAAACAAACCTTGAGCCATGTCCCTTGCCAGCTTTGAACCCAGCACTAACTCTTTATCTCCAACATGGAGCTCAGTGCCCTCAGCATGTGCTTTCTGGGAGTGTCCTCTTGCGTCTTTCCTGGATCACCTCTCATCTGCTAAGAGCGGCTCTGGTGATGCTACTGCAGATCTCCCACACTGCACTGATTGGGCTGGTGTGTAACTTCTAACTCCCTGCACTGTGCAGATACAGGGGAATGAATTTGCACCTTTGGGGTCTAAGGCTTCCCAGCTGACCTGGTAACAAGAAGGTGGTGAATACGCTTTGGTCCACTGCATTAAAAAAATTAACATTCAATTCTCCTCTGACTGCTGGGCATGCCCTTTTCTGACAGTCAATTTCCAAATCACTTTTCTGGAGTGATTAAAAAAGGCAGGCAAAGATGAAAAGAAATGCAAACCCCCCTGGTCTGGATGACCAGTGAGCCAGAGCAGGGGAGGGAGAAGGGGAAGCACTGGCCACAGAAATGGGCTTTGCTCTAAGAATAATGGTTCTCTTTCAGATGTAATTTTATGTACATAAGAAGCCGTTTCTTTATGACAAGTTCAATGCCACATATGAATTTCATTATAAGCCAAATAGAAAGTGGTAAAAGCACCCTGGAGACAAAATAATGGCACAAATTCCTTGGTAGATAAGTTCTGAGTCACTATTTGAATAAGAACTATATTTACTCCAGAAGGGGAAAGACAGATTCTAAACATTTTTGCCATTTAAAAGGAGGTTCCTTGATTTACCAGGAAAAACCCAGCATGGGGTCTGCTCTTCCCATGGAAAAGGGAGTGATTTTTGTCTAATGTTTAACTGTGATTTCCCCGTTTCATTCCCATGACTTAGGAATGCATTAGAATTCTAACATGTAAAGTGACCATTAAATGGCCTTCTGGTGTTGCCTTCTGTGCAGCTGGTTTATGGTCGTGCATTGCTTCAGCTTTGCCATCTACTTACTTGGGAGCAATTCAGCCACTCTGGGAGTGCACATTGATAATTAATGGAGCTGCCCGTTATTAATGCAATGATGGTAAGATTTCTGCTGCATTTTTGCCATGAGAAGCAAAGATTATAAAAATCTGCTATCACTTTTCCTGACATCACCTCGTCCTCCCCTCCCCCCTCCTCCCTCCCAAAAGATCCCTGGTTCTATTTCCAGGATACTAGGAATAAAAATTCAGATAGTCTGGACGCACACTTTAGGATTCTGCAACAATAAAGAACAATTAACAAAGGCCTCCATGGCCTGGACTAACCACTTTCTGGGCAAATGGTTTCATTAATGAATAGGCTTCTTGCTCTGTTTTAATCATAGAACATTTAAGCAGGCTGCTTAGGAAAAATATATAATGTTGCTCTATTTACCATCATGCTAACGTCTGTCTGTCCACAAGATGGCAGTAAATGTTTGATGAGTTCTGAAGAAAATTTTAGCCTTTTGTGTGTGAATGTGTATGGAGGTGGGGCGGGTAGGGGGGGATGCTGGTAGGAGGAGAGTGAGACCTGCTCTGGGAAAAAAAATTGTATTTATTCATTGTTTTACATTTTATGTCAAATAAACCCAATAGCATGTAATTAATTTAAAATGCTTCCAAGCTGATGGCAGTTACACTGTTTATAATAAACAGTTAAGCTGTGTATCATCGCAAAAATAACATAACTGTTCTCCACCTTAACTGTTCATGACAAAAATGATGCAAAAGAACTTATCATTAGCTTGGAAAAATTACAGAAAAAATGTGGGCTGGAGCCATGGTCAACAGGCTAATCCTCCGCCTTCAAGCACTGGTATCCCATATGGGTGCTGGCTTGTGTCCCAGCTGTCCTTATGATCCAGCTCTCAGCGTATGACCTGGGAAAATGGCAGAGGATGGCCCACATCCTTGGGATCCTGCACCCACATGGGAAGATTGAAAAAAAGTTTCTGACTGCTAGCTTTGTTCAGCTCAGTAAGGCCATGTGGCTACTCGGGGAGTGAATCAGCAGAAGGAAGATCTTTGTCTCTCCTTCTCTTTGAAAATCTGCCTTCCCAATAAAAATCAATACATCCTAAAAAAATCAAAAACACCAAAATTTAGACCTGAAGAAGCTTTGGATGGACAGAGATTGTCAATGGGTATGGCATGATTGCTCTACCAGGCAATGAGTGACACAAAGAGTTATGTACAAAAAGCTGGGTCACCATAGTGCTGGCTACTTTTGAGGACTCACGGAAGGTTTTGTGGAAAGCAGGACACCCAGTGTTTGCCTGAAAGAATTAGTAAGATCCAGGTATGTAAGCTGTATACACACATGTGTGGGAGCAAAAGCATAACCGGGGTAGACAAGGAGCACTTGGGGACAGACAGATCAGTTTACTTTGGCTGCCAAATGCACAAACCTGGAAAGACAGCCTCGGGAAGAAAGTGAGCTTCACTGTGGAATGCCAGGTCTAGAAGTTTGCACTGAGGTAGTGAAAAAGCATGAAGGTTTTGGAGCCGAGGAACAGCCTGGCAGCTGTGGTTCAGGAGGAAGGACCTGGAACCTATGCAGCATGGATGGACGTGGGGAGAGACCAGCTGTGCAAACATATATAGGTCTAGGGAAGACCATGGCTTGGTTATAGCCAAGTTGTAGTCCTGGAGCCAGAATTGTTAGCTTCAGTTCTGGATGTCATTTTTCTAATCTACAGAGCAAATGGTTGGGTTAGGTGGTTTTTTTTAGCCCCTCAAACCATAGGCCTGGCTTAGATGATGGCAGAGATGTAGAGAGAGGGCAGTGGCAGGCAGAGCAGTACTTGGCATCAGTGTGAACAGGGAATGGAGGATTGAGGTGTTGGCAGCAAAGCAGAGTAGTAGAGTGAGGAGAAAGGATTTTAGGCAGTAGCTGTCTGGAAAGACAATGGGGCTGTCAGAGGAGAATGGCGATGCCAACTTGATGAGAACTGATTTTTTTTCCATTTTCCATTTACCATACTGGTACACCATCATTGTTTGTAGCATGTAAGTCCTGGATAAGAGGGTTTCTCACATTCCTTTAGAAGGGTTGGATAACTTCTGTGAACAAGTAGCTGGGTAAACAACACAGAAATGTTCCTCTCTTCCTAGACATGGTATCCAGCATGGGTGACATTGTCAGACAAGGCACAAAGGTCCTTAAATGCAACAACCAGAACAGAAGCAAAACAGGTGGTTCTTTGGATGCATCCCCTTGTGAGCTGGACAGCTTGCTGCTTTCCTGCTGGGTGGGAAGCAGGAGGCCTGAGCCACGCTCTGTACTCTCCGAGTCACAGCCACACAAAGTATTCACCAGGAATCACTAAAGACCCAAAGTCTCCAGTCCCAAAGTTGTCTAAACAGCAGGAGCAGCCTGGCCTGGATTTCTCTCCAAACCAATAGGATGAGGTCATTGCATGAAGATGACAAATGGGAAGTCAAATATAGCTTAGTTAGGGAATGAGTCAAAAGTACAATACTCTGGGTGGTCACAGGGTAATATCAGGCAGTTTCAGGCTAGACTCTAGGACCACAGCACTGTTGAGTGGTAACTGATACCTAGAGGGGTGACTGGTGGGAAGAACGAGCCCTGAGATGCCTCCCCTCACTGGTGATTACAATCTGTGGGTTGCTATGCAGTGATATGTTCTGACGTGAACCTAAATTCACTTGCAAAATGCTCAGTTCTTTAGCATATTGCATCCTTGCTCTTTCTGCATAGAACCTTACCATATCATCAATATAAATGCATGTATATACATGTATGTGTATGTATGTATACATACAGGAATTTGATGTTCTTTGATCAATGAAGCCAGAATCTTCCAAACTAGGTCAATTTCATAGGGAATACAGAGATTGCTGCTACTCTGACCATCTTCATCCTCATGTTTGTACTTGAAACTGCATATGAATCTGTGTTTTCATTCCAAACTTTCTGAATTCTTATCCTAAGGTTCTGGAGTGGTTAAAAAAATCAGGCTTTGGGAAAAAGTAGAAAGCCTTGAGGATAAATACAAGAGGACCATAGCTTCAGCTGAGTGTCAGTAGCTGCCTCAGTCTGTTAATGCCTTTTAATACCCATTAAATAAGGTACTACAAGTTTTTTTTTTCCCTAAATCTACGTTTCTTTCTTATTTAGTTAGAGACATTATTATGTGCTTATAAGTAATATTTTCTCTAAGGTGGCAGGGAGTTAGAAAATGTGCCTATAAGATTGCTAGAAGTAGGAAACAGGGGAAAAAAAACCCAGAAATACCACCAAGAAGCAAGGATTGAAAGTTGACTTGGAGAGTCCAAAGAGGAAAATGAACACAGAGCCAGTGGCCTTTACCTCTGCTTCAGGTTGTTATCCTTTCGGAATCCAGCCCTTGTCTTCATTCTCATCTCTGATTGGTTACTTGCATTAGGGAACAGCTTACCTAACCAGCTCTTAAGCAGCCTAAAAGTTTCCATGACCCTCTTACACCACAGAATCTACTCTCCCACACATACAGGCGGCCTGCTCATGGGGCATATTATGCACATTGCATAAATCACTGAATTTACTTCTCCATAATGTCTACAAATGCCCATAGACACAATATGCTCTTAAATACCACACTAACATAGTGCTGAGTTGAAAAGTGAAATTTCTGCTACAGACTCCAAACAGATGGAAATCAAATATACAAACTGTAGCAAGATATCTCTTCAGTGGTCCCTGCTCTTTCTTCTTCCTTTCCTTCTTCCTTCCTGCCAGGATTGTCACAACAAGACCATTCTTCTGGTGGCAATGTCACAACTCACTCAGAAAACGTTCTGTGATAATCTGGCCAGGGTTACAGCAGGGTTAAGTTCTGACACATATTTAAAAGCTAACACACGGAAGAGCAGATTTTAATGTTCCAATTCCTAAAATAGTAGCATCAAGTTTCTTTTCCAGAAGAAGGGAAATCACAGGTTGTAATGAGTAAAGGTTGCCACCATCATCAAATTATCACCATCATTTCTGTCCCTGGAGGCTTCCCTGTCTCCTGGAAGGCAGCTTGCAAACATGTGATGCTGCATCACAGAGAGACAGAAGCAGACGTCCACCAGCAGAGCTATGCACTGACTGTTGCAGCGGTATAGGCAAGTGGGATCCTAAAGACAGACACATTCTGCATGTCTCAAGTCAAGGTAGTTAAGAATGGCTACTCCACCTCTGGAATACCAGGATGTTCCAGAACAAAAGAGAAGTCAGACTCGGCATTGTTCCCTAGCCCCATGTCCTGACCTTGCACCTTCCTCCACAGCTGCTGGTGGCCTCAGAAGGGCTGCATTTTCTCCTCTTGAACTGAAAGAAATTCAGTCTCAAGTTAGAAACTTCAGGGAATCAAGTATCCTAGCCTCTGCCTCCTGTAGAACCTGAGTAACCAAGACAAAGCAGCATTAGCAATACTTTGTCCAAGTTCTCCAAAGGAAAGTGTCTTAGTAAAGCAGTGAGCCACCCCATAGTGGAGCACTTCCTTTGTTATTGCCTGATGCTGTCATCTGAAAGGTCTTTCTCTTTGTGCATTTCAAGCCAGTCACTATTTGTTCATATGCAGAGGAAATGACAATCAGCCAGTCTTTTAGCAGTAGGGACAGGTATCTGGCCTAGAGCTTAGAATGTCGCTTGGGATGCCTGCGCCCATGTTGACTCCAGTTTCCTACTGATAACACCACAGGAGGGCACTCAAATAGTTGGGTTCCTGCCACCCATATGTAAGATCTGGTGCAAGCTCCTTGCTCCCACTATCTGCCTGGCATAGCTGTGGCTCCTATGGGCATTTGAGGATGTAGAGAAGAGAGCTTTCTTTCTATCCATCTCCCTTTTCTCTGCCTCTCAAACAAATAAAAACATTTGAAAAAGATGAAAGAAAATATGCTAGGTATTGAGGATGATTCTAGTTGGGAGGACAGAGCCAACAGTCTTTCCTTAGAGGAAAGAAAGAGCTGTATGGCTCCTTGGTGCTGTCCCAGAGAGAGAGGGAGAGACCAAGGCAGAGCCGTGACTTGCTCTGTAAAGTCTGTGCATCCTGCGGCAAGAATGGCCACTCTCACTGGAGGGATGGGTAGGTAACTTATTTGCAAGGCAACATTAGCATCCAGACACATTATACTTCAAATACTCCATTTTCTTCCACTGGTGACCTGGATCAATTTCCTGATTTGGGAAGGAGAATAGGATCTTATTCCTATGTGATTTTACACATGGCTGCTTTCCCACTGTGGGCTACAGTCTGTTTATGTATAAAATAAGTGATTTCAGAAAAATGTGAATTAAGCCACACCAGCACCATGTTTTATCTTTCAGATAAAAAGCAGCTCAGATTTCACACTACATCTGTATAAGACCAATGAACATTGCACCTCAACAACTTAGTTGTAGTCCTTCTGCTTCAGAGTGTTCTGCCCACCAAATTGTGCATTCCAGGCTTGTCACATACCCCGAGCCTGCCATTGCATGTTGCAGGCTAATTTGTTCTAATCCCATCAAGTTCACAGCCCCGTGGATGAGTTTTCCTATCGGCTGGCTCAGGGCTGATTAATGGGCAATTACAACAGGGAATGTGGAGTCACAGAGGGTCGGCAGAAGAGGCCTGATGAATATTACCTGGAGTAATTCACTCGATTCCAATCAGAAAGTATTAACCTCCTTTCAGGAAAACACAAGGCAATACTGAACTTAGAGAGTTTGAATCCAGAGAGACTGAGCAATGGAGCAACCCATGGAAGAAAGGGTAGCTGGGACAGAGACTCCCTTATCCAGCCTTTCAGAAAGCTGGATCTTGACAACAGCTGATTGACTCATTCGCTTGTTCCTTCTCCACAAAACTGTGATTTTAAACCTCACACTACTGGGCATGATTTTCAGAATGTTGACTGGAAATCAAATAGAGGTTAATTTTATTCCTTGCAAGAAAAGGATGCTCAGGGATTTGTTGGGATGATCAGGAAAGGCACTTTGCTCCTTGAGCTCTTCTTCCTATTCTACATTTTCAAGTCTCCCCAGCTGCCTTCTTCAGGGAACATGGAGTCTACACTGATAAAACCAAGTTTAAAAGCATGGTCTACATTCCAGTGAGCTCAGGAGTGTGTCTGGGCATTGAGGAGATTCTGCTGTGTGGTCTTAATTTTTGAAAACTTTATCCCCAAAGTACCTCAGCATGTACAAAGCCTATTTTGTTTCTAATTTACCCTTAATAACAATAAATGAGCATGCATCTGGGTTAACTTGAACCATTGCTCACTGAAACCCAAGTGTTTGCTGGATCACTGTATTTTAGGGCTTCACAGCCTGCTCATGTACTTTGTGGTTAAGCTAAGAACGAAAAGAAAAAAGAGAAGTGTTAGAAACAATTTCTAGCTTCTTTTAGGATTCACCAGCTTCAGTACCACTCACTCCAATGACTGGACTTTCTAGGCTGAACCATCAAAGTGATTTGCTGGAATGCAGAAGTAATGTGTAATACCAAGTAATACCAAGATACAAAACTTACAGCTACAACTTGCTGCATAACACCTGTATTACCTAACATGTTACCGAGAAGCATGTAGCTTGATTTACCAGCATTATCTCACTTAATCCTCAGACAAGTTCTCTGAGGGAGGTCAAAATTTCCCCATTTTCCAGGTCATCAGCAGTCTTACATGTTAAATGACTTGCTGAGGGTCCTATAGCTGAGGCAGTAGAATCAGAAATACATATTCCACCTTGCTTCAAAACATGTGCTCCTCCAGTTTCCTCTCACGAGCCTCCAGATCAGTATATACCTCATCATCACTTTCATATTCAGGTATGACTGCTACTTGGTGTTCAATTCTGACTGTAGCTACGCAGGGGTAAGATCTATGGGCTCCTCTTTATGAATAGAAAATTGGCCCATGATTATTCTCAAACACTTGTCTTCAGGACCTTCTATTGTATGTTCAGCTTCATGTCAAAGCACAAGTCTTGGGCATCAGGCCCTTGGCACCAACATGTTTGGATATACCTAGCTCTGAGTCTGTTTCACTGTAACAGGGCCTCATTCTCTCAACTTTACCTGTCAACCACCCATCAGTGTAATATGCATCACTCATTTAAAGAACACATTTCCATCAAACTCTTTCTCATTCCACCTTATATTATTTTTGCACATGACAGTTATGGTTAAAAGAATCAGAAGGCTATCAAGTGAAAAGTCTAAAAATGATTAATTTTTCTGTTACAGAAAGTTGTCATTTCTGCTCCTATGAACCGATAATAATAACCTTGTAATTTCCCTACTTTCTTTCAACAACAGTTTTAAGTATGCGCTTGTTCGGGCTGTCACAACAGCACCACAGTCTGGGTGACATCAACAGACATTCATGCTCTCCCAGTGCTTCAGGTGGCTTAGACTGAAGTGCTGCCAGAGTGAAGTTCTTACTGAGGGACACAGAGAGGAATCTATTTCATGGCATTCTTTTTGCTTCTGGGTTTTTTTCTGGAAATCTTTTGGAGTTGCTTGATTGGGAGCTGTGTCATCCAGACCTAGGCTTTGATGTCCACAGTGCACCTTTTCCTACATTTGTGGAAGTCTCCAAATTTCTCTTTCTCATAAGGATACACGCCATGCTTGATTATGCCCCTCAATCCTGGGAGGAAATTGTCTTAATTTTTAATTCCATTAACTCTACGTCATAAGCGGATTGCATTTGGAGGTACTGGGGTTAGGTCTTCCCTAGCATCTTGGGTGTGTGTGACGTAACTGAACCCGTATCAGGCTAGGAGGATGGCGAGTGAATCAGGGTGCAAAAGCTCAGCACTGAGCACACTCTAAGATTCCTTTTGCAGAGCAGGGGGTGACCACAATGCTCAGGAGGTTCTGAGCGAACCCCAGGTTTTCTAGGATGGAGCTGAGAGCTCCCATGGAGTACAGTGTATAAATGTGTACCCTATAATATAAGACAGATTGTGCTGTTTCAAAGACATGAGCCATCTTCTGAGGACATGCCCTTAAACCCACTGGGATCCTGGGAAGAATTTGGTGAGACACCTATAGCCCCAGTTGGACAACTTATCAAACTCAATAAAGGAGAAAACGCTAAGACGTGAGTGTGACTCAATTTTGCTCAATACCAGGGCACTCTTAGTAACTATTACACTGAGAGAGCAAAAACACTGTGTTCGGTGAGGAGGAAATATTCTGGCTTCTTCACACAAAATTTGTTCTTTTGGTGACTCTTCCATAAGAATAGGTGAAATACAGAGTGTCAATGTGTTCAGTCTACAAATACATCTTATTTTCTCCTATCATCACTTCTTGCAGTGGGAGTCAAACCTCGTTTGGATCAGTATATTTCAGTGTAAACAGCAGCACAGGGAAAGGATTTACAATACTCAGCTCATTGTTGCCTGTGACAAACAACTTGAACAGGTTTAAATTCCTGCATCACTAACCAGGCATCAGAGAGACTCTGGAGTTGGATGCAGTGAGATTGGATCTGACTCAGGAGTTATGGCCCTACCTGTTAAGGTTGAAGTTTTATTTCATTCATGGGGAAGAACTGGTCAGTTTGTTGCTTAAAGTAGGGGAAGACTTGTCAGCACATTATATCTGAAGTTTGGGTCGAACACAAAGGCAATAACTTAGAATCATTTATTTATTTATCTATTTGAGAAGGAAAGCAAGAAAGGACCGAGGGGAACAGGAAGAGGCTTAGAAAGAGGAAGAGAAACAGAGGGAGCAAGAAAGCAACTGCTGCCTATTGGTTTGTTCCTCAAATGCCTACAACTACCAGGGTAGGGGAGGACAAAGCTGGGAGCCAGGAACTGAGTCCAGGGCTCTGGTGCAGGAGGAACCCACTACCTCGAGTCATTGCCTGCTGCCTCTCAGGGCCTGCACCAGCAGAGTGCCTACCTTAACCTGGACATATTCCAAGTAGCTGCTCAACCGCTACACCAAATGTCCATACAAAAGCTTCTGAATGAATTCCTGTGGCATGGCAGTCTATCAAAAGTAACACATCATGGCACTCATCTGACAATTTTCAAAGATACTTCATGATATAAAAAAATCATATATTGGGGCTGGCTCAATGGTTCAACTGGCTAATCCTGTACTTCCAAGCCCCAGAATCCCACATGGGTGTCAGTTTGTTTCTGGCTGCTCCACTTTCAATCCCATTCCTTTCCCGTGACCTGGGTAGGCAGTGGAGAACGGCTCAAGTATTTGCCACCCTGAACTCATGTGGGAGACAGGGAAGAAGCTCCTGGGTTCTGGCTTTGGATTAGCTCAGCTCTTGTCATTGTGCCCATTTGGGGAATGACCAGCAGGTGGAAGATCTTTCGCTGTGTCTTTTCTTCTCTCTAAATCTGCATTTCCAGTGAAAATAAATATGCTTAAGTGTTCTGTAAGCAGCTAGAGATTATTCTCTTTCAAGTTCTATATTACCTTGGATGTTTAACTGTCACATTGTGCTCATGGGATAAGACCTTTATTCACAGCCTCTGATTTAACTCCACAAACACCAGCAGCTCCTGCATTCAGAGTATCTTTCTTAACCCAACATCAACGCCTGCCCCCCCATGATGGAATATGGACCCTTACAGTTCCTCTAAAGCAGGCTGGCCAGATGTGTGTGGGAGGCCAGGTGCTGGGTTCTCAGTTAAATGCTAAGCATTGGCCAGTGTTGCTGCAGGGGTCAGTCAGCATGCGGATGGTAAGAAGGTATAGAGAACAAACGACGCCTCTGGTGGCTTAACCTAGCTGGGGAGCCAGCCTGAGCAAGTGACAACCAAAAAAGAATTAAAAAAAAAAACAATGGAAAGAATTGTGTTGCTGAGGTAGTCTAAAGCAGGCTCTGGCAGCGAGACCCTGCAGAAGGCACTGAAAAGAAGTGCATGTCACTTAACTGCATTTGCAAGTGTTGTGTTTTGTACAAATTGCAGGTTGCTGGTCACTGTGCTGTGTGTAAGTCTATTGGTAGCACATTTCCCAGCAACAGGTGGTCACTCCATGCCTCTATGTAGCACAGTGGTAATTCTGACAATACTTGTATTTTTTTCATTATTATTATATCTGTTAGGGTGATTGGTGAATCAGCAATTTTTATTATTACCATGGCAATTGTTTTGGAGTGCCCGTGAAAGAAGATGAACTTGTTAAAGATCATATGCCTCTTGACTGCTCCACTACCTGGTTGGCTATTTTCTGGTCTCCTCTCCTTTATGTGGGCCTCCCTTATTCCCTGAGACTCAATCATGGTGAAATTAGGCCAATTAATAGCCTTACAATGATCTCAGGATGCTCAAGTAAAATACGTTTATCTCTCACTTTAAATCAAATGCTGCAAATTATTAAGCTCAATGAGGGATTCCTGTCCAAAAAGCTGAGTGAGGCTAAAACTAGGCCTCTTGCACAGGTTCGCCAAGTTGTGAATGCAAAGGAAAGTCTCTTGAAGGAAATTAAAAGTGCTGCTCCAGGGAACACATAAATGATAAGAAAGCAAAACGGCCTTATTACTAAAAAGGAGAAAGTTTGAGTGGTTTGGAGAGAAGATCAAATCAGGATAGAGAAGGTTAAATCATTCCTTTAACCCAGAGCAAGGACCTAACTTTCATTCTATAAAGCTTCAGAGGGATAAGAAAACTGCAGAAAAAAGTGCTGCACCTGCTTGTTCATGAGGTTTAAGGAAGGACCATAACATGAAAATGCCAAGGAAAATAAAGCAACAAACGCTCATGTAGAAGACTGATGGATCTTTCAGCAGACTTAGCTAAGTTTCTTGAGGAAGGTGATTCCACTGAACAAATATTCCATGTAGACAAAACAGTTTTCTATTGGAAATAGATGCTATCTAAGACTTTCATAGCTAACAAGTTTCTTGTTAGGGATGGTAAGGCAACTTTAAGTTGAAGCAAACAATTATTTGAAATTCCTAAATTTGTGGGGCCTTTAAGGTTTATACCAAATGTACTCTGTCTGGTGGAACAAATAAACCTGTTTGACAGCAAATCCATTTACAATGTGACTGGCTGTTTTAAGCGCACTATGAAGGTCGGTGGCTAAGAAACCAAGATGACTTTCAAATGACTGACAACGCTCATGGTTACCCAAGAGCTTGGATGGAGATGAACAGTGGGATTAGGGTTGTCATCATGCCTCTTAGCACAACACCCACACTGCGGACCATGGGTCAAAAAGTCATTTCAAATTTCAAGTCTCAGTGTTTAAGACATACATTTCATTAGGTGATAGATGACCTCATTAGAGACTTTCTGATGGGTCCGGGCAAAGCCTGTTGGAGAAGATACCTTCCTGTACGTTACGGAAGACACTGGTAGTTCAGAGAAGGAAGGCAAAATGCCAAGAGTTTAGAAGAATTGATTCTCACCCTCAGGGATGGCTTTGAGGGATTCAAGACTCTGCTTAACTGCAGGAGAAACAGCATGAGAACCAGAGTTAGGAGAGGATCCTGAAGATGTGATTGAATTGCTTCCATCTCTTGATAAAACTTTGACAGTTGAGGAGCAAAGCAAGCAGTTCTTGAAATGCAACCATCTCTAGGGAGCAAGGAACTTAGCATGAAAATTCATGCCTTTTAATATCAAGACTTGCCTATATATGTGTTTGTGTAATACAGCTAAATAAATAAGCAACCAAAGAATATATAAAATGTGATGTATATTTTTATAAGGCATAAAACCAAGCAATAAAATTTAAAGGCTGCATATATATCTTATAGGAAAAAATAAGGGAAATGATAAAGTGAAAGATCAAGTGAATTAAAGATTGAGAAAGCAGTCAAACACCAAACCCTGGGACAGCAATTGGCTGAGTCGAGGGACGAGAACAGGGAGGGAGATTTCAGGTAGCCTCAATGGCAGAACAGTAGTTACATCCTGATTCTTAGATTGAGCAATGGGTTTATGGCTTTGTTTCTATGAGTCTGTGTCATACCTTAAGCACTGGATACAACCAGAAGATTTTGCCATTATACGATGCATGATTTAAAACAGAATATTGAATGTCCTATATCTATGACCTCATTTCGGCTTTTAGTTGAAGATTAGAGAGTTTACAAACATGACCAGTATACACAAAGAACCTCCCTAGGTGGAGTTTGTCAGTTGGTATGAATAACTAAACTGTAGAGGAATTTGCTCCCCAGTCTCAATTGAAACAGAAATTATCCAGGAAAGAAATGGGCAATGGGAATGAATAGACAATTCTCGAAAGGAATACAAATGACTAACAAGTATTTGGCAAAACGATCAAAAATCACTAGATAACAAGGAAGTGCAAATCAACACCAGAATAAGATGCCACCTCACTCCTCTCAGATCTGTGATGACACGAAAGTTACGGAGCGACAAATGCTGGGGTGGGGGGGATGAGCAGAATGGGGAGTTATCACACCTTAGTGGGAATGAATGAATGAATGCAGCCTCCATGGAAAAAAGATCCCCGTACTACCGTTTTTATGGCAGTGCTGTTCACAATAGTCAAAATATGGAATTAGTCAAGGTATGTGTCATCAGCAGAATGGACAAAAATGTAATATGTAAATGTACAATGGAGTATTATTTAGCTATAAAACAGAATGAAATTCTATCATTTGCAGTAAAAGGGTTGGAAACGAGGACATCATGTCAAATGAAATAAGCCAGAGAGAGGAGGACATATTTCGTGTTCTCTCTTACAAGTAGGAGCTAAAATGGAAAGAAATTGTGTGAGTGAAGCCGAACACCTCCTCCCTTGTTTTTTGGGGATAGCCCTTGTCTGTTTAGCAGCTGGAGTACGGTCTTTTTACTTTCCATTCTTTACTTTGTATTTAGGACAGCCAGCAAGCCTTTCATTCTAGTAAGTGTTAAAATATGTTACCAAAAAAAAAAAAAAGAGAGGACAATGTGAGGGCACTTACAGTGACACACACACGATTCCACACATTGCAGTTTAAAGTATTTAAGAAAAAATCTGTACTTTTCCTTTTACTAACTAGCACATGCTCTTCATGATGTCGGTGGATTTTCATCTTTATTTGGATTCTATTTGAGGTTAATTGTGGCCAGTCCCAGAACTTCACAAGCTGGTGTTTATGTTAACCTAAGCTATTCCACGATCTATTTGCAGTGAGTGCCATTAGCAGTCATATTACCTTTTTGACTACTCATGCTGAAATCATGTGTCATAACAATGAAGCAGCCTATTAGGAGAAATTCATCTTACACAGCATGGCTGAAAAACACATCTAAGGTTTCCCCAAATGATATAAAATGTTCCAAAAGTTTTAACAAGAGAACATCCAATCTCCCCCGATGACTCTAGCTGACAACACCTGCATGCTCAGTACCAATTGTTGGAAAGTAATGCACTTTTATCGAAGTTTCAAACTGTACTTACTGGTACTAATTTGCACAGCCTAAGAGATCTTTATTTGAAGTGACATAAAATTGGGATTTTGATCTTCCTGATGCTCATCTTCTCTTTGGATAGGACATTTTGTAGCAAGGGTCAAAACAGATGTATGAAATTCACTGATTGTCACTGATTTGCCAAAGCTATTGCCAGGGACTACGATAAGATAGGAAAGGCAACTAAGCTGTACCTTTTCTATTAACATTTTGTCATTTTGGTAACATGAAAATAAAAACTTGAGGTTGAACTGTGGTGCAGTGAGTTAAGCTGCTGCCCATGATACTGGCATCCCATCTGGCCCCAGTTCAAGTCTTGGTTGTTCCACGTGTGATTCACTTTCCTGCTCTTGTGCCAGGGAAAGCAGGGGAAGTTGGTCCAAGTCCTTGAGCCTCTGGCACCAGGTGGGAGACACAGATGGAATTCCGGTTTCTGCTTCTTCCTGTCTCAGTTTTGACTTTTGTGGCTATCTGGGGAGTGAAGTAGTGGATAGAAGGTCTCTCTCTCTCATTCTTGATCTACCTTTGAAAGTCTGGATTTCAAATAAGATAAATAAATTCCTAAAACCATTTTTGTCTTTTTCCAACAATGTTCAGTATACTAATAGTACAGCACATACTTACTGGTTACATCTCTTACACAAATGGCCCTAATAAGTCATTTTCCTTTTCATTGACACAAGGGTGGGACAAACAAAACAGTTGTCAGATTACAAACGTTGTTGTCACTATTAAGTGTATCCGTTCTCTAGATGGCTTAGTTCATCAACCTATTTCCTTCCTTCCTTTTTTTTTTTTTAAAAAAGACTTACTTATTTTGATTGTATAGGCAGATTTACAGAGACAAGGAGAGACAGGGAGAAATAGCTTCCATCTGCTGATTCACTCTCTCTCTCTTTAATGGAAAGAGTTTCCACTCCTTTTCCGTTGTGCTGAATGAAAGGCAGGAGGGGAATGGGACAATCATTTAGCTGAAGGTTCCTCCTGAGAATAGGAAACCAGCCCCATGCTTTTCTGTGGGCAGAAGATAAAAAGCTGTGATGCTCGTGAGGGAGCATGTGCTGCTTAATGCCTTTCTCTTTTTGAAGAAAAATAATTAACTGCTATGCTTAAGGACTCATCAGTCTGCAGTTGGATGCTCAGCAGCAGAAGTGGTCACCCAGATAAGCATCTCCTGCTGCCAGTGGCTGCCCATCCTTTATCCCCTTGCTTCTCCTGTCTCCACCTAAAATTATGAATGCAAGGGTGCATCTCAACATGCTGCATTTAAAGGTAGACGCGTTGTGGCTGGACAACCTGCAGCTGGACAATATGCTGCACCTCAAGTTGAACAACCTAGAGCTTCCAGTGCTTCTTAGAACATTCAGCAGTGACCGAGTTCTGTGAAGAGGCAGGATTAGTGATGTAGACACAACAAAGCAACCGTGAGACTGTACCCCAACCCTGGTGTCCTGTCTGATCCAGATGAAACACAAGCAAAGCTACCCAGCAGGACCTGTAGCAACTTGGCCAATGAAAACTCTCTGGAGGCAATGCTAGAAAATGAATTTAGGGAACAATGATAATGAAAAGAATGTCCTTCCACCTTACTGAATGCCTTACACACAGGTAATCTTTTAATGGGTCCTTTCCTCTGGGTCAAATGGGATTATTTGCCCATTGTAAGAATGAATAAACGGGCTTCCTGTGAGAAGTTAAGGGGAGGGATGAGGACAGATAAAGGTCAGAACCAGGAGTTGACCCATCTCTCCTTCTGGAAGATGGAGAAATTTCCCACTTAACTCTCTGTTTAATATTTGATAAGCCATAGCTTCTAATGAAGTGTCTTGCTTTTTTGGCGGGTGGGGGAGATAGGCTTTAGAAACTTTCCTCAGAAACTATACAACCACTATAGCAGACCACAGGTCTTACAGGTGGCCATGAATGAGTGATTATCACAGTGTGTAATCCTCTGCGAGTTGTGTTTTCCATGGGGCACTGAGAAGCAAGGATTACTCACTCAGCTTTTGAAGTCTCTCCCTCATCCTTCAGGAAGGACTTGATTAGCACTGTAGCCTTTCTTCTGCATTTATTAAATACAATAAAGTGAACCAGAGGATGGAAGATGTCTCTCCTGTCAATTCCTCTCTCTCCACAATCCTGCCTTCAATTAGATAAGTCTTAAAAAAAGAAAATAAACACAGTTGATTGAGTTCATATGACTTGAAAGTTTGACAATAATGAACTTTTCAGCATACTTATTCCTGTACTTTAATTTAAAAGTGAGAGACTATAAAATTTACTTCGAGTAAAAATACAGAGTAAAGGTCCCAAGCTGTGGGGCTTGGATCTGGAGGCTCAGGAGCATCGACCTGTCAGGTGTTCAGAGCCTGAGAGGCCAGTCATCCCTGGGGTTAGGGGCTCGGTTTGGCCTGATGCCAATGGTTCTGGGCAAAGCCCTTGAGCCACTCGATGGTGTAATCTTGAGGGGGAAACGTGAGGACCTTTAAGGGTCAGACCTGAGCACCAGCCCACTTGGAAGACCAAGCTGGGGTAGTTAGGATTAATCAATGCAGAATATCACTCGCTGCTACACACTGAAGCTAGGGCTGGGGGCCTGCCTGGCAGAGCTAGATCACAGCACCCACCAGGGAGAGTCAGAAAGGGGATGAGAAATGTTAGGCTGGGCCATAGCACTAATCAGCTCACAACAGAACTGTGTCTAGGGGCAGATGGTATGGCATATGTGTGGGCCACCCCTGTGGGTATGCAATTTCTGCCAGTTTGTTGGGAGGTGTGGGTGGTGACAGGCTGAACTAGGCATGACCATGGAACCCTCATGGGTACTGGGATTGGGCACAGGCAGTGCTGGTCCCGGCTGCAGTACCTACAGGCACATCCAAGAACATGGTATGGGGTAGGCCACAACATCCACCTCTTATACACAGGCTGGGATGGAGGGAGTAAGGGCTTAACACCTGCTGGCATGTGCAAGATCTGGGTCTGGAAGTGGGTCTTGTGGGGGAACTTGGGAAACTCCCCTGGTGGGTTGTAGCTCCTGCTGGTGAGCATGTGATTCAGGTCTGGGTGTTGGTCAGACTGATCCCCATCCTTTGGCAAATGTGTGGGTTGGTTTTGGAAGGGGTGGACCGGGCAGGACCAGGCCAACCTTAGCTCACTGACAAGTGCAAAAGCCAGCTAGAATGTGAGTCATGCTGGGCTAGGCTATCACACCTAACTGGTTTGCCTGAATCAGGATGGGGAAGACTGGTCAGGGCCATGCTGTAGCACTGTGGGTGGGGCAGATCAGGCTAGGCCACAGCATCCATTGGCAAAGACCAAGACAGGGGATGGGTTACACAGAACTGGGTCAGAGCAATCACTGGCACATGCAAGATCTGCGGCTGGGAAAAGGAATGCTTGGGGGGGCTAAAGCTATGCCTCGGCTAGGTTCTGGTCCTCACTGGTGAGTGCAAGAACTGGAATGGAGACAGTGATCTGGGCTGGACATGGCTGTCATATTCCTTGGCATGGGTGTGGACTATGTCTGGGGTGTGCCAGCATGGGCTAGACTCCAGCATCCGCTGGCGCTCATGACAGCCAGAGTGGGAGTAGAGTGCTCTGGGTTAGGTCTTGGCTTTCACTGGGTTATAAGAAAGCTGTGTCAGGGAGTGGACCAGGTGTGGCTGGGATATAGCACTCAACAGTATGAACCAAAATGGATGTGGGTCAGTTGGGTAAGGCCACAGTTCCTGCTAGGATAGGTGGTGGACTAAGTCAGCCTTAACAAAAGACCCACTGGTGTGCATGACATTTACCACTGGGGGGTAGACCTGATAGAGGGAGTTTAGGGAACGCCTTTGCCAAGGCACAGTCCCTGCAGGTGAGTGCAAGAACCAAGGCAAGGAACAGCCCAGACCAGCTCAGGTTGCAGTATCTGTAGGCATATGTGTGTCCCAGGTTTATGGGCAGGCAGGCTCGGCCATTTCATAACACTCACTGGCAGATCTAATAACCAGTATGGGGTTCAGGGCAGGTTGGGTCGGGCCACAACATCAGCCAGTTCACATTAGGGCCAGGACTGGGGGCTGACTGCACTGAGTTGGGCAGCAGCTCCCACCAGCATGAGCTGGAATGGGGACAGACAGAATTGGACCAGGCTACAGCACCTGCTGGCAAATGCTGAGGTGGGACAGTCCATACAAAACTGGGCCATAGCACGTACCAGCACCAGGGGGAAGGTGTGTGAGCCCATTAGGGGAGTAGTGAGGACTGCCCTGCTGGGCCACTGCTCTTGCTGGTGAGCATGAGAGCTGGAACTGGGGGCAGACCAGGCTGGGCAGGGCTATAATACCTGCTGGCCTACATTGAACTGGGTTATGGGTACAGCCAGGCTGGGTTGACCAATTGTATCCACTGGTGTAGGCATGAGCAGAGTAATGGAAGGCTTTGGGCTTTGTTGTAGCATCATTTGACAAGTGCTAGGACTGGGGGCAAGTCCTGTCAAGTTAGATTGCAAAACCAACTGCAGAGTACAAGATTTGGGGCAGGGAGTGGGTCCTGTGGGGAGGCTGTGGCACATTGCTGATGGGCTGCAATTCCGACTAATGAGCATGGGGTTGGCCTGGCTGGAAAGGTGGTGGCACGTGCTGGCATGAGTGTGGGTAGAGAGCGGAGTCAGTTGGGTTGAGTTAGGCTTCAGTGCACAATGATGTGTATGAAAGCTGAGTGAGATGTGGGGCCGACCAGATTGGTCTACTGTTCATCCTGGCAGGCACAGGAACCAGAGCTGGGGGCTGGTCCAGTGGGCATAACTGGGAGTCTCTCTTACTGGACAGTGGCTCCCCCTAGTGTGCATGTGGGCCAAGAATGTGGTGGGCTGGACTGGACTGGGCTGCAGCACCCACCCACTGGTTTGCAGAAGGAGGGCAGAACAAACTGATGAACTACCCCAGTGAAGCTTGACAGCAAATTTCTGGGTGAATGGAGACTTGGAGGTGGACTATGATAACCAATTGACCTTGGAAGGATTTCTTCATCCTTGGAGCAGTAATAGCAGCAGCAGCTCAGAACTACTGAAACCACAGGAGCAGAACCCTCAGAAAATGCTCCCCACTGGGGACCCTGGGATGATTGGTGGCTGTTCTCCATCCCCAGGTACTGAGGTGGTATGGGAGGCTGGGCGTATTTCTCCCTTTGTAACCCCCATCTCCCCAGATACAGGAAGAAGAAAAAGAAAATTGGTAAATAATGATCTCACCCACTCTCCCCTGATCCTCAACCCTTCCCACCCTGATCTACTATGTAAATGTCATCAAAAATAAAATAAACAATTAAGCTCCCAAATAACCTATAAAATATATTAAAATTACTTTTGAAACAATATATTCAAGAAAAATTACTGACAATTACAGATGTTTAATTTGTAAAGACACCCGATTTCTTACGCTGGTAGGAAGAGATCTGAGATGGTGTTATTAAATTCCGTAGTCCCAATATTTGATCTAAAGCTTACCCCTTTTACAGCTTCTGGTCCAAATAAAACATTAAAATCTTAACTGTTCCCTGATTAGCTTGATTTAACTATTTGACAATGTGTATTGTGACAAAAAATTATACTACACAGCATCTTTATGAGTACACACAGTTTTTCTTTACCAATGGTATCTTACTAATGCTTATATACATTCACTGAAGGCTAGGTAAGAATGCTGCATTTTCCATACTGAACCTATTCCATTATCATTAATATTTTATAAATTATTAATTAGAAAGGATTTCTCTAATTAATTAGAAGTCAGTTAGAGAAAGAATTAGAGAAATTCTTAAAGGCTTTAGAAAAAATAGATAGTACACATTTGAAATGTATTTTTTGTTTGGAC
Organism: Ochotona curzoniae; assembly: GCF_017591425.1. Classification (NCBI taxonomy): domain Eukaryota; kingdom Metazoa; phylum Chordata; class Mammalia; order Lagomorpha; family Ochotonidae; genus Ochotona; species Ochotona curzoniae. The sequence goes on along the minus strand of NW_024467115.1, from coordinate 27,408,648 downwards.
CACTTAGTCCAAAATACTCAGGTCAGGCCTGGTGCGGTGGCCTAGCAGCTAAAGTCCTCGACTTGAACATGCTGGGATCCCATACGGGCACCGGTTCTAATCCCAGCAGCCTCACTTCCCATCCAGCTCCCTGCTTGTGGCCTAGGAAAGCAGTCGAGGATGGCTCAAAGCCTTGGGACCCATCTCCCGCATAGGAGACCTGGAAGAGCTCCTGGCTCCTGGCTTGGGATCGGCGCAGTGCCAGCTGTTGCGGTCACCTGGGGAGTGAGTCATCGACGGAGGATCTTTCTGTCTCTCCTTCTCTCTGTATGTCTGACTTTGCAATAAAAATAAAAAATCTTAAAAAAGAAAAAAAAAGAAAAGTACTCAGGCCAACAAATGATATAAAATGGACATACAGGCTTTGGCAGCATGGTTTTAATAGTAGGAAACATTAACTTTCCTGCAGACTTAATTCTTGTGGGGGCATTTCCCCTTTGTTCTTCTCCTCTTCCCTTATCCATCTGCTGCCGCTGTTGGAAGCCAGTTGGGCATTTGTTTCTGTAACAAAACTGGTTCTATTGAGCCCTCTGGTGAGAAGGGTTTTTCCCCACACCATTCTGAATGGGATCAAATTCCATCTTTGGAATTTGGAACCAACCAAATTCTATCTTTACTTTGCCTAGAAACACTATGCTGTTAATATGACCACATCAACATGATCAAAACGAGAAAGCAACAAACCATATTCATAACAAAAGCCTTAACTTTGAAGCTTCTCTTTTTCAAAACCAAGACAATTTGATTCCATTCATAGGGTTTCAAAATACTTTAAAATATATATATTGTATACTTATGCATGCCATTCTGAGGTGGTATATGGCACAGGGCCTAGTCATTTTTTCTGAACTCACTACCTAGTTGCCATCTCCTTGGCCCAGCACAGAATCAAACATAATTTCACTAGATCCATGTAGTACGCGCCTGTAAGAATTCTTTCTTGTAGATGCTAAGCCAGTCTTATAAACAGCATGGGCTGTATATAACAAATTCATTTTTATTCTGATGTGCTATTCCCTATCGTAGGCCACTTTGTTGCTTTAGATTTATTGCTCTCTGGAGTGGTATTATCCAGTTGGTGATTTGATTTTCCTTTTGTTCTCTTAGCCCCAGATGGACTACAAATACATGATAATCAGTTCCTAACACATGAATGAATAGTGTTCTAAAAGTTTATGTATAACTTAGTCATTTGTAACTCAAAATAAATTTTCCCACAGAAACAATTTAAGAAATGATCACTGATCTCAAAGGGTCACCCCTGAAATCCATTTAACCAATACTGAACTTCAAATTCTTCATTTAAAACATCATTTTGGGGGCTGGTGTTGTGGTAAAGCATATTAAGTTGCCACATACAATGCTGGAATCCTATATGGACACCAGTTTGAGTCCCAGGTGTTCTATTCAGATTGGTACTGATGCGCTTGGGAAAGTTGTGCGAGAAGGCCCAAGTGTGTGGGCTCCTGCCATCCATGTGGGAAACCCAGATGGAGTTTGTGGGTCCTAAATTTGGCCTGGCCCATTCTGGCTGCTGTAGCCATGAAGGAATCCATCTCTTTCTTTCTTTCATACCCTCTCTTTGAAAGGTCAAATTAATCAATCTTCAGATTGACGCTGAGGTTTGCATCAGGGATATCAGAAAAATTCCATCTCTGCTTTGGAGTAGCTTGAGAAAACACCCAGTTTCTGTGTTGGGATTTCGAGCATCTGCTTGGCACGACTGGGAGCATCACCCTGGGGTAAGGCATGTGCGTGGGGAGAGAAAAGACAGGGAGAATTTGTGTCCCTTTCCCAGGTCTCTCCTGTCCCTGTCCTGTAATATGTCAAGAACTCTTGGTTCTCAATGATGGTTTTCATGGACAAATGCTTCAATACTTCATCTGAAAAGATGTTGCATAATTAGGGAGAGAGAGAGAAATTGCCTTCTAAGCCATGCTAGCCTAACATGTGTCTCTTTGCTTCCTTGTCCAAGTCTCTTAGAAAAGGTAGCAAAAAGAATACTCAACACACACACACACATAAGTGCTAGGGGACAGTGTGAGAGCAGACAAGAGCTGCTGATTAAATTTTGGAAACATGGATAGTTGAAGACAGGGAGTACTTCGCCTAGCCTCTTCTTCTCTCTGAAATCCCCAACATCTTAGACTAACAGTAAAGTGTCAACAGAAGCCACCTGCTTCACAACATGGAACGCCAGAAAATGTGGGGAATTGGAGGTCACAGTTACATGTTGGAAATACCTGGAGCTAAACCACAATGAATAGTTAATGAGTCTATGGCACGGTTGGGTCACTAGCTTGTGACCATAGGCCCCTCCTATGACCCTCATCTCCATTCCCACACTAGCAGCAGGTTGATTCACTAAGGGGGCAGACTGCCAGAGGCTCTGACTGGGAAGAAGACACATCATGAATGCAAGGGGGTTGGGGAAGAAGGTCATCCTTCTAACTTTGCTACCTATGCCCCATCTACTTCTCACCGTGCAGGAGTGGATGAGTTTTCTCAGGAGCAAACTGATCAGCCAGAGGAATTACTGGGGAGCTAAGGAATATCTGGGTCCTCCAGACTAATATCCAGGCTCCCAGGCTAGACATGAGATCCATTTGTACACAAAAAGCAGCTGATTGAAACTTTAAAACGTCACTCTTAGACAGGGGTGGGTTATCAAGGTTTGTGGAACTTGTGAGAAAATTCCAAATGCTAAGATGGGACTCTGGGGAAGCAGATTAATTTTGGTATCAGTAAAAAATTTCCACTATCATTACTGTCCTCAAAAAGTTAAGGTTATAAATTGCACATTAAAGAAAAAAAAAAGCAAAAAAGGAAAACTTTGAGAATAAGAAAGGGTTTTAGAGATTAAAAAAGAAATTAAATTACCAATAAAAACCTAAAAAATATCCACTTCAATGATAAAGTAGGAAGACAGAAATTTAGTACATCTTCTGCAAAGTGGAACAAAAAGACCACTGAGATGGGGAAAACGGGGAATAGATTAGAAAACTCAAAAACCATATATCACATATGAGCATATCTAATAACAGGATTTTCAAGAAACTAGATAAAGGAGAGGGAACAAATTTATCAAAAATTAATAGATGCTGTAGGAAAATTCCAAGACTGCATGAAGAAGAGGAATTTATAGATCAAAAAGGTCCACAATGTGCCCAGGATAATAAATAAAAGAGGCGCATCATCATAAAATTTTAAGGTTTATTACCTACAAAGAACTGGGCATCAGAATGGTCTTGAATAGCAACATCACTGAAAAGGTTGAACCAGAGAGCTGAGACTTCAGGGATTCTTGGAGAAATGATTTGTCATCAAGAATAAATATTTGTCAAAGATGATCATCCAAAAAGTGCTATTCAGACTGAAGAAGCCACCATTTGCCCTTATTGTAACCGTTATCAGGAAGCTGCCGAAGAACATACTCCACCAAAACAAGGGAGCAATTCAGTATAAAGTAGCATATGGAACCTTGAAAACAGGAAATCCAACACAGGAAAGGGAACTCTCAGGATGTCAAGAGATGGAAGCTTCCGGAGCAAACATCATGGGTTCCAGCAAAAGAGCACGGAGTCCAGAAAAAAGTCAGCTGTTCATTTAATGACTTGGCAACATTAAGATGACTTTTTAGGGTTCTTTCTCAAAAATTAGGGCCAAATATGTAATGGTAAAAGACAGTTAGGTAGACAAACATGCAAAGTTAAAAGATCACGGCAAATATTCACTCCAGAGAAAACAAAATGTTGAATAAGAAATGAAATAAAAATACAACAAACTAGATGAAAATCACTTAGGTCATCATAAGAATATTATACAATATAATATTGTAATTAACTTCACTGCAAGTATGGAGGAAAGAAGAGTGTGCAAAAAGCTGAGATTGGTAATGAAAAAAGCCAGTAATATCTACAGCCTAATAATATCTATTCCAGTTAAACGTGTTGTGTACTCATAAGGGGGTCAATACTTAAAAGGTGCTGAGACAAGTTGCCTTCGAAGGGAGGCAAGTAAGAAATGAGGAGGGATGAGGGAATCCTGTTTTTGTTAGGCTTCTAGAACTCTCCCTCTGTTGAAACTACCTGCATTTTCTTGCTCTGTGAATGGCAACAGCTAACTGAAGAGAGCTGGATTAGCAATGCAGAAAGTACTTAGCAGTATTCAATGCGGACAATGAAACTGTACCAATTATCTGAATATTAACTAAATAAAAGGGATGTTGAACCCTAAAAACCATTTCAAATGTGACTCAGAACTATTGCCAGCTAAGATAAGCAACACCAAGGAATGGCTTACCGTATTCCACTTTAATTATCCAGTGCTGGCAAGGGGACACATCATGCTTTTACTTCACTCAACCCATGGTATAAATGCTCAACGTGATACAGCTGAAGCCGCACAATATACACTTTAATCATTGTCAGTTTTGACTAAAATAAATGAAATTCTACAAGTTCTTGACTAAATGTGAATTGATTTTCTATTATAATAAAGCAAGACAAAATACAGTATTTTACTGGTCTTACTTTTAATGCTTTTAATGTTACTGCATTTTAAAATTTATTTTCAGCACAGCAAGTAGCTCAACTTAGTACTTGTTTGACTCACACCAGCCAAGAGTTTTCTGATTTGAAGATTAGAAAAAGAAGGCAGAGAACAGTTGACAAAGGTTTCCCGGTGATATGGATGAGTAAGCAACAAGGCTTGATAGAGAAGGGAGGAAAATATTCCTAAATTTTAAGCTCAAGGAAAAAGCACGCGTTATTCAACCATGGACTCACACTAATTTCAGAAAAAAAGTAGAAGCCCAGCTACATTTTTCAAAAGTGACATATTATTCTGAAACTTCAATTCTTGTCATATCTGGGCAATTTATTTAGGATCAGAAAAAAAAATAGGAAAAGATTATCTATGAAATCTCAAGGAAAGTGAGAAACTTCAAAGGCTGTAGTTTTCAAATAATTGCAATGGGAACTATTTCTGTAGTTTAAGAAGAATTGATGGGGCCAATGTGGTGACTCAATAGCTAATCCTGTCTGCAGGTACTGGCATCCGATATAGGTTTTGGGTATAGTGTTGGTTGCTCCACTTCTGATCCAGCTTCCTGCCAAAGGCCTGAAAGGGCAGCAGAAGATGGCCTAAGTCCTTGGGCCTTGCACCCACTTGGGAGCCCTGGAGAAAGCTTCTGGCTCCAGGTTTGAACTGGCCCAGCTCTGGCTGTCTCTCCCTCTTTCTGTCTCCCTGTAACTCTGACTTTCCAAGCAAAATAAAATAAATCTTAACAAAAACTAACTTTTTAAAAGATTTATTTTTTATTTTCTTTATTGGAAAGGTGGATATACAGAGAGGAGAGACAGAGAGGAAGATCTTCCGTCCGATGTTTCACTCCCCAAGTGAGCGCAATGTTCACTGCGCCACCATGCCGGGCCCACAAAAACTAACTTATACAGGAGACTAACCTCTTTTCTACTAGTCCTGCTTTTATGTACTAAATCTGAATATTAGGATGGGTTCTACTAAAATTTATTTCTGATAATACAGGTTATATATCCTGATTCTTCAGTGTTTGAATGCAGAAGAGGAACAAAAAATGAGTTATAACTTTATCAAACTCAATCATCGTTGATATGAGTATTATGCTCCTTCGTTCTCTATTCATCAGAAAAATATTTATTTGCTTGTCTTTAAGTTGGAATCACATTTTACGCTTCATTTAATATATTACAAACTTTCTCTAGAAAGTGTCTTTTCCACTTGCTCATTAAAACTCAGCTTAGCATCTACCCTTCTCATCGAATACTTGATTTTCTACCATTTTCTATTTGCCATTTTTCTAGTCCCAGCTTCACTTGTGAAGTATACAAAGGGTTTAATTTTTCAAGAGTAATTTTTATGTGTATGATGGCTTGATCTCCTCTGCCAGAGGAAATATTTAAAGGAAGGAGTTCCTTCTTAGAGTCTGTATTTTTTCCTGGACCTCCAGCACTCAGCTGCCTGATGGATCAGCAGCCGTGTCACTGGCTCGTTCTGCAGACTTGAGAAAGCCTCCATGTTTTCCTTCATTTACCCAAGCAGATCGCTGTTGGATGAGCTGTTGCATCTTAGGTACAGTCTTGCACCATCCAGATGACATTCTAACCAGTGGTGAACCACCCATATGTTGGTGGTCCCATAAAAGTTCATCATCTAGTGATGTTTTTGGCCATCTTAATTTGTGTAAGTGCCCTGTAGGATGCTTGTACAATGATAAAATTGCCTAACAGCACATTTCTCAGAATGTATCTCATCACTCAGTGCTGTGTGACTCCCCTCAGTACACTGGATCTCTTTCTCGTCTACAGTAACAAAATGGCTCAGTGTGGATAAAAGCAAAGACTTGAGCTCAAACAGCAGATGCCTTATTTTTTGGTTATGTGACTATTGACAAATAATATAATCTCTTCCAGCTTCAGTTTCAGCATCTGTAAATTGGAAATAGAATTATTTCCATTTGTAATTTTGTTGTGCGGCTGAAGAGAGAACATATATTTTAGCAGCTGATGTGATGCCTGGTATGTTGTAAGGAATCAACACACAGTGCCAATTATAATTCTGAGAGAAAAAAGAGCTCAGGCTACTTTAATGTAAGACACTTATTTCAGAACAGGGTGCATGGTGCCTGAGCCAGGCCAAATAATTAGGCAGCCGGTCTGCCTCCAGGCAACGAAGCCCACGCTTTGGAACAATTTCTTGACAAAAGCAATCTGATTCAAGACTTGATGAAGAGTTGCTTCTGTTGCTTTGTAAAAAAATCCTGCTTTGACTGTAAAAGCCACCCCTTTAGCTCATGCTCCTCTCCTTGCAGATCCTAACCTCCTAGCAAAGTCACCCCAGCCTTCTGCAACATGCTTGATTGTTCTGTGCCAGAAAAATCTTGTAAGTAAACAAAAGACTCAATAATACATTGGACAGGAGACTGAGGGGTGCATCGTGATCAATCACTGAATCAAAGCAGGTTGTAGGAGAGAAGACTCCCAGGATCATTTGCTGAAGGGCCTAGTGAAATGAGCCAGTTGTGAATGAAAAGATGCCTGGCTCAGGTGTCTGTCATGCAAAAAGTCACAGCCAAATCCACGGCTCCAGTGTACACTTCAGTGACAGCCCCCTCTCTCCCACCTGCCAAGGAGGAAGAAAGTGGATTGCATGGAGAAGAGGATCTGGAGGAACAGCAGGCAAGCTAAACTTGACCAACCGCTTCTGCACACACTGTAAACGCCTCCCTCTGAAACCTCTCTTCCGAATGAAGATATCTGATTGCAGCTGAACAAATTTGAATCCGTTCTTAATGCACTAGCAAATCAAAAATTTTAAATAAACATTTCAAAACATTTGTATTTTTGTTTGAGAGAGAGACACAGAGAGAGAGACAGACAGAGGGAAAGCAGGTACTCCTATCTGCTGTTTCACAGCAAACGGTGCTCGGCTGAAGTCACAGCTAGAACCTGGGAACTTGAACAGGCCCCCTGCAGGAAATGATTCATTTATACTTCCTTGGAAATGGTTTGAGATATAAAGACTATGAAACAATGGGGACTATAAAGGGTTTCCATTGCTGCTGTGTGGCTCCAGAAGGCAAGGCACCGTGTCCCACACACCTGCAATTGGAACCTGGTTGTGGAGGAAAGCTGCTTAGAACCCTAACTGTCTGAGGATGAAGTGGGGGCTGGAATGATAGCTTTTGAAAAACCTGAATTTATTCTGCTTTTGAAAAATGTTATCATGACTGGGGCTGGTGTGATAACTCAACTGGCCAATCCTCTGCCTCCAAGCGCCAGCATCCTAGGTGGGTGATGGTTTGCATCCTGGCTGCTCCACTTCCAGTACAGCTCCCTACCTGTGGCCTGGGAAGGCAGTGGAGGGTGGCCTAAAGCCTTGGGACCCAGCACACACATGGGAGACCCAGAAGAAACTCCTAGCTCCTGGTTTCAGATTGGCTCAACTGCAGCTATTGTGAACATTTGGGAAGTGAACTAGCAGATGGGAGCTCTCTCTCTCTGTAAATCTGCCTTTGAAATAAAAATAAACACATTTTTAAAAATTAAAAAAAAAACATTTTTCTTACTTTTTTGAGAGTCAGAAAGAGAGAAAAAAAATACAAAGAGAGATTGATCTGTTGGTTCACTCTCCAAATGCCTTCACTGACTAGGGCTGGACTGAGGCCAAAACTGTGAACAGCAACTCAATCCAAAACTCCCCAGCGATTGGGAGAAATCTAATTACTGAGACATAACCTGCTACTTGCTACCCCTCCCCTCCTAGCATATGTATGAGCAGGAAGCTGGTGTCTGGAGCCAGGTATCAAATCCATGGACTCAGATGTAACATGCAGGTGTCTTTTCTAATATCTTAACCACTAGGCAAGCCACTCGCCTTTAATTCTTATAAAATCAAATGACTGCAAAACAAAATAAGTATGTGAAGTGATGGATGTTATTAATTATCCTGATTTACTCTTTCTATAATGCATATGTGTATCGTAACATTACATTGCATCCTGTAATTGTATATAATTAGTATTTATTCATGAAAGTAAAATGTAAAATGAACTGAACCAACCCATGGAAGCAATGGTTGCTTATGCCCCGAGGAGAATGCCAAGGAGAGGAGGACATTTCTCTAAGAGGACTTTCCCCTGGAGGACTTGCTGGAGGTCTCCCTGAAGCCCTGGGAGGGGACGGCAGGTGTGTGATTGTGTGGCAGGTGGTACCGCTTGCTTTGGGGACCCTTGGCTTCCTGAAGTTAAGTCTGAGAGAATGGGAGCAATCAGGCTCCTGGGAGGAGATGAATGGAAGCTGTGGTGGGAAGGGAGGGTTTCTTCTTCCTTTTGTGATAGCAGTAGCTGCACTGAGACAGTTCTGCGCGTGTGCTTTGAGGGCAATGCGCCAGTCATGAGTTCCCTGAAGGCCACTGTGACAGTCACTTATGCCTCAATTGCCACCCCAAGCTCCAATCTGGTATTCTGACTAAACACATAGAAACTTCATATTTTCACACAAAATGAGGAATAACCATTTTTAAAAGACGCTGATGATATTTTGAATATAAGACCTTAGTTTTGGGGCTAGCACTATGTCTCTGAGGACTAAACTGCGACCTTTAATATTGAAGCAGGAGTAGAGTCCTGGATGCTCTGCTTCCGTTGAGCTCCCTGTAACATGCTATAGAAAGTTAGGGAGGAGTCCACATGCTTGATATCTGCCACCCAGAGACCAGCATGGATCTCCTGCCTCCTGGCTTTGACCTGGTCTGGCTTGGACCCAGACCTAGCCATTGTGGTCATTTTGGGAATGAACCAGCAGCTGGAAGATTTCCTTCTATCTATTGTACTCTGTCACTCTGCCTTTTAAATAAATAGAATAAACCTTTAAAAAAACCACCTTGCTTGTGTAGAACATACAAAAAGTGGTTTAAGTGATTTTATTTGCATCTCAATTTGATTTTGCAATCTAACAAATTAAAGCATCCTTAAAAATGTCTTTTCAGGGACTACAACCATGACATGGCTGGTGAAGCCACTGCCTGTGGCACCAGCATCCTTTATGGGTGCCATTTTAAGTACTGGATGCCCTGCTTCTGACCAGCTCCCTGCTAATGCACCTAAGAAGGCAGTGGAGGAGACTCAAGTTCTTGGTCTCTTGCGCTTATGTGAGAAGCTCAGAGGAAGCTCCTGGCTTTGGCCTGGCCCAGCCTTGTGGCTATTTGGGGAGTGAACGAGTGGACAGAAGATCCCTCCCTCCCCCCTTCTATCCCCCCTCTCTCTGTCCACCAAAATAAACAAATCTTCTTAAAGAAAAGTTCTGCATTACTATTCACAATAGTAAAAAAGTGAAAACAGCCCACACATCCATCAGGAAAGGCGTGGCTCATCCAAAAGTGGCATTTACGTACAATGAAATAAGAAAGGATTGAGGCACTGACAGTGCTGAAGTGTGGATAAACCTTGAAAATATTTTGCTAATGAAAGAAGCCAAGCATAGGAGTCCACATGCTGTGTGGTCCGCTTTAGACAATAATTGCAGGCAAGAGTATGGGGGAAAAGATTATCCTAGTCCACTAGCCATCCAACTCCTGGGAATTCAAACAAAGCGAAAACTACATGTGAGAGAGCTGCCTTCAACCCCATGTTTATGGCAGCACAATTCACAATAGCTAGACAAGGACGGCTAGATGGATAAAGAAAATGTGGTACATTGGCACTATGGGATACTACTCAGCCACGAAAAGGAATGAAACTTGCCATTTCCAACAAAATGGACCCAACTGGAAACCACTATGCTGAGTGAAGCAAGCCAGTCCCCAAAAGGGAGATATCATATGTTCTCTCTGCTCTTTAGCAATGCATACACAGGACACACATAACTTAAACTCTGTAAGGGAGATCAACATTGTGGGAATTATCTGTTGCTCCTGAGTGGCAGTAGGATTTCCATTTTTATTTTTTATTATACTTTCAAGTTATGTCATTTTACTTTCTTTTCCTCTATTTGCCGTGCCATGATACATTTACGTATAATCAAATTAAGCTTGCAACCATGAAATGAATGTTTATGCTATTGTAATAACTTAGTAAAAAATAATAAGTTGGAGATACAGAAAGGGAGAAAGGATGAGGGACAGGGGGATCCCCTATGCTTCTAAATTTGTAGCATGAAAAAAAGAAATTTACTCATTTTATATAAAAAGAAATTTAAAAAAATAGCTGAACTATTTTTATAGTTTGACTCATACAGACAGAAAATGGACAGGTGCTACCTAGAAGTTGGAGGCAGAAAAGTGTGAGTTAATCCCTGCATGTGAATAGGTTACACTTTGTGGTGATGAGAATGTTCTGGAAGTTGATACAGATGATGGCTTATAGAGCACTGTGAGTGCCACTGATTTGTTCATTGAAAACCATTTCTTTATGTGACAAGAACGGAGCTGGTTAAAGCAAGCGAAGGGACGAGAAAAGACTGCCTGATGACACAGACAGCAACTCCTTCCCCGTGGCTGTCACCATATAGTCCACCCATTTCTTATGCATTCATTCAATAGCTGTTCATCAAATTTAAATTTGTTTTCAGTGTCCTTTCTCTGAACTCGGCAAATCAGCATTTTTGCATTTCGGAATTGTTTGTCAACTTGTGATTTAAACACGGGTCTCACCATCTTTCCCTTTGCTAACCCTGCTCTCTCTCCTGGTACTCACCCAAATACATCACAGACACACACAAACACACACACACACACACACACACACACACACACACACACACATTCCCTACATTCTTATTCTCTTGAAAAAGTAACCAGTGTTGAGATCTTTAATTACAATTTCGTTTCTTGAAGCCTTGTCCACCCCTTTTCTGTGGCATCTAACACAGCGAGTAGTGGGATCCACCTCTGGCTTGGCCCAATGGGTCCCATGCTGCACCCTTCCCAGAAATGTGCATGTGTGTCCCATCAGCTTCAGCCAAAAATGAATTGCTAGGTTATGTTTGTCAAACCTCCTTAAGAGCTCACTTCCCTTCCACAGCACTGCATTCTATTATCTTGAAACTCACCTTACAAGGTAATACGACATTAATAGATACTAATCATAAAAGAAAAAAGACAAAAAAGCTTATCTAAGGGGTAGACTAGGTGAATGTATTTCTCTGCTACACTGAGTCAAAACTTCACTGAAGTGAAAAGGTAGATTTTCACGTCATTGACTTTGGTAATGAAATGACGGGAACTTTACAATCTTGCTTTTCCTTCCTTTCTGTTCTTACATGGAGATAAATGTCAGTGAGTTCTGTTTTATTTGTGATTTCCATTCTAAGGCCTCATACATTATTTATTTCTATTTAGGCTGTGTCATCTCCTAGGATTTTACTTCCATGTGTTCGCCAGAGATCTGCTAATTTTTATTTTACAGGAGGAACCTGCACAGAATCTCATTTCTTCCTCCTACCTGAGCAGGTTGCGAATCACACTGCTTCTCTTGTGGTCTGGTTTGGAAATCGCAGGCTGCGTTTCTGCTTCCAGTCCGACTCTGTCTTAGCCAGCTCAGCTTTATGTCAGCGCGATTTGTGAATTGTAAACAACAATCATTTTTTAATGTTCTTAGGGGAATGCTTTGGCTGCATTTCAAGCCTTTTATGTATTCTGCTCATGATGTTATCTGTAATTAAGCTCTGGGTAATTAGCGTTTCCCTCAAAATCAGTATCTCTCTATCTCTTCCCCTTGTTTGTTACAGAATATTAAATTAAATTCAGTATGGCCTCCTTTGTGTCTTTATCCCTGATTCTGAAGGTCAACCAAATTTTCCTTTTTTCACATGTAAATAATAAAAAAGGAGCAGAGGCCCTCAAGCAGCCTTTCATCTAGTAGCCAAAGCCAATGTTTGAAAATAGGACAGAGACTCCTGTTTTTACGCAGCTCTGCTCTCCCACTGGCACCTCCCACTGGCACTCAAGCCCTTCCCAAAAGCTTTCTCCACCCAGCAGCGAGCAAAGGCACCAGCAGGTGAGACACTAGGTGGAAGCTGGAGTGTCAGCTCCAGTTCTGGATGCATCCCAGCTACTGACAGGAGTTACCTGGCTCGGGTGTAGTTCTCCAGGTTGGAAGAAGTGGCATTGTGCTGTGCTATGCTGGGAAATAGCTCACGCAAACCAAGTCACTATTATTAAGTCATTATAGCTATTGGAAAATAGAAGCTGTGTTTTAAATCTAGTTGGCACGCATCTTTGTAGGAATTCCAAATCTCACAGATCCATTTTTCCTTTATGTTCTTGTAGATGAAGAATTGCAGTGCACAGGGACCTGTCTCAAGCAGGTAGCACAGCAAGAGAAAGGCAAAACCTTGACATTGAACACAGGGGGACAAGTCTTTTTGATATTTTTCTTGAAGAAATATCATTCATGATTGGAATCACAAGTAACTTTCCTGGAAAGTAGAACTCTTGTTTAAAATCAACTGAGGAATCCCACAGTAGTTGGGGAGAGTATACTCCACTTTGCTACTAGACATGGATGGCCAAACCAAGTACCAAAGATAGGGATGCTGCCCTCTGGGATGGAGCTTTGTTTAATCAAAGGGAGATCTATGGTAAAAATTCATCATGCATCTTCAAAGGCAGGAGATTATCTTTCTTTTTTTTAAAGATTTATTTATTTATTATTTATTTATTGGAAAGGTGGATATGCAGAGAGGAGAGACAGAGGAAGATCTTCTGTCCAATGGTTCACTCACCACATGGCTGCAATGACCAGAGCTGCACTTATATGAAGCCAGGAGCCCCCAGCCTCTTCCGGGTCTCCCACATGGGTGTAGGGTCTCAAGGTTTTGGGCCGTCCTCAATGCCTTCCCAGGCCACAAGTAGGGAGCTGGATGGGAAGCGGAGCTGCCGGGATTAGAACCGGCGCCCATATTTGGCGTGCAAGGCCAAGACTTTAACCACTATGCTATCATGCCGGGCCCCAGGGGATTATCTTTCAAAGAGTATTTGGATGTAATTGTTAAAAGGTAACCAAAGCAAGCTTAGTGCAATAGGAAATGAATTGGAATTGATCTAGTCACACAAAGTAAATAATACATCATATCAGGGAAGAAGCTGGAATCATTGGTATTTAAAGGTGGGAGGTGGGAGGTGGGGAGTTAATGCCTCACTATAATTATAAATCATGATGATGCAAAAACCATTCTTTTCCAGAAATGAAGAAGACTGCTACGCACTTCGCTGGAAACGATCAGGAATGTGTTGTCTGGGTGGCAATGGGCAGTGAGGTAGCAAATGCAGCAATCAGTACCAAAGCTCTTTGGTGAATCCAATCTCTATTCTAATCACTGAGAAATCCTTTAGCCTTACAGGGGAAGGTGTTGCCTTACATGTAGATGATTAAATTGCCACTTGCAACACCAGCAATTCCAGATCTAACTTTGGCTTGAATCCTAGCCACTCTGTTTCTAATCCACATCCCTGCTAATGCACCTGGTGAGGCTGACGGTGGCCCAGTGGTCATTTGAGCAGTAAACCAGGGGATGGAAGATGGATCTCTCTTTCTCCTTGTGACTTCTTATCCCTTGCTTTCTGCTAATGTGGCTTTCAAATCAATCAATCAATCTGCTTGAAGGTGTTAGAATGATCTGGATAACAAGTAGCCTCTAAAACTTGAACACTGAAATCTGCTATGCAAGGCAATGTTACTACCTTGGAATACCTTTTACCAAAAATGTAGAAAACTTCCATGATGAAAGCTAAAAAACACTAAAGAACAAAATAGAAGAAGATATTAAAATATGGAGAAATTTACCATATTCCTATACTGGTAGAATCAATATCATCAAAGTGTCCATATTACTGAAAATAATATACAGAGGCAATTTGATCCAACCAAAATCTCAACAACATTCTTCTTAGGAATAGGAAACAGGAAAATACGAAATAGGGAAATTTATCTGGAAACACAGGAGACCACAAATAGCCAAAGCTATCCTAAAGAATAAAAGTAAAGCTGATAAAAACATAATTCTAGACCTCAAAACAAACTATAGGGGCAGTGGTCATCAAAACAGTTTTGTACTGGTATAGAAACAGAAGACGACCAATGGAACAGAACAGAAACCCCAGAACTGAGCCAGTGCAGGAACAGGCAACTAAGTTTTGACAATAGAACTGAAACTAACCCAGGAAAAAGTTTGGTCTCTTCAACAAGTGTTGTTGGAACAACTGAATAGCAGCCTGCAGAAGTAAGATGACAGACTCCCACCTGTCACTTCATATAAAAGTCAGTTCTAAATGGATCAAGGTCACACATCTACACCCAGAAACCATCAAACTATTAGAGGAAAACACAGGAAGCACTCTATAAGACACATACATTGGAAAAGTCACTAAAAACAAAGGCAGTCAAAGCTTCTGTATGGTAGAGGAAATGTTCAACAAAGTGAAGAAGCAACAACAGGAATGGGAGAAAATCTTTGCACACTGTGCAACATGTTTTGGAGCTAATATCCAGGATTTACAAAGAGCTTCAGAAATGCTACAACAGTAAAATGAGTAGCCCTGTGAAGAAATGGGTGAAGGAATGAACAGGCATTTCAAAAGAACAAATTCAAATGACTAATAGACATATGAAAAAATGCTAAGGCTCTTTAGCTATCAGGGAAATACAAATCAAAACTACGCTGGGGTCCCACTTAACTTCAGTAAGATTGGCCTACATTTGAAAAAGCTGTGAACAACACCTACTGGCTTAGGTATGGGGAGAAAGGTACCCTACTCCAACCATTGGTGGGAGGTTAGGCTAATACAACCACTATGGAAATCAGTTCTCATGAGAGGACTGGTAGCCGTGAGAAGCGGAGTCCTGTCCAGGCCTGTCCTTGCTTCCTGGTTCATCATGTGCTCAAACTGCACCTGTGCTGTCCCACTGCTATCCATTATTTTATCAGTATCAGGTCGATTGGACTTGAACATCAAAATGGTGAAATAGCCCCTTTCTCTTTGCAAAGTTAGCTTCCCAACGTATTTAGTCATAGTGACAAAAAACTGACAGATGCACAACACAAAATGAAAACAGATAGTTTCCATTTGAAAGAGTGGTGTCCAAACCACCACTCCAATATTCCTTAACGTACCTGCATGATGGCCAGCAATGGAGCCCCTTCACGAGAGACAAAAAACCCTGACAAGAATTGGTATTCATGAAAAAAAAATACACAAAGAGTTGTGTCAGGAAGCACTACTTCTGGTCACACAGACTGAACAGATACAGAATACACCTAAGTTATTTGTGCAATGGTGAACTGATCCATGGCAAACTACACAAGTATTCACATGAGGTTGTAGTGCAATCAAAAAAAAAATCTGTATTTCATTTAAAATGCTCTTCCACCTTAAAACTCAGGAAATGAACTAAAAGTGTGTAAAGTGTATTTTCAGGGCCCCATTTATGGTTACCCATGAAACAGAAATTTCTCTGCTGTGAGAACATCCAGCTTCATCAAAAGAAGAAACATCTCACAACTAAACTAAGCTCAAATTTTTGAAGGAAGAAGCTGAACTCCCAACATGTTTACACTAAGTTAAGGTCACAAGGCAAAAATAATGTCTACATGATTGGGTAAATTTTTTTTTTTTTTGCAAAGCAAATGCAGAGTTATTTTTTATTCTGGAAAATAAAAATTTTACAAATTGACAGTTTTTATAAATCAAAAAGCTGATTTACTCCCCAAATTTAGTTGCAATGGCTAGAGCTGGGCTGGTCCGAAGTCAAGAGCCAGGAGTTTTCTTCCAGATCTTCCACATGGGTGCAGGTGACCAAGGATTCGAGCCATTCTCTGCTGTTTTTATTAGCAGAGGACATTAGCAGGGAGTTGGATTGAGAGTGGAGCTGCTAGGGCCTGGAGTGATGGCTCAATGGCTAAACCCTCACCTTGCACATTCTGGGTTTCCATATGGGCACTGATTCATATCCTAGCTTCTCCACTTCCCATCCAGCCCTCTGCTTGTGGTCTGGAAAAAAAACAGAGGCTGGCTTGGGCCTTGGGACTGTGCACTTGCATGGGAGACCCAGAAGAAACTCCTGGCTTTTGGCTTCAGATTGGCTCAGCTTGGCCATTGTGGATACTTGGAGAGTGAACCAGCAGGTGAAAGATATTTGTCTCTCCTTCTCTCTGTAAATCTGCCTTTCCAAGTAAAAATAAATAAATCTTTAAAAAAGAAAGTGGAGCTGCCAATACTTGAAGCAGTGCCTATAGGATACTGGTGCCACAGGTGGAGGCTTATCATGCCATGCCATGGCACAAGCCGCTATACTAGCATTTATGTTGAAACAGATTCCTGGGGATCTGTGTATGAGACAGATTCTGTCATTCAAGTGACGGCACCTGAAAACTGCACATGCAGACTGACCATCTGCTACTATTCGCTCTTGTTGAGAGGGGGCAGCGTGTCTTGCTTTCCAATCAGCTTGTGGCTGCATCAACCTGAAGTTCACTCTTGGTTACTCTACACCTTTGCGGGGCTCCATGAGGCACCATGGAAGTCACTGTTTTGATAGAACTGTCAAAGAATCTTTGACTCCAGTTACTGCTGGGACATTGGGGAAGGTGGAAATAGGACTGCGGCCAGCACCATTTGAATGGCGCTTGCATGTGTGAGATGAACATATTCACCATTTGTATTGCTTTGAATGTGACCCCCTCAAAATTCATGGCTTATGCGGCAGTTTTAAGAGGTGGGACCTTTAGGAGGTTATTGGCAGAACAGGATGAAGACGCACATATATCAAGAAGCTTCACTGAATGACTGAGGCCCTTGCTCCAGTCTTTCACTTGTGACCATGCAGGACCTTCCCTGCTGGACGACACAGTTGCAGTATTCACACACTGTCTCAGCACCTCGATTCTGGACTTTCTGACTTCCAGAAATGTCGTACATATTTCTTTGCTTTTTTATACATCATGAAGCCTATTGTATTTTAGTGTAGGAGCTCACAGCAGGGTAAAATGCTCTGACGCCCCATTAGGGGCTGACGGACTGCGGTACAAACCAGAGCCATGGTTATGTCTGGTATCAGATACTGCTGAAATAGTACTCAATGGTCCCAAACTGTGCACATGAAGCTGTTGGAGTAATGCCAAAAACACTCTCTAGAACAGCACAAATTCATGTTGCGTAAAGATTTTAAAACTAAATTCAGGGAGAGGGAGATCCGGAAGAAGCTCCTGGCTCCTGGTTTCAGATAGGCTCAGTTCTAGCCATTGTGGCCACTTGGGGAGTAAACCAGCACATGGAAGGTATCTCTCTGTCTCTCTCCTTCTCTCTGCAAATCTGACTTTCCACAATATGAATAAATACATAAATGAACTAAATTCAGAATAGCTGGTCAGTCTTTAGCAGTGGCTTTATCAAGTGGCCATATGAGATGTGTGTTAGTATAAACAAATGTGTATGTATTTGCATACTCACACATGTATGTCTATAACCAGTTTTATATCAATGAAATAAATAATAAGCAGACATTTTTTCCATTTTTTGTGACCTTTTCTGCGGCAAGCAATCATGAACTTGACTGACACTGGTAGGGCTGTTTCCAGGCAGAGGACATATTAGACTCACATGAAACCAGGCACAATGGGCTTTGGAAAGATGGTTTGAAATCTGCATGTGAGTAGATGTCAAGAAAAAAGGCATTAAATAAGTTAAGGGAAAACTAAAAATATTTTACTTTTGTGACTGTTCTAAATATGCACAGGGCATTTATCATGATGAAATACATGAGTGTAAGTCCCTAATTAAATTGCCATTTCCAGGCTTTGACTACAATGAAAATTTTATAAAAGAAGCTGTAAACCAGTGATCAAGCTATTTTCATCACAGTTTAAATTAACACAGGAAAATAGTATTCAAGGAGAAGCTATAATTTGACTCACACCAGATAGGCTTAAAAATTCAAACTTAACAGGGAGTGTGGCATAACCTGCCCAGACTTACTTCTTTGTATGCATTTGGTGTATTGAATGGGATTCCATAGCCTCCCCACTCCATAAATCTTACAGATTGATTTGTAAGAGTCCCTTAAAAAATAATAAAAATGCCATTTAGCTCAAGTTCCGGGCTAGAACATCCTATGATTTTCCCTGGCCAGTAATAATAAACTCATCAAATCCTGACACTAGTAATGGGACACACTCCCCAACCTATTGTAAAGGGATCAGTGGTGTCAAATTTGCACAGAGGAAATCTGACTTCGTCTCTAACATTGAATATGCGGTCCTTAACATTCACATCAGCCCAAGAACTAGGAGAGAAAGTCAAGTGGCAAGACACAGATTGATTTGTAGATTTGTGGTCAGCCAATAGTCTGGAAACATTAAGTGGAAAATTCCAGAAATAATTTATGCTTTAAATTGTGTGTTGATCTGAGTGGAAGCATTCCCTGTGTCCACCCAACGTGCCACCTGCTCTCTAGTCACTGAGTGGGCATCTCCACTGTCAGGGTGACACTGTCAGTGCTTGTGTTGTTTTGTGTAACATTAGCTTCAAAACCTTATTTTACATAATAATGGCTTCAAATCCCAAGATTAGTGCAGCTGGTAATCAGGACAGGTCAAAGAGAAGTCATGCAGTGTTTCTTCCAGTAAAAAGGTGAATGGAAAATGTTTCGAGATAGAAGAGAAAGATAACTTTCATGCAACTTTTATTACATTTATGTTGTTTTATTTGTTCTATTTTATAGTTATTGTTAATATCTTACTATGCCTAATTTCTAAATCAAACTTCATCATATGCATGTTTATCTAGAAAACGACTTTGTAAATACAAGTTTGGTAGTACCTGTGGTGTCAGGCATCCTCTGGGGACTTGAAAGTCACCTCATGTAGAGGAAGCAGGCTGCCTGCATATCTGCCCTAATAACGTGGCATTCCAGAGCCAAACAGAAATGTTGATGGAGTTACTGGCAAGTTCACAAGAACATGACTGTTTAGATAGGGATGTTCAAGGGACCAGAATTGTGGTACAGCTGGTAAAGCTCCCGCTGTGACACTGGAATCCCACATGAGTACTGCTTCATATCCTGGAAGTTCCACTTCCAATCTGCTCCCTGCTAATCACCTGAGAAAGGCAGCAGCAGATGCACCAAGTGCTTGGGGCCCTGCCACTCATGTAGGAGACCCAGAAGTAGCTCCTGGCTGCAACATGTAAGAAGTGACCCAGCAGATACAAGATCTCTCTCCCTCCTCTCAACACTGACTTTCAAATATATAAACAAATCTTAAAACAATGAACTATTTAGTAGGTGGCACCTGCTGGTCTAATCACTGAGTCCCAAATGATGAGCAAAATGGAGCCTCTGATTTTTTTAGGAACTTAAAAAAATGCGTGAAAGAAAAGCATATTGTGTACTAGGAAGAGGAGTGGATGTCACAGAGCTGTCTCAGCCATCATCGTGCACACTATACAAGTGACAATGTGCAGCCACAGCAGACCTGGCTCAGGGCGAGTGGGAAAATTCCAACGAGGATCTTCTCTTTGCACTCTCAACTCCTTCCCACTCCACACATATCCATTTTCTTACTCTGATCTGACTCTTCATCTCTCAAGTCTCGCTGGTGCTTTTGTTTTCTCATCTTGGATGTTAGAATTATTACCTACAGATTTTATTTATCTGCTTGAGAGGAACAGGGTGGTGGCTGGAAGTGGGGAGAGAGCAAAGGAAGAGAGAAGGAGGGGACACAGCCAACAGCCAGGAAACCAACCCAGGCCTTCTGCGTGGGTGGCAGGGGCCAATCACCAGAGCTATTACCTACTGCCTCTCTTGGTCTGCATTGGTAGAAATCTGGAATTGGGACTTACCTAAGCACTCGTGTGGGTGTCCAACTAATGTTTTGACAACTAGGCTGAACACTTGTCCTGAGAATTTATCTTGAGTAGAGAAGTCGCATCTATACAGATCTCCCCAACTATATTTGCCTCATTTTTTATTTAGGAGGTTTCCATGCACGCACACAAGGGGAAGGATCTGTATGTGATGAATGGCTTATTAAACAATGGATTTTCACCAACCCATCTCTGGCCTTCAACGATAACAGATTTCATCCACCTCTAATGCTCTTTTAGGAAGTGAATAGAATAGTGGCTTCATTGCTGGAGTTTTATCAGTTTCTTTTTCTTAAAGATTAATTTTATTTTTTATTTGAGAGGCAGAGTTACCAAGAGAAAGAGAAATACAGGGAAAAATCTTCCATCCGCTAATTCACTCTCCATATGTTCATAATTCCTGAGCTGGGCCGGTCCAAAGCCTGGAGCTTCCGTTGGGTCTCCTGCATGGGTACAGAGGTCCAAGGACTTGAGCTGTCCTCTGCTACTTTCCCAGGCCACAAGCAGGGAGCTGGCTCAGAAGCAGCAACTGGGACACGAACCAATACTCTTATGGAGTGCCTGCACCACAGGCAGAGGCGTAGCCCCTACTATACCAGGGTATCTCAGCGCCAAGATTTATTAATTTCTAATTGTTACTGAAAAATTAAGCAGGTTTGCAGGCATGGGCTGAAAAACGAGTCATTTCAAAAACTTTCATTAATGAACAAATGCTTTTTATGAAATGAAAAAAAAATCCCTCAATAGAAAACTCTGATTTTATAGTGAAAGAGCTTCAAAACTGGGGGAAGGAAAGTATGACAGAGGAGGGTATTTGCTGTAACATTCAAGCTACCAGTTGGTATAGAAGTCCTGTGGTTACAGTGTCTGCTCTGCTTCTGCTTCCAGCTTCCTGCTACCACACACCCAGGGAGGTGGCAGATGATGGCTCCAGTAGTTTACTCCCTGCCATGTGGGAGACTGGGGTTGAGTTCTTGGATCCCGGCTTTGGCCTGTCTGCTCCAGGCTATTGTGGACATTTGCAGGATCAACCAGCAGGTGGAGCTCTCTTTGTAATTCCGTTTCCCACAATTCTGAACTTGGCATTAGAACGTGAGACTCTATAAATCTTCTCTTTGGGACGCATAAGCCTCGTTGAAGCTTTCCTAACCTACCTGATGGCTACAGCCCAGTCACAGCAGACATCTCTAAGGGAAAGGAGAGGTGGAGGCAGAGCACATGGAAATTCAAGCTCGTGTTCACCTCTCAGTATTTATTCAAAACAACTGCACCTCTGAAACGTGAAGTGACTTGTGAGGTCACAGGGGTGCCACATTCCTGGGAATGTATATGCTGAGGCATGTTTGGTTCATGGAGTAGAGTTGACTGTAATACACACACACACACACACACACACACACACACACACACACACACACACAGGTGTAAGCAGGCCTGGAAGCAGAGACCAAAGCATGTGAATCTCCAAGAACACTAAACACAATTGACACATGACACTGCTAGGTGGCCCTGGGCACCTCCCTGCCTCCGGGTTCAGGCTAATTAAAATATTGTCAACAGAATAAACAATATTTTGCCTTGTGGGTACTAGACAAATTGCAGAAGCACCATCAAGCCCTGTGGCGTAGCTGGCAAAGCTCCCATCTGCGAGGCTGGCATCCCATATGGGCACTGGTTGTTGTCCCAGCTGCTCCACTTCTGGTCCAACTCCCTGCTTATGGCCTTAAACAAACGCAGTGGAAGATGGCCCAAGTGCCTGGGTTCCTGCTGTCCATGTGGGAGACACAGACGAAGTCAGCTTTTGGCTCCCAGCTCAGCCCTGGCTGTGTGGCCACTTGGGGAGTGAACTAGCAGATGGAAGATCTCTCTTTTATGGCCTCTTTCTTATTTTCCATGACTCTGCCTGCCTTCAATAAATACTTTTTTTTAAAGAAAAAAAATTGCAAAAGCACTTAATATATTATTTGGAAAAACAAAAGGATGGCAAATCAGGGGACCTAATCCTACCCTAGTTTACTGTCCTTATCACAAACAACCATGGGAAAGTTATCTATCTGTACTTTCCCCAGCAAGGAAACTAGACTGCTATTCCTGCAAATGGATAGTTGAGGAATTAATCAAATGGTGATGGAATAACAGCTTCTAGGCAGAAAAACCAACCAGCTGAGAATCTGTAAACCTCACTGCGCCACCTGCCCAGGTCGCTTCGGCCACCTCAGCCTGTTTCCTGACTGTGTACTGCATATCCACTACCAAGACAGAGATGTTCTGAAATGCTTTGAAGCAGCAGAGACCAATTTTATAAGAAACCTTGTGTGCATTTTCAATATGCATCACAGGCAAGAGTGGGCTGAAGGGAAGAGGGAACCCAGACCTGCCTCATCTGGCCATGTGGGCTCCTGATGAATCCCATATTCAGATTTCTGCTTTTTTCTAAAAAGGTTTATTTATTTATTTGAAAGACCTAGCTTTTATACACACACACACACACACACACACACACACACACACACACACACACACGCAGAAAGGGAGGGGGAGAGAGACCCCTTTGCTGGTCACTCCATAAATGGCTGTAACAGCTGGAGCTGGGCTGGTCTGCAGCCAAAAGCTTGGATTTTCTTCTGGATCTCCTAAGTGAGTACAGACATCCAAGGACTTGGGCCATCCTCTGCTGCTTTCCAGGCCATTAATATGGCACTGGATTAGAAGTGGAACATTTGGGACTCAAACTGATGCCCACTGGGATGTTAGCATTGCTGGTGGCAGCTCCACCCACTGTGCTATGCTATAGCACTGACCCCTCTGGAATTTCTTAATGCAAGAGTTATATGATTAGATCATGACTAAATAAATCTAAGGTCAAAATAAAATTACAAAAGCTTCAATAAGATTTTTTGAGTATGAAACATTAATAATGCTCGGCAATATTGCAGACTCTTAAAAAGATTTTATTCTAAATGGAAATGTTACAGCATAAATACAAAGCTAAATCAATACACTTACTTAGAATTTCTTCTCATTGGCCCCATCTTGAGTTGACATTTTCTTTGAGATCATATTTCTGTTTTTCCCCATTTACTTACTTATCAGGTTGAGATATAAATTGTTTTGTAATGATTTTAATAAGAATGGATACAAAGGGCTCTTTGAAGTAGTTTTAGTGATGTTAATCTATTTAGATTACTAAATACCACTATAAGAGTTTTTATTTTCTAAAGATTGAATTATTTATTTTTATTGGAAAGGAAGATTACCGAGAGAAGGAGAGACAAAGAGAGAGATCTTCCATCCACTGATTCATTCCCAAATGACTATAATGGCCAAAACTGAACTGATCTGAAGCCAGGAGCTTCTTCTGGGTCTCCATGTGGGTTCAGGGGCCCAAGGATTTTGGCCATCTTCCACCTCTTTTTTTGGCCATAAGCAGGGGGCTGGATTGGAAGTGGAGGAGCAGGGACATGAACCAGTACCCATATGGGATGCCAGGAGGAATATTAGTCCATTGAGCTGTTGTACCAGGCCTTAGCCAAATTATTTTGGAACGCAGTGTTTTGTCATTAGGTTGCATGAATTCATCTCATAGAAAAATGTGTATATTGAGTCTGGAGAAAATTCCATTTATTTTTAGATTGCACTGAATAATAAAGTTCAGATACTATTTTATAATATGTAGGAATATATAGTGCTCACTTCAGCAGCACATATACTAAAATAGGAATATATAGAGATAATGAGAGTGGCTGATTAACAAAACATTCTGGGGAGCTGTCACGTTTTCCTATTCAGGCCAGTATTTTTGTCCCTACGTTAAGCAAATCAATGAATAAATTTATGATTTTGTGTGTGTGTGTGAAGGATATTGGAAGTCCTTTGTAATATGTGATGATAGTGATAAATAAATTATTTCTCCAGTATTAATGATATTAACATTTCATGTAACTCATTCATTAAGTTCTCAAGTGGATGCTCAAAGCTATTATAATTCAGTCTATAGCCACTTAGTATGAAACAAACGTCTTCTACAGCACTCTATCCATTTTAAAATTGATAGCACCATCAGGCCTACAAGGTCTGGAGGAGAATTTCATTTCCCCACTAGTCTAAAGTGATTGTACTGTATTCCTTGACCTTCAAAAGCTTTTCGTCATTTTTTTGTCATGTAGCTCAGAGGATCTTTCCACCATCCATTTCCTTTAAATATGTGCTGTGTGGGTAAATGCAATAAACCAAGTAGCCATTTAGTTAAAACCCTTGTGGGGTCAGAGCTCTTGGGAACACTCAAGGCACCAATGTGCCTTCTTCAACCCTGATTTCCGAGGTCATTGATCATCAGCCACCAACTCTTTGAAATGGATCCTCTGACCACATGCCCCTGGCTCCCTTGTTGAAAGGCAAGCTAAGCCTGATCCTCACCAGCTGGTTTTCCACCTGGGACTGGATGAAAGGAAAGGAAATGTCGTTTGATGATGAATGGCTTAAAACTGTCCCAAAAGAGAAGGGATCTTGAACATCAACAGCCAAGAGGTCATGGAGGTGGCAGGGGAGGGTTCTCTGCATTGGTCTCATTCCCTGGAGCAGCACTGGTAGAGGAGGCTTTGCCTGTAAACAAATCTCTCCTATTTTCCCCAAGGATAAGTCCCATGGTCAACGACTCCAATAGGATTGTTAGCACTTCTTACCAATGTTCTTCTTCAATGGGAGCAAGCAACAAGGAAAGGATCATGGGACAAGATCAAGGAAAATTCTTGATCTTTTAGAGCAGACTCTTGATACTATGACATGTAAATGCAGGAAGGGGAAAGAAGAACTTTTTTTTTAAACAACTGTGGATTTAAACTAAGGAGTGGGGAAACTTGCATATGCATACTTTCTGTTGCACATTCATGAATTCTGCAGTAAAGTAAATCCTAGGTTTTAACCTGCAAACAGGATTCTGGGACTGAGATCAGTCTGGAAGGCACTGGATTAAACTAAGTAAGAAGTACTAAGCTGCAGGGCCCCTCACAACTCAAATCCCTATGCGATACCCAGTGATGCCTAAACAGGTTCAGTCAGAGAACTGATTTCTTTTGAAAGAACCTCACGAAATGTGCTAAGTATCCTTCAGCTCACAGAACGAGTGAATCGTCCACTGTCTTACACTGACCAGAGCAGCACTTTGAAGATTTTCTTGCCAGAGAGGGTGGCACTGGGCCAGCAACAAAGCCTAGAAAGGAAAGCCTAGCTCTCTTATTGAATTGGGTGCTCCACTTTTAATCTTCCACAGGAGCAGTTTATCAAGGGGACATAAAAAAGTTAATAGAAAAGTAGAATGAAAAGGTAACTGTTTTGCTGCAAAAATTTGAAATCCATGCATTTACTCATAATCCACATTTCCACATATTCTGAAAAAAATCATTGCCTCCAATTGTTTCTAAAAGAGTTATTTATTTACTTTGTAACAGAGTACACAAAGAGAATGAGAGAGATTTTTTTTAACCTACCAGTTCACTCCCCAAATGGCCACAAATGCTGGTGAAGGTGGCACACATGGTGGCAGGTGCACAAGCAGTGGAGCCACCCTCCCCTGCCTTCTCAGGGACATTAGCGGGGAGTTGAATCAGCAGTAGAGTAGAAGGGACTTCAACCTTCACTCACATAGGGGATGCATAAGCAGCAGCTTAATTTGCTGTGCCACAACACCAGCCCTTCCTCACATTTTTTTTTTAAATACTGAAATAAACTCACACTTTTCTTTGGATCTATCATGAACTTTTTGAAGTACTCTGTATATGTGGCTGACTTATCACTGCTAACATTATCTTCAAGCTTTTTTTCACATTAAGACACATTTTTAACAAGATAAGCATGTATTATATTGTTTCAAAGTAGGGAAAGATTACACAAAGAAAGTGCTAAGATGAAAGAAGCCTGTAATGGAGTTCCACAAAGAGAAGCAAGAATAAATTTGAAGACATACAGAGACAGAAATAAGCCTTCCTTGCTCTTCAGCTGCTAATAGGCTGATGGAAGAAAATGCAATTCAAATCCAGCCATCAAGAATAGCAGGTGCCACGGGAGGCAACACTGATGCTTGCTCGTGCCAAGCCAAATGACAGGGGTCCAGTGCTTGCTGTGGGGCTACAGCTGCAAAATATCCCTTCAGCTTGTCACTTGTAAACACCTTTATTTTCCAATGATGACTGCTTCCCACTAAACTGCATTTTAAGTGGGTTGGGAATGGACATAGTCTTTGTTGTTGCTATAACAAAACACCCCACACAAGGTAATTTGTAAAGAACAGACACGTATTTCCCACTGTCCTGGAGCAATAAGTACAAGAGCACAGCATGCTGGCATTCACCTGCCCTCTGGTGATGAGCTTCTTGTTACCCCATAATGTTTTCGAAAAGACTGCATAGTAAGACAGGTAACCCACACAGAGAAGCTTCGCTTTTGTAACAATGCCCTTGCTAGCATAAGCCAGTCATAATCTGGGAACTGCTACATCCCAAGGCTCACCTTCAAGCACCATTAACATATGGTTGGGAGGATTTCAACACATGAAATCCCAGTGATAAACCCAAATCATTCCAGTCATGTCCCCTTATAAATTCGGTAACAAATGATGAGTCTAACCTATTAAGCCACTGAGTGTTACCACCATGCACATGGCTCTGAACAGTATACTGCAATAAGGAAAAATTGAAGTTTTAGATGTTATGTGAAAAATACGTAGATAGGTAAATACATCATCTATCAAAAACTGAAAATTGAATATAACAAAAGATTAAAGTGTGATTAGTGATTATTTTATTGTTTTTATTCAAAAGGCAAAGAGACACAGAGAGTGACAAAGGGAAGAAAGAGAGACATGGAGTGACAATGAGAACTCTTGTCCTTGGTTTACACCTCAAATGTCTGCAACAGCTAGGGCTGGGGACGGGAGCTGGGTAACTGAACCCAGTTCAGGTCTTGCACATGGGTGGCAGGAACCTAAATACTTGGTCTGTCACCTGCTGTCTCCTACGACTTGCCTTAACAGGAAGCTGGAGTCAGGAGCCAGACCCCAGGCTGATGTGAGAGGGGGGCGTCTCAACCACTAGGCTAAACTCTTGCCCTAATGGCTATTTTAAAGGTGGTTTGCCTGTTTACTTGCTTGTTTGTTTATTTACTCAAATTTATGTATTTGAATGTCACACATACTCAGAGAGAGAGAGAGAGAGAAAGAAAGAGAAAGACCTGCCATCCATTGGTTCACTTGCTAGATGCCCATAAGACCAGGGACTGAGCCAGGTTCAGACAGGAGTTAGTGGTCCCATCCAGGTCCAGGTCTCCTGCATTGCAGGGATTCAAGAACTTGAGCCATTTGATGCCTTCTGGAGTGCATATTAGCAGGAAATTAGATCAGAAGCAGAGGCTGAATTTGATTCCGGGCATTCTGATGTGCGATGCAGCTGTCCTAAGCTGTGCTTAACCCACTATGGTGTCGAAGTTATTATATCAGAGACATCGTGTAATTGTAACTATTTTTCTCATTTAAATTTTTTAATGTGAGCTTGAAATTTATATTATATGAAATTTATGCATTTTATTAACCTGGTTGCAATTTCAAGTGAGATTTTATTATCTAGGGCCATTTTTTTTTAAAGTTACTCATTTCAAGGTTTACAAATGAAGACAAATTGGAAAAAAACCATGTTGATGTATAAGCATTCTTAAAAATGACACCAAATTCCCAGGAGATCTCTGTCCTACTGATCACTGGATGACTGAGAAGACAATAAAATCCATTTCATTCTTAGAGCAGATGCCTTTCATTCTAAGTAAGGTATCCATTTAAAACTAACTCCCAATAATGGCTTTGTTCCATCTTCAAACAGAATGCAATACTTTCACTTTGTGAAGTGAGTGGCACATTTCTGTACAGAATTTGTCATCCACCCCTGTTTCCAATGAAAGCTGGCAATCCAATTTTCAACAACCCCAGGGAAACAACCTCCAAGAATACTTACATCCGCATTCAGTTGTTCCAGTGTATTCATAACAAAGCAATGCTGCCACTGGATAATAAAGGATGGTTTTGATTTTGTAGTTGGTGATAGAAATTACATGCAATATTGAACTTAAAATTAATATACTGCAGAAGTCTATAGACTCTCCTAAAGCATAGAGCTAAAACTTAGTACAATCATACTCAAGCTTATCAATTGAATGAAGAGAGATGATAAATTTCCAGCACCCCATCCAATAAATGTCATTAGGCTAAATTCTAAGAAATCAATTACTTGTGCTTTGAACAATCCAAGATCTGAAACTTTGCCCTGGTATATTGTATTCTTAACACATAACTTATTTTGATAAACAATTAATAGGATAAATGTATGTCATACTCTCACAAACTGATGATTCGAAACAACCAGATATTTAATATAATGACCATGTATTTCTAGAAGATTCTATGTTATCCTCAGGCTGTCCAACTCACCTGTACACCTCATCTCATAGGGCTATGACCCTAAGCAACTTTATGAATTATTTATGTACATGGGACCTCAATCCATAAAACAGACAGTTCCTCTTTTCCTTGGAAAAAATTACATGAAAAATACATGTGACTAAAATGCTAGAGTTGAACACGTGATTTTTTTGGGGGGGCGGTTTATGCCATTTTGAAAGTACAAGCTTGCAACAAATCTGAGATGAGTTAAAAAAGCCCACATCCTGTCACCTGCTGTCACTGGTTCATACTAACACTGTAATGTGTGTTTCACCTCTCAGTGTTCATGGCTCCTTTTAGAGGCCATGACCAACCTTACTAGTGAACTGTTGTGAGATGTTTTGCTGAAAGCTCTGTAATCACAGCATACTTTCTTCATTCACTTCACACAGTTTCTCTAATATTTCTCTGATTAGTATACTCTAGTGATTCTTATTGGAAGAAGCAAATAACATTAGCGCCAGGTGCTCTGGGTCCAAAAGCAAAGCTTAGCACATTTGCATTTGTAAACATCCACTCCTGCAATACCATCCCTTTTTTTTTTCTACCATCAGTATTTGCAGAACGATCGACCATCCGAGAGCAATCTGTCTTACCTGTCTGTGCTCGACTGTGAAAATGCATCCTGATCTCTTCCCTATTCCCAAAGCCGTGACTCCAGCATAAAGGCAGATCCTTATCACTAATTGATCTGGTATTTTGCTGTCCCCGAAGCACATGCTGTCTAAAACACAGTTCTCAAGAAAGGCAGATTGGCACTGCCTATTTCAGTGAGATGTAGAATCATACCGTGCACTCTTCTAACAACAGTTGGGGCTAAGCTAAGAGTCTTCCATGAAAGAGCAGACAAAATGTGATGAGATTATGTCCATCACTGGCACTGAGGGAGACCCTCAAACATGTGTTTTCCACTTTCATATTTTACAGAGAGTATTCTGCATGGGCTATTGCTACTGCCTCGGACTGGCAATATTTCCCTTGGCACTCAGGTCAGTTCATGAGGGGAACCACTTGTTTTGAATGATCTAAACTTTGGGCACTGTGTATAATTATAGAGCAGTTTAAGATCACTTTTTTTCTTGCCCCATTAAAATGCTAGAAAACAAACAAATCTCACCGAGTGATTCTCCCTTAGCTATTTATACAGAGTTAATAATCTATTAATAATACGTAATGGGAGTTAACACTAAAATAGAAAAACACACATTATTTTGACAAATTATCCTCAGGGTCTGATGAGACTTAACTAATTATTTATGTACCGGGAAGAGCATCTGGTAAACAATCGCCCCAAGCTTTGCTAATCTCGCTCAGATTTGTTTCCAGTTCATCTCAGACCCTCTGAAATGACCACCACAACTGCACTGATCTACCAAAAAATCTACCAGGTGATAACTGGCCCAAGATTTGCTGAAAGCGCTTACTTTTGATTAAATAATATTAACAGGGCAAAAAAGCAAAAGCCCACACATGCTTTGTGTTTTTATAATGAAATACCTAAGTTGGATGCTTCACAAAGGAAGGCCCTTGATGGTTTTGAAAGCTCAAGGGCATGGTATCCGCATCATTTCAGCACTGGCATGGACCTTCTGGGTATGTGACAATGGTGCATGTGGCACTCTGCTGGGGACACAGGGGAGATGAAGATACCACGTGGTGAGACAGAATTGACAGCCAGACCAGGTCCTCTCAGGAACTAAGCTATGCCAAAAGATCAGCGTTAAAACTAGTCAAAAAATGATGTCATTTTACTTGAAAGATAGAGTGATAGGCAGAGTTACACATGTAGCAGAGCTCTTCTGCCCCCTGCTTTGCCCAGCTATTGTGGGCATTTGAATAGGCCGAAGCTTGGGGCCAGGGACTTAACCCAGGTCTCTGTGGGGTAGCAGGGACCCAAGAACTTGAGCCACAATCTGCTGCCTCCTTGGGTGTCCACTGTCAGGAAGCTGGAAACAGTGTAGGGCTGGCACTCTGATGGAGTAGGCATCACAGGCTGTGTCTTAACTCCTGTGTCAAGTGGTGATCCCAGAATGAATTCCTTCTGATGTGGCACACGTGAGGGCACATTTACTGGCTCCAGGCCCGCCTCCTAAAGGCTCCATCCCCTCTTATCATTGCCACAATGAGAACCAAATTTCCAGAACATAAGTCTTTGAGGGATGCTTCAGACTGGAGCTGACTCCCTTGAGTGAGGAGATCCACACAGGTGAGGATTGCCATGGTTCTTTCCTGAATGGGTCATAGGCACAGGGTATTTGTCTTCGGATTATTCTTTAAATGTAGTAAACACATTTTGTTATGAAAAGGAAATAATAAAAGCAGATAGTATCTAACTTTAGGCCAATTTTTAGCCCTGCCCACCCACGAACAGGTGGGAGTGAGGTCATGGGCCATACTGGACTCTACCACAGCCAGCTCAGCCATCTGAACTTCCTCATTCAGCTACTAAGGCAAAGGGCAAACCAGGGAGGATACAAGTCTTTTCTACTTCATAAATTAATTCTTCATTGTATGATAATATTTTTCTTGGAGTGGTGGTACATTCCTGTTGCATTCTCACTTCAGTGTCAGTGTTAAGACACCTTTCTAAAGGCTTCTCAGATAAACTTGGGAATTCAGCCTCATGATCCAAATGTCTATTTCCTGATCAAGTGGCTAACAATACAGAATATTCTCTTTCTAGCTTCCTATGGGATTCTGTATTTTGGCTCTTTTCAAAAATTAATTGCTATAGGATATTGGGCATTCCTTTTGTCAAGAAATCCTTTGTTAGTATTATTCTGCTATTTTAAGATACACAATTGTCAAAAGCTGCTCTATACCTCTTTTATTTTTTAAGAAATAAGATACTATGGCTTTCAGTTTTTATATTTTAGTCTTTCTGAATAGAGGTCTCCTTGTTCTTATCAAAAAGGTAGTTACGGCAATAATCCTCTTTTAAACATTTTAACAAACCAATGGTAAAAAATGACTGACTATTTCCAAGTCTCTTTCTCAGCCCACAGGCTCAGGAATATGAATTAGGTGCACTGATATAAATGTTGAATCTTTAATATTTCACACCAAAAGAAATGCCTCCAGGTAGTTTTTAGCATACTGCTGTAATCTTGGGTAATGAATTAATCATACTCATCCTGAACATAGAATGTTAAGGTGAAATTCATGCTGAAGACTAGGGATCAGATAAGTAGGCACTATCACTCCAGAAAACTATTTCAACCACTACATTAGAGTTCATAGAATTGACTAATCTCTACAGACTAGGGTCTAAAATTAATCTAGGTTCCAAAGTCCCAGGCACAGAGCAGTGTCAGATCAAATTCCCAAATCAGACTGCCAGAAGGATATAGGGGTACCCAGGAGCCAATAGTGTGAATTCAATAAATAGGAATTTATCCCATTTACCTTTGTCCTGAGGCCTTTACGATGAGTGACCCACTTCCAGCAACAGTTAGTCGGAAGGGATGGCTTCACGGAGGGCTGCTTTGCTTCGTGTTTGTATACATATCAGCATTTCTAGGACCACTGATACATCATTAATGTTAAGGTGATTAGAAATGCAAAGGCCACAATAGTTATAACACAGAACAGGCTGACTTCTCTTGTCCCATCACTGGGGTAGAGTTTGAATCATTTTTAGGCTATTGAGTTACTTGACCACTTGTATATGAAAACCAATCTGATATTTGGCTCTTCACGCAACTCTAACGAACTCCTCCAGCCCATGTTATTTTATGGTTCTAGCCATTTCTTACAAGTGCTATTCTGGAACCTAAGAAAATGCCATGAGACCCACCATGAAAGTTTGGTTGCATGCTTGTGACTGGACCTGGGTCCTGGGTTGACTGGCTTCCTTCTTATGAACCAGGGTTGCTGGGGACAGAGCAGAGGTGGTGGGTGCTGAAGAGCCACAAGAGGAGAATAAGTAAGAATACACATTTTGCAGATCTGAATCAACAAATGCAGATTTATTTATTTCAATATAATGGCAGATTCACAGAGAGAAGGAAAGGCAGATAGAAAGATCTACCTGTTGGCTTATACCTCAAAAGAGCCAAATGACCAGAGCTAAGCCATTGTGAAGCCAGAAGAGAAGAACTTCCTCTGGGTTCCCAACATGGGTGTAGGGTCCCAAGGGTTTGTGCCATCTTCCACTACTTTCCCAAGTCATAAGCAGGAAACTGAATGGGAAGTGGATCAGCAGAGACTCAAACTGATGCTCACATGGGATGCTGGGACTTGCGGGCAGAGGACTAGCCAACAGAACTGTAGCATCAGCCCCCAATAAATGACATACATTCTGTGGGCGACTATTGCTTTTATTCCTTCGTTCTTTTAGCAGACATGCACAGAGAACTTATAATGTTCTGGGCATCTTTCTTGGGAGTAGAGATTAACATCAAAGCATGGGATGGGCTTCTGGCCTTGTCTGTATGCATGGAAAGCAAAGGAGCAGGAGCTAAGGAGAAAGTACACTCAGGACCCAGAGGCTGGCACACCTTACTCTGATGATCAGTGGTTTTACTCATTCTGTAAAACGGATATAATAATCCTCATTCAGCATATTTTTTTTCTTATTTCTAACAGTCAGTATTACTTAGAAAGCAGCACTCGTTTGGTGTCATTCCTGAGTAGCACATTTTTTTTTTTTTTTGCAACAAGCTACTTCAGATACACAATGAGAAACTTGAATATGTAAATATCTACCAGACAAGGTCAAGTGAGTCAAGTTGTACTAGAAAGTTACAAAGGGCTATGAGAATTTAGATACATAAGAGATTGCTTTGATTTAAAACAACAAAGCTCCCAAAAAGAGCTCTCTTTCAAATGGGCAGGAATGGGCTTGTAGGATTTCAAGGGACCAAAGAATTTGGATTTTCAAATGCCATGAAAGGGTGATCTTTACTTGGAAAGTAACCCAAGGGTAGCATGGAGTGTACAGCCTGGCTGAGAAGTGAGAAGACAAGTGGAAGTGGTGTGGGCTTGAGGTATCATTTGCAGAGACCAAAAAGGAGATGTGTGGAGGGGCACAAGCTGGTTGGGGATTTGCAGCATAAGGCAGATTGTATTAATGTCTGTAACATTAAATTAGATGCTGGTAGGGGCAAGATCCTAATGAAAAAGTCCAACATGGCCTTCAGCTTTTCGTACATACTTCAGTCTTTATATATTGGAGATAACCAACACAGAACGTGTGTAATGTCACAGGGAAGGGGCTGAGAAGATGGGAAAATGCCAGAGACATGTGCAACAGCCACTTGTAGGAAGAGAAGAAAAAAGAAAACATTAGAAAACTGTAACACGTGCAACCAAGGAAGCGAATATATTAACAGCTGTGGGAATATTGGCTTTCCATGTAAGAAAATAATGTCTGGGCTTTTAATTCATAACATTTGCTCAGATGCATTCCATATGGACTGAAGACTTTAAAAATGGAACAGAAACCTTAAAAACTCAAAGAAGCTCCAGATCTGATATTTGAATGGGAACGTTCTTTTTTCTTTCTTTCTTTTTTTTTTTTAAGTTTTGCCAATTTATTTGAAAGTCAGAGTTATAGAGAGAAGGGGCAGACAGAGTGAGGTCTTTGATCTAGTGGTTTGCTTTCCAGACTGCCATAATGGTCAGATCTGAGCCAGGCCGAGACCAGGAGCCAGGAGGCTCTTCCAGCAGGAACCCAGATAGCTCAGCCATTCTCTGCTGTGTTTTCTAGGCCATTAGCAGGGAGCTGGAGGGGAAATGGAGCAGCTGATTTTTGAACTGCTGCCCATAATGGATGCCACTGTCATAGGTGATGGCTTTACCTGCTATATCACAATACTGGCCCCAAGAGAAAGAAGCTTTTAAAAAGTATTAGGTATTAATATGGAGTCTCTAGAGAAATAGAACCATTAAATCTTGCTCTGTGTGTATGGATGTGTGGAGTAAGAAAGCAAGTGAGCGAGAGATGGAGAGACAGAAAGGAATTGGCACACGTGATTTGGAGTCACAAAGTCGAAGATGAGCAAGACACGCTGCAAAGCTGAAGTTTCAAGAGGGACAATGGCATAGTTCAATCTGAGTTTGAAGGACCAAGAACGGGGCACTGGTTATGAAGTTAGCATCTAAAAACCAGGCACACTGAGACCCTGGATGAGGGGTTTCATGCTGAGTGCAATCTAATAAGAATTCCCTCTTCCTTTGGGGAAAGTCAGCTCTTTTGTCCTAGTCAGGCCTTTACATGACTGAAAAAGAACCACCCATGTTAGGGCAGCCAGTCTCATTCTGTAAGTCTTCTAAGTTCAGTATCGCCTTCATCTACAAAGACTACTCAGAGAAAACACCCAGGATAATGACACAATTATCAAGGTACCCACTGCCTCACGGCCCAGTCAAGTTTTTTTTTACATAAATTTAACCCCAGTACATTGTAACAGTTGGCTACGTAAAAATGGAAGTTTTATGTAAGCAGGGTGCTATTTTGCAAAGATTAAACATGAATACTAACTTCCCTCACTGTTCATGTCTATTGACAGAGTTGTTCTCTAAGGCTGAGGCACGGGGCTAGCTTTTCCAGAGTGGGAGAGGATGGTCCATTGTTTCCTAGGAGAGTGGACTATTCCATGCTGAAGTTCTCTATTTTGGCCACAGTTGCAAGTGTCCAGGTTTGGGAACAGCCTGCAGAGTAGTGAGAACATCTGCTTCTGTGCATGTGGCTGAGGTCAGTAGCTTGGCTGCGAAAGTCACGGAGGCAGGGGGAGTTAAAAATACCAAGTCGGAGGCACTGTGTGAAGGAAAGGGATAAGAAGACAGATGGGGCAAAAGTATGTCCTGGCTTTGGCCCGTGCAGGACATAGGAGTATTCGGAAAGATCTCTGTCTGCCTTTCCAGTTAGTAGGCTAACCCTCTGCTGGCAATGCCAACATCCCGTATGGGCTCCAGTTGGTATCTTGGCTGCTTCACTTCTGATTCAATCCCCTGCTTTTGGCCTGAAAGCAGTGGAAGATGGCTCAAGTCTTTGGGCTCCTGTACCGATGTGAAAGACCCAGAGGAAGCTCCTGGCTCATGGCTCCTGGTTTCAAATCAGCTCGGCTCAGGCCATTGCACCCAACTGAGGGGTGAACCGATGGATTGAAGATCCCCTTTGTAAAATATTTCAAATAAAATGCATATATTTATAAGAAAGATCATTACTATCTTTCTACACACTGGGTTACAGCTTACAAGAAGACTAGCAAACTATAGTGGAAATAAGAACACTATGCTATATCTGCAGATTGAAGAATTGTTCTGTGTGAATTTGTATCTCTGGTACATTTCCCTACAGAAATGATGAGGGTTGACATTGTGGTGCAGTGGATTGACTGCTGCCTAGGATGCTTACCCCCATATGAGCACTATTTGGGGTCGTGGTTGCTCTATTTCTAATATAGCTCCCTGCTAATGTGCCTGGGAAAGCAGCAAATGGATGGCCCTGTGCTCGGGCTCCTGCTTCCTGCCATCGGAGACCTGGAGGGAGTTCCTGGCTCTTGACTCCGGCCCGGCCCAGCTCTGGCTGCTGCAGCCATTTGGAGAGTGAATCAGTGGATAGAAGAGCTGTCTGTCTCTTTCTCTCAATCTTATTTTCTGCCTCTGTATCTCTCTCTTTCAAATAAGTAAGCCTTAAACAAATCCAGTTATTAATAAAACTAAAAGCCAAATAAGAGAAAAATGTCAGAGAGGAAACAAAGGGCTAAAAACTTTAACTTAAGGAAAAACTTTTCCAAAGAAATAAGACAAAATGTTCTCAGGAGAGAACTAGGCAAAAATAAATACAAAATAACCATTTATAAGTTAATAAATATGAATGGGTAATGAGCACATGAATACTTGGTCAATAAATCAAGAAATGAACAATGAAAAAATCAGTACTATTTCTTCCTTATCAGCAGAGGAAATACTGATCTCTCTAAAAATTAATTTGACCGTATACATCAAGGATGAACAAAATGTTTGTATCTTTTGACAGATTAATTCTATTCCTAGAAAAGCACCCCAAAGCAATCACTGGAAGTATAGTCACATCCTATGGTGAATTCAACAATGCTAAAAATATATGGAAGGACTGAAACTGTAAATTACAGCACCTCTGCCGAGCCCACGAGCAGATAAACATCTCCTAAGTCTCATTTTAAAGACAGCGGTGGAAGAAAAGCTAATGCCATCCTTTCTCTTTCTTTCAGTCTCTTGTCAGCTTCACAGTAAAGCCATACTGCCTATGTCCTACTGAAACACATTCTGCTTTAATTTAAGCACGTGCTTGGTCTCATGTGGGTATTCTTTCACTGAATTAAAACCTGAACTCCTCCCTTAGCCAATTGCTTTTCTTCCTTCTTTCAACTCACACTATCCACTGGGACTGCAGCTGCTTTGGATGGCTCTGGGTAAATCCCTGGCTTCCTCTCTGCCCTTGGTACCCCACCTGCTTCATGTCCTTGAGGCCTGCTTGCTCCCTCAGCCCATGGATGGGAGATGGTCCTTAGAGAGACAAGCACACACCTGTAACACACTGTGAAAGGAGCTCGGAGTGATGACTGCCCGGGGCCCTTAGGGTTCTGAGCACGGTACAGGAGTCAGTCTTCCTGGCCTCACATGTCAGCAAGCAGGTAACTATCTGAATCTGTTTTATGTTATGATAACAAAGTGGCACCGAGTAGCTGATTTAGAATTTATTTCTTAGAGTACTGGAGGCACTGGCATATGATATCTAATGAGAGCTACATCCTCTGGATGGGAGGAATGCTGTGTCCTCATGTGGCAAAGGAACAAGAGTAAGAGAGAGCATGCTCTGTTTGTCCAAGCCCGTTACCAGGAGCACCTCATCTCTTGCACAAGGGCAAAGCTCCCATGACCCCCTCATCTCTTCTAAATCCCATTTTCAATACCATCTCATTGACACTACTTGAAGTTGGTAAGAGATTCATCCAGCTCAAGAGGAGCTACTGACAGTAACAGTATTTTCCTAAATGGATAAGGGCAGTGGTGATGTGGGATGGTGAGTGTGGTTACTACAGGCAGGGGAAACATAACATGCACGTGTGAAAAAGAGGGATTATTCATAAAATGAGAACCATGGTTATGAGCAGAAGAGGATTAACAAGAATCTGGGGTCAGATCAAAAAGGGTTAACTTTGTAAGTTGATGTGGTCTGGACACAGTCTGAGTGTGTCCCTCAGAATTTCATGTGTTGAAAACTTGGGTCCTATGGTGGTGGTTAGGATGGCAAGGAAGCTTTGCGAGATGGGATTTAGTGGTGAGTCTGCAGGTCAGTGGATTGTGTACCTTTGAAAGGAAACATGTGTCTTGGGCATCTTCTGTCCAGCAGTCTGCAAGACCACTGAAAGGTGAAACAACAATGTGCTTCTGTACATTTATTTGAAACAAGTCACAAGCTGATATAGGGTAGGAAAAGTGGGGCAGGCAGAAGGGTGTTCCCAACAGTATTCCCACCCAACAGCAACATTGCGACAGGTTAATTGGTATGTCTATCTCTTTGGACCCTCCAATGAAGTTAAAGGTCAGGAAGCACACGAAGCTCTGTCTCAGGGCAAACTTTGAGCCATCACTTGCTGTCTCTTGGGATTTGCACCAGAATAAAGCTGGGAGGAAAACAGAGTCAGAACTCTTCCAGACATCCCAGGCTGTGCCATAACTGCTGTGTTAAACTACAGAGAGGAAACCAGAGACAAGGGGACTCGTGGGTTTGATTCGTAGGAGGTCTTGGGAAGCTGAGAACAAGAAGCAAGGTATTGAACTTGGGGTGGGGGAAGGAGAGGTAAGGAATGAGAGGCAGTAACTGGGTGGGGGCTGCACAGGAAGCTCTGCCATGATGATTATGGGACAGGTGGAAGAGCATGGCTGTAAGCGATCAGGGTGGCCTTTCTTGACTATAACTGTCTCTCCCTGTACAATGATAGCTCAAGATCCATAATTCCTAAATGATATGAAACAACAAAACCTAAATTCCCTCAGACCCTGGGATCTTCAGAGCTTTAACAATGAAACCAAATTCAAAGACATAAAGATGCAAGCAGGGACATTGCCTTATGCATTTAAGCATGATTATTTTCATTGGCTGCAGCCATCTGTGAAGATGACAAAGGCATCCAGAAATAATTTAATGAAAATCTGTGCTCCAATACTTACAAAAACCTCTTTTTTGGGGAGGGTGTTTTAAGACCTTCAAGCTGTATCCATAAATCTGGCATAGTTATAGAAGTTATTAGGAGGTAGTTAATTTGGAAACGGCCCACACATTTCCTTCTTTTGCAATTACTGATTAGCAAAAGTATCAAGAGAGGTAATGCATTAAAGCATCTGGAAGAGTATATTCACACTCAGGATTTCAACTCATATTCCTGGAGCCATTCTAGAAAAAGAAACTAGCAGGCCTGAGGTAGGTTTTGCAAAACCTTTGCCACAAAAAAGCTTCTTTAGATTTTTCTGAAAATCTTAGTTACCGCCTATTTTTCTTGAAACACAACTCGAGTTAAAATAACTCCACCCTTATGCCACCGCTAATCCCTATGGCCGACATATTAAATTTCACTGCAATGTTCCATTCAGTGAATTCCCATATGAATGTGGGTGGGTCCCGAACATGAGGTTTCTTGACAGGTCACCAGGAGGTCAGAAGGACTGGTACATTTCGGAATCTCAGTGACCCTTCGTCAAAACTGTCCAAGGTCTTTGCTTGCTCAGGACCTTGGTTGTTGCCTTACTGTGGTTGGAAAGCAGGTTTGAAAACAATGCTAAGTCAGCCACCTTCATTACCAGCCTGGAGTGTGAACATTCTACTGGGGAGAAGTGGAGCAGTGCTTTCAAACCTGGGCTTTGGCTTCTGTGTTTCACATGCCTTGTTTCTTCTCCCATACCTAGAATTGTGCTCGTCAGCCACCTTTCCTCCTCCAGTGTGGGTTCAGCTTTGGCCTCCTGACTTGCCCCACGTCAGGCAGCCATGGCCCTGGGCTACACTGCCGACCTGGCGCACTACTACTCAGACACAGGAGGTTGGAAAGCCTTTCAGGCATATTTTCCACTATGTGTTATGAATATACATGTATGAATAATACATATCCTAAAACCAGAAATCAACAAGACACAATATTAAATCACATACATGACAGATATTAATGATTCTAGTTAAAAGTCATGTCATCTCAAAGAAACATTTGGACAATTAGTGGCTCTTAAACTTGAGTGCACAGGACAGCCACTTGTTAAAAAAGTAAATGAGTAGCTTCCAGGGATTAAAGTTAGCCTGCTTCAAAAAAACAGGTAAAAGGTTTTAATTGTTTTCTTTTAAGTAATATGTATCTTACTGTTTCCAACTAACAATTGGAAGATAAGCATGCACAATTTAACAACAGCAACAAAGTTAGACATTTTCCCTTCCCATGATTGGAAGTGGCGACTGTAGCTACTACGTTATCACAACAAATGACCCAAGCTTTGCAGCATTGAAAGCAGACATTATTAACGCCAGGGAGGGAGGGAAGGAGGGAAAGAGAGAGGGAAAGAGAAAGAGAGAGAGAAACAGAGAAAGAGAGAGAGAAGGTATTGGATTAAAAAGCCAGGCATTGTATTTGTTAGTACAGTGACACAAGGGCAAGATTGTATATATGGTAAAAGATATATTCTGACTACAAACAGCAAAGGGAATTCAAAGTTGTCTGCTAGCCACAGATCTTAGCTGGAATCTGAGAAATTTTGTAAATGACACTGACCTCCAGGAGCTGACCCTGACATCCTGGCATGCAGATCATCAAAGGAATGCCCAATTACAGGCTAAAGGCGGGGAGAAAGGCCCTAGACCCTCCGGTTTGGGTTCTATTTTTGAAAAATGACTGATAATAAGCCTGCAACATTATGTCAAATGAGGGGCTTAGTAAGACTGGGGACAACTATTCCAGATTGTCCGAATTTCAAAGGATGACTTTGTTCCTGCTAAACATACAGCTTAAGGGCCTTTGGCTTCTGTCACCTTCCATACGAAAAACACATTTTCTTGACTTGTAAAGCTTTGCTTGTTAAGTAGATTTCTGAGCACATGAGACAGATAAAAGCCTTTTTTTTTCACATGGGGTGTAGGGGAAGTATTGGGGAAGGACTGGAAAATGTCATTGCTTAATAATTTCCCCAAATTAGATAAGCATGGGAGGTGAACCAAGGACCACAGTAGCTATTATTTTCTTATATCAAAAAATTTAACGGTGGGCAAGGGAGAGACCCATGCTTTGGGCAGCCAGCGAGCGTAGATCCTGGACATGTTTCATAATGATGGTGGCTGCCCAGGTGCACTCCCGCCCAGTGCTAGAATGAAAGTGAATGAAATCCCTTAGAAGATCTTTGATCAGGCACTACCAACAGAAAGCAGCTTGTGAGAGAAAGAAGCATTTCATCCTGTCCTATGTGGGAAACTATTGCCACCACACAATTAGACAAAAGGTGACCCCCCAGGGTCAATCATTCTTGAGGAACCCCAATTAATGTATGCACCTGCTAGTGTGTGCCAAGCTGTTAGGATTTTTTTAAAAAACATTTTTATATGTTATCTCTCAGAAGCATTCATATTTATTAATGGTGGCTTGGTAATGTTATTCTCCTGCTGCGAGAAGGAAATGTGTTCATCTTAGCATTTTGGCCTACTTCCTCCCTCTTTCCTCCTTGTTTTAATTAACAATTGCTCAGTGCCCTGAGGGCTGTCATTAATTAAAAGAGTTTTAAAAAAAAATCCTTCAGGAATAAGTAGGACTGATATTTTCCTCTTTTTCAATCCAAATGTGGCTTGAAGATTTATTTTGTAGTGGATTTCTGTCTTTGAATGGTCCTTTACCTATGAAATTTATTTCTTAGAGATTGAGTTGTTGATTTTATGCAAATGTAAGAGTTTTCAATGAGGGAAATAAAATCTCTGGATGTTTTATTAATTTGTGTGTTCTTTAGAGTTCACACGACAGGAATGATGCTTTAATAGAAAAGAATACAAACACCAGCTATTATTATGATTGAGAAAAGGCACAATTTGGTAATTTCTTTTCCCCATTATTTAAGAAGGAGGTGGGAAGACGCATTTGGGAGTTAAAAGAATTCATGATGAGGCAGAAGGAGGAGATAACCAGAAAGTGTGTGTGCCTTCAAGCCATTAGCCTGTGACTTATACTACCTAATTACTATTTTGACCACTGATAGAATTTTTTCTCCCTATGAAAAAACAGATTAAATAAGAGACTATAAAGGGACCACAATGATTTCAAAGGTGGCTTAATGAAAAAAGAATAAAATGTTCTGCAGTTTTATGGAAGGTTATAAACCTTATGAAGTAAGCCATTTTCTGATGATAAAATGCTGCTGGAAGGGCAACCCTTCCCTGACACAAGGAGCAGTGTCTCTCCTTGCACCAAGGTCATCCACGGACACAAAAGCGTAAGCATGGCTCTCATTTTGATTGCTGCAGCTTCTAAACTCCACTTCTCATGTGAAAGTTTGTGATGCAAAGCATAGAAATTGCTTGAAAAAATAATCTGTGGCTGAGTTGAATTGCCTCTTCTTGAGGAACATCTAACAAATAGGCAAGGCCTTGGCTCGGCCCCTTTCTCCTGTGCATTTTTCAGGATGTGACACTCGGGTCCATTCCCAGTGGCAGCAGCTTCTCATGGTTGTCTTTTCTGGTTTCTTTCCTATCACTTTCGAACCATATTCCTTTCCTCCAAATGCGAAATTGTCTACGGCTCCCTGCTGGCCTCCTCAGCCTCCTTTGTATTCTTTTTCTCAAAGACTTGATCTATCATGGTTACAACTCTGGCAAAACAAATAAACAAACAAAAGCACAAAAAACAAACACAAAAACAAAAAAACCAACCAAACAAAAAGCCCTAAATAAGAGCACCAGCCCTGAGTTTGCACGTTCCTACTTACTTATTGACCCCTTGACTTAAGATTCCTTTTAAATCATGAAGGCATTATAAATATGAGAAGTTGGTTGAAGGGGAAAAATCACCAACAATGTCACCATTGGGAAACCTCCAATGATTTTGGCATTATTGTATATCATATCTGTGTTTTAACATGATAATCATGGCTAATATCTTGGAATCTATTCTACTTCTTCAGTTGATACTAAACCAAAGCTGTTGCATGTTACTACCCATCAGCATGCCCAATTGTGATACCTTTATGTCTCATTCATTAGATAAACAGACAAGGATTTGCTTAATAACCCCCTTGCAGATAGATATTCTGATGGTTTCTAATATTATAATTATGAATAAAGGCATTTTGAATACTTCAATACACAAATTGTTTCCTCAGGATAGATTTTTTTAGAATGAAACCACTGGGTTAAAGTTTGTGCATTCTTTCAATGTATCTTGAAATATACTGATATTGCACACATATATCCTAAAGTGATGACTGTTTTTATTCTGCTTTACAGATAAAAACATTTTCCAATTTACAAGAACATGACAACATCCTGTGAATGCTTGGCCCAAATACTTAGCCAAGTTTTCCCCATTAACCTCAGTTGCAACTAGTGGAAGAAGAGCATTGTTGTAACACCCTGTGTTACCACTGATGATCATCTTTCTGTGGCATCTTTCAATCTAGAATAGTTGCCCAATCTTCCCGTCACTGCCATCCTTACAGCTTTAACTCAATGTCAATTTTAAAAAGTCGATTTTATGTTAACCAACCACATAAAACTCTACATCTATATGGAGTACCATGTGATGTTTAGATGTATGTATGCATGTTGTCAAGTTCAAATCAGGGTGAATCTCCTCAAACAATATCCTTATAGTAAAAACATTCAAAAATCCTTCTA
Organism: Ochotona curzoniae; assembly: GCF_017591425.1. Taxonomy (NCBI): domain Eukaryota; kingdom Metazoa; phylum Chordata; class Mammalia; order Lagomorpha; family Ochotonidae; genus Ochotona; species Ochotona curzoniae. The sequence continues at coordinate 27,364,891 of NW_024467115.1, read as the reverse complement.
GGTTTATTGGAAAGAAAAAATATGTAGTATATTACTGTTAAATAGAGTCACCCTGTAGTGCAATGGAACCCAATGTCTTCTTTCTCCTAGTGCCAATTTTAATGCCTCATGATCTTCTAAACTACAACAAATCTAAAACAAATTGTATCATCTTCTTTCTAAGACGAACTCTCCAATGACTGTCTGCTTTTAATCAGCTTTCTTCTAACCAACCACAGTATTAAAACTCTCCCTTTCCCTTAGTCTACCCATAGTTATGGAAGTCATTAGTACTCAGGGGCTTGATCTCCATTTTCCATCATCATCTAAACCTTGCCACTCACTCACTCTGTGCAACAGCTTCTTGTAAAAACCTCCTCCACAGCCTCTTAACAGCATGGATAACCTGGATGGTGCCAGCAAGGAACAAGGGGTATGAGCCAGCACGAAAGAAAAACAAAAAGTTGGAAAAGATCCACTTTCAAGTGTTATAAGAATAAATAAAGATGTAAGGGGCAGGGACCAAGATAAGAACATGCCTTCAGATTATGTGCAAAATAATCCAAATTTATTTATGCATTTCTTGGACTATATTGCAGGCATTTTATGACTTTAGCTTTTTTTTTAAAAAATAAACTTCCTTTTGAAAAAGATTTACTTATTTTTATTGGAAAGCCAGATTTACAGAAAGGAGGAGAGACAGAGAAAAAGATCTTCCATGTGCTGGTTCACTCCCCAAGTAGCCACAATAGCTAGACTGATCCACTCCAAAGCCAGGAGCCTCTTCTAGGTCTCCCACATGGGTATAGGGTCCCAAGGCTTTGGACCATTCTCAACTGCTTTCCCAGGCCACTAGCAGGGAGCAGGATGTCAAGCAGGGCAGCTGGAACACGAACTGGTACCCATGTGTGATCCTGGCATGAATAAGGTGAGGATTTAGGCACTGAGCCAACTTATCAGGCACATTTTAAAACTCCTTTCACACTAACAGGTTCTTTGTATGCATACAGTATCAAAAGTGTTGATAAATGAACCTAGGAAATTGTGTACGTGCTTAAAACCAGGAAAATTTCATCCTGCATTGTGCAATATTTTCTCCTTGAAAAGTGACATGCAAATTTCCAGTTATAAAAATCTAATTTGGAAAAAGAGACATGATCATTTTTTTCTTTTCTTAAACACCAATGGCTGAGCTATGTGACTATTTTGCAAATATAACTTAACAATAAATATTCAAAAAAAAGACTGATCTTGAATTCAGTATATACATGCATATACAGATCTAAGTTTACGTGATGCTTTATTAATAGAGAAAGTGAAAGCCATTTGGGAATAAAAGTCTACTAACATATATCTTTTTTTTTTTGAAAAGGCAGAAAGATGTTGACATTTATTTAACCTTATATAAATGCATTTAAATTTGATTGCATGCAAAGTAAAACATGAATTTTTCCTAACTTATATTAGAAACGTATGGATAAAGTCCTACATGACTGCCTAAGCCAAGCACTCCATCTCCCTACAAAGGGTAAATTTTTGGGGGTTATGGGTTACTGTCACAGATATACTTTCTACCAACATATAAATTTTTATCTTCATATGCTTGATAACTTTTATAAACATTTATATATCCTTGTGATGTGTATTAAAATTTGTTTTTCCAAATGTTTTTCTCTTTGCTTCCATTGCAGTGATGAGCCTCTTTTAAAATCAGATTAAAATACCCAGAGAGAGAATGGATGGATGAGCAACCTTAAGCAATTACTGTTTTTTCCAGAGCAGGGGTTGACAAACACAGGACACAGTTTGGGCTTCACAGAGTTATTCTGTGGCTCTGACCTTTATAAAGCTGAAGCAGCCACAAGAATATGGAAATGAATGACTATGGCTAGTCAGTCCAATTAAGTTTTATTTGTAAAATCAGGCAGTGGGACCCGGCATGGTGTCTAGCAGCTAAAGTCCTTGCCTTGAATGTGCCAGGATCCCATATGGGCGCTGGTTCTAATCCCGGCAGCTCCACTTCCCATCCAGTTCCCTGCTTGTGGCCTGGGAAAGCAGTTGAGAATGGCCCAAAGCCTTGGGTTCCTGCACCCACGTGGGAGACCTGGAGGAAGTTCCTGGTTCCTGGCTTCAAACTGATGCAGCACCGGCCGTTACGGTCACTTGTGGAGTGAATCATCAAACAGAAGATCCTCCTCTCTGTCTCTCCTCCTCTCTGTATATTTGACTATGTAATAAAAGTAAATAAATAACTCTTTAAAAAAAATCAGGCAGTGGACCAGATGAGACCTCAAGGCCATGATTTTCCTAGGTTCCAGAACCTGAAATTATTAACACATATCTTCAAGTAATGGTCTTCCATTTAAAAAGATGAACATATTGGATTCATTTTCACAATTTTTTTTGAATGGGCTTCCGGTTTTAACAAACAGCTAAGGGAGAGCTGTGTGCCATGCTTTGAAAAGGACAGCAAGTAGGAAGCTGTTTTTGTGAGTGGTGGCGTGTTTGTTGGTCAACAGGAAAATGATGATATCTCCTAACTCCCGGTGTTATTGTGTTAAATCAATTAATACATGTGAAACACTGGCAGACTCAAACATTTCTTGTATTTAATATGTTATTGATTCAGCCAATGTTTATTTCAATTCATTGATCTAGGAACAGTGTTGGGCAAGACAGATCTCTTTATCAAAGTGTTGTAGGGCAACAGCTGAAGGAAGAATACAAACATACACATATATAAAATGTAAATTTTTTGGTGTAGAGGAGGAAGAATGGGATATCTCCTTTCTCTTTCCAGCTTTCCAATTCAGCTGGTAAGACATAACATTGTTCCTCCCAGTACTTACTGGATGACAGAATGGATGCCTTCTCTCAGCAGAAGGAACTGCTTGTGTGGTTGAGTCTGTTATTCCTGGGGCCGCATTTCAATAGGAAACATTGTTACTGCACAAAAATATAGTTGGTGTCTCTGGGCTCAGTTTGGTCAAATCCTCCCTCTGCAATACATTTTGGCTCTCTCTGTCCTTTCTTCACCTTGCTCTGCCCACCAACACCCCTCCCGTCCCACCACCTAGATTCTGGATGAGATGTAAAAGGCTTCATTCAGTCATTGCCAAAAACCATGTCTGCTTTCCAGGTTTCCCTCAGAATTACAGGCACTTGTCCAGATGTAGATAAACTTGATCTTGGTTTTCTTATGCTTGGGATCTTTTGTGGGTTTTCTTTGGCAGAGAATTCAATGGGTAAAGAGAGCCAAGGCCAAGTTTCTGACATCCCGAACACCTTCAACTGCGTCATTTGCATTTTTTTCTTATAAGACATTTTGTCTCCTAAAAATAAGATGCTCTTAAGTTACTCTCTCCCCATCACTGTTCTGTTTTTAGTTATCTTTAGCTATGATGACATCTACAAAAATTATCTAAATTTCATTCCTCCTCCTCTCTATTTCATTTTCCTCCTCTTTAATCTTTTGAATTTGAATTCTGAGGGCAGATCTGTGGGATAATCTATTCAGTCTTTCTTGTTTTATAGCTGAAGAATTAGGATCAGAGGACTTATGTATTCTGCTAAGGATCCATGGATAGTCAATAAATAAGCTGATTTGCAGATTCTACTTAATGTTCTTCCAATCACATACCATGTTATCTTGTCATTTCTGACTCAGTCTTGCACATAACTTCAGTTTCATCCTAGCTATGGACAAATCTCTATTTTAATTCCTCCTCTTTGAGCTCTACTGCTATTTCTCAGCTAAGGACCTCTCCATCTCTTGGCCTTGGCCCTTCTCTCCAATCTCTTCCATCACAGGACTGCTATAGTCAGTATGCTGATCAAAAACCTGAATATACTAGTCCCCTGTTTGTATGTTTGTAATGCTCCTTACTGGCTTCTGAATTTATCCCAAATTCCTTGGGTTGGCATTTTAGCTCCAAGCTTCTTCTCTGATTTTTTTTTTTTGCTATATTTTTGATTTCTGCAACTTCCATACCCATCATTCCCATGCTGACAACAGACTTTGTCCCAAGTGCTGATAGGCTGTGCGCCTGATCCAAATCTGTGGTTGTTCAGAACATCCCTGCTTAGGCCTTTCTCTCACGTTATTAAAACGGAACTACAGCTCTACAGAATAGTGCCAGCATCATCATTTCCAACATGTGAGTCAGACAAATCACTGCGTAACCAGTAAATGCAGTGCACTGTGTCATGCTCCCGTGAGCTTCTCCGGCACAGTGTGGTTTCTGTTTGTGTTTTCCCCACTGGACCATGAGCACGCAGAGAGATTATATCAGTATTTTCCTATGCTTTCAGGGTCTAGCACAGGGTCTACTGATGATGAATTCTCAACAAACTTCTATTGTTAAAACCCATACCAGTGCTCCATTAGGATCCGGAATCAGACAAGAATCTCCCCCTTTAACAGCAGTTATTAAATATAGTAATGTAAGTTCTTGCCATATTATTAGGCAAGAAAAAGAAATTAAAGGAATAGAAGTTGGAAAGGGGAAAGTCAAACTATACCTTTTTGCAGTTGATACGATTTTCTATATGAGGGAACCAAAAGACTCAACTAAGAGATTATTGGTGTTTTGTTTTTGGTTTTTTTTTTTTTTTTGCTATAAACATGGGTGGATTGGATTGAGTACCCAGCTTCCAAATTCAACCTGGTCCAGCTCCCACTCGTGTAGGTATTTGGGGAATCAATCAGCTAATGTAACATGTCTCTCTCTTTCTCCCTCTCTTTTGTAAATAAATATTCTCAAACTCCAGTTTAGCAAGATTATGAAAAGACAGCCATTATCACAGTAGTATTTCTCCTTTGATCACAACAAGTGACACTGGATTATTTTTATTATATGAATCAATCCGTATTTTAAAGGGTTAGGATTGTTAAATCTCTAAATACCCTCTCCCTTTCATTTTCAGAGTCAACATAATTATGTGTTAAGGTAAATGAGTGGTGAGAGAACTATACAACCTTATTATTTATGGAAGATTCCAACCCACACAACATTAACAAATAGGTTTCCATGCAGAAACAGAATCTATAGCTAGGTGTACTGATACATAAAAGAGAACTAATTAGGAGAGCTGGCCAATTACAGCACTCAAGAGATCCTACAGTAGGTCCCCTTTAGGCTGGAAGCCCTGAGATGCTGGTAGCCAGTCTATGCCCAAGTCCAAGCACCTAAGACTCGCAGAAGACAAGGGTAAGGTTCTAAGTCTGTGGCCAAATACTTGAGTTTCACCAAGGAGAGCACTGATGTGCGACCTGGAACACAAGGGCCAGAAAATGATGCCCAAGACAGTATCCCAGTGTGTCTTGGCTTTCAGAGAATGAAACCAATTCACCCTCTGTGTTTATTCTGCCAGAACTCCAGCCAATTGCTGGCCAGCCTAGACTGAGGGTGAGTTTTTACTACCTGGTCCACTCAGATTAGCATGCTAATCTCATTTGACAACAACCTCACAAACACACTGTAAACAATGCATTTCTAAGTATTCATTAATTTGGTGCAGTTGTCAATTGAAATTGACCATAACAGCCTACATCCAGGAAATTCTTGATTCTGTGACAACATGGTGGTCCTGCTTTGCTCAGCTCCATGCCTCCATGGCTTAGGAATCTCATCAAACACATGTGAAATTAATGGGAACTCTAGAAAAATAAGAGCTATCATTTTATACTAATTCTTATGTCTTCACTCAACCACTTATTATCTTTCACTGGACAATATGGTTTTGCATACTTTAAAATGATTCATCACCAATAATGGTCATTAAATTCTAAAGTCAATATCTATGAGCAACTTTACAATAATATTTAATTTCCCAGTGTTTCAAGATTTTTTTGTGTGTCATCTAAAGGTTTCACTTGACTCTTCCTGACTATCTGTAATCTGAGACCATTTCACAGCAGAACATTTTAACTGAATTAATCAATAAAACCATAATTCTTCATAACTTCCAAAAAAGATGAATGAGAAAATGGTCTGTTAGAACTCAGAAGAGTTTCTCAAAGCTACAGGATTCAAAATCAACATGCATGAATCAGTGGCTTTTGTATAACACAAACACTTCCATGGCTGAGAAAGAACTTGAATGATCAATCCCATTCACAACAGTGGCAAAAAAGCTTACATACTTTGGAATAAACTTGAGCAAGGCTGTGGGAGATTTCTATGATGAAAATCAAGGAGCATTAAGGAAAGAAATATTAGACAACACTAAAACATGGAAAATTCTGCCATGTTTGTGGATTGGGAGAATCAATATCATTCAAATATTCACATTCCCTAAATGAATCTACAGATTCAATGAGATTCCAATCAAAATACCTTCAACTTTCTTCTCAGATGTGAAAAAATGTTGCTAAAATTAAATGGAAACAGAAGAGATCTCAAATAGCTAAAACAGTCTTAAACAATAAAAATCAGGCTGCAGGTATTTAAAAAATGTTTCAGGAAAGTGGTAATCAAAACACCTAGTCTGAGCATAAAAACTGATATGAAGATCAATTGAGCAGAATAGAAAACCCAGAAATGAAACCACACATAAACAGCCATTATATTTTTGACAAGCCAACTGAAATCAACTCTGGGAGAAAGGACAGTATGTATCTTCCATTCATGGTGCTGAGAAATTTGGACATACACTTAAAATAGTGAGAACCAAGACCCCTACCCTTAACTTATACAAAAATCAACTGTAAGAATATCAATGATCTAAACGGATGTTCTGACACCATCATATTACTAGAGGAAAACATCGGGCACATTCCTCAACACATAGGTATAGGCAAAGGCTTTTGTCCCCAAAGTACAGGCAACTAAGATAAACATGAACAAATGAGATTACTTAAAGTTAAGAAGCTTCTGCACCGTAAAGAAAATTGTCAGTAAAGAGGCAGCCAACCAAATGGAAGAAAATATTCACTAACTACACAAAAGATAGGGAAGTAATATTTGGTATTTACAAAGAACTCTAGAAACTCACTGATAACAAAACAGTCCAGTTAAGAAATGAGTAAACATAATAGGTCTTTGGGTAACATGTTATTTTTGTTGTAAATTTTTTATTATTGTTTCTGGTGGAGATTTTGGTTTATGACTTTTCATTTAAGGGGAAGTAACTGTTATTATACTATCATAACAAATTGTGAAGCTGAAATGTAATATGCATCTCTGCTTCCAAACCAAAGATGAACTCCCAAAGAAACCGTTAAATATGTCTTGACAATAGGATGCTGGACTCTGCTATTGTCCATACCTACAATGTAAGGTTACGCTTGAATAGCAGAATGATGGACAGGTGACTGTTTATGAGGGCTATACTATTGCAATGATATGGGGGAAATCAGCGGGAGAAAGGGGCTTTGGGGGGGGGAAGGCAAACACCACAGCCTATGGAACCACACTGTAAAATAATAATAATGATGAAAAAAGAAAAGGAAAAGAAAATAGAGAAATTGACAAAGGACTGGAACAGACTTTCTCAAAAGATGAAATTCAAATGGTTAGCAGACACATTAAAAAATGCTCAGTTTCTCTAGCAATCAAGGAAATGTAAATAGATACCCCAATGGGGTTCCATCTAACTCCAGTGAGAATGATCACATAAAGAAATAAACAAGCAATAAATGCTGGGGAGAATGTGAGAGAAAAGTACCCCACTCCATTATTGGTAGGAATGTAAACTAGTGAAATCATATAGAAGTCAGTATGCAGATTCCCCAGATATCTGAAAATAGATTGACAATATGACCCAACCATCCACCCCTGGAAACATATGCAAATGAAATAAAATCTAGAGAGTTCCCTGAAACCAAATTTTTATAGTAGTGCAATTCAAAATAACTCAGACTTGATACCAAAGCAGATGTCCATCAAGGTGAATGGATAAAAAAATATGGTACCTCTACACTATGGAGTACTACTCAGTAACAAAAAGGAACGCGATCTTGCCATTTGCAACAAAATGGACCCCGGCTGAAAACCATTATGCTTAGTGAAACAAGCCGGTCTGCAAAAGACAAATGGCTTTTTATTCTCTGACCTATGACAACTGATACACAGAACATAAAAAAAATTATCTCTAAAACTGGGAATGTACTGCTGTATACAATGCTTCTTTATTTTACAGTAATGGTAGGATTTCCAATTTTAATTTTTACCGTAGTTTCACATTATGCTGTTTTATTTTCTTCCTTTCCCTCCACAATACCTCAGAAAGTTAAGTTGGTAACTGCCAAATAATAAGAGGGGGATATAGAATGGGATATATAGAAAGGATCCCCTATGCTTCTAAATATTCATCAAGAAAAACGTGAAATCCAGCCATTTCATATAAGCTAAAAAAAATAAAACCCTATACCAGCCCAAACATCATCTCTTTGCCAAGAACCACACTATTTTGGCTGTCATGTTTTTAGGCTTCTAGCCATAATAAGCTTTTCATTCCAATTTCCTTCTTATTTTCACCATGGGCTGTTGCTATTCCTGTGGAGAAGATTATAGCTTTTATATTTTACACTGGTCCAAAGATTTAATTTATTCTTGTAGACAGTGCTTCTAATCTTTAACTTTGTGTAGATTTCATACTTTAATTGCAGTTGATAAGATCTTGTATGTTAAAAAAAAATCCCAAAGAATCCATTAAAAAATTCTTAGGACTAGCAAATGAGTTCAGCAAGCCTGTGGGATGCAGGATCAATACACAAAAACTAATCGTACTTCTATGTACAAGCAATAGACAATGGGAAAATGAGGTTAAGAAAATAATTTCATTTGCAATAGCATCAAGCCAGAAATAAGTTTAGCAAAGAAAGTGGAGGATGTATGCTGAAAACTGCAAGGTACTGCCAGATTAAAAATCTAAATAAACGTGAAGATATCTTGCACTCATGGACTAAATCAGGTACACATTTCAAAAAAAATTAATCTTTTATGCATTTATTTATCAATATGTGACAGGTTTGACTATCCCAGGTGCACACAGAACACTCAGATATTTGCAAAAGATCGAATGTTCCATGATTAAAAATAAGACATGAAATTAGCCACAAAGCTTGATAAAAGATCTTATTGAATAACACCGAGGAGAACTCTTTAGATCTCTGTTTGTGATTGATTTTATACATGGCAATTTAGCTAAGCTCAAACGTATTTCCCAGCATTCCTTCTCTGAGTGCAGGATGGGGCTGGCCACTGCAAAGAAAAGTTAGGTAAGATTTGAGAGACCTAAAAGAAGCAATAGCCTAGGTACTTGAGGGTTAGTGCTGGACCTAGATTCTGCAGCTCCGTGTTCACCGTGCAGATGGCAGGCAGCAGCTGAGGCTGCATTCTTCTAGCTCCTGCTGGATGTCCTCCTTAAGCTGCGTCAAGTCTCAGCACAGGCACATATGCCACCTTGAGGTGAGGTCTTCCAGCTTTATTGGCAGCTTGCAGGTCACTGACAGTGCCAGGTTTAGGAGCAGTTTCCAGTTTGTCTTGTGGGTTTCCGTTGATGCTCACATATTCCTGCTGTCCTTTCTCCATCCTATGCCCAGGTTTCGGGTCAGATGTATGCACTGCTGACACTTCATGTCTTCTTGCTACCTACCCCTGGACAGAGACAACTGTCTTCTACAGATTTCATTACTAGCTCTCACAATTGAATATGTTTGATAGCAAATTCCTCCATTCTTATTGATCACAGTGTTTTCTTCTTGCCTAACTAAATTCTGATTGATATACTACACATTAAGCACTTAGATTTCTCAAAAAAAACCACTAATTTGTGTTAAATAGGTGATGATTTTTCAGGTCCAGGAACTGATCCTGTTTAGTCATTTCAGAGCCAAAATTACATGAGCTACCGAAGTACTGTTTGCAGCCAACTGTCACCCATGTTCATTACTTTGGCATTGTCTACTATGGTCTTCTTGATGGAATTGTTCAGTTGTTCTTATAGTGACTTCTAAAATTTCTTCTTGTAGTTTCTGGCTTAAGGTCCTTGCTTTCTAGTATAATCACAGCATCTCAGGTCTCTCTTTTGGTTCCAATGCTATGGAATAGCTTTTCCCATACCTTCATGTGGCACCTATATTGTCCTTAGAGCTAAAATGAATCTCTTTTAGGCAGTGTATACTTGACTCTCATTTAAAAAAATCTATTCAGTCACTCTGTGCTTTGAGTCTACATTTAAAGTATTTATTGATGGCTAAGAATTGACTGCTGACATTTTAGTAATTGTTTTCTGACTGCTCTGCAGTTCCTATAGTCATATATAATTCTGTTGCTGTCTGTAATTTCATGTTTTTTTTATAGTGCTTTGCTTTGATTACTTCATCTATGTTTTGTATGTTTATTAATTTTTTTTTCCTGTGGTAATTACCTTTGAGCTTACATGCAAGAGATTTTTGAAAATGTTCTTGGGGAATGCCTACTAAAAAAAGCTGTCCATGAATTTCAAAAACTTTTGCACCAAGAATAAATTTACCTTTTTATTATTTTTTTTACAAACTTTCAAAGTACCCTCTTACTTTTTTTTTTTTAACTTGAAAGGCAGAATTAGAGAGATGGAAAGAGAGAAAGAGGGAGAAAGAGAGGGAGGGGAAAGGAAGAGAGAGAGAGAGAGAGAGGAAGGAGAGGAGGAGATGGCAGAAGAGGAGGAGGAGGGGAAGGGGGGGAAAGAGAAAGAGGAGGAGGAGCGACATAGAGAAAGAGAGAGAGACACTTTCCATCCATTGAGTCATTCCTCAAATGGCTTCAAGGGACAGGGCTGGGCCAGGCCAAAGTTAAGATTTTGGAGCTTCTTCCAGGTCTCCCATGTGGATGCAGGAATCCAAACACCTGGATCATCTTCTGCTTTTCTCAGGCCATTATCAGGGAGCTGGGTAGGAAGTAATGCAGCCAGCATGTGAACCAGTGCCAATACATGATACCAGCATTGCAGGCAGCAGTTTTGACAGCTATGCCACAATGGCAACTCCACATCCTCTGCCTTTGATGCCACAATTTACTTTTTATGTTATGTACGATTTAACACATTTCTATATTCAGAGTTATTATGAATACTTTTGTCCTTTAACATTATACTAGAGATCGAGATTTAGAAACCACATTACAGTGTTCTGAATTTGACCACATGCCCGCTGTGGCCAGTTAGTTGTATACTTGACATTTTCAGCTTGAAGACTTCAGCATTTCTTACAAGGCAGGGCTAATATTTCAGCTTTTCATTTTGGAAGGGCAGCTTTGTCAGGCGAAGTATTCTAAGATGTCAATATTATTTTCTGTTCCATTGATACTTTCGAAGTACTATCCAAATTTTCAGTTAATTTATGCTGAGAAGTCTAATTTTAGTCTAAGTTTTGCTTGTGTGCAAACAGTCTATTTTCTCATGCTGTTTCAAAGTCATTCCTTTTCCTTTGATAATTTGGTTACAAAGTTTCTTAGTAAAGTTCTCTTTGGGATAAAGTCATGGATGTATGTGCTTCATGTACCTGAGTTTCCATACTTCATGCTATATTTTGATGGTTTTAGCTAATATTTTTAGCTGGTTCCTATATGTCCAACAGCCTTATTAATTCATTTTCATTCTTTTTCTAGATCTGATTAAATAAAAAGAATTGTGTCCAACCTTGGTCCTTTCATTCAATCACTTTAGCTGGTGAAGTTCTCTACTGCATTTTCATTTTACCTATTAAAGACTAGAATTTGTTTTTTCCCATTATTAAGATTCACATTTTGTTCATGTGTTGTTTTACTACATTTTTGTTGAGTTTGTGTTTTCATAGCTCTCTGAACTTGTAATAATCATCATGAATATGGCATCAGGCAATTAATAAATTCCAATTTCTTTATGGTCAGTTACTGGAAAGTGTTTTCCTTTGGAGGTATCACGCTTCTTTCAATTTTCACGCTGCAAACTTGGCTAAGGATGCTGTGTCTCTCATACATTTTCTATCCCACTGTACCTCTGTTCCCTCCTTTGTTTTGTTCCCTCTAGAACAGGGGGTTCTGATGACAGTACATCTCTTCTCATCTGTTAAGATGGGGCATTTGGGACAGTCAGCCACATGAGTGAGGTCTGTAGAATGTTGAGGGAGACTATGAATGCTTGGGATGCCTGCAGCAGAGGCATCCCAAGCCACTCGAGGAGACCACTGAGTATGAATGAGAAGAGGGTTAGTAGAATGTGTGACCTCTTGTTGAGTCTCTAACATTTGTTATTGTGTGTCTGGGTTTCACTCCTGTTCAAGCCATTGGACTACACTGATTCTTTCAGGATTTTGAGTGAGGTGAGAAGGAAGCAGTCCTCTTGCGTGCAGCTAGCATCGCCTGGAAACCAGGCACTGATTGACTACGACTCTTCACTTTCCCTCCCTCTATGAGAGGAACTGTGGCTAAGGTGGGACAGTACTATTCTATGTTCAGGGAGGATGATATGAGTAGCGAAACGGAGGGGAAAGACAGAGAGGAAGACCTGTCCATTGATTCACTCATCAAGTAGCTGTAACCGCCGGAACTGAGCTGATCTGAAGGCAGGAGTCCAGACCCTCCTTTGGGTCTCCCATGTGGGTGCAGGGCCATAAGGCTTAGGGCCATCCTCAAATGTTTTCCCAGGCTACAGGCAGGGAGATGGATAAGTGGGCTGCTGCTGTTAGAACCGGTGCTCATATGGGATCCTGGCACTTGCAAGGTGAGGACTTTAGAGGCTAAGCTACTGCGCCAGGCCCCTGCTGAAGGATTTAAAAAAATTATTTATTTTTATTGGAAAGTCAGCTATACAGGGAGGAGGAGAGACAGAGAGGAAGATCTTCCATCCGATGTTTCACTCCCCATGTGACCGCAATGGCTGGTGTTGTGCCGATCTTAAGCCAGGAGCCAAGAACTTCTTCCAGGTCTCGCATGCAGGTACAGGATCTCAAGGCTTTGGGCCGTCCTCAACTGCTTTCCCAGGCTACATGCAGGGAGCTGGATGGGAAGTGAGCTGCCAGAATTAAACCCAGCACCCAGATGGGATCCCAGCATATTCAATGCAAGGACTTTAGGTGCTAGGCTACTGAGCTGGGCCCTGAAGGATTTTTTAAAAAGAATAGTTTCATCAGTTTTGCTGTTCAGTTTGTGTTTCTAATCTTTAATTTTTTTATTCTTTCAATTTTCCTTTTCTGTATTTCCATTGTTATTAGTGCTTTCCATGGCACAGTTTTGTAGGTATATGGATGCCCCCCTGCACCTGCTCTTCCTTCCTCTCCAATTGCTCCCTCCCCATCATTTTTCTCCATGTTATTACAATAGCACAGTCCTTCAACAACAGTCACAAGTCCAAAATTCTGCTGTTTAATATCATGGCATTGCAGATATTGGCACTGGTGAGAAACCTAGTGTAATATTGTCAAGGCATATTTAACAGTTTTATTGGAAGTCTTCCTTTTATTCAACAGTAGAGATGCATACTGCAACATATCTTTACTTTCCAATATGTTAGTCTCCAGTATACAGCTCAACTATGAGAATATATGTATATAATTGTATGCCTATGTATCTATTTGTTTTGCCTTTTGCATGAAGTTTGCCTTATATCAGAGAGACCACATGGCATTTGTCCTTTTGGGCTGGCTTATGTCACTGAGCACATAATTTTTAATGATATAGTCTTGTAAGCATAAGGATTCCTCCTTTCCCTCTACTTTCCTTTTCTTCCTTTTCTTCTCCCTCCATTTCCCTCCATATTCTTACATTGGCTTAGTCCTTTAGTGACAGTTACAAGCTCAACATTCTGCTATTTATGTGTAGTATGGCATTGCAGGTATAGGCAATAGTAGAATATCTAGTATCAAGTTATCAAGGCGGGCTCAGTTGACTCCTCCTTCTCTTGCAAAGTGCTGGATTCCATAAGGGTGCTGTTTCATCTCCTGGGTTCTCCACTTACCATACAATATCCTGCTTATGACCTGGGAAAACAAAAGATAGTCCAAAGCCTTGGGACCCTATACCTGCATGGGAGACCTGGAAGAGCCTCATGGCTCCTAGCTTCAGATTGGCTCAGCTATGGCTCTTGCAGCCACTTGGGGAGTGAACCAGTGAAACGGAGATCTTTTTGTCTTTCCTGCTCTCTGTAAATCTGCCTTTTCAATAAAAATAAATCTTTAAAAATATTTTAAGGTATATTGTGGGAGTTTTCCTTTTACTCAGGAGTAGAGATGCATACTGCAATGTATCCTCACCTCCTGATACACTAGTATCCATAATAGAGTTTACCTATGAGAGTATATGTATATACTTATTTGCCTATATACTTTTTCATTTTGTATTTTGTCTGAAGGTTGTCTTATATTAGAGAACATAAAGTATTTGTCCTTTTTGGATTGGCTTATTTCACTGAGAATAATAATCTTTAGTTGGGTCTACGTTATTGCAAATGGTAGATTTTCATTCTTTTTAATGGCTGAGTACCATATTCTTTATCCATTCCTCTTTTGACAGGCATCTGTGTTGTCTCCATGTCTTCAGTATTGTGGACTGTGCTGATATAAACAAAGGTATGCAGGTCAATTTCTCATAAACAGATGTTACTTCATTTGGATTTTTTTTTTACAGTGTCATTCTTGTCTAGACTATTAGATTTCTACAAGGTACTGTTCTCTGCAGGTGATAGTCAGAATTGGTGGTCTATGGGGAAATGAGGCTATAAGGTTCCTATATTCCTGTATTTTGCTGATGCCACTCTTCTAGAAGGCCTAATATTATTGTTATGGCAATAGTTTCCAAATTCCTTCACTGAGTCCATGCAATCCTGATGAAACAGTGACTGACTGCCTTTGTTTGCATACAGACCCGAAAATTCACATGGATATGAGGACACCCAAAAGTCAGAACAATCTTGAAAAAGAAACATGATGTTTGGAACACTCATATTTTCCAATTTTAAAATTGATTACAATGCTATAGCAATCGACACACTGTGGTTTATAAGTAAGAATAGAGGTACAAATAAATGAAATATAATTGAGCATCCAGAAATAAACCAATATATCTATAACCAACTGGTTTAAAGGAAGGAGAAATCTTGGCCCAAAACTTGAAACAATGCAAATATTCATTAACTGATGGATGGATACACAAGATGTCGTGTAACCATATAATAGGATATTATTTGACAATAAATAAAAATGAATTACTGTTACATGCTATGACTTATGTGAATTTTAAAAACATCATGAATTTCAAAAACATCATGCCAAATGAAAGAAGTCAATTATAAAAGATCATAAATTGCATATTGCTATTTATATGACATGTCTAGAGTAAGTCAAATCTATAGAGAAAGCGGAATTTTTGTCACATAGGATTACGGCGTAAAAGAGCAAATGGGAAGTGTTTTTTGAGAATTAAGAAATTGTTCTAAAATTAGATCGCAGTGATGGTTGCATAGTAGTATAAATATACCAGAACCCACTATACTATGTTTAATTTAAACAAGTGAATTTTATGGTATGCAGATTGTGTTGTAACATTGATGCTTTAAAAAAGTTAAAAAAATAACATTCCTTGTCATTCATATATCCTTATTTTCCAGGGTTTCATGATTACTTCACTGCCATTTAGGTTAACTATATCTGGATACACAAGTAACTTAATTGTTCCCTGTTCATATGAAAGGGCCAGTAACTGTAAGGAAGGCATAGACACATAAGGATATCATATGGACATTGAATTTATTACTTATTCCTCTGAAAACATCTACTCAACTCCTCTATATTATCCTCATGTTCTTTTTAATTTCAGAGTTGCTCGTGAATTGCCTTGTACCCTCGTTCTTCTCCCTTTCAAGGTTATAGCCATTTCCCAACTAGGAAGAGCCCACAAAAAGTTATTCTTGCTTATTACTATGATGATGTCAATTCTACACTTCTTGATTCATTAAAAACATATTACATCAAACTCTAATTATATGCCACATTTGTGACGTTCACTGAGGATCTGAAGATGAATGACCCAATTTCTATTTGGACAAGGCTGTAATCTAAGTGAAGTGACAGATATGTGTACATTCAATCAACCAGCAATATGATAGCGTAAATCAACACAACAGACTCAGGAAGATGGGATAATTAGTTTTAATCAGAAGAGTGGAAAAGACCTTCAAATTCAAACAGGTATTTATAAATCTGTCATATTGTTAACTTTGAAATTTTACAACATTTCATGGATGAAATCCCAAAGTCAACAAGCAAAGTATAAGAATTTAGAGTTGGCTCAGTTCCATCAAGGAGCCTATGAACTAATTTTGTGTCTATGTGTACTCTATAGGACACGTAATATACATAGTGCATTAATAAAATTAGATTATAAGCTGCAGCTCCAATAAAAAGAACTAACAAAATGTGAGGATGCTAAAAATGAAAGCAAATTGTTGGAGACTGAATATTTCTGAATCACAGAATACAACCATTTTTGCAAATCAAAACACAAATAACCAAATCAAATCATAAAACCAGAGCAAACAAATATTCCCCACATTCAAATAAAGATAGAAATATGTTAACCCTTTTCAATTTTACTTTTAAAAAATTTTTCCATTTATTTAGTTATTTAATTATTGTCATTTTATGATACAGTTCCATAGGCCTGGGATTTTCTTTATCCCCTCCCCAATTCCTCCCCCCTTAACTGAGTTCCCCTATATAATTACTATAGTATAGTTCTTAATACAGTTATATGTCCATCTTTGCAGGCATGGACAATGGTAGAGTCTAGCATTCTATTGTCAAGATATAGTAAACAGTTTCATTGGGAGTCTGTCTTTAGTCTGGAAGTAGAGATACATACTGCATTGTATCGTCACATCTGGATATGATAGTCTCCATTACACAGTTACTATACATCCCCTTAAATGAAAAGTCCCTTAAATGAAAAATCACAAGACAAAATAAACCACAGGAAGAAAAAGAAAAAAAAAAGAAATTAATAACACCATGAATTGAATGACTAATCTGTCACTGAAGAAATGAAAAGGAAAATCAAGAATCTTTTGGAATCAAGATGGAAGAATAGGGTAAGGATACGTTTAAACAGATGGAGAAATATTAGGCAGTGTGAAGCAGAGAGGGCACATTCCAGGAAATAGGAGAGGATAGAACAACAGCAATGGAGTACCTGGAGACTGACAGACGCAGGAAAGCAACTGAAACAACAGTGTGGTGTGGCAGTGACTGATACTGCATCAGCATTCAGTGAACAGCAATCTGAACTCTACCAGCAGCCTGAACTCCATCAGCAACCAGGTGGGAAGGGATGCTACCTGGGAGCTTGGGAGGTGAACATAGACAAAGAACTGCTCATCCTGTTGGTTTGATTGATTTGACCAGGAGCAGAGACAGAGTGGCAGGTCCCAGACAGGCAGTTTGGGTACAGGGTGGATTTCACAACCTAGTTTGCCCCCTAGAGCTGAATCAGGTGCTATTTTGTTTAAGGAGGCAAGGGCTATGGGGTAGAGCTGCCCATGCAGTGATCTGGGAGTGATCTCATTTCTGGCACAGTGAACTGCAGCAATGTAGCATCATACAGGTTCCACCCAAGACAGGTCCAGGTAGTCCTCAGACATGATGGTCAGCAGATCAAGAAATCTAGTAGTGGCACATCAGGTGCCATTATGTATGGTGTGGAAAAAGTTTTATGATTGCAGGTGACAACAGTGAGCTGCACATGTGCTGAGCTTGGCAAGAACTCACTGTGCGCTGTTCCCACAGGAAAATAATACCGACTATGGCATCATACAGGTCAAAAGAGGTCCATGTGGCCCTCAGACCTAACAGTCAATAGGTTCTGGCAAGATGAGCACCACCAACAACCTAGCTATATAGGACACCTTGTGTCTCCTTAATCCTGGGACTGCTCCAACCATAAGTTGGAGAAAGGTTGTAGAGACAATGGTGCAGTCACAGCACGGTATCACAGGAGGTGGAGACTGGTGAGCCAGGAGCTGGGGCTATGGAGTTCTTGCTGGAAATCTAACATAAGAACCCAGACATAGAACTCACTGGAGGGAGTGGTGCAACCGACTGCAAAGAGCCACGTACCAACTGCAATAAGTAAAATCAAAGTGTAGACCTGTGGGTGGCAAAGCTTAGAAACTATCCTAAGGAGAAGAATCTGCTAACCAGAAGTACAAGGACCAAGAGCAAAATAAGAGACAGAGGCACAATGAATATTACTAAAGACTCCCCTGCAAAGAAGCAAAACCCTTGGCCAACCTCAGAGTTCACTGAGGAAGACATGAAGAAAATGGGGGATACAGAATTCAAAACACTTGTTATAAAGCTTCCTATCAACAATGAGAAGCATGTACAGCAAGCAGTCAAGGAATTCAGGGAATATGTCACACTGGAAAATGAAATATATTAACTTTTAAGGCTTGATCTTCTTAGTAGTCTGTAAATCTCCTGTTCATTCATGTCTATTGTGGTGAGATTACCTTCTTTGCACACACAGATTCAAGAAGCAAGCTTGCCTTTGGGACACTATGCCCAGAGAAACATTACATATTTCTTTGGGCAGTGGTGTCCATTTGAACACAGTGTTGTACATTTCATCCTGGATTGGGTCTTATATAAAAGACTCTTCCCCACAACACAGAATAGTAAGTCAGTTACTGAGTTTTCCTGGGTAGACAAGATACTACTTAGAAACTCCACAATCCAACAGATGAAATGAGATGGAAAGCAAGGAACTTACTTTTGAACATCTGGGGCTGTGAACCCTGAAATCTCCCAGGTTCTGGTCTCCACATCAATTAGCTCCTGGCCCTTCCTTTAGCTGATTGTTCTAAAGTACACACCATTGCTTCCAGTTGGATATTTCTGGCACCAAGGTAGTCTATTCTACTGTTAGCATCCACTCAGGTTACCCATCATCTGCTTCACACTTAGTAAGACACTGGCTCCTGCTTTGGCTTGCATAGCCTTGTTAAATCCAGAACGACAGCTCTTTTTCAACTATCCCACTCTCCAATTTTCTATTATCAACTGGATTCATGTTTCTTTAATCAAAGAATAAAGCTATTCCATCATTTTTCAGAACTTGTGTAAAGACGAACAGTTGTTATTCTACAGTTCCTTTATTATTCAGTTATCTGTAAGTTATATTACTGTTCTTAGGATCCAAATAGAATGAGTAAAATTCCATCTTTAAAAGCATGCAGGATCAAAGAAAATGAAATTTTCTACTATCTTTTAATGCCCTTAAAGTGATAGGCAATAAGAAAGCTGCCAAATCCGAACCAATCTGCAAAAACTATGTACTTTTTTTTTTCTGAGAGTGATTGAAAGGGAGCATAAAAAGATGTCAGGCAGGCAGATGGATTACTGCTATTTCAGATCTGCAATGAGAAAACAAGGCCAGGTTGTGGATCTGGGTGTGAAATTGCAAGTCTTCTATTTCCAGAGACCACACTGGAACAATGCATTTTATTTCCCTGTCACCCCTTCCCTCCACCCTGCCCCCACTTCTCTTACACACACAGCAGCTCTGAAACTGATGCTGGTTTGTCAAGGTCAGAGCTAGAATTTTTTCCCCCCAATTTTCTTTTTCTCAGCCATCCTTAGAATGTGCAACAATTAATAGCAGCTGAGACACTCGTAAATACATTTCTCTAACATAAGGAGGCAATTTCAAGATTGGACTCGATCATTGAAGGGAAAAATATAACATGCTGTCATTACGACTCTTCAACATCTCCTCCTGCAGCCATCTTTCCTCTGGGTGACCACACTTCCCACACACCAGCCTTCTCCACTGCTCACTTGACCCAGTTGGCCTGCTTCAGGCATTCTTTTTCATTTTTCTGACCGCTTCCATGAGTCTTCCTACATTAAAATTTATCTTCCCTATTTCCTGACACCAATAGCAGAGGTACACTGAATCTTATCTCACACCATACTTAATATTTAAGAATCTGCCCAGTGGATTCTACTCTAGAGTTATTTTGATAGAAACAGCTACTGAAAACATACAACCTTATGTAATATAATATATGTAAGAGTAGAAATTTAGACGGTACAGCAAGAGGATACTGCCCTCTCTCCACTCACACTGAGAAGGTGAGTATTATCCCTAGTCACACCTGGACTCAAAAATAAAAGTTTAAATTCCATTTCAGTTGAGTCATTTATCATGCAAATGTCACAGTTTGGTGTTATATTTCCTGGACATTGTTTTCTCACTCATTTTGACACTCAGATGATTTTGAATATTCTTTATATTTATATTCAGGCTTGATTGTCTTATTTTCTTTCTTCTTCTTCTTTTGTCTCCCTCTCTCTCTCTTTTTACAGGAAACATTTCCAAGGTCTTTTTTTTTTTTTAATCCAGAAAGCATTATCTTAACAGCAAATTCTTATCACTGACAAAGTTGCTCTCAACTTTCAAAAGTATTATTGCTTTTCCTCATTTTCTGAAATCAACTAATCTAAAGCCTTTAATTGTAATGTGTCATCTCAACATAAAGAACACGCAGGAGAATGGTTCCAGTTGCTATTTGTTCACTGACTGTGTCACTGAGATGCCATGGCTCTAGATCTTTAAATATTGGCAACTGAATTCAGCCATTCTGGAATTTTTTTCCTTTGGGATTCAGATAAAAACAATGGTTCGTCTCTTTAGCACATGATTGAATTTTGGAATATCTTATTTATGCTATGTATCACAGTAATATTATGATATGGCTTAAGTATGGCCCCTAAGGGCTTGTGTGATAAAAACTTGTTCCCCAATCTGGTTAAGAGGTAATGCACAAACTTAAAGAGAAATTTTGGTCACTGAGGGTCCTGCACTTGCAATCAATTAAGTTTGCATGGAATGTGGATAAGCTCTCTTAAGAGGTTTGTTAATAAAGTGAGCATAGCTCCTCCCTGCTCTGGCTGACTGTTTTGCAAGTGCTCTTACCAGTGTAAAGCCTTTGCTGAAACACTTTCATCAGTCAACACAATATCAGTGCTATTTCCTTGAACTTTCAGAACTGTTGGCTAAACAACCACCTTCCACTTAAAGTACATTTCTCCCAGTAATTTTGTTAGAGCAAAGGAAAGTAGTTACCCTTGCCAACAGAGCCAGTTCTGGCCCAAGTTTGGATGCCCTGTCACCATCTCTTTGTTCTGCCACCTTGGGAAATTTGCGAAGTTTCTGGAATTTCAGTTCCTTAACCATTAAGTGGTGAAGCTGACATCTATTTCATAGGGGCTTTGCTTGTTACAAAATTTTGGAAAGTATTTGGGCCAGTGTCTGGTACATCACAGGTCTCGGGCATTGACAGCTGCAAAAAAAAAATCATGGAACTGAAAACAGCAGTATTGGATGATCTATAATGCATTTACTTTAAGTATGAATCTACCAAGTATGTATCATAAAATATTTTGAAATACATTCTTTGAGTAAAAGGAATGAAGGGACTGAATGCAGGCAGTGTTTGATTGAAAGTTAGGGAACTCCTGTCTATTTGAGCGCCCTCTTTGAGACTTACACTCATCACATGTTAAGAATGGTAAACCATGTTGACTTAGCTTATCTCAAAGTTTCACAGACCTGCCTTAACTGAGTTATCTATCTTCTCTTCCGAATCCTACTCATTTCCCCAAGAATTTGTGCTGCTGGACACGTGTGAGGAAACATTCTTTAGAGCTGCTGTCCTTTCTTGCTCCTTTGGGTATCGTTTTCTTTCTTGGTTAGAGCCCATGTGAACGAAGGACATTAGTATTGTTGGGAAAATTCAAGTATATAAAAACATAGCTAGGTAAGATGGATGAGCTCAGTGATGTTCTGTCCATGTTGATAAGGCTTAAACCCATCCCTATCAATCAATCAAAACTGTACACCAGCCACTAAATGACACTTGTAGTCAAATAAGGCAGGAAGCTACTTTTAATAGGACTAGTCTCCACAGCCACACTCTATTAATACTAAATAAGAGAAAATGCTTTACTTGGCCCCTTTATGCACAGAGATGTCTGGGATGGCAGAGTGTTCTGGAACACCAGGTTGAAGCCAGAAATAGACCCTGAACATCATCTGAGGTCACTGTTCTGGCCTGGGATCAAAATGTTTGGCATGGAAATTTGACTGTGTAAAATTTGGAACACCCACTTGATGTCGAATACTCACTAAGTCTCCTGAAATTTATCAAACGCTCAGAAAAATTTCATATCCCTTTTCCTATGGACAATCCAGACCTTCCGAGAATCTCATTTCCTTATTTTGTCTGTTTCTCTGGTATTTCTGCACTAGTAACCCTAATTGTTACCAGAGACTGGGACTACAGAGGCAGGAAATGATTTTTTTTGAAGTGAGAAAAAAAACTCATTAAAAAAACCAGGAGAATAAATCATAAAAACAAGAAACAACTCAATGAGGGGGAGGAAGGTTAACTCTGTGGTTAAAAGCACATTTCCCAAAACTGTAAATTTTTTAATGTTCACAGAAATTATTGCACAATTTTCTGTCATGTCCAAAAAATTACTCTGGAAACAAACAACTCTATCCTGCAACTGTGCAAAAATAACTGGGTGAAAGTTCCTCTTTCCCAAGCATTTTGAATGACCCACAAGGATGATTTGTTTTAGTACATACTTATGTTTTATGGGTAATTTCAGGACTGGGTTGCCAATAAATGATTTTCTTGGGAGAAGTTTCACATTAAAAAAAACCCAGGCACTTATTTGCAGCTGTTTACAAGGCTTTGCATTCCATCGATGCCCAATCAAATTGGCATTATACTTTTTGCCTGTTACTTCAAGGGAGTTGGTTCCATCAAAAAGGTACACAAATTAAAAAAAAATGTATTTGAAGTGACTCTCACTACATAGTGGCTGGAAACAACAAAACGTTTGAGGGGTCTTTTGCATATCACATTGCGACTCGCCAGCTGTTTTTCTGATCCACAGAGCAAGTCTTGCAGAGAGACTGCTGCCCAGAAGGCAGGCACTGACACTTATTCGGATCCACCAGCTCTCCTGGTGGATCAAATGGCATCTTCCGCACTGGCATCAGTATTGCTATTACACACTCATCTCTCGCCTCATGGGAAAGGAGCTGCAAGAAATATGAAGGGAAATTGCTTCCCTTAGGGGACAGCCACATTCATTCCTGGGGTTTTTTTTAAAGCCTCAGTCTATAATTTGCAAGTTGAAATGATCCCTCACTCGAGAAAGATTCAACTCTGTTCTGCCCAGGTCTTAGTAACTAATCAGCTCAACAAAGCAACCCACTATTCTTGTTTCTCAGTTCTATCTGTAGTTTGTTTTGGGAGGTAGTTATCTAAGTTTTTTTTTGAAGATTATTTATTTACTGAAAGGGAGGGCAGGAGGGAGAGAGAGAGAATGAATGAATATGAACCTTCTATGCTCTGCTCCACTTCTGACATAGCCGTAAGAGTGAGGGAAGAACGAGAAAAAAGCCAGGAGCCAGGAACTCCAACTGGGCCCACATTGGTGGTGCTGGAGGCCAATGCACTTGGAGCATCTTCTCTGCTTTTACAGGTGTATCAGCAGGGAGCTAGATGGAAGTGGGGCAGACAGGACTTGAATTGGTTGTCTTATGAGATGCCAGCTCCAAAGGATGAGGATTAATCCACTGTGTCACAATGTCCAAGTGAAATGAACAGTGTCCATCTGAAGAGTTCATTAGCCAATCCCCCATGCTTTGACACTTTTGTATGAAGTGCTGCAGTTCATTGACTTCAAGTAAATGTGAAGCTCAGTGATGCAAAACGAGGCTTCACTTAAGTCTGGTCTCACAGAAAAGTCCACCTGCTCCTCACTCTACTCCCATCCATCCATCCATCCATCCATCCATCCATCCATCCATCCATCCATTCGCCCCTCTGCTCACTCACCCACCCAAGCATTCTCCTAATATGTATTTACCCGATGCCCGTTATGCACAGCTAAGAACAGACAGACATGGCCTCTGTTATCATGGAACTTACAGGCAGAAGGGAGGTTGGGTCCATCACAAGATGAACCTTTAAGGAGGGAGGAAAAGGAGAAGGGAAGAAAAGTAAGTATAGTTACCATTTTAAATCTCTACCTAGGAAATACAGGAAATCTGTTATCTTTATAATAAAAAGATTAAAAAATTAAATTGATGTGGAAACACAAAATATTTAGGATAACCAAGAGCAACTTCATAAGACAATAAGGATTGCACTAAAAAAAAATCACTGTGATTTGGTGACAATCATTATTTTCAGAAGGTTTGCTTTCCTTCTAAGATTTACACATTCATTACTATGATAAGGAAATTCAAAGACCACATCTTCCGTTTCGGAACATAAAATGCATTTGTGAAAGCAAAGAGGACTTTTGGCTGACAGATGTAGCTGTCTGGCATTCTCAGACAGTAAAGGACATTAACAAAAGAATTCATAAATACATTTACTGTACAGCAACACTCAACACGGCAACAGAAGCATGAAGAAAAGCGAGTTCTGCATGATATGCTATTGTCTGAGCATTTCATTCAGAAAAAAGCAAAATAAATTCCTCTGGGTCGTGGTGTCATAACGGAAGACGACACTAAATGCAATGCTTGTTTAGCGAAAAATAAATTCAGTAGTCACAAGGGCGAGAGCCTCCTGGGAAGAACAGGTCATTAGGAGCTTTTAAGATTCTCAGATTCTCACAGCAAAGGATGTTCCCTTTGGTCCCTTTTAATCCCAACGTGGCCCTAATCCTTCCCTTTCATTGACTGTTTTTTTTTTTTTGTAAGTCACCAGGCAGCAGTATAATCTATCTTGACATCACAACCTAAAATATCAAATCAGCTCAATTGTTATGCAAGTACCGTTGCTGTGCAAATGACTGTTGGGAGGCAGGATGCTACCAAGTGAAGAGGAAAATGTGGGCCACGTCCACCTGCTGCCTGCGGCTTAATCTGAAATAACATCTGTGAAGGAACACGTGACACTCCGATCCAACAATGCGTTTGATGGCAAAAAGTATCTGTAATGAAATTCTTAATGCCACGGAGTCAGGACAGAGAAGCTTCTGCCTCGGCCTGTCCTTACCCTATTGCCCACTCCGGCAGCTCAGCCTTGAAAGCAGTGTTTCCACATTGTCCTGTCCAATTAGGAATCCAGCACCAGGGATATTTATTTAGCCTCCCACAGGGGACAAAAAAACCCCCCAATTGAACATCACCATCATTTTAGGTCTCCGAAATATTCATCTCCATGCATCCTTCATTCAAACAAAGATTTAATTCAAAAACATCTATTTTGTACTTCGTGTCTGTGAGGATGGCTGCTCACGGGGTGTAATCTTTTTGTTTTCTCCTTTGGTTTCTAACAAGACTCGCAGATGATCACAGGGCTTGTCGGGCAGCTGATTCACACTGTGAGACAAAATGTAGATGAAAGGATGTCACAAGAATAGACTCTGGGAAACACCTCCCAGCGTGCACACCCAGAACACGCCTGTGGCTGGCTGCTTTTAGAGGTCTTCTTAGGATAAAACCATTGAAAAAATAAAAACAAAACATAGCTTGCTGTCTGTCCTTCAGGGTCCAAGGGTCAGTGGTTCCAGCACACCTCGCTCACCTGCAGGGACAGCAAAATCATCCATGGATACTCATATACCTGGACTAAAACACTGTTGTGCTTGTGTGAAACCTACACCTCTTGACCTAGATGCACTATATCAACTTTGGATAACTCGTAATACCTAATACATTGTAAATATAGTTACCATACTGGGTGGCTTGCGCAATAATGACAAGGAGAAAAATCTGCATGGATATATTTTTTTTCTGGGAATATCTTCCACCCAGGTGTGGCTGAATCCATGGAGGTGGAACCAGAGAATGTGGAGAGTGAAGTATGTGAGTGTGTGTGCACACACACAAATTTGAGAAAAACATGTATCATGAAAGCCTATGCATGGTTTTTAAATTATTTTGTGCCCAAATAAATATGTTTTACTTCTATGTTCCACGAACTTTTATAAGGACCCTCCTCATCTATGTGTACATGTACATATATAGACATCTGTGTAGATGGAGTTGCATGCAGATAGACAGAAAGACGGCAGAGTTCCTTGCAGGTTTCACACACCCCTGTTCCTTGGCATGCACTGCCAAGACACCTTAGGGCTTGAGAATTGTCTATTACCAGCAACCACTCCCTGTATATTAGCAAGACGATTCAAGCTGCTCTATTGCTGGGGCAGGCTTGCATTAAGTAGAGAATAACAAAGCTCAATTTCAATTCTTATTACATTAGAAAATTTCAACAGCACATGGTGCAGAGTGGGTACACAATAAAAATGATAATTGTTTTCTTCATGGGAAAAGGACAGGAGAAAGTCAAGTGTCCTGTGTTTTATGGTGAATACCTCACAAAGTCCACACCTGATGTACCATAAGCATGGTGTATAGTGGCAATGGGGTAGCGCTTGCAGAAAATGCAACTGGGATCCTTGAAAGGCTCCCCCTTAGCTTTTGTTTCAGGGAGTAAATGCACGGAGGACAGTAAGGAAACAAATGCCATGGTGACACACACCATCCTCCTGCTCACTGGCAAGAAGAGAGGGATATGGGAAAGGAGGTTTTGAGGCTTAGCCTGTCTGCTCTGCCTCCATTCCATCCACCAGAACTGAAGCACAAGGAACCAGAGCTGATGTTCATGGGAGAAAGTCAGAACGGGCTCCTGACAGTCAGTTCTCCTGCCATGGAGGCAAGGGTTCAAGCACCCAGCCTCTCCACCTGCTTGCTCAGGGGCTGCAGCTCTCCTTGAATTCTGCATCTGCAGGGTTCTTGCCTTTGATAGCTGCTAGCACCTGTGAGGCATCTTGTCCCTGGATGACCAGAAGAGCCACTCCAGCAGAGTCCTAGCTGGTCACAAGGCAAGAACTCTCCAGTTCTATTTCATTCCTGTCTCTAGGCCCGCAAATGTTCTAGTTCAAATTTATCAGCAGCGTCTTTGTCCTACTTAGGTTCCTAAACTGAGACATTAGTCCCTACCTGGACCCCAGGTTTCCTGGGGTCTGGTTTGATTGGGAAAAAGGAAACACACTCCCACAGGGCTATGTGAGGCATTCAATATAGAGACCATTTACAAAGATTTGGGAAGATACAATGATAACAGAAAAAATATTGCTGTACCCAGGGCAAGGCCAAGAGGAGCAAGGAGCGGGGAAAGGAGCCAATAGAAAGGCTGCGTCTTAGCATGCTGAGGGCTGCAGCTGGTTCATGGCAGCCTAAGGGGGACGAGCTTTGGGTCCAAGTTCCTCCTTAATCACCTGCTACTGCTTCCCATTGGTGCCCACTTGGCACCAGGTGATGTTGAAATCAATTCTG
This sequence comes from Ochotona curzoniae, assembly GCF_017591425.1. Classification (NCBI taxonomy): domain Eukaryota; kingdom Metazoa; phylum Chordata; class Mammalia; order Lagomorpha; family Ochotonidae; genus Ochotona; species Ochotona curzoniae. The sequence goes on along the minus strand of NW_024467115.1, from coordinate 27,337,580 downwards.
GGGGCCCAGTTTGATGCCTGCTGGCTAAATCCTTACCTTGCATCCATTGGGGTCCCATGTAGATGCCAGTTCTTGCTTGGTTGCTCCACTTTCCTTCCAGTTCCCTGCATGTGGCCTAGGAAAGCAGGAGAAGACGGCCCAAAGCATTGAGACCCTGCACCTGCATGGGATACCTGGAGGATGCTCCCGGCTCCTGGCTTTGGATCAGCTCAGCTCCAGCCATTGTGGCCACTTGGGGAGTACAGTCACTTAGCATCTATGGTCTCAGGTACTGAGCAGCAGGAGGCTGGTCCAATACTTCTGCCCATCACGTGTGAATCCAAGATGAGAGATTCTAAACTCTTACCTGATCTTGCTTCCTGAGATGAATAATTATTTCAGTTGTTAGTTTTAGAAAACAAGAGTATGTAAGAGGCATGCATACACCTGTTCCTCAGGTTTTCACCTGCCTTCGCCTATTTCCCTTTGTGCTTTTTAACTGTATGCCTTCCTTGACTGCTGGTTAATCCAGTTGTCTTTCACAAGTTTCCTGCAGATACTCCTGGCTTGCCAGCTGGGACCACCTCTTTCTGGATTGGCTTTGATTCCTCTTCTTTCCGTGGGCTCCCCTGACATCCCCTGCTCTTTCCAGTATCACTGCTTGTTCTCAGACCTTGTTCTCTTGCCTTGGCCCTCCCTTCTGGCCTTGCAGGATAAATTTTAAGACTCTCAGTTGTTCTTCCTCTGCATTTCCCTCCCACATTTTCTATCATAGAAATGTTATGCCCACAGCCACTATCCTCTCTTATTTCTTTGTCTTCATAGCCCACATGTCACCTGCCTTCCAGGAGCATTTGCAAGTGCCCTTTGGAGTCCTAATTTGTAGAATTTCCCAAACTGGGAAGTATGGGGGTTGTTTCACTAGGGTACATATACTGCTATTGCTTTGTCTAGGAGAGGAAAGATTGAGAACACATTAATATCTATGCATAATTTGATAGTACTGCATGTTTATACAGATCTGTAAGCATACAGAACTCATTTATTGAACAAGACAGGGTTGATACAGGTGAAATTAAACATGAGTTGGTTATTTCTCCTGCCCTTGCTTTCTTGTAAGCTTTTATTCATTTCTCTTTTTTATATCCATATGAGTCCTGGTCACGTTCCTTCCTTTCCCCAGGTACCTTTTGACATCTAACAAGGGTCTCCGTGAACTTTCCCTCCCTGGCTGAGGTTGAGAACAGCCAGGCAGGCCATGTGGAGATGACTTGGAGGGGTGAGATGCACAGATCCCCTCTGGCTCCTCCAGCCTTCTCCTGGGGACTCTTTCAACCTCCTGAGGCTTGGATGGGGGAGTAGGGGAATGGACAGAGCCTGTTCAAGCTCCCCTTCTCTATGAAATGAGAAACTTAAAACATATCCAAGAGGCAATACCAAGTAACAATCCAAACAATGATGGGCATGATTTTGTTCAAGTCTGTCAACAATCCTGTAAGAATGACTTCCCGTACGGGTCACTTGCCACTGTAACTAACGTGCACAAGATCCTACAGCAGTCACTGTTGGGACCCCAGTGGAGTCTGCAGGCTCCAAAACTGCCTTCATCCCATTTTGCCATGGTAGTTTTAGAACTGCTCTTGTCTCTGCTCTCCTTTTTCCATTAGACTATAATTGTGATCACATATCCCATCTCATTATCATCTAACATTGGGTGTGTATGTGGCATCTTGCAGAGCTTATGCTAGACTGTGCCTCCCTGTGGAAGCAGCATAGGCTGCTCTTCAATGTCTGGGGGACAGGCAGCAGCCTTGAAGCAGACAGAAAAGAAGTTATAAGCTCACTGTAAGGAGAAGCTGGACTTCTTCGAAGAAAAGGAGACTTACAAAGCAGTGAACAACCCATAAACTATAGCAATGGAGAGAAGAAAAAAGATAAAACTCCATATCATCTGCTCCAATTAGGAGATCATAGAGAAAGAAGCTTCTGTAGGGAGCAGAACCCTAATTCCTGTGGATGATGGTGTGCCAAGGAGACAAGCAAGTGGAAACAGCTCATGTAGACTATCTCCAGAAATTTATCTGTGAGTTGCATCAGAGGAAAACTGCATGGCATCCAGGGAGATATTTCTAAGGTTAGGTGCATAAGAAGGAAGAGGGAAGGGAAGAAGAGAAGCAAGGAAGTAGAGAAGGAGGAATGTAGGGGACAAAAGGAAGTAGAGGATGGGGGGGGAGAAAGGATAAAGAAAGGAAGGAAGATGGAGGGAAGAAGATAGGAGGGATGAGGGAGGGAGGGAGGAAGGCATGGAATGAGTTTGTAGAGATTTATACAGAAAAATATTCTAAAAATATTTTATTTTTATTGGAAAGTGAGATATATAGAGAGCAAGGGAGACAAAGAGGAAGATTTTCCATCTGCTGATTCACTCCCCAAGTGACCACAGCAGCTGGAGCTGAGTCAGGAGCCAGGAGCTTCTTCTGGGTCTCCCATGTGGGTATAGGATCCCAAGGCTTGGGGTCATTTTCACCTGCTTTCTCAGGTCACAAGCAGGGAGCTGGATGGGAAGAGGGACCACAGGGAATGGACCAATGCCCAGATGGGATCCCGGTGTGTGCAGGGTGAGGACTTAAACCACTACATTACCATGCCAGGCCTTATACAGGATTTTTATATTATATTTGTGTTCCTAAAACCCATGAAATACTTGCCTGACTGCTTATGACTGAGTATAATATGGTCCATCTGGCGTTTTAGCAGTGAATATTCCACACCCTTTCGCCCAAGCTCTCCAAATACAAAGAATGTCCCGGTGTCAATTTTCCTAGAAACACCCATGTAACATTGCCTTCTTTTGTGCATAATTTTTCCTTTTGTCTCACACCCCCAGAACAGGTGAATCAGCTACCTGGCATCCAAGTCTTCCAGAGAGCTCAGAAAGCCTCCCCACCCACAGGGCACAGTGGAAAAGGCAAGCAATACCCTGGGTAGTTCCTAACAGTGCCAGTGGCATGTGACCAGTTGCTTCTCCTCTGAATGCCAGACAGTGCCCGCATGGCATGAAGTAGATCTGCCTGCTGCAGGTGCTCCATCAGCTGGCTGCCTTTGAAGTAACAGAGGCACAGCGGGTGGGAATCCATGCTGTGGGCCAGTGATCTATCACCGGTCCACATGCTGTGTGGTTATGGGTCTTTGAGGGACAGAAGCCAAATTCTGATATCATTACCTCTTCAACATGGCAAAGGTTAAAGCGCTACACCTAATGTAACTTTGCAGTATTCCACAGCAGAGGCACGGAGGGTGTGCCACTTAACGATCACCCTTTGATTTAAAGACACAATCAGCTTGCTCAGGGGCCCTGTTGGCCTCCAGTAGCACGAGCTGCCGCTGTAGTAAAACAGGGCAGTGACGGATGGCTGTGAGCATGAGGCAGCCTCCTAAAGGCTGGTGCCTGTGCTGGAGTCTCATCAACGAAACCGCAGTCGGTGAACTCTCCAACTTTACAGGTTTCTGATCATGGAGGGCCGCGGGGGTTCATGGGAGACAATGTGGCAGCAGAGGTTAAAGAGCTGCAGGCAGCACACTCCCAGCTCGTGGAGAGCCTCTCATTAGCGACAGCTCTGGAGACAGTGTGCATAGACATAGCTAAGTCAAGAGCTCATCCTGGAATGCTAGAACCAAAACAGAGTGAAAGGAAAAGAAGACATGTACCTGCGCAAATGCACCTCACAGAACTTCCAGTCCCTGGCAGAAGAGTGTAGGTTTAAGTTTGTGTATAGGATCATTTTCTTTGTGGTCAGCTCAGAGCAAAAGTTTCTGAAAATGAGTATTTGGGGGTCGTTGCTGTGGCTTAAAGAGCTAATCCTCCACCTTCAAGTGCCAGCATCCCATATGGAAACTGGTTCATGTCTGGCTACTTCACTTCTGATCCAGCAACCTGCTTATGACCTGGGAGAGCAGTGGAGGACAGTCCAAGTCCTTGGGACTCTGCACCCACATGGGGGAGTCACAAGTGTCTGGCTTCAGACTACCTCAATTCTGGCTCTTTCTCTAGTACTGCTTCTCTCTGTAAGTCTGCCTTTCAAGTAAAAATAAATAAATTTTAAAAAGAAAATGAATATTTTTCTTCATCTTCCAGCGCCTCAGACACCTTCTGTGCGAATAAAATTGAGAGCTTTTAATTATAAACTTTCACTTCAATTAAACTTTAACTTCTTAAAAGGTCACAAGAGGACTCCCAACAGTTTCTGCTATGCTTACAATCCTCAAGCAAGAAGTAGTACCACAACAGGGAACAGAAATGCTTACTCCAAAATGCACCTAAATGTGTCTTGCTTACTGTACATATGTGGTCTGAAGATTTGCAATTTATACAACATATAAGAAGAATGAGTGATAACCAGAAAACTACAGAACAAAATATAACTATAAATGGACATAAATAACTCCAGAAATAAAAGCCCTAATGCAGGAATCATACTAGAACCCAGAAAAGCAAGGCATCTCTTATTAATCTAGTTTCTCACCATAAGAAAGCTGGGAGCATCTTTGAGTATTAAGAGGTTGCTGTCAGGCAATTAATTAGTCGAGGTCTCAGAGAAGTGTCTATTGAAAACACTCTCTATCTGTAAGGAAATGAAGATGAGAACATCAGCACATTCTTGCCATGATCCCTGAGCTGGGAGAGGGAAGGAGATGATGCTCAGAGTCAGGTTCATAGGGGTGTCAAGCAAAAGCAGGAGGTCAGTGGGGAGCCTGCCATGGCCACATCCATCACCCCTAAGGGGGTGGGAAGAAGGCTATGGCTGGATCACAATGGAAAGCATGAAGCATTAAGTTATATCTTCAAACTGTAAATCAGTACAATAGCAATGCCAGTGGAAGGAAAGTAAACACCAGGAAAAAGTCTATCAGGAATTGCTGTTGAGTAATTAAGGCCAAGAAATAAAAGCAATGGCATCTATCTTCAATAAAGATTGTTATAACACGTGAACTTGTTACACAGGTTCAACCATGTGAGAGGGGATATTTCATCCTTCAAAAATTATTACTATGTATTCATTTGAAACACAGGCAGAGAAAAAAAATACAGAGAGCTTGCCCAACTACCATCGACTGCACAAATGCCCATTACAAACCAGGTTGGGCCAGGCTGAAGCCAGAGCTGGGGTCTCCCACGTGAGTGGCAGAGATCCAAATAGCTGAAGCATCACCTGTTGCCTTTCAAGGTGTGTATTAGCAGGAAGCTGGAAATGGAGTGGAACTGCTACCCTAAACACATAGGTCCTGGCATATTGGATGTGGCCATCCTAAGTTGTGTTTTAACTGCTACCCTAAACACATGCCCCTTTTAAAAACTACTTATAGGACGCAAAATTTTCAGAGGTGATTCTACGATTAAGGATGTATTTTTAAAAAAATTTAATTTGCTCATTTATTTATTTTTCCATTTGAAAGAGAAAGTTATAGGAAGAGAAAGAGGGAGAAAAAGAGAAAGAGAGAGATCTTCCATCCACTAGTATACTCCCTAAGTGGCTGTAATGGCCGGAGTTGGGCCGATCTGAAGCCAGGAGCCATGAGTTTCTTCTGGGTCTCCTATGTGGATGCAGGGTCCAGAGCACTGAAGCAATGTTTTGCTGCCCTCCCATGTCCTTTACCAAGGAGCTGAATAAAAAGTGGAGCAGACTTGAACCATCATTCATATGGAATGAGGGGATCACAGATGGCCACTTAGCCAGCTATACCTGGGTGCTAGCTCTTAGATATCTTCTTGATGGTCAATTAAGATTTCAATGAACCAAGTTTGTAAATTGCCTAGTCATCCTTCAGAGGAATGGTTTCTATCTATCCAAGGGTCTCAAACAATCTGTAATTGCAGAGATCTGGAACATTTCAGTCCGTTCTCTATGACATCCTTGTGGTGGTGGACATACAAACACTTCTCAATCCCTATACATTTGGATGGTCCCAACCTTTTTGTTCCATGTTATCCCAAGGTTTTGGGCGACAGGGGATCCTGACAAGCCTGGCGCCCCAGTGACAACCAGCAATGTGAACCCAACACAGCTCCCAAATGAATGACTTGAACCTGCTTTCTGGCAGCAGTTGGCAGGAACTGCCAGGATATTTCAGAGCACTTCAATGAAATCTGGCTAGTCAGCATTAACACAGGAAACTACCTGGAGAGCTGTATAGAGTTATAAAAATGTCATGGTATTTCTATTTGTTGCTACAGTTCTCTTTAAAACCAGCCTCAAAGAGCAATACTTGACATAGCACAGATTTGAGTACTGTGCAGACTGTGCAGACTGTAGCTTTTCAATAATGGTTTCTTAGACTCAGAATGAATCTCTGCTTTAACAAAACAAAGTTTAGATCCATAACAAACTCACTTTAATACAATGGACTACACAGACCTGTACCAAGTCTCAGCTGTAGAGTTTATTTGCTAAAATATCATATTGGCAGCAAGTAAAAAACCCACGGGAGGAACTCCAAGATTTGGGGAGAGATATTCAACATTCTGGTTCTCCTTGATTCACAAAGCTTTCCTTAGAAGAAAAAAGCCTCCATGATGTCTCTTAACAAAATCTCAGGGTGGGGACATGATTGGGAGATGGAGCGACTAGTTTTTTGTTAAGAAACGTTGGCCTCTTATTTGTCTTTGACCTTGTTTGGCTCACACTGTAGACAGACCTATCTTTAGTTTCACTTATGGGGGAGGTCCCTAAGACTAAGACAGAATCATTAGGGAGAAATAATTGATATTTGAAAAGTTGGTGGGTGGGTACATAGTCACTCTCTTCTTACCTTCATTCTCTGTTCTGGCCAGGAAATACAATCAAAATATCACTTTTCTCTTCAGCTTAACTGAATTACATATTTTATTGCCTAGTGGCTTAGGCAGTAAATGCTGCTGAAAGGACTAATTTAAGATCTGAATTTATTTTAATTAGTTTTTGTAATACTACAGCAGATGTGAATCTGCTTAAACACAAAATGTACTTGCTAAGCATCTCAATGAAGTTTCAAACATTTTAAATTTCCGGACAAGACAGTTTCTAAAGGCTGAGGAGGGAGGAAGCCAAAAAGATGGGGAAAGAAGGCAAATGGGTGTATCTGGATCAGGAATTGTGAGGTAGGACCAACAACTGACAGCCATTGTTGACTCCTCTGGAAGAGGAGATAACATTACGTGGAATCCATACTGGATCCAGGGCAGCAGAGTAATGAGTCCCTCTGGAATGAAAGCTCTGGCCTTCTTTGTTGTAATGATCGATCTACTGTAGTGTCCTGATGTGATTTAGATGAGAGAGGAAGAGATAATGGCATTGATTATTCTATTTAGGAAGCCGACTAAGATAGAACTCAGGTACAATACATGAACAGAAAGAACCCACTCGATCATTCCTTGTCTTGTCTTTGGAGTCTCAGTCAACACAAGGTGGCCACAGTGACAGGAGAATACATCTTGATAAGCATGAAGGTTTGAATTTCAGGGACACTTTTTTTTAGTTCGACCAAGTCAGAACACTGCTTTTGTTCCCCTGGCTGTTGAATGATCATGCATCACAGTGCCAAGACAAAGCGCCAACCTATTATAGTCCAGTGAAGGGTGAGCACGAGGGGCAGAGTTTGTTGGGGGAGAAGAGTCTTCTCCAATGGACAAGATACTTTCCCTTTCATTATACAAATAGTACTTGATTCTGAACTGGATTCTGCACAGTAATTATGTTTGTCAGTAGGGCAGCTGTAACAAATAACCATTGCCTGGGCAACTAAAACCGCACGTTTATTTTTCATAGAGCGAGAGCCTAAAATGTCCAAGATCAAGGTGCTAACAGTGTTTGGTAATGGCCCACTGCTTGGTTTCCATGCAATTCCGTGTATCCTCATTTGGTGGAGGAGAAAGGAGAGGAAAGGGGAGGGCAATGGAGGAGGAAGGAAGAGAAGAGAAGAGGTAGAGGTAGGTAGGTGTTTATGTATGTAGGTGGGTAGATAGTAAGTTGTCTGGTTTGCTGCCATAAAACTACTAACCCAATTCATGAGGGTTGCTTTCAAAACCTTATTATCTCACAAAGATCCCTAACACGATCACACGAGGTGAGTATTTCAACGATTGAATTGGTTGAGTGGCACACAAACATCCAGTCTGTTACTATAAAGAAAGTTTAGCTCACCTGGACTATTTCTCAGATGGGGATAGAGAGCCACCTCCCAGCCCACTTTCCCCACGGAAATATTTGGAGGAAGTTGGGATTGCTATGACTTGGGGTGCGTAGGCTGCTTGTATCTGGTAGGTTCAGAACGCATTTACTGCCTAAAATTCTATAGTGTACCAGACTGGCTGCTGCTACAAGCAACTATGTCGTTGCAAAAGTCAAAAATGACAGGGTGGAGAAACTTTGGTCTAATTTATTTCAAAACAGAACTATTCAGAGTTCTTCAAAAGTTGCCCATTAAAAAGTTGTTTAAGTGCTTGATGTCTTGGGGCAAGAAGAGTTCAAGATGAAATAAACATGAAAAGCACAGTGACTGTTTTTTGTTTTTGGCTTGGGTCTTATCTATCATGGTCTCTTTTCCACTCAAAATATCCTTAATTTACCACCAATCAGAAGTGAACACAACCACCAGCCCTAAAAGTGCATTTAAGAAGAAAGTAAGAAGTCAACAAAAGACCTTAACTATGGCTGGGTTAATATAGGCTCGAGTAAAATTAAATAACAGAATGGTATAGATATAGAATGGTTTGGCTGTGACAAGTAGATAATAGAAGGGAGAGAAGAGGGCCTGGCGCAGTGGTCTAGTGGCTAGAGTCCTCACTTGCATGTGCTGGGATCCCATATGGGTGCTGGTTCATGTCTTGGTGGCTCCACTTCTCTTACAGCTCCCTGCTTGTGGTCTGGGAAAGCAGTTGAGGACAGCCCAAAGCCTTGGGACCCTATACCTGCATGGGAGACCTGGAATAAGCTCCTGGCTTTGGATTAGCTCAGTACCAGCCATTGTGGTTTCTTGGAGAGTGAATCAATGGACTGAAGATTTTTCATTTGTCTCTCCTCCTCTCTGTATATCTTGCTTTCCAATAAAAATAAACAAATCTTAAAAAAAAAAGGGAGAGAAGAGCAATTTAGAGCCAGCAAGAAATGAGTTCTTATCTGGTCTAAAAAGCTACTATGCAGCTCAAAAGCTATGAGCCCAGACTCCACAGCTGGACAGACTTTGTGTGCTGTTGAAGCATGTGCTCAAGCCTGCTGCTGAATGTTGATTTCCTCACCTGTAAAGCAGGAGTAATCCTACCTTCCAGAGTCAGGGCTCCATTTCCCAGACAGGCCACATAGCCCCTTCTTTTGATTCTCATGTAGACTTCCACTGCATTGACACCAGCAAGCACTCACAATATAACACATATTGTTAAAGCATCAGGGATACAAACACAAAGCACTCTATAACTGCTGAGTGAAGGTATTATGGCTGCAGGTACACATTCAACCTCATGGCACTCAACTGCTTGAGAGCTGAGATGGCCTTTGAACTGGAGTGTCCAGACAATGGTGCTAGGTAGAGTACGGAGGGCCAGGCAGAGAGAGCAAGACATATAGACAAAGATGTGTAAACACACAGAGATAAAGTTTGGGAGAAGGTGAGCAGAAAACACTTGGTGTTCATAGGACATGGCTTTTTCCCTTGTAGAAAACATTGCTTGTTTACTTATTTAATTTGTTAGAAAGGAAAAAAACAAACAATAGACAGGTAGAAAATCAGAGATCACTCATCAACTGGTTCTGTCCTCAAATGCTCATCACAGCTAGGGTTGGGACTAGCTGAAGCTGGGAGCCAGGAATTCACGTGAGTGACAGGGATCTAATTACTTGAACCATCACTGTTGCCCCCTGGGGTGCTTCTACTAAGGAACCTAACGTCTCAAGCAACATTTTAGCTGCTGCACCCGAATCCTGTCCTTCCTCTCATAACTGGGAAGACTTTACGTTGATGTCACAGCTCACAGAGGATCCTACACATTCCTATGGCACGGCTTCTCTATCAGGAAGAAATAACAGAGCTGTGTTGAGCACATTACATGAAGTAGCTCATGGATTTCTAATAACAAAAATCTAGGAGTGAGCTGTTATCATCACTGCTTTACCCATTGTTGTTTATTAATTATGAAGCAACTGAGGGCTCAGGGGGTCTAATGACTTTCGGACATTTCAATCCACTTGATGGTAAAGTTGCAGTTGAAAGAGAAGTTTCCCAAGTCCACACCCAGTGCTCTTAATAGTCATGTATGTATCTTAAAATTTTCTCTTTCTTCATCCCCACCTCTCTCTTTAGAACATAATTTTTCTGAGAAAATGGACTATCTGTCATTTGTGTTCCCTGCAGTTTGAGTAGGGGTAAAAGGTATGGTGACATACCTCACTGCTTGGGGCAGAATCAGAACAGAAAAAATGTTATTGGAATTTCATAAAAATAGTTTTAATGCTGGAACTTGTTTCAAGGGCATTCTCAACTTTGAAGGGTATTTATAGAAATGGAATAGACATAAACATGAAAGAACCAGCTTAATGAAAAAGAGGAATGATGTTGCAGACTTTTCATTTGAGAGAATTAATGTGCTATACTCTGAATATTTCCAACCAGACTGTTTTCATAGATTCAGGCCACAAGTGTGACATTCCACAGTTTTCATCAGCCCACGTGTCCCCAGGGAGTCCTCCAATGAATGAAACCATATTTTGAAGTGCTGAGCTTTGTTTGCTTAGAAATGCGAGTAATACTGTTAGCAGCGTTGGTGAGAACTGAACCAAAAGATACCGAAGATCTCAAGTATGTCCCAGCCTGGTGCCCGCTGGGTCCAATGGGCTGTCGGGGGCATCGGTGCTACCACAGATCAGGAGCCTGGAATAGGGGTTTGTTCTTACACATTCAGCCCTTCTAGACTAGGCTTCATGCTGGAAAATCCTCAACAGCTAAAGCACACACACATCGAGCTGACATTACAGTGAACACTTTCAATTCATCATTGAAATGTAAGATGCTGGTGTGCTTTCTTCAGTATGTGTGGGGTTCAGCATGGGTGACTTTGGGAATACTTAAGGGAGCTTCTCCTTCCCTGATATCTTTCCTTGCATTTATCCTCTTTGTTACACTTTTCAGGTCTTAAATTAAAAAAGGGGGAAGTAAATTCTGCTGAATTCCCACGATCAGATATAAACAATTTAACCTAGGACTTGCCACAATAAGCTGGAAATCAGAAAAATATGAATTTTATTTTGGATACCACAAAGAAATTGATCGTGAATACTAGATTCTCAGAGTATTTCAACAATTATAACTCAAGAATCACCACAGGTTTTATGGATATTGTCCATGTGGCAGATTGGATCTTCCAGGATGGCTGAAAAATGTTTTCCATGCTACATTCTACTTGCCTTTTTTTTTTCTTACAGTGTTGTATTGCTACTCCAGTCACTGAGAGATGGGGGTCTGCATCCCTGCTGTTTAAATCTGGGTGGACCTGGGATTATATGGGCAAGAGCTGCTGTGTAACTTCTGAGAGTTGGTTGCAAAAGATAATGCCGCTTCCGCTGGGCTTGGTTGGGGTGCTTGCTCTTGGCACATAGGGAGCACAGGCCCCAGAGAGGCCATATGCACTTGTTCCAATCAAACCCCAGCTGAGCTGCCAGCAGACAGCCAGTATGATCTGTCAGACACCCACATTGGAAGACTTCTAATTCATACATTAAAATTGCTACCTGGCTCTTTCTTGCAGCCTGTGATAAAATGTGAAATGCAACAACTGCTACCCTGAGGGAACCAAGATTTTTCCTTAGGCTCTCCAGACAGCAAATTATTCTAAAAACAAAAATGCCTTCCACGAGTCAACTATGGGGTAAATGTGCTAGAAAATTATTAGGAAAAAGTTGTGTGAGAGCAAAGCCAAGAATGTGACTACAGATGTTTTGCTAAAATCTTGAAAAGATCTAAGGAGATGCCTTTCAGACAGATACAACCCTCACCCCCTGCTGTTCCCAGCACACCACAGACACTGTTCCATAGCTGTCTCAACAGAAACTCAAGCTAGTAAAAGGATTACTTCCAAGGGATTTAAGTGTGTGACTTAAAACTATATATGAATTTGTACACACAGAAACCTACAAGGTCCATCGAAATACCAATGACATTCTTCACATAACTAGAAAAACAATCCCAAATTTCCTATGGAAACACACTGAATAACCAAAGTAAATGTGAATAAAAAGAACAAAGCTGGAAGCATCACAATGCCAGATTTCAAGAAGTACTACACAGCTATTGTAATCAAAACAGCATGATCCTAGTATGAAAACTGACACACAGACCAATGGACAGAATAGAACCCACAGAAATGAATTCATACATCTACAGTAACTTATCTTTGACAAAAGAGCTAAAAACATACCTTGTAGGAGAGATTGTCTTTTCAATAAATGGTACTGGAAAAACTAGATCTCCATGTGCAGCGAAACTGAACCTTGACACCCCCCTGCCTTTCATTCTATACAAAAATGGATCAAAGACCTCAGTGTAAGGAAGGCTGAAACTCTGAAACTGGTAGAAGAAAACACAAGAGCAAATACTTCAAGACATTGCCATAGGCACTTTCATGGATAAGACCCAAAAGCATAGGAAACACGAGCAGAAACAGACAAATGGGATTATAACAAGGCAAGAAGCTTTTGCAGAACTAATGAAACAATCAATAGAGAAGACAGCTAGAATGGAATGGGATAAAAGATTTACAAGCTATTCATCTGACAAAAGATTAAATACAAAAGGCCAGCAAATACATGAAAAAAGTTTATTATCACTAGCTATTAAGGAAAAACAAATAAAAATCAGGCACCAGTATTATGGCGCTCTAGGTTATACAGATACCCTTGACATCAGCATTGCCCATGAGCACTGGCTACTCCACTTTCAAACCTGCCAATGTATCTAGGAAGACAACAGAAAAGACTCCTGGCCTACTGCCAAACGTGTGGGAGACCGGAGAGAGTTCCTCACTGCTGGCTTCATCCTGGCCAACCTGGGCAGTTGCGGCTATCTGGGGAGTGAATGAATGGATGCAAGACTGCTGTCTTTGTCTCTGCCTCTCTCCCTCTCTCTCCCTCTTGCTTTATAATTTGGTCATTCAAATGCACAATTTTAAAAACAGAACAAACCAAAACCCTCAATGAGATGTCACCTCATATTATGGATGCCGTGCTTCTGATCCAGTTCTCTGGTTAGCCTTGGCTAATACAATTAGGAAGTCAGTGTAGGATGGCCTAAGTACTTGGGCTGCTGCCACCATATAGAAGACCCTAATTTCATGGCTCCTGACTGCAGCCTGGCCAAAATGTGATTGTTGCAGCCACCTGGGAAGTAAGCCAGTGGATTAAATACAACTTTTCTCTCTATCACTGTGCCTTTCAAATACATAAGCAAGCAAGTAAAGAAATCCTTTTTTTTTTTAAAAAGGGAAATATTGATTACCCTATTTTTTGATCAGTATGTATTGTACACATGTGTTGAAATATCACACTGTAACCCATGAATATGTGTAATTATTAGTAGAAAATTTAAAAAGAGAAAGCAGTTACCTAAACATTAATATTAAATGATTTCACAAATAATAATAATAATAAATATCTTAACCAATAGTGCTTTCCCTATAAATAATAAAGAATTTTGATAGGACACAAGAAAAGAAGGTTTTTTTTTTTTAACTTGTCAACGGGGTTTTAGAAGAAGGTTCAACAAAGAAATGGGGACCTGGGCTGACTTTTGTCAATGTCTTGGTTCCATGACCTAAAATAAACCCTATTTTTAAGTAGGAAAAACAAATGAAATCTTGACATTTGAGCAGAAGTGATGCAACTGGAGATCATTATGTTAAGTGAAAGAAGCCAGATATGGAAGGACAAATACTGCATGTTCCCTTTCATTTATACAAGTAAAAATTCTAAAATATTATTTGTACATTCTACCTGGATTTAGAATCGTGACTGTTACAGACCTAAACGGGCGGCAGAAGAGGAGGAGGGAAGAGATTGGGAAACAGGCGCTGCAGCACAGCAGCAGAGTGGAGGTGGCAGTGCTCTCGCATTTTCTTTCTTTTCTATTATTTTTTAAAGCACTGCAGGGTGACCATGGTTCATGAAGATGTATAACAGTCTTTATAAAGAACTGAAGAGGGGAAGAGATAGATACCACACACACAGATGAAAAGAAGGAAATGGCAAAGCTGGTTGCTTGGTATAGTTAGTTATAAATATATATATACACACACACATATGTAAAAATGTCACAATATATCCATTGAAATATGCAAATATGGCAGGTTAATCCAAAATTTAAAAAATCTAAAAAATTTTTAAAATGGCAGGATTCAGGGCTCAGAAAGAGGAACCAGGAGTTACAACGAAGAACAATAGAGCAGGAATGTGCTGTAATGGGAGAACCAGCAACATGTGGTTAGCTGGACAGAATTTCCTTGGAGGCCAGGCCTGAGAGGCTGCCGGGGAGTTGCTGCTCTGGATTCTTGCATTGGATAAGGGAGTTGCCTATAGAAGGTAGAAACCCAGTGTTTTGGTCCTGTCTAGCCTCCCTTATATCTGAACCAGTTTTCTACTCGTGTGTATCCCGGGAGAAAGCAGGTGACAGCTCAAGATTATTGTTCCCTGTTAACTATGTGAAAGACCCAGGCTCCCACATTGGCCTATGCAACTGTTGCAGGCAATTGGGAAATGAACAGGGGATTGAAGATTTCTCTCACTGTCTTTCTGCCTTTCAAGTAAAACAGCAAAATACCCCCAATTCTGTGGCTTAGTTATTCTTGTGTGCCTCAGCTTCCACCTTTTTGACTGAAAGTAAATACAGTTGTGATCTTAGCCTGTTCCACTGTTCTGTGTTGGCTGCGTGGGAGTATGGTGGGGAAATTGCTCTGCTCTCCAGTTAACAAGTGCTGGAAGATTTATTTACTTATTTGAAAAGCAGAATAGCAGAAAGGAATGATAGAAGGAGAAAGCGAGAAAGAAACAAAGGAAAAGGAGCAAGAGGAAGGGAAGGAGGAAGCGAGCATGGGGGAGAGACTGAGTGATTGACTGACTGATTGATTTTCTACTTGTTAGTTCACTCCCCCGTGGGCTGGATCCCAATGACCCAGGAGTTAGGAGCTCCTTCTGTGTTTCCTAAATGAGAGTTGGGGGCCCAAGTACTTGGGCTTCTGCTTTCCCTAGTGTAGCAGAAGTAAGTTGAATCAGAAGTGAAATTGTTTGGGGTTGAACCCCAGTTTGGCTTTATCCACTGTGCCTCAATACCAGCCTTAGTTTATTGGCTTTTAAAAGATTTTTTAAAAAGTGCTTAGAGAGCTGTATCCAAGGAGCCTAATCCTGGTGCCATCATGGTTGCACCTTGGTCTGTTTGTGGGAAGGGGTAAGTATGAATTCTTTTGGCCAGAAAGAGAAGCCTGGCAGATCCAGTCCTCCAGGACTGCCGCATGAGGCCCACCTTACCTTCCTACAATGGGACACTGACCTCACTCGTCCTGAGAGGTAGTGTCCTGTTCTCTTTGGAGTTGGGCAGGCGTGTGACTACAGAGGAAGTGATGCTACTTCCAAAGCAGAGCCATGCAAGAAGATAAAGTTGCAACTTGCTCTTACTGGGATGTTTGCACTCAGAATCCAGGGTCTGTGCTATGAGGAACCAGAGGCCAATGCTAGGTGTTCTGCTGAATGTCCCAGCTGAGACCCTAGCCAACAGTCACTGCTAATTGCCACACATGAGTGAGAAATTCTGTGAAGTGACTCTAGACCTAACTGCTGACTGTGTTATGGTCCACTAAATCCAATAAGCTTCAGCATTGTTTTCAGCCACTTTGCTTTGAGATGATTCATTACACAATAAAAAATAGGAACAACTCATTCACTATGCACTCTGTTGTCCCTTGTTGCTTTGAAGCTTTTGAGATTTTATTACATGTAATATGCATGTACTTAAGATGAGACAGTACTCACAATGCATAGTTCTTTCAAAGTTGCCAGTCTAGCTTTTTTACCTTCTATAAAAATGTTTCTTAAAATACATAAATGTACATATTTGTTTGTGTATATATATATATGTAGAACAAGAAAGAATCTGAATGCATGTTTCAGACAGTTCAATTCATGCACGATACAGAATATTCTCTTCAGAGTTAAGTTAGGATGTTGCACTTCCATTGACATTTTTGTTTCTTTTTTTGCTGAAGTTGCTTTTTAATGATAATCTTACTGTTCATGGGTATTTAAACTATGAATTTTGAGATTAACCATTGATGTTGAGTCAGTGGGATCTCATCAATTTCAGTAGCTGAGGAGCTGAGCAAATCACTCTGCAAACTGTCGCCCTTGCTGCTGATAAATATCTTTAATCCCATTCAAATATATTCCACTTCCAAGGCTATTTATAATAAGGTTTTCCCTCCATCATCAATTCTATTCATTCAGGTTGCCAAAGCTCCCCAAATTATTCTCCCTCCTTTCAATAAATTATCAGAATACAATTAGTAATATATCAAAGATGTACTAGACCCAGACCCAAATCCCTTCTCAGTAGAAGCAAACTCTGTAAAACTGCCTTCAGTTTACTTGGAATAGAAAGAGTCAAAGTCACATCCAAGGTCAATATATGTCCTGTGACAGTTTTGAAGGAAAGACATATATTGTGTACCTTGGGCTCGGATACCTAAATGGTGGAACAAGTAAAAGAGAAACATCAACAAGGATATTGCACTGGTGCATTTGGTGAGATCAGTCGTTTGGGTTTTGGCCAATGGAGATGGGTTCTCCTTGCATATGGCACACAGAGGAACCATCATCTGACTTCTGGAAAGAAGGTTTCATATTCCTATGATCACTGAACAGTACATGTAGGTGTTTCTGCTGGTTCATTTGCTACTTACTCTACAACCAAAATACTGAAATGAAATAAATTGTGTAAAAATATTGACAGAGTTGGATTCTCTTGAGGGCTGTGAGGGAAGAGATCCATTCCAGGTCTCCCTTGTTGCTGTTCACATTGTGTTTTGCATGCATGTGCATGTATGTGTTGTGTGTGTGTGTTTCCGCTTTTGATATGAACAGCAGTCATATCAGAGGCCACCTTCATAACGTCACTCCAACGTGCTTGTCTCCAATTAGAACCCCATCTCTAAATAAAGTCATTTCTTCTCAAGCATTACCCATTGTCCTCCCATACTCCTTGTCTTGCTGGACTTTGGGATGAGTACAAATTCTCCATGCTATCATTCATCGCTGCTTCTACCTCTTTCTTCCCTTATAAAAAACTCCGAGTTTCATGTCCTGCAACTGTAGCATCTTAATGTAGGCATTCTTAGCTGAAGATTCTTAACTCCTGTAACTGTTGGTGATATTTATAACTGTGAGGGAAATTTTTACAAAACCTTGACCTCAGGTTCTGTGGTTCTATTCTTTCATTATCTTGGCCACTACCTACATCAGCTACTGGTGCCCAGGACCATCATGCCCAGTACTTCTCATTATCAATAACCACTATTGCTCTACTCCCAGGAGCTATCATGCCATCTCATAAGAGTTCATGCTCATCCCTCTAAGAGCACCCTTCCCATCCACTAGCTTGTCACTAATGTTTATTCATATACATCGTCACTGCCCCTCATCCTTTGCTCATGACCTCACTAAATCCTTTCGTACTTCCTTCGCTTTTAGTTAAAAGGTCACAGTCACTTATCATGTGGTAATAAGGGTTATGAGTATCTTTAACATCCTTCCCCTTTCCCATTTTGGTTCACCAACAGGACAAAACCTGCACCGTTTTAAATTTTGTTCTTTTCCTACCCCACCCCAACATGTCGATGGCAAAAACAGAGCTCATGTTTACAGGTCTCTCTTGAAATTCATGCCTTTATACCTTTATGCCTTTTTATATTCTATCCTTATCCAAACCACTGGTGACTTCACTAATTCAGTAACAAAGTATTTTCTGGGAGATAGTATTACAGCACACAATTATTTCTCTAATTTTATACATGAAGGGTGAAATTTTTGCAGGCAAACATTATTCTTCCTTTTAAGGCTAATTTATCCCCAAGCAGTCTTTTATTACTTAGCTCTATCTTTTCTTTTTGAAAAATAGTTCATCAAAATCCAGAAACTCCAGATTTAGGCTACTCAACCTCTATTTCAATCGATAAATCTGAAAGATCCTGTATTTCTGGCAGCAGAACTGGGTCTGAGCCAAATGAGATGTGGGTGTCTAAAGTGATGGCTTAACTGCTGGGCCAAATGCTGAGCCTTAAATATATATATTTTAAAAAGATATATTATTATTATTCTTTATCAGAAAGGCAGATTTACAGAGAGGAGAGACAGAGAAAGATCTTTCATCCACTGGTTCCCTCCCCAGATGGCCACCATGGCTGGAGCTAAGCCCATCTGAAGCTAGGAGTCAGGAGTTTCTGGATCTCCCACACCGGTGCAAGGTTCCTAGTCCCTGGGCCATCCTCCACTGCTTTCCCGGGCCACAAGCAGGGAGCTGGATGGGAAGTGGAGCAGGGAGACATGCCAGAGCCCATATGGAGTCCTGGTGCATGCAAGGGGAGTATTAGCCCATTGAGCCATTGTGCCAGATCCTTGAATTTACTTAATTCCATTTCCAAGAAACTTTCTGGAATACTCTCCTGATCATATTTTTGTTTATTTCCTGCTTTGGATTTTTGAGACAGCAATTCTCACATGCAGTCTGATTGCCTTTATTACATTCTCTTGAGAAATATAATACTAGGTCCAATCCAAAATTCTGCCTTTGTATACTCCAAAAATGATTGAAATGAAATCATGCCCCCAATGGGCATGATTAACCTTTCAAAAATTTTTTATTAATCTTAAAAAAATTAACTACCTATTTAAACGCACTCCCTTACTTTTTGCTTGCTTATTAAATGGATCGCCAAACAGAAAACATTGCTTACTTAAATCAAATGGCTTCCTTAATGGTACTGCGGACTGCTTCCTGACCAGCCCATCTTTTGACAATGACATTATTAATGAAGAGCACAATTTTTTGGAATTAAAAGAAAAAGAAAGAAAGAAAGACACCTCCAACCCGTGTGTTGACTTTAAAGCAATCGACTGATAAATAAAACTTCATCACTATTTCTGAGCTAAATATGGGGAAAAGAAAATTTTATTATACTACAAATGCATATTTCCATTTTCTGAGATTCTAATTTTCTTTTGCAAATTTAAGATCCCTAGCAGTAAGTAAATTACCTGAGATTAGGTCCACTTGGGTTCTCATCTAAGATGCTTGCATCCATTTGGAGGTACAAGGAGATACAGAGTTCAATAGACAGGCAATGCCCTCTGTCATCCAAACATCAATATTCTCACTGTCCTTTTCATCTTAAGAGAAAATTTCACACTTTGCTTAGTTTTCCAGAAAGTATATGTGACTTTGTTACATCTTTTGGACTGTTCATGTAATTATTAAAATTATGAACAGGGTGAATCACATTCGTAGATATTCTAAGGATGAGTAACCTTGTCTAAGAACAGTGTTATCATGATGTATTTGTTGCTTTTGTGCATTGATAGATGAAGATTCTTGCTACACTGTTTAGGATTCTGTATGGTAAGAGAGAAAGAACACGTGCCACGTGTGTGACACTGGTCTGTAATTCTCTTATAAACTCGTGGTTAGGACTTGGCAGGAAGGTTTCTCTGCTTTGTAATGTGTCAGAACACTCTGTTTTGTATATATTTGTGAATTATTTGTGTGTGATTGAAAAAAAGTCTCCCTTGAATATCTGATGGAATTTCCTTTTGAAACCATTTGAGGTAGAATTTTCTTTCTTGGAAACTTAGCCATTTTGTCACTTTGTTTTCTAATTGTAGAACTCTTCAGGATTCCCATGTCCTTGAGCCATATTTGGTAAGCTTTATATTTTATGAGATGTATTACTCGCTTTATTTAACTTTTTCAATTTATCGGTAGGTATACAATCTTAACACCTTCATGTTAGCTTCAAATTTCTGCATAATCTAACAGAGTTTCATGATATTTTGTTATTACCAATTTTATATATTTCCCTTCTCCGTGATTTTACAATTTAAAATGCCACAAATTTATCAGTGATTTTTTGAATATTCAATTTTTAGTTCTGTTGATCACCTCTATTGTGTCTTGTTTCTACTTCATGAATAATTTCCTTTATTCTACTTCAGCAGGGAATTCTCTTGTTTTTGCTCTTTGTAAGATCATTATTTTTGAACTGTTCTTTTCTAATACTAGAATTTTATGTCAGGAATGAATCACATTTCACAACTTTTAAGTCATGACAAGTAGTAGCTATTTTGATGTATGCCAGCTATACATCCACGTATGTATGTCCTGCTGGTATTCTCGCAGCAATGAAACAGGAAGTAGTTAATAAAGACTGGTGAGATGCTCAAAGAGATATAGCCAGAGCTCTCTTCCTGTTCCATGAAGGAGGATCAGAATGACAAAAAATAGCTGTATTTCAAGGTAAGTGACACTAGAACCAAATAAAGGACTGAAGGGAACTCTGCAAGTCCCAGAGGCCTTGGATAGTGACAGAGAGACTGATGCCTGTGGCCCAGTTTTGCAAGCAGCGGGAAGGGTGATTGGAAGTTTCAAGCAGGACTCGTGGCTACAGATGCCACCGACCCCAACAATCAGAGTTCAAAAAATGTCACAGACTAAGACCCTACTTAGGGATAATTCTAGGTGTTTGTATCATAGCATTGCCTCAGAGAATGTTCTTTCATTTTCTCTTCTCACTCCGGAGCCCAGTTTGCAGCAGCACTATGACACTGGGTGTAGAGCCACGTGGCCAGACCCACCTATAGGGCACAGCCGGGGTAGTGGAGGATGGCTGATGCAACCCGGCTCCAGGGGTTGAGTGGTGACACATGGACACAGCACCGTGTAAGGCAAGTATCTTCATCCACCAGACCCCACCGGCACATCCTGTTTTGATCCTCACATAAAAGTACCCACTCTAGGACTCCCAACTTCTGTCCTGGACCAGTGAACCTCGCTTGGGGGCACTCTTCAGCTCATCACCATCCCTCTCTCAGAGCCACACAGCAACCCTCAAAAACTTCTTACGTACGCTGGGATAGTCTCCTGCAACAAGGCCCAACTTTGTGCCCCCAGGTTCCTTACTAGGAATTTTCCTCACCTCCCGCCCCCCACCATGAAGGCTCACATGGCTGACTGCAACCTGAATCTCCAACAAGAGCTGCCCCACATTCCCTCCACCACATCCCGCCTCTAAAAGTGCAGAACAAATTATCTTGTTCCTGAGGCTGGTGGTCTTCTTGTGACATTGGATACCCAACTTTGCCATCCTGGTCAAACCCCTCGATTCGGCAGCCAAGATTCTCCTGTGGGACCCCACACCTCACCTCTGTGGTACACCAAGCCCTTAATACTCATAGGGATGCCTTTTTATTTTTTTTTCTTTTTTCTTTTTTTTTTTTTTCTACTGTGTCTCTCCTCTCACTTCCTAACCCCACCTGCCCCTTTCACCTCTTTGTGGCCCAGACCTCAGGTATAGCCAGAGGACTGTCAGCCCAACTGGTGGGTCTCACATACTGGCCAATGGCCTACCTTTATAAACAGCTGGATTGTACTGTAAAAGTGGGGTTTCCCTGTCTCTGCGCCCTGGCGGCTGCTGCCACACTCACCAAGGATGCCTTCCAGCTTGCCCTGGCGTGTCCACTCCTTTCTCCTCCCACCAGCTGGAAGACTCCTTTCTCACCATTCTCTTCCTCTTCTAGGCCCCCTGCAATTCCCAGAATTTCACTTACTTTTTATTGAAAATCCTCACATCACTGTTGTCTTCCCCTTTAGCTTCCAGGACTGTTAAAGCTATCTAAATGTGCAAATTGAAGTTTTTTCCTCTGGTCTGTCATAAGGTTTTAGTGACTTGTCAGGTGACAGTTCTACTATTCTGTAGTTAATATTTTAATCTCTAGGAATACATTAGGTTTTAAAAGCTAGATCAGTCTCATATTAAAACACTGACACTGATTGTTTCATTTCTGTCCACGCACTGGTTTGTAACTACCCTGACTTCTTCTTCAGTTGTCTCTTCTAAATATTACTGATGACCATCTGGTAATCCTTATATTCTAACTGGAAATTTAATGTGTTTATGGTTTTAAAAATGCTTGTATTCAGATTTATTTGTTTTCTCCTTTTTTTAAGATTATTATTCACTTTCTTATTTCTTTATATACTGAATCTTTTTATCCTATATGATTTTGGGAGTTATTCAAATGTTGCCCATTCATTTAATAGTTATTATCCTTGGTAGTTTTAACACCCAGACAAAATGGTCAGTGTCCGAAAATAATATTTTCTAGATTCCAATTAATAGAAGCATCTTCCACTCTAGGTGATGGAACTGTTCTAATCTGACATGATATTATTGTGTTTTTCCCTACCTTCATTCTACATCTACCCCGATAGAGATTATTACTATCATTTCTTGTAGTGATTTTAAAAACTTGTACTGTCTCCTTCAGCTCCCATTCTTTCTCGCATTTCAGACCCTGCATGTGGAGGCAGTTTCTTCCGCCTGAAGTGCATCCTTCTAAAGTTCCTTGTGAAGGCATAGAGGTGGAGATCTCTGAGTTCTGTTTTTTCTACAAGTACCTTTTTTTTTCTATTTCTTATTGAGGACATTTTCTTGGAGCATGCGGTTGCCTGTTGGTTTATCTTCTCTTGGCACTCTGCTAAAGACACTGCTCCACAACATCACCTTTCCTGGTATTTCTTCAAAGATCAGCTATAACTGCCAGGATCGTTCCTTTGCCAGAACTGATTCTTTTCTCCCTGCCTACATTCTCCTTGTCTTTGCTGTTGTTCAGCTTCATTAAGATCTTTGTCAGTATGGATTTCTTTGTGTTTCTGGATTTGGACTTGGATCTGTAGCATTTATGGATCCTGAGGCCTAATTCTCCTTAATTCTTTAAGGTCTCTCTTCCTTGGATTCTGATTACACTGTTGGTCTTTCACATCCTATGCAACATGTCTCTCAAAATTTCCTTTCTATTTTCTATATTCTTTCTTTTCTGCCCTATAATTTAAATTTTTAATTTAAATTTGTATTTCATGTTTCAGGTTCCCTTGTCAGCTATGTGTTGATTACAGCCTTATTTTTTATTTCTAGAAGTTTTACTTAGTTCCTTCAAAAATATTTTTAAAATGTCATTTAAAAAAGAAGCATAGGCCTGGTGCAATAGCTTTCTTGGCTCATCCTCCATGTATGTGGGCACTGGTTCATATCCTGGCTGCTTTACTTCCCACCCATTATGGACTAGGAAAGCAGCAGACAACAACCCAAAGCCTTGGGACCCATGTGGAGACCTGGAAGAAGTTCCTGGTTCCTAGTTTTAAAGAACTCAGCTCAGGTCATTGTAGCCATTTGGGGAGTGAGCCAGTGGATAGATGATTTTTCTCTCTTTCTCTTCTTCTCTCCGTAAATCTGCCTTTCAATAAAAATAAACACATCTTAAGCAAAAAGTCTCTTACTTCTAACATGTATTCTGAAGCACTTATTTTATTTCTTCCAATATAGTAAATATATTCACTTTATGTTGTAATTCTGATAATGCTAGAAGCAAAATCTTGCTTAGGGAGCCTTGTTTGGTTATGTATTTAGTGTTCTCCAGGGGAGGCTCACTACGCTCTTGCATTTCACCCGTGACATACCTTTGAGGCCTGGGGTGCAGGAGGGTTTCTGCCAAGTAGTTGCATCTGTTTCTGTTAAGTAACTGATGTGACATTTAACTCAGAATCATTGTAAAGGGCCTTTTCCAACTTGAACTTTCTGAATGTTTGGAGAGTGTGAATTTGACTTGTAAATGTTATTTGGCAGGCGATTTTGTTTCTCTTCCCCCATGGTATAGATGAATGCAGAAGTGCTGGGTTACTTCTTGTTCCTAGTGTTAGATTCACCATCTGGGGCGACACTCCCCTTTCCAAACTTTAATCCGCAACTCCCGCTCAAGATCAATTAGATCAAATGTCCTTAGGGTAAATACTGGCTTCACTCACCAGTTTACATATCTGATTGCGTCCACATGATCTCTGTGCATTTTTAACATTCTTTCCATCTGAATATTTAAAGCATTTTAGAAAGCCCATTATATCCAATTCTTTTTGGGGAGGGGCCTGGTTATTAGAACTGTACCATCTATGATGGTCTCTGAGATTTCCAGACACATAATTTGGAGTCCTTTGGAAGACAGAGGTTGGGATTTATATTCATAGTTTAGCTGGGTCATCATGTTATGATAATTACAATTTTCAGAAATGGTACAAAGCGTATGCTTGCTGTTAACCTCATTTTGTAGCTTGGGTCTAACTTAAACTAGAATGTCAATTTTCACTCTATAAGAATAGGAAATAATGATTATTTTACTCTTGTAGTTCTTTGGATTTTTAATATATGTGATTTCACTGTATTGCTTGTTTTCAGAAGCTTAAAGCCGCTAATGTTCTAAGCACAGTATTTATGTTTTGAGCTGCTCCCTGTAGAAATTCAAACAAAATAATTAATAAAGAAAATAATAGAAAATTTAAAAAATAGGTTATGTATTTTAAAGTAACCCTTTTTCTTTGGTATATGAAAAATTATTAGTTTTCTGTATCTGAAATTCTGAAATCCTCACGAACATCCCTGAAGGGCAACCATAGTCAGCCCCAAGGGGTCACAGATTTCCCATGGAAATGGAAAGCAAATGGTCAGTCTGGCATTGCTAAGTCTCAGGTTCCATTTAAGTGACTTGAGACTTCAGAGAGTTTCCCCCGGAGACAATGCATGTTTCAAGTGAGGGCTTCAGTGTGGAAGATCAGAAGATGTCATTTCTTCAGTTTAATAATCCATTTAATACCATCTTTCAATCTCATTTCATGCTCAGTAAACCAAGAATATGCACCTTTGGCTGACATTGGTTTTTTGTCTAAGCACTTTTGTTTATAAAGCAGAGGCAACACGAGCTTATCATGTCCCATCATCACTAGTCCATTCTGCCCTCAACCAAGCTTGGTCTTCCTGTGATGTGTGCAGACTTTTCCAAATGATAACTCCTATCCTGGGAAAGTGTCTGACTTGCTTGCTTTGAAAGAGAGACATACTTCAATTTTCTGCAATGCAAATCTGTTTAGGTAATCCTTCTTGTCCAATCATCCCTGGATTCCTGAAGGGAATATGAGTTCAGCTGTTTGGACATGAATGGAAATGAAGAAGTGAAGGAAATCTTGGGACCTTGATTGGACTTCTAGATGCTGCGCCGGGAACCCTTGCTGACTTTGTGCTATAACTGTATTCCTTCATGAGCCTGGTTCACCCATGGAATAGAAGCTTGCAATCATCTTAAGAAGAAAAGGTGCTGGGTGGAACTGGCTTATAAAGCTCAGCCGTTATGTCTACCTGAGATCTGTGAATATGTGCGGTGCCATATTTCCCTGTTTTTACTGTTTGGGAATAATAATAGTAATCAACAAAAATGATACAAGTCAGCATTGAAATATGTTTTCATGGGGCATATTTTAAGAGACTGATCCATCATTTGTAAAAGAAAGACATTATGATTTATTATGGTTGTCGTAAAATTTGTATACTATGACAATGCTATCTTAAATGTCTATAGCAATTCATGGTCAGTTTTCATGCAGAGTAATACCAGTCCTTTTTTCAGCTCAATTAATGGAAATTCAGAGACTGAGTAAATGATACCATCAAAATCCCATATGAACAAAGTCATGTCTAGCTCCTGGGTCTTCTCACCATATAATACTGGTATGTTTCTCAGAGTTCTTGCAGTTCTCTGAATATTCCTCTAGCCACTGTCTCTCTCTGTCTCTGTTCTCTCTCTCTCTCTCTCTCTCTCTCTCTCTCTCTGTCTCTCTCTCATGTGTGTACACACATAGAGAAGAGGGCAGAAAAATTTCAGCAAAACGACAGATGTAGGTTCAAATTGGGTATCTAATTTCTGGTTTGAGGGATACTTCTTACCCTACCACCTGATAAACATCCATTTTTAAGCCTCATAATGTCCTAATTGGAGATCACTAAAACTGAAACATGGGGAGGATGGGTGAATGTCTGAATTATGAAGACACTGGTTGGTCTATCCATGTCTTATGCTGGAGTACCTGGGTTCATTTCTCAGCTCAGGACCCCAATTCCAGCTTAATACTAACAGCACAAAGAGTTGGGCTCCTGTCACCAGACCAGAATTTTGTTCTCAGCTCTTGGTTTGTGCCTTAGTCCAGCATCGGACATTGTGGGTGTCCGGGATGAGAATTGGCAAGTGATAGTTCTGTCATGTCTCCTCTGTTTCTCAAACAAACATTAAAAATGACTAATGAATTTAGAAAACAGTCTGTAAATAATAGTTCCATTAGGGATTTCCCATTGTCATTATGAATGCATGTCAAATTGGGCCTAAAATTAGGCGAAAGGATAGGCTGTTTGAAAAGACAGGCGTCAGCTACCAAAGCCCTAAAAGTAGACAGAGGAATGCAGAGTGTTCTAATGGCTTTTGATGTTGACAGAAAGATTAGATGAATAAATGGAGAAAGACTTCACACAGAACAGTAGGATGAGTGAAGGGCCTGGGAACTTAAATCCATGCCCAGGATGAGCCCCTGAACAGGCAGGAGAAGCCACAGTCCTGGGTTAAGCTCTCTGGATCAAATAGTTCCATCCCAAAGCAATTTAGAGGAGTAAATTAACATGTATAACAATGTTTTGTCCATTATAATGCAGTGTACAAAGTAAGGGAGAATAAAGGATGGATTTTTACATGCTGTAAAACTTGCATGTGGAATTGGTCTTGGTAGTGTCAATCCCCCTCATAGGAAAACCATCTTCTAATGTGTTCTGGATTTGACAGGACATTCCAAAGCTGCTCTCCAGCACGATGCACCTGTTTGCAGAGTTATGTGGCCAATGCCAGATGCAGCACTAGAAACCGTGGAGAACTGTGGGAGTTTCTGTATTGCTCTGCCATCATGTGCATTTTGGGTACTCAAACACAAATGTCCTGCTGCAGGCTATTGTTCCTGTGATCGCTACAACTTCATTGGACTCCCAAACACTACAGAAATCATATTTTTATCACTCAAATGCCTTGAACACAGATGACATTTTTCTCCTTTGACTCTTTGTTTTCTTCCCTAAATTTCTGGAACTGGGCATCATGCTCCATTCCCGATTAGCTTTCACATGCTTTGATAGGAGAGAACTTCCAAAAGTTTGTAAAAACTGGAATTAAAAAAATCTTATTTAGGTGCTAAAATTTTTGAAACCCATGTTTCATTTTTCCATCATATGCATTTCCAAGAAGTTTTTGAAGGCCATCGTTCATGAATCTCAAAACACACTTGCACCTAAATAAAATATCTTAATTCTCCTTTCCACTGACTTTCAGAAGCACCCTGGAAGATGTCTAGGTCATGGTAAAACAATTTCAAACAAGAGAGTTCTACAATATGCATCAGCTCCTACAGTATTTTTTTTTTTTTTTGCAATACTGGCACTGCAAGTCTGGGCTACTTGAAATGATATCTGTAGGGTCAGCTAGAAGTTCAGAAGGCAATAACAACAAAGTCAATTTGAACTTGACAGTGGGACTGGCAGCAAAGAAAATAACAGAAAGATTTCCTGTATCTAAGAGTTCCAATTAGTATGTTTGATGGTAATCACCTTCTACATAATTAATGTTGTGCTTGTGTTGTGATGGGCAGCTTGGTGCTCAGCAAAAATCACCACAAATCCTTTTCATGCTCTTTTAAAAATATTCCAGTATTGCATTTTATAAAGGCTACATGGAAGGATGCACATAACTTGAACAGCTGAGATGGGAGGAGGCCCCAACAGCTATGTAAAAGAGCATGAGTTTGCAGTTTTGCTGAGTTCTGGGTCTGTTTAATCCTTTTCCAGTTGTATCAGCACCTGGGATTGAGATAGACGAGGAAGCTGACCAAATGTACAAAGGGAACAAAGCAGGGTAGAATAATGAACAAGGGAGACAGAATCAAAACATGGAAGGATTTGGCAGCTCAACCAGACAAAAACCGAGCTGGAGCTTACCAGGGCATAAATCTGTCATTGAGAGCTGGTTATTAGCAAATCTGTCATTGTGTAGGTCATAAGCCAAGGCCTGCTCCATGCCTGGGCCAAGGCTCATAGCATGAAAAGCCAAAGGTCTCAATTTTGTCATAAGTGATGTAGTTGCTTTAAACAAGAAAAAGACATAAAATAAGTCTACATAGAAAGAAAGTTTGGAAGACAAAAATCTTTTTGCTTCAAATAAAGGGATACATTGTTCTCTTTTAATATTGAGGCAGAATTACAATAAACTCAGACTTTTGGGCATTTTATACAGTTTTGCAGTTTTTTTTTTTAATTTCTAGATCTCTCTGTTCTTCCATAATCTAGCACGTTAGCTATGGGTGCTATAGTTTCTTCCAGCTCTAAAAGTCTTATCCTCAGTTGGAAAGTATATTGGAACAATGAACTACTGTTCATGCAGACTACCTTGGTTTTGTCGGCAAACACTGAGCTTGGCTGTATCTAGTTCTGGCACTGCTGCAAGGCAAGGATGTTCCTGGCATCATTTCTCACTGCTGCCTCCCTAAGCAGTTTCTCTCATTTTTCATGATTTGGTTGAAAACCCAATATGGTTAGGAAAAAGATGTGGATAAGTGAAGCATAATTATATTGATTCATGTTCAGCTGATAAAGATTTATTCCTCCTGAAGGCATAATAATGACACAGATTTGCCTAGGATCAATAACTCTTCAACCAATAAATCTTGGTATTGCCAACGAAAGCCAGTATCTACTAAAACTTTTTCAAAGTGTTGTTATAATAATGCTGATGGGATAAACCATGGGATCGCGTAAAACATCACCTCTTGAGCTTTCTGTTGACATTAGATTTGTGTTTTTGCAAGAGCCAACATTCTAGATTACAGTGCCATGAGGGAAAATTAGTGAGCAGGACCAATAATTAATAATGCAATTTCTGGAAGGCGAGTAAGAGGAGTACATATGGAAGCCCTCAGTTAAAATCCAAACCATATATCAGCATGTTAAATATCACAAAGTTGGCCTGCAGTTTAAGCTCTGTATAATATACCTGTAAAAGGAAAACAAGTAACTTTTTATAAAAAAGAGCAGAAGCATGATTAAGAAAAAGATGAGGCAAAAGCAAATAAAGGATGCGAGAAAGCGAAGGAGAATGAATGAATGTTTTATTAGGTACCTAGTCCGTACCAGGAGCCAGGATTTGTCTAATTTGGATTGCTTTGCTACTTTGATTTTCATAGTAATCGTGTTGGGTACAAACAAAAAACACAAATACACTTTTAGTTCCTACAAAGTAAGGAACTATTTCTCGGCTTTAAGAAGGCGGCCTTGAACTTGAATGCAGGTCTGATTTCAATGAGCATGCTCTTTCTAAGCTGCTTGGGGGCACACACACACTCCCAACAGTGACCTGTGTAGACAGGGACTGCATAGAGTCACTTGGGATTTGTTAGTGGTGTGCTAAGGTATTTTCCTTGGGGTGGCTAACTGGCCAGTGCTATTCTTCCTTTTCAATCCCAACAATTATTTCCTGTGCAACACTATCACGTATCATTAGTGACACTAAATAGTGTGAGTTAATGATAACAAAGAGGCACATAATATAACTTATGGCTGTATAGAATAAAAGTGTTTTCATAGGGTAAGGGATCCTGGGATGCCTTTAACCACAAAGGAGATAACTGGGTTCCCACTAGTGAGGCTTGTGGGCACAGATGCCTTCCTGGGATCACACTGAGTTCTGCCACTGAAGACCACATGAACTGGAGTAAATCGCTTGTCAACCTTCTTGGCCCTCAGTGTCATCACTTGGCTATGGACAACTTGGACTGTGAAGAACCTGGGCTTCACCATGGGTACATATTACGGTCCTTCAATGCAAGATGTCCTGTGGAAGTACAACACAGTCCGACAACCCGAGGACAGACTCATCTGTTTGAAGGTGTATCTGTTTTCTAGCCTTTAGAAACATTCTAGAATCTTTTGTGGAGTATCATCGTTTTTTTTTTACCTTTCAAGATTTATTTTATTTTTATTTGAAATGCAGATGTACATAGAGAAGAGAGGTGGGAGAGATCTTCCATCTGCTGGTTCAATCCCCAAATGACCGCACCAGCCAGAGCTGAGCTAATCCAAGGTCAGGAGCCAGAAGCTTTTTCGGGTCTCTCATGGTTTAGGAGTCCAAGCACTTGGACTATTCTCACATAAGCAGGGATCTGGATCAGAAGTAGAGCATATCATGAACCAGCACCCATATGGGATACTGGCACTGTGGGTGGAGGCTTAGTCTACTATACCACGGTCACAGCCCCTGAACATCACTTTTTTTGGTTGGAAACTTCTATCCATATGTTTTGAGCTTTTTCTACATGTACTTCAGTTTTTTTTTACTTAATATTTTAAAATTGAGTATGATAAAAATATGTATTGTGCACACACACAGACAGAAATCAGTAATAGTCATGCTTTACCTTCCTTTCACAAATCCCCTTTTTATCCCTTGAGGTAACCACTGTTCTCCGGGATGTACATTCTAGGCATTTACAGAAACACACACACCTTTGTACATCTATGTAGGTATAGATAAACATGTACAATTTTCACGTAGATATTGTCAACATGAAATACCAAGCTTTGATTTATTTTTAAAGATTTATTTTTGTAGTTGAACAGTCGAGTTGCAGAATAAGGAGTCACACAGAGAGCAAGGGAGAGAGAGGGGGAATGGGAGAAAGAGAGCAAGATCTCCCATCCACTGCTTTACCCTTCAAATGGCTGTTAGGGCTGGTGCTAGGTCAGGACAAAACTAGGAGCCATGAGAATCAGCAGGTCTCCCAAATGGGTGGAAGAGTCCCAAATACATGACTCATCTTTTGTTGCTTTCCCAAACCATTTACAGGGAGCTGGATGGGAAGTAGAACAGCTGGGATGTGAACTGACATCCATAGGGGATGTTGGCTTTGCAGGCAAATGCTTTACCTGCTGTGTCACAATGCTGGCCCACTAGACTTCAATTTTCCTTTGTAATTGAATGCCTGCTTTGTCTTGCTTGTTCAGTAATTATCATAAAGAGTTAAACATTTGCTAGTTTCAGCATGTGTCAAGATTTCTTTCCTTGTCTGGATGGTAGGTTTAAAACACTATGCTTTTTGCAATATCTAACCAATCATTTTCTCCAATTTTCTACTAATTTATAGAAAACAATGAGGCAAACCATGCAATTATTTCAGTATCTTGTTGCAAACAAACACCACTGTGCAGTCAAAGAGGCAATACGAGTGAGGCAGCCCCACCAGCTTCCACACCGAGCTCCTAGGCAATAGTTTAACACGCTCGCTCATTAGTGAGCTAAATTCAAGCATAGAAAATGAGTTTCAGAATATGTGTACATTGCACAAAAGTTCAAGTTAGTTTCAGTGTCACATTTTATAAGTAAGTGTTGGGTATAAATGTGAAATAAGTTCTAAAACCATAGACGAGTATATGCAAAGGAAGAGACATTTTGATAAAAGGTACTTTTTCAAAAACATTTTATACATTTTCTCAAATACATCCAGTGCACACATATACATGTGCCTGTGTGTGTTGGGGGTGGGTTTTCTGCCTATGAATTCTTTTGTCTCTCATGTACTTAATAAGCAGGTCTTGTTTTATCATTAATTATAATTTCTCTTAGCATGCACATTCAGATCAGTGTGGCTAAAAAAAAAAAAAACACCCCAGTGTGTTTACTCTTACCAAACATAAAAGATGTAATAATGAATTTTCTAAAATATCAAAATCAAAATTCTGAAGATATTCCAACTCAGCTAAGGCTGAACTCTGTCCCACTCACCCGGGGCAATTTTCCATCCAGGGCAGGGCAATGTCTTGACGGATCATTCATGGAAAACTAAAGTAATTACCATCATTCTAATATTCCTATTTAAATGCATGAAAAACTGATTAGTTGAAGGCAGCCCTATATATAGCAGGAATGGCATCTTCTTAATATTTATGCTAATGCGAAAGACATTTTACACAAAGGTTAGAGGTGACATATGGATAAGAAGCGATCTTAGCATACACACTCATTTACTTACAATAATGCATGACATGAATGTTACTCCCTGAGAGAGATTTACCAGGCGTGGAGGATTCGGGGTGGGGAAGAAAACATGAAAATGCAAATAAAGTCCCAGGAACACATGTGTATGTATATATGTGTGTATGTGTATATATGTGATAATTTACACAGTCACCATCCGCTAATGGAGAGATGGAACATCCATACCTTCAAGCTTTAGTTTTGCAAGTAGATTTTAGTTCATCTCCAGCCTGAGGTAGTCACATTTTTTTTTTCAAAACCCAAGAGAATTTTGATGGGAACTAGAAATGCCTTTAATGATTCAGCTAACTCTGAGCATAACCTATCTTGTATGTAGAGAAACGAAAAAAATGTTAAAATGATGCCATTTCAAATCACAGTTATTATCTTAAGCAAAAATGAAAAACTTGACTTAGGCATTCAATTTGATTTTATACTGTCATTTCCACATGGCTAACCCATAGACTGTATTCTGTTTTTCCAGCAGCTTTCAAAGCATACTCCAAGGTGAGACTCCCCAGAAATGGTGCATAACAATGAACACCTCAAAGAAGCAGTGCAGGAAGAACAAATAAAACCTGAAATTACGCATGACTCGGAAAATCACACAAGCAGGCTAAGAATGGGTTACTGCCAATAAAGGATTTCCAATAAGCCTCTGATTTAATGACAGCCGAGAGCCCGTGCCTGATTGAGAGCAATCAAATGCTTCTCTTTTTATCTGCTTCTAACTCACTTTTTACACGAAGAGAAAAACTATGATTACAACAGCATCAATAGAAGGCCCAGCAATGATCTGAAAATAGAAAGCAACGATAACATAATGCACATCCACAGATAAAGTGTGGTCAGGTGAACAAGTAACCAATAGCAACTTCCTGCTCGGCACATTGGTGGGAACTTGCAAGGCAAGGGGATATTTGCTTTTGAATTAAACATCTTCATTGTGATTATCATCGCCAGGACATCTGTGATTGAAAAGGAATATGACTTTTAGAATTATAGTTAGAACACATAACATAATCATCCACCCGGCCAGGGGGTGGGGCACACTGGGGATGACCCTCGGGTAGATCTCTCAGATACCCGAATCCCGTCAGGGTGCAGGGGAGAAACTGCCACTCACCCTGATTTATGATTTCCTAATCATATCCTTGAGCTCCAGCTCCCAGGACATACTACCTGAATCAAAATTTTATTTTGCAATTGAGTGCATGCTACTTAGCATTTCATTGCCTATTACCTCATACTGTTTTCTGTATTTTCAGATTTGTTTCTGGGGGTTATTTCAGCATTTCCAGGGAGGTTCTGCTATGAAAATCCTGTTGAGTTCATATTGTGTTAGAAAAGGAAACAGAAGGTATTGACTAGAGTCAAATGTTTCTAGCTTATAGACAAAAACCAAAACTAAAAAACCACCACTGCCAAAAAAAAAAAAAGAAACCCCAAACAAATTATTTGTCAAGAAGTTAAGTATAAATCTTTTATTGGGTGTGGATTTGCCTGTTGTGACGATATGACCTTTGCAACACACTGTGGGGACAAGGCAGCCTGTTTTGAAAAGCTTTTACTGTCAGAAAGCAGAAGTTGCAAAGAAAAAAAGACTGAGTTATGCATTGCTTAATAAGAGGAGCACTTTCTGTGAATGGTTCCTTAGCTGACAATTAGTACAAGACGATTGTATTTGTCTGTGCATGTCACAGTGTTCTCCCAGCAGTCCAGGTCTTTCTCTCAATGTGGCTTCCATTAAAATGACATGTATATTTTTTAATTTGAGAGGCAAAAACATAACAAGGCTGGGATATTTGCATTTGTTGGTTTACTCCCCAAATGCACACAATGGCAACTTGGAGCTTGGAACTCAGTTCCAGGTTTCACATGGATGGCAGGGACCCACTGGCTTCAGCCACCATTGTTGCCTTTCAGAGTCCGCATTGGTATGAACCTGGAGTTAAGAGCTGGAAGGCAGGCGCTGAATCCATATACTCCAATAGGAGACATAGCTTGGGCAAGTCAACCACTAGGCCAAATACCTACCCACAGGTGGCCTTCTGGTACAGTCAAGAGATTCTACAAACAGATGTCTGAGGCTATTGTTTCCTAGAAAACTTTATTTTTCCAATTAGTAGAAGGACAAGAATGGGCTAAAATAATGATAGAGGCCAGTGTTGTGGTACAGTGCATTAAGGAGCTATTTGGCAATGTCATTCTATCTGAGTATGGATCTAGTCCTATCATCCTAGGACAAATCCAGGTCCCAGTTGAAGTGCCTGAGAGTGTAGTGAAAAAGGGTCCAAGTCCTTGGGCCTTTTCACATATGTGGGAGACCAGGATGAGCTCTTTGTTCCTAGCTTTGGATTGGCTTAGCTCTGGCTAACTTCCTCCCAACTTCCTTCTTTGTCACTGTTTCTTTTGGATAAATAAAAAAAAAAAAGATTTTGTTAAGTAATGAGGGTTGCAACCTGAAACACCCACATTCCATATGGGTATGTGTTGGAGTTCCAGTGTTCTAATCCAACCCCCTAGTAATGTGCCTGGGAGAGTATCAGAAGTTGGCCCAAGTGCTTACATACCTCCACTCTTATGCAAGATCCAAATGAAGCTCCTGACTCTGGACTCCTGGTTTTGGCCTGGCATGGCCCTGGCCAGTGAGGTCATTTGAGGGGTGAATCAAGAATGAAAAATTTCTCTGTCTCTCTCTCTCTCTCTCTCTGTCTGCAACTCTTTCAGATAAGTAAAATGAATCTATTTAAAAAAATAAATAGCCATAGCAAAAGCGTAAGTCAACAATGTAGCTCCTATGGTTATCAATTGTACTGTACTGCACACAATTATATATCATCCAGATTCTGTAGTGTTTCTACTAGCATCACCACAAACAGGTGGGATATGTGCTGTGCCATAGTGCTCTATGTTATATAAGATTATGTTGTCTCTAGCCAATAGGAATTTTAAACCTCCAATCTAATCTGTGGTAGAGCCCCTTATACAGGCATTTGCCATTGACCAAAGCATCATTATGTAGTTCATGATTGTGTAGTATTGAGAGGTGTGTGTGTGTGTGTGTGTGTGTGCGCGCGCGCGCACGTGCACATGCTTATCATTACTGGAACCCAGATATAGGATGCAGGAGTCCGATTCATACTGATCCAGTTCCAACTAGCCTGGGGAGACCAATTTTAGTCCAATCTGCTTTATATCTGGGAAACAAAGTCCAACTAGGGAAGTGACTCTACCTTCTGTGTATCCTGATTCTCATGGCCTGTTTCCTCACATCCTTATAGTCTCCCTGACATCAGACACTACTGGTGGACTAACCTCTAGGGCAACAGCCTTTCCTTTGACCTTGCCACTTCTGTGTGTATTCTTGCTTCAAGTAAAGAATACACATTTCCAACTGGGGCATTGAGCATTCGATTTCTTTCGTAACTTGGGTAGGAAGAGAGAATGGATGATGATTAGAGATGGCTACTATGAGCATCTATATCCAAGAAAGGCTTAATCTGCAACTCAAGGTCCCAAGCTGCTCTAAGTAGCTGTACATATAAAGTTAAATGCAAAGTGAAGTGTGTCGCTAAGTTTAACTCTCCTGCTGGAATTCTTGAGAGATCATTACTTCCTTCTGGCTACATCAGTACCCTTCAAACCCCCAATATTCTCCCATGCCTATCAAATGGTTTTGAAGCAATATTTCCTTTGAAATAGCTTGCAGTAAATGCATGCCATATGCTAATGAGCTGCATGGATTAATGGAGCAAATAGTTGCTTAAAATTAATTTAAAACTAGCTCAGATAAAGACCCAGAGAATTAGCACTGGGTTAAGGATGGAACCCACTGAGCTACTCCTGGCTGGAGGGGAAAATACCTGGAGGAGGGGCATCGTCACCCTACCCCCATCTCTCCCCTCTCAGGAAAGGAATCTGTTTGGTGCCTTTGTGCAGTCAAGGGGGATTCCCAGGGAAAGGATGAATATGAATGAGTCACTTTTAGATGAATCAGGAATATCCACAACAGGCGCAGAAGCTCCTTCCACTCTCAGTTCTGTGTTGTATCATGGTACTGACTGCTTAGTCCAATGAATATATTAGTATTCCAAATGAAGACAACGTCTGCCACGCCTACACCATGAGCATAAGTCATCAAGTTCTTGCTGCATGCAGATTTATCTATGATCTGTCCTTTACTTAGCCTCATCAATGGATTTCAGTGACCCAGCTGTATCTCATTACCCTTTTTACAAATGCTGTAGCAAATTCTTATTCATAATCAGACATGTTATCCAATTCTAGGTCACAAAAATCACTTAAGCAGTCTTAATGAATACGGCATCCTCGGAATTTACATTTAGTGAAAATTTAAAGTAAAATATTCCTCAGAGAAGGCAATGAATTTCACATTCCAATCCATCACAGGGCCACACAATCACTGCCCAGATGACGGGGTCCCACGCAGTGTTTTTCTCTACTCTCTTCCTGATGTGTTTTCCCCTAGGCTGCCATCACGTTCCTAGCAACATAAGATTTCCCCAAAGATGTGAGAGTAAAAATGGAGTCTGGTCAATCTTGCACTGTAGTTGCTGGTAGAAGCAGAACGGTGAAATTTGTCAGGAAAAAAAAATGTTGTCAAGACCCAAGAAAGTAAAAGAAAACAAACAAATGTAGGCTGTTACAGAGACACATGCACACCTGAGGAGTTAAACCTGTCACACATGGCTTAGTTCTAGTCCCTTTACATAAATACCAGTCCAACTTCTACAGAAACATATGTGTGAAGGGACATCTGGTCAACAGTGTTTTCTTCATCATGGACTGATGCCACCCTTGGTATTGATTCTTGTAGTCAAGAATTAAAACCTGAAAAATGATAGTCCTCTTCATTTGCCCTTAAAGACTTGTCTTGTCCTCTTGAGTATATTCGTAGATTATCACAGCACATGCCCTTCCATCACAATGTTCTGTTATTCCCAGATAAACTTAGCAATACTTGGAGAATCATTTTCTATATGTTACATATGCTGAAAGATTCTAATTGATTGGAATTTAGAGTATAGAAGCTAAGAAAGGCATGCGGACTTGAGCTGTGACACAGGGCAAAGGAAAGGCAGAACTGTAAGAACAGCTTCCCCATGGAGCGTCATACAAATATGAAGAGGAATAAGAGGCCAAATTACATTTTGCTAAGAAACAAAAGAAAGTGTAAAATGATCACCTCTTCCTTCTCAGAGAACTCTGCACTCAGAGGGTGATGCAAACACAGGAGGGCACAGGCCAGCTGTGGAGGCTTGTCTGCAAACAGACCAACACTTGAGGAAAGAACTCCCTATGCCACACTTCACCTTCTTTCAGATGAGCCTCTATGAGGTTTACTTCTAAAAATTTTCATGTAGAGCAATGCCTAGCACCTCATAGGCACTCACTAAATGTTTACCAAAGAACAATAAGTAGGGCCTGGCATGGCAGCCTAGTGGTTAAAGTCCTCTTCCTGAATACGCTGGGATCCCATATGGCCTTGGTTTGTGCCCCAGGGCTCCTGTTTCCCATCCAGCTCCCTGCCTATGGCCTGGGGAAGTAGTAGAGGATGGCCCATCCTTAACCCACCAGGATCCCATATGGGCACTGATTCATATCCTGGCTGCTCCACTGTCTTCCCAGTTCCCTACTTATGTCCTGGGAAAGCATTGGAGAATTACCCAAGGCCTTGGAACCCTGTACCCATGTGGAGACCCAGAAGAAATTCTTGGCTTCAGATCAGCTCAGATTCAGCCATTGCGGCCACTTGGGGAGTGTACCAGTAGATGCAAGATATTTCTCTCTGTGTCTCCTTCTCTCAGTAAATTTGACTTTCTAATAATAATAATAAATAAGTCTTAAAAAAATAAGAGATTACAATGCAATTGAATATGTGGTTTTACTTTGCATTCTATAAAGCACATGCATTTGACCTAGACCATTTTCTCACTATGGCAGCAAGAACCACAGGATAACTCATAATTTGATTTGCTTAAGGAAGGCTACAACCATGGAGTAAAAAGGAAGCAAATTGAGACCCTGTTCATGTTGATTTTCTGTTATTTCTGTGGCTCACTAATAAGCCATTCAATAATACAAAATAAACCACTATAGTCGTTAGCAAATCTCCTAGGATAACTTACCAATTTCTCGTTAAAGAAGGCAGTTGCAAAACTGAAAATCTACTCAGACTTCACAAAATTCCTCTTTCCAATCCTGAAGATCTAGATGGTGAATGCAAGCACAGGTGGAGGAGGCGGACTTCTTTACATTGAAATTATAGTTTTAGATAACTGTAAAATCAGAAGCAAAATGGAAGCAACACATCCTAAATGGCTGCGTCTCACAGTACTGTGT
This sequence comes from Ochotona curzoniae, assembly GCF_017591425.1. NCBI lineage: Eukaryota > Metazoa > Chordata > Mammalia > Lagomorpha > Ochotonidae > Ochotona > Ochotona curzoniae. Next base: position 27,298,971 of record NW_024467115.1, on the reverse strand, counting down.
ATTGTTCACACAACCATCATGAGGATGTTGACACTGATGAAGTCAGATAAAGAATGCTTCTATTAGCACAAGGATTCTCTTTGTTGCCCATTTTTAGATTGTTCCCCACTCCCTTCCCTTGCATACTTTCCTTACCCTAACTTCTAGTAAACCAACAATATGCTCTCCAGTTCTGTAATTTTGTCATTTCAGTAGTGATCAATGGAGTCTTACAGTACTTGGAGGATTGGCCTTCCACTTTGTATGATGCTCTGGAGATAGGCCTGAATTGTTATTCCTCTCAGTCCCATGGTTCATATATCTAAGGAACATTTCATGGTAGGGATGGATCCAGTTGATTAAGCCAATCATGGGTTGATGGACAGGATGCTTCCACTTTGGGGTTTCTATATGTAAATTTTTCATAATAATTTATATGTAGGTTTTTGTGCAAGTGTAAGATTTCTTTGTTTTTCTTCTTTTTTCATGAAACGCACTTATTGGGCAAAACAATGGTTGTTGGCCCAGAGTGACTGCTATTGTGTATTCCTCCTCCACTTAGAAATGATCTATTTGGGACTGGTAGTGTTGCCTAATGGGTTAAGCTGCTGGTGGCAATGCTGACATCCCCTATAGGGTATGGTTAAAGTGGCTGCTGCACTGCTGATCCAGCCTCTGTGATATATCTGGGAAAAGCAGTGGGAAATGGCCCTGGTCCTTGGGCCCCATCCCCCAATGAGGGAAACCCATATGAACCTACTGGCTTCTGGTTTTGGCCTGGCCTTGTTTTGGTGGTTGTAGTTATGTAAGGAATAAATCAGCAGATGGAAGGTTGTGTCTCCATGTCCCCCACCCCCAACTTTCTGTAACTCTGCCTTTCAAATAAATAAACCAAATCTTTAAAAAAAAAAGAAACAGTCTAATTCTCTGCATCATCACCAGCATTTGCAGTTTTCTCTATTATTTTAATCATTCTAAATAAATTATATTTTTATCTAAAATATATTTTTAATACAATAATACACCTTAGTGTTATTTCAGTATAGTTTTCACTTGCAGTTCCCTAAGAATGTAGAACTTCTTTGTGCATTTTTTTTTTATTTTATCATCTACCTATTCCCTGTGGTGAAATGGCTCTTTGTGTTTATTTCTGTTAACTTCCTATTTTAACCACAATTTTGAGAGTTCTTTATTTATGCTAGGCACTATTGTTTGGTTAGAAACACAGTTCATAATTGTTCCTATTCCCTACTTATGTCTTTATCTTCATAACAGGTTCTTTCACAAAGTAAAAGCTGTTAATTCTGAAGAAGTCCAATTCAGGCATTTTTCTTCCTGCAGATTATACTTTTGATGCCGAAGCTAAGAACCTGTTGCTTAGTCCTGGATGCCAAAGACTGTCTTCTATTTTTTTTTTCCAGAAATTTAGATGTTACATTTCAAAGTTCATGATGTATTTTGAATTAACTTTGTATGGTGTGAGACTTCAGTCTATTTTAATATTTGTTGCTAATGATATCTAACTGCTTCATTATCATTCACTGAAAATGTTCTCTCTTCCCTGTTGAGTCACTCTGGGCCTTTATTCCAAGCCAATTGTGCATATTTTTACCAATCTGTCTCTGGGTTGTCTGTTCAAGTTCATTGTCTATGAGCAGATATCCCGGCCTGGTTTCCACCACAAGAGGAAAAAATGTTTAGTCTTCCTCTACTGAGTACGATTGTAGCTGTAATTTTTTTTATAGGTGCTGTTTATCAAGTTTCAAAATTTTCTGTCTGTTCCTACTTTCCTGAATTTTTAGGAATGCTCTCTGAAATTTGTCAAATGCTGTCTGCATCAAGTACAGTTTCTCTGTGCCTTTAAAGCTTCTTCTTTCGGCTGTTACGATGTAGTTCCAGTCATTTCTTTGGAATAAACTTAGTCTTCTTGTGGAGAATAATTATTTTCATATTTCTCAGTTCTAGCTTTAAGCATTTTGCTAAGAATTTTGGTGGAATATTCTTGTGAAATACTGATATGTAGCTTTTCCTTTTCTTTTATCCTTGTCTGGTTTTTACATAAGGGTAATACTAGGTTCATAAAACGGCTTGCAAAGTAACTGTCTCATATTTTTTTGGGGGGAAAAGATGTCATAGAATTGATGTTAATTCCTCTAATATTTAATATAAGTTTCTAAAAAAACCGCCTAGGCCTGTAAAGTTGGTTTTAATGAAGGCTTTATGTGTTCTAGAGCGAGAAGGAAAGTCTTAAATAATGGTTAGAATTTTCCTAATAATTATGAGGCCATTCTTTCAAAAAAAGATTTATTTATTTATTTATCTGAATGGGTTACAGATGGAAAGAATCTTTCACTTGCTGGTTAACTCTCAAGATGGCTGCAATGTCCAGGGCTAAGACAGGCCAAAGCCATGAGCTTCATTCAGGTCTTAGGAGGGTTCAGGGCTCCAAGCATGTAGGCAATTCTTCACTGCTTTCCCAGGTTAGCACCGAAGAGCTGAACTGGAAGTGGAGCAGCTGGGACTTTAATGGACTGCCATATGGGATGCTGACATTGCAGACCATGGCTTTGTCCACTGTATCACAATGCTGGTCTTGAGGCTATTCATGTGAGTAGAGTCCTTTTATAACATTCCCTCCTCATTAGGCTTTTGTTGTCTTCAGGTATTGTGGATGGATTGTGTCCCCTCCCTTCCTAAATCATTCATATATTTTATATCTTACTCTTTCCCCACCTGTGCCTTAGAATATGATGCCATTTGGAAATGGGGTACTAACAGAGGCAGGCAAGTTACTAGATCACTTAGATTTGCCCTGTTTCACAATGATGAGTGTTTTTGTTAAAGGGAGAAGTAGTATACAGAGGCATGCATACAATGACATGAGATGTGAGAACATGGCCACTGGAAGACAAGGAGAGGCATGGGACAGACCCTGCCTTGCTGATACCTCAGTTGGACTCCCAGCATACAGAAGGTACTGCATTACAACAGTCCTAAAAAACTAACACAGCTCTTCACATTTTTATCCAAGCTTTGAGTTAACTCTCTCGTTTTTGTTCTTTGTCGGTTTTCATTGATTTTATTTCTTCAAAGGACTAGCACTGGGGCCAGCATCCTGGTGTAGTAAGTAATCTGGCTCTCTGCTTGTGGCTTGGGAAAGCAGTTGAGGATGGCGCAAGTCCTTGGGACCTGCACCTGCTTGGAGGTCTGGAAGGTTTCTGCTTCCTGCTTTAGATGAGCTCAGCTGCGAACATTGTGGCCATTTGGGGGAGTGAACCAGCAAAGGGACGATCTTTCTCTGTCTTTCTCTGTAATTCTGCCTTTCAAATAAATAACCAATCTTAAAAAAACTAGCTTTTTTTTGTAAGACAAACAATAAAACAAAACTGAAAGAAGTTTTGCTTATTTGAACAGCAGGTATTGTCCAAACCAAATCCAGGCTCCAAGAAATCCATCTGGCTTTTTCACATGAGTGGCAGCAGTCCATGTACTTTGATCATCCTCTGCTGCTGCCCCAGGGCCACTGGAGCTACACTGGAAGTGCAGGAGTTAGGACTTGAAATGGTGCTGAGAGAGGATGCTGGTATTGCAGGCAGCTGCTTAACCTGACACAACATTATATTGGCCCCAGAACTACTCTAGGTTTCACTGACTTTAACCCAAACTGAGTCTTTTCTTTTTATTTCCCAGCCATATATTCTTGCTATTTCCTTCTTTCTGTTTGCTTTGAGTTTATTTTGGTCTTCTTTTTCAACATTCTTGGGGTAGGTGTTTAGAACATGGACTGAAAACTTTTCATCTTTTGTAATAAATGTGTTTGGAGTTATAAATTTGCCACTCAGCATGACTATAATTGTATTTCATAAATTTGGATATATTGTATTTCTATAACCATTAACTTTAATGCATTTTTCTTTCCCTTGAGCCTGCTTCTTTGATCTATATAATATTAAGAAATCATTTAGTTCTGTTTGAGTAGTAATTCTTAACACTTAATTCAAACTTGACTATTTTTCCACCAGAAGTTGATAGCATATGCAGTACACATATCATTATATTTGTTGAAATATTAATAAAAATTTTAACAAGGTATTTGTCCAATTAGCATCTAGTTACACCTGACCATAAGGAATAAGGAAATATGCAATACAGAAAAGGTAACTCTAGAATTCATTGCATATGATGTGTTAATACAGGGCTAAGTATGCAATATATATACATATATATATACACACACTAAGTATTTGCTAGTGAATAAATGCACAAGTGAAGATGGCATTGGGAATATCACAAAGATATCTTTTCTTCTACAGCAGTACACATTTTCTAAGAAAGACATATGAATGAAATATCTATCCTCCAAAGATATTTTATGTTAAGCACAGATCTATAGTTTATGCATCCACACATGAAAGTGCTTTTGGCTTAAGTGCCCCACTTTTATTCTTGTCTGTGATATGCAGACACAAAGTTTTGTCTTTTTAAAATCAAAGACTTTGACAATCAAAGCATGAGAAAATGACTAACCACAACGCCAGCTCTCCTCTACCCATAGTAAAGTTAGTTCATGGAAAAACTTCTAGAATACATGGGGATGCTTCACTTTGAAAGATGTTCATGGGAATGATGAACAGCAGAAAATTGCTTCAAGTATATGTATAAATAACCTTCCTCCTGTCCTCCGCTGTCCAGGTTTCAAGAGAAAGTGTTTCTGTGGCTGGCATGGCACAGCTTGTAAGATCACCTGTGCTGGCAGGAGAACACGTGGGTCCTGGTTTGTGTTCTGGCCGCTCTACTTTCTATCCAGCTCCCTGACAATGCTCTGACAAAATCACTGGAAATTGGCTCAAGTTCTTGAGCCTGTTACCCATGTTGGGGACCTGGAAAAAGTGCTTGTCGTGGTCATCTGGGGGAGTGAATCAATGGGTAGATCTCTGTGTCTGCCTTTCTTTCTGAAACTGGTTCCAGCAAACAAGTCTAAAAAAAAAGTTTATATTTATCTTCCATCCACTGGTTCACTCCCACAGAGGGTCATAAAGATCATGGAGGAGCTATGCTGAAGTCATAAACCAGGAGCTTCTTTCAGTTCACCCACACAGCATCAGGGAACATCCAAACCCTTGGAGCATCTTTTGCTGTTTTTTTCCAGGCTATTAACAGGGAACTGGATTGGAAACAGAGCTGTCAGGACTCAAAGCTGCATCTTTATGGCATGTAGGGGTTGCAGCTGGTAGTTTTGACCTCTGTGCAAAATTCTAGCCCCCCAAATAGTGTGTTTATATATGTATGTGTATATGTGTGTATACATGTATACAAATGTATATATGCATATGTATATGTGTATATACATATATATATTTTTTAAAAGAATGTTTTCAACTTCTAGGGATATTTTAAGCTGTGTATCTTAAGCTGCTGATATGATGAGTCAAGAATAAGTAGAGAAGTAAGCCTTGATCAGCTGAGGCAAATCCAGCATGCTCCCCACCCAGTAGTCCTACACCAGCTAAGCTGCTTTCCATTTTTTCCTGGGCGGGGTTAGAGATGTTGCAATCAGTTACATCGGCGAATGCAAGTATAAAATAAACTCATCTGATTGCTGAACATATTTGGTTAAAAGAAAGAACAGGGTACAGCAGGGCACCCTCTGGTACAGTGGACTAATCTAGGAGTAAAGTTATATGACAAATCTTTCCCATGGAGAAAGCCAAGAGCGCCCACAGCCATGAAGGACACAGCTCTCCTGGCTCACTAACTCCCTGGGTCTCTTCTTAAGGGTCATCTTTTCTGTGACATCTTTCCAGGCTACCCAACATAAAATTGCCCAAATCTTGTTCCATCTTTCAATACAAAAATATAAATATATTCTTTGTCTTCTTTTTCCTTTCTTGTTTTCCTTATTTTTTTAAAGAATATTTAGTTTCATTGGTACACATTACTGTACTTATTTAGAGGGCAGAGTATAACATTTTTTATAGATGAACACAATATGTAATAATCAGATCAGGGTAACTGGAATCTCCATCATCCAAGATATATCGTTTCTCTAGAAGTTCTCTCTCCTATTCAGCTACACTCCTATACTTGTTAAGAATCCTACCTGCATCCCTCCCTCCTCTAAAACTTTCTCAGGTTCTGAAAATAACTAATACATCCTGTTTTTTTTTCAGCTTAACTTCTTAGTTTCCCCATGTAAGAGAAAACATTTGGGACTTGTTTTTCTGGACCTGACTTTTCTTTTTCAATGCCTTGTCCACAGCTCTACATCCTTACTATTGTGGGTGACTGAATAAATGTGCAAGTGTCAATACCTCATACTGATTTCAATTCCTTTGGAAACAAGAGGGTATTTTGAAACATTAGTGGAAAATAGAGTTAGAAAGTAAGCTTGGTACAAATACATTTAGAATCCATACAGATAGGAAAACTTTCAAAATTTTACAAAATGCAAATTATGAAAAAATATGCACACATTTTTAAAAAATGGACCATGATGAACTTATGTTTCAATTGCATTTTCCATGAATGTTTTGAAAGTATCCTCAAATATCCAGTAATACAACCGTTGGATGATACAGTAGTTTCATTTCTGGATTTTGGAGGACACTTCCCGTAACATTCTTGCCTCTGTTTTGTCAAAGTGCCTATCACTACCCAACGTACAACACATGTCACTCATTTGTGTTGTTGTCTGTCCTGCGGCACCAGCATGGTCTTCCCATTGGCAGTGGGTTCTGTCTGTGATTGCTGCTGCATCTGCAACATGACCTGGCACATGGCTGATGCTCAATCCACATTCACAGAAGAGTCATGGGATGAATTCTCAAGGGAAGAGTCAGACGACCAACGGCTGAGCCATCAAAGGGATAGCCATGTAGAATCATTCAGTCATTTTCAGTTACAAAGGAAACAGCAGAAACAGCCTTTGTCTGGGCTCGGGCAAGGCTCAAGCTACCACCCTGGGAGGGGTTTTGTCTGATTAGCACACTTATATGTCTCAGTTTTTGTTTTTAATGTGGGAACCAGAGCAGAGAATCTTTGAATTTCTTCCCAAACCAATATCCAGCCATTCATTTGTTGGTTATTTTATGAGCTAAGAGGGACTTGAGGTACAGAGTTTGGGGGAATTAATACACAGTTTCATTTATTATGGTATTTTCCCCATGTCATACCTATTATAATAGTGGTGAACTCAAAGAAATGACTAAACATTTTTAAGGCAGTTAAAAAAAGCAAAAATTAAAATAACTAAAAGTACAGCTATTATATTGTGTAGAAGAAACCCCACAGACTGTATTATTAAGAGAGATGAATGTCAAACACAATGTGCTTATCACAATCATATAATGAATCATGATTTACAACACTTTTTTTTTTGCAAATAGACTTGGTACATTGAGTTGTTCTAAAAGGTCATGTTTTTAAATGACTTCTGAATCCTTGGTGATAATAAAAGAAACTTAATATGAGGACTTCGAGATGACTGCCTCGCCATAAAACAAGGTGATTTCATTTCCTCAAAATAAATTATTCTGTGCGAGCCACGTGAAGCATTATTCTCCTGGATTCTCTTTCTGCACACACTTCTCTGCTCTTCTTCAATCGTAAGTCATCACACTGATGGAACTTCCACTCGCATATAAAGTGACTGGTGCCATGGACGTGGTTACTGTCTTTTCTTATAAAAAGATCATATATTGTCAGCTATGACAAGAGACCAGCTGGCTAATTTAGAGGGCCTGCTGAATATCTGAGGAAAAGCAATCATTTTATTTTTCACTGGCATGTTTAGGAGGTGCCTGCTGAATATGAATGATGATAAATAGAAGAATCATACACATGTATGGGAAGTATCCAAATGTTTTCATAAGAAATGTACAGTGATTCTTGTTACAAATTTGTGGTGACTTTGAGTAAAGCAATTTAGGGATGTTTATTTTAAAGTAACAAAGAATGGCTAGCCAAGACTGAATACGCTGTTTTAAAATTTTTAAAGATAATTTTACTATTAATAATTCAATAAATCAGTATAAGATAAAATTTTATTTGTTCCATGACATGTGGTTTCTAAGTCTAATTATTGATAAGCTGACCCTTGCATATTATTTTGTATTCCAACCTATAAAATTTTATTATTACAACATTCACACACTAGTATTTAATTTTTGATTTGATTTAAAACTGGGGAATCCTTTATTTTGTCTGTAAGTACAAATTTTAATGGCACTGAGGTTGTGAAACATGAAAATATTGTTTTTATTAAGATTTATTATATTCTTTTCAAGTGTCATTTTTATGTTATAAATGAAAAATGCTGCTTCCATGGTATATGCATATAATATGTAAATAAGCAATTATACATATATTAAGGTATGGAAAATAAAAAATATGAAAGCAACAGAAAACAAGTCCATTCTAGGTCTGAAAAACCATCCTTTCTGTTCACTGCCAGTCAGTAGAACATAATTAATTTAACATTTTTCATTAATTTAATAAATACTTTTCAACATGACTGACATTATGTTGGTCAGTATATAAAATTATCATAAGAGTAAAGAATATGGCTTAAGTTTTAACAAACTACAGGCTATAAGGTGAGTACTAAAATGTAACATAACTTGGACGCTACCATGTCACTTCTCCAGAAATTCTAACGTGTGGCCATCTCAAGTACAGGAGCTTCTTGAAAGCAGCATAGTCAGGCCAACACAGATGCCTTCTACCACCACATAAAAATACTGTTATCTAAGGACCTAATTCATAATCTCTTCCAATGAATTCCACTGTTTGGTTTCCTAGAACATGTTAGGAACAACAAGCCAGAAAGAGAAGTGGGTATTAAAAACAGGCGAAACAGCAACAGAAAATCAAAAAGAAAAATTAGTTGCAATTACACATATTAAAACAGGCATGCTATAGAGTACTGCTCATATTAAAACATACATACTACTCAGCTTTGAAAATATCTAACTATTGATATTTCCGAGGATCCTGTTCAAGTGGATTTGATAGTTCTGAATTACTGTTAACCCTGAAACTCCAATCATGATGAAATCTCTCCAGAATCCACTGGCTGACATAGTCCACCTTAGAAGCTCTGTTTGCTGAGATATTCACTGTCAATGCTTGGCTGGAGTAGTTGACCCATTTGGTCTGTCCTCCATCCCCTGTTACGGTACCAGGTGTCCTCTGCTGGCACCATGTACTGCCATATCCTCCATGTGCACCTAGATATACTGTCCACTGCTCCGTCTAAGTCACTGAAGAGGCTCAGCTCTGACACATTCCCTCCACAGTCAGATCATAGAAGCTGCAATTCTCTCCATGGTTGAAGTTCTGAGTCTAGCAGTTCATTTGGCGGGAATCAACAAAAAAAGCCTCATCTGAGGTTGTGTGTGTTTGCCAGTACTGGGCCCAGCACAGTCCGTCACCAAATCAGCCTATGCACACAATGGTAGTTACAATTGCTGGATCAGTTCTGTGTCCAGCCCTGTCTTCTACACAAACCAATGGGTGTTGGAGTTCAACCCAATCCTGTCCACCACACATTTGGCCTTCATGCACACCAGTGAAAGCTGAAGCCTAGTTAGAGCGACCCACAATAACACCCACCAGGCATTCCCCCAGCCCTGGTTTCTGTGCTTTCCAGTATATACAGCAGACTGGCCTGGTCTAGTCTGCCCTACATTCCATTCAGCTCTCATACATGTCGATGGACTCAATCAGCCCTACTATCCAGTCCACATTGGTGCTGAAAGGTGTCACCATCTGTCTAGCCATGCCTGCCCTAGTCCTGGTTCTCGTGCTCACCAGTAGGAGTGGCAACCCAAGAGAGAGGTGCCCATTGTTTCCTAATGGGCCCACTCCCGGATCTTGCACTCTCCAGGTGGTTCTGCTGTTTAGCCTGACAGAATTTGCCTCCCGAGTCAGCTTCTGCTAGCTGGTGCTGTAGCAAAACCCATCCCATCCACCCACACACACTCTGGCTTGGGTATGCACCAGAAGAAATAGTCAACCCAGCCTGGCTTTCCCTTGATCCAGCTCACATATGGGCCACCAGGTGTTGTAGCCCTGCCCAGTCTGGTCTGCCCCCAATACCAGCTTTCATGCTCACCAGTGGGACTAGTGGCTCATTAGGGGGTCTGCATGCAGCCCCCATACTGGGTTCACCATGGCCACCCCTCCCCCACGTCTCACATGTGTTGTTTGGGCCCTGTGGCCCAGTCTGGCATGGCCTGCCTCATCTCAGCATTTGCCAGTGGGTGCTGTACCCTGGCTGGGCCTGGCCCACCCCCAATTCTAGCTCATGCTGCTGGGGGCTGCAGCCTAGCCCAGCCCTGTCAGCAACCAGTCCTGGCCCTAATGTGAGCTGGCTGGTACTCCTGACCCAGCCTGACCCACACTCCTTTCTGGCTCTTGGATTTGCCAGTGGGTGATATGAACTGGCCCAGACTGGTTTGCCCCAGACCTGAGCCAAACTTGCTAGTAGGTACTGTATCCTGGTCTGGTCTGAGCTGCTCCTCATCTTGTTTCTTGCGCTCACCTGCAGGGACTGTGTCCTGACAGAGGAGTTCCCCAAGCTCTTCTTTCAGGATCTTTCCTAATGCCAGATCTCCACACACTAGTAGGTCCATGGGCCATCCCTACTTAGTCCATCTCCTGTCCTAGCAGGAACAGTGGCCTTTCCTGACCTGTCCTCACCCATTTCAGTTCTTGTTGTTGGGTACTACAGCCCAGCCAAGCCTGGTCTACACCTGTGTGGCTCCACAGGGGCAGGTACTTAGCCCATTCCATCCTATACCCACCCTGGTTCTCATGAGCACCAGTGGGTGCTGGAGTCCAGCCCAGTCTAATGCATCTCAGATCCAGTCCATACCCATGCCAAGGGACACTGCAGCCACATTCAGAGTAATCGAAGCTCCCACTCCGGCCCTTGCACTTGCTAATCAGAACCCAGCCAGGGCATCCCTTTAGCTCCCCAACCAGGTCTGTACCCAGTCACAGATCTTATACATGCTAGTAGTTGTTCTGACTCAGTTTAGTATGGCCCCTCACCTGTCTTGGCCTTTGCCTTCAGATGTTGCAGCCTAGTCTGACCTGGCTGGCCCCAGTCTCAACCCTATCTGGCAGGTGCTGTCACCTGGCCCTGCTCAGTCTTCTTTTATCCCTGGCACATGTAAACCAGGCCTGATCCACCAGCACACCAGGACAGTATGCTGATCTGGGGCTTTCCCCTCCCTACTTCTCTCCTAGCCCAGGACCAAACATATGGGGAAATCCCCAGGTGCGTTCCACTTGCCTAGAGGCGAGCTCCCAGATCCACACATGCCTACCACCAGCCTGTATGGGCTTCCCACCGTCCCCTGGACCAGTGAGCTGCTGGGGCAGGAATGGCAGTGGTCCACTGCCCTAGAAGAAACTTCTAGCTCCTAACCCCTAGCTCCTAGCTCCTGGCTCTGGATCAGCTCAGCTCTAGGCATTGTGGCTAATTAGGGAGTAAACCAGTGGATGGAATATCTTTCTGTATGTCTCTCCCTATCTCTGCGAATCTGCCTTTCAAATCAAAACAAATAAATCTTTAAAAATATATAGAGGTTTTAATTACAAAATATAAGAGGCACAACACACATATAGTAGTGAAACAATTACTTGTATGATAAAAGCACAGCCTCTCAAGTTCACCTGCTAACAATGTGATGATGTTGGTTATTCTTTTTCCCCTCACCCAATCACTCTATGCTGGAAGTTCAATGGCTTCTGTTCAGGCAGCAGGAAGTACAAGGAAGTTCAGTGTTTTGTGGTTAAGTCCTGAACAATAAATGAGGTGGTGGTGCCAGCTTGCTGCTTTGATGGTTCTTTATCTTACGGCAGTCTGTGTCTTTCAAATACAGCCACAACAGTGTCTCCCAGACCATATGGCCTTCTAAAAATTTTGCTATTCTGTAGTGAAGAGGTAGAGTGAATTCCCCTACTCTTTCTCTAGATAGCTTTCTGACTGGCTTATAACCAACAGAATGTGGCAGAAATAACCCCACACAAATCTGGAGGCTCGGTCATTAGAAGCAATCAAGCTTCCAACTCATCGAAAGAATATTTGCTCTTGAAGTTGTTGGTTGGCAGGTGAACTGACTGACAGCTCTGGCACTGTCAAGATGCTTGAACGCCTCACATAAGCTATGTAGAGAGACCACAGGAGGGGCATGAAGATCACATATGGAGAAGATGCCCACCCAATCTTCAATCTCATGCCTTTACGTGTCCAATCCTTTTCTAATTGCAAGTGTGGGGGAGTTCCTGAGCCAGAACCACCCAGACCACTCTGCACCAAATTCTCGCTTGCAGAGACCATGAGAGGAGAAAACAATGTGTATTACTTTAGAATATTTATTTAGTTATTTTTAAACCACTTGTTGCATAGGCAGAGAAAACTGGCATTTATCTTTCTGTTTTCAAGAATTTGGCTATTTCCCCCACTTTTGTGACATTACTTGATTTGTGTTAAGTAATGCTTTTCCAGTGACAGTGCTAGCCATGTCTACCTGCTCACATGGGGTTGCCACATTACACACATAAATCAACTTGTGGTCATACCATTTCATTGGTCAAACTATTTGCTTTATTAACAGATTTTATTAGTCAGCACTCTTTCAATGCCTTTATACATAAAACTTTTAAATGAGAATCATAGGGCATTTTTGAAAAATCATTTACTATCATTTCAAATGACAGTAAAATTTGATATTCCTAGTATTCAAAATGCAAATAACTCAACTTAAATGAAGACAATCTGAGCAGATATGGCCAAGTTCAAGAATGTGCAGATAATCACAACTACCTCATGACGACTACATGGCCATCAGGGACCAACGATGCTACTGATTTACTTTTAAGGACACATTGCAAATTTAGGATATTAAAATGCGAGATATTAGAATTAAAGTCAAGGCGGCATAGCACCGTCTGTCCCTTTCTCATGGTACGCAGCACAGAGTCCTTCGATGTAGGTTAGGTACTTGACAAGAGTGACACATGTGCTACCTGCATGAGCATAGTTACCTCTTTATGTCCCATGATTCCAACATCCTCACTCTGTGCACTGACTCTGTACAGGAGCTGTCAATCATCCAGAGAGGCTCCACCATAGTAAGTATTGTACTTTGTGCTCAAGCCTCAGACCTGTGTTCAGACTGTTAAGCAATGCTTTGCCCACTTCCTTGAGGTGGCGAGTTTCACTCCTCACAGTGAATGTTTAAAACTATTCAATGGTTTGAAACCTACTTTGCCTCCTGAATCTGACTACGACTTCCTGCTAATGCACACCCTGGGAGGCAGCAATGTGACTCAAGTGACAGAGTCCCTGTTCCCCAAGCACGGGACCTGGTATGAGTCCCTACCCCCTCGTTTCAGGTGTGGGCCATCCATCCCTGGCCACTGTGGGATCTGTGGCATGAACTCGAAGATGAGAGCTTCCTCTGTTTCTCTCTATTTGTCTTTCTCTCTCCAGATTTCTCTTTCTCTGCAAATCGAATAAATAAACCTAATTTTTGTTTTAACAATCAGTACAATGGTACAGGAGAGAAAGCCAAGATTTGGTGGTACACAACATTCTATGTGTAGACCTTGTAGCTTGTAATAGTATAACTTCTTACATCTTCAGGTGCCTCCCACATGTTTTCTAAGTGAAGTGATAGTTTTTCTGAAGGGTTACAGTAGTAGTGGGTGCCACTTTCACACAAAGTGATTGGTAACTGTGCCTGGTAGTAGTAACATTGGCTCTATTTTTAGTTTCCTCTCATTTTTAATTCCTCAGTTTTCCATCTAAATATTTATGCATATCCTTACCCTATGTATCTTGGCCATTTCTTAACTCATTAAGAATGCACCTGTCTTTTTTTTTTTTTTTTGCAGTTGTGCTATTAACCCTATTGTGTCTTCAGGCTCTTAGTCTCATCATCTTTGTTCTTGAATCCACATATTTTAGAATGAAAATCATGTCTTGAAAAAAAAGTCAACACATTTTTGTAGACTAGCTGAAAACAATCCTTTTTCAAACAGTAGTTGATAGAATGTCCAAATAGAGTTCTACTTTAGTCAACTTTTAATTGATCGGGATTTTACTCTTTTGGCCCTACCTTCAGACTAGAGAGGGTCTCCCAAAGAAGAAGTTGAACTTATCTGGACAATAAGACACTGGACTCTATGCTTGGTATATGCTTGCAGTGAGGCAATCTCAACTGAACTTGAACTGTGGTTACACAACAAGGTGGAGGTATCCACCATGGTGGGAGGGTCGGGGAGGGTGGGGGGCATCCCAGTACCTATAGAACAATGTCTCATAATACAATGTAATCAATAAAGGAAAAAAAAAACTTTTAAGATAGGAACTTTTCTGAACTTGCAAAATAGACTCTGAGAACACCTGGACCTGTACTAGGCTCCTAAACATTGCATGTCCTTAAGTAGAATGGCCTAGTGACACCTAGCACCATTTGGTTGTTAATCTCACAGCAGTCCTTCCATCTGAACTTACTATTATGATTTGTTTGTAAAGGTACTGCCTTTCCCTCCAAGGATTTCATGAAATCCAAACATTACATTTAATTTTACTATGAATAATGATATATTCCACTAAAAGGCCTTAGATAACCATTCTTGTTAATTGATGCTTTGAATTTGTTAACCTCATGTATTTATATTCATTTTTTCTAACCCTTTTGGATTTGAATCACGCTGACTTAAACTTCTTATTGTTACTTTGCTGGAGTTTATCTTACTGTATAACCATTTTACTCATATGTGAGATACTGTTTAAGAGGAAGTTTTGAAGTTTATGTGAGATAAGGTTAAAAGCACCTTAAAAGACACCTGGAATATACTAAATGACTTCACAAAGCTTAATTTCAGAGCCAAGCCCCACTCCCACCAGTTCTTCTGGAGGCTTTTCATTCCCTGGGGGAGTTGAAAAAGCAGGAGGATTTAAGCATGCTGCCACCCAGGGACTTTTATCTTCTTAGGCTCTGGAACTGAGAGTGTTAAAAGGGAAAGTGAAAGGGCATTTCTACAAATCCACTTCAAATTGATTTAATCTTTAATCCTCTCTATATGTGTGCAAATGTCTCCTCTATCACTACAGAACAGAATCTTCCTCAGTTTCTCCTCCGTTCAAAGACCTGTACCAGGTGATCTTTTTCAGCAGATATGACAGAAACCACTTCCATACTCCTACAAAACTCTACTGATGGAGCCCCTGAGCTCATCCCAAAGCAGCTGCTGCATATACACACCAAACTTCAGGATACTTTATATTGGTTTAAAATAAAAGCACTTCCGTGTTTGTTTAAGGGAAAACAAATCATATTACTAACAAGGATGATATTAGAAAGGATATTAGAAAGAAACTTTCCAACTGGCAAAGACCGAAGTTAATGTTAGCTAGGACCCCGGGTTTTACTGATCTCCAAAATTCACTGGTGCCTTGGCTATCTGCCTTTAACCATATTTGCCATCTCTCTGCTGCCTTCCAGGGAGTGATATTCCGCATCCCTGTATCCCTTGCTTTTATGTAAGGCCTGCTAGAATCATAGAATACCACCACACTGCCACACTCACTCACCCACCTGCAACAGGGTAAAATCTCACATCAACTCTACTACCACAAACAAACAAAAATGAAATGTTTTTCAATTTTCAAAGTCTGGCCTTCAAAACGAAGCCTGGGAAAGTTATTAGCTCTTCCTTCCCCATACAACGTCCATTTTCTCTGCAGCCACCTTTCACAATGGACATCTGAAACATGTCCCATCCCTCACTGTGAGTCTCACTATACTTCATTCAATAAGCATTTCTTGGCCACTTAGTATGTATTCAGGAGAAAAAGCAAATCGCCACCTTTTTGTTAGTTTCATTCAGGGGGAGGGTAATTGTACAAACGGTACATCTAGTGTACCATTTTTCTTTTCCTTCAGCCTAGAGTTTAGTTTCTGGAAAACTCATATTGTCTAGCTACAACGAGGGATGAACATTCTTCCTTCATTTTTTTTCTTTCATGATCATACAGCAAAATCCAGAGTCTTTCTCTGCAGCTTATGTGTATGTATTTGTAGAGAAGGTGTAGTCCCTCTCCTAAACCATACCTGTATCTGTGTTTGTCTGTTCCTGTGACTGGTAAGGACAGCGTGGAGCCATTCAGAAGCCCTGATTATACATGAAGAAAGAACAGTGAAGTGACTTGAGGAAAAGCAAAGTGGTCTGCTGTGGTGAGCCAACAGCCGTCTTCCCCTCCCCGTCACATACCAAGTTTTGCATATCCACACTCCTCAATGAAAGCAGATTCAATGCTACAAAACATGGTGAGTTGCCTGTTTCCTGTCCCTCTCCAAGGGATTCTTATTTCATTATTACAGGCACAGCTTAGCTACAAGATTTTTCAAAAGCTCCCAGTTGGTCCAACTGTGCAACCAAAATTGAGAACCACTACCAGATGGGAGACAAACAATTATCTTCCAGTTACCAAAACTTGAGTGCTAGATTTATAGTTTAAATACTAGTTTGTGAAATCCCAATTTCCCTCATAATAATTAGCAACAAGTGGATAAACAATAAGTTACTCATCAACTATATTCCCTGACATGTAACCTTGGAGAAAGAATGGCAAACTGCGACACAGTTTTATATGTTTAAGGAGGACAACAGGAATAAACCAGGCACATAAACAAAAATCTGACATAATCTCTCATTCATATGTGGAAATAAAACAGTTACACTTTAAAAAATAACATTTATTTATTTGAAAGGTAGAGTTACAGAGAAGGAGAGAGAGATGCTTATTTTGATTAAGATATTTGTATTCAAGAACACATGGTATCCTTAAATATGCACAAATTTAATGGCTCAAAAATACAAAAGGAAGAAGAGGAAGCCACACAGAGTGAGCAGTTGTCCCTTGCACATTTCCCATCTTGCTGGCCAGCAGTGCTGTGTACCCCAGCCCTGCACTCAGAGAGAATCACTTAGTCCAACGCAGGAGAACTTGTCCTGCTCTGTGGGGGCACACACGCTGTGTTTTATTTTATGGGAATAGAGGAAAGTTTTCCTTCCGAGCTCTTATCACTTTGGGGTCTAATATTTGAGATCATAGGAGCTCGGAGCTTGCCTTTGGTATGAATAATAGCTCTTGGCTTAAGGATTCTGTGGATAGTCTTGTACTTGGAGCGGACTTAGGAATTGGATTGCACCAGATACTTGATTTTGCTCCAGCTAACCATACCTTGATCAGATAATATTTTTTCAACCCATAAGTGTCCAAATGAGCAGAGTTTTACCCATTGAGATCAGAGAGCCATTTGTCAAGAAAACTTCCTTACCAAAGCCATATTGTCTTTTATTCTTTCCTCAGGTAGGTTAGTTTCAGGCCAAGCCTGTCTTTCTCTTAACTTACCTCATTGAAAGCTACAATTTTCGCTACTCAGCTATTAAATGCTACACTCTGAGATGGCGCTTGAACTCTGTTGTAAGGTGCAACGCCATCACTGAGACAGTTATTTTGTGAGAGTATAATGAGATTTGTCAGCTTCCAGTCAGGGAAAGGGAGAGCTTTTCTTTACCATGCTGCTTACAAGATGCAGTCAGGCCAATATTTTAGACTCTCTCATGTGGAAACCACCATCCATTCCAATGTCAAACTGTATCTAACGGGCTGCTTTGGGTTAAAATTTAAGCTCCAACTAAGCTGAAATCATAAAAGGAATGATTTGGCTCACATAACTGAAAGTGGAGAAGTGCGGAGAAGGGTACGATTGGTTCTTGACCCAATTCCACTTCCCTGCATCTTCCTTTCTCCGCCACCCCCACCATGGCTGGCTTCACGTCTATCCCGGTTACTCCAGAGCTCACAAACTGGCTGGAGCCGGAATCCAGGACAGGCATTGTTTTCTCCAGATCATATACAAAGGGTTTAGAGGTGCAGAAGGCAGATATCTCCCTTTATTATAAAACCACTGGTGGGGTTTTATGCTAATAGAATGGAGTCAGATCATACAATCACCCCTCGTAATTAACTATGGCAAGAACAGGACTGCCTTAATAGATTTAGGCTAATAGCTTGTTACCCTGTGGCTGATGACTAATCACTTATCAATGAGTGACTGATGAGTAAGGAGACAGCCAGCGGGGACCATTTTTTAAAAATAAGGATAAAAAGGGTTTGTTCATATTTTAGATTTGAAAGAAAATATAAGATATTGGTGAAGAATTCTCCAATTTTCAAAAGATTCCAAGTGAAAAGATGTGTGGAAATGCTAACAGCATCATTTTCTGGTCTCAGTTTTCCATCTGTTTCCTTTCAGCATGTGTTAGTATTAAAATTTGTAAAATCTGATGTTTGCAAATTATATAGTTATAAAGAATAACCAACAGAGAGGGAGAAGATAGACATAAAGAGAGCTCTTCCATGCATGCGTGCAGTCTTCAGATGACCCTGACGAGGTTGAAACAGGGACCAGGAGCTACATCTGGGTCTCTGATATACCTGGCCAGGGACCAGGCTCTTGGGACACCCTCACCTTCGGAAGCTGGCCTGGAAGTCAAGCAGTGCGGACTCAGCAATAAGTACTCCCACATTGGATGCGGATGTCCCAAGAGATGGTACACGCTTTGTGCCACCACATTCTCACCGAGTTTCTGCAGATAAGCAAACAATACTTTGTCTACACATGTTGCTGCCTAATAGGTTTTCACATTTTTCTGTGTTGATAAAAGTAATGAAATCACACAAATGTTAATAAACTCATCATTGCTTTGCGCTTGTATTCCTGTTGATGCTATGAACATAGCACACGGCAGAGTTCTGCAAACCAGAGGTTAACTCTGGGAAACACGAGAGGGTCAGTGGAGATCTCCTATTCCCAGGAATGACCCTGTGTCATCATTTTCAATTCTCTGTTTCTTCTTATTCCTGCAGGACACAGACTCAACATGATAATCTACATAAAGCACTGACTAATTTTATTAAGATTAAGGAGAATCTGTATAAAACATTTCATTGATGCTTAGTGACAGTGAACTGGGGGGGGTGGATAATAGGTGGAAGAATTTTTGTGACAGCTTATATTCTAACAAATAATCATGTTTTATCCTCTTAATAGGTTTAAAGTGTACTCCCAAAGCAGATTATACATTTTATGCATTTAATTATAATCATACTTTCCTCTTATCTGATGTGAATTCTTCAATTTAACTATAAGTTTAATTGATGCCTATCATTTAATAATCATACTATGATCTAGGCCAATTATAACAATTCTCCTCTATAAAACTATAGTTGTTAGAGGAATGTTGAGTAGGAAAATGTTTCAATCCTGATATAAAAATGCCTGTGATAAAACCAGGAGCTTTGAATTTCATGGTCCTTTAATATTGCCTTTGAAGTAATGAAAAAGCTATTTTCCGCCATTTGCTTCAAGGACTTCACTAATGACATCTTCCACAAAGGACTGATTTTTTTTTTAAGGAGGATATTGTGACGTTATTCTAAAACATTTAAAATTATATAACAAACTCTAACTTGAATTTCTCAGTCTACCTTTTTTATTCTTTCTAATGAAATAGTTATTAAGCAGGTTACTTTATCTTAACCTTAGGGAAATGCCTATGGAAAGAATATCTTATTTAATTCAGTTGCAGAAATGAAGGTAACAGGTTAGGGGTACTAGGGAAGAGGGGTGTCATAAATAAATTAAAAACTAGGAAAGGGGCTTTTGTTTTTGTCTTGGCTTCAGGTTGTCCTTAGGTTGCAGAAAAACAGTGAGTTGATAGCATTGGGTGAGTCCCTGGTGGACACCTGGCCTCTTTGGCGTGACTGCCTGTCCACTTCGAAAGGAGCCGGCTGGCCAGGAAATCACCGGGTCTTGGACAGGTCAGGGAATCAGCAGGGATCTTTGGAGAAGCCTGCATGTTATGCTCCACAGCTGTCTCTTCGTGCCCTGAAAAAGTCAGCCACATCCAAAAACGGAATTTCAGAAACTCGGGGACTAAGGCTGTCTAATTAAAAAGCAGATCAACATGCAGTTCCCCAGGAGCACAGAAATCCAAAGAGGAAATTAGCTTCTGCTCTCATTTCATGCGGGATCTCTGACTGGGAGGTAACGGGTAATTATGCAAAGCATCCCTGAGGGTGTCACAGAGTCTGAGCTGAGGCAAAGGTGACTTGAGCTTTGAACCCCAGGCACTGGCTTTGTCAGCTCAGCCTTCTTGGGAGAAGTGGGGATGTATGAGAATGGGAGCCATTTTGGAATGTGACCACGGAGGAACCAGAGGGCAGCTCTCCCAGTCAGTGATCAATGAAATATGACTGAGTGTATGAATCTCTGTCTTTCCATCACAGTGGTGGAGGTTATAGCTGCTCTTGCTTCATCATCGTTGCTGTCTATCCTCCTCCCGTCTGAGGGAGTGGAAACAGTACTCATCTTAGAACTATTTGCAGAACTCAGCAAGAATTTGAAACATTCTTAGGTTAGTTATGCTTACTGTGACTTGATTGTCCTCATTTAAAAATGCTGAGGGAGATTGCATCTTAGAATGCCCAAATGGAGAAACATATGCAGATTGACAAAGGTGAAAAGAACAACGGTCTGATGGATTTTACTGCATCAGTCCAGGATATTCCACACGATTGCTTGTGTCAGACCATGGAATACAGTAGGATATAGACTCTTATGTTCATAATCATGCTAAGTCATTCTTGGAGCAAAAACTTCATAAACTGAGAGGAATGAAAACTTCACTTCTTAGATATCATTTCTGGGAGTGAGGATTGAACCCAGGGTTAAGTTGCCCACATTCCACACTGGAATCCCTGGGTTTAGTTCCTGCTGAGACAGTGCTGGTGACCCAAGTATTTGGATTCCTACAATCCACACAGAGGATCTGGACCAAGTTTTCAGCACTGGCTTGACGCTGCTGGAGCCTTGGCCAAAGTGAGCACTTGAGGGAGTGAACCAGCTGTCCCAAATCAACTTAAAAAATGAAGAATAAACAAAACATATCACTCTCTGCCTCTAAAATGTAAATTAATTCCCTCTTCGTGTCTTTAATTCAGGAGATTTAAAATAAAACATTCTGCCCATGAAACATTTTTGATGTTTCCTATTGGAAAGGAGTGACAGGCTAGATGAGTTAGCAGTGACATCATTAAAAAAAGACAACCAGTTTAGATAAGAACAACAAAAAAAATCTGTACAATGTTGAGGCTGAGGTGGAACCTCAGAGAGCAACCAGCCCATGTACTTTATTTTAAAAAGTGTGGGAAAAACTTGTGTGGGGATTTCCTTAGTAAATTAGGGGTGTGTTTACTAATGTAGCATTCAGGATGAGACACTGATTCAGTAATTGTGAGGCATAAAAGGCACTGAATTGGTCCTCTTGGATAATGACTTCCCAATAAAATGTAATCAAGATTTGAATCATCATTTTTTTATACCTGTAGGAAGTATAAGGAGGATCCAATCTGCCTAGTATTCCCATATTTAATTTAAAAGGATGGCTTCATATAATATTTTATTACTTACTTATTTATTTAATTGGAAAGTCATATCTACAAAGAGGAGAAGAGACAGAGAGGAAGATCTTCCCTCTGCTGACTCACTCCTCATGTAGCCACAGTGATCAGAGCTGAGCAGATGCAAACCAGGAGCCAAGATCTTCTTCCGGGTCTCCCATGTGGCTTTGGGTTATCCTAGACAGCAGGGAACTGGATGGGATGTGGGGTTGCTGGGACACGAACAGGCACCCATATGGGATCCCGCTGTATGCAAGGTGAAGACTTTATCCACTACGCCACTCTGCCGGATCCAATGATTTATTTTTAAAGACTCAATCTGTATTTGAAACCTAACTTCTTAAGAAACAAAATCAAGTATAGTCCTAAGACTAATAACTTGTAGTCCTAAACTTTTCCTAAGTTACAGCTAAGAATATATGTTTGTTTTTCTTTTTCTAACAAGGATATCACAAATGGTTGAGGAAGACTTTGCTTGCATCTATGCTACTTAATGTTCTCTCAGTGGAAATGCTTTGTTGTGAGTGGTTAAGTTTTCCTAACTGTGTTCTGGGATATTGATGGAGAGGTTAAAGGTCCTCATGTTTAATTTAATTAATATTAATGCTGTATGATCTACTTATTTTCAGACATTTTTGGACACAAAGTTAACTGAATGGCAACAACTGATCAAAGCAATTTGACAATAAATGTAACTGAGGGCAGAAGGACATATAAGCCAGGACAAAACAATGTCATGAAATATGTAAAACAGCATGATTGCCTTGACAGGGGTTGTGCATAATCAATGTAATATTTCTCAGTATTTAATCTTAAATTTTCCATAATGGTACATGGGAAACTATATTTATTAATATGAATAGAAGTTGTCTGACTAAATCCTTAAGCAACTGTGAAAAATTGAGAGGTAATGTCTTGACATGACATACTGAAAACTGTCTTTATATTCATAGGTGATTTATAGCTCTTAGCTTCATAAACTTCCAACCCTCTTTTCTAGCACATTCTGCGTAAAATATTTAAATATATTGCTTATGGGGGAAGGGAATACACATATAGATTAAAAAATAATATTAAAGCCAATTAAAGACTTGCGTGTGACTGTAAGTCTAAAGTCTTTATTGTGTATTTCTGTTTGAAAAAAATTTTCATATGAGTACATCTTACAATTTTTTCTAGAATTTATTTTGTTAGATTTCAGCAATATAGGTAAACAGATTTTCAAATAGTGAATGTGTAGACTGAAAGACAGCCTTCCAACCACACAGCATTAGAATTCAGGATCCAGAGGAGGAAAACACAGCATGAATAGAAGAGAGACACTTTGTACCTCAATACGGCAGAGCTCCCCAGAGGCTGTTTTGGCTTCCAACATTGGTTGTGGAAAAATCAGCTGCAGCTACCTGAGCCTATGGAGGTCTAGTCTGTGCCTCGTCACCTTGCTGCTGAGTCCTCGGGGAACCAGGTCAAATAAGCCATGCCCTATTGTTACAGCAGAGTGTTCAGGATGTGGCTGCAGTGGTCAGGTCAAAGGAGGAGGAGGTGGATGGGAAGGACCCACCTTGATGGGAAAGCAGGAGGCACCATAGTTGAGCACCAGCACTTTGATTCATGTGCCATTACCTGAGATGCACTGTCAAGGACTCTCAGCCATCAAGCTCCTCTGCTGGCACATGACAGGCACTGTCAGAATATTTGAGGGATTCTAGTCACTTTGTTATCCAAGAATGACATGTCCGCCAAAGCAGCCTGGAACTAGAATTTCAAGCACTGAATACCCCTCCAGAGCCCATATAGGAGGTGGCACACTAAACAGATTTGCAGACCTAGTCTACACGGCCAAGAACAACACACAGACCAGATGCTGGGAGATCCAGAAGAGACTCCTGGCTCCTGGATTCGGATCGGCTCAGCTTTAGCCGTTGCGGTCACTTGTGGAGTGAATCAGCAGATGGGAGATCATTTTTTCTGTCTCTCTTTCTCCCTGTATATCTGCCTTTTTATTAAAAATAAATAAAAAAAATAACATAAGAACATCAGACAGGTTTAAGCCAAGATGCAGTCTTCAAGGGCCACACAGAGAACTTCTACACACAAGGTGATCTGTCAATGCAATCTCTATGAGAATCAAGCTGAGTTTACTCACCCAGTCTAACTGAGGGTTTAACTCACAGGCAGTCTAAACTAGCTACTTAACCAGCTCCCATGTGGTTACAGTTTTTTACATTTTCTGACAGTGTGAGTATGGGCAATGAAATAAGTTTAAACAAAACAGATTTATGTGTGGTTTCAATCACATTCAAAGTTGAGTGGCTACCTGGTAACAGGACCATGCCTGGCTACTGATTAAGGAGCTCACTTACGTCCCCACACTCAGATACAATCTACATGCAGGTAGAAGCAAACAGTGGGGTTGTGATTTTTTTTTCCTATCATTCACTTAAGAATAAATAAAGCGTGCTCCTTCCTAATGTTGCCAGAGTCACTGAGTTTAATGAAAAGTCACGTTACCTGGGGAATAGGCCCAGGGCATCTTTGCAGTTCAACAGCATCCCTAGTCCAGCTGACACAGACGTCTGTAGTCCAAATTCCACCTAAAAATTCATCCATTTGAAAGGTACGGTAATAGAGGGAAGGTGGGAGGGAGGGAGAAAACAGAGGGAAGCAGGTATTCTTTCCTATGCTTCACTCCGAAGTGATCCTAAAGGCCACAGTTGGGTCAGATTTACAGAAGCCAGTAGCTAGGGAAACAAGTCAGGTCTCCCACATGGGTGGTAGGGACCCAAACACTTGAACCATCTTCTGATGCTTTCCCAGGCACATTAGCAGCGAGCCACATAGGCAGCAGAGCAGCTGGGACTCAAACAAGCTCTGGGTTGCCAGAGGCAGCTTAATTAACTGTGCCACCACATCAGCACCACTATCCCCTTCCATTCTTAGGCCCCCATGGTGAAATAGCAAGGCGTAAAAGTATCAGATGGCCAATAATGCTTTCTGAAAAATTCGCATCTACAGAGAAAAATAGATGACAAAGGAATGTCAAAAGAAGTAACATCAATTACCTTTACAGAATCAAGGGCAGTGAGGCACACCCCACAAATACACTCCTGATCCAAGGTGTTATCAGAACCTTGCTGCAGAGGTGCCCAGGCACAGAACAGGCAAGCACACCTACTAACTGGGGCCCGGGTTGTCTTCCAATTACTGCTGGTATTCCTGGCTGTTATTTCTTCCTTCTTTCCACTCCTCCCTTGTCTCTTTCTCCCCTTTCTCCCTCCTATACTTCCTCTCTCCTCTCCTCCTTTTCTTCCTTGACAAGAGTGCATCCTCAATCTCAGAAGACATAGGATATTTAAAAAAAAAGCTATGTTAGCAAACACACAAAGGGCAAAGAGTCAACAGTGTCCATTTCAAGAGAAATCTTTTATTGCCACAAAATTGTAATGGATTACCTTCATCCAATGTTTACAACAAAAAAATGTGAAGAGCTTGTAAAGGAACAAAATCAGGAGAATCAAGTTCAAGTCCATTGGGGAAAGAATACTGAGAATCAGGAGGATGACTTAAAACAAATATACTGCTAGAATAATGAAGATATTTTTTGATCAACTTGGTAGAGTCTCAACGGTCTCCATAAATACAACAGAATAAGCAAAACCAAGAGTAACAGGGAGATTCCACATTAGAAGTGTTCGGCACCCTCAAACAAACACTTTAGTTTTTGGAATGAAGAGAAGCAAGGGAGAAAACAGATGCAGTGCCGCCGGAAGCCTTATGTGAGCAAGCCAAAGGAACCAGCTTTATGTTTGTAATAAAGCATCACCACTGCCAAGAGAGAGCTTAACACTTCGTCCTGTGCAAAGATGCTCTGGACCATGCAGTGGTTTTCCCTTTATGCCCAGTACAGGTTGGGATGTGGCGTGACAGCTTGCAGGAAGAACGCAGAAAGATTTCATGATCTCAAACACACTGCTGTAAAGCTGCTTCTTCTGGCAGCCTCAAAGATAGTATCTCCCAGGGTTAGTTTATAAGGAATGTGGCTGTCACCCTCTACTACCCATTAAAGCTTCTAAGAAGCTACAGTTATCTAGGGCTGGTTTGCCTTTAAAGCTTGTATGCTTGTAATTGCAATAAATAAAACTGAACAATTTGGAAAGAATGATTCTTTCCCCATGCATTGCACAGGAGGGCACCAGTTCATCTTTGCAAAGCAATCGTGTCATTGTTTTGTTTCATATCAGTATCTCCATATCCAGGGGTTTTGCTCTCCTTTTTTCTCTCTCTCCCCATTTTTTTTCCTTTGAGAGTAGAGGACAAAGCAGTGCATGCAAGATGGTGACAAAACATCACTTTGGGTCCAGGTTGGGATTGAGGCCCACAAGCATGTGTACTTTGTATAATATTTGTGTTGCTTCTTATGGAATCAGAATTCCAATCACTTCTCTTAAAAAAACAACAAATTATGTAGTAAAACAACATTTCTCAGTTACAGCTTCACAAACATTATTCTATTTCCTTAATTTTTACCTCTTTAAAAACGTACATTTTTAAGTTGATTTCATGTAACTAGAGGGTGGGAGAGGTTAGCATAGGCTGGGAGAGAGGGGGGTCTGTGGAAATTTCATGGAGAGAAGATGGTTAATGGATACAAGGAATATATCTGGTAGGAAAAAATGACTTCTAATGTTCTGTTGCTATATCACAGGAGGATAGCCATGGCTGATAATTAATCGTGTGCCTCAAAATAGCTAGTAGGGAGGATTTTGACAAAGAAATGACAAATGTTCTAGGTGATGGAAATTCATTACCATGATCTGAACATTATAGCCAGCCTACACTATTGAAATACCACATTATACCACATACAGTTGTACCATTTTATGTATCAGTTAAATATATTAAACTAAATAAAATACAAAGAAAATTACATATCTTAAATATTGCTTTTGTTTTCTGTTACAATCTAAATCAGCATCTTTTGAAGCACCTGTTGGAAAGGCAGCTTCCTAGGCTGCATTCATAGTGTACTAAACTAAAATCATAGGAAAGAGCATCCCAAAGTCTATAATTAAAGCAATCTCTTAGATGATGCTCATACATTGCTCTAATTATGGTTTAAAAATTATTACTTATATTTTTGAGAAATACTGACCAAAAGACAGAAAAGCAGGCAGCTTCCATCTAGTGGTTTACTCTCCTCAATGCCAGCAACAGTCAAAGCTAAGCTGGCAGAAAAACGAAGCTGGGAACCTAGCCTAAGACTTCCCGATGGGCAGCAGGCTCCCTGGCACCTGAGCCAGCATCTGCTGCCCAGTAGGGTGTATATCAGCTGGAAGACAGAATGCAGAATGGAGCTGGGGCTACAAGATGCATTTTAGCATTGGATGTGGGCATCTTAGTCACGATGCCAAGCATCTGCCTCCTAACAAGTGTTGCTTAAATCAATTCTGTAAGCTTGTTCTAAAAAATTTCAATTCAATGACTTCCAAAGAATGACACAAATTGTGTAGACTTCAATTCTACAAGGAACATATATGATTATATAGATAACATGGAAAAATGTCCTAAAATAATGTAGACACAGATTCTTTAAACCCTGTTTTCGGTACATACATTCTGTCTTTGCTCAGTTTATCCTCTTCACCACAGATATTTATGAATCTGGATATCATTTCATGCCAAATTTAGTGCAATCATCTGCCTCCTTCTTCTGACTCTGTATTGGCAGGAATGCCCTGTCTTAATTCAATAATCTCTATATGGTTTTATTCAAGTACAAGAAAGTCAACATAAAGTCTTCATGAGTGGCCTTCCTCGTAGCCAAACACACAACACAAGCAACCCGCAAATGCTATTAGATGTTTGAGGGAAGTTGAACTTTGACAAGATTAAGAAGGATCTGCATTGGTTCTACATCCAAATTTCTCTTTTACCCAGCAAAGCAGCTTTCAAGCAATTGTCACGCCCTGCAATCTTCAAAAGTTAACTTCAACTCAAAGCTCTCTTTAGCATGCTAGTGCTTTCTTATCTTTGCACTAGAACATGCATACTGAATAGCCCCAATGAAGGGAGACTGCAAACACAAGTAGTATGAATAGTTTTCGATTCCTTGCTGATGAAGTTCTATGTGGTACAATTAACAGATGCTAACTTGTGAAGGAGTTACACATGTTTAGAATATCTGCTGGATGTTCTATTGCTTCCTGGCCAAAGTCCTTTCTGTAGCACCCTCACAAGATCAGAAAGGGCGAGACAGTGGGTTTTGGCCCTGGGCATGGTGTAGCAAGAGATCTCATGAACAAAAACCTGTCTTCTATTAAGTGAAAATCAATTTGAAATCATGCTGCACAGCCAGCTTCCAGTTTACTTGAAAGGATCAATATTTCAACATTATCTGCTAGAAGTCATATCACTGGGTGTTCATGTAAGAATTCAAGCAGAATTTGTTTCAAAAAAAGCTGTACCTCTTGCAAATGGACATGAAAGACAAAAGACACACCGTAAGTTACCTCTACCAGTTAGATAAATGATGGATCAGAAAGAAAACCACAAATAAACTGTCCATTCATTTAGTGGGTCACTTGTATTTATTTCAAATTAATTCTAAAAATACCATAGGCTATCAGTTGGCATAAAATACTTGAACTTTTGTCAGAACAATCATGTGTCAGTCATGTAAGAATGCACAGTAACTTGTGGAAAGCCAGGAGATTTTGCAAGATATGCAAGTAGGGACAATACTGAGAGCACTGCAATGTGTACCTTTCGTAAACTGTAGACTATGGGAATGGCCATGTAAAAATCTGGTGAACTTATTTTTTATTAGAAATTAATCAGAGGATCAGTTCTGACTATTTCAGCTTTGAACAAATAATATCTATTGCTGCAGTTCCGGAGGGCATTGGCTGCAGGTAAAATGGCACAACTACCCTGGAAGCTGTGGTTAGGGTAGACCAAGCCTCAACGATATGCATGCCCTTGTGCAGGAGCCAGGCTGGAGTGTGGGTCATGCTGGGCTAAGTTATCACACCTATCAGTTTGCCTGAGCCAGAGAGGGTGGCAGACTGAGCAGGGCTAGGCTGCAACACCTGCCAGTGAAAGGTGGACTAGGGTCAGGCTGGGCAAGGCAAGGCTGTAGCATCCAATGACAAAGGCCAAGAGCAGGGTGGGCTATACTTAGCTGGGGTCTCTCCAAATCGGCTACAGCACCCATTGATGAATGTGAAGATTGAATGTGTGGTGGGTAGAGCTGGGCTGGGCTGCAGCCTCCATTGGTTCACCTAAGAGACTGGGCTGGGAACAAAACTGACCCAGTAATTTCAACTACAACTGTGTGCATAGGCTGAAGTGGGGGACAGACAGAACCAGACCCTGTACTGGCAAGCACACACAAGAGTCAGGTCTGGGATCACTTCAGATTAGGTTTGCTTGGGGATTTCCCCAACTGAATCGCTGGTCTCAGCACTCCAACCATGGGGAGTATCACATTACCTGTGGTCTGACTGTGAAGTGTGTGTATCAGAGCTGGGACTCATCAGTGGCTTAAATGGAGCAGTGCACAGCATATCCAGATGCACATGCAGGACACAGGAGTCCATTTGGGCCTGCAGAGGACATCTGCCACCATAACAGAAAAGGGAGGGCAGAACAAGTTGATCAACTAGCCCAGCCAAGCTTTAGCAGCAAATATCTGTGTGGATGGAGATTTAAGGTGGACTATGTCAGCCAGTGGGCCTTGGAAGGATTTCCTTATCCTAGGATTGTCAAAATAAACAGCATTGAGAACTATTGAAGTACTGAAATCCTTTGAGAACTCTTGGAGCATGCTCCACACCACGGACCCTGGATGATGTTGAGTGGCTGTTCCCTATCACAGTACTGATGTGGTTGGGGCTGGGTGCAGTTTCTCCCCTTATCTCTCCCCTTCCTCCTATATACAGGAAGAAGAAGAAAAAAAATGTGGAAACAATGGACTATATCTAATTCCCTAACCCTTGATCCTTCCCACCCTAAGTAACTATGTAAACATCACCAAAAATAAAATAATAACAAAAGATGCACTAGAATCTCAGAACTTATAAGAATCCTTCTCAAGCAAGTCATTATAAGCATTAAGCAAAGGAACATTCACAATGGCTCCATGAGTGACACCAAAGAATTAGAAATAAGATAAATGTGCTAATAATGAAGAACTGGAATGATACAATCATTCAATGGACATTGAGTTAAATATGATGTGATTATTTATGGGTTATGTACATTTCTATAGCACATATATGCACTGTATACTTATAGGAAACTGTATGTGGAGAGTTTTTAGGATATATTAGCTCATGCTCAGAAGATACTGTAGAGCATCAAAAAAAAGGGGAGTCTAAACAAACACAGTGATTAGTACAACTCAGGCATCTGTATGCATGTATGTGTAATTTTTGTGAATTTCCAGGGTGGGGACTGATTTAAGAATCCAATAGGAGCGAATGCTGAATGTGCATTTCAAGGAAGCAGAGGTTGTATGGGAACAGGGGGATCAGACTATCCTAGAAGAGTTACACTCACAACCTCTGCCATCTCAGGGCTGGCATTCCCAGCCTTCTTTCCCACTGCCAGCACCTCAGTCAGAGAGACACTAGAGCAAGGATCAGGTCGAGTGAGCTGTGGTCCTGGTATTGCTGCTATTATCTCTTCAAAGGCAACATGAAGTGTTAGACTAGTCCATGATCTTGCATTAGTTTATATTTTTTTCCTTTTCAAATGAAATAATTTATGACACTGACTAAAAATTCCCAGCAGCATGACAGGTCTTGACTAGTTCTTCTACTGAAAACACTGAAAAATCCAAACTGAAACACTATAGACCATTTAAGACTCAAGGGCCAAAACCAAGGGAAAGCAGTTAGGCACCGAACACGATGCTGTTTGTGAGGCATTTGCCATCAGGATGAATCCTAGCATCCCTTTCCACAGTGCAATGAAACAGAAGAGGCATCCAGAGTCCTGGGAACCTGTACAAGGAGGCATGCAAATGGCCTACACGCCTCGTGTAAGAGTGAATCAGAAATTACAGTCCTCCCATGAGACCGAAAGGAAGAAATACCACAAAATGGAAAATCCAAAGTATAAAGATTCAGAGGAAACAGGCAATAAAATCAGACCTGTAAGGGAGGCACAAATTGCAAAGCAAGTTTAATGAGAAAAAGCACACTTCAGCAAGTCTGAAATGACTCAGAAAAAACAAAAAGCAAGAAACTTCAGAAACACCAACTATTTGACAAAGAAGCAATCATAACATGTAGAAACTATAAAAAGGTCATTAGCATAGCAGCTGGTTGTGTATAAACTAAAATTGAAATGTCAATGAAGTAATCACAGGATGTGGTTAAGAACTTGCATTTTCTAACATATTGGTCACTCGATACTATGTCAATTAACTTCATGATGTTGTAAATTGTTGTTGAAGTTGTGTAGTGGCTTTTCATTGGAGGGGATGATATTGTGCCAGCTCTACTTTCAGACCAGGGATGGTCTCCCAATGAAACTGTTGAATTAATTTATCTGGACAATAAGATGCTGGACTTTCTGCATAGTCCATGCCCTCAATGAAGGAATCCTGACTGGATATGAACCGTACTACTGCAAAAATATGGAGGAATTCAATATGGGGAGAGGGCTTTTTGGAGGGGCTGGGGGAACCCCAGAGCCCATGAAACTGTGTCATAAAATGAAATATATACAGAAAGTCTTTAAAATTAAAAACTAAGAATTGTCATGTGCAGTGTAGAACTAATGAAATCAAAGGAAGACTCATTGGAAATTCTGAAGGAGAACCAGATGGAAGGTTCTGAGCGCTGAGCTGCTCTTTGCTCAAATAAATTACTAGGTTTAATTCATCAGAAGTCTTTCTTTCCAACAGAGTTTGTGTCTCAAAAGCAATAGTGCAAAAGTAGTAGCAATCTCCATGAAGGGAGATTAATCTGTAATCTAAAATACGCATGCTTAGTGACAATAGCTTGCAAAAACAAAGGCGGAATAGAGGTAGTTTTGGATATACTTAGGCCAAGTCAAAGGCAAAACTACACAAAAATATGCATTAAGGGAAATGTCACTCTTTTTTTCTGATTCCCAGCTACACTTGCAAGAAATAGACTATGTTGGAATCAAATACTATTGAGCTGTCATCCCTGTGTTGCTTTCTGAAATTAAGGGCATATATAGGCATATCTTCTCATTGCCTCTTCTAATATAAGAGATAGCAAAAGATACACACTGTCCAGAAGTTTGCTTCAATGAAAATGTTTTGCTTCTGAACAAATCAAGGGCTACAGAAAAAATCTGTGATTAAAATTTTGAAAATGTTTAGGACTAAATTTTACTGATTAGACTATCTATATATTGAAACACACTACTGAAGCTATTTTGGAAGAATGATGTCACTATCTTAAGAAGACAAGACAAAGGGCTGGAGTTGTGGTACAGTGGGGGTAAACCGCTGCCTGCAAAATGGGCACCCTGTAATCAGAGCTGCAGTCCAAGCCTCAGCTGATCCACTTCCAGTCTGTGTTCCCACCTACGTGCCTGGGAAAGCACGGGAAGATGGCTTAGTGTTTTCACCTCTGCCAATCATGTCAGAGATCCAAATGAGAGATTGCTCCTTCTCCTCCCTCACTACCTCCTTCTTTGTAGCTTTACCTTTCACATAAATAAATAAATAAAAAAAGAAGTCAGAAAGAAAGCATCAGAATAAAAGCAAATGAAACAGAAGGAAGAAGAAAATAAGAACAGATGACTGCAGTAACAAACATGTTGCATCAGAGGGAGACAAGACAGGCAGAGGTTATGCTTGAACAGAATTTACTAACTTATCAGAAGGAAGGAATGAGATACATTTAAATATTGAATAAGATTTTAAAAATGTAGAAAGAGGATATTTTTAATAATGTTATACTAATAAGTTATTCTTTGAAGCTACAACCAAAACAACTCAAGGACGGACAGGCACATTGCACAACATCATATCTGTAAGGCATTTGGAATCATTAAGTTAAAAAGATTCCTAAAAGAAAACACCAGGTGGTATTTATTACTCATAAGTTCCACCAATTTTTCAAAGAGTTACAAAGTTTCCCAAGTTATATTAAAAGAGAAGGAAAGAAGAGTATTTATAAAACCATTTTTCTAGGAGAAAAATAGCATGATCATGATATTAAAACCATAAAGGATAGCATGAAATGAATCACCTTAGATCTAAGAAGAAAAACAACACAATGGAACAAAATCAATTGAGTATGAAATGTATAGGAAGGAATAAAAGTCAAGAGTACTTAATATGTTGCTTAAAAAGAGAAAGAGCAGGGAACCCAACTGATGAAAAATTAGGGATCATTATCAAACATACGGGTTAAAATTAAATGATTGGTTGCACAGAACTGGAGACGTGATTTATTCAGATCTGGTGTGTCAAACTGTGGGAGGAGAATGGTTTTCCGAGAATCTGAGAAAATTTAAAGTAATCTTAAAAAGCGAATAATTAAAAAAATAGATTCTTACCTCACAGCACAAACAAGAATCAATTTAATACGGATTAAGAAATGGATGTAGAATGCAAAATTGCAAAGCTTTTAGAAGATGATATATAAAAAAGATCTTTCTGGTCTGGATTAGGGAAAGGCATTTAATTTAACACACAGTCAACAGTGTAAGATTCTATTGTAGCAGGTAAGCGAACAGGAGACCCATCCTACAGGAAGCAGAAAGGATGTTCAAAACCCAGTTCGGACAAATTGTGGCTTGAGGGAAACTAACAGTCCAGTCAGCCAACACAATACAGTGGCTTTTTCCTTGTACCCTAACCAAGGCTGGTTATCATGTAAGACAACAAACAGGTGCTTGTAAGAATGCAAAGGAAGATGCAATTGGCACTCATCAATAGGAAATAATATCCATTGAATATCTTGCATAAGTAATAAATAAATCTTAAAGGTTAATATAGTCACAGAGGGCTTACCTTCCTATCAATATTACCAGTTGCAGTACATCAGCACCTGAAAGCTACATTTAACATTTTCATCTGTAAGACAGGGAGAATGAAGTGATTTCTGAAGCATATAAAAATGATATATAGCCAGGGACATCTGCCATGAACTATACCTAAAAGTATTTGGTTCTAAAACAATGAATCATGGATAGACCCATTAAAAGCTGAAGTTAGAGAACATAAGAATTTTCCCTCCAGGTCAGGGCTCTCACTAGCTTGTGATCTCATAGTCATTGGCATAAGTATTTTAACCCTTGTGGTTTCTTATATGTGTTTCTTGCTTTGATAAGAAGCATTGAATCTAGGGAACTGTAAAATATTTCTTGTCCATCTTCTCTCCTACCACTTCCCCTCTTCACTTCCTCTTCCCCTTTTCTTCTTTCTTTCCTCTGCTGTTTCTTCCTCATCCCTCAATTTCTCCTTCCCTTTCTTTCTTATTGTGGAAACCAAAGCTACTGACAACTGAGGCAGAAATGTTCTCTACTCATCTAGAAATAGCCAAGATACAAGTATACTTCAAACTAGTCTCCATAAAGGAAAACTCAGCCCAGTATATTTCCTTATCGGATGCTTACTGTATTCTCTTACATCTGGGTCAGTTTGTCTCTGGAGAGAGAAGAAAACCTTATTTTCCCTATCTAAATAATTTCAGGCACATTGCAGACCAATAAACTATGCCTGACACAAAGCAATGATTATTTCATAAGGATAAGTCCTTGTGAAACAATCATTAATGTCTAGACTTAGAACTGTGACTCCTTTAATAATGACAGCAGATGTGAAACATGGGCTGTCTTCTTCCCTACAAAAACTATTTTGTCATGCTGGATACAAGAACAATCAAAATGCCACTTTAGTAACTATCCTGAGACAGTACTGACCTCTGTTTTTAAGCTTCTAATTCATGTATTCAATTCAAGTCAACAAATGCAGAGGAACAGGTATTTACCCTAATGGTTAAGACTCTCACTTCCTACAATGGAGTACCTGAGTTCAATTCTTTGTTAGGATTGGCTCTTGTTTCTGAGCCCATCTTCCCATTAGTGTGCATCTTTGGAAGCATCAGTGCTTGCTCAAACAATTGGGTTCCTAACACCCACATGGGAGGTCCAGACTGTGTTCCTGGTTTCTGCTTTTGTTGTGGGTTTTGGGGGGAGTGAACCAGCAGATGGAAACTCTGTCTACATGAGTCTTTGGGTTTCTCTCCTTAAAAGGAAGTGGGTCTTGCTCTAGGATGTTTAGCATACCATTATGTCTCTCAGCCTAAGTCTCCTGCTGTCAGAGCTCAGCAAGTAGGGGCAGCAAAGGGCACATTCTCCCACCTGGTCAATGGCTTCTAAATATGCAGGACCAAGTCAGTCAGCACTAACTTTAAAGCATCTCTTTGGTGCTACAACGTCACTGAGGTTAATGGGATGTCCTGTCTGCTTAGACTCACCCTCACTCTGTACACTGAAATATACACATTGCCCCACCCACCCCAACAAAAGATTTCAAAGACTCTTTATAGATATCATTTCTGCTTTGGCACCTCTTCTCTGTTTTGCCGACTTGTGCCTCCTTTTGCCTCTGTCTTCCTATGTTCAACCTAGCCTGAAACTTTAGCCATGAGGACAAAGGAAGACACACAAATGTCCAACAAGCATCAGTAATCATCATGGAATTGCAAACCAAAGCCAGAGAGAGATAAACCATCACACAGAATGATTACTATCAAAACAAAACAAGGAAAGGGGAACCCTTACTCACTGTTGGTGGAGGTGCAAGTATTATACCCATGATAGAAAAGAATATAAATGTATCTTTAAAAACTAGAATTGAAACTTCCACATGATTCCACAATCTCACTTTTGGGTGTGTGTCCAAATGAAATCATGTTGTTCAAGTGACATTTGCACTCCTGTATTTATTATAGTGCTTTTCACAATAGCCAAGATAGAAATCAATTCAGGTGTCTACTGACATGAGCGAATAAGTGAATGATAAAAAAAAGTGCCAGAGATATACAATGGAATATAATTCATCCATCAAATGGATGTATTTTCTCATTCATTGGAGCACTGAAGGGTTTGGAGTTCTCACTGTTAAGTGAAATCGAGTCAGGCATAGGAAGACACACATCATATCTTTGTACCTACATATAAAAGCTGAAATAGTTGATCTCATAGAGTGTAGCAGAACAGAGACTATTAGAGCGCAGGAAGAGCAGGGATGGAGGGAGGAATGGGAGAGGATTGTGGATGTGTACGAGTGCAGAGGGACAGGAGTAAAACCTTTTTTTTCTGAAAATATTTACTTTTGATTTATTTGAATGGCAGAATTATAGAAAGAGGAGAGACACAGGAAGAATCTTCCATCCATTGGTTCACTCTACATATCCCAGCAAAGGTCAGGAATGGGACAGGATTAAGCCAGGAGCCCAAAGCTTTTTCGGAGTGTCCCACATGGGTGTGGGGACCGTTGGACTTAAAATAATCTTCTCTGCTTTCCTAGGCAACTAGTAGGGAGGTGGATAGAAGTGGAGAAGCTGAGACTTGAACCTGTATCCATATAGGATACTGGTGTCCCAGGCAGAGGCTGAATTCGCTGTCACAACTCTGGCAAGGAATAACTTTGATCTTCTCCAGCAGAGTTAGGTAACTAGGAGCTAACAACTAATTGTGTGTTTCATAGGTTTGTGCTGAGAGCATTTTGAGTGTTTCCATCACAAAGAAATAATACATGTTTGAGGTGATGGGAATGTAATTACTGCAACCCAGTCATTATGCCTTGTATGAACGCACCGAATGCCATTTACAACCTATAAATATGTACAATTATATATGTCAATTACAATGAAAATGTATATCAAGAAAAAGGAAACAAGGACAGAGTTTGACATCTTGATCCTTATTTCCTTTTTTAGAAAGATTTATTTATGTGAAAAGCAGAGTTGTAGATACAGAGGGAGACCTCAATATATGAGAATGGCCTCATCCAAAGCCAGGAGCCAGGAACTTCATTAGGGTCCCAAAGGGTACAGTGTCCTAAGTACTTGGGTCATTTTCTCCTGCTTTCCCAGGTATAATAGCAAGGGGCTCAGCTGGGAGTGGAACAGCTAGAATACAAACAGTACTCATGCGAGACAGCAGCATTGCAGGTAGTAGCTTAACCCGCTCCACCACAACCCATTGTTGTTTCACTGATTTCTAATACATACCCCACACGGCTCACACTCAGGCTGAGTTCCTGGCTCTTCTCCTGGGAGCTGTGAACGTCTGATGAAGACATTATGCCAACACCGGGCCAACAGTGTAAGGAAATGAATTTGTTGTGCCTGTTTTACCTGCAAAGTCACCTCATGTTTTCTGCTAGAACATTTTGCAGTCCCTTTTTTCATCCCTACATTAGCATGTGCTTTGGGCATTTTCCAGTTGATACCTTCGTAGCTGTGTATTCAAGGGTCTTACCCTAAATTGGGGTAAAAAAAAGGAGCCACAAGGAGAGTGTGCCTGTCACTCTTTTGAGTTGAGATGCTGTATTTGCCAATGGTTGGACTTTAGGATCCTATAACCTTCACCCTCTGGTTATATGCCTTAGGTATGTCATCTGTTAAGAAGACCTTATAAGAAAAACAAATTCCCAGGTTGTTGCTGGTGATGAAAAGGGATCTATTCTTCAGGGTTCTTTGAGAAATATGCTGATGGCATGTATGTCATAGTGAAAGAGATTTGTGGGCTGGGTGCTGGATGGGCCTGCATATTTGATCATGAAACCTGGTACGTTCCAATATCTGTCAAATGTCAGCGAGCCGGACAGCAAGGAAAGGCTGGTATTTTTAGTTTGAGTTGCAAAGTAAGAAAAAATAAACTGATGTCCTAGTTTAACATGGTGAGGAAAAATTCTTACTTGGGAAAGACTCAGCCATTTTGTTCTGTTCAGGCCATTAACTGATTGCAGAGGCTCACTCACCATAGAGGTAATTTGTTTTGATCACTCTACCACTAATTTTAATGCTCACAGAAATATTCAGAAAATTATTTGACTAAATAACAGGGTATCCCTTTGGCCAAGCTGGTACATGCAATTAGCCATCATAGAACCATCCATTAGGGATGTAGGCAGCTTCTAGAAGCTGAAAGTGACACCCAGGAAACAACCAGAAAAAAAAGTGGGCTCCATCATTACATGGAACTGTCTTCCGCCAACAAGCTGCATGAGTTTAGTGGTGTATCTTCGCAGAGGAGACCGCCTCCCCACTCCGCCCCCCAGGAGAGAACATAGTACAGACAGACTTTGATTTTGGCCTTGTAAGACACAGAGTACATGAATTGTTACACTCTACCCTGAACTTTGGGCTAACAGACCTGTGGGATTACAAAGTTGTGTTGTTTTGAGCCACTGGATTAGAAGGGCGTTTCATCAGAATTTTCACGTTGTTCTGGCCTTTTCCAGTAAAACGCAAGGGCACAGGGAAAAGGAATTCCTGGGCGTTCATGGAATTTCTGGTTTCAGAAAAGAAGAAACCAGAATGAGACAAGGGGAATCATTTCCTCTCTATTAGAGCTGTTATGGAAGCAGGAACTTCCTGTCCTCAGAACTGGTGACTGGCGAGAGCCCACTGCCCAGGAGCTTAGTGGCTGCACCAGATGAAAGATCGCCATAAGCTGAATTGCTTGGCAGTCCAAGAATGTGGCCGAGGTTTTGTCGTTGCCTCCACGGGATTTTTGCACTAAGCATGCATTTACATTAACTCATGGTACTGATGGGCAGAGTCTGAGGCCACCTGCGCTAGAGCAGCCTCACCATGGAGTTCTCTGTCTCCACCCAGTTTTCCCTTACATCTAGGCTTTCTAGGGAGACTTCCCAAGTTCTCCCAAGCATTGTCTTTTCTGCTCACCTCTACAGTGGTCAACCTCTTCTGCTCTTATACCGCTAAGTGTGGTGATGGCTGTTGGAACTACCAGCTCACAATTCCTTCAGGTTCCCATGTCTCATTGTCAGGATCCGTATCTCTGTCTCCCACATGTGTAGCAGTGGTCTAAGTACTTGGGTATTCATCTGCTGCCTCACCAGGCACATTAG
This sequence comes from Ochotona curzoniae, assembly GCF_017591425.1. Lineage (NCBI taxonomy): Eukaryota > Metazoa > Chordata > Mammalia > Lagomorpha > Ochotonidae > Ochotona > Ochotona curzoniae. The sequence continues at coordinate 27,260,341 of NW_024467115.1, read as the reverse complement.
CAGGGAACTGAGTCAGAAGCGGAACAGGTGGGACTTGAACAGGGCACGCCATTGCTGTAGGCAGTGACGTAATGTGCTATGCCACAGCTCCAGCAGCTGTTTTGCAACACACCCTCCAGATGCTCATGTCTGTGTGCTCTTTTCAAGATTCAAATATTTAGATTTTATTGCTACAAAATGATCAGGTACCATTTTTTTTTAAAAAAAAATAAGGTCAGAAAATATTGTAGCCTCCCCTACCTTCTCCCCTCAGAGCTAGTTTATTAAGTTAAAGTAGGAAGAAATGTGCTTTCAAACAAACAGACAAAATTAGACCTTTCAAACACTTGTCATTAAAAGACAGTTTGTTGAAACTTCAGACAGGTTAAACGTATGCCACAATTTGAGTGAAAAAATTAGCTTTCCAGGGTTGCAATTACAACCCTACTTAGTTGCCATGGTGATCACACAGCATATGGATTTTGTCAGATAAAGACGCCAGGGGTGGTGAGAAGGGACAGTGTGTTTTTTGAATCACCACATGCCAAGTGTCAACTCTTCAGCAGTTCTTTCACCAAAAAAAAAAAAAAGAAAAAAAATTTAAGGAAATAAATGTATCTGGATTGGAATGGGGGTTGGGGAGGAGAACAAGGGTTTGGAAGAGTAAATCAGGGAAAATAACTAGAAATGTTGAAAGAAAATATGAATTTAAAATAACTCAAACCTTAATGGCACATTGTATAATAAGAGCTCCTTAGGGCTTTGGTGTTAGACGCACCCTGTTCTGAAGAGAGGAGTAGTCAGTGATATTTTATGATTTCACAAATGGCCAATCCGTTTCACCTCTCTTTGTGGTTACAAAAATAGGAAGAATTTTATATGCCATGCTCCCTCCCCTAACGTAACTCTATGTGCACTCAGGGCTATTCTTGATGATGATATTGTCAATTTCCCCAGGCTGGTATGTCTCTGTGCTGGGGATGTCTCTGTGTTGAAGTATGGGGCTGGAACATGATCTTTAACAAGAACAAACCAACCCTTGGAACTCACAACTTAGAGTTCTCAATGTATAGCTGCCTTCCTTTCTTATTCAAGGTGTACACACTCGCAAGGATGACACCTGCTTAGACAGCAGGTCTAAGCAGTGATGGTGAAAGATGGTTGCCACAGCTCTGTCTACTGCAATGTGTGGAGTGAGTCTCGGGCAGCTTGCTGGGTCCCCAGGGTTCAACAGCAGAAGGCAACCTCAGTAGTGACAGCTCCTGATTAGACGGATTTAGCATTTCCACTGGGGAGGCCATTCCTCTGAGCAATCAACACTGGACCGATGCTACACAAGACGATGGTGGAGTAAGGAACTGGAGTAAATAAACAGGGTCTTGTGGTGGAGGGTCCCTCAGCGGGGAGACAGAGAGATGGGTTGGTAGGTCAGAGCCTATTCCAGACAGAACATGTAAGAAGACCAGACATGGAAGCCACGTAGGAGCCACGAGGTGCAGGATGCAACCAATAGCCAAGCAGAGGTCTGGGGATGGATCCCAAGCAAGACACTGGGATTAGGAGCAGTCGGGAATTTGCCTCAGACAGATGAGGAGCAGAAAAGGGTCCAAGGAGGGTGGTTGTAGATGAGGTAGAGCAGGAAACTTCTGACGGACCAGGATACTGATTTTTCACGTTGCAGTTTCCTCTATAGAAATGGTGGAATTAGAGCAAATGGTTCCAGATTTTGTGAATACAATAACTGTTAGACACCCTGGAAGGATTGTCCGTGGAAAAAGACATAGGCAGTGAAATGATCACAGGATGTAATGCAGAAACCCAGTCTCCCATGAGGGGTGTGGGGACCCATGAAATTGGTCCATCCTCTGTTGCCTTCCAGGCGCATTCACAGGCAGCAGGCTCAGAAAGGGATCAGTCAGAAACTGAACTGGAGCTCCCATTGAGGACGCTGGTGTTGTAGGTGGAGGCTTACTTCTACACCACAACACTGGCCAAAGAGTTGCTGAATCAAAGCATGGTGGTGCAGAGCCAGGGAACACCTGTTCCATCATCTTCCACGAAGATGATATTCACTGGCGTGGGCACCCCCAGGGCACAGGAGCAGGCTGGTGACAGTGACCCTGAAAACCTGCCTCCACGGAGGGAGCAACTGCTTCCCACCTTTAGCAACAGCAGACATGGGGAGGGTGAGTGCTGGGCATGGTGGGGGTGGAGGTTTAGTCAACCTCATCAAGGCATTTGACCAAGCTAGGTGTCCAAATTGGATTCTGTTGCTTTCCCTTCCTTTCTGCTGAAAGTCCTGAGTCACCAGTCTTCACTTACTCAACGGCATTCCTTGCTAAAACAGAGCTAATTTCTAGCAACTGTGAACCTGTTTGAGTTTGTAAATAATGTGTCTGTCTCTTTAAATGGAAAGACATTAGGGAATAAGAGCCAAGGCTAATTATATGGTTATAGCTAATAATGAAAATGTGCCTTAGGCTTTGTGGGTGGGTTGGTGTTAGGGACTAAGCATTGGTCTCTTTCCCTTGCTTTGCACAGTTACAAAGTGATTTCAATGTGATAACCTGCAACGCTGATATTTCTAAGAGTTCACCAAATAGAAATGTGTCTGCCTGGAGAATGATTCCTCCTAAGGCAACTAGGACAGTTCGCAATCCAGGAATGTTCCCTACGAGGAACCTCAGTGGCCACAGAGGAACTGTTTATAACAGTGACAAAATACAAACCCAAATGCAAAATCCACGCTCATTTCATCCTGCCTTTTACTTCTCTTTTGAAAACAGTGTGGGGATCAGCAGCATCCACCACAGAGACGCTTCCTTAAAGCTGCACCCAGATCAACATCCAATTTAACACAGGTCAGTGAACAAGTGTTAAAAAGCAAGGTCTCGCTCCTGCTTCCAATCTATACTGGATTAAAAACAATGATTTGGAGGTGAAAGGCTGTCTGCCCAGGCCGTGAGCTCGATGCCACTCTGCGCTCTGGCTATTCTTCAGTGCTGAAATCCTTGGCACCATATTTTCCTGGGGTCATCTTCATCAGACAGGACGTGGCTCTGTCTCATCCTGCCAGAGAATTTATTGTATCGATTTGGGGAAGAAGGTTAATTGAAATGAACTTTTGCTTTTAAAGGTAGGGTTGGTGCAAGCCTTCACAATTAAAATGGAATTCTTCTCCTTTAAATGACTTGGGCTCATTTGCCTGCCAGGACAGTGTGGTGGAGAACAGAGGCAGGCATAATTTTACAACGTGCAATGCTCATTTACTTTTCTCCTGTTGCTATAACAACTCACTTTTGAACCAGACATGGTGATAGAGCGCCTTGGCTTCGCAACGACTTTCACGTTGGTTTTGTTTAGATTTTTCAATCAGTGCATTGGAACGGCAGCTAGAAGTGCAGGAAGAGATTTTACTCTTTCCTTTTTTAGAAACCTTGCTTAGGACTGGGGTTTTGTACTTTCATCATGTCTCAAGGCTTAAAAAATAAAATAATCCAAGTTCCGCACCATGCACAATTTGTGATTTTCCTGACATCAATCATGTTCCCAACCCAAGCTGCTCTTCCTTCCCTTAAAGGTAACCAGCGTCAGGCCGTGGGCTCCTAATGGAGCTGGCAACCCTTTCCGGTTGTGAATTTTCTTCTTTGGAAATGTGACTAGCAAGACTTGTGTCTTGGTAGAAATTGGGGAACGGCAGGCCCCCCAAATCTCCTTAAGCCTTGCACAACACACCGACATGCTTTGTTTTTGAATGCCTCTGAGGGATGGGAGAGTGTATTTGGCAAATGCAGAACATACAAATATTTTCAGAAAAACACCAAAGAGGAATCACACCCTCCAAGACCCCAATTCTGCTTCCATTCTCCTCTGCAGGTTCCCCACTGCTAACAGAAGCTCACGTGGGTCTGAGATTGGTGTCCTTGCTTTGGGGAACGTGAGGCTAGCCAAGGTTGATGCGAACACAGGTAGGATTAAAAATCCAACTGAAAAACAGATAACATTTGGGAGAAAATCAATGTTTTCTAGTGAACATCTCTATCTCCCTGCTTGGAAAGGTAATCCACAGAATGCTTTTCACAGCTTGATGAATTTTTTTTTTTTCAATCATAAAGTTCTGGTGGCTAAGAAATAGGACATGTGAAAATCAATGTCAGGCTATACAATCCTCTCTTCTCCCCCATGACAACACAGCAAGTAACCATCTGCCGGTTCTGCTCTTTGGAAACTGGTCCCTCCTCTTGCCTATCAATTTCATTAGGAGGAATAACTGATTTGTGATGGTCTCTATTCATTTAATATTAAGATGAGGAGCATAGAGATTGGCATAGGAAATACACATAGAATTCTAAGGCATCACATGAGGGTCATCAGTATGGGACCATAAATCCTAGCACCAACATCTAGGTTATTTAAAAATTTTTTATTTTTTATTTGAAAGGCAGGGTGACAGAAAGTGTAAAAGAGAGGGATAAGGGTAGGGTCAGGGTCCAGAGGGAGGGAGAGACAAAGGGAGAAAGAGGGAAGAGAGTGGAAGATGGGAGAATGAAGGAAGAAGAGAGAGAGAGAGAGAGAGAGAGAGAGATCTTCTAACTCCTGGCTCACTCTCCAGATGGCCAGGGTAAAGCCAGGAGCCTGGAATGCCATCCAACACATTCAGGACTGCTATGTTGGTGGCAGGGACCCAAGTACTTGGGCCCTCTTTCACTGCCATCACAAGTACATCAGTAGGGTGCTGGGCTGGAAAAAACATAGCATCCAGGACTCTGGTTACTACCCTGTTGTGGAATGTCGATGTTGCAAGTGGAGGCTTAGTCCCCTGCCCCGCAGCACTCATGTGGTCCTATGCTGTCATGCTCATTTGTTCTTGGTCATGCATACAATGTCTTCGCTTTTTGCAGACATCTTTGGAAGCTATGCTATGTGGCAGAAATGTAGACAATACATTTGTTCCTGATGGCAATGTAACAAAAAGCAACCTATCAGGGAACATTAATTACCATGACCTTTAGATAGAAATGCTTGTTTTCAATTCTGATGATCCCATTTGAATTCATCTTCAAGCACAGAATCAAAGATAAAAACCTAGTAATGAGGCTGATCTTTCCTCTTTTTCTTCATTCTTTGCCTTCCATCCATCCATCCTTCTATACAAACATAAATGGCTAACATCATCCAAGGCCCTTAAGTCACTCTGAGAATGTTAATTCCTGCTGGAGTCCAGCATAACTCAGCTTGTTCCCCAGGCAAGCTTTTTACAGTGCTTGGTTTATAATCATCTATACAGATGTATACAATTGGAGTCTTCCAAATTTATGGTTTCTAGTTACTTTGTAAATGAAATATGGAAGAAGAGAATCAATATTTGAACATTTAAATGTTAGGTGCTGGTTTTGTCAAAGATAAATCATAAGCTAAGCGGTTTTATAATCGTGTTATGAGAAATGGGTCAAATAAATTCAGAAATACCTACAAACTTGTTATCTAGCCAACTGTGGGAGCTCATTGAAAGTTCATATTTTCACTAGTCCTAATTTTCATATCTGGCATGAGAAACAAGTAATCTCAAAAAATAGTTCAATGTTTTATAGTTAGGAGGCAAGGGCAAGATTTTATGTAATAAACTCAGCAAGAGTTTTTATTTCTCAATAACATTCATAATTTATGACTTCCATCTTCCCTGTTTCCATAGCGGGTTGAGGAAGATGTTTTCTTCCTTTTTATGATTTATAGTTTGCTTTCTCACAGATGAAAATTCATCTGGACACATGCACAGTGAAGGCTGACACAGTTAATGGGAAAATGCTATTCAACAAAATGATGAATATTTGAATAGTCACTAAAGGTAACATAGTAGGGATTGGCAGTGAGCTTAAAGTCCCTCTACAGCGAGCAGGACGAACGAGGTAAGGGTTCCTTGAGCTCCCCGTGACTTAGCCAAGATTCCACATCTTCCTGACAGCTGAGAAAATGGTTGGAAGCAACTTGTCTGGATCACAGAGCCATGAGTCAGATCAAGACTCAGGGTGATCAAAGCTGCCTTGCAAATATCATTGTTCAAACAGGAGGGAGAGAGACAGGGAGGGAGAGAGACAGGGAGTGAGGGAGACTGGGAGGGAGGGAGAGAGACAGGGAAGGAGAGAGACAGGGAGTGAGGGAGACTGGGAGGGAGACAGGGAGGGAGGGAGGGAGAGAGAGAGAAGAACATTTTGCAAAGAGAAATCCAGCATGGCTACATTTCACATGTAAAAGAACAATTTGGTTGCAGGGATCCCGAACACACTAACACGGTGCAAAATCTTATGTACAACTAAGTGCGAGGGAAGTCCTGGACAGGAGTGAGACTCTTTAAAGGTGAACAAGCTCACCTATTGACTCAACCCCATTTTTTTAAAAAAATATTTTTATTGAAAGGCAGATATACAGAGAGGAGGAGAGACAGAGAGGAAGGTTTCCCATCCGATGGCTCACTCCCCAAGTGACCGCAATGGCTGGAGATGAGCCAATCCAAAGCCAGGAGCCAGGAGCCAGGAGCCAGGAGCCAGGAGCTCTTCTAGGTCTCCCACATGGGTACAGGGTCCCAAGGTTTTGGGCTGTCCTCAACTGCTTTCCCAGGCAAAAGCACGGAGCTAGATGGGAAGCAGGGCCACCGGGATTAGAACCGGTGACCATATGGGATCCTGGGCATGCAAGGCAAGGACTTTAACCACTATGCTAATGCACTGGGCTCTCAACCCATTATTTTTGTAAAAGCATTCTGAGTGCTTATTACATGCCAGTCACTGTGTCAATTGCTTAGGAAAGTAAGAAGAATCAGTTGCCATGGTCACTCTCAGGTATTTAGAAGTCCATTGAATGGGGGGTAGGGGACAGGCATACAGAGACAGATCTATCCCGCTGTAATAAGTGACCCCATCAGTGCATCAGCGGAGGAGCTGGAGAGGGAACCTCAAAAGACATAACGGGAACCACGTCTTGAATGAACTGAGTGTTTCAGTTGTGGACAGGGAGAGGGCAGAGGTGGAGAAGCTTCCAGCTGGAATTAGGCACTTTCTGCTTGTGGTGATGTGACAGTGAGCAGGCCTGTGAGGTTTTGTGAATGATTCAAGGTGATGTCATTTCATGGCAAGATTGTAGCAAAATCAGGATGTGGTCAGGTCTGAGTTTTAGGAAGAGTTCCATAGCCCCACAGAAAATAGACTGGGAATGCAGAGAAACGGGCAGGATTCTTTCCAGGAAAACAGCTGCTCCAGGGAGCAGCTGTGGAAGCCCAAGTAAAAGCAGGTGTCATATCCCCATAGTGTATACTAAGAGTTATTTTGTGTCATAATTTGCTAACTGAGGTATATCCTGTAGGGCACAAAGAAAAAGTTGGCAGAGCAACAGGCTTAAGCTGCATTGCTTATGAAATTTTGGATTACAAGCATGTTGAAGTGCAGGTCAGTGAACCACGTGTTCCTTCCTTCCTTTCTCTTGGCTCATTCTTCATCTTTACATTGGTGGCAAACATGGCACCTTTATCATGTGTGCATATGAATAAGAAAAATGTAATTCAGGCAACATGTGAAGATCATACTGAATGTTAGCCGTCACAGTACCATGTGTAGCTCACTTCCTGGACTGGAGTAGTTGCATGTCTGTGCATCTGTGGACAGATGTGCTCATGAGTGCCGTGTACACCATCATGTGGGCAGGGTCTCCAAGACGCTTCTTCTGAGAACCATGGTAGTCTTTATTTTCAAAAATTCCAAGTCCTTATATTTATTTCCAGTAGCCAGCCATATAAAACCCGAGAACTTTATGTAGTGCAACATCAAATTTAAAAAATAATATTAAAAGAAAACCCAGCTAGAAATAGAGGAGAATCCCAAACACTAAAGCTTGGAAGAAGCATTATGTCTTTCTTTTGAATTCTCTGGTGTTTTTACTGCTGTTGTTCCACCTGTTAGATGCATATTCTTGTCATCATCCATGGAAAAGTTGTCGGAGGCAAAAATGATTTCTATATTTAGGGGTAAAAATCTGAATCAACCATCTCTAAGGTAGAAGAAGTTAATGGTAAAAGGCTCTGTGATAGAAAATATGATTTTCACTCCTTCACAGAAAAGTTCTGTGATAACACAAAACTTTTCTCACCATTTTTGAAAGACATTTCTAGATGCAATCATGAAATTGCTCTGCTGTTCAAATGCATTTATCAAAAACAATTCTTGCTTCTGTGGGAAATGAATGCTAAGTATCTTGTACGTTAATCCTCTCTCTCCTGAGTGTCTTTTTCAATTAAAGGGGTTTTTAAAAGATTCATTTATTTTTATTGGAACAGCAGATTTACAGAGAAGGACAGATGGAAAGATCTTCTGTCCTTTGGTTCACTCCACACGTGGCTGCTATGGCTAGAGCTGAGGTGACTTGAAGCCAGGAGCCTGGAGCTTCTTCTGGGTCTCCCATGTGGTTACAGCATCCTAAGGCTTTGGGCCATCCTTCACTGCTTCCCTTTTTTTTAGACTGGACAGGGAGTTGAATGGGAAGTGAAGCAGCTAGGATATGAACCAACGCCCATATGGGATCCTGGTGCATGCAAGACAAAGATTTAGCCACCAGGCTATTATGCCAGGACCCCAATAAAGGGATTTATTTAACTCTGAGAATCTAAAAGGGCTAAAGATAGACTGAGTGTGCTATTAGAAAACGCTTCCCCAGAGTAGTGGTCTCACATCACTGATGCTCTCCTTCTGTCACTTGCTCATTGAGGGAGCTCCAGTGTCAGAGATTCCTGTGAAAGGGCAGCCTGGCCATTCAGCAGGTGTTCAGTGCTGGACAAATGCCTATCTGTATTTAGATGGCAGAGATGCTGCCTAACTTGTGAGTAGTTTGAGAGGTTTAAAACTGAATATGAAAACATTTATCCCATTTCTGGTGCAATAGAGGCTCAGTATTAGTAGCCATTGTTAATCCAATATCCTTTCACTAACTCACACGAAGTGCTGTCTGTTCAGTTTAGATTGTGTGGATGGGGATAAGTACTTCATCACCAGTTCTTCACTTTGTTACTAATCCAAATCAGAAGGTTCAAGTCAATGACTTTAATTCACGAGAACTCTTAGCTAGATATCAAAAAAGGAAACTGGAAAAACCCTTCCCAAAGCGTCAGATAGGTTGGACACTTATTAATAACCTCAGAGACGGTGCTTAAATACTTCAGGGGGCTTAAGCAGAAATGAGAAATAGAAATAAATACAGAAGTGAATTCAGCAGAAAGTTATTAACAGCCATCTTTAATATTCAAACAATGGCCAAGGGAGAAGCCTAATTCCTGCAAGGAGAAGCAAGGCAACATCGCGAGGACATCCTTCGTCATTGCAGTCGGATGTCAGGAAGGCCCTGGGAACTTCTGATCAGAACACTAACGCTCCTGAAAATGAAAGGCATTTGGCTTCAGCAAAGGTTCTTCCAGACCACAAGACACTCAACACTGGATTGGAATTGGCATGCAGAAGGGCCCGGGTGCCTCCTACACCACTGTCTCGCTTTTTCTGGTTTGCTTTTCACAAGCCCTTAGGTGCTGCAGTTTGGTGAATCCTCTGGGTGGTACCTAGGCTGGAAGTCAGTGTTATCAGAATGTTTCTCAGCTATATCCACCAAAGAAAGCTAGATGTCACAGAACTGCCAAGAAAGGAAACACTCTGACACCCAAAACACAGAAAGCAAATCAAGTGACCTCAGCCTAAATTAGATGAAGATCTTCAGTTTAGGGCAAGTACCATGCCTCCCTTGCCTGTCCAGCAGCTACAGGTTGCAAGGGTCCTTGGTTTTCTGACTGCTTTCACTTAAACACAAAAGGTCTCATTATCCCATGGAGGGAGCATGCTCAGCACACCACCAAAGCAAACCAAGATGAAGAAGTTCTTCAGGCTTCTGCTGTGAGGCCCATAATCCCCAAATCAAACATTCCTTTTATTTGCGTGCTTCCCTGGAGAGCTGCAAAGACAGTGCAGGCAGGCAGAGATCCAGGTCCATTGTAGGATACAGGTGATGTCAGTCCTCCCAGAGGCTCTGAACCATTCTGGGCACACTAAGTCCATGTACGTCCCCAGGCTGCACCTCCCAAGTGACCTCTTGCAACAATAAGATGTGTAATTTGTAATCAATCCGCTGTTGCCCTCGCTGTAGATCAAAGTGCTATGCATGATTCCCATTTGGCTATGGGGTTGCCTCACAAAGAAGCTAGCCTGCCCCTCTGCACTAGGCTGAAGATATTCCTAGATTGGGGACAGGGTGAAATGTTTTCATCATTGCAATCCATCTTTGCCTAAGCCTCACTCTTCTTCACAGCATCTGCCTTTTGAACATGGAAGGTCAGCTCTCCCCTCAGGCTCCTCTCTGTTGATTTCCAGGCAATCACTTGAAAGAGACTTCCTCTTAATTAAGTCAAAACCTCTTTCTCAATATAGTTGTCCTTGACCGCCCAGCCCAACGCCTACAGTGAAGCTAGTTTTCTCCTGGCTGAAAATGGTGTCTGGAAAGGGAAAGCCATCGTGGGCTAGAAAAGACAGCTTTTTTTTTGTCTCTGGTCACCTGTCTCTAAGCTGACCACAGGCCACTTGTGCCTGTGCCACTTGGCAAATGTTGGCTTGCCTTTAGAAGAACTGATTTGAAGAAGAAAACACATCAGGTGCGAATGTTTTAAAAGCACTTCATTTTCTAATTCTTAAGTTTCCCGTGAATTATGCTAGCATACGTGAAGAGCTTGACTCCTTCACCTGTATCAGCAATACTAGCTGGGTAGGGACATGCCTAGGGTTGCTGGGAGAAGCAAGACATTTGTCACTGGTTTGGGCTGAGCAAGACTCAATTCTAAGCCTACAGCTGTGGGTTGGCCAACCAAGTAGCGAAAGCAGCCTTCTTCTTCCTCCTTCTCATAGACAGGTTTTCTGGGAAGTTGAAGCAGACATCCAGAAAGTATATTCTCAGGGAGGACTAAAGCTTTGGTTTGAGTCCCTGGCATAAACAGAAAACCAGCCAATAATTTCTAGGAATTTTGAGAACTGCAGATTAGTAATGTAAAACTCATCAGCTTGAGGGTATGTCCATCATAGGAGTCTCCAAAGGCCACCGATTAAAAAGCTCCTCTCCTCACTACCCCACATTGTTAATGGCACACCACTGCACAGAAGCAATACATGTTGCAGGTGGAAATGCCGCATCCCAAGATGCTCAGTGTCTTCCCAGCTGGAGGAAAGACCAGCATGTTTCTCTATTAGCTGACCAATGCAAAAGGTAGACCTATTGTTGCTCCACTTTGCAGTTTTTGGCATCATTATGCCTTTTAGACATAGCTATTTTTACACAAGCAAAATATAAATATATCCTCATTGCAAAAGACATAAAAGTATTGTGGGAGTCCGGTGAGCTGAACTTCTGCCAGCCTGGTTGCAGGGGACGTCGGACAAGATGGCTGCCTCATGCCTACTTCATACGAGCCGCAACTGCATCCATGTGGTGAACGGCCACCAGGCGGCCAGTGCGCCATTTGGTGACAGGCTCCACCTGCTGACCAGCCGGCCAGGAAGCTCTGGGATTTTCGTTCTTTGATATGCTGCTTAGATAGCTCCTTGCTGAACCCTCAGTGCTTTGGGGACTTGAATTAATCCTGAAGATTCCCAAAGACAGTAAATCTTCCTCCGATAAACCTATTATTAATACTGTCTCAACCCATGTGTTTTGAACAATTGTAAAACCTACTATACTTTCAAAACCTTGTGCTAATCAGAAATGGGGCAGGAGAGCAAGGAAATCTTCCATCTCCTTAGAATGTGTGAGGAAGATGTGTAGTGTAACCAGGAAAATAACAGGTAACTTATTGGTAATAGACTCAAAACAGCATTAGACAATAGTTAAACTACAAAGACATACAGGGGGAACCAAGAGTGATCATAACAACCACAGGAGGTGGTATGCATAGAGCATGGGGTGGACCCCAGAGTGGAGCAGGAGGACAGGAAGAGGCTTGTATCCCACACCTGGAGACTCCCGAATCCCCACCATGGACTATCAGTACGGGCACCAAGGACTGCATCCCAACTGCCAAAGAGACCACAGGGAACTGGAATGCCTTCGGAGCCCGAGAACTCAGAGGACATCCCTCCCCTGCTTTGGATCTACTACACGGGATGAAAGAAGCCCAAAATCTTCCTCATGGGATCCAAGGTTGTCGGAACAACAACCAGGAACCAAGAGCGGTCCTCAGAATTCAGAAGAACAGTAAACTTCCTTTGGGACTAAGGAGAGCAGCTTTCTCTGGTCCTTACTTAGTTCCAACTTTGGGTCTCCATCCTCTCTGCAATGACTATCAGGGTCACTCCAGAGCACCCCTCCAAACACACACACACACACACACACACACACACATTAGAATAGATAGGCAGAGAACAACAAGGAAAGCTTGGTCAGCATGGACTCACACATACCTTACTAGGTAGAACACAAAGTAAGTACTCCTCACCAAAGTACTGAAGATTTCTCTGCACACCTCTCCTAAAACTGTTATGCACCTCAATTGTTGAAATGTCAATGGAGTAGTCACAGGATGGGGTTAAGAACTTGCATTATTTTTTTAATATATTGTTTACTTAATACTATGTCAATTAATACCATAACATTGTATATTGTTGCTGATGTTATGTTGGGGTTTTTGATTGATCAGGATTTTACTCTTTTGGCTCTGCCTTCAGACCAGAGAAGGTCTCCCCAAGAAGCAGTTGAACTTATCTGGACAACAAGATGCTGGACTCTATGCTTGGTATATGCTTACAATGAAGGAATCTCAACTGAACTTGAACTGTGGTTATGCAACAAGGTGGAAGAATCCACCATGCAGGGAGGGTAATGGGAGAGGTGGGGAGAATCCCAGTACCTATAAAACTGTGTCACATAATACAATGTTATTAATAATAATAAAAAAGTATTATAGAAATATAAATAAAAAATCCCTGTCATTCTCCTAAAATTCCAATGTATATTCTTCTCCCAAGGTAACTCTGTCTGTTTATATATCCTTTCAGCCCTTTTCCCACACACACACACACACACACACACACACACACACACACACACACATGAATGCATATGTATGTTGTCTGGGTGCATTCACGTACAAACCATGCTTTTGTGAACTCTGTTTTTTGTATTTGTGCAAAATATGGTTTGATAAGGACACTTAAAGACCCAGTTCACATCCAAGATGCGCAAACCTCTTCCTACGAAACAATGCTCTCTCTCATTCTAACATAAATTATTTCTTTTTGCTGCTTACTCTACTATCATGAATGCTTTTAGATGTGCCTGAAAGTTGTTATTTATGTTCAAATATAATTTTGTATATTTTGGATAGTCCAATAAAATGTCTCCATTGTTATTGTTAATAAATTTATATTCCATATGCAAATTAGCAACAAATTAAAGAGAATAGAATGATAAAATGATAGCCTTTATATTTAAATATATATTATCCTGGAATATTTGGGGCCTAGTTTCTACAAATAGCTCATAAAATCAGTCTTGTTTATTGCTGTTTCATGAAAACAACTCTATAATTCAGAATGTCAATTATGTTGTTGAAAAACATAATTAATTATGTGGATTTTAAACAGTTTACTTATCTAACATGGTATAATTAATAAAAACTATTTTGAAAACTATAATGTATGATTCAAACAGTAGCTATTGATGTGATGCAAAAGAAGAGAAATTTGTTCTTCTTTGCATAAATATATTATTAAGGGAACTATACAGCAAGCATAGATTCTTTTTGCTTTGACACATGTTTTACAAGATTTTCTTCAAGTTACTGTTTATTCCTCAACCAGAGCAATTGTTATGCATTATGCATAAGTCTTCAACTTCAATATTCAGATAAATTAGAATTGCTATCTATAATTTAAGTTCCTTACATAAAAGTGACTATCAATACATTTCCGCTTAGTGTCACTAATTCTCAGGTTATTCTAACATGGCCAAGAATTGACTTGGTAAGAGCAATCCACAAAACCAAAAATGCCCAGTGCATCAACATTTTGCAGGATATGCCACATCTGTCCATTATGGATTCAAACAATTAAGCATTATGCTAAGATTGCTTATTTTCCTGGTGGCCATGGGCTGTTTGCTGGCAGGCAGACACCCACCGTTGCCTCTAAGACACTTGTGCGTCTTGTAGAGAACAATCCACTAAATACTATTCAATGAGTATCTGCCATGGTAATGAAAATGATAACGACAACCAAGACAGTGACTGCCGGCCATTTGAATGTGTGGGGATACTGGTCATTTCTTTGATTCAAAGGCTGCTTTCTAAATGTCCCAGTGCCTACTGACATCTGTTTCACTGAGCATGTTGATAGCAGCATCCACAGAAAAGGTCTAAATTGCCTCTTAATCTTTAAACAGGCTGGCGGATGGAGCTCCCAAGCTTATGGGCATGAGAGATGGAGGCGAGTATTGATTTGATAGACTGGAGGTTTTGCTTCCCCTCCCTTTATATAAGATCACTCTTTGGTAGCAAGTACTTAGGGGATTCCCAAAATATTTGCAAACATTTCTGTCAGATAGCATCACCGTCACCATATGATTTAAACAAGCTTGTATTCATCACACTTAAACCAGATGTCATCTGAGTGGATGAGAAATGAATCATTTGCTCCTGACAGCTTGTTTATTTCTGGCTACACTTTCCAGCAGGAATTGTCTAAATGTGCGCGTGCACGCACACACACACACACACACACACACACACACACACACACACACACACACACTTTGCTCAGATGCAGACACTAGGATGGAAGTCCAAAGTCTACAGGAAAACACCTTTCTTTGAGGCACTGATCCCTTACCCCTCGGCTGCAGGGACCAGAAGGAAGGCGCTGCCGTTGGAGCTGGTGAATCATGACCATCCACTCTCATTGTCCCCCTCTTCCTCTCCAACCTGAAAGATCACTTTCATTCATTGATGTACTTTAGTTCCTAATCAAGATGAACTGGGAAGGATGATAATCATTTTGCTAATTAATCTAATTGAATCCACAATAACTTTAGACACAGGAATCTTCTGTTTTATAACAGAAAACAGGAAAGGACACAGAAATTGGCTGTTGGTCAATGATTCTCAGGGATGGAAAGAAAGTTAAATCAGTGTTCCAGAACATTTTTTAGTTTGTTTTTGATTTCTTGCTTATTTGAGAGGCAAAGAGAGAGAGAGAGATGTTTTTGCTATAACCTCCTGCTATTGGTTGACCCCCAATAGCTGAACCCAGACCACTGGAACTCCATCCGGGTCTCAGGAATCCAGTGACTTGAACTGGCCCCACCGTGTCCCAGGGCCTGCACTGGCAGGCAGCTGGGGGCTGGGGGCTGGAGCTGGGACCCATTTTTGGGCATTCCGATGTGGTACACGGTATCTTAACCATTAGGCTAAATATCTACTCCCAGTATTACTGGCTTTTTGATTTCAAAGCCTGTGCTGAACTTCAGGGTGTCAGATTCTGGATGAATCATGTTAATCTTTCAAAGCCTCCTTTTGTTCGTTTGTAGGATTAGCAAGTTGGGCAATAAGGACAACAAAATTTTTCCAATCTCACATTTCTAAAATAGGCATGCAGTTCCCAATACGTGTAAGTCAGTTTTTACACTTTTTTTGGTTTTGTTTTGTAAATCAATTTGTAAATGTTTGTTACCTAGGTGGTTAGGTTCTCAATAAATAAAATACACCTTGATAGTTTTCTTATTTGATTATAACTCTAAGACACAAAAATGGATTACAAATGCTCTTCTTGTACAAGGCCTTGAAAAATAGAAGACATTTGTAAATTTCACTTTGGCAGCAGGTTAGGTCAGATGGTCAGAGCAACATGGTATATATGGAAATATCAGAGAATTACCACTGGAGTCATTTTACTGTTCCCAGGGTGAGAGTGACTGAAAATCATCAGGGTAAAGAGGAAGGAGGAAGATGGTGAACAAATGGTTGTCAAGGATTGCCATTCTGCAATATTAAGGTCTTTTTGATGAATCCTATAGGTTCAGGCCAGTGTCTGGGTTAGAAGGTTATGATTCTATGGCTGGGGAACTGCTGCATCAGCTTTCAATGATATCACTCCTTGCTCCAGGTCCTGGAAGATCTAAAATATATATATATATATATATATATATTTATAGATATATATATCTATCTATATATCTATAGTATATATATCTATCTATCTATCTATATATATATATTTCATACTATATATATACTATCACCGATGTCCTATGTGCCTCTATCAGCAGCTTCTGCAGCTGAGGAGGTAAAGATGAGAGAGAATCGAATCTGTATAAAGTCATCTGACAAATGAAAGGCATTCCAAGAGCTGCCGCAGTGATGAGGGAGACTTGTGTCCCCTTAGGGGCAGATGCAATCAGACTCATTCCCATCCAACTACAAGGTCACAGGTTTTAAGAGTACTTTTTTTCACAGTCCATCACAAGTGCACCCTCCTCTCCACTTTGGGGGACTGCCCTCTCCTGGGAAAACACTGCTGTTAATCAGGGGAAAAAAAGGCCCTATGGGTAAAAGCTAGTATTTTAGAGTACATTTGGGCACAGGCTGGGGAGGCAGCAATTGGGGAGGATGGTGAGATTGGGCAAGTCCTATTTTCTGTTTCACATGTCCATTGACATAGCTCTCATATTATTTTAACCATATACGCAGAATTGACTGAGAAAAGCTGATTTGGTATACTGTAAACCGATTAGCAACAATGTAACTCCCACACACAACTCCACAAAAGTGAAAAGTGTGTTCCTATTACATGCGCTCTCAGAGTTCACCCATGGGAAAGATGCGAATTTCTGCCAGTCTTAAATGTGACAGCAGCCTTTTAGCATGTAGACGAGTACAGTAATTTGGCAGCAAACTCAAGACTCATGCTCACCACACTGGTGGATCGGAAATAAATCACAGATGTCACACACATGTTCTCCTAGAAGGCAGAGAATTGATAAGGTGCCAAATGCCATCACACTCATGCCGGTCTTGTTCCAAATTGATAGAACCTCTCACCCTTGAAATTCTGACAAGCACTATTAGGGAAAGAGGCTCTAAGTCATCTCTCTTCATGACTCTTTATCCATCTTCCCAAATAGTGCCTAGCTGAGCCAAGGCGCAGGCTCATTTAATTATGACATCTGAATCAATATCCCACACCAGCCCCAGACTACCCTAGCGGGCTCTGCAATTTCCAATATCTTGAAGAGCCATTCTAAAAAGCCCACCTTCTCATTTTGAAAGGAAAACATTCAATTTCCTATTGGCTGCCTTTATTTATTTTCTGTTTTAAGATCAGTCATTCTTTACAGTTCTTGTGGGATTAAACATATGTTTTTTGAAAAAAATATATATATATTGCATTTTCTGAGCTCACATCCACATTCTGGCTGTGAAATGCTAAGCTAGAGACCACAGAAATGGAAATGAAGCCAACAGCCATTTAAATAAATTACAAGCTGACAACAATCTGCCTTGGTGATGTCTTAAACGAAACATATTAACTGTAAAGATAACAGAATGCCTCAGAATATCTTAAAAGCCTCTGTCTTGATAGAGCAGTGGAATTTTTGATAATCTGCATGTAAAGGAGCACAGGGTGAGGAAGGTTTAGAAAAAAATACACCGCACAATAACATGTCTTAGCTCATCGTGTCTGCTACAGTATAAACCATACCCTGGGCTGTACACAAGTAGCTGCAACTTGTTTCCCACCATTGTGCAGGTTGGGAATTGTATAGTTGGGGTGATGGCAGGTTTGTTCCTGGGTGAGGGCCCACTTACAGCCAACTTCACCTGCAAGGGGTGAGGGTGCATTGTGGGCCCCTTTTTAAGGGCAATAATCTCATTCATGAAGGCTCCACCCTTGTGACCTAGTAATTATCCTCCCCTCCTGACAGGATGGGAGTTGATTTCAGCATATGAGCAGATGATCACGTGTGATGCTTATTCCACCAAATTAGGTTCCACTTTTGCACATCATTTTATGATCTGGAGGTTTGTATTGTTCATGTTTAGAGAAAAGCTCTGGTCATGAGTTTAGAACATGACCTTTAACTGACCTTGAATTAGAATACTGAGTCCTATATCGTAATCATCAAATGTGCCAGCCTACTGCCAGCTGTCCAGCATCTCAGCTTCCATGTCTGTCAATTGTTTATAAGGAGGTGACAATCCAGGATGTTGACCTTTTAAGCTTGAAAATTCTGTGATTATAAGGTTAGCTCAGAGGTACAAACTCATGCTTTTAAAGCATTAACATGGGTGAAGAGGGTTGGGTGGGGGGACATTTGGAGCATTTCTATAATGGAAAGGCCATTGTGTGGCTACGGGCTCCAGTCCCACATATGTACAGGCAGTAAGTGTTTCTAACCTGTAGGCCTGTATAGCTGCATGTGGTTACGGCCCCTGCATGTGTACATAGCATGGGTTTCTAAGGATCTGAAAACTGTCTAGCCAATATGTATTCCTAAATTCTAGACCTAGATGTGTAAAGGGATGAGCTAAAATGTGTCTATAATGTTCAGGCTTCCACATTTCTATGTATAATACACCCCTCAAATGTCTTGACACTATTCCACGTGGAGTCAAGCAAGTAAGTGTGTCAAGAAGGTCCCATGCACCTCTCTTCCTAAAGATAAACTCTACAAGCATGCCATAAGGATCAAAGAGAAAAGCTCTCACACACTCACAGACACATTATTATTTCCTGAGAGTTTGAGGGAGAAGTCTACATAAATTACAGTTTTAATTACAGTAAAGTTCTTTCTGCTTTGGGGAATTTAAAATACAGAAAATCCTTTCAACAAAGTTTGGGAAGTCAGAAAATTAAAGCACATGTTTGGGGATTATTTTTAATGTTCCTGTCCCAAAGCAGAAGATTTCATATCTTTACTCTGATAGCACATAGTTTTACTGCCACTAGCTGGACTTCAATTCTTTAAACTTGGCCTTGAATGAAAGGAGAAATAATTATTGTGAATCATTGATTTTATGAATGATGTATGATAAATGAAATTCCAATGATGGAAATTTGAGCCTCATAAAACTGACAGATATTCTAAACAATAATAGTTTTACATTTTTATGGTCACTATTTCTTCAAGATCTCTGGTTTTAGATTATTTCACATTACCATGGCAAGATACAGTATCTTTTCAAATTTGTATGGTAAGGTCAGAGACAACCAATGCACTCACACATACACACACACACACACACACACAAAATTACTCATAAACAACACAAAATATCTTCAAACCATTTTCATGATTCTTAGAACCAGCTTCCAAGCAGTTAACACTGTGTGTCACCAAGAAAGCATTTTCCGATGACCGCAGAATAAGCTTTCCTATTTACCATACATGTGTTTGATAAACTTTTATAACTGCTAAAAATATCTTCCAGAATGCTTCTGTGAAAGCTTAGATAGTTTTCAACTTAGAGGAGAGAGGTAATCTGGAAGAACAATTTTTCTGCTTTTAAACTAATTTTCCATCATTTGCAGATCACTCAACCTTCATATGTTCACATGAAGAAGGAACTACAATTTTCCAGCTCTGGATTCTTCTGTGGATTTTGCTTTATCCTCACTTCAAATATGTTCTGGGAACATACAAAGCTTGATTTGTCTTTGGGAAGCTACGAGGTCAGATGCATTTTGTCAACCCAAAGATTCACAAAGGGTTGCCCTTGGTTAGGCTTGTTTTCTGGTGCCAGAAACCCCGAAGAAAATGCAGCCCCACCTCCAGGGTGAATCCTCGCAGCCAGCACCTGTCAGTCCACAGAGAATGACAGCGGCAGTATGAAGAGCTCCCCGCTTACACTCTCCACTTTAGTTCTTGTGCAAATCTAGGTCTTGACCGTTTTCTGAACAAAGAGGTTCATTGACATGGTTTGTAGGGCAGCCTGCCCAGCCTGGTACTGTAGCAGGTGCACAGGAGGTCCAGTCAGATAGCATCTCTGGTGGGCAATCCTCTGCATACCAGTTGTCTGTAAGTCTGTTTTTCTTTTTTTCTTTTTTAAAAATTTCATATATGATGATGTTTACACAGTTGAGAAGGATGCACACCAATGTGTACCACTGATTGGGGGGGGAATGGTCAAGAATCAGGGGAAAATGGATAAGACCACCATTTCCCAATTTTCTTTTTCTTCTTCCTGTATCTGGAGGAAGGAGGAAGAGAAGGGAATAAGCTGCACACAGCTTCCCAACCACCTCAGTGCTGGGGATGGGGAATGGCCACCCAGTGCCATCCCGGGGTCCCTGATGTGTAGCATGCTCTGAGGGTCCTGCTCAAATGATTTCAATAGTTCTCAAATGCTGTCATCATCAATGATCCAAGGATGAGGAAATCCTTCCGAGGCCCATTGGCTGACTTAGTCCACTTTAGAGTTTCTATTCACCCAGATATTTGCTGTCAATGCTTGACTGGGGTAACTGTCCAATTAGTTCTGCTCTCCATTCTCTGCTTATGGTACCAGATGCCCTCTGCAGGCCCCAATGGACTGCCATGTCCTGCATATGCATCTGGGCATGCCATCCATTGCTGTCTTAGCCACTCAGGAGGCCTAGTTGTGACCCATTCACTCCACGGTTTTTACACTCATCTTGTGACTGCGTCCTGACAGAGCAGTTCTCCAAGTTCCTCTCTGTTTTCTTCCAAGTGGCAGATCTCACACAGCGGTGGGTCTTCACCCTAGTTTGACTTAGTTCACCTCCTGTCCTGGCAGGAACAGTGGCCTTTCCTAACCGGTTCATACCTGTTCTGGTTCTTATTGTTGGGTGCTACAGCTCAGCTACACCTAGTTCATGCCCAAACCTAACTCTCCTGTGGTTCAGCAGGTACTGAGACCTAGCTCAGCCTGTCCTATACCCACCCTGGTTCTCAGGAGGACCAGCGGGTGCTGGAGTATAGTCCAGTCTGGCACACTTCAGACCCAGTCCACAGCTATGCTCAGCGACATGTCCAGTTCAGATCTCCAGCTCCATTCTGGCTCTCATGCTCACCAGTGGGAACCACAGCCCAAATACTGTGGGTGCTGCAGCCTAGTCTTGCCCAGTCTGCTCCATCCCTGGCTCATACAAACCAGCGTGATAGCCAAGCCCAGCATGACCTGGACTCCAGCCTGGCTCCTGGACATGCCAGTGTGCTAAGGCTTGGTCTGGCCCTGCCCAGTCCACACTCCCCAGAAGCAACCTACACACTTGCTAACACATAGAGCTGCCTTGCCTGGACTGACCAACACCCATGCTTGAATCACACGCATAGCAGTGGGAGTTATGGTCCAACTGGGGAGTTTTTCAAGTTCTTCCACCACACCCACTTCCAGACCCAGATCTCATATGGGCCAGCAGGTGCGAGGCCCTTACCCAGCATAGTCTACCACCTTTGTCTTGGCCTTGGTGTGAGCTGGTGGAAGTTGTGACCCAGCCCACCACACAAACTATTCTTCGCTGTACCTGTGGGTGCTGCAGCCTGAACCAGCTTGGGCTATTCTTTATCCCAGTACCCATTAGTGTTGGAGGGCTTAATGGTCATGCCTAGCTCAGTCCTGCACTACTCCCAGCTCTCGAGCAAACCAGCAGATATTGTAGTCCTACAGAGGTGAGCACACATACTCCCCAGACCTGGTTCTTTTACTGACTAGTTAGTGTCACGGCCCAGCCTATCATTACCTGTTTTCTGTTCCAACACTGACTAGTGGGTACTGTGATCTAGCACTGCCAGGTAGGTGCCCAGCCCTAGCTTTAGTGTGCACCAGTGGGTGGTGGTGGTTGGTAGTGGTCCATGTTACGTAGCCCAGCTCAGGTTTCCTACGTGGGCTGGTTCAAGTCTGACACATAAAGGTCTTTCAGTTTCCCCCTGGTCTCAGTCTCCTCACTTACCTGCAAGTACAGTGGCCTTGTCAATGGAAGTCCCTCAGAAGGCATTCCTTACCTGCAACATATTCCCTCAGTGGTCCTCCCTTCCACACATCTCCTTACCCCTTTTCCTGAGCAATCCACAGAGTGCATGGGCTCTTAGCCTAGTCTTCCAGTGGTATATTGGTCTGGAGCTATGCATGCCCACTAGGATTCCAAGCTCCCGGCCCACATGTGGTCTGGGACGTTACCCCTTGGCTCACCCAAGATCCAAGCCTATTCAAAGATCCTCAAGCTCAATCCACCAGCACACCATACCAGTACGTTCTTCCCCCCTCCTGGCCTGGGATTAAGCATGTGGGGAAGTCTCCAGTTTTGGTCTATCTGTGTGGCCTTGAGCCCATCCCCACCAGTACAGGTCTCTGCACACCCCCACCAGCACCATCCCCCATACTCTCATGAGCTTGCTCTCATAAGCTCTGCCTGGTGCACTGGCACAAAGGGCCAGGTCTGTTTCTTTACATGCAAAATTAGAAAAAGAGTATCTGCTTGGCTGGTCTCAGAGGATTTTGGGAACCCAATGACACATTTGTCAAAGCACCTTTGAAGACATAAAACATATAGCAACTGAAGTTAGTAATATTAGGTATAACATTAAGATGGGTCTCATTATATTTATATGACAGGTGGGATATCTCTTATCTGAAATGCTTGGGACCAGAAGTGCTTTGAATTTCAGAATTTTAAATTTTGGAATAATATTGATATGCATATATATAGTGAGGTATCCTGGGGATATGAACCTAGGCTGCACATAAGCTTATACTGATACTGCTTTCATTCCTTCTAGACCTAGCCAAAGCTTTCTTTAGATATCATTGCCAAAGTGCAATCGCTAGAGCGTTTTCACTGTGACCTGTTTCATGAGATTAGGTATAGAATTTTCCACGTTTGACATGTTTTCAGAGCTGAAAAAAATTTTGGATTCTGAAGCACTTTATTTTTAGAATTATCAGATTGGGACTGTTCCGTCTGTTTCATAAGCAAGTCACAAAAGGTTCCAAAAATCTGTAAGAGAAGAAATGTGTCTATACTACTGCTCACACCTAGGGGAAGACATTTATTTTCGTATTATTATTTAGTTAGGTAAGACATCTTACACACTTATTGTATTGAAAAAAATCTACCACCCTGAAAGTTCCTTCACCTTCTATAGGATGACAACATTTTGGATAATTATCACTAGTAGATTTAATACCACAATATTTACACTCAAAACACATTTTGCAAGTAGGCATTTGGCATGGAAATTAAGACGCTATTGGCATACTAACATACTCAGCCAGAGTGCCTGGATACAAGTCCCTGCCGCACTTAGAATTCCAGTTTCCTGCTAATGTGTACTCTAGGGGTAGCATGTGTGTCCCTGGCACATGCACAGGAGACCCAGCCTGAGTTCCTGGCTCCCGGCTGTGGTCCTGAAGCTATTGGCATTTGGGGAGTGAAGCAGTGGATGGCAGTACTCTCTCTTTCAGCTTTATAAACAATCTTTTAAAGAAAGCAATGTGGTATATTTATGCAATTGCTTTCCAGACTGAAATTCTCACTTCAAGATGCAACCTATCAGGGGTTTAGGTTAACTGGATGATCATCAGTTTATGTGGAAGACATGGCTTGTGTTGATTGTGAACTCAATTTGAGTCTATGGTACACTTGGACTGGCAAAAAATATAGAGACTTTGGTTTCACTGATGAAAGGTCAACCTTGAGAACACTGGAAAAAAGCTGGTCTTCATTGTTTAGCACGGGTCAGCCCGCACCTGGAACAAATCACAGCCTGGACATGATCCAAAGGCAATGAAACCTTCAACAACTTGGAAACTGTCATGTCTTGGAAATAATTGGGAATATTTAGACTAGAAAAGAGAGACATTACACTTGTGAAATCTGTGAAAGAGAGATTTAGAGTTCTAAAGGTAAGATAAGAATTAACTGATGGAAGTTACAAGGATAAAGGTTTGCACACATGTGTAAATTTCTGACAAACGTGTTCAGAAATGGCATCGGATGCAGTTGAGGACATGAGCTCCCTGTCACGTAACAGATTACCATCAAGAGAAGGATATACTGTGACAGATAGAGGGCAACAAAATAGATCAAGGGTTTCCAAATTCTATTCTGCAGCACAGGGCAGGTTCACAATGCATTTCACAGGAGGGGGCTGTGTAGTTACATCAAACACCAGCCCTACATGGAACAGGGCAGATCAACTCCTGCTTTTGTTAAGACTTTGTGTTCTGGTTATGGTGTTTTTGCTTGCTTGCCTGTTTCATATAAGAACCCCGCATGATACTTATTTGGGAAGAGATGGAAGGGGGAGATTCCACTAAAAGATCTGTATGACAATTTCTGACCTCACAGCTCTTTTTAAGTCTCAGTTTCCATAAGTCTAAGGTTTAAAGTTGAGGAAAATGTCCACTGTGCACATCCATGGCTCCATCATAAGTTTCCTACCATGCAACACTCAGATTCCTTCTTGGTCACACCCTATCACACAGCTTGGAAGCAGCAAGCAGCTGGCAATAACTGGTCTTCACATATCAAACTCTCCATGCAAAAAGTCCAGAGGCTGAAGATATTTAAGTACTGAAATTTGTCAACAATTACACAGCTTTTATGACTGAAGACAAAGTGTAGTCTGGCTAATAAATGTTTGGCTCAGTTTTTTATTTTATTTTTTAGATTAGATTCATTTTTATTGGAAAGGCAGATCAGATTCATGGAGAGACAAAGCGAAAGGCCTTCCATCCACTGGTTCACTCCCCAGATGGTCTCAATGGTTGGAGCCGAGCCAATCTGTAGACAGGAGCCAGGAGCTTCTTTCAAGTTTCCCAAGTGGGTGCAGGGTCCCAAGGCTTTGGACCATGCTCTTTTGTTTTCGTAGGCCAGATAAGGAGCTGGATGGGAAATATGGTAGCTGGGACACAAAACAGCAACCATATGGGATCCTACTGCATACAAGGTGAAGACTGATTCATTGTGCGAGGCCCCTCTCTCTTTTTTTTTAACCACGTCTTAAAAAAATCACTGTTCAAATGAGTCTGAAATATACACTAAATTAATGAACTAAAATAAAATTAGCCTATGAATCTTTCATTTTTATCATGTAAGATTTTGAAATTTTACAGAGGTTTTCTTTCAGGGATCCATCTTTGTCTGATCCTTAAGGCGTGTTGTACCTCCTTGAAAATATTTTCATCACCTTGTCATGATGACCATAATGATTCTTAAAATTTCCTTAGACTGAGCCTCAGAGACTCTGGGACTCAACCTGCACACCTGAAATGGAAATAAAATCCGATCTGCAGAATCACTGAATAAGTTAGACATATAATTCACCCTATTCCTAATAGGAGAATAATTTAAAAAAAAAAAAAAGAAAAATAACAAGCACCAGGAGGAATATGGAGGAAATGGAACCCTCATATATTAGTGGCAGGATTGTGACCACAAATGTGAAAAATAAATTGGCAGTTCCTCAAAAGAATTAAAGAAATACCATATTATTCAGAAATCGCACTCCTATGTATATTCTCAAAGAAACACAAACAGGAATTCCCAGAGATACTTTGTAAGTCTATGCTTATTGCAGTTTTATTCAAAATAACAAAAATGTTGAAACAACATAAATGTCCATGAATGGATGGATTCAACAAACTATGATAGACAAAGAGTATTCAGAAAGTTTATGCAAAATGAGCATACTAAAAATTCTCTATATAGAAATCAATTATTTTGCACCAGAATGAACCTCTTTTAAGTTTTTCCATCAGATTTTTTGGGGGAAATATTGATTTATTTTCACTGGAAAGTCAGATTTACAGGGAGAAAGAGATACGGAAAGAATGATCTTCCATCTGCTTGTTCACTCCCCAGGTGGCCACAATGGCCTAAGCTGAGCTGATCTGAAGCCAGGAGCCAGGAACATCTTCCAGGTCTCCCATGTGGGCACAGGGTCCTAAGGCTTTAGGCCGTCCTCCACTCCATTCCCTGCTAACACACAGGGAGCAGAAAGGGAAGTAGAGCAGCTGGGATGTGAACCGGTGCCCACGTGGGTTCTCCGCAGTTGCAAGGCAAGGACTTTAGCCACTAGGCTACCTGTGCCTGACCCTTTCCATCAGATTTTTAAAGTAACCTCTTTTACATACAATTTAACATGAAGGAGTAAAGCAACACTTTCTGCTATAGTGTGGAGTAATCTTTAAAGCATCAGTTTAAGTGAAAGCAGTCACATACAGTCGTATGTATTTGATTCCATTTGTCTGAGATATCCAGATGAGTGAGGCCACAGAGAGGGGAGCCAGTTTCCTTATGGTCAGGGACAGGAGGAAATGCCTAGTTTCAGTTCAGTGGTGATCGATTTCTTCTTGGGATGATAAAAGTATTTTGGAAGTTGATACAATATGACTATATTAAAATGTCACTAAATTTTCATTAGAAAACAATTTTATGTATTTTGAATTTCTACTCATAAAGATCATATGCAGAAGAAGTTCATTTTGTAGAATATCATACATCAAATTTTCTTAATCATCGGGTACAACATAAAAAAATGTTGCTCAGGCCCGTGTGTGTGCCAGTTGGCCTGTGTTACTTTATGCAGAAATAAAGTCTCAGCTCATCCAGGAGACCCCAGAAAGCTGGAGAAAAGTAAGAAGTTATCATGGAGACAGTCTAATTGGAGCTCAAACTTCAACTGGTTTAGTAGTTTATCTGTTCCTCTCTTGAAACATTTGTAAAGCTGGATTATAGCAATGAACCTGTCTGTCCGTCCTCAAGGACTCTGAAACACCAGAACAAAAACCATGTGCTCACATCCAAGGCACTTTGCAAGAGAAATTTTTCTGAATTACCAGAATAAAACTTCATGGCTCCTACCAGAAGTGAGAGGTAATTAAAGTGAGGGACCCCTGGGACAGCTCACTGATTCTGAAATGAATTTATTTGGGAATAACCTTCTGAGGCCAGAGGACGTGAGTTGAATGAAGACAACAGTTGTGTTACCATGAAACCAATCTAGGTTGATTTTTATATATGAATTTTAATAATGATTACATGGTTGATCATAGTGGAAAGGATCGAGATTTAGGGAAAATTGGGTAAAATCATTGCTTCCAAATTTGTTATTTCTTCTTGTTGTTTCTGGGAGAAGGGGAGAGACAAAGGGGGAAACCAGTCAAGACTTTGCACACGTCCCAGTACCCAGGGATGAAGAAACCATCACCTCATATCAACCCAGAGTCTCAATGTGTGCATGTTCCAAGGGTTCTGTCCAAGTGGTTAATCCTGGTTAGATTTGACATTCATCATTTACTTGAGCTGTGTCTTTTTCAAGGATCTGTTGCTGAATTTTTTAAAGCAAGCTCTCCTAAGTTGTCTTAACTGTTGATCCTACAACATCTGGACCTTCCTGTGCATAAAATTAATCAAGTTGGTTTGATTCAGAGAGAATTAAGGTCTTTCAGAGGGAGTGTATCCTGTATTGCCTAAGAAAGTTGTGCTGTTTAGTCACATGGCCCGGGTGAAAATCTAATCTGTTGTACTTAACAAATGCATCGGAACATGCCGGAAGTGATAAGAACAGGAAGTAGTGTGTGGAAGACAGCACGAGAAGAAGCGACACTCCCTTTTATAACCAGCCACTCTGTCGATAACATTCAATCCTGACTTGTCAGAATTAACCTTATTCCACAGAAAAGGTGTTAATCCCTCTTGGTAATCTTGTCATCCAGGAAAAGCCACATCTTTGAGTGTCACCACAATGGCAATCAAATTGTTACAGGGACAAGCTCTTTTTCAAACCATAGCCACTGGGAAATGTGGTTCCCATTTACATTTCGAGGAGGGCAATGTGAACTGTAATGACTGCGCTTTAATTGGTGGGATGTGTGTCTTACTGAGGAGGAGAGTGGGAGAATCCCAGACCTGAATACATTTTAGACACAGCAGTGAACAAACAGCAGTGCACAGCTTGACTTCTCAATGTGAGACCTCAAACTGGTGATTTAAAGACCTCATATATTTCTCCTGGCCTTCATACTGGGAGCATATTTCAGGTACAATTCCAGAAGGGGGCCTTGATAAATGATGCAGTAGTTGCTGAGCAACTAATTTATAGGAAGACATGCTTTCCCTCCCAAGTTTCTCGTTATGGTCAAGAATGTATATTGCTGGCAGCAAAGCATTTTTCATAGAAGGTGCTCACTACCCTCTAGCAGTTTAGGAGAGCCAAAGTTTGGCAAATTCTAAAGCATATAACATTGCTTTCCATAATCTTTTAATTAAGTTTCTACCTGGAGCTTCTAATTGAATTTTTGTGTGGCAGCAAAACAACTTTTCACATACTAACAGCCTCACTGTTGTGCAGTAGAAGCGCAGGGAGCTTCGTGTGCCATCGAACAGCAACTTCTTGGAGGCTTGCATTTTCAGCTATGTGAGGGGGGAAGTCAGGTTCAATGTTCAGAGTAGTTCTGAAGGTCTGTAGAATTGAGAGATGGGTCAGCGTTATGAACTGTGTGTGTTATGCCCACTTGGATGAATGGAAATGATTTTCTTGCTGTTCAAAATATTTATCACATACCAACTTTTTTCTTTTTTTATTTCTCTTTTTTTCCTAAATATCAGAGATGGGCATTTGTATTTGATGCCGCAGTTAAGTTACAAACTGAGACCTCTGCATCCCATATCAGTATGCTTGGTTCAAGTCCTAGCGATTCTGTTTCTGATTTGGCTTTCCACTAATGTGCCTGGGAGGCAGGGATGATGTCTCAGCTACTTGGGTCCTTCCCACCCACATGGGGGATCACAATTGAGTTCTGGGCCCCTGATTAATACCTGGCACATTTCTAGCTTTTGTAGGCATTTGGGGACTGAATTAGAAGATGGGGCATTGCTCTCTCTTTCTGTCTTTCTCCCTCCCCTTCTTAATGTTGTCTTCTTCCCTCCTCTTCCTAATGTCTATGCCTTAAAGCGAAATCAATACAAATCTAACAGATAAAATGAAAGTCAACACCTAACTTTAAAAAAAAACCATGAGGTTTAGTCCAGAACAAAGATTGTCAACTGAAATATCAAACGTTGTACCTGCAACATTGAATTTTTCATCTTGGCAGCCCACATCTCACATACAATGGCATAATCGGTGTTGCATTCTACTTGGCTGGCATTCAGTACACATTTCTTTCTTCCATGCTTTTGTTTTTATTAATACAACAAAAAGAAAGTCATTTTTTGTCCTGCTCCTGCTCCAACAAACCACTCATCTTAAAAAAGGGAAAGTGAATCTCCCTGCTGAAATCCAGAATAACCTTTGCAGCACACAGCCTCTGCTGAAGGCAAACAGACTGTAAATAACAGTCATTTTCCATTCATAAAAGCTGCCTTTGACAGTCCAAGAAATAACAAATTACAAGTGAATAGTCCCCAAGAGATTTTAAAGCACTTTAATCATTCTGGATCTGCTTTGATTTTTTTTAAGATTTATTTTTATTTTTAATTTTTTTGCTAGCAAAATTATTAATTCCTTTGAGGAACTACAACCATATTTGTGATTTCTGGGCATTCTAAGCAAATGTAGAGGCAGAAAAATCCATGGTTAGTAATCAAAACATATTAGGAGAACAAAAATATTTGAATATTTCTAATATTCAATTTCTTTATGTTTGACCTGTAAATGGGCACAAAAGAAAATACTTCCTGTTCTTAGGAAGTTTATCAAACAGAGAGCCACAACATATTTATTTGGTACTTAGACTGCAATAAATGAAATTCTTACAGTGTCGCTGTAGGGATACCATACTGGCATAGGCATTTCTCTACAGTGGCTAACACCAAAGAATGCATATAAACCTATGTTTTTATGTTGACCTCTAAGAACGTGAATCAAGAAATGAAGGGATAATAGGAAGAAGTCTTTCATCCAAGAATGAACCAGGTCTAAATCTGCTTAGCTTCTTAGATTAGACAATATTGGATGTGTTCAAGGTGGAATCATCACAGATTATAGAACTCTCACTGCAAAAATCAGCTGTGTCTCGGGGTAAAACACTGAACCCTTTGGAGCTGCACTTGTCTCCCTCGTCACAGGCCCTTCACACTTACAAACTGCTTTGCTTCCAGTCCCAGTAACCCACTCTTCATATGACAAAAAATGTTGCAGTGTCCTCAGGCACGTGTTGTTTAAGGATGCTAACATAAGACTAGGTGATAAAAACGAAACAGGGATTAGTCAGATGAGCTGTTCACACAATGCACAATCAAAGAGCACCCAATTGTGAAGACTCTTGAACTGCATAACTAGATTTTTATTCTGTTTTGATATAATCAGAGTCCCTAAATGGAATTATACTTAAGACTGAGAAGTGGCAGCTGGTGGTAATGTAGGTATAATTCTATGAAGAAATTCAGCTGAAGTCACAATGCAAATGTGAGATGCTTAGGTGATTTGATTTGCACACATACCTGCTATTTCCAGAAAATGACTACTCCTACAATCATTTAAAACATAACTCACACAGCTTCTTTTTATGAACAACTTTATCTATCCCCAAATGGCTGTGTGACCCCAATTTTTCTGTCATGCATACTTTATCACAGAAATAGAAAATATATCACCTGCTATATTCCAAAACCGTTTCTGTTTCCAAGTGCTATGGTTCAAATTACAGATTGATAAGCTAATGAGGATTTGCTACAGCACTGCATTCTGGCAATAAAACAGAAGCTTTGCCTGATCAAAAATCAGAGCTGATTCTGCCTAAGGCATTATAGAGAAATTCCATGACTTAATAATTAGGAGAATTTCATTGTTACCTTCCACATAGACAATTATTTCACTTTTATACTTGGGCGGTCACGTTATGTTACACTGCAGTCAAAGAGATATGTGCAAACTATATAAACTTCAGAGGACTTCAGTTTTCAGTTAGATTTTTCCAGAATGTTAAACTAACAGCTTGGCTTTGGGTTTCTGGGGGGCAAGGCAAAATTAGAAGGGAGCCTGAAGTTAGAAACAAGTCTCCCATGCCATTTTTCTCCCTAGAAGAAAAATGGAAAAGATATGCTAAGTCACTATTAATCCAATTACTGTGTGGCAATCATTTATTTCTCTTTAAGAGTTAAACAAGAGTGATTTCAGTAAATTAAGATTCCACTAGGCAGCACTGCTCAATGCAGTTCAATCGCATACAATTTTCACATATGTAGATCAAAAACAGTTGAACATTGCTATTTTCATGGAATTCAATCAACTGCTTCACTTGATATACTTTTTCACATTTTAATATATGTCTCAGAGTGATATAAATCATACTGCTCTCTCATTTAATTCCTAATTGAATCATTAATTTACCCAGTCTATTATGGACTTTTCCCTGAAACAAATTCTTTCCTAAATAAGGTCATATGGATGCTGAGTCACTTTTTCATGATTGTACATTAATAACTATGCTTTGAATTTTGACCTGAGGTTATAGGATAGCATAATATTTTAATATTGATTGGGTTATTTTTAAAATTTCTATCAGTAATGAAATAGTCACCCTTCAGTGCACAGTCAGCCACAGAGAATTCTGTTGTGTGATGAACAAACTCCACAAATATAGTATATTATTAATCCTAGGACTCTTGGGAGTCAACATATTTAAATCTCTGAATAACAGCTGCTGAGCTACAAGGGCTCACCTATTCCAAAGGTCTGCATCCTTAGTGGTCATCAACAGAGCAACAAGGGTGGTATACATGAATGTGAAGTCAAACAATGGAAGCAGTATATGAGCAAACATCGACCATTGCAATGGAATTTAATTAGATTAAATCTGCTATTCCTTGGTTTAGTTGCAGAAGGAGGGCAATGCCCAACAGCACAGTACCCCCCTTGACTTGGAACATGTCCAACTTGTCTTGTCCTTGGAAACTTAGAATAGGGCACGCTTTGTGAACGAGTGTGCCTTGTAGTAGACAGAGTTCAGAAAATCTTGGCTTCTCCCGCTCAGCATTCCACAAAGACACAAAACAGGCTTTGATGGCTGCAGGTGGGAGGACTCTCCAGGTTAAGCTCCAGGGAGAGGGTTGTGCTTTGTTTTCCTTGGAAACTTCCAAGGATGCGGGTGTGGTCTTTAAGGATGTCAAGTCTCCTTACAACTTGGAATATGCCAAGTGGCTCAGATCCCACTAGAAACACAAGGGTCCCTGGGAAAGAAAAGCCATGCTGGAGTCTATGCAAAGGACATAGGCATAGCCCAGTGCCAAGAAAGCCACAGGTGATTTTCATCAATGGAGTAGAAGATGGTGGGGGAAAGCATAGAAGACGAGGTTGAGTAGCAGGTCTACTGGAAATCAAACAGGTTTCAGCTTTTCTTTGAATACTTCATAAAAGAATCTCACTTCTAAAAAGCAAAGAAACAAACTGACTTCTAAAAACACAACTGTGATAAATACAGAAATTATGAAGTCATATTGAAATCCAGCAAAAGCAAAAATTCTAAGAAATATGATTCCATTTTGTTGACCATCTTTATGTATTTTTTAGTAATATTTTCCTTGTTCCTTCGGAATCAGAAGATTATATATTTTCTTTCAATGAAAATATGTATGTCCACACCATTATTATACGTAAATTGCTTGATAATGGCTCTCAACAACTGACTAAACGATTGATGGTTGAAGATACCTCTAACTTTTCATGACAGTTTCCATACTTGATGTATCAAAGGCTATTGCAGTATGCATCAAGACGAAAACAGTGGTCAAGGGGTGGATAGACAAACCCCTTATCTAGTCACAGGAAAGTTAGGTGGGAGGCAAAAATTGGTTGTGGCAATTGAAAGGGATGATACATTTGGTTGCTGAATTAGATAAAATTAACCACAGAAGTGAAACTGCAAATTGTCACTTGTGCTGTCAGTTCAGCTGAGGAGTACCTCTATCTGGAATGTTCTCACTGAAACAGCTATACACAGAAAGAAATGCTCAGAGCCATATGAATGTCTTATCACTGGCTATAAAGCAAGAAGACTTCACAGGGCTTTCCAATATCTCTTTAGAGGAATCTAATAAGAAAAATACATTTGCTTTCCAAGAAAGCATACCAAGTAAGTGATTCAATATGCTAAAAAAATTTCCACTAATATTTTTCATAAAACTCTTTAATAAAAAACCTTACATATGAACATAATTTTTCACTTAAATCGATTTCCTCTTTGATGTTAATAGACATAGCTGTTAAAATTAATTTGACACTTTAAAAAATAAGATCAACTAATCTAAAGCATTGGCTTTGTTATGATCTATGAAATGAGTTTTTAATATTTTTTGTACCCTTGAGCAATTTAAAATCTGCGAAGTAGTACATTCTTCCATAGGAAACAATCACTATTGTGATTCTGAAACCTTAATTTTTAGATTAAACAAAGCATTAGAGTTTATCAAGACAACCAAATGAAATTTAAAATTGCCTTGAAATATTATGAGCAGGCAATAAAATATTTAGATAGCTGAACTGGTTTTGCAAAAAATGCATATTTTTAATCCATTACATTTGGGGTGTGAATAGTGTAAATTAATGCAGGTAAATACTTCAGCTAAGTGCTCTTGGGTGAATTGCAATCTAAATTAAGACCCATAATTTAACAAGATAAAGTCACCTCCACTTACTCCTTGTTCATTTCAGACAAGGAAAATTAAATGTCATTACTAACACAAAGTGTCATGGAATTACAGCAATCTCAGTTTAGTCCTGCCAGTTTACTCATTGTATAGAATTTACCACTGAGTTCTACTCAATTATTTTGGGATTTCATACAGTATTCTCTCTACAATTGGAAAGACTCATAGCTATGCACTTAATTGTGGATATATATGATAAGATGGCATCAAGTATCTCACCACAAAGGCATTATTTTTCAATCTGATATCCTAAAATAAATTTCGATCGCTATGACATTTTCCTTCCTGAATTCTGTCACTTTGTAATTAGAAACTTCCTTAGTCTATCAAATCCAAGCTTAAAACACTGAGGTGGTAAAACAATGTTTATGCTTGCTGAATAAAAATATTTAAATTTGACTATATAAACACTTTTAACTTATGATACAAATTACATGTATGGAGATGCTATGGTCCATTCACAGGTATCACTTGCAGAACCCAATCCTGTCAGCAAGCTACTTGTTGTCTTATCTGTAAAATAAAAACAGTGTCTTATCTGTAAACTTTCCAGAATGGTTTATCTCCAAAATATATTTAGGGATTCTTTTAGTGTTCCCTATAACACAAATATAGATAGTTTCAGCTTTTTCTACTCAATGACAAAAGCGTGTTGTGATATGAAGTCCCAACTGCATCATAGGCCATTCTTTGGTGCGGTAAATAATAAAATGAATCCCAGTTACAAGTAGATGCTCAAAGGCATATTTGTGGCAAAAGCAGGTATGACAGAGAATATGTTCTGACACATATTTGGGGGATTTCAGACATTCTGCCTACAAATATTTATGCTTCAATCAAGACTGAGTGTATACTTATGCAAATAATTGTTAGTTGACTGAATGAATATGATCATGATGAGTGTGAGCAGGACTCTATGTTCCATATGTTTAATTTTTTTAACAGAATAGGTTGTCTTGTCAACAATCCTTTGTCAAATTTCACATTGATTTATTTTTGCTAACAAAATTCCCAATAATTAAATGGCTGAAGTGGACAAAGGGAGAGGGAAAAAAGAAAATTGTAAAACCTGGAGACCTTGAGGCTAAAGAAATAACTTTTGGTAAAGTATAGATTTACAATGAACTCAACGTGTTATCAAGACTTAAAAACACATAATCGTTTTCCAAAACAGGTTACACTCTTTGAATGGGACAAAATGACTAACAATGAATAAAGTGCTGTTGGATGAGATGAATTTAGATCTCGATGTTTACTATGACAGTGATTGTAGGTCTTAACTATGCTAGGGTACTTAGCGAAGGGAAGAACGCACTAAAAGCAAGAACACTATCCAAGGGTGGCAGAAAGAAATTAAAATAGAGAATTGTCAGGTCATAAAAAGCATAATTCAAAAAGTCCTCTGAGGCATTATATCTTGGTTAACATAAAAAGTTGTAATATTTTCAATTAAAAGAGGAGATAATTCAGTATAAATTGAAATGCAGACACTTCTAGGTTTTACTACAGATAGGTCCTTTCAATGATTACCAAAAGCCTACACAAAACACCATGAAAAAACAGTTTGTCATTATCCTGATAATCTTAATTCCATGTGTTGAACATCACTGAGCTCAATTACCATTTATATGTCAGCCTTATTCAGCAAAGAAAACCCACCAGTCATTAACTGCAAGCAATTACTTTAGGAAAAAACTTAGAAAACTCCTTACTTATTTTGATATACCAAATAAATGCTATTTATTTTACTTGTGTCTAGCCAGATGACTGTATAGCTGGTGGTTTTATACAGAAAGGTTCTAAACGGAAAGGCAGCAAATGTGAGAAATTCTAAAATCTCAAGAACTTGTCAGTCATTGCTTTAGACAGATTAATCACAACATGTTTGTACACAGTAAGTCCTGAGTGAAAATGAGTTGAATTTCCTAAAACCCCCCTTTTCTTAGGTCAGTTTCCACAAAAACTACTTGAAAGTTCATCATACCTCGGCAGCAACCCTCCAAGAGACATTCTGGAGTTGGTAACAGGTGTTGTATGAACATAGCCCACATGGGTTAAATTGTGTTAACATATGTTCCCATATGGTAAGAATTATCTGAAATATTAATTAGCTAACATTTAACATGAAACTCCAAGGGGACATATGGCATGTAACAACAACAAACAGGTTTGTTCTGTGTCTTTCATAATATCTCACTACCCTACTGCTTCGCCAAAATCACCCTGGAAATGTGGCTCTAAAGGATTGAGTCCCTTTGTCAGTTGTCCAAATTCTCCTTCATTCTAGCCACAGCCCTTCTCTACATCACCACCCGAGCTACCAAGAACAATAAACTGTGTCACGGTCACCAAACACACACTCTGAACCTACACCAGTCCCCTGGAAGGTGAATGACGTGATAGGCACGTTTTAACTTGCTTTGATCTCTTTTGTATTTGTACCTGAGATGCTCACGTGTGCATCCAAGAAATCAACCTTCTCAGTACTGAGAGGATTGTGGTAGAAATGACAGGAAGGAAGGGGTAGAGGACAAAAAAGTCAATATTCAGTCTTTGAGACCAAATAGAACGTTTGCATAGAGTCAACAGCCATGAAGGTCAAAACTAAAAGAGGGAAGAATATGTCAAACTCCTGTTTGCCTTCTCATTTAGCATAAGGAGATCCAGGCTGGCTTGTGGCTCCTGGCATTACATGCCAGGAGTAGAGTGAGCTCAACACATAGAACAGCACTGCAAAGGGACTGTGGGAAAGACAGACACAGAGGTAAGACGAGGAGAGAAAGGTATCTTTCGCTCTCCTGCCTGTGTCATAGCCCTGGTGAACAGGTGTGACAGAGCAGCTCTTAACCCTGTTTTCTGAGTGAGATATTGTGAAGAAACTATTTCTCAGAGTGCCTGAACAAGCTGGCAAGTTCCAATGATGAGATACTAAGCTGCTTTGGGGAGATCATCTAGAATTCCCTTGTGTCTATCAGGAAGAAGGCAGTTGAATGTGGCAAGTGAAAACTCTCCTGTATAAACACTGTTCCTGGCTCCAAGATGATGATGTTGGCTGGCAACCCTAACTGGGAAGTTATTAGATCTTAGGAGAACAGGCCATGCCAGGGCCATCAAAACCATGGCTGCCAGCAGTGTGTGAAGGCCACACACAAACCTTGACTCAGATAGGCAGGTACCAGCCAGTGCACAACTAGTGAACCAGCACACCAGCAGCAGGCAATTCCCAAACCCCGATCTGCATTCGTGCTGGGCTGGGGCTGCAGGTACGCAGAGCACAGCTGATCGCTACCAGGATATTATTTCCAGGACCGGCAGGGGATGGACCCTGATTTTTTTTTTTTTTTCTTTTTGGCCAATGGAAGAAGCATGTTTGCATTAGAAAAGATTTCAGATTTGTTCATCACCATGTCCAAATTTCTTCCACCTGGTATGTTGACAGTTCTAAAAGATGAGTTCAGTACCAGAAAAATCAACCACATCTTCTCAACACAGTTGTGTGCAACTTCAGTATCTCCATTTGCCTAAGACACTGGTTTTCTGTACCAAGTTTCATATTCCATCTTGCCTTATCTTCTACAAGCTGGCATGTTCAGCACCCCTGCCCTCTGCTATCAGCACGGCACTAATGGAAGGCAACAGAAGAAAGAGTTTCTTTACAATGCCTTTTATCATTCGGGTCAATTTTATGATATGTTTGATTAATATATTTGGATATATGACAAACACTGCACACAGTTTTGTGTGATTAAAAATGTAATGTTGAGGAAGTACACCTTTTTTTTTTTTTAGCTAATGGCACCAAATAAACGTTTTCAAACAGAAATAAATATTGAATAATTACCCTTCATATAATCTGATGGTATTTACTTTTATATAGCAGGAGAAATGTGGTATGGTTATTTAATGATAGGGCTGGAATGACAAATTGAACCAGTAAAATGATGATATTTTAGTTCACTGGTAGAAACTCAAATATATCTGATTGCAAGATGTGAGATGTTCATGGTGGAAATAGCGTGTCACACATCATGAAGCCTAAGTTAAAATAGACTTTATCTGAGATAAAGTATTTTCAAGTTCTCTTCAGAGTGAAACAAAACTGAGCCACCTCGCCAGATATGACCTTTCTGCATGGCTTACTGAATAAGTGAAAAAAAGAATTTAAAAATAACAAAAGAAGATCTCTCACCAATACAGGCTTACACATTGACACCAATGTGTCTTGATATTACTGTGGCCTGAGTTAAGGGGATCGAGTTAAACATACTGCATTTGTTCACCCCTGTTTTTTTTCTCCCCATCATAGGAATGCTATAAATAGGTAGCCCCTAGCCTTTTCAGGCTTGCACCACCATATTTCATTAATGGCACACAATAAGGTCAAAGGAAAGGAATAAAATCCTCCCAGAATGGGCTAACTTTGTCAATTTAAAATGTGGTTCGCATGCAGCCCTTTGTCAAGCAAGTCGTTCAAATAACATCTTAGTTCACATGACTGTGGGTTTCTGCTAGGCTTCAAAGTCTCAGGAGCAGCCTATGCAAGTTTCAAATCTAACCTTCTTCACCTTCCCCTCTTTCTGTCTCCTGTTTTTGATCTTTTTAATCCAAAATCTTTAATAGAAAAAACCCATGGCAGGTCTGAAAACAGCATGGGGTCAGATCCCACGCAGGTAATTTAAAGCAACATCCAGAATCTTTTGACCGTTTCAAGAGCAATTTAACTGACCTCTGGGGACTCTTCTTCAAACAAGTTCTATTAAACACACCTCAACATGAGTACAACATATTTTTGAATCATATCATCAAGAGCAAAGTACAAACCACACAGATCTAAATGTTTAAATGAAAGTCTTACCAAGCAACAACTACATATACTGCACATAAATTAATAGAAACAAAAAAGAATTTTAGGATATGGAATATGAAAGAGTGAGTAATGGACTGTAGGTGAACCCAACCAGCAATCCTAGGCACTAACCACCAAGTGCACATTACACATGGGGGCACTTCACTTCCTATATTTCATGCAAAGACAATATGCTCTAGCATTTTCCATGTTGGCTCAGGTAAATGTGGAGCCAATTATTAAGAAAATAAGAACATATAAAATAAAGCATCAGGTGTTACATAAACCAGGCAATATTGTATAACAAGCTAGACAGTTTTATGCACCACACAAAACATGTTTTTCCTCCCACTATTTGTTTCACTTCTGTATTACTCTTGGGTTACTTTCTTAAACAAATCTTGGTGCTAACAATATATCCACAAAAACAGCAACTCTCAATTACTGACAAATAAAAATAAATCTATAAAAATTTTTTCCACATCAATATAAATGGTAAGATAGGAGCGTAACATTTCACAAGCAATCCAAAGTCACTGTAAGGTACGCTGTAACTACCACATGTGCCAACAGCCAATAGACCATCTAACAGAACAGACAAGATCTCTGTAACCAAGGGAAGAGACTGGAAGACAACTGAAGATTCTTGGGAACAATATTCCAAAAATCATACTACCACTCAGCAGTAGTAAAACTTCAGCGAAATGTCTCTCTAAAGAGTTTGAAAAGTAATACAGCAACAAGGTGGAGGAATCCACCATGGGGGGATGGTATGAGGAGGGGTTGGGGGAATCCCAGAGCCTGTGAAACTGTGTCACATAATACAATGTAATTAATAAAAAATATATAAAAATTTAAAAAAAGAGTTTTATCAAAATTAGAAAATCCAATAAAAGCAAAACATTTTTTTGTTTAATCTTTTATAATAATAATTGTTATTATTATTCATCATTTTATGATATAGTTCAATAGGCTCCTGGGATTTCCTTTAACCCCTCCCCAGCTTCCCCCCAACTAGTCCTTCTATATCGTTATTAAAGCATAGTTCTTCATACACAGTCATATGTTCACCATTGCGGGCATGGACAATGGTAGAGAGTGCAGCATCCTATTGTCAAGATATAGTAAACAGTTTCATCGTAAGTTCATCTTTGTGTGGAAGTAGAGATGCATACTACATTTTATCCTCACATTTCAATATGTTAGTCTCGATTTCATAGTTACTGTACATCCCCTTAAATGAAAAGTCACAATACAGAATCAACAATAGGAAGAAAAATAGAAATTTACAATGCCATTAAGTTAAATAACATGTTACTAGATATGACAGTCTCCATTGCACAGCTATTATACATCCCCTTAAATAAAAAGCCACAAAACAAGATCAACAACAGGAAGATGAAAGAAATTAACAACACCATGAAGTTAAATAACATGCTACTGAATGACTAATGTGTTGCTAAAGAAATGAAAAACAAAATCAATGACCTTGATAAAAATGATGCTACTGTATGGCCCATGAGTCATTAGATCATACATTGAATTTTTTTTTTAAAAAGAAAGCAAAGAAACCCATATGAAGAAAATTTGGGAAAGACAAGTTTTCATCAACACTTAATCAGCCCTTGGGTCCTTTTCCAGACTTGAGCATAAAGTGTGTTATAACTCCCAAACAAACAAACCATCTAAAAGAGATTGAACAAACAGTAGCATTCTCCATCTGAAGCCATCTGAAACTTCTCCAAAATATACTCACGCCTTCTGAGGAGGAGCATCCTTGGGTTCTCACCCACAGTGAACATGTTCCTTGGTGCTAACACACTCACCCCACCAAAATGACCACTTACCAGACAAATCAACATTCCCTGGAGCTCGAAGAGAAAGCACCACTTACCTAGGAAAAGAAGAAAGTAACACAGAGATTAAGATGCTGTCACTGAAAGGCAGTTGGAGCAGTTGTTGCACCGCCAGAGTCCTTGTACTGCCAGGATCTTCTTAGTGACCATCACTACCTTCGTGTTTTTGACAAGAAAGTCCAGTTTTAATTTATTTATACAGGAAGGAAGCTTGGTGAGGAATTGCAAGTCTTCAACAGCCCAA
This sequence comes from Ochotona curzoniae, assembly GCF_017591425.1. Classification (NCBI taxonomy): domain Eukaryota; kingdom Metazoa; phylum Chordata; class Mammalia; order Lagomorpha; family Ochotonidae; genus Ochotona; species Ochotona curzoniae. Next base: position 27,219,745 of record NW_024467115.1, on the reverse strand, counting down.
CACCGTGTTCTTACAAACACTCCCACATGCCACCTTCACTCTAAATGGCTATGACATATAAGCATAAGCATGGAAAACGAGGAAAATGCTTACCATGATCTGAGAAAAACAAAACTACGTGGTTTGGTCATTGCTTGTCTGTAAAGGCAATGATGATCAGAGAACCAAACACTGAGTGCATTTTGCAAGGAATCTACATCAGTGCAAGAAGAGCCGAAAACAAGAACCTAAATTTCCCAAATTTTTAATGGGATTCCACTAGGTGGATTACACTGGGGTGATCAGCAAAATGCAGTAAGGATAGCGTATGGATCCCCCCACGTTTTGAATCACTGATAATGGAATAATTTTAAGCTAACTCTAATTCAAGGCCCTTTTGATTGCCAACTTAAAGTGTGGAACATCTATAATTTATATGAAGCTTCTAATTTAACCTGTTAATTGGTGTTATAAAACAAAAGCTTCCTGGCTCTATTATTTCAGCTACATTCCATGAAACCCAAGAAAAGCAGATTGGAAACTGTGCAGTACAGATTAGACTGTATGAAAATTCATTGTAGTCAGAGAATTATCTTTTATTTGTAAGCCATAGAACAATCTTGCATATAAGTCTTTAAAGGGGAAACTGATGCTACTGCATGGCCTATGTGTCACAGAAGAAATTAGTAAGAAAATTTTTTGAAGAAATAAAAATAAAAACAGAAATATCAGACCACATGAAATGTAGCAAAAACAGAATTTAAAAGGACATTGGTTTTCTCTTTCACTTTTTCAGCCACATATTTAACTTCGTGTTGTAAATTTGCTATTACCATTCCTGTTGCTAATTTTGGTTTCTGGCTTTTTATTTAATGGTATGTATAGTAACTGTGTGATGGCAACTATTATAACTGTTGAAGTTGTAGGACAGAATGTGTCTCTACTTTCAAATTTAAAAAATGAGCTCCCAAAGAAACTGTTAAATATGTCTTGACAGTAGGATGCTGGACTCTCTGCCATTGTTCATATCTACAATGGAAGATTACACTTAAATAGAAGAATGATGAACATGTGATTGTTTATGAAGGGCTATCCTATTGTAAAAATATGGGGGGAACCATTTGGGAGAGGGGAAGTGGGGAGGAGGGGGGAACCCCAGAGCCTATGGAACTGCATGATAAATTACTACTACTAATATTACTGCTACTGCTACTACTAGTAGTAGTCTTTAAAGGATGAGAAGGGATCCATAAAGAAATCATGGAACATAGCTATAAGTAACCAGAAGACAAAAAGGAGGGAAGAGTTTACAGGCAAAGTCACTTTGCTTGTAACATTTCTAACTGTCCTATTCATTCATGTATTCAAGTGCTGTTTATTGAACATGTATTGTGCATAGCATAGCCTTCCAGGCATTATATAAAAATCAAAAAGTTACAAAAACTATGTTAATCTTCTCAGAGTTCAGAGACAAAAACAGTGCAGATAGCAGCAGAGGGAGTACATTACCTGCCATGGAGGAGATGCAGACTTGGGTAGGGTGGCCACAGAGGCTTCATGAAGAAAATCTAGAGTGTAATGAAAGGTGGAGGAAGATCTGGGAGAGAGGGTTGTGAACTCCCAGCAGTATGTGAAAGTCTGGGAAAGTTATGTCAAGGGATCAAATCGGAGTAAAGTCCAATTGGCTGTCAGTTTTAGCTCAGGAGACTCTCCTTAGACGGCATGGGTATAGGACAGCCTTGTGGCACAGTGGTTTGAGCCACCACCTGCAACATGGGAATCTCAAATCAGAGCACTGGTTCAATTTTTGTCTATCGTTATTGCTCCAGTTTTCTGCTAATGGACCTATGAAGGCCTTGGAAAATGACTTAAGCATTTGAGTCCTTGGCACTCAGGTGGGAGACCAGGATTGAGCTCTGGGCTCCTTGCTTTAATATGGACCAATCCTGTCTTTTGCTGCCATTTGGAGAATGGAGAATGAAACAGAAGAAGGAAGAGCTCTCTTTCTCTCTTTGTTATCTCTTTCTCTCTGTCACTCTGCCTTTCTGCAAATCCTTAAAAGTGCAAATTGAGCATCCTTAAAAACCTGAAACACAAACTGCTCCAAAATTAAAAACTTCGGTTATCAATATGACACCAGGTAAAAAATCCCACACCTAACCATTACATTTAGTGAATTAAGCCAGTCGTGAAAACAGAAATATCATGCTAACCATGATTTGTATTAACTACTCTACAGAGTATAAAAACGTAATAAGTAAGGGTAAAATTTATATTTTGAGATTTGACTATTTTTATAGCCTTTGTATTCTTGAGGAGCCATGTTTTTTATACCTATCACTTGTTAAATTTTATATTTAGTAGAGGGTTAAACTTATGATTCTAAAGAAAATAGGAATTATATCACTATAAAAATTAACATGAGAAGAGAGGGTGGGGGTAAGTAAAGAGAATGAAGGTAGGGTTGGAAATAACATTATGACCTTAAAATTGCATATAGGAAATACATGAACCTGCTTCCTTTGTATCAACCAAAAATTAAAAAACAAAGAAGAAAAAATCCCATACTTGACTTAAAGTGATTGGTCACAGTCAAAAGAAAACAAAAAATTACCTACAGGCTATGTATATAAAATATACATGAGGCTTAAATAAATTTTGTATTTAGAATTAGATCATGTCTTAAAGATATCTAAATATGTAGATGAAAATATTCAAAAATGAAAAAATTCCATAGTCCAATACACTCACATTTTGGAGAAGGGATACTTGACCCGAAGTGTGAGAGAAAGCTGCAAATGCAGCTAACAGCCCTGGCTCAGTGGTCCCTACGTTCCAGAGATCAGCTTCCAATAGCAAAGTGGACCAGAGACCAGAGTACATTTCATTGAATGCACTTGCTAGGATAGTAGCTGTGCCCGAGTTGTGTGCTTTTCTTCTTCTTCGTAGTACTGAGTGAAAAGTATTGCTCTGGAAGTCGTCATAGCACATGGGTTTATGGGCTACAACAGAGGATTTGCTGTCCACGTTCTTTGTTCTGTCACATAGCAGCAGCTTAGATCCCTTGTTGGTACCCGTTCCTCCTGCAGGGCTTAGTCATTTCCCCTCCTTATATCTACAACACACATCTCACACCAACATTGTCCTTTTTATCCATCGCTCTCTGGGAAGGTTCCCTGCTTTGCCGCATGACCTTCTACCATATTACTGAAACTGTTCTAGTTAATCCACTTAGCTGAGAAAGAAGTTCTTTTCTGTTGTTTGGTCACATTAAAGTTTTTCAGTTTTACAGGGGTATCTCAAATGTATTTATTTACATAGACTAACAAATGATTAAGTGTTATATATCTGAGGAAAAACACTGTTAGGGTCTCTAAAAATGAATTTGGAGATAAGACATATAAAAACAGTAAAATATGAGGCATGATGTAGAAAAATGGCATTATCATAGGAGAAGAGAAGACATTCTTGAACAAGGTAGTTTGTGGCATGCCTGAAAGATGCTCCAGATTTTGATACATAAATATATGCAAAGAGAATAAGAAATTGAAAGGATGAAATAGTGAAGGAATAAAAGTAATAGGTGTTGAATTGACAGAATATTCTGGAAATGGAGGAAAATCACATGTGACTAGAGTAAGATGTTGAGTTAGAGTTGTGGGGTACTTGAGCAGAAAGATTAAAACTGAATTTCAGAGAGACTTCAGCAGGATGTTGGGCAGAATTGGGGGGCAGTGATGAAAAGGGTTGCTGAATATATCTTACTTAAAGATGTAAAGGGCAACATAATGACATGACAGGTTAAACATCCTTTTATGACATTGGAATCCCATGTTGGGATGTATTTCCAGTCTTTGCTGCACTACTTCTAATTCAGCTTCCTTTTTTTATTTCTTTTTTTTTTAATTTGAAAGTTATATTTACAGAGGAGAGAGAGCGAGAGGAGACAGGCAGACAGACAGACTGTCCACCCACTGGTTCACTCCCCACATGAGCACAATGGCCAGCAGATCTGAAGCCAAGAGCCAGGAAATTCGTGTCTCCTATGTGGGTGCAGGGGCTAAAGAATTGGGGCTACCATCTCTTTCTTTTCCAGACTCTAGAGAGGGAGTTGAACTATAAGTAGAGCAGCAGGATTAGAACTGGCACCCGTATGCGATGCTAGCACTGCAGGAGGATTAGCCAGTTGAACTACCATGCCAGCCCCCATCTTTCTTCTATTATGCCTAGGAAGGCAGAGAATGATAGCACAATATTTGAGCTACTAACACCCCTGTGGAAGACCCAGATGAAGTTCCTGGTTCCTGGATTCAACCTGGAACCAGGCCACGTTATTGCAGCAATTTGTAGAGGGAGTGAGACAACAGATGGGAAATGTCCTCTTTCACTCTACCTTTTGAATAAATAAATAAATCTCTAAAAAATATGTATACGAAACTATAGGGAGAGTGCGATGTGAACACAGAATCAGAGATTGCAGTGAAGGCTCTATCATTCTGGAAAGCCAAAAATTGCTGTCTGCCACCAGAGACTAGGAAAAGATGGATTCTTAGAGCACTCATAGGGAACCAAACTTGCTGATATTTCAATTTCAAATTGGAGTCTTCAGAATTATGAGACAATTAATTGCTGTGGTTAAAGCCATCTGGTGTGTTTTGCTTTGCCACAGCAACTCTGGGAGCAATGGAGATTGGTGCAAGGGCAAAGAGGCAGAATCTCCAAACGAGTCATTACTATGGCAATTATGGATCATTCTGGATAATTTGTGTTGTTTTGGATCCTGTGAGAATCAGATGCTAAGGTGGGATTTCTTTATGAAAAAAAACTTCATAAAATGCCCAGAAAACAAACCTCTGAGAGACCAGAGGAGAACAAGAGAGGGAAGGATGGGCAGAAGTTTCCCAGATTATAGTACAAACCAGATTTGGTAAAGCCAACAGAAAATCATCCAGCCCCTCCTTGGAAGTGGCATTTATGAACCCCCCCTACCCCCAATGCAGCCCGTCAGTGGGGAAGAGCTGGAATTATTGATCTCAAAAGGTTTCTCTGGTTCAATCTGTCAATCAAGAGTTTGAAGTGCTCACAGTTTTCAAACTATTGGAAAATCAGGGAAGGGAGCTGGAAAGTCTGGGGGTAGGAACCACAGCGGACAAAAGCATTGCAGAATTCAGTTTGATAAAGTATAGAATTTAGTCACAAACTGTGCATTTAGGACACAGATGAAAGAGTAGGGATGGAGATTTCTGAGTACGCTGAAAAAAAGGCCCTAGTTCTAGGACAGTAGATGAGACCACACAGGGTAAGAATACAGAGAGAAAAGGAGAGGCTCATGAGAAAAACATGGATAACATATATTTGGGGGACTCCAGAGGAATGAGGTTTGGGAAGAAGAGTTAGTGAGGCAGAAGGCCAGTGGCTGGGACTGCCCCATTTTGGAGCAAGAAAGATTTGCCAGGAGAAGCAGCTCTCCAAGGCAAACAGGCATAGCAACCCAAGTGATCGAGCATGTAGGAAAGCAAGGGCCTGAGGCAGCTAGGGCTCTTCCAGAAAGCTGGTTCCAACCCTCCAGAAGAGAAACCACCAAAGCACCTTTAACCACATGCCTGCAGGTATATGTGCACTTAATTGAATTCACATATCATGCAAACAGTAGAATTACTGTGTGTCCACACACAGATCCCTGAATCACCAGATGGCGTAGGTGAGGGATCAGAGTACTTTGATGGCATATTACCTACCATACAAAGGATGGTAATCAGTGATCAGCATTGCCTCCCACCTGTTATACTCAGTATCAGTAATACAGAAACATCAACAATTTGTGAAATGAATCAGCACATGGAAAAATCTTTCTCCCTCCCACTCCTTTTGTAACTCTTCCTTTCAAATAAATAAACCTTTAAAGAAAAAAAAAATAAAGAGCATACGCGTACTGCAGCATATAGAGTTTGTGGTGAATATCTTATGGTAGCTTTAATTCCTGGAGCTCACACCCTTGTATAACATTTTTCTCTTGGGTGTGGTTGGCTTCTAACAGAATACAGCAAAGTGATGCCACTCCCTCAATTACATTCTGGGTATGTAAGAATCCAGCTTGCTGTCAGCTTGTCCCTCCACCTACCACCTTGCGGGCTTTGAAGAACTCCATTGAATCACAGAGCTGCAACACAATGAATTCTGTGGACGACCGGGGAGGCTATTTCTTGACAGTGACATGTCTTACACAAATGTATAAATCACCCTTACCTAGACTTCACCCACAGAAAGACTTTGATAGCTCCAAATACACTGTTCTAGTCTCTGGGACCTGCACTATTCTTTCATCAGAGATACCTGCTCTCTGCTGATCTCTTCTCTCCTTAGAAGCACAGCTCCCGTGGTGCCACATTGGAAATCCTTCCTTGTTCCCATGAGACCTAGTGACCTCCCAGGTGATCCCTACCAACACAATCTTATAGGAATAGGCTTTGATTCACATACTTTTGGTAATGGCTGCTACAGCTTCATCTTAAACAAATGAACAAAGGATTTTAAAAAGCACTGCTTGGTATATGCTTGCAATGAAAGAATCTCAACTGAACTTGAACTGCAGCAATGCAGCAAGGTGGAGGAATCCACCATGGGGGCAGGGTTTGGGGAGGGGTGGGGGGAATCCCAGTACCTATAAAACTGTGTCACATAATGCAATGTAATTAATAAAAAAAAAAGCACTGTGGATAAATGGGACAGATATATCACAAAACTTGAGGCAAAGTTTAATGGCCATGTGTTGAGAAAGGTGGAAACTTACTCCACGGGCTGGGAAGCCATTAAGGGAAAAATGCTGCTTGATTTTCTTCCTTTATCTTTAAAATCTTGTGATACCTTACCATGATTTTTCTTTCTACGTCTCTTCTCTCAAAAAAAAAAAAAAAAAACAGAACAGAACAGAAAAAAAAAAACAGGGTTCTCTGTTAGGAATTTTTATGCCAAAGGAGACAGGCACATCTTTTATCTCCAGATTTCTGTTGCAAACCTTCTTACTCAGTGGAATTTCTTAGATGATAGGAAAGCGGTTTGTTCTAATGAGACTGCTCTTGTTAGGTCTCTAGATAACATCAGGATATGATTACCAGAAAGACGGAAGCATTGTTAAAAGCTTGGAATTTTCATATGACTTTCTCCCCCTCCCTTACTCTCAACCTCTGGGGAGGGGAAAGGGCTTAGAGAGTCAGTGAATCACCAGCAACCGATCATTTCAACAATCATGTCTGCTAATGCAAACAATACATAAAATCTACAGATCAGAGATCTTTGAGGAACATTCAGTGGGAGAATGGGCTCAGATAGAACAGCAGAGTGACCTGAACTTTGCCCCACACTATAAGCAGACTTTTCCAATTGGCCAAAACCATGGTGTTACTGCCAGTTTATAACACACAGCCACTCACGTGAATTATTCAAATTGATAAGGGACTCCAGCCAAGTCAGCCAGAAGTGTGAACACCTGGTATCCACCACCTATAACAGTATCTGTACTAGGGGCTGAGTGATGAGTCTCAGCCTTTAACTTATGGGGATAGTGTCAGAGCTTAGCTGAATTACAGGATGACCAGTTGGTATCCAGCTTGAGGATTGGTTAGACACCATACACTCATACGCCTCTGAGGTTCAGCAGGTGAAAACAGTTGAAGATCAGGACGACACCCACTGCATCCACCCGTTTGCCTTCTTCAAGCAGCCCTCTTGGTAACACTACTGAATTCTTCATCCCAATCTCAAAAGACAGGAAGATGATTCTCTCACTGGCTGAAATGGAGTGCTCTCTCCAGGAAGAATCTCTATGGTGAGGGGACACAGAACGTTGTAATTTGACATGGCACCCTGGGACTCTGGGCTGCTGTCAGACTAGGGAAGCTAAGGCATCAGATTATCATATTGCCCTCATATCTACTAATTTACAGATATACATATCTGTATATGCATATGCATAGATATATATATATATAAACATTGTTTCTTTATTTGAAAGGGAAATAGGGAAGAGACAAAATGAAATTTCCCACCCTATGGCTTACTTTCCAAATACCTACAACAACCCAGGACAGGCCAGATTGAAATCAGAACCCAGGAACTCATTCTGGGTCTTCCATGTGGGTGGCGGAGACTCAGCCACTTGAGCCATTACATGTTAATCCGAAGGATGCACATCAGCAGAAAGCTGGCCTTAGGATTGAATCCAGGTTCCAGTCCAGGCTCCAGGCACTGGGGTGGGTATCTCAGGAATGCCCAATCCTGCACCCTCAGGTGTGTTATCTGATAGTGTAGTCAGCACGACAGAGCTGCTCAGGAAATCGCAGTTGAAAAATGAGAAGCATTATCTTTTTACTTTGATTAATACACTTTTAAGACTGTTACAATAAGAGTTCTTTGATCCTTTAATGAAAGTATTAATCAAAAAGATGTTTCTCTTCCATTTTCTTCAAAAGAATTAGCTGGAGAATGAAAGACTGAAGCTTTGCCTAGCATACACTAGTGATGGGTGTGAGCGATTCACTCCTCCCTATCATGAGTTCCTTAATAAAGATTAATCTCTTACCTTACGCCAGTATTTCCTAGAAGTTGAGCAGCAGGCATAGGTTCATTAAAGAGTCAATCACCTCTTGAATTACAAAGAATTGTTACTTCCCTTGAAGCTCCATGATGTGACTCAACCAGTCATAAATTTTCGCACTGCTAAAATGTCTTAGAGAGCTTGAAGTACTATTTTTTCTAAGAGGATGATATGCTTAGGTGCGTTAAACACACATTTTGTATTTTGAGTTTTTTAAACTCACCACCTGAAAGACGTTCCAGGCAAAATTACAACTTTAAAGAGAAGACAGAGGATAATATCACATCTTCTTAAAGCTATGATGTGCAAAGGCTGGCGTTTTCAAACTTGCTTGTTAAGGGTCAGCAGTTTTGTTCCCAGACTGAAACACCTACTAATCTCCTCACCTAGACTTTTCTTGTTTCCCTGGCTTATAGGAACAAGTTTTCTGAATCCTGTAACAATATCACTTTTCTTTTCTCCTCTCTGCACACACACATACAATACAGTCCTTTGCCAAAGTCCATGTCATTTACAAAGGCCTGAATATCAGGACTGGTGCTGGGTCTGGTGCGATTGCTCAATGGCCACATCCTCACATTGCAAGCGCTGAAAAGCTGTATGTACAACAATTTATGTTTGGGCTGCTCCACTTCCCTTCCGTCTTCCTGCCTAAGACTTGGGAAAATAGTAGAGGATGTCCCAAAGCCTTGAAACTCTGTACCCTCATGGGAGACTAGGAAGAAGCTCCTGGCTCCTGGCTTTGGATTGCTCAGTTCTGGTTGCTGTGGCCATTTAGTGAGTGAACCAGCGAATGGAAGATCTTTCTGTCTCTTCCTATCTCTGTAAATATGCCTTTCCAATAAAATATTAATTAAAAATGGGTTGACATTAAGTCTAACACATTTAAAAATTTATTCATTTTAATTGGAAAGGCAAAGTTACACAGAGAGACGAGACACAAAGAAATCTTCCATCCACCAATTCACTCCCCTATTGGCTGCAACAACTGGAGCTGGACTTATTGATAGCAAGATGTCAGGAGCTTACTCCAGGTGTCCCGTGTGAATGCAGGTGCCCAAGGACTTGAGCCATCCTGTACTGTTTCCCTGGGCCAATAGCAGGGAAGTGGATCAGAAGTGGAGAACTAGGGGCTTAAGAAGACACATATGGCGTGCGGGAGCATCAGGTGGAGACTTAGCTCGCTACATCACCTTGTAGGCCTTCATGCAAAGTATTTCCTCAAACTACGGTAATTACCTAAATCAAAACTTGTCTTGGCATAGAGCTTGGTAGTGGTGAATGGAAAATAAAAGGATAAATTAAAGAGTAATTAATCATTTTTTTTTTTTACTTCAGAAGTTTGATATTTCCTTTCTTTGCTTATCCTACTGCTAGACAATCATCTCATTCCTTCTGTTTTCACTTTCACCATGGTAATCATGATTAGATTGGGGACATTAATGGACCAAATGCTTTCAGAACTTGTCCTACTTATTGGGGTTAGTGTCATGCCTCAACAGACTAATCCGGCACCCTGTGGCACCAGCATCCTGCGTGAACATCAGTTCTTATCCTGGCTGAGTAGCAAGAGGCTCCTGGCTCCTGGCTTTGGATCAGCTTGGCTCTGGCTTTTGTGGCTATTTTATGAGTAAACCAACAGATGGAAGATCTATTCTTTGTAATTTCTACCTTTCAAACAAAAATAAATAAATCTCAAAAAAAACCCTTGCCTTATTTATCACTAGGAAAGGACTCTCTCCTGTACATAGCAATTAACAGTAAGTCTGACTTTATTCTTTTATTATCCCCCTACTTGGCTGGCTCTGATTAATTTGACAAGGTCATCTGATTGGCAAGTTTAAGCAGCAGAATAGGGAAGAAAGAGGTCACTAGGGGTATTTCAACTTTATGTGTACATGTTCCATTGACTTTTTGTTTCCACCATTCTAATTTCCCCAAGTCTGAAAGAACCTGAATTTGGCCATTTGAATTGCCAGGCTCCAGGACACAAGGACTTAGAATATCAATCTGGCACAGAGCCTGGTAGACATCTTGGTGGTTTTCTTTCTACTAATTCATGAAGTACAAGACTTTGAGAATGCTGCCAGCTGGAATGCAGTTGGCGATGCAGCTGTATGCTTTTGTTATGAATATGGGCCTCTACCTCTTTAAAATAGTTTCATAAAAGGAAAACAATTTTGCATGTACTGATTCTTTTCTCGAAAAATTCATTCATGAGGATAACAATCTTTTAAAAAAACCCTGCTGTTTACATAGACACACTACCAGAAAGCCCATTCATATGATGTTAAGTAAGAATTCTACTCCATGAATTACAACTTTAACTACGAAATACACGGCTTTCCATGACTTCTGTTCTGCCACTGCTCAACAGCAGAGGCCAAACTGTCAGCCCCATTTGGAAGTGTCAGTGATGCCCGGCCTGAAGTCTGGGCAGACAACATTACACCTGCTGAAGGGTGAAATACAGACTTAGTGAGAGGGGAATTAGCCCCGCAAGAGTTCAGGATGAAATAAAATAAAATCCACAGCAGGCAATCATATATTGTCCAGTGTTTTATATCACCAGAAGCAGAGTTCTGGGTATACTACATAAAGATTTGAAGTTTTCCAAGATTGCAATATTACCTCATTAAAGAGTTCCTCTTACTAGAATGGATTCTCTACACAATTACTGTAGGTTAAACAAAAGCTCCCTTTTTAAAAAAAACAAATTGTCTCTCCTTCTTCCTCTTCCCACCCATGTTTTGTGTGCTATGCTTACAAGGATAAATACCTTTCCCACCAGACTTGGAATGGGTGTGAAGAGGACTGTGCCTCATTATGGAGTATGTTTTATGGGGAAGAAGTAAATCAGGGCCACATATTAGGGAGTGCCCAGGGGCATACCCCTTGGCGAAGACCTTTAAAGACCTTTAAAGGGCAGTATTACATTCCATGACAGCATAAGCAGCAGGTGAATGATCTCACCATGAAAGGTCACTCGTGACTGGAACAATATTTCCTATTTCAGCACAGAATCCGATACCTTTTGACATATTTCCCTTCCTCAGGATGACATGACGTCTGTAAAATAAATCAGATGAATTTTCCCTGCTTTCCAAAGAATCTGCCCACTTCACAAAGGATACCTGTAGTCATCCTTGTTGCTGTTGCGGTTTCTAATGTCAGGTATTCAAAACTGGTATTCGTACTACTATGGGTTATTTTGAGATGTTACAATTAGAATTGCCAAGGACCCCAGATGCACCTCAATCTGATTCACTCCTTTAGAAAGACACCCACATGGGAAGGAAGATACCCACTTGAGGTCACACAGCAAGAAAAAGGTAAAATCCCAACCCCCCTACTGCCCAGCCTGCTGCAAAGTCCACATTTACAAGGTGGGCAGTAAACATGTATCAGAATGGCTAGGCAGTACCTGATGTGAAGTGCCTTATTTAGGTCTCTTACTTTAACAATCTGACCATGTCATGTCTTTTTTCTGCTTTGCCAACTTCCCAGTGGGTTCCCAATATCCTAAGTGTTCACCCAGATGCCATGGTGATGTATGGCAGGCCACTCTTTCTGTATTCTAAGTTTGACTGGCTTTCTGTTTACCAGCTCTACTCCTTGTCCCGGTGATCATGACCATATCACACCTAACATCCTGGCTAGGGAGCTCACAGCTGCTTTTCCACCTGCGGTTCTGTGATGGGATTTTGTCCGATGCTGTTGCAAGAGGGGAAGTAGCTGGAAGCAAATTTGTGAACTATCCCATTGCCTGGGTTTGGTGAAAGACACCAGGGTAAACTAAAAGGCTAACTTTTACAAAGCTGGTTTGAATCTTGTCATCTTTACACTCATTAAAAAACTTTAAAAAAAATGAGTTCCTTTTTTCAGAGGTAGTTTAGAACACTTATTTTTCCACAGTCACAATAGTTCTGCTACAGAAATCAATTTATCACAGTTTAAGAGAAGCATGTCAGTCTCTGGATGATTATTTAGCTAATATTCAGCAAGCCAACTACCTACTTTTTCCTCCATCACAGACTTGGCCTAGGTATATAATATGAATCCTGAAGTTTGAGAGAAAACAATCTCTGGGACTCTAGTCACAGCAGGTACAGGTGTGCTGTGTTTCCATTCTTAAGATGTACCCACATCGTAACGCTCTCCCTCCACCTAGTACACACATACACACACCACCACCACCACCACCGCAATGCATTTTATTCCACAAGATTAGAAACAGCCTTATTTTCACTTCAAGAAGAAATAGAGAGGACTATAGGAAAAGAAAATAATTTTAACATTTGGTTGACTGAAATTATTATTTCTTTCAATTGTTAGGAATAGTTAAAACAACCCTTAACAATGTCTAATTACAAGCCTGCATGCCAATCTGCAAGGTATTTGAATACCTAATGAAGCACTTCCGGGCCCTCTAACCCATGGTAGGGTCTCCTTGTATGACGGTCAGATTCAAAACAGTCAGTCAAGACTCCCTACAAAGACTCATCTCTTTTGAAGTATTTCTTGCAGGTCTTGGCTCTTCCCCACTAATAGCTCTGAAATTTAGTGTGCCTATTTGTAACATACGAATAATGCTAGTCTTGCTACGTTAAACCATTTGAAGAAGTAGAAAAATGCTTAAGAAGTAGAAAATGCTTGTAGCATTCCAGAAAAAAAAAAGATGGATTTAACGCTATTACACAAGAAAATATTACATCCTCATATTTCTCTACCTCTTCATGTGGAGCAGAAATGAAAGACAGACATGGACGATTTCTTTGGAAAAAACATTTACGACTCCAGCGAAGCATTGCTTTAAGGCTTCTTTTCACTCAAAAATGCCGACCAAAACGCTTTGCTTGTTGAACTGTGTATTTTTTACGCTATATATTATGACATCATTGTTTATTTTTGATATGTAAATGTCTATAAAAACAAGAACACAGACGTTCCTCCCAGTGTCTGCCATGGGCTTTTGTATAATAAAGATAAACATGGTGAAGCAGCAGCTCAAAGAAGAATGCTCTTATCAGAAGGAACACAGGCAGCGTGCTTCCTCACTGCGCAACACAACAAAGTTTCCCGACATTCTGCAAGTTAAATACAAATTTATTGAGGTTTCCCATTTCTTATTCAGAATTATACATGGCTTCCAAGAGAGAAGTGCATTTGTCAATGTGAGTCAAACAATTAATAACAAATGCTAATTTCCAGAATGTTCCTTTTGAAGCCCAGCCAGTGTTACAAAAGATAACTGGAGAATTACTTGTAAGGATAGGATTGTCAAAACTTTGGTTGGGATCTTATCCAACTGGACTTAAGTTCTTCAAAAGAGAAGATAAAAATTATATACCTCATTTATGAAAAAATGAGGTTTTAGCACAAGGCATGGGTGTTTGAGTGAGGAGAGCTTGAGTCAGGAGGACACAGTATTTTACTCAAGAAATAAAGGAATTCTAAGATCCCCTTTTCATCACATCATCCTGTGCCTAATTTACTCATCTCATTTTCACTACTACATATAATATTATAACATGCTAGGAAGTCGTAGAGGATTTGTCTCACAAAGACAACCACTTTACTCCAGGAAGATCCAAGCCTCTCTCCAGGGAGCAGTGCCTGCAAGTCTCCCAGCTGCTTCACTTCCAGTCTAATTCCCTGCTCGTGGCCTGGGAAAGAAATAGAGCATATTCCCAAAGCCTGGGGTCCCTGCACTCACATGGGAGACCTCAATAGGCTATTGGCTCCTGGCTTTAGATTGGCTCAGCTCTTTTCATTGTGGTCATGTGGAGAGTAAATCAGTGGATGGAAAGTCTGTGTCTCTCTTTCAGTGAATCTGTCTTTCCAATATCAATAAATGCATCTTGAACAAACCAACCTGTCTCGAGAAGCCTCCATTCAACATGTCCTTTTGTTCTGGTAATGGGAAGCAATGTAACCTTGGACAGAGACTCTGTAAGAATACAGTCTAATGAATGCTTTTTAATGAGTGTGTGTGTATGTAGGAATATTCTAATAAGTATACAGAATATGTTCTAACGGAATATTTTGAAATGTGTGAGGACATGTCTTAGGTTGTCAAAATGACAGAGGGTCTCTGCTATTCCGTCGCAGGTGGCAGATACCCTGTGTAAGGCAGTGTGCAGAGAGCACTTCTCAGGAACACCTGCCTCTCACATAACGTGGAACATCCCACGGGACACTGATGCTTGTAGACAGCAGTTTACAATCACCCTGGGTCATGATCCAACTCTACTCCAAACACAAAGAGAAATTATTTTTGCCAAGGTTTTAAGCTAACTTGTTTTTTTTTTTAATTCTATTAGTGTGTTTATTAAAGGAAGATTTGTTTCCCTTAAAGGTTTATAAAGGTTCATTTATCAATCCAGAAAATTGTATCAACTTTAGCAATGCCACAAGTGGTCCATGAATTGCCACAATAACTAAGTGTATCAGTTTTAATTTGTAGTTGTCACATTTATGGTGATTTTTACATACAGCTATCACTAGTTGACATCACTTATCCCCGAGTGATATCATCACCAAGTATCATAGGTTGAAATTTCATGTCATTTAATTCTATTTTTCCTTTTATTTTTCATTATATTCAAGTATAGGCTTGTGAATTATAACATCTATGAGTTGTGTTGGAGGATAACAGGAGAGGGTGCAGTGTGTTAAGCTGCCCCATGATGTCAACATTCCACAGGAGTATTAGTCTTTCTAGTTCCAGCCTGACCTAGCTTCAATAGCAATGGCTACTTAGGGAGTGACCCAGTGGGGAGGAGATTGTCCCTCCCTCCATCTCTGTATTTCTTTCAAATAAATAAATCTAAAAAATAAAAGAAAAAGAAAGTAGAATATTCTTTTTTTTGAAAGTAGAATATTCTTAAAGAGTGCTGAGTACAACAGGGATGAGATCTGGCAACAACAAAATGGTGCATCAGGAGACCTGGACTCCACTAACTCGGCCATTAATTGTGGAACTGGCAAAGTCACATTAATGTCTGGACCCCATTTGTATAACACATTTATTGTTGAGCACCAGTGTCTTAATTTTGATGCCAGTTTAGGTTTCAAACCATTAAATTCCCTTGAAAAAAGGAAAAACGTTGAGAAGGCTGGCAAATGTCAAGCACAAGGAATTGATGTGATCCAGTTCTGACACATGTGTTGAATGCATTTGAGCCACTGCTGTACACAACTGGACTACTGTGGGTAACTGCAAAACCTGAGAGCCCCCTGTCGGGATTTTAATACAGAAATGCAGAAATGGTTGAATATATAAACTTTGTATAAATCATTAAAATTATATATGTGGCAATTGAAATCTGACAAGCAAATTTTGTAAACATGGAGAGTACTAATATGCTAAATAGAGTTTGTGAATTAAAAATTTGAATTTATTATAGAAAATGTACCTATACAAACCTAGAAAGCAAAAGCTTTTGGCACTAAAACTCCTGGATTAACAAAAGAGTGTTAAGTTGTCAATTTTCCACAATTCCTATAGGAAGTATTTATTACTTACTCAGGAAGATCTGAATGCTGCTATCACAAGGTATTAACTCAGTGCCTTCAGCAACACAACTCCATTTTATAAAGTTTTATGTTCTAGGAAGTTCAGGATCAAGGTGCTACTTGAGGTTTTTTCTGGTGAGGACCCGCTTTCTTGGTGTATATTCCCACAAGAGATAGCCCCATCTATGAAAGTTCCTACTCATGAGAATTCTACCACTTGACCTAATCTACTTCCTAAAAACCCCATTTTCTCACATCATTCTATTGTGGTTATAATTTCAAAACACAAATTTGTGGAGTGTGGGGGGAGAGAATACAAAGCTTTGGTTTATAACATTGATTTTGTTCCCAGATTAAGTGGTGTTTAGCCAGAAAATTTTGACCTCAAAAATTCTTGGTTAAAACTGCTTTTATAATATTATAATTTTATTCAATTTATTTTATTTATCCATGTGAGGAATTACAGTTGACTATTTTTAATGCTTAGATAGTTGTAATGTCTTAAGGTAATAAGTGCTATAGATTAACAGTATAGGACTTACAGACTCAAAAGAAAAACAGAATTGACTTATATACTTCAACTCCAGTACTGGAGGTTGACGTTTTTAAAAAAAACAATGATCTTTCAGATGCATAGATTTCTGTTTTAGATTTGTTCTGTTTGTCTATTTCTCATAAATATGAATGCTGGGGAAAACCCCAGATACTAGTTAATAAAGGATTTATGTATATGACTTTGAAAATCAGTTAAAAGTTGAAATTTCTCAGATTTCTAAGAAATTCAAGGCACATGCATTATTACAGACTATAAAAGTCAATTAACAGTAATGAGAAGGCTCTTTACAACTTGGTTAAAAATCATTAAATTAAAATGTTAGTGCCAGTGTACCCCATATCTGTTCATCACTGACAAGCTGAAAGTGCAGTAGCCACACGCTACAGGATACGTGTCCTTAGGTCTCACCGCAGTCTAAGAGGCTGGAGCAGACCCGCACCCCCACTGCCGTCTTAGTGCTGGCTGTGATCGCTTCCCAGAGGTGCCCTGTGTTGCACCTCTCAGCCTAAGGTTGACCAAGCACCTCATTCCCCAGGTTTTGTTTCCTTATCATGTCCCCTGACTCATAAACTGAAACTACCATGGAGACAGAAGTTAGCAAATGTCAGAACTTGGAAAAAGGAAAAACAGGTCAGCCTTTGAACTATTGACCATCTTCTCTTGCCAGGAAAACAGACATACTTCCTGCTTTGCTGTTGTAGGTGCCTACCCAGGCCCTTATCCCTAGAAAGGTAAAGATGTGAATCAATGTACCCACGCTCCAGGTCCCTGCAAATCGCAAGAAAGACCTGTGGGAAGCAGGAGCATCTGGCCCAGGCATGCAGCCTCTCTGCAGTGAGTAATGCTGCTGCCTGGGACTGGTCTTCACACAGGGCTGCTATTCCCCGCCACCAGGTGTTCCAGGTCCCAACTGTTGTGTCAACCTAGTGCTGTGTTGTATGCTGTGTTGAACTACCTAATTCCCAAGTACAATTCTGCAACCACATTATGTGCTGAGGTGGAGTTCTGCCCGATGAGCATCCCTTAAAGGAGGCTCCACCTCCCATGGATGCTTTCTGACCCGTAACCAGATGTAGAATCAGACCAGACTTCTTCATCTGAGTTTGTGGGGTTTTTTTTCACCTTGAGAATACAATTAATATCTACCCTAATCTATTTCTAGGAAACGAAAAACATTTAAAATTTTTTTAAATACTAAATGAATGTAGTCATAGTGTGTCTTTTTTTTTTCTCCATCCAAATGCATAGAACATGATAAGGCTTGGCACATTACCACTGATCACTTCCATAAAGTTATGACAAGTACTGATCTTTCTATTGGCAAGCTTGTCATTGTCTAAAATTGGCTGGTAGTGATTTGACATACACATAAAAATCCCTAATCTGAAATTCATGGCTAATTAGTAAAGATGATTTGTTCAACTTTCAAATATAGAGTAACAAATATACTCTTTTGCAATGTGTAGTTGTTATAACTTCACAATTTAAAGCTCCCTATTAGATTCAATTTATTTAACTTCACATGTGGTTGCAAACGCTGGTGGGCCTGTAAAAAATGGTCAAGACAGACGGCAACCCCAGTTGCTTCTCTATTGGTTTGTTTGCATGCTGAATTAAAAAAAAAAAAGACATCATTACTCTGCGATTTAACAGTAGGTGGCTAATGGAAATGTTCTTCATGGCAGTAGCAGGCTAAAACAGTGGGAAGTAAAGGGTTGAGGGGGAGAGTTGGGGGAATAAAGGAAATGTGTTTACACTTGAAGATGTCATATGAAACAGCTGGAGCTGTGAGCCCTTCATACTGGAACTGGCATGTTCTTTAACTCTTCTACATCATTGCACGCTCTTTCACACTTAAAAATCTATTAATTTACAATTAGTTGTATTGATTTTCTAGTAGATTTGTAATTTCTGTAATAATTTACAGGGTGCTGAAGAAATTAACTGTGCCCCTTGGAAAGATAAGCATTACTGAAAAATTAGATCCCATCACGAGTTACTGACATCATCAAAGACTGGATTTTTTGGCTTTAAATTCTAATTACAGTAGAACTGATTGGAGAATTCCACCTATCAGAAGATATCCTTCTTTATCCTCTCCCTACCCATGTCCATAAGACTTAAAAATAATTTTAACCTGAGATTTAAGTAAGGAATATAGGGATTCCTCCTAGGCTTGAAAAGAAGAGGGGAAATTTTCTTGTAACAATCCATACTTGTGCAGAACTGTAATTTCCCCCATATTACAAGATCAAAAAATAATATTAGTTTAAAAAAAACCCTGCAAGGTGTACCATTTTTGACTCGTGGCTAAATCTACACCTTATGTATGCCAGGATCCCATACAGGTGCCAGTTTGTTTCCCAACTGCTCAGCTTCCCATCCAGCTCCCTGCTTATGGCTTGGAAAAGCAGGAGAGAATGGTCCAAAGTGTTGGGACTCTGCACACATGTGGGAGAACTGTAAGAAACCCCCCCGAGATTTCTGGGTTTTGGATCAGCTCAGCTCTGACCATTGTAGCCATCTGGGGATCTACCAGCAGATGGAAGATCTTTCTGTTTTTCTTTTTCTCTGTAAATCTGCCTTTCCAATAAAAATAAATAAATTTTTAAAGCCTACAAGTGTTCTGTAGCTCTTTTAAATTATTTCATTTTCTGTGAAAGTTTTAGCAAGTACTTGGATGCATCAGGCTGATACACAGGATGCATCTGTCCATGCCTGGAGAGGGTTAGTCCAGTGAGACAGGCAGGCTGATGAAGTGACGATACTGGCACAGATTCTTGAGGACTGAGGCAGGACCTCAGGGCTCTTAGTGGGAAAACACAACCTCTAGGAGAATGAATGAAACTATCATGAAAGTGTCTAGAAGGAGGTAATTTTGTCTGGAAAAGAAATAAGAATGGAGTTGCTTAGATTTTGTAAGGCAGAAAGCAATTGAGTTTCTAAATGTGTTTTCCTTTGTGAGAGTCGCTGTAATTTTCAGGATAATTTCTGACCATTCTATGAACCATTTCTGTCTTATGTTCTGTGTTATTTCTCCTCGTATTGGTTTTCTCATCACAAATATCTTTTTAAGGTGATTTCTCCTTTGAAGAGTAAAAAATGTCATAAAAGTATTATTAGGTGGTCAGAGAGTTAAGCCTGAGGTCTCAGTTCACACAGGGTCAAAATGTAGGAGCACTGTAGGCAAAATGCTCAGCAGCCATTATCCCATGGCTTAAGATGTCAGTGATTATCATAGGATATGGTGGATCCAATACCACGACCCCCCAATGCACTCAAGCTCAGGACAACATGGGACTGAAGTCTGGCTACAGCACAATCATGTGCAGTCTCAGATCAGTCACACTATCACCAAGCTCCTCAATGGAAACTGATGGGCTAGACTCAATGTCTACAATCCGTTCCAATTATATACTTCAACTCTCTGACTTCCACACTAGTTCAGGTTGGAGAACAAATGAGAACATCTGAGGTGACACAAGGGCTGTTGTGGTGACACTGAGCGTTCACAGACTCCTAGGAAAATGGGAGTGCTCCAACACTGACACATGTCATTGGCTCTCTTCTGGTTATGATGGCCACTATATCTTGTTCTGGGTTGTGATTCCATTTGTTTCTGCATGTATGTCTCTGTGTGCATTTGTACTCCAACTTTTATTTCTAAAAACTATTCACAGGTATACTGATTGAATCAGGTTAATCAGGTTTTTAAAGAACCATAGATGATGTTTTATCCATTTGGTTGCAATTTATTTTTAAAAGGTTTTTTATACTTAAAAGGAAAGACACACACATAGGAGTGAATGAGGGAGGGAGGGAGAGAGGTAGAAGGAGGAAAGGAAAGAAAGGGGAAGGGAGGGAGGGAGGAGAGAGAAAGAGATTGAGAGATCTATCCACTCATTCACTTCCCAACTCCCAGCGCAGTGCCAGGGTGAAGTAAGGAGCTCAGCATTCCCTCCCAATTTCCAACATGGGTGACAGAGAAGTAAGCACTCAGGCCACCAACTACATCCTCCAGGGAAGGTGTTAGCAAGAAGCAATATCAGAAGTGGAGGACTCAATGCTAAAATTGAAACTCAATATGGGATGCAATCATTCTAAGAAGTGGCTTAATCTACAGGTGCCATATGTTGGTCCTGATTTTAATTCCTTGCTAGGCTGTCTTTCTTTTGAACCCTAAATTCTGCAGGGCATTGATTGGTCAACAGTATGCTTCTTTTGAGCATTATCTGAATCAGAACAGGTGCTCAATAAACAAATCCAAGTAGTACTGGGAAGTCTAAGGCATAAATGGAAGGAAGTGGTGTTTGATATTTATAAAGACATCTAGCAATTTTTTTCTAAGAAAATAACTGGTTAAGTCAATTCCAAAAGGATGAATATCATATGTTCTTTCTGTATAACTCAATATTAATGTAAAATACAAAACAAACACACACACACATAAATATTCACCTAGATGAAATGTATAATGGAGACTGGCATATTGGGAAGTGGAAATACATCTCAATATGCGTCTCTACTCCCAAATAAAAGGAGGACTCTCAATGAAACTGCTAAATATCCCTTGACAATATGACGCTAGACTTTCTACCATTGACTTTACGATGATACACTTAAACAGCAGAATGTTGGACTTGTGACTGTTGCTGAAGAACTGTACTACTGCATCAATATGAGGGAAAATAATAGAGGGGGAATAGGGAGAGAGGAAGGGGAGATGGAGGAAGGAATCCCTCTACCTAGAAAACCAATTCATGGGATGTAATAATAAAAATAAATAAAATATTAAAAAAAACAGAAAAAATAAGACGAGGGGAAACTAACAATAAATATATTCAGTATCATAAACAAAAATAAAAACAGCAGATGCTGTAGTTATAGGAGCATTCAAATCTCGGGTCGTGGGCAAGTTTGTGTCAACTTCTATCTGACACACTATTTCCCAGCAGTGATGTCTATTCACTGTTCCTGAGAAGGCGTTCTGGGAGACTCCAAGTGTCACTGCATGCATAATTATGCTCATCTTTCTGCACGTCATGGAACTAAACACCCTCATCATTCAAATATTCTGCTGATCAGCCTTAGCATGAACAATATGAGTTGTTTGAATTACTGATCACAGATCTTCTTGAGGGACACTGAAAGAGAAGTGTCTGGAGCAAGGACTAGCTCAGTTGCTAAGACGTTGCCCCATGCTCTGTCGGAGTGCCTGGGTTCAATCCCTGGCTGCTCTGCCTGATTCCAGCTCCCTGCCGATGCAGACCCTGCGAAGCAGCAGTGTTAGTGCAGGCAGTTAAGATCTCTGCTGCCCAAGCAGGAGATCTAGATTCAGTTCCATGCTCCTGGTTTGGCCTGGCCGAGCCCTGGTGGTCTAGAGTATTTGGGGCATAATCTGCAGACAGGAATTCTCAGTCCGCTTTTTTACAACAATGACAAAGTTGAATTAAAAAAATAATCTGCATTAAAATATCTATATGAAGGAAAACATAAGCATTTTTTTCATTTATTTGTTGCTAAATATATTGCTAAAGTGATTTTTAGGACTTTTATGGCAAATAATGAAAATTAAATCAAATAACAACTAAATGCTTGGCATAAAAGCAAATTAGCAAAAACCACCTAGAGTCTAAAAATAGTCAACAAAGGCACGAGATTCTTGGTGTGCTTCTGATGGTCAATTTTGAGTCCTTACGAGGTCACCTCCCCTTTGCAGCCTCAGAGGGTTGAGTGAGATGATCTGCTAGGTTTCTGCTAGCTGTGAAACTCTGCAGTCTTCCTCACTTGAAGGATATCCACGAAGATGAGGAAGAGGAGAAAAACAAAACACAGGCAACAAGTTTAAAAGTAAAGCAGGAGCTCAACTTGGAAATGGAGACTGATTCTCCAGTGTGTTCAGACAGCCCATCAGTCATGATGGTCAGGTACTCCCAGAAAAAGCAGTGTTTTTTTAATTTTTTACTTCCCAAAGAGCTGAAAACAGATGCTTAGTATGAAAGAGCAGAATCACATAGCTATTGTGACTCTGACGCCGATGGAATCATGCTGCATGTCGGGGCTGCAACTCCTGCTCTTCTTTCCCTCCATAAGTCAGCAGTGACTGCTGATGTTTGCTGTCTTCATATATATATATATATTTTTTCTGTTAGGCCTTTCAGAATTTAACGGCTGGGCATAATTACCTAATTCAAATGAAAAAGCAAAACCCACCATGGCCCCAAAGTTATAAAACTCGCATCCTAGAAGAATCAGAAAAACGTCACCTTGGGATGAGTATAGCCTCACTCTCCTGTGTAAAGTCTAGATGTTGGTGAAACAGAAATGTGCTGCGGCCAGCAGGTGGTGCCGTGATGGTGTAGCATGCTAACCCTCTGCCTGATAGCACTGGCATCACATGACATGCGTCCAAGAGAGACAAGAACAGTGATTCTTCTGCTGACAAAGGAGCTGAGATCAAAGAAGCTAAGAGTGTTGGGTTAGGGTTTCCGGTTCTCTGGTGTAGCAGGTTTAGCTGCTGCTTGCAGCACCAGCATCCCATACAGGCACAGGTCTACATCCCAGCTGCTCCACTTCCCATCGAGCTTCCTGTTAATATATGTAGGAAAGAAGTGGAAGATGGCCTAAGTCTATGGCCTTCTGCACCCACATGGGAAACCTGGAAGGCACTTCTGGTTCCTCGCTTTCCAGCCCCAGTGGTTGCAGCCATTTGGAGAGTGAACCAGTGGACAGAAGATCCTTACCTCTGTCTCTACTTCTCTCTTTAACTCTGCCTTTCAAATAAACAAATAAAGAAGCATTTCAAAAGAGTTAGGTGATACCATTAGTCGATGATGTCAAACTGTTTTTTTCTAAAAAGTAAATTTTAAATGTTTTAATGGAAAATAACTTCAAAGCTGGTGAAAAGTTGCGAAAGTAAAATTCACCTAGTAGTTACTCCATTTGCTTTATCGTTTGCAGTTGTCTTCCTTCTGTAAACACAGGACTTCTATATGACGGTGCTTCTAGAACCATTGGAGGATATGACATACACCGTAGCTCCTTTTCTTAAACACTGCAGCGTTTTTGAGAATAGAGATATTTTCTTACATAACCACAGAAGAATTTTAACTGTAGCATTTCTAATACCACAGTTTCACTTAATCTGCTGTCTATATCCCAATTTTAAACATGGACTCCACAATATCCTTTATCACATTCCTGGCCCTCCTGTCTTCCCCAGGGGTGACAGGAACCCAGTTGCTTAGGCTACCATCAGTGCCATTGCAGGCAGAGAGCAGGAGTCAGCAACTGGAGCCAGCAAACGATATCAGGCATTGCAAAGTGATGATGCTGGTATCTTAACTGGGAGGCAAAACACCTGATCCCTCATGCTTTAATTTGACTTCTGAGCATGCACCTCCTTATTAAACTCAGGATGAAAAGGACCAAGAGTTACACTTGTGAATTAGAAAGCTGCATAAAAGTTACACCCGGAGAAGCCATTCTTGTTACTGTATCCCATCCTTCTGTTCTCTCTCACTCCTGTAAGTCAGTCACTTCATTGTTTTCTGGTCCAGCCTTCCTGATTTTATTTCTGTAGAGATAAGCAGAAATACAAATATTTTTTTGCCACTTACAACTTCTCTTATTTCTTACATCGAAGGTAGAATTTGTTCCTTTGTGTATCACAGGCTTCCTCAATACCTTGTTCTGAAAGCTGTTCCTATCCATGTCTCTGACCATTTCCCAGCTGCATGCACTCACCCCACTTTTTCCACTCCCTCTCTGTGCTTGGACTATCTTGGTAATTTCCACAGGTATGCAATTACAAATAATGCTGCAATGACTAAGCCATACGTACATATTTCGCTATTATTAGAGATGCGCTCACAAGATAAATCCTAAAAGTGAGATTGTTGAAGAATAAGTGACTTGCTGTGTACAAATAGGCCTAAGGCTATTTTTCCCTTTGAATACTCTACCTTGAGGTTGGAATGCAGAACGGTTAAATCATCTGATTGGACCCTGGCACAAAGAAGACGCTTGGGAACTGCTTGTCGGATGGAGCTTTAGGTCCGTCATTTATAAATGAAAAGGGCTGGACTGGATGATATCTAAGAAATCCCCCAATTCATATGAACTAGTTTGTATGTTAGGGCCTTAATCCTACTTTCACGTACATTGAAAACAGGAAAGGTTGTTATTTCTGCAGTCTTTCCCATGGCTACATTATTTGCAATACTACTTTGTAGTTTATTGCACTAAGAGGTAGACTCTTTCCTCCTACCCTTGGGTCTGGACAGGCCTTCTGACCGATTTTGGCAAACAGAAGGCAGGAGAAGTGACAACATTCCAGTTCCAAGTTTAGACCTCTCTGATTAAGGCCTTACATGCTTCTCCTCTTTTGAAACCTTGTCTCAGCAATGGGAAAAACCCTGACCAGCATGACAGGTGTCTGGAGCAGTGGGGCCCAATTTCACCTACAGGCTTTGGCCAAGTCATCTCCATAGAGGTGAGTGAGACTTCTCTTTGGGCAACAGGTCCCAACCAACCCAGGGGCTGAAGGCTGTGCGGTACAGCTGCCATCACATCAACTCCAGATCCCTGCTGATCACCAACCGCAGACTCATGAACAATAATCAGCAGTCATGACACATATGTTAGGACACTGAGCTGGAGACTTGCTACCCAGAACCTGAACACAAGAGTCATCGCATCATCCTGAAGACAATTCTGTCTGTATCTTCTAGAATGTGTCACAGGAATAAGGTTCCTCTTGGGCTCGTATTAAGGCATAGTAGGTTTAACCTCTTTTTGCAGCTCCAGTATCTCATACTATAATGTTGTTTCAAGCCCAGAATTCTCCACTTCTAGTCTAGACTTCCACTATGCACCTAGGAAGACAGTGGGAGATGGCTTATGTATTTGAATCCCTGACACCCATTTGAGAGGCCTGGTTTGAGTTCCTGGCTCCTGGCTTCAGGCTGGCACAGGACTGGCTTTTGGAGCCATTTGGGAGTGAATCAGTGGATGGAACATCTCCTTTCTCTCTGGTTCCTGCCACTCGACCTTTCAGATACATACACACATACACATATGCACATGCACGTGTAAATAGAAATCTGTCATTGTATTCCTCAGGCAAGGTGTTGGCCCTAGAAAGCTAAGGTAAATTACTTCCCAGAGCTCAGCAGATTAAGGCACTAGGTCCTGACTTTGATAGCTCTGGATTTGTATTAATCTGTGACATGTGACTGACAAATCCTTGAGCTACTAAATCCTTATATGTAAAGGAGGGAGGGTGCTGAATGTTCAAAGTCCTGTCCTAGTCTCACTTGCCAGCTGATGTTTTAATTTAACATGGTCAGGGCCTAAAGTTCTTGGAAGCTGACCAATGAATCCCAACCTTCAGTAAGTGATGTATTTTTTTTAAATATATAAAATTTTATTTTGACAATCTTTACATAGTTAATTAGGGTATGTATTTTTATCTAAAAGACAGAGTTACACCCAGAGAGAGAGGGAGAGAGAGAAGAAGAGAGAGATTAAATGAGATCTTCCATACCCTGATTCACTCCACAAACAGCTGCAATGACCAGAGCTGAGCCAATCCGAAGTTAGGAGCTTCTTCCAGGTCTCCTACATTGGGTGCAGGTGTTCAAGGACTTGAGCCATCCTCTATTGCTTTCCCAGGCCATAAGCTATATCAGAAATGGAGCAGCTGGGGTACGAACTGGCACCCAGTTAGGATGCTGGTACCGTAGATGGAGGCTTAGGCTGTCACCACATCACAGTACCAACCATGTGAATCCCAACTTTTAAAGGCAGTGAGAGGCAGCAAAATAGTGACTCAGGTGAGGAGTGTTATCCAAGTGAGAAGTTCCTCCGGTAAATACGAGCATCCACATATTCCTCTGAAGCCCAAGGGGACACTTCCCACTCATTCTCTGATTTTATTTTAAAGTAAAGAGGCCATGGCAAAAATGCATTCTACAGTTTTCCCCTTTGTAAGTGTTTCTGTTCAGTTACAGGCAGGCTATTAAAAATTTTTGCCCAGAGATAACAAGCCAAGCCAAAGGGAGGTCACACTCACTCACATTGCAGAAACTTGTGTGGCATTCGACAGAACATTTGAGTCTTGAAAAATCATGATAAAGAGATGTATTCTGTGTCTGAAAATGTGACTAGCATGAGCGAGCAATACTGCCTGCCAAGAACTATCAGAAAAATTCAAGTTTCATTGATCCCCCATTGGTGTGTGAGTACACTGACCATTGAAAACACCCTAACAAAATATAT
Organism: Ochotona curzoniae; assembly: GCF_017591425.1. Taxonomy (NCBI): domain Eukaryota; kingdom Metazoa; phylum Chordata; class Mammalia; order Lagomorpha; family Ochotonidae; genus Ochotona; species Ochotona curzoniae. The sequence goes on along the minus strand of NW_024467115.1, from coordinate 27,192,818 downwards.
TTATAAAGCTGCCCTGTCTGTGAAGAAAACGTAATTGGGCATTAATCACACACAATTTTTAGTTTGAAACATTTTTTTTCTTTTATTTTCCCTTTAAAAAATACTGGTAAACATAAATTATCAGGTGTAATCACATCCCATTTTAATATATATGCCAAAGATTTCACACAACTGTCTCTCCTAGTTATCTTCAGACATACATCTAGACCCTGGTTCATGAGTTATTTATAATATAAGCCACTGGGTCACACAACGAGAGCCTTCCCAGTAGGAAGTTTTCCAGTTACTATGAGCTCTGAGTTCTTCTTTGGCCACATGTAACACCTGCATCAGCCAGGTGACTAAAGCAATGGCTGAGAAGTAGACAGTGCACTGTTACACTTGGAACACGTAGGAGGGGAAGGCATGGCCATTGCCCTAGCAGAGCTCGGGGTCTAGTTCCTTCTAGTTTCTTTTCTTTTTTTTTTTCTTTTTTTTTTTATTTATTGTTGCTTACATTGTATTATGTAGTACAGTTTTATAGGCGCTGGGGATTCCCCCCACCCCTCCCATACCCCTCCCCCCATGGTGGATTCCTCCACCTTGTTGCATAACCATAGTTCAAGTTCAGTTGAGATTCATTGCTTGCAAACACATGCCTAGCATAAAGTTCAGCGTCTTATTGTCCAGATAAGTTCAGTGGCCTCTTGGGGAGACCTTCTATGGTCTGAAGATAGGTCTAACAGAGTAAAGATCCGGTCAGTTAAAAGCCCCAACAAGGCCTCAGTATCAATATACAACATTATGGAATTAATTGACATAGTATTGGGTAAACAATATGTTAAAAATAATGTAAGTTCCATTCTTCGAAACATCTGGGTTGAGACAGTATCAATGACAGGTTCAAAAAATAACAAACAACCAAACAAAAAATTACAGGTTAAATCAAGGCAAACATGTGGTATCTAATCTTTTGGGATTCGCTCATTTCCCTTAGCATTATAGTTTCCAGTTGTGCCCATTTAGCCACAAAGAACTGCATTTTGTTTTTTTTAATAGCTGAGTAGTATTCCATGGAGTAGATGAACCAAAGCTTTCTTATCCAATCTTCTGCTGATGGGCATTTTGGTTGCTTCCATGTTTTTGCAATTACTGATTGTGCTGCAATGAACATAGGGATGCATGTTGGTTTGTCGTAAAACAGGTGTTTTGGATATATTCCTAGGAGTGCTATTGCTGGGTCATATGGTATGCTGATTTTGAGTTGTTTGAGTGTTCTCCAGACTGATTTCCATAGAGGCTGTACCAATTTGCAGCTCCACCAGCAGTGGAGTAGGGTTCCCTTTTCCCCCGCATCCTCGCCAGCAGGCGTCGTTGGTGTTCTTGTTTATGTGGGCCAATCTTACTGGTGTTAGGTGGTACCTCATCGATGTTTTAATTTGGATTTCCCTTATTGCTAGGGAGCTGGAACATTTTTTCATATGTTTGTTTGCCGTTTGCTTCACGGACCTCTCCCTGCGGTTCCCTGCTGTTCCTCTTTGCTGCTTCTGTAGCGTTCTATCCCTCTCTCACTGGACGCTCCCTCACAGCCTTCCTCCTACGTCGGCCATCTTAAAACCTCTCTCTAGTTTCTTTTCTAACCCTTGATGAGTCAAGGCACCCTGCTCAGTCCCTTGGTGAGTGAGAACAGTTCCATTTCAGGATACTTCTCAACCACTGCGACACCACTCATCAAAAGCCCTGTCAGCAAGCTTGCAAGAAAAGCATCGTGTTGGGATGAAGATGGATGCCAGCAAGGTGCCATCCATGTTGGTAGGAAAGCAAGTTCTGTTCAAGAATAAATATATCATTCAAGGGTGGTAACTGATAACTTTAGAAAAAGAGAAAGCCAACCTCATGGACCACACTCTTTAGGAAACCGAGGAATAGTTCTTGAGAGATGAAATGACTGTCTTCCTAAAATAGAGTTTTCCCAAGCTTTTTCTTGCTTTTCTACAAAACAGTCACTGCACATCCAGGTAAGATGCTTTCAGATGGCAGCCATGAGAGCCCGGCACATGGGCTCTGGCTCCCCAGCTGTGCCATGAGCTGACTCCGTCACCTGAACGGGCAAGGGTGGGATATCTGTGTGTAGCTCAGGGTTTAGCTAACATTTTCATCATTTAACTAATCATAACAACATTATAACTGATAATAACATTATTTGGGCCTTTAAAGGCCGTGTTGCTGTCACAAGCACTCAACATTACCATGGCAGAGCCACAGAAGATATGGAAACAAACAAGGGTGGCCTTTCTGCCTAAAGGTCCAATAAAACTTCATCAGAACAGATGGAACACGCACGATAGGGAAGAAGACAGTCATAGTTTGCCATTATCTACCCTAGTTCATTAATCACTAAAAAAATGCATGATTTAATTTGCTTCCATCTATCTGCTCTTATATCAAGTTTTTTTTATTTCCGGGGGAGTTTTCACAGAGGCCATGTCAGCATTTTCAAAGGTGTCTAGTCTCAGACAACAGAAGCAGTTTTCATGATTCCCGAGATCAACATTCTGGAGATGGACCCTGCAGATTGTTGGAGGGGGTTGGTGAACCAAACAGCCCTTGAGGCCAACTGAACAGCATAGCTACAGCTTGATAGCTCCTGTCTGCGTACGTCCAGTCCTAGCTCAGCTGCACTGCACCTGGTATTGAAATTATATACTTGCTCTTCGGAGCTATTTCAGACCAGCATATTTCTCCCTCAGTACTTCTTCCTCAGTCCTAGGGTGTGAATTTAGTAAACAAATCTCAGCATCCTATTAATAGACTTTCTTGTCAATGACTGATTTCTGGTAAGTTACTCCTCTTTTCCAAAGTTTGTGACTTTGCTGAAGATATATATATATATACGTATATATATACATATATATCTCTATATATATCCAATATATATATATCCTATATATATATATATTGGATAAGCCCATATCTGTCAATATATGCAATACATATGCTTCTTTCTTCTCTGCTACAGAGTGCTAAAAACCCCATGGAGACCCAGTGACCCAGCTTGTGACTGTTCAACCTAACAGGCAATGAGCCAGGGGAGGATAGCAAAAATCACACATGTACACCCATGTCAAGTTCATTACCTTAGTCCTGCCAGTGGAAGGAAAGGCATAAAAACCCCACAAAAAAAACCACAGCTCACAGCTAGCATGGCACGTGGCACAGGTTTGTGGCATCCCCTGCACAAGTGCACGCCCACTTTTTCTTTCCTGTTTCCCAACTCTTACTGGCTGGTCTCTGCCAGGACAGCTCAGGACACAGAGCCCACCCTTGGACCAAATGTATTTTTGGAAATTTTGAAACAAGCAGTTGTTAAATAGAGGTTTGGTAATAGATTCAAATTCAGCTGTAACCTGCTGCTCTGTTTTGCACTATTAAGTGCAGGAATACAGAAACATTTTAAGCAGCTTAGGGGTAAAAATAATGGAGAACTAGTGATTTGGGTAATTTACATATTTATAGCAGCCATGCAGATTTCTGTCAGGAAACAATGAAGCAAACAGAATTGTCAGTGATCAAATGCTGCCTGCCACTAAGCTAAACCCAGCAATTTACAGCTCAGCTCAGTTGCACCTTCAAAATTACTGCAAAAATGAAAACTAGAATATCAAGAATGTGCATTTTGGGCTCAAGTTATCAGCTTTAAAGCTCAATAAAATAAATGCATCTAAACCTGTGGCATTTCATCCACATAAAGAAGCACCATTGTAGAGGGTAACAGCACGACTGAAGAACACACGGATGGATGAGGAGGTTTCATGTGCAACCGTCTCAGGAATGTCTCCAATGTACAGGCACAAAGGCTTTAGTCCAAGGAATAGATCTCTGATGATATAATCTGAAGTATCAATGGGGGTGGAAAAGGTCCCCCTCCCATCTCATTCCACCCTCTCTGGGTCTTGGCTGATATCCCCACCATGTCACATATCAGTCAGTGGTCATCTGCCATTTCCAGTTTCCTCCTTATTCACATTATGTGGCTCGAAAGATGAGCTAAGTTTTCAAATTACCTGCCAGGCACAGTGCCCATGTGAATACAAAGATACTTCCAGCGTAAACAACATGGAAAACCATTCCCTTTACCGTTCTGTGATCTGTAGACAGGTTTCCCCTCCCCTCTTGAGAATTGCTTTGAAGTCTGGGAGAAACAATCAAAGAGATACTTTTTACCTTATGACAGAGACATAATTCAATCCAACTTACTTATAGAGGAAATTAGTTCACAGGGAACTTGTCTGTGAAGCCAGGGTGGGTGAGTGACACCTAGATCTCATTTTCAGTGTCATGGTCATGTTGCTTTATGAGAACTTTTCATGGCAATTCCTTGAAGGTTGAAGGCTGGAGCTGAGAAACCAGCCCAGGTTCAGGAGTGGAGACAGATCTAGACAACCATGTTCATTTATTGTCTAAATTTATGTAGTCAGCATCCAGTTTTGGGGTAAAAGGGTTTATAGATTTACTTTAACCTCAAGCATTAATTATTATTATTATCACTATTATAAAAGCAAAAACAGATGCCTGCTGTTCTGTTTATTACATGCAGATAACTTTGAATAATCTGTTAGCATGGAGCCATCTAATTCTCAGGCTACAATCCACAGCCCAACATTGGAAGCTTTTTTGTTATTATTATCACTAAAGTTAAGGCTATTCTCCCATGAAATGTCAAAGGAAATCTGTTGAAGCAATGTTAGGGAAAGATTCAGTGTTACTGGTTGCAAGACTTTGCTGAAGTCTTGCACTGCCTGCTGTTTGATTTATTCCTAAGGTCATTTAAAGATGCGGTATATTATGTGTACTCACTTCACACAATTGAAAGCACTGATTCCTGATATCCTACCCCAAATGACTTACACAGCATTTTTCCAAAGCCTTTCCCAGCAACAGTCCCTGATATCTGCCACTGACTGGGAAGTATTCTTCAAGAAGGGGCGGGGACTCCGAGTCCTTGTTGACTGCCATCAGCAGAGGAGTTTATTTTTCAGCTCTGGCCCTCATTATGCTGATGTCCCAGGGGTGTTCTGCATGGCAGAAAGCCTCTGTGGGGTTCTGAGTGTAGAAGGCTGAAGGACAGCCTGGTGAAGGCCCCTGAATTCAGCCCCTCACTTCATCGTACAGGGATAAGAGGACAGTAAGTCTATCTTTACAAGTGTAAGTAAAAATCAATGTGAAATCTAACTTCCAATCTGTGGATGAGCTGGAGGCCCTGCCAATATTGCCAGAGGGCAGAAAAGAAGTTAAATGGAATCAAAAGGGAGGAAAAAAATCAACAGAGAGACAAGGATAATCAAGACAGACATGTTCTCCAGAAATGCTTGTTCCTTCCCTTTTCATTAAAAGTATTTTCAAATTGTGGTCAATTTAATACAGGATGCTACATTAAGGCTTTCCCAGCAAATATTTGGGGACAGGATTTATAAGCCATTCATGGCCAATCTAAACATATTTTCCCACATGCTGAAAGCATTGTTGAGATACCAATGGAAACGGGTCCCACACTGCCCTCCAATTCCTCCTAGTCCACTAGGCTTTGCAGAATGGAGTTGTGCAAGAGACCTGTATGTAACTGTCTGCCTTTGGATTAATGAGAGCCATGTCACAGGATTAGAGACCTTGAGGTAGGGTAGGGTCTAGTGGAAATGCACAAGAAAATTGTCTGGTGAATCCATAAACTCATCTACAATTTGATAAATACCCTGGTTGGAAATCAATTTACTTCATAGGGCTTCCTGGTAGATTTCATTCATGTGAGAATTGGGAGATCTGTGGTAGGCCTTAGTTTTCATTTTCAATCTCACTCTTTTCCATATGGCCAGCAGCCACATACCAGAACTTTCACAATGATTAGCCCTAAACAGTGTAATTGGAAGTAATTGCATTTTTATCTTTGTTTCTCCATATTTTCTAAAATTTTTATGATGAATGCATATGACATTTGAACTAATGATACTAATAAAACCATGAAAAGTCTATGTTTAAATCACTGCACTCCTTGAGTATGGTACTAATACAGAATGCTTGCAAATGGGTGATATGAAAGCCTGGAAGAAAAAGGAAGAATTTCTCCCAACTAGGAGTACCTGATAATGGAAAGAGAAGTTTAGAATTGGTGGCTACAAGTAAGAAACAGCAACCAGAGTCCCAAGCCCTTTAGTGTAACTTGGAAAGACCATAAGTAATGATGAGAAAGGGAAGATACGTCCAGGTAAACAGGTGTGAGACAAGGCACAGACTCTAATGGCACAGGAACCTTGCAGGGGAAAAGGAATCAGAAATCTGCATGGCATCCTTGAACATTTGTAACAGATCCAAACAGGCACCGTGCCACTTAGTTCTTTAGAGACACTGGCGAAGTGCTAGCTGACTCACCCGTTCTTAATGCAAACTCAGGAACTGTTGTGTGTGGTCTAGTGACACACCTCACTAAAATGAAGCCCATGTCCATATAGTGGCTGTAATATGGAGATGGGCAGTCATGGAGTAGTGAGACATATGAGGGCATTTCAGGCAGCTATGGACTGCACATACCAGTGGTCCTCTAAGATGACAAGGGAGCAGAGAAATTCCACTATAATTTCTCTGAGCAATGCATTTCTCACGGGTTTGTGATGATGCTGGTATAAATAACCGACTGCATTGCTAGCAGTATAAAATGCAGCACATACATCACATTATGTACAATACAGTACATTAAGACTTGATAGTGATAATAAATGGCTGTGTTACTGGTCTGTGTATTTACTATACTCTATTTTTAATCATTATTTCAGAATGCACTCCTTCCAGTAATAAAACATTTACCACAAACATATACCATGCTATGCCAACAGTAGCGTCATGCATCCCACATGTATTATGTCTATTACTGCGCTTGATTTAATTTTGTGCTGTTTTATTCAGCATGGCCACTGGAGTAATAGGCTATCATAAAAAGCAAGTATTATACACTTGAGGCATACTGTAGTTGTACCATCTAGGTTTGTCTGCACAATGACAAAATTGCTAGGTGACATATTTCTCTGAACATATCCCTCCATGATGCACGAATGTGAATGAAGCTGCTCTGAAGAAGTAGCGAACCAATGTTGATGAATATTAGAAAGTTATTGACATGAAAGGATGGACTGAAGGTTGAGCAAGAGGCCCCAAGCAGGGCAGTACATAAGGTGAAGAATGGGAGAATTTCACAACATTGTGCATCATACATAAAGAAATCTGGAAAGACTTCTAGTGCCACCTTGGAAATTCACAATCACTATTAACATAGAATTTCTGCAAAACTATAAATCTAATCTTTGTTGAAATATCTTCTTCAGCTCCTCAGTACTTCCTATACTCACAAAAATACTTCAAAATCTTCACGAAAAATGTGAGCAAGAGAAGTTGATTGTGGTGCAAAACAATTTTGAAATCCATGCAATGTAAGGAGTCTGCTGAAGGGCAAAGAAACACAGTATGAAAAAAGTAGGCGTCAAGTTCAAAATAGTTTTGCACCAAAATAAAATGTTTTCTGATGCCATTTATTTTATAAAATTTTTGAAGTTCCTTTGTATAGGCCAGCAAGTCATATTCCATCTGTGGATCATTTCACCACATTGAAAATGATGACAACTTAAAAAACACCATTATCTATGCATCGCACTTAAATACACACAGGGTAGTATTTACTGATATTTAGTTCCCATTGTTACAATCAGAAGATGTCAAGTGCGTTAGAAATGGTATAGGATCAGCTTTTATTTGGTTTTATCATCACCATAAAGTATAACCTTCAGACAGTCAATCACATCAACATTTTATGTCTTCTTTACTCAGCTCTATAAGAAGGACCAGGATATTGACCTATCTTGTAATGCATTTTGCAAAATCAACATAAAGGTTTATATTAATGTTATTAATCAAATTAGCATTCAAATGACTAATAAGTAATTAGCCATGGAACACTGAATCCACTATAATTGTATGCTCAAAGATTTGTTACCTATCGTGAAGGCCTGACCTTAGAGAGGAAATGATTAGCCCCACTCTTCATCTTTGCATGTTATAGATGGCAAACAAGGCTGTAGCCTTAAAAGATCATTTTTGGATAATGATTCCTTAGGAGGCTTATAAAAGCTGTTACCTCACAAGTCAAATTATTACTGAACATAATGCATTTTCTTTAAAACTAGCTATATGAAATATCTTGTTCCATTTTGAATTTCTATATAAAACAGGTGGGCATGGCTTGGCTCAATCGCTAAGTGCTCATCTTGTAAGCGCCAGAATTCCATACGAGTGCTGCTTTGTGTTCTGGCTACTACACGCCACACCCAGCTCCATGCTTGTGGCCTGGGAAAGCAATGGAAGACAATCCAAAACCTCGGGACCCTGCATTTGCATGGGAGACCTGGAAGAAGCTCCTGGCTTCTGATTTTGAATCTGCTCCGCTCTGGCCATTGGCAGCAACTTGGGGAGTGAACCAGCAGATACATGATCTTTTTTGTCTTTCACTCCATAAATCTGATCTGTCTTTACAATAAAAATAATTCTTAAAAAAAAAAAAAACAGGGCCTGGTGTGGTGGCCTAGCCTAGTTCCTAGCTCCTGGCTTCAGATAGGTGCTGCACCAGCCATTGTGGTCACTTGGGGAGTGAACCACTGGACAGAAGATCTTCCTTTCTGTCTCTCCTCCTCTGTGTAGATCTGCCTTTCCAATAAAAATAAGTAACTCTTAAAAAAAAACCTGAACAAGTGGTGAGAGATTTATGGTAAAAATCACGTTGTGATGTGAGGGCTGTAAAAAAATCACTTTTAGGTTTGCTGAAGGAGATAAAAGAAAAAAAATATGAAGAAGAGAGTAAGGTATCATTTAGAGATTGGGTAAAAATGTAGTGGTCAAGCTTGGAATGGGAGATACAAAATACAAGATCAGAGACTATTTCCTACAAATAAAGTTATACAAAGAGAATTAAATCTTTTTATAAACATATATTATTAGTGACAACTCTAAGAAACCAGTCAACTTTTTAGTTTTATTTTCCCAAAGTGAGTGCAGATAATTTGATGCCATATTAATGCAAAGTCTAAGAAAAATAACATTCCCATGGTCTATGCTAAGTCAGAGAAACATTAAGTTAAATAAGGTTAAGCTTATTTCATTACCATATACTTCTCAGGGCAAAAGGATTTGCAAATGAGCTCGGTGAATTTCTAAGAGGAAGATATAGAGCAAGGACTTTTCAAAACTAAATCAAGCTCTGAACCTTCTAGGTGTGTGTTCTTTCACATTATACCTTGGGGGTGGTTTAAACTTCAACTGAATTCTACAAAATGGTTCTTATACTTAGGCATTTTTTTAAATCAACTACCATGCAGACTGTTGTAACAAGTGCTTAGCATCAAGTCTGAGAGACATGTGGAGTCATTTGGATCCAAAAGGATCAATTTTTCGCTTGATTGTTACATTAAGTTTTACGCTGAAAGTTACAACAAAAAAAAAGCAATAAAGCACTAGAAATTATTCAGGCCTTATGCCATCATGGGAAAAGAGTATTGATTGAGAAGTAGAAGCAATATTTGAGCCAGCGAAGAAGAGAGTGTGCCATTTTGGATGTCTGGCATATCATGAAGCATCACATAGGGGCTGAGAGTCTTTAGTACCCAGAAGCAGGTTTGTATGGCGAAGACAGAATTAGGTTACAGATCACTGGTAGGGGATTCTAAATGAAGTACAGAGGATCAACGGGAATAAATGAGCGGGAAGTTTGAAAATCAATATTCTATATACACAAGACACATCACGAAGTCTCAGCAATACTTAAATGTGAAATCAGTAGAATTTGATTCTTTCCCACTTCTTTGATAAGCAACCCAATCCTTAGACCCTGAGTTCTGGATGCGGGGCAAAAGATTTGTCACTACCCCAAACGTACTAGAAACTGTTACATAGAGTCTAAATACAATGAATTTATAAGATCCAGTATGGGGAAAATTACTTTAGAAAGAGCACAGAGGAAAAAAAAAAAACACGTGACCATGAACAAGTTCAGAAAGAACATAAGGAGAAGACAGCGTGGGCAAACTGCCATTGTTAATCCTCAAGAATGATATCTGATGAGCTCTCTTGTTTGTACAAAATTACCTTCTACCTCCTCATAATTAAGACAAATACAGTTTTAATAAATCACTTTTTCAATTAACTTTCATATGTCTATATGAACATGTGGGTCTGTACAGACACGGAACTGTAAATAAGCTGACATATGCTGAGTAAGCATTAAGGGCCAGATAGGATTTAGAGTTCTTTTTATAGAGAGTGACCTATTTAATATTTGAAACATTTCCATCATGTCGGTACCATCATTATTCCATTTGAATGATCCAAGACAAAGAGATGTTAAGACTTGCTCAGAGTGGCAAAATTAACAGTTGGGGAAGCTACAATTTGAACCCTTATCAATTCCCTCCTAAACTATTAATGCCTTTTCTTCTGTGTCTATGGAATTTTTTTTTCCAGAAAAATGTGGTTCTGGGCACCTACCCAGATTTAAACATAGTTATGTTTCTGAAAGAAATTCTTTTTCTCTAACAGAGAAAAATAGACTAGGCAAAGAATTCACAATAACTTCCTTGCTGGTTATTAATTACATCCTTTTAAAAATAACAAAATATGACAAGTGGTATTTGCATGTAATCTTGGGGTTCCCCAGCCTTGTTCCTTTTTTTAGACCTATCAGTCACAGGTTGGTGGTTGTGTCTGCCTATACCCCCAAATTATACTGATAACTGACAAAATAGTGAGGAAAGTAGTTTTAGTTATTTTTCAGTGTTACCCCTCACTTCATTTCAGCACATGAGCTGCTGACCCAACACTCATTAGCCACATTTCTCATCTTTCACCTGCTCCAACACTGCAGTCCAGGGCAGTCCTGTTCATGACCACGGCTGGTTTTACTCCCACAGCAATGCTCCTAACGGATGACCTGTGTGTATACTTTTGCACTTCCAGGAAAATGACAAAAGACAAAGCAGCAGAACTGGTTCATTTCCCAGCGAGCTCTTGCAAATCCCTTGCATGTTTCAGAGACTATATCATGGTTGATAAGCCTTTATCAACTAAGTATCAAGGAAATCATGATAATTGCTGTTCCCTGTGGGTTGTCTTGGTATACAGAAGCAATGTGTCACAAGTTTCCCCTCTTCTTTCATCACTGTTTATGGGGCCTGATGGGTATGGAAACAGTCCTCACTCTGCTCTAAGCCTATGGTTATGACATTGGCCTGGTACAAAGCTGTGCTGGCTCAGAGCAACAGCACACAGTTGTTGGTGGAGCTGCAAGGAACTGCAGGTGAGAGCTTTTCGTTCAAGACTTTATGAGGACCAGCTCTGTCCTAAAGGAGATGACGATGAGCAAAATGGGAACAGAGGATGCCTGCAAAGGCTCTCCGAGAAATGGGATTGTAAGATATGTCTACTTGGGTGTCAAAAAGATTGTATCATTGTTTCCAAAACATTCATTTCCCAAGGAGTTTGTGGAGAATCCTTATAGGCACAGATTTCAAAAAGTTTGTATCAAGGTAAGTTTCTTCCAACTCCATATTCCAGATTTTTGAAGCACCTTTGTAGATGTAGGTGTGCTTTGTCACTCACCTGCCCTCATGCTGCCCTATTCCAGCTCTCTCTGGAAACACTCAGTGGGATCTTTTCAGAATGTACATATAGTGTTCTCCAAGCCCATCCAAAACTCATCCAGGAAGGGGTTCAAATCAATAATGTTACAACTTTAATTTCTCCCTCGGTGATGCGAGCTTTTTTTGCAAATTATCTCTGGTTTTCAGAAATGCCTTTCATTCACTAGGCAGGTTTTGGAGAGGGAGAGATTTTCTAGGATATCTGAAAATCATTCTACATCAATAATCACAAAAATAGCTTGGTAATATAAATGACATTAAAGCTGATGTCTCTATTATTACGCAAGAATGCAAGCCCAACCTTATGTAATGGCTAAAATATTTTTTCCTAATTTTTTTTTATTAATTACATTGCATTATGTGACACAGTTTCATAGGCTCTGGGATTCCCCCAACAACTCCCCGTACCCTCCCCCCATGGTGGATTCCTCCACTCTGTTGCAGTATTACAGTTCAAATTCAGTCAAGATTCTTTCATTGCAAGCATATACCAAGCATAGAGACCAGCCTCTTATTGTCCAGATAAATTCAATGGTTTCTTGGGGAGACCATCTCTGGTCTGAAGGCAGAGCTGGCAGAATATCATCCGGATCAATTAAAAGCCACAACATAACATGAAAAAAATTAAAGAAATTAAATTTATTTACTTGAGAGAGAGAGACAAAGAAAGAGCTCCCAACAACGTACTTACTCCCTAAATGTTTGTGATACCTGGTGCTGTATAATGCCAAAGTTGGGGGCTGGGAGCTAAGAACCTGGTTCACATAACCCATGTGAGTGGAAAGATGAGTTACTTGGACCAACCAAGCCACCTCACAGGGACTGCATTATCAGGTAGACAAGATCAGCACTGAATCCAGGTACTCTGATATGTGATGAAGGCAACTCCATTAGCACCTTAACCATAAGCTTAAACACCTGTTCCCCAAATACAATTTACTAAAAAGTTGGCTATAAAATCATATACAGTATTCAAAGGACACAAAGATGCTGATTTTTTCACAGTGAGGTTGTTGGTGAGTCTGATAAACAGAATCGTGTATTTACGAGGAAGTGCCTGTCTAGGTACCAGCAGAGTACGATTCTGTCCTAAACGCATCCCTGCCAGGTCCTGTCTTACAAGGTGGCATCAATGACTGCCAGAAGGGGAACCCACCGGTTTGCTGGAGCCTAGGCTCTCTTCTTGCATGTCAGAGCTCACTGGTAGCATTCTGGTATAGCCGGATACTTGATAGTAGAAGTTTACTTATTTATTTATTTTTATTCCTTTGAAGAGCAGATGAATTGGCTGGAATGAATATAGCCTAACATTTCTTGGTGTAACTGTAGAAAATGCTAACCTGGCATACAAGTCAAAGTTCTGCGCGAACGCTTAGAGGCAGCCCCAGTGGGAGTGTTAGCACACGAGGAGAGTAGACCAGAGCCTGGCAAGCCAAAGGCTGGGCCTTCTTCTGCAATAGACCAGCCTCAGTCAATAACACCTTCCTGGAAATCCTGACAGCCAGCAGCTGGCATCCTAACCACTTTCCCTCTTGTTACTTTGTGATCCAAAATCCCACTCCCCAAGATCAGTCCTACTTCTGTGTATTCCAATGACTGTCTCCACAGTTGTTATGGGCTACAGGAAGGCAGGGGTCAGGCCTTCATCATCTTTCTCCTCATTTGCCTTCACCTTCCACACAGTGCAAATGTGTTGTAAATTGAATTTTAGGGTGCAGGAAAAAACATCCGAACATGATACATTGGTGTATTGATTCTTTTAAATGAAGGACACTTGGGGACCAGCAGATGCCAGATGAGGCTTTCCCCTCAAGTTCCCTTATCTAGTTAAAGTTGAGATCCAATGAAGAGAAACACAATTGTCTTTAATCTTATTGAAATTTCACCAACAAGTGAGATTATGCTTGTGTCCTGGAGGAAGAAACTAGAAAGCAAACACCATCCCCAGAACCTTGAAGAACTTTGTCCCAGGCTACTGTCTGTTCTTCACACGCATTCATTTCTTCTAAAAATAATTTACTTCTTCTGTAGTAGCTGTATTCTTCTGGCCATTTCCCTCTTCCCTATAAAATTGGATGTATACATTTTTAAGTTCTGTTGGACTATTGGAGCCTCATCTCCCTGTGATGCCCACACACGCGCAGATACATGTATGTTCCAACTCTCTTTTAATCTATTGCCATTTCATTAAAGCAGACACAAGTTTTTAGAGCAGGAAGACAGAAATTTCCTTTGCCCCATTCAGAAAACAAAAGACAAAACACTAATGTGATCTTTTGGGGGGGTGTATATCATACAGTGACAGGGTAATAAAGTCCCCCCAGAACCTTAGCTGCACAGACTCTCTGCAGAACAACTGGCTCACAGAGAAGCAGCAGAAATTGAATGAGACATTTGGGAAAACAAAGTTTGCTGAAGCACTAACCATGTGCTACCCAGTCTCTTGTGTCTTTACTCAACAGCTATTAATGCCTAATGCCATCTCCTTGTGGCTAGAACCCTATTTTTGAAAAACACTCTTTGAGGATACTGTTTCAAGTGTGCTTGAACTAGCATAGATGGTTTAGATATCTCTGTCCATTTGCAAAGGCTTTAACCTTGACAGAATCTGGTTGCAGTGGAAGTCTTAGTGGAATACTTGCATCTAATGTGGTCAGGGTCAATGCACTGGCCATCTATTTGCGGTTTTCATCCCCAGTGTTGAGGGATCATGATTTTTTTAAATGCTTATTGTCATCTATTAGAATGGCATAGAAAGAGAGAGAGAGAGAGAGAGAGAGAGAGAGAGATTGCAATCTCCCATCTGCTGGTTCACTCTCAAATGTCCGCAGCACCAAGGGACTAGGCCTGGGGACAAAGTTGAGAGCTTGGAGCTCGGCCCAGATGTGCCATGCAAAAGGCAGAGGTCCAAGCACCTGAACTATCACCCATTGCCTCTCAGGATGCATTAGCAGGAAACTAAACAGGATCTAAACAGGAGGCATCAGAACCCTATCGTGGCCTTGAGACACCATTTGTTATAGGAGGAAGGTGTCCCAGGCAGTGGTTTAACCCACCGGCCCACACACCCACCCTTATCATGTGATTTTCATAATTATTTGGGATGTATGATTGTCACTGAAATTAAGGCAGAGTAGTGAAATCAAGCCCTTCCTTTCTCTCCTTTGCTCCATTTCACAACATGTGGATTTGAGGAAGCAGCAATGGATGCCCTAGGATCCTGTGTCTGGGGTTCACTTTTCTGCCTTGGACTGTCTCCCTCACTCTGATTCCTTCTGACAAATGTGTCAGCACCTGATTCTACTTTCACTTCCAGTCTCATATTTCACTCTGGGAGCCTGATACGTGGCTAAACCCATCAAGAATAAATTTACAAGGATGCAAGCTACAGCGAGCCTTGAATATATGCCACTTAAAGGTCCATCGGGGCAACAAAAAAATCATCTCTAAGTCATTTTTTTGGAGCACTGTAACAAGGGCATTTTCCAGGGAAGGAAAATCATATTTTATTGTTGTACTTGTAGTGTTCACAGCTGTTAAGGACTCGGCTACCTCCAAATGACAATGTATTATGGAGAGCATCTTAGCATCTACAAGGAAAGGCAGGACCAGTGCTCAGAGCATGCCTGGGCTCCTTCCGACAGTTGTGCTTTACACTTAACAAAAGCTATTACTGTGTGTTTTGCTGCTGAAGGTAGGCAAGTATTTTTTTTTAACTACTCAAGTTTTACAGCAAATTTTTTCCTGCTAAATAATTTTTCTTAATGAGAAGTGAGATGAGAAAACTTCACTTTGCCTTCAGCAGCCTACTGAGGTGCTAATGCCCCCTGTGGCTGGCAGGCTAATGAAGCAAGACTTAATCCTTATGCAGAAAGAAGGGAGCAGATTCCTAGGACTCAGGGAAATAAATAATCTCTCTGTTACTCATTAGGCAGGTGATTTGGGGAAAAAATGGCCATCAGTTACTGTGTTGATAAAATGTTTTTTTTTTCTTGAGGATTAAATAAGATTGTATGTCTTGTATATGGTAAAATAAACTTCAAATAGTAATTACATGTAAATATAAAGCTGGCTGCCTAAATTGATTTGCACATTCAGAGCCTCCAACCTAAGTGGGGTCTGTGTTTGTAATAATAGTTGTGGGATTTCCCAAACTTAGCCTAGGTGGGAATATAAATTCTACTCAGTGGAGCTTTTCCCTCTGGAGTTTCCACAGCTGGACTTTTGGTATCTTTGAGTCACCGCATCAGAGTAAGTCTGAGAGCTACTTCATGAGGCGGGACACAAAGTTTCTTGCCTCGATGACCAAACAGTCTGTATGAAAAACATAGTGTTAGATGTTGATGCTGTGGTGCGGTGAGTTAAGCCACTTGTGGCAATGCCAACATTTCATTTCAAAGTGCTGGTTCAATTGTCAGAGGCTTCACTTCAGATGATGACCCTGGTTTTGGCATGAAGATGGAAGAAATTCCCTTCCCCTCTTTTGTGGATGGAAAGTCCTCTCTCTCTTTCTGACTTGTGAATAAATAAATAAATCATTAAAACCTTGTAGCAAATTGTGTATACAAGTCCACCAAAGGATGATGGGTTCAATAAAAGAATATGTGTGTAACTAACAGAATACCTTGAAACCTTTGAAAATCATGATTTGGAAGGATCTTCAATGTTGTGGAGAAAAACTCCTGAACTATGCATTGAGAAATTTTAGTTGGCTATTAAATTGCAATGAATGTTTACATTTTCTATAGATATATAAATGTAATTTTATGTCTCAAGTAATATTTGAAAGGGAAACATCAAACTAACTTCTATGCATGTATAAAAGAACAGATCTGCTTGATAAAGTTATTTTAAATGAATTATGAATTGAAGAGCAGGGTGAACAAAATCAAGCCACTTATCAGTACAATAGATGTATACTAAATGAGTAGATCAAATAGAGGTCTTAACAGATTTTGTGTTGCTCAGATCTTATCTGGTAGATGCTATCACGTTTTAAGAGGGAAGCTGAATGGAGTTCATCTAGAGAAAGGAAATGAACAGCAAGGTAACTTTGCATGCCATTTACTGCTTCTGACTGCCTTGTGGCTCTAGGTGCCGAGGTGTAAGGTTTATTATTATTATTATTATTATTATTATTATTATTATTATTATTGTTATTGTTAAGCAGTAAGTGACAGCAAAGTACAGTGACTAAGAACATGAGCTCTGGAGTCAGAGTCTGGCTTCATAGTTGATTACCAAATGCCTGAGACTAAGCCTATGATTTCTCTTTTCCTCAATTGCCTCTGTGATCGATTGATAAGACCACCCAGCTTTAGGCGTGGATGTGAGGAGAAAAAACATGGCTCCTACACAGAATGAGTGCTTCCATCAAGCACGTGGAGGAGCGCAAGTGATTGATGTGATGTAGGGAGTTTTTAAAAGAATCTCAGAAAGAGGTATCAGCATGAGGACAACAGATTCTGGACAGCATTCAAACATAACTTAAAGGAATTTCAGCACACGTGAGTGAACGGCCTATGCCTGCAAGGGGGACCAACCTAGATTTCACTTGTCCTGCTTCAGCCATGATCTCTCCCAGCCCATCTATTACCCAAGTTCTATGATAACTTCATTTTTACTTCATTAGTGACTAGATCCATCCATGGAGGGTGTTTTGGGGGGTGCCTAAGCATTTGAGATGTAAGAAGAAGTTGCTATTGACAGAGCCAACCAGGATAGAGCCTCCTGGGAAGCATAATGCTATGTGAAATGGTTAGATGTACAGGTGCCACCCTCTGATTTTTGTCAAAGCAAACAGAAATTCTGTCCAGGGAGTTTAACTTGTCTTAAGTAAACTAACGAAGCCTTGGTTTGATAAGCAAAATGTTAATACATGGACTACAAACAGCTTTAGAAAATAAATTGAGAAATTCACAATTGGTGAATTAAGATTACACTCTCTCAGGGGCCCAGCTTGATAGCCTAGTGGCTGAAATCCTCGCCTTGCATATGCTGGGATCCCATATGGGTGCTGGTTCTATTCCCAGTGGCCTTGCTTCTCATCCAGCTCCCTGCTTGTGGGTGGGAAGGCAGTTGGGAATGGCCCAAAGCCTTGGGGCCCTGCACCCAGCTGGCAGATCCAGAAGCTCCTGGCTCCCAGTTTTGTATTGGCTCAGCTCTGGTGATTGCGGCCACTTGGGGAGTGAATCATTGGATGGAATATCCTCTTCTCTGTCTCTCCTTCTCTCTGTATATCTAACTTTCCAATAAAAATAAAATAAATCCTAAAAAAGAGATTATGCTCTCCCAGACAGGAAGGTCAGCTTTTATATTCAAAAACCTGTTTTCTGAAAATAGACTAAGAATAAAGGAGTGGCAGCCACAAAGTCTTTCCCTTTGTTGTATTCACTGTTGTTTCCAGGACCTCCTTTAGAAAAAAAGCCTGACATAGTAACTGCTTCATGAATTATTATTGAATTGAGTGAAATAATGAAAGGAAGGAAGGATGGAGGGTAGGAGTGAAGAAGAGGACAGAGAAGGATGCTCTTTAGTATCATCCACTCATGGAGAGTATGACTCCTGTACCACCATCGCCTTAAGACTTGTCATGCAAGGTGACCAGACTCGCTCAGACATCTGTGCTGTGCATCTTGGTGACTAGATGGGGACGAACTGTTGTTTAAACACACATATCCCACAGATCCAGATTCAAAAGAGGGTTGGAGCCAGGAGAAAGGGGAAATGATACAGGCTCTGCCTCCCTCTCCAGCTATGTCTGAGAAAGCTCACAGGAGCCACTGTTTTCCTAGACACTCCATATTGTTTTGTTTTAATTTAAGATCTCTGTCATGGTGGTAATCACTGAGTATTTGCAACTTGATAAACGTTCATCTTGAATCTGGGGAAGAGAAAGCTTAAATGAATTCAGAAATAGATTTCTCCTTTTCAACTCTATTTTCTGGCACTGGATTTTATATTACCTGTCTGTCTTTAACACTCAGTTGAAGGATTGAAAACCTCTGCCTTCCTTTCTTCCCAAATAGAATTGTGCCTATTATATATTTAATGTCAGCATTCAGCCCCAAATCTATCTACAAATGAATTATGGCCAACAACAACCTTAAGATTCTATTATGTTCCTCTATACTCCAAGCCCCCAAAACAGACCACAAATGTATAAGCCAACTTTCAATATTTCAGATACCATGCACCTCTTGTCATAACTACGAATGCTGCATGTTTATCCTTTCCATTCATTCTTTTTCTTCCCTTCCCCTCCCCTCAAAAAGGATTTATTTATTTATTTATTTGAAAATCAGAGTTACAGAGAATGAAGAGAGATATATTCCATCCACTGGTTTGTTCCCCAAATGATTTCCGATTCAAGCAAATCTCCCCAAGCAGGACACCCGGGTCTACCAAGGGGGTGGGAGGAACCAAAATTCTTGGACCATTCATGAACTGGATTGGAAGTAAAACAGCCAAGACTAGAACTAGTGCCCACATATGATACTGGAGTCACAGCTGGCAGCTTTACCAGCTATCATACAACACTGGTCGCATTGGTTGTTGTTGTTTTTTTCTCCTTTCCTCCTTGATTCATCCAACCATGTTTTAATTTTGTAATTACACAAACAATACAGTAGTCTCCCTCCACCCTGCCCCTACTTATAGAGGGGAAGTATTCTAAGACCTCCAGTGGATGCCCGAAAACACAGGTAATCCTCTGTTTATACTTACACATACATCTCTGTGATAAACCTGAATGTATGAGTTACGCAGAGTAAGAGATAACAACTAACAGCAAACAGAACAATTACAAATACTTTCTCTAATAAAAGTTATGTGACTGTGCTCTTTCTCAAAATATCTTACAGTACAGACATCATAAGATGTGGGCATGTGCTTCAAGGATCAGCTTTGTGGCTTTCCTCTGGCATACCTTAATGTATAGTCACTACTCTTTAGAGTTATTTGAACCAAAGCACTGCTACATGGCGACAATAGATCTGGTAACTGAGAGGGGATAAGCCACTCATGGGTGGGTAGCACGTTTGTCAGGGATATACTGGACAATGGGATGAGTCATATCTCAGGAGTAACAAAGGAAGAGACAATATTTCATGGCATACAATTTAAAAATGATCTTGTTATTTCTAGAATTTTCTATCAAATACTTTTGGACCTTAGGTAATTGAAGTCACAGAAAATATGAGGAAGTTATCATAGAAATATTATTTGTTACAATAATTCCAGCCATATGGAAGCTAGGTAGAATATAAACATCTCCCTTTGATTGATTCCATTCTTTCTTTCCTGATATGATTATGGGGAAGCATTGAATTCATAGTCTTTCAATCTTTTAAAAATAACTACATACATAATTAAAATATATACCTTTATGGTAGGTTACTTTAAAAAGTGAAATATTAGTACATGTGTTACTTTATAAGTCTTTGCGTGTCATAGTATATATGTCCTAAAGGTACTCTTAGTTCCTTCAGATCATACAGAGCTGCAACATCCTTTGAGTAGGTCTATAGTTCTGTACCATGTGAGTACAGCCTAATGTACTATAATATTTGCTATATATTATATGTATTTGCTGTATATATATATATAATAGTAATCACTGAGGTTTGCAATATTTTAAAATTTTCTAATTTTATTGATTGCTTGAAAAGTAGTATGCACAAATGCATTAAGAGGTATAATTATGAGACAAATTGCCAGACCTGGATCATTGGGTCATAAAGCATATTTGCATTTTAATAGAAACTGCTAAATTTCCTCTCAGAGATGCTGTGCAAATAGTCATATTTATAATATTATCAAGTATTTATTTTTATTATTATTTTTAATAATCTTACTTTGTTGATTAGGGTACAAAGGGTCAAGGGCTACAGGGTGAATGTGGGTAATACCATTGCTTCCACACTAATATAATCATTTTTTTCCCTGTATCTGGGGTTAGGGGAGAAACAAAGGGAAAAGCCCCCCCCCACCCATCCATCCCAGATCCCCAAAAGGAGGCACACTCCAAGGGTCCTGCTCAAATAGTTTTGATAGTTCATCAGTTCTGGATTGCTGCCAATCTCGCAGTTCCAATCGCAATGAAACCTATTCAGAGTCCACTGGCTGACAGTCTCTTCATGGTTGAGGTTCTAAGATCAGCAGTTTAGTTGGAGGGATCCCCAAAGAAACTTCATCTGAGATGATTCCAGACCTGATTCTTGTGTGAGTTTGCTAGTACAGAGTCCAACACCGTCCGTCACACCAATCAGCTTATGCACATGCTGGTCATTGCGATTGCTGGGTCAGTTCGCTTTCCAGCCCTGTGTAGTCCAGCTCAGTCCCACCCACTTCATACTCTGTCCTCATGCAAACCAGTTGGAGCTGCAGCCTAGTTGGGGCGACTCCCCATAACCCCCACCAGTTCTGCCCCCTACCCTGGTTCCCATGCTTGCCAGTATGTACCACAGGCTTGTCCAGTCTGTCCCACATCCCATTTAGCTTTCGCAATGTCAGTGGGCATTGAAGCATAGTCCAACCCAACCAACCTACTATCCATCCCATACACCTACTGGCAGGTGCCTTTCTGTCTAGCCACCCCTGCCCCTGTCCTGGTTTTTGTGCTGTCCAGTGAGAGTGATAACCCCAAGGGAGGTGCCCACTATTTCCCTTCTAGGCCACACCCACTCCCAGATTATGCACTCTCCAGGTGGTTCTGGCATTTGATTTGACAGAATTAGCTCCCAGTGCCAGCCTCTGCTAGCTAATGCTGTGGCTAAGCCCAACCAACCCTCACCCATTCTAATTTTTGCAGGGACCAGTCAGAACAGTCAGCCCACCGTGGCCCTTCCCTTATCTAGCTCACATGAGGCCCACAGGTGTTATAGCCCTGCCTAGTCTGATCTGCCCCCATCTCAACTCATGCTTTCCAATGAAAGTAATTGTCCAGCAGGGGAGCCCACATTCTGACGGCTTTGCTCCCCCTGGTTATCACATGTGCTGTTTGGGTGCTGCAACCACATCTGATACAGCTCATAACACCTTGGCATTCCTTAAAGTGTACTGGTATGTGTCGCAACTGAACCTAGCTCGACCCACACTCTGTTCTGGTGCTCGGATTCGCCAGCGGGTGACATGAATAGGTTCAGCCTGGTCTGCCCCAACCCATGCCATGTGTATGCCAGTGGGATAATTTCCATGGCCTGTTCTGGGCTGTTTTCTACTGTGCTTCTTGCGCTTACCTGCAGGGACTATGTCCGGTCAGAGGAGTTGTCCAGGCTCCTCCATCACAAACTCTTCCAGTGCCAGATTTCACGCATACCGGTGGGTCCATGAGCCAGCTCTACTCAGTTCACCTCCTGTCCTAGCAGGAACAGTGGCTTTTCCTGACTGGCCTTCAACCCAATCTGGTTCTTACTGTTGGATGTTTCAACCCAGCCACAGCTCTTCCATACCCCCATACAGCTCACACAAAGTTCAGTAAGGGCTGAGACCTAGCCTAGTCTGTCCCACATCTACCCTGGTCCACCAACACCAGTTGGTGGAGTCTTGCCCAGCTTGGTGCTTCCAGCCCCAGTCCACACCTGTGCCAAGTAAGATTACAACCATATCCTGATCAGAATGCAGCCTCAATTCCAGCCCATACATTCCTTGGTGGGAAACCCACCCCAGCGAGGGTGTCCCCTTAGCTCCTCAACCGGGCCTAGTCCCAGCCTTAGATCACATGCAGGCCAGTGGTTGCTCTGACTCAGCTTGGCAGAGCCCCTCACTTGTTCTGGCCCCTTAGATGCTGTGGCTTAGCATCCCTGTCTCACGCAGATCAGTAGATGCAAGGGCCTACTTGGCATGACCTGTTCTCCAATCTGATTTCTGTTGTTTCTTGTGAGTTAAGGTTTATTTGGCCCTGCCCATTCTGCCCCATTCTGGTGGCAGCCCGGCCCACCCCACATCCTGTTTCAGGATGCACATTCAGGTGCTGCTGCCTTGGCCTGCCCTGACTGTTGAGTTCCTTTACCTATGAGTGATGACAGGAGGCATGGTCAAAACTAGCTTAGTCTATTGCAACCCCAGCTTGCAAGCTAAGCAGGGGGATTTGTATTTCCACAGGGTTGGGCCCACACAACCCCAGAGTCTACCCCCAGGCCAAGTTCTCTCACGTGCTGGATAGTGTCTTTTTTTTTTTTTTTAAAGATTTATTTTTATTATTTTTTATTGGAAAGGCAGATATACAGAGAGGAGAGACAGAGAGGAAGATCTTCCGTCTGATGATTCACTCCCCAAGTGAGCCGCAACGGGCCGATACTATGCCGATCCGAAGCCAGGAGCCTCTTCCGGGTCTCCCACGCGGGTGCAGGTTCCCAAAGCCTTGGGCCGTCCTCGACTGCTTTCCCGGGCCACAGGCAGGGAGCTGGAAGGGAAGCGGGGCTGCCGGGATTAGAACCGGCGCCCATATGGGATCCCGGGCGTGCAAGGCGAGGACTTAACCACTTGCGCCACCGCGCCGGGCCCCGGATAGTGTCTTGACCCTGCCAAATGTGACCACACCACCACTCCACCATCCAGTCCGGTAATGGTACCCAACACTGCCAAAGAGGCCCCATCCATAGCTTTTGTGTGGGCTGGTATGTGGCACTTACTGATGTTCTAGGCTAACAGCCCATCTCTGGATTCCTAATTGGGCTGATGAATCTGTCTAACCCAAATTATCTTCTGGATTCTTCCCTTCAAATCACCAGGTTTCAGTCCCCACACATGCCTGAAACTTTCACGACCCTGTCACTGGGAATCACCCAAAATTCACTTCCTACCTACAGTAAAACTGGCCTTAGTCATGGATGTCCCCAGGCAGCAACCACATATCTTAAAAACCCCAGAGTTTGTCGAAGAACGGCTAGCAGGCAAAGCCTGGCACCACTTGGTGTACTGGCTGCCCTGGGAGAGGCCAAGGACTCATTCACTGCCTTCCTGCAGTCTTTGGCATGAGTCCCCAGCATTGGGTCTGACCCAGCAGGGGCACCCCACACAGTTGCCACACTGCAGGGAGTAGCAGTTGCCCCCAGCCCCAAGGCCCGAACCTCAAGTACTTATTTTTATGCATCACTGCCAACACTGATACTTATTGATCTGCTTGTTACTTAGCTGAAAAAAGTATATCTCATTTGCATTACCTTCGTGATAAATTAGATCATTTGTACACACTTTAGTCATCCGTATTTCTGATGTTAATCTGACCATTACTATCTTGTACCATTGTTTAGTTTTATGATTTTATTTTGTACATTAAGAACGTTAATTTCTCAACTACACATGTAATGAATGTTTTCTCTCAATCTTAGACTACCTCTAAATTTGCTTATGCTATATTTTCTTGGATCAGAAAATTAATATTTTTATATTATAAAGGAGAACACATTGCAACTGGCTAGACAAAGTTTCTAAGCCACAATGCAGAGAGGTGAAATCCAGGAACAACACAGAAGATTGTCCTGTGTTAAGGTGATGAAGTTGGTACCCCAGGGAAGCCAAGATGACTGTATTGGAGGTCAGTTTATCAAACAGGAAAGAGCTGCACAGAGGCACAATTTCAGAGGCATACAGAGGGCTCTGTTTGAACATCCAGTTGAATGAATCCAAAACATGTGTTTGAGGAAACAGAATATGAAAAAAACATTACCCTAGAGGCTTAGAGCAAACAGTAACTAGAGCTAAGAGGCAACACCAGTGTGTGTTCTCAACGGCCAGATTACTGCTGGCTCATAACCACTTCGTAATTAGTAGCATGATTAGGATAGAATGGATAATTGCATATGATTCTTTCACCCAAAGTTATCTTATAAAGCTCAAGAATATTTCTATAAATATAGAAACACATCAGTGAAAAGGGCAAGATTTTAAAAGTGTACTATCTAAAAACAAATTATGTGGAATGTGAAGGTACAGGAAAGAAATGTGGTCCTTGAGTCGGATCAAAGTCAATCCATAAAACCTAAGAAATAACCAAAATTGCAGAATGTAGATAAGGACATTGAAGCTGTTGCCACAATGGTATTCCACATGTTCAAAAGGACTTGTCTATATTAAGTAGAGATAGGGAGAAGATTAAACTGACATATAATTTCTATAGCTTAAAAACAGGTATGCAGGGCCCGACGGTGTGGCCTAGTGGCTGGGGTCCTTGTCTTGAGCGCGCCGGAATCCCATATGGGTGCTGGTTCTAATCTCCACTTCCCATCCAGCTCCTTGCTTGTGGCCTGGGAAAGCAGTCAGGGACGGCCCAAAGCTTTGGGACCCTGCACCCACGTGGGATGCCCGGAAGAGGTTTCTGGATCCTAGCTTCAGATCAGCATAGCATCAGCATTGCACTCCCTTGGGGAGTGAATCATCAGACGGAAGATCTTCCTTTCTGTCTCTCCTCCTCTCTGTATATCTGACTTTCCAATAAATAAATAAACCTTAAAAACAAGAGAAAAAAAAACAGGTATGTAATGTGAAAACCATGGTGAATGGGATTAATGAAAGTTTAAGCATTACAGAAGAAAAAACAATAACAAACATGATGAGAGAATAATAAAAAGTTAGAAATGGAAGAAAAGGTGAATGAGTGCAAGGCATGAACACATGTCCATGAACATGAACATGTGGTTCAGATGAGGCGTGTGTCCCGTGGGTTCACGTGTTGCAGGCTTGGGCCTCAGTGCAGTAATTCACTTAAGAAGTGAAGCCCAGCAGAAGGTATTTATGTTACTGGAAGCACTCTCTCACTGATGGGATCAAGTAGTCCTCAGTGGACCCCGGTTATTTCCCACGAGAGTAGCTGTCTCAGCAGAGTGACACTGGCCCCTTTTCACTCTCAGGCTTCTTATCTGGCCATGTGATCCCTGCCTCTCCCGTGCATCCCCATCAGCAAGCCATCTGTCATAATGTGACATAGCTGATGGGGTTTCATCAGAGGCTAAACCAACAGTGTCATCTCATCTTGGACTTTCAGCAGTCCAAGCACCAGCCATTTAAACTTTGCTTCTTTATAATAACAAAAAAAAATCATCTTCAAGGACTTTGACATAGCAACAGAAAATACATGATTATATTTAGTGAACTGGGGACAATTTCAAATAACTATATATATTATGTATATTACATATATAATTTGAATACACAAAGGAAAACAAACAGTGGGGAACTAAAAAACCACATGTTTGAGGAAAAATGACTAAAATCTTTCCAAGTTTAGGACATATTTATAGTTTTACAGATTACAGATCCAACAAGGTCAAAAGTTCGCAGGCATTAAAATATATATGTCAAAAAGTTATACTAAGGTACATTAAATCAAAAGGCTTAAAGGAAAACATAAAACTTGAGGTTCTTAAAGCTGGAAATCCTGATCTACAAAAATTCATAAATTTTATTAGAGAAAATCTTTTTGTCATTCAGTTTGACAAAGATTTCCTAGGCAAAATACCAAAGGCATGATTCATAAAGGGAAAAAAAAACAAATTAAATTTCATTAAAAGAACTTATGCTTTGAGAGAAGAATAAAAAATAACCCAATATATGAGTTGTAGAAACTATAAATCATATATTGGATAAAATTTTTATCCAGATTTTATCAAAACCCTCAAAACTTGGTAATAAAGCAATCCTTCATAAAATGAGAAAGATAAAGAAAAATAGCTGAATATTGAGAAGAACCACTGAACTTAACCTCAGAAAATCAAAGAAGCAAACGCCATCTCAAGAGGTCTGACACAAATTTTTTGTGGAAATACGACAAAACTGAAGGAAGATGCCACTTGACAGAAGAAAGCAGAAAGAGATGTTAATGTAAGCAGCTGCTTAGCTCGGCTAGCTGCCAGCTGAGAGCCGCCATCTTCCCCAATCAAGACAGAGAGAAGTTGCCACGTGCTGTGCCACTGGCAGTTTTAGATAAAGACAACTTACACACACACACACATACACACACACACACACACACACACACACACACACACACACGATGACTTTGACTCCAGCCCAGGAAACTGACTGGGTTCTTGGTCTGGCTCCAAGAACCAAAAACAGAAGCCATGTGCCTCTCCACACCATTCCCCTCACCCCACCTCCCCAACAGCAGAGTGATATATTAGAATGGCTGTGGGCAGTCATACAGCTGAATTCTGTTCCATTGCTACCTGAGTGACCAGAGATGAGTCAGGGCAGCTTGCAGGACAGAGAACAGGCTCCTTGCTTCCTCTAACTGTGGGAGTTCTGAACACAAGCCATGAACCTGGGCTCATTCACACAATCCAGGTGGGTTACCCTCAGCTTCTCAGGGCTAGTACCAGCAGAAGTTCATAAAATTCCAGAGCTGAGCTGGGAAAGTTCTTTTCCCACTTCTAGGCCATGGTGCTGGGAACCCTGGGTACAAATGCCAGTAATACCCTTGCACAGCCTGTGATAACTGGGTGAAGTTTCACGTGTGTCTTGAAGAACTGGAAATGTTGATGTCAATATTATAATCTTGGTATTGTAACCTTTGGCATAATTCAACAGCACGATAGATCAAGTAGAGGAAAGACTTTTTGATCTGGAAGACAAGACTCTTGAAATAAACCAGACACAAAGAGCAAAAAAAAAAAAAAAAAAAAAACAAGAAGGAAGAAAGTCTACCTGAAAGATTGGGTACCAATGAACAATCATGTATCCATATTATAATGATTCCTGAAGAAGAGGTAAAAAAAATGGCACTGAAAACCTGCTAAATGAAATATTATGTAAAAATTCCCAGGTCTTGCAGGAGACAGGTACATGCAGGTACAGCAAGCTCATAAGACTCCAAGAAGACTCAGCCCAAAAACATTTTCTTCAAGGAATACTTTAGAAAAACTGTCAAAAATTAAAGACACGGAAAGAGCCCTAAGGACAAGAAGACGAAAGCATCGAGCTACATATAAAAGAAAACCATAAGATTAACCGCAGACTTCTCAGAATCTCCACAGTCCAGAAGAGTATGCAATAATATATTCAAGATCTTAAATAATTTCCAGCCAGTAATACTGTATCCAGTAAAGGTAACCTTTAGAAGTGAAAAAGAAATAAGGGATTTTCCAGTTAAGCAAAAACTGAGAGAATCTGCCACCACCAGACCAGTCTCACAAGAAAATCTATTCTTCTCTTCATACATCGGATCTGCCTTTCAAATTAAAATAAATCTTTAAAAAAAGGAGAAAATCCAAAGCGAGTCCTATATTTACGAGTAAACACTATGAAAACATGTGACACTGCTGAATTCACTAACAGATAAGGTAGAATCAATATGCATCAGCAAAATGACAGGTCTTAGTTCTTATCCATCAATACTAATTCTGAATACAACTGAATTAAATTCTACAGTCTTAAAGACTTGGGTTGGCTGAGCGATAAAAACAAAACACCAAGATCCCAGACTAAATGCTGTCAGCAATCAGCTCACTTCACTTCATAAGACAAGACACATAAACTGAAAGGGAAGGGCTGGAAAGAGATCTATATAGAGAGAATGAAATTAGATCCTCAACTTTCACCATATATAAAAATCAACCTAAAGTGAATCAAATAACTGAATTTAGTCGCAAAGACTATGACGTTGTTAGAAGAAAATGTAGAGGAGACTCTTCAAGACATTGGTGTAGGTGACGGTTTCTTGGATAATACCCCTCAAAGTCCGGATAACAAAAATAAAACTAGACAAATGGGATTATATAAAATTCAGGAACTTCTGCATAGCAAGGCAAACAATTAACAGAGTAAAGAGGAAGACAACAGAATCGGAAAATATTTTGCAAGATAGGTATCTCGTGTCAGAAATATATTGAAATCTTAACAACAAAATCAACCAACCCATTAAGAAATGGACCAAGAACCTCAATAGAGGATTCTCAACAGAAGGAACACAAATGATCACGAATACAAGAAAAAACATGATTAAAACCACAATGCGTTATCACCTCTCACGGCACTCTGTTAGCATGCCCTCTGTCTGAATGGCAGCCACAAATGCTGGTGAAAAGGTTGAGAAGGGAGCACTCTTAGACAGTGCTGGTAGGAATGTAAATTACTGCAGCCATTGTGGAAAACAATATGGAAATTCCTTAAAAAACAAGAAATAGACTGGCTATATAATCCAGCAATCCAATCATTATATATATATGTATATATATGAATATACACATATATGCTATATATGTATATATGAATATATTGTATATATATGCAATACATTCAGAATATATATACACATATAGTATATATATACATATATTCAGTATATATACACATATATATGGATACATATGTATTCAGTGTGTGTGTATATATATATACTGAAAACTCATGAATACATTGTATCAAAGAAATGCCACACCACCATGTGTACAACAGCAGACAGCATATAGAATCAACCAAAGTGGTCATCTTCAGATGAATTTGGTATATATTTATATAACCGCACATGCAGTGGGATACTCTTTGCTTATAAAAAAGAATGGTTGGAGTACTGATTGCTCCATTTCCAATTAGTTCCCTGCAAATGCATCTGAGAAAATCAGCAGAAGATGGCTCAAATGGTTGTGCTCCTGCTTCATGTGGGGGTCCAGAAGAAGCTCCTAGCTCCTGACTTTATAATAAAGGGAAAAACCCTTTAAAACCAGAAAGGAATGCCTATACATATCAGTATTGCTAGAAATACTGTTTTGTCAAATTCTATTTAATGTCTGCCGAAGCAATTCAGATAGGATAGCATGGTTTTAATAATCTGTAATAATTTATCACATAGGAGTAAATAGACTTTTCATTTGATGGTTTTCATAGGTTAACCCATATTCTTGTTGAATATGGGTTTTTTCTTTGTTGAACCCTCTATTAAACTTTTGAATGTAAATTAAAATATGTTGCTTCAAAATTCTTTTTAAAAAATGAAGGAAGCAGGCAAGGAAAGAGGGTGGGGCTCTGAGAGAATACTGTAGGAATCATTATATTTTTGGAATTCTACCTATGGAATACATAGAATCTGTTCTCTTTGTGCTAACATAACCTTAGCGTGAGAA
Source organism: Ochotona curzoniae (assembly GCF_017591425.1). Lineage (NCBI taxonomy): Eukaryota > Metazoa > Chordata > Mammalia > Lagomorpha > Ochotonidae > Ochotona > Ochotona curzoniae. The sequence goes on along the minus strand of NW_024467115.1, from coordinate 27,163,054 downwards.
CTGATTTGTATTGTAGTAATTATTATGTGTTTGCTAAGAATTTAATGCATTAATAAGCTTAAAAACAAACGGCATGTAAAGTAAAAATAACATGGTCAGAAGAATTTGGATAAATGATACATGGATAGAGCATGAAAACAATAAAAGAAAATGCTCTACATTATTCATCATCAGAGGTAGCAACACCAAAAATCACAGCTGCCTGAATCCTGTGATGGTTATGAGACTGACTCTACCAAGGGTTGGCAAAGAGGCAGTGAAAACAAATGATAACTGAGTAACAGTTTGCTGTTTCATTAAAATTAAAAAAAAAATTCATATGGCCCACTTATTCTACATCTTGGTAATTTCTCTAAGTAATAAAAAGCTTTCGTCTAAATAAAAGGATGATTACAGAGCTTTCTTTGTTATAACGCTGACCTGGAATCCACCCAAATGTCTAACAACTGGTGAAAGAGAGAAGAGATGGTGGCATATCTATTTCTTTATGAAAATAAACCATCAAGGTATGTTTTCATGCAAATGAATTTCAAACAGTTATTCCATGTGAAGGAAAGCAGACAGTACACACTAATAGAAAGCAAACTGCAGAAAGCGCAAGCTATAGACAACAAATCAGTGGCTGGCTGGCCATGAGGGCTAGGAACAGCAAGGGGCACAGAGGCAATGACAAACTCTGGGAGGCACAGTTATGGTCTTTGTCTTAATTATTACTTTCTAGTCATCTATATATATGCAAATTCACTAAATATATATATATATATATATATATATATAACAAAACATGTATATCCTAATGCACATCTCAAATTTGTTACCTATTAGACATTTTAAAATAATTTCAGTGACATTATTTAAACTTCATATATATTTTTTCTTTCACGCACTATCTTCCATCTACTGGTCCACATTTCAGTTTTTAAAAAAATTTTGTGATACTGTTCCATAGGTTCTAGGATTCCACATCCCCGCCCCCTGTCCACCCCAAATACCCTCTCTGCACTGCTTTTCCCTATGTTACTGCAATAGTGCAGTCTTTAAGTCCATAATTCAGCTATTTAAACGTATCCTGACATTACAGAGAATATAAAGCCCAACATTGTAGAGTCGAGATATATTTAACAGTTTCACTGGCAGTTCATCTTTGATTCGGACGTAGAGAGGCATACTGCATTGTATCTTCACATCTTGATATGATAGTCTCAGATTTTTAAAAATTGATGTTGCTAATAGGCTGTATCAGCTATCTATTGCTGCAGAGCCAATGCCAGCCTAGCAGCTTAGGTGTGCTTTCTCACAGCCCTGTGTGTGAGAAGCTGTTGCTTCAGAGTAGGTTCTCTGTTTTGAGGGTTCGGGTAGCACAGCAGCCACACCATCCTTGGCTGGCTCAGCTGGAGGAAAGAAACTTCCGAGCTCATGAAAGCTGTTGGCAGAATTCACTTCCTTGGGAAGTTAGGGCTGAAAGTTCTAGGATCTTTTTCTCTTGAGCAGATCCCCCTCCCCCACTGCCCTAACAGTCCACCCACTGCTCCCGGTCATGTGGTCCTCTTCATAATCTGGTCACAGGGGTACAGCTTTTTTTTCTCTTGAGATCACCAGGAGAGATAGAGAGAATGAGTCTGCCGGGGAGATGGAGCCTTTTGTCACATGATATAACCAGGAATGCATGGCCATCATCTCCACCATGGTCTGTGGCATTGAAGCAGCTGCGCAGTGCCACCCACACTCAACAAGAGGAAGGCCCTCAAGGTGTGAACACCAGAGGCAGTGACCATGGATGGTGTCTATTCATCTCTAATAAACTTCAATGGTACTTCATTAAAAAAAAACAGGTTGCTTTTTATAGAAAGACAGAAAGACAGATGCCTGTTAGTAAGTTTTCCCTCCATCCTGAGTGTGCTTTGAGTAGTATTCTGTTTTAAATTTGTTTCTTTTTCCTTTCACTGCGTTGGCATTGAATTATACCAAATACAATTCTGGCATCTCTAGAGATGAACATATGGATTAAATCTTAAAAATCGAAGTCCCAGGTTATTACTTTCCAATATATTACAATGCATGAAGAATCAATGATACGTCATGATTGTCTCCCCGGGAAATACTTTTTTTCTTTAATATACCGTGGATTTCATTTCCAACTATTTTATTTAGGGTTTTTGCGTCTGAGTTCAGAAACAAGCTTGGACCACAGCTTGCTTTTTTACATGGCACTTCATTCTGTTTGGCTAGTCTTAAAGAATGAGTTGGAAAACTTTCTAACATTTTCTCCCCATTGGAATTGTTTATATAATATGGGAAATATTTGTTCTTTAAACATATAGTGGAATTTCCCCTTGAAACCAAGGCTTTTGTGCCTGCCCACAGAGGATAACAAAAGCCAGCACTGAATCAGGGCTCCTCAGCTGGGCAGCTCCCAATTGCCGTCTAATTACCACAACCACTGCCCCACAGCTCTTTCCCAGTACTTAGCATTGTTCTTGTACCTGAAGCAGTCCTGGAAAATTTCCCCTCAGTAATAATCCTTGTGCATAGTTGATCTGGATCTGCGTTAGTATTTTTTATTTATTTTTTTATTTTGCTATTTTTCCTTTTACTTCATTTCTCTGTGGATCTGAATCAACTTGTTTTTCAATTGTCTGTTCTTCAAAATTTCTGGCTTCCTAATGACACACTTAGTTGTCGACCAGGATGTTTAATTCTTACTAATCTTATTTTGCTATTTGAAGAAACAAATTAGGAGAAAGAAGAAAATGTTGTGCTGCAACTTTTGCCTTGACTCAGCCTTCAATTTTTATTGTTAGGAACAAAAGGGCTCAGTTTAACTTTGGTGATGAAATTTGGTTTATAAGTAAAAACCCTAAAACTTTGGATGTATATTTGCACTTACTGAATATTTACCAGCGTTATGTAATATTACGAAGGCTGTCTGAAAATTCCCTTGAGAGATAAACATAATAGTGGCAGTGCAGCACAGTTTTTGGAAGAAAATTGTTGGTATGAAGACTTAATTACCTGCACAGCTTATGACTCTCTACGCAGTTATTTGAGAAGCAGGGACACAGAGGGAAAGAGGTTGCAGCCAATGGTCATTTCCTAAACTCCTGCAATGGTTAGGCAGGAGCCAGAACAGTACATCCAATGCATTATGGAGAATAAGGATGGGTCGAATAAAACCCACACACACTGTGAAGGAAACAAGCATGGAGTTGAAAGTGTTTTCATTTGTTTGATATTCTTTCCTGTATTTTGGAGTAAATGGTTCACTGCGCCATGCCACAACTACTTTTGCTCTACAGAATTTGAAATTAGTTCAAATTAAATCTGTGCTGGAGGGATTATTTGATGGTGGGAGGCATTATGGTTCTTAGGCACACAGGCACCATCCTAGACACTGGAACACCACGTTCCCAGCCCGACACCACCAGCCCTTTCTGAAGCCACCGTCGCTGCAGGTGTGCTCAGCAGTGGCTTAAGTCTACTTGTGGGGCAATTGTGCTCCCTTTAATGTCCCACTGCAAAGCCAGGTAAAGGAGGCATCTTGGTGGATGCAAATGAAGGAAGCGTATTATATGCCTGCTGGTCTCCACCCAACCATGGACCAAAACTATATAAACGTGCTAAGCCTCACTGGAGAACAGTAGGCCATCTGCTGTCTTTGTCAGGAATAATCTTGGGCAAGATGCCTATCCCCACCTCTTGTCCCAAGACTCTATTCTAAATCAGGGAGGAATTCTACCATCATCTTCCAAGATGGTAAAAGGGAAAAAAGGACCAGAAGCAAACCACACATAATGTGGAAATAACATACTTCAGATGTAAACATGCCTTCTAAAGAAGCTGTAAAGAGACTAAAAGCTTAGAACTGGCTGGTCTCTATGATCTGTGCTTATTCAGTATCAGTTAGACATCTTGTGCTGCGGATTTAATAACACGGACAAAAAAGAAATCTTGAGGTTCTAACTTTGCAAGCAGCAAATAATTCACACAGATTTCCATATTTCATTGGCCTTCATTTTTAGTGATAGGACAATAAAGTTAGAATAAAAATATGCATTTGCAGCCAACTTACATCAATATGTCACATCCTTTTTACAAGCACTAAGCAGACTAAGAGCTGGTTATTTAAAGATTTTGATAGTAAGAGAGAAGAGACAGAATCAATTGATACCTTTAAAATTCACTGGATTTTCAAATAAAAATTTTTTAAAGGCTGCATCATCTTAGAAATGAAGGAAAGAAGACATGGAAATGACTTACTGAACAGGTTTGTTTATATAGGAAAAAGAGACTGCGGGCTCAAATGCATTATTGAGAGAAAAGGGAGATGTTTAGTATTGTATATATCCATATCTATATATACACACACATATATTAGTTACTTACATTTCTGAGAGTTTCATCTGTTTTTTTCTAGAAGGTTGGCTTTTAGGCCTGTGTCGTTACAGAATGATAACGCCAAATTACAGGATTCTGATTTGCTCTTAGGGGCAGCTCTGAACCCAGCTTAGAAATGGCACACTAATCCTTGGCTTTTTATTATAATTTTATTTTATTTTTAAGTAGCACTTACATTATAACAAAATGCCCCTTGTGTCTGCTAGACTCTGGTATAAATGAAGTGGAAATTAGATACACATGCGTGCATCTTACATTCAATCACGGAGAAAACCTTCATTCTTGTGTAAATTAAAATGATCCTCTGCACAGATGCAAAAGAACTCATCCAAGTAAAAACATTTACATGTAATTTACAGAATGTTTTCTCCCTTGGAAGCAATTGCTTCCTCCAGAATCATAAAAACCTACATTTTAAATGTTGACTAATGTTCAAAGACACTGAACCAAGCTAATAAACTGCAGAAATTGAAAGAGATCCAAATGGGAAAATGTACAATAACTATATATTTTGATCTTCTCAAGAAATGCTTATCTGGCAGTAATTTTAGGTACTGAATTAAGCAAATTATTTAAATTATAATTACTTGTCTTTTAAATTTTGCATCCTAATAATAGGGTGAAACACAGATACACATGATCTATATCTTTTAATGTGGATGCTCAAATTTTATAGCAAGGTTTTGCTTTGAGCATTTTCTTGGCCCTCACACTGGCGTGTGCACAGTAGTGAGTCAGCTGACACTAGAAGGCTGTTCTGCGGAACAAATACCCTGTGAGTACAGTGAGTGCTCTGCCTGGGCCATACAACACAGCCATGACAAGAACATTTTACTTAGAGCAGTAGGTGCTAGGATGACATGCCATTATTTCTTCCATTCCCTTGATTGTTGTTTATAATTAACAGAGTCCCATGGGACTCTGTCAGCATGGGCTAATCACTTAATCTTCCCCTCCCTTGCTTTTCTTTATCCATGGCATAAGGATAACAAATATACTCAGGTGTGGCTGTGAGAATAGACAAGATAATGTCTAATATTGTTATCTGAGAAAATGAGAGGGGTAGAGAATGGGCTAATTATATCTTAAGCTTAAGTAAAAGTAAGTTGTTGCTATGAGAAGAAATTTTAGCCCTAGGCTTTCGCAAATTAGAGGGGAGGGGGAAGGAAGGAGGGAGGAGAGGACAGTGTATGCACTGAAGAGTTGTCATTGACTTATAAATACATGCAAATTAGAAAAATAATCATTAAAGAAAACTCTTCATTTGAGCCCTGAACTCCAAGAGGACATTTTCATGTTTTGATTGATCAATGCCATATACAAAACCCTCCAGAGCAGCTATATAAAATGATGTGTCACTCTTCAAGGGCTTATTTCTCCATGGACCTGAGATCAAAGCCAAGTGCCCCAAGTGGTGGCAGTGGTGGGTACTGCTGTGGAAAGCTGTGTGCAGTCGAAGGAGGTAACTTTCTGAGACCCAGTCTCCCCAGAAGTCAGAAATTTGCCAGGAGATGTTTTGGCAGCTCCCTTGAGCTGTTGCTTTCTGCTGGGCTTTGATGGGAACGGATAGTGTGGAAGAGAAATGCAGACACAGCTGGCAGTGATGCCTGTGTGTTGTCTGGGAGAAGGTCTCTGACAAGCAAGAGTTAGGCTGGCACTTTGCTAGGAAAATCCAGTGCTGGAGAGACACCTCCCCAGTGTGAAGGCTTACAGCAGGATGACAGGGAAGCAGGGGCTCTGATTTTGATGCTGCAGAATGCTGGATGGTGTCCCCAGGGAGGATATGACAGGGCCACTGAAAAGCAGGAGGGCCTGATATTCCACTTATGTACCTGTGCCACAGCAAGTCCTGATGGGAAGCTTGGAAAAAAGCTTTATTTTGAACAGGGCAGCCCATAAATGAACCTGTTAAAACAACTCAGTTGCCCAAGTTACCCCTAGATAATGAAGAGTCCCTCCCTGTCATGCAGCCGCCCATCATGCTCTCACTGTGAATGCTCAAAGTTTCTGCCAAAAACAAAGATCTTGCTTTCCCATAATTGCTACAGAGCTGTCAGTTCTGAAAATAACTAGCCGAAGGGTTCTGTTGCTTGTTAGGGCCACTCCTGGGCTGTGATGGTAGAATTAGGTCATCCATATGGAAGAGGGTGCTCATCAGCCTACTTGCTGTGGCAGGTGCATGCGCTTCTTGGTTCATTGCAAACCTGTGTCAAGCTGCCGAAGTACAAGCTGCAAGGGCAGTATAAATCCAGAGAGTGTCTGCTGCATTCAGGCTGCAAACTGACATCTTTGCCAACAGATGAGAGGAGTGGAAATCAAGTCAAGGGTTATTTCAAAATCAAATATTTTTTTTTTCCCAGAGTCAAGTACAATTCCACAAGTGATACGTCATACATTTTTTAAAATTTCCATAGGAAATGTGTTCCTAGCATTCAAAGGAAAATGTGTCTTATTTAAAAACCCATACACAGGATTCAAAAACGTTTTCATCAAAGTAAACTGATCTATCAAATCCATTTTCCATAAACTTTCTGAAGTTCTCTCCTACTAAGAATCTGATCAACATTTTGATTCCTCTTCTATAATTGCCTTCAGAAAAGTCTTTGGTGACTGGGGGTGGGAGGCAGGATGCCGGCTCTTTAGAGCGGTAAAGAACATCTGATGTTTGAACCCACACGGGGAGTTGAGGTTGAGGTAGAGGTCTCTAGGCTCTTGAATGGGATTATCCTGGGGGTTCAGAGAAAGCTTCAGCACAAAACTACATTAACTACATTCTCTGGTTTTTGAAAATTCTTTAAGTAAGTCATTTTTTGTACTAAGCTATACCTTGTATATTAAAATGCTCACTGAGGGTGAGCATGGGATTCATGGTTAAGAAAATGATGTCAAATATTAGTATTCCTGGCACCCGAATATCTATGTTCAACTCCTGGCTTTAGGTCCTGACTCCAGCTTCCTGCTGATGCAGATGCTAGCATAAGGCCATGTTGACTCAACCAACTGTTTGGCCCACTCACACAAGACAACTATTTGGAGTTCCCAGTTCCCATGTGGCCTCTGCCAATCCTGGCCATTGTAGGTGTTTTGGAAATGAACTAGCAGATGAAAGCTCTCCCTCCAACTGTCTGAATTAGCTTCTCAAATAATACTAATTAAAATGAATCTATTAGAGGCACAATATGCAAGGGCACTTTTAGAAGATAATGAATGCCAGGGTTGGTAGGTCATGACTTTACCCACTATGCACAGGTTATACAAGTATTCTCATAGATAAATTGTATAATGGAGTCTAGCATGCTGGAAAGAGAAGATACCTTGCAGTATGTATCTCTACTCCTAAATAAGAGGAGGATTCCCAGTGAAATGGTTAAATAAGCTTCAATAATATACTAGATTTTCCATTTTTTGTCTACACCTACAATGCCATGATGTACTTAAACAGCAGAATGTTAAACTTGTAACTGTTACTAAATGAGTAGACTACTGTAATAAGATGAGGGAAAATGGTGGGAGGGGAAAGTCGGGAACGGGATTGTGGAAGAAAGGGGGCAATCCCTATGCCTACAAGACTGTAGCATGGAAAATAAATTTTACATAATTTTTAAAAAGTTAATAGAAAATGGAATCAAAGCATAAGTTTATTTTGGTGCTAGAAAATTTTGAAATCCTTGCACTGAATTTTCATAATATTTTCACAATACACACTTTCAATGAACTTTTTGAAGATCCCTCAACTTGCTCTCTAGCAATGGAGTGTAAATGAGTTTGTCAGATGTTTTCACCCAATACACCGGGGATCTGGAAGTACAGAAGGGGACAGAAGATTTATATGGTGAGTGAGTTGGGGGAGAGAGGTTTGCAGAGAAATAGTGAGAGGAGAGAGAGGAAGAAAGAGAGAAGGAGGGAGGGAAGGAGAGAGACTGATTACTATACTTGTAGAAGAGGAGATAAAATGAAGAGAAAAAGTGGCTCATACTTGAATTGTGTGGACAACCTAGATTTAGAGTCCCAGTTGCTTCCAGAGTGAAACAATACAACACAAACAAACAAACAAACAAACAAAAAAACTAACAGAATTTAAAAAGTCTCCTTCTTCCATATTTTGTTGGATTTTTTTAAAAGAGTGAATAAAATAACACATGTAAGACACTTGGCTTGAATGTGTCTTCTAAATATTCTGTAATGTTTTTATTCCATGCCTGTTTCCAACTTCATTCTTTTGCCTAGGATTTGTCCGTCTAAAAAGAAAACCCGGAAGAAGGAACAGTGGGGTGGTCCTGAGCTGGGGCAAACCAAAGTTCGTTTTCTATTACTTAAGGTTCCAGTGCATAAAACCAAACAAATCACCTCTAGCTGTCCAACACCATGAGTTAGAACAAGCTAATTTATATTTACATACAATGTTCCATCAGGGACCCAAAAATCCAGTTGGTTTCTAGGAGAACGTGCTTATTTGCACACCATTATTCTTTAAACATTTGCTGAGCGCTAGCTGGTAAATGGTCCTTTAGGACATGCATTTAGAAAAACAATCCCCTCATGCTTTTTGTTCACGGTTTTCAAAAGCCTCCGCTAATAACCACATTTCGATCAGATCTCTTCGTACAAATGAACCTCCCATCAAAGCTCTAAGGGCAACCCATGATATCATCTTTACCAATTGAAATTCTCCAGGCGGAATACCTACGTGCTGTAATTGGCACCTTTGAAACATCATTTTCCCATGGAAAGCTTTCGGAGTTGCTGCCAGCAAATGCAGCCTGGCAGGTCCAGGAAGGTGAGGTCTGAGCATGAATGCATCATTACCAGCATGGTTTTACCCAGGTGACAGCATTTCAGCTGCCTGCCAATCATGCCCATCGCTGGGCTTGCAGGAATCCACAGGCCCTAAGCTGGAGGCCTCAGCTTGTGCAGATACATAATTACTCGAGCTGAGGCTTTTCATGGAAAGGCAAAAGTCTTTATTAATATTGCCCGCCCAGAAGCAGTTGTGAAATCTGCAGCCTGGAGAGCCGAGCTGTGCACAGGAGGCCAGGCTGCTTGGCAAGCCGACAATCTTCATTCTACACATCTGATTTGTTGATCTGCAACTTCTTCCATTTCTGTGACAGGAAAAAGCCTTGGCGTGATATCACAGCAAAGAGTCAATAGCTATGCTCATCCATAAAATAAGTCCATCCCAGATAATGTGTATTTGTGAGTTGAAGACTCAGTGGGATATTTGTGTCTCAGCAACCACAGGTATTCGTTAAAAAAAAAAAAAAGTAAAAATTACTCCTTGTATTAGAGTTTTCCAGGAAAATAGGACAAATAAGATCTGTGTGTGTGTGTGTGTGTGTGTAATTGTAGACTGAATGTTACTGCATCTCAATTCAGTATGTTGAAATCCTGCTTTCACTGTGATGGTGTTAAGATGTGGGGTCTTAGGAAGACATCGAGGGTTCAGGATACAAGTCTCAGGAATGGGATCAGTTCCCTGACCAAAGAGGCCTGAGAGAGCTTTTTCACTCCTTCCCAACTGTGAGGACACACAGTCAGAAAATGGCCATTGATTTGCCTAGAAACCAAGTCTCCCCCTTGCTGCTATAATAACACAAAGGAAGATATATGCCTACACATATTCTCTCTCGTCCGCCCACCTCCTCCTTCCCAGAGACATAACGCTCACAAGCACACTGAGGAAGGCAGAGAAGGAAGAAGATTGTAAAGAACTGAATCTGTGATTGCAGGTTCCAAAATTCTGCAGGCAGCCATCTTGAGTCTCAGGCAGAGTCCCTTAGCTCTCAGGGACACCCAAGGCCTGTGTCTTAAGAACTTCGATAGACAGAACCAGGGCCAGACAACTGCGGAGGGTGGTCTACTTCACTGAATGTCTTTTCGTTCAAATGTTGTTAATTACAGCTAAAAATATCTTCAGAGCATCATCTAGACCACAATCCACCATAGCCAAGTTGACACATAAAAATTGATCATCGCACCGAACAAAAGAAATGTGTGAGATATAGTTTGAAATTGTATTTCTGTATTTCCTATATTGAACCTTTTGCGCCTCTATAATTGCATGTCTGTTAATTTGGTCTCTTTGTTGCAAGGTTTTTTCATGTTTACTGTCTGGCAGAGTATATGAGAACTGTCTATTACAGCTAAAATTCAATTGTAAGATTTCAGTTTGGCTTCAGTTCCTAAATTTTCATGGTTATTACATTTTAGGCTTTCCCTAAATGCTATTTTTAGCTCATATTATGCTATATTATTTGCTAAGATTTTGCTTACATTGTCTATTTTACCCTTCAAAATGATCCTCTATTGTGAAAAATATTGGTATTCTTATCAATGGATAAAAGAAACAGAGGTTAAGACTTATGGAAGAAAAAAGTCTTTATCAAGGGCCCACTATAAAAAAAAATGGATCTGGGTTCAAATGAAGCTTGTCTGCCTCCAAATCATAAAAAACTCTTAACTACAAACCCTAGTGTCTGTGAAAACTCCATTTCACATGATGAATGATGACTAAGTCAGCAGATTCTAGCACAATGATCTTTATCATTCTGACTGATCTTTGCAAGTCACAGAGAGGGGCAGTGATTGGTTGAAACAGCTGCTGAATCATCCATAATGACATAATTCAAATATCACACTCTTATAACAATGTTTCTGGAAATAAATAAGAAGAGATCACCCCTCAACGTGATTTGAAGTAGGCTGGCTCCAAACTAAGACGTCACTGAAGTTGACCACATCAGAGTTCTTTGACTGGTACAAGTGAGTGCTTTGTCTTCAGTGTTACAAAGTACTTGTTGTACGATTTACTTTCTTTTCAATCCTTTCTAGTCTTGAAGCAGTGGATAGGTAGTCATAGAAATATGTGTGCTGGATCAGAGGTTCTGAGCCCACAGGCTGAGCCAGCATCACATTAGATGTACGAAGGTGCAGATTTACGGACCATCGGCCTCAAGAACAAGATTCCTGGGTCTGCACTGAGACAGCTCCTGCTTTCAGCAAGTCCTTCTCACATCAATGTCCACTGATGCATTTTTGGAAACAGTGCACTAAAGGCTTGTGACTTAGCCATTCCAAAATAAAAGCATAGTGAGAGAAAGATTCTCAAGGACTCGGGGCATTCACAATTCCCCTTACCTTCTCTCCCTCACAATCTTGGGAGAAGAGAAGGCAGGTCTTAGTGAAAAATGCAAATGTTGGACCATTCAGTGAACATTACTAAGAATTTCAAGATGTGTACAGCACAGCCTTTAACAAAGCACAGAGATCTGGGCACAGTGGTCACACCTGCGCCCCTGTACTTTTTTTTGGCTTAGCGGATGCAAGACTCAACTGACAAGAAAAAGAAATGAGGAGGAAAATGAGAATTGCCTAACACCTCTAGAAGTGCTGAACTTGAAAGTTCACTAGGAATGCATGAGAATAGAGAGGAAATGAACTCACAGGGACAGAGCAGTAGGTGAAGTCACTGTCTTGCCATGACTTCCCCAGGTGAAGGCCACTGCGTGATTCTCAGCATCTGGAGTCCTGCTAAGAGTGTGCCTCTTCATTATATAGTTCACTTTTGAACAACATTATTTAGTATTGGGAGAAAATGCAATGTAAGTTACCGGAATAAGTAGGAGAAACAGTTAGTGGTGATATGTGAGAAATTAGTAGTCAAATTCACCTTTTATTCTGTTAATGATTCTAAAAATATTACTTAATATTCTTTGAAATAAAGGCCTTTAAAATTCAACTTTCAAATGTAATCTCAAACTTGTAAGGCAAGCGAATGAACCATCCACAGTCTATGCCCAACAAAAGGTTGGCATGGTGGTTAAAAGACACAATTAAGGGAATTCATTTGTTACGTTTAGGCATTTTCTCATTCAAGTGGCTTGGACCTCCCAGAAAACTCTTATCATGGCTTAGCATGATAATCAGGCCCTTTTCCACTCTTACCTAAATCCCACAGACTGAATTTGTTATTACAAACATGTACTATTGCTAACAACCATTCAAATTAAAGCAAAACCCATGTCAAATTTTATAAAATTTACTGCTTAAAGTTTCTATCCCGATCTTGTCCACACCCAGAAAATTATTGTTCAACATCCTCCAAGGTACTGATACTTTTATATTCCAATTATAAAAGCAATGAGAGCCTCTTCACAGATGACCATTTTCTTTGCAGAAGCACTTGTCATCTTTCTTTAGGGTCCAAATTAAGACAAAAAGTCTTGCCTTTGCTGTAGAGTCCACACCAAGCAGCAATGAATCTGCTGCCAAATGCCCCGGATCCCAGTGCCAGGTGTCTGGAGAGCCGGCTGCACTGAGCAAACACAGCAAGGGCGTCATTCCCCACGTAACAGCACGCTCTTCAGCACTCACACAAAAGCTTCAATTTAATGTGGGCTGTACAGCTAGCTTGACAATAAATACGAGAAAAGGTCATCTGAGATTGAACACCGCTTTTCAATAATGGGAACGATCTGATGCAACACATGGACATGTTCTTTCTTCACCCAAGAGAGCTAGAGACATTTTAGATCAATAATGGGATGAAGAAATCTAGTATCTAATATGAGATGGGTAAAGATCCTAAGAGTCAAATGTTTAATATTTGGGCAATGACTAAAATGAGAAGCAGCAAAGCAAATCAGAAAGCCAATCTCTGCATCCCAAGTGAAAATAAAAGGCCGCTCTTCTTGCTACGCACTGCCTGGACTTTTTTTTTTTTTTAGCAGTTAAGTAAGTGTAATATCTTGTTCACTAACAGCAGATGGAAGTGGAGATAAAGATTTCCACTCCATATTATGGTACCATTTTTTCCATGTAGAAACTTTTAATGATTTGTTTTCATCAGACACGTAATGAAAACCAATTCATTGACTCAATCCTGTCTTACTGCTAATTTGGGGTTTTTAAAATAGCATTAAAGATACATCGCAAAACCCTTTCTAACTTTCCAGAAGGTGTATATGTCCAGCAGTCTCTGTGGAAACTTTTTCAACTAGTTCAATTAATAAGGAAGAGGATAAATATAATGACAGTATTGAACATATTTTTACAAGGAAATGAAAACAATTTGAAAGTCATTTTAACTCACATGCTATATTTCATGTTATAAAACTAGAACCATTTACTAGAAAATTTCTACTTTTAACAAATAATCCATCGTAATAATTACTAACAACCACTAGTGTTAGTTGTGTACACAAAAATGTGTACATTGTATGGACATATTAAGAATTTTATTTGTATGTCTTATTTGTTTTCCTCTCACATAATTATATATGTAATATAGTCATACTATATATAATTAATTATAATATTAATTATAATAATATAATTATATAATATAATTATATATAATATATATATAATAATTTGGCTTATTGATTGTTGTACAAGACACTATCTTTATCCCTGAGGTTGATTGGCAGTTTGCAGATCTTCATTCTGACTTGGTTTTCTTTCTTCTTTCCCTAAGATGGCAGCAGTTGGTCCTGACTCATCCATTGATTCTCGTTATTTAGCCCTGGTAACTATTACGACCTTGAAGCAGCCAGATTGAGTACAGATGATGGGAAGGAAATTTTTTCCAACTTATCCCATCACGGACTAACCATAAAGTTAGCAAGTGCATGAGCTCTGTGTCAGTCTCCACAAATCCTCACTCCATCCCTCATCAAGGAAAAGCAGACTAGAGGTTAAGTCATGGGTTCAGGTGCATCTTGTACCTCCACATGGCCCTGTAATCATGAATGTGTTTTCTCATTCATAAGATGAGGATGATGGTCCCTGCCTCTTGTACTGGGACGCATGGGAACAGTAAAATAGTTAATGACATAATCTAGCAAATAGTGGAATCCCATTGAGGATTGCCTGTTCCCATTTGACAGAATAAAATCAGGTATGGGAGAAAGCTCATGCCTGTCTCATCACAGTGGATTATTCTAATTATTTAATTTGAGACATTTGATCTCTGCTAAAATTAACATACATACAAGATCTTTTTTTTCCTGAGAGCTAAAATCATCTCTCCAAAGAAAAACAGCTTCAGATTAAATTCACTGTATTAGAAACAAGAAGTTGGCCTCATGAAAATGTGGAACTTGGGAAGAAATACAGCTGGAGAAGAAAATCTAAGAGGAAACTAGAACACACTGACAGATTTGGTTTTTTTATTTTTTTTTTAAAGATTTATTTTTATTATTTTCTCATTGGAAAGGCGGATATACAGAGAGGAGAGACAGAGAGGAAGGTCTTCCATCCGATGATTCACTCCCCAAGTGAGCGCAATGGCCGATACTATGCCGATCCGAAGCCAGGAGCCTCTTTGCGGTCTTCCACGCGGGTGCAGGGTCCCAAAGCTTTGGGCCGTCCTTGACTGCTTTCCCAGGCCACAGGCAGGGAGCTGGAAGGGAAGCGGGGCTGCCGGGATTAGAACCGGCGCCCATATGGGATCCCGGGCGTGCAAGGCGAGGACCTTAACCACTTGCGCCACCGCGCCGGGCCCCAGATTTTTTTTTTTTTACCTTTTTACCATAATCAATTCATATGCTGATGACATATGCATACGTCCTATTTCTGTTGAAAATAAGGACATTGATATTATATAATGTGGGCTTTATGATCTTGATCATAACAGTGAGGGAAGATTTTATTATGTGGAGAGTATCAGTGAAGACAGAATTTCTGAGAATTTACTTTTGTACTCTGTATTATCTTTTACATATGAGAGAAGTCATGTAGTATTTGTCTATGCCTGGCTTATTTCACTTAGCCTACGCTCCAATTCTAATTTTGCTGCAAAAATGGTGATTTCATCCTTTGGGGGTAATATTTCATTGACATCAGCTCATACCACATGAACTGATTTTTGAATACGTCAAGTATGTCTTTTGCTAATATTACTTTCTTACCAGATGTCTCCTTCAGGACAAAGTGGGGAAAAGGTGAACACCTCAGGCTTCCAGAGTGTTCTACAAGAAAAGCAATAGCTCTTAGTGGTGTCTGTGGAGGAAATCACTACTCCATGCTACTGATTCTTGTTTTCCAACGAACCAAGAAGAAATAAAATTCCTAGCATTCACATCTTTGTGTCTCAACTTCTACAATTTTTATTTTGAGGACCTGCTGCATAATCTTTGAACTCAGTAAGCATTCTACAGATTTGTCTTGAGTGTCCATTTTGAACGTCAGTGGAGAAATGATCCTCGAAGAACAGACTAATAACAAACCTGAGATATGCGCAGTGTGAATGGATATTGGTTTTGTTCAATTCTGTCTTCACGCCTGAATGTACTTCTTTTGATGTTACTATTTCTAAAAGAGCCTACTGCTTTTAAAGGCAAATAAAACTGCAAAATTTGCATTTGTTTTCATATACTTCTTTCCCTGTAAAAAAAATTATTGGGTCTGGTGGAATGGGTCTCTGTCTTAATTTTTAAAATTACTTTAACATGGCTTTTTAAAAAAATGCGTAGATGCCTTTTGTGTTCGTCGTGAGTTGATCTAAGGTCACTCTGAGTATCTAGAATATGCTTGTGCATCTCATAGTTTGTTTTCTAACAAAGCAAACCTTCTAATGACCACATGGCACAGTCCAACATTTGCTGCATATTCACCATAACTGACAAGGAGTCATACATGCACATATTTTCGCTGTGATCCTCATTCTCAAACCATACCATACTTGTTTTACAAAGTGGGACTTTGCCCTCAAGGCAGCATGATCCAGTGGAGAAGTTATGGATGCTGGTTTATAAATCTGATTGGGTCACTCCCTCTCAGGTTATCCTTCAGCTTTTCATCCCTCACTCTTGCTGTCCCATCCCCTCCCATTCTCTGCCCCCTTACTCTCCTGTCTTGCAACTTCTGCTCTGGCTTGGGTGCCCTGTGAAGTCAGGTATCTTACCCTCATGGGTTACTGATGTCTTTCTCTAATTCATGGTCACAAGCATTTATGAAACACTTTTGTCAGGAAACTGGCATAGACAAGACATCTGCCTTTGTCTCAGAGACAAACCTTTGAGGGTCAGGACCTGAATTTGGTATTCGTGTAGGCAAAACATCTCCTAGAAGCCCTGGTGAACTTATATCACTGTAGAAATATCTTGCTGGAGAACTACAGGAATCTCACCTGCATGAGTGCTCCAGCCTTGGTTTAAGATCTGATGTTAGCTGCCACAGTAAGAACCTTTCATCTGCAAACTTGCAGCTTAGAGAATGTGCTTAGTCCTTCTGCAGTTGATGTATACATTCATTTATGTATCATTCTTAAACAGAGAATCCTTACTACATATTTCTGAGTAATTTCCAGGAGAAAAAAATGGAGTGAACATTTCTTTCTCCTTTGTTTTCTTAAATGGTCGCATCCTCCTACCCAGAGCAAAGCCATCGCCATCTGTTTCCTGTGATCGAATTACAAGTGGAATACACTGGTAATTCCTATTTCCAGCATTTGAAGGTCTATGACATGAAAATGCCTCAGCATATACTTCCAGGGGGTTTTTATTATTTTTTATTTTTTGGAACAATTTGGTACAACTTCCTGGGGCCAAGTTATTTGTTTGTGCAGAAATAAATTTCACTTAGAGGTGTTTAACTGACACAAATTGACACCTATTTTATATCTGTGCTCTGCCTGGCTTCCCAATACGCTTACTGTAGCCTATCTTAGGAAACCACGGATGAAATGTACTTAACAGCAAGCTAAATGCTTTTAAAAACAAACACTTGAGGGCCTTCTAAGGCAAATGTTGCTCAGTATGTAACTTGGTTTTTATATTTCTAGAGTACCACAGAGTAGCATCTTTTCCGTCATAGTTGATCTTCACCCTTTACCATCTGGGGAATTTGAACTCTATTTTTAGCCATTTCATGAGTTGCCCATTTAATGCATTTAAAAGAGAGTGCAGAGCAGATGTCTAAAACATTGAAGGTAATTAATTAAGTCCCACAATTTCCAGACTACACAAAAACAATTTGCCATTGCCTGTAAAATGGTATAATTGAGTATTATAAATGTTTCCAGACCAAGTCTTGCTATGAATTATTTAGTGCATCTGTCCTAATTAAAGACCTATTGGAAGATTAATGTCTCATAACCTGACAAACTACTTTACTTAGTAACAAATTATCCATATAATGACCTCAAACTAAATTTATATAACCCAAGAAGCCATCTGAAAGGACTCCCAGGAAGCTCCTGGGGAAGGAATTTTTCCTGCATAGTTAGCTTCCTCTGTCCATTATTCTTTACAGTTTGAATAGTCTTAAATGCAAAACAACCTGTGCCAAGGTGAGTTCTCACATGACATCTCTAGCTTTAGTTAACCTCTTGTAAAAATAAGCAATTCACATCACCTCTAATTCTCACGCTGCACTTGACACGAGGGATTTGCACTAAGGACAAAGTAAGTAAATGTGTCATATTAAGTGTGTGGCAGGAACGGAGACTCTTTTCTCATTCTCAGAGTAGGGTTAAGTTTTCAGAATACAACCACCCTAAAGAAAATAGACTTTCGTTTCCATAATTAAGCACACACCAAACATTTGGCCATCGATTTTGGGGGCTGGCTCTTGGGACTGTGTCCCAGCCAGGGCTGCGTTTTGATGAATTTTGTCAATGTGAGATACTGAGGACTTTAAACCTAAGTCAAACACAACACAGAACAGCCAGTCCTTCACTGGTTTTTGTAATCTCTGTGACACCACATTTTCAAATAGATGGTGGGCGGTGTGTCTGATGGGGAATAAAAAAGGAACTCCTTGGCCTTGGCTGATCACATCTGAAGGTGCAAAGTGGTCAGACGAGGGAAGAGTCGGGGCTGGCAAACATGGGAGTCATTCCCTTCCATCACAATTGCTTCAGCCTGACCATGCACACTTTAAGAAGGCAGTTTACAAATTATTTGTAGAGTTTTAAAAACTGCCTATGCTTCCCAGGGGATTTTCATATGTTTCAGCAAACTTGAAGATACCATGCTCTATATAAGCATGTTCATCAGGAATTGTATTTTAGAGCATAAAACACTTCAGGTTTATGGTAGGGAGTGCATTCACTTATTTTTAAAGTCTCATGTAATTCAGTGTCAAATCCCTCAGAAAAAACAATGCCACAATGCAACTTTTGAGAAAGGTAACAAGAGCTGATTATACACAAAATAGTAGCTAAGCACCCATTATGTTACACCTGTGTGTGCACACACCCACACATATGATAGAGACGACTGGCAAAGTATTCACTGTCATCGTCACAAAGCCAGGTTTGGTTTGTTCATAAATTATAGTTCACTTCTATCATTACAGGGAGATAAATATTCAGAAAAATATCCTGTTAACTTGGACCTCACGTGCATAAAATCATTGCTCTTTAGCATTCTCTCCATATAACTTTCTTTTCTACACATATTTTTCCATACTAGAAAATAATTTAACAGACATGTGTACTATATATTATAACAGATTAAAATCATTTATATTTCCAGAAAAAGAGTCCATCGGATCAAATTGGTAGGATGCTCTTTCTTCTTTTCAATCTAGAATATATTGAGTATTCTTTTAAAATAGCTTTAGCCAGAATCCACCTTATGCCAAAGTTTCTTAAGTTACATATGATGGGCATACTGACCCATTTGTAAGTTAGAGAAGTGCAACAGGGTGGCAAAAAGAGAAGGGTTTTATTCATAATATTTACATTCTGGGTAACAACAGCTCCTTAATGAAATTTAGCATTTAAGATAAAAATTCAAAGAAGACAGCTAAAATTGCTCATATATCAATCCATGACAATCTTACTAAACATCAGTGTGCTCTTTTTTTAAATGCACATAATGCAATCTTTCCTCATCGCGTATTGTATGTGCTGCCATTCTTGCACTGTGAGCCTCGTCTAGTGGTCTTGGTTTGGTGTATTCCTTCAGGAAATGGTTTCCTCTTGTAACAATTACACTGTGAGTGTGAAACTGAGGAAACCTGTGCTTCTCATGCAATTCAGTGTCAAATCCCTCAGAAACAACAATGCAAGAGGCTAGCTCTAATTAAGATCTCCTCTCAACTGTAGACAAGTTATAAATTGGCGTACAGAAATGTATGTACATGAAGGCTCACTTTCCAATCTACGTACACACTACCAAGCCTAGAGTCTTGGAGATTATTTATCAGGAAAAAAAAATCCGACTGCTAAGAAACAACATATTTTTAAATTGCTAGATATGATTATAGAAATAAAAAATGTGGTTCCTTTATTTAATAGTTATTAAAATTCTTAACACTTGTGCCTTTGATAAACTATCCAGAAGTAGAAGGTATATTTAAAAACCTTTGGAATGTATCAATTATCCCTAACATTCAAATAGAAGTTGGGAAAATGTACTAAGTTAATAGGATATCATTAGTCAAAAATCCATTTACTACCCAGAATAGTAATTCAACTTTTTATTCATCTGTTTGACATTGGTTTGGTGCTCAAAAGGGGTAGGTTTTGGCAACACACAATGCGACAGTTTTTCCCTTCTTTTGCTTTAGAATACCCCCTGAAGTAACCTGACGGCTTAGCTTTGCAAATATTTGTAATAATTACCTTGGTTGGAATCCGTAAGACTGCAGGACAGGCTTTCATTTGAAATCATTTCAGAAAATATCAGGAGCACATACACAGAAAACAATCTTTGAGGCTGTCATTCACACGTGCATTAATTCTGCCAACAATTACTGCATGTCAGACCCTAGAATGCCAAGGCAGCTAAACTTGATGTTGTGACAGGAAGTCACAAGTATACAAAGGTGCTTTGCCTATGCAGCTCAGAGTTAGATGACTACTAGGTCTAATCAGGTGGCTTGCTCGCAGGTCAATACAATGTTCATCTTTCTCCCTTTCTTCTTTCTCCTTCTTACACACACACACACACACACACACACACACACACACACCTGCATGTGCCCATGCAAACACATTCGGACACCTAGCCTTTACCCTAGGACAAAACTCAATACTCTAGAAACAAGTATCAAGACACCTACCGTGCAGTCTCTAGTTAACTGCTAAAGGAAAGAATGATGCTGGAAACACTGCTGTTAAAAGATGCCCAGCAGTGACTGAAACCAGCTTGGAAAGTTATCTATTTTACTCTCCTATTGGAACTTCTTCCGGGTCTCCCACATAGGTGCAGGGTCCCAAGGCTTAGGGCTGTCTTCAACTGCTTTCCCAGGCCACCAGCAGGGAGCTGGATGGGAAGTGGAGCTGCTGGGATTACAACTGGCGCCCATATGGGATCCTGGGGCGTTCAAGGCAAAGACCTTAGCTGCTAGGCCATGCCTCTGAGCCCCATCATGCCGGGTTTTGAGGAGGTCACAGGATGCCCTTTTGGAAGGAAGCAATAGCAGACCACTGAGAGACTAGTAGTATAGAAGGGTTCTAAAAAATCCAGGCAATGAAAACAGTTGTTTTGCAGGAATTTGTCTTAGGAAGTTTATTTATTTTTTAACCTGGCAGTATTTCTTTGCCTATATACTACACAGCACCTGAGGATGGTAAGACTCCACATGCTGTGAAATGGATGCACAAAAGTACACATTATAGCCATTTTTTCTCTCTGGAATCATTTGAATTTATTATATGAAAATAATATAAAGTAAAAACAGTAATAAAAAGGTTTATAGTAGCACACTCAAATAAATTAATTAAATAAAGCGGCTGTGACTTTAGGCTCTCCTCTGCCACAGTAACTTCCTTTCGTAATGTGGAATTGAGCAGTCTGGTTTTCAGATCTTTGCAAGGGCAGAGAAATCACAGTGGAACACCAGAAAGAAACAAGGAAACCATAACTTATCCACTTGGCAAACACAAATGCTCCATCAGCTAAGAGAGTAAAGCCAAGGATGAACCATAAAAGGGAAAACGTCAGGTCCTGTTCAGAACAATGACATGTATGTTACTTATAAGTGTGCATGGGGGAAAAGGCACTGGTAGAGAAATAAAAGGGAGACAGGAAGGACACCGCCAAGTGAAATTCTTACTCCATTCTCTTCATGTGTGACACACAACCTGCCACAATAATTTAAAAATGTGCTGGAAAGTGTTATGATCTAACTCCTTTCTTTGTCCTCTTTGCCACAATCCCTAAATCTACGGTTGCCCTGCTTTTGAGAAATGCTTTTCAATCAAGGACAACGAAGGAAACACATATAGCACAATGAGGAGTTTATCAAATAGTCTGGGTCAAGCTAAAAACCGATCACAAAAATGCTCTCCTTTGACAAATATGTCATTTTATGCAACAGTACAGATCTTAAAGTGGCTAATGTTATAAGAGACCCTGAAAGGCTGTTACGAGTTTGGCTTATCATAAAACCATTTCTACTTTTACGTGTAAATTCTATTTGGTAACAAAACAAATACTGTATTTGTTATTTTAGGCTAAATGTGTTGTATTACTATATTTGCTACCAGAAACTAAACCCTGTATAATGAGCAACTGCTCTTCCCCCAAATCCAGTTTTTCAAAATCCACCCTAACTCTGAGGATGAAAGCAAAACTTCTGGATGATTCCAGAGTCCATTAGGAGGTCTGGGGAGTGGGTGCAATTTCTCACACCAGGGCAAATCCTTTCAGGCTGGTGGAAATCATACATTTTTTGGGGGTGGGGAAGTTCAGTACTTAAGTCTGGCAACGAAGTGTATCACGAATTTTATCCACACACCTGACAATGCACTGGGAGGATGTTTACAAGTGAAAAAGGCAAAAAAATTGCAATACATCTAGACCACTAGAAAACTCTCCCTCTCTCTCTCTCTCTCTCTCTCTCTCTCTCTCTCTCTCTCTCACTCACACACACACACACACACACACACACACCAGCAAATAGGAAATCCCATTTTGATGTCTGTCAGTCCTATATAATGGGTTTGAACTGATTTTGCTGAACAACTGTTTAGAAATGAAGATGAAAGCTCAGTGTAATCTGCGGAAGGCTGCTTTCTGGCCCCAAATTGGACCTTTCTCTTCCTGAGCTGTCACATCCCTCATCAAGTACAGAGATGTGGCTGTTTATGCGCAGAGCTCTACGCCCAGCGGGCTGCACTCCGCTCCGTGAGGCTGAGTACCAGCTGCTGTCACAGAGCCAGCGAGGAATCTCTGCCCCAAGTTCACAAAAGGATGTCACTTCAGAGACTGTGCTTCCTGGGGATTTATTTTTGCCTGTTTTCCCATGGGTCTGAAGGGTGGATCATGGAAAGAAGGGTCAGGGCATGAAAGCAGACCCAGGGGAAGGAAGCCATGTTCATAACTCAGGATAAAAACTTGAGAGTGTAGAAATTTTTTTTCCCTGTCCTACAAAATCGACATTTCTTATTTACAATTGTCTGGTAATATGACAAGTGTTTCCATGCCCTCAATGTCAGATTCAAGTTGAGAGGCAATGCAAAGGAGTTTGCCTGTTCTGGATACAAACCTAGACTCTATGTACAAGCAGATATCTTGGCATAATGTAGAAAAAAATGGAGATTCTGCTTGGCAAGGTAATATTCAGAAGTAATCTCAGGCAGGCGGAAATGGAGAAGCAGTTATTCCCCCAAAGCCACTGACTTCCCATTGGCGCGGACAGCTGAGACAATCAGCACTGTTCTGCTAGAAAGCTGGTGACCTCATTTTTTTTTTTACTTTTTTTGTTAGTAACACTCTAAGATTTCAAGGTTGGCTTTGGCAATGTCAGCTTCCTTAAGTCCCATTAACTTTTCTTCTTCTTCTTTTTTTAAAGATTTATTTTTATTATTTTTTTTTATTGGAAAGGTGGATATACAGAGAGGAGAGACAGAGAGGAAGATCTTCCGTCCGATGATTCACTCCCCAAGTGACTACAACGGCCGATACTGTGCCGATCCGAAGCCAGGAGCCTCTTCCGGGTCTCCCATGTGGGTGCAGGGTCCCAAAGCTTTGGGCCGTCCTCGACTGTTTTCCTGGGCCACAGGCAGGGAGCTGGAAGGGAAGCGGGGCTGCCGGGATTAGAACCGGCGCCCATATGGGATCCCAGGCGTGCAAGGTGAGGATCTTAACCACTGAGCCACTGCGCCGGGCCCTTTTTCTTCTTTTTTTAAAGTTTTTATTTATTTTATTTTTTTAAAGATTTATTTATTTTTGTTACAAAGTCAGGTATACAGAGAGGAGGAGAGATAGAGAGGAAGATCTTCCATCCGATGATTCACTCCCCAAGTGAATGCAACGGCCGGTGCTGTGCCAATCCAGAGCCAGGATCCAGGAACTTCCAGGTCTTCCACACGGGTGCAGGGTTCCAAGGCTTTGGGCCATCTTCGACTACTTTCCCAGGCCACAAGCAGGGAGCTAGATGGGAGGTGCAGCTGCCAGGATTAGAACCAGTGCCCATATGGGATCCTGGCGTGTTCAAGGTGAGGACTTTAGCCACTAGGCCATGCTGCCGGGCCCTATTTTGTTTTTGATATTTTTTTTTTACCAATTTGATTAGGGTGCAAAGGGTTAAGGGCTAGAGGAAAGTGGGTGAGATGGTTGTTTTTACATTCTCTTCTTTTCATTACTGTATCTGGGGGAAGGGGAAAGACAAGGGGTGAAGCCACACCCCATCTCCCAACCACCCCTTGGTCCCTGCATGCTCTGAGGGTATAGCTAAAGTGATTTTGATAATTCAACAGTTCTGAATTGCTGATCTCACCATTCCAATCATGATGAAATCTCTCTAGAATTCACCGGCTGACACAGTACACTGTAGAGTCTCTGTTTGCCCAGGTATTCACTGCCAACTCTTGGCTGGGGTTCTCGATCGATGTGTTCAGTCCTCCATCCTCTGTTATGGTACCAGGTGTCCACTGCAGGCTGGTATTGCCATATCCTCCATGTGTATCTGGGTATGCTATGCACTGCTCCATCTAAGCCACTACAGAGGCCCAGTTCTGACACATGCACAATATGAGCAGACCATGGAACCTGTAATTCTCTCCATGGTTGGCTTCCTGAGTCCAACAGTTCAGTTGAGGGGATTCTCAAAGACACCTCACCTGGGGTGATCCCAGACTTGGTTCTTGAGTGTGCATATCAATGTAAGATCTGGCCTATTCTGTTGCCCAAAATCTACCTACAGGCAATTTGGGGATTGGGGGTAGACCAGGCTGGGAAGGGATAAAACACCTGCCTGGCCTGGCCTGTCCCCCATCCCAGCTCTCATATTCACCAGTGGGAATGGTGTCCCAGCAGGGGAACCACACATAGCTCCCATATCGGGTTCAGCCACTCTCTCCAGGGTCTCATGTGTAATGGTTGGTTGCTACGGCCCAGTCTGAAATGGCCTGTCTCACCTCAGAATTTGCCAGTGGGTGCTGCAACCTAGCCTGGTCAACCCCCAATTCTAGCTAATGTTGGTGGGGACTATTTCCTAGCCAGCCCAATCAGCCTTTAGTCCTGGCCCTCATGTGAATGGCGTTGCTGGCATTGCAACCTGACCTGCCATAGCCCACACACCATTCTGGCTCTTGGATTTACCAGTGGGTGATATGAACTAGTCTAACCTGAATTGTCCCAGACCTGGCTTAACCAGAGGTAAGTCCATGGGTGATATAACCTGGCTTGGCCTGATCTGCAATCACCTGCAGGGACGGTGTCCTGGCAGAGGAGTTCCCCAGGCTCCTTTATCAGAACCTCTCCCAATGCTAGATCTCACACACACCAGTGGATCCATGGGCCAAACTTACTCAGTACACCTCCTGTCCTAGCAGGATCAGTGGTGTG
The DNA here is from genome assembly GCF_017591425.1 of Ochotona curzoniae. Lineage (NCBI taxonomy): Eukaryota > Metazoa > Chordata > Mammalia > Lagomorpha > Ochotonidae > Ochotona > Ochotona curzoniae. Next base: position 27,137,912 of record NW_024467115.1, on the reverse strand, counting down.
ACTGGCTCACACTCTTTCTGATTCTTACTGTTGGGTGCCACGGCCCAGCCAAGCCTAGTCCACACCCAGACAGAGCTCACGCATGGCTCTTCAGGAGGAGACACCTGGCCCAGCTCATCCTACACCCTAGTTCTCAAGAGCACCATGAGTGCTGGAGTCTAGCCCAGTTCAGCATACCCAAGACCCAGTCCACACGCATGTCAAGGGACACTGTGCCATGTCCAGACCTGATCGTAGCCCCCACTCCATCCGCTGTGCTCACTAGTGGGAACCCACAACCCAGTCAGGGAGTCCCCTTACCTCTGTAATCAGACCTGTTCCCAGCCACTGATCTCGTGTGTGCTAGCGGTTGCTCTGACCCAGTTCGGCATAGCCCCTCACCTGTCCTGGCCTTTGCCTTGGGGTGCTGCAGACTGCCCTGGCATGGCTGCCTCCAGTCCCAACTCTCGCTGGTAGGTGTTAGAACCTGGTCCTACTTAGCCTGCTCCCATTCCTGGCTCATGCAAACCAGTAGGTGTGACAGCTCAGTCCAGTATGACCTTTACATCATCCTGGTTTCTGCACTTGCCAGTGGGGTATGGCTTCTTTGGCCCCATTCAATCCGCCCCTTTCCAAAACCAACTCACACACTTGCCCACAGATTGAGCTACCTGTCCAGCCTACCTGATACCTAGGCCTGGACCACAGTCTCACCAGCAGGAGCCATGACTCACCAGGGTAGTTTCCCAAGTTCCCCTGCTCAGGCCACTCACAGACCCAGGTCCCATGCATGCGAGCGGGTGCCAGGCCATTATCCATTATGGCCTGCCCCATCCGTCCCAACCTTTGTATAAGCTTGTGGATGTTGTGGCCTCGTCCACCCCACACCCTGCTTTGGGGTGCTCATGTGGGTGCTGCAGTCTGGACCTGCTCTGCTTGTTCCCAGTCCCAGTACCAGTGAGTGTCAGTGAGTTCCATTGTCACACCTAGCTTAGCCCATCAGCATCCCAACTCTTAAGCTATCCAATGGGACTTACAATTACATAGGGCCAGGCCCACCTATCCCCCACAGAATCCAACTCAGACCTGGTTCTCTCATGTGTTGGTTGGTGTCTTTCCCAGCCTAATGTGAACCACCCACTTTTCCAACACTCACCGTCAGGTATTGGGATCTAGCCCTGCCAGGCAGGTCACCAGCCCTAGCTTTCATGTGGGCTGGCGTGTGGTGATCAGCACTGCTCCATGCTAACAAGCCCAGCTCAAAACTCCCATGTGGACTGCTGTATCAGTCTGACCCGTAAAACACCAGGTCTCAGTCTTCTTGCTTACCTGCAAGTAGCTGCAAGACTTGTCATTGGGAGTCCTTGTAAAGTTATTCCTCACCTACACATATGGTGGCCTTTTCCAAGGAAGTCCCTCAACAGTCATTTCTCTTCTGGGTGTGAATCCATAAGTCATCGCTCACCCTCACCTCTGCAGTCCTCCAAATCCAAAATTCCAATCCCGCAAAGCACACTGGGTGGTGGCCTAAGGGTTGCACCTGGTGCTGTTGGCGTCCAGGCTGCCCGACCGGGCAATGTGCCCCCAGCCCCTACCTTTCCATGTGGCCAGGGGCCTGCGTGAGCTTTCTGCTTTACTTTCATAACTGTTGACCTCACACTGGAAAGGAAAATAATTAACTTTTACATAATCATACACATGTTTGCTACAGTTTATCTGCCATCCACATTTTCCAGGAATTACTATTGCTGCACATTGGGAAGGAAAAACAGGAATCAACTTCTCTAAGTATTTCATTTTCTGTCTGTAAATTGCATATGCCATCGAAGCCCTTCAGACACAAAAAAGTGACATCTGAGCTTTCGACATAACCAGCTCATAGAACAGAGAACACAATTTAATTGGAGGAATATATCTCTTGTTGCTTTCAGAAATCAGCTTCTGATGCGAGCTTCTCGTTTCTGATACTAATTTCTTCTACAGTTTTTCCAGGTACACATGAGGATATGAGCAGTCTGAGAAATTGCTAAAATCACTCATGCAGTCTGCACAGCTCCAGAGATACACAAATTTCATTCAAATTCCAAAGATTTCAAAGTGGTGTTTTATCAATATCTATAAATTAGGGTTTTTTTTTTTATATTTGACCTATTAAAAACCTGCAACAGTTTTTTGTTAACCAGGGTCACTGATTAAGACACTAGGTATTAGGAGTTGACCTGTATTCCTAGAAAAGATATTTTGAAGTCCTAATATATAAGAAAGTGACATTATTTGGAAATAGGTGGGGGAAGGCTGCAGGTGTAATCAAGTTAAGATGAAATTATCCTGCATTATGTCAGCTCTAATCCAATATCTCTGTGGTCTATCAGACAAAAGAAAAAAAAAAAACCAAAACAGAACACACAGAGAGAATGTCAGGTGATAACAGGCAGACTGGAGCGATGTATCGACAAGCCAAGGATGCCGAAAGTTCTAGGAGAAAGCTAGAAAGGATTTTGTGCTAGAGAGCCGAAAGAGACCACCATGCTGATGACACCCTCAACCTCACTCCAGATCTAAAACTGAGACAGAATGCTTTTCTTTCCCTTGAAGGTGGCCCAGTTGGGGTTCTTTCGGTAGCCCTGGAAAAGAAATACATAAAGTTGGACATCTTAAACAAATGAGAGTTAACTCACAATGTAGAAAACTGCATTTCTTACTTAGTGTCTGATAAAACAGTATCTAGTGTTTAAATCCAAGCAGCCAAAAATTATTTTCTGGTCCATGCTCATGTCATGATCTTAGATGCCAATAAGTGAAAACCAAAGTTTCAGGAGTTTGGTGAGGAGATTCAAAAAATGATGAAAGCAAAGAGGATCTAATTAATGTGCAACAACAAACCATGAAAGCCTACACTGGGATTGAGACGCAGGCTTAATGAAAGAAATGCTTTTAAGTATGCTGTGTTATTGATTAATTATCAACATTGTTTCCCTTGTTGGACAGCTATTAGTGAATCAACAGTAAATGAATATTTATAGAGTTTATTTCAAAATTGGGGAACTGTTTTATCTTTGAGCTACCAATGTGTTCCTTAATCATGTGTTACTTTCAAAGGAAAGTCAACATGTTCTGTTTATCTCTACCACACCGTTTCATAGAAGCAGCCTTTGCCCAAAGAAACAGACATCATCTTTTAACAGAGCTCAGTCAGAAATACTTTCATGTATCATTATTCAGTAAAGAAATTGATGTTGGTTGACATAAATTTGTTTTTGTTTGTTTTGTTCTCAAGTTGCATCCAATGGTAGGCCAAAGCTTTAGATGAAGGTTGAAACTAAGCAAGCCAAAGACTGCAACCTTCACCCAGGGAAGAAAACTTAGTGGAACAAGTAAGGTCACCTATGCCTTCAGCTCAGGGAGCAGACTGGAGTATCAGCAGGGTTCAGGGGAAAGTCCATCTCCCCATGTAATGAACATTCACTTTAATGAACTACAAACATAATGAATGGCCTTTCCTCACAAGTCACCTTCACACCTTCCCTGGCTCCACAGGAAAAAAAAAATAAACTGGAAGACTAAACAAACGTGCACCAACCAGCAGGATGTGCCAGCAACTTCTGCAGCTGGTGAGCACACCATCTTCTCAGACTCAGGTGCAAGGGACCTGCAGAAGCTAATGTGACGCAGGTGATCTTATCTGAGGGCATCCTCAGAGTCCCCATTGACTTTGAATACAGAATGTAAACATGTTGGGGGACAGAGATCAGGAGGCCTACTTAGTTCATGAAGGGAGGGTGTGTTGTTCCTCTCGCCAGATCCAACAACATCTGTCTGCAGGTGGTTTCATGAGTGGTTTGGAGCTTTCCAAGGACACTGTGACTTGATGGGACAAGGAGTGGATTCCTGAACTGTGAAACTGTGGGAATTTTGTGACTGCTTGCTAGACCATGGATCAGAAAATGTAGTTGTGAGTGGTTAAGTGCAGCTCCAGAAGCTTGGGGCTCTATGAATCCTGGGGAGTGTCATTGCGTAGGGATCCATTCTAATATTTTGAAGAATATTTACCATTTGTGTGTTCCCTGTGCTTCAGTGGTTGGGGTAGAGGCACTGTGGGCTTACCCAGGAAGTTGGTTCACCTTGGCAAGAAGTACCTGGGATTGTGAACACAACACTCAACACAATTATATTCTCCTCCTCTGCTGAACATAAAGTTTTACCACTCCAAACTTGAGTGCCACCCTGAATACTTGTCCCACATAGGAATTGTAGCCAGAGTTCTGTGGCCCCATCTAGACAACAGCTCCAGAAACATGCTTAACAGGCATTCCACTAACAAACAGAGGTACAGTTCAAAGAACAAAGGCTTCAGAGGATATGGTGCAATTGTTTCCTCCAAAATATTTAACAACAGACTCAGCAAGGCAGGAAAAAATCTGAGTTAGAAGGCAAAATATTAAAAAGGGACAAAGACAGAGGTAAAAATTAGAAACACCAAAGCAGTATCCAAGATCTGTGGCATACCATAAAATGAGCAAATACACCTGTGCGAGGAGTACCTGGAAGCAAGGGCAAGCAGGACAACTCAGAAAACTCAGACTTATTCAGTGAAATCATATATTTTCCCTAATCTGGAGGAACAGCATAGATCTACAAAAGTGAGGCACAACAACACAGGAAAGATCAACAATGATCAAGGAGGAAATTGAATCAATGGCTCACTGCTCAGTATTACCAAACTTTTAAAGAGATACTCCCAATTCTTCTTAAACTATACAACACAACTGAAGGGAATTCTCCCAAATTTCTTCTCTCAAATTTCTTCTATGAGACCAGCTCACTTCAATTCCCAAGCCAGAAAACCAACAAAGAAAGAGAAATATGGGCCAATATTTCAAATGAACGCAGATGCAAAAAATCCTTAACCATATACTAGCTAATAGAATCTAACCAGCAATTAAAAAGATCACCTACCTGGATCAAGTGGGAATTACACCATGGATCCAGGGATGGTTTAACACATGCAAATCAATGAATGTTATACATGGCATTGATAAATTGACAATGAAAAATCATATTATCACCCAATAGGTGCAGAGAAAGCATTTGGTAAGATACAATATCCTTTCATGATTAAAAAAAAACCCTTAAGCAATTTGGATATAGAAGGAATATACTTTAGCACAATGAAGGCAATGCATGACAAAACCACTGCCAGCATCATATCTCTTGGGGAAATTATGGAAGCATTTCCACTAAAGATGCAAAATCATGTAAGCATGGCCACTCTTGCCATTATCATTCAATATAGTTCTGGAAGTATTCATGAGAGCCGTTAGGTAAGAAAAAGACATCAAGGTGTAAAATTGGAAAGGGTGAAGTCAAACTCTTTCTGTTTGTAGATGATATGATGCTATACATAATGGAATCAAAACATTGCATTACAAAACTGCTGAAGCTCATAAGAAAGTTTGGCAAAATTGCAGAATGTAAAATCAACACAAAAAAGTCAACAGCATTTGTATATACAAAGCTCTGGCTTAGATGAAAGCCATGGCTGATAAAGATTCCTTTCATTCACAATAGCTACAAAATATGTAAATACCTTGGGATAAATATAACCAAAAGATGAAAGAAAACTGCAATGAAAAATTACAAAACATTAAAGAAAGAATTATAGGACCATGAAATTTACATGGAAACACAAGAAATTCAACTGTGCAAAAGAATTTGAAACAAAGAAATAAAACCAGAGACATCAAAACCAGATTTCAAGACATACGGCAAGATAGTTACAATCACAACAGCTTGGTACTTGCACAAAAATAAACATGTGGACCTTGGAACAGATTAGAAACCCCCCAAAAATTAACTAGATCTTAGACAATCAACTAATCCATGATGAGCCAAAATCACTCCTGGTAGAAAGGACAGTCTCTTCAATCAGTGATGGGAAAATTGAATCTCCACAGGCAGAGGTATGAAACAAGACTCCAACCTTATACTTTACACAAAAATAAACTCAGGACGGATAAAGGAACTATACCTAAGACATGAAACATCCAAAGTACTAGAGGAAAACTAAGGGTAAATCCTGCCGACACAGGCATAGGCAAAGACTTGGATAAGACCCCCAGAAGCACAGATGCAATGCCATCACGCTAAGGATCATCTGCACAGTAAATACTCAACGAAGTAAAGAGACAACTGAGAGAATCAGAAAAATTTTGCAAATTATGCTATCTTTTATATATATTCATCAAAAATATATATCCAAAGGATATAGGATTTATATGCAGAATATAAAAGGAGATCAAGAAACTCACTTATATGAAAAAAAACAACCCATTAACAAATGGGCTGGGCTGGCACAATGGCACAGTGGCTAAATCCTTACCTTGCATGTGCTGGGATCCCATATAGGTATTTGTTCATGTCTTAGCTGCTCTACTTCCCATCTAGCTTCTTGTCTGTGGCCTGGGAAAGTGGTAGAAGATGGTCAAAAGCCTTGGGACCTTGCACCCATGTGGGAGACCCAGAAGCAGCTCCTGGCTTTGAATTGGCTCAGCTCTGGCCTTCGTGGCCACTTGGGGAGTGAATCACTGGATAGAAGCTCTTTGTCTTTGTCTCTGCCTCTCTCTCTGCCTTTCCAATAAAAATAGCTAATACTCTTTAAAAATGGGCTAAGAATATAAATAGGTATATTTTAAATGATTTAAACAAATGGCTAAAACACATAAGCAAAGATGCTCAAGACCACTAGCCATTAGGAAAGTGCAAATAACTACAATGAGACTAGCTATAACCCAGTGAGAATGGCTATAAACAAACAAAACAATCTAAGCAATAGAAAATTTCAGGGAAGACATGTAGAAATAAGTAAAACAATGTACTTTCAGTGGCAATGTAGACTAGAATAACCATGTTGGAAGACTGTACGGAGATGATTCAGAAATTTCATAACTGATCTACCATATGACCAGCCCATCTCATTCCTGGGAATTTATCCAAAGAAAATTAAATCAGAATAGAAAAGCGGTATCTGCACTCCCATGTTGATAGCAGTTTAATTCACTAAGATATGGAATCAACCCAGATGTCCATGAATTGATAACTAGATAAACAAAATGATACATACATATACAATGGAATACTTTTCTTTTATAAAGAACGAACCCCCATCTTTTACAGCAATACAGACACAATCAGGACCCTTACGCTTAGCGAAAATAAGCTAGTCTCTAAAGACAGATATCATGAATTTTCTGACTCATGGTAATTAAGAGTATTAAAAAGGTAATAAATAAGTGAAATTGACATCTTGAGATCTGATTATACTTTATAACTGCTGTGTATATCCCTGAGGAACAGTGATATTTCTGCTCACTACTTGTTGAGTCCTCTATTAATTGCAAGATTAAGATTATAACAAAATTCAAAGTACGTCATTGCAAAAATTAAGAGAAACATAAGAAAGGGGGAGGGGCCAGAGTGGGATGGAGGGAGGGTAGGCAGTGTAAATAACTATGTTCTTCAAACCGTATATATGAAAAAAAAATGCAATGTGCCTGTTTGAGGTTTCAGACTTTCTCACCTCTTTTTCCTTTTTATCCATGTCTACATACTAGCACTGTACTTATTCATGTTCTTTAGCACATTCTCCCCATTAGAATGCAAATTGACTACATGGTTCACCGGCATCAAAGATTAGTGTCCAGCACTTGGTAGACATTCAATATACACCTATCAAATAAACTTCAGAGGGGGAAAAAAAAAATCCATGGCTTGCTTTCACTGTCAGACATGAAAAGTCCTTAGTGCGATTTCCCAATTTACAAACTTGAATGAATGGAGTTCTCAGCTGTGCTCATGTATTTCTAAAGTCCGACGGGAAAATTGGGCAGGAAGAAGAGCTGTTGAAGAATTACTTTTCTAGGCCACCCAATCAAACACATCTATCATCAAATGCACACTGTAAGCATTTTATCATTTTTTGAAAACTGATTCTCTCCAACAGCCAAAGCCACAGCTTGTTTAATTACTTTTGAAGCATTTACAAGTGCATAGCATCTAACGGCTTCATAAATCTACTAGGAGGATTAGGTGCCCCCAGTGCCTCTAAACTTAACACAATGCACTACGCTTTTCAAAGAGAAGAGAATGAGAAGGCCCAAATTAAACAATGTTTGCCAAAAGCTTCGCACATAACAACTCATGGAGATGCAGAGCAATGCTCGAAGAAGAACCAAGAGCTATTGTAGCCTCCGGGAAGTGTACGGCAAATTCCAACCTGGTCCATCAGCACAGTGTTGCTAACTGACCCATGGCAATTTGGTCAGGCATTCAGGTTCATTTAGGAAAGTCAGTATGGTAAATTGCCCCAATCAGAGGTAACTGGGGGCTACTTAGCCCCTTCATTACAACTAGATTACAAATATATGTTACAATCAGAGAAGTATACTTCCAGAAGTCTGCTGAGCCTTGCATTGCTTTGCCAGTCAATGGGCACAACAAGCTCTCTGAGAGCACACTGAATGGATGGCTCACCTTGAAGCATATATGGCAACATTTCTGACAGTGGCAGAGCTGCCTTTAATTAGATCAGGGATGGATCTAATTAAAGAAGGATTCAGACGAGAACAAAAGTTCTGTAGACTGTAAATACTATTGATAGGCATTGGCTCGAGGTGTGCTTGTCCTGTAAAGGCTTTAGTATCCCTATACCGCTTCATTGTGAACCAGCAATAAAATGAATTTGTACACATCATGCTGATAAAGTATTCCTTTCTACCTATTTGATAATTGTAGAAATTATAAACCAGCTCTTCTATAATGTTAATTCTGAATGAAGATATTTCAAATGCTTAGAAAAACTCTGGAAAGAGTTTTAAAGCCCATTTACATGCACATAGCATGACATAATTTGCAAGGAAGCATAGTGACTTCAGTAATAATTGAAGAAATGGGCCCCCAAAATAATGCATAGCATACACAGTGCATTACAAGGCAAATAAAGTGATTCAAATGAGATTGTGTGGCTGGTATCCTGGTTTCATGGTCCAATTGTATCTCAGTCCCTGCATGGCTAGGGCCATTCTGTAGTATCTGTCTGCTCTGTCTTAATAGCCAAAGGCAGGGACCTTCTGATTAGACCACTCATAGATACAAATTCATTATTCCTAATAAGGTCAGGCACAGTGGTGCAGCAGCTAATCCTCCCCACTGAGGTGTCGGCTTCCTATAAGGCCATCAGTTTGTGTCTTGGCTGCTCCACTTCCCATCCAGCTCTCTGATTATGGCCTGGGAAAGCAGTGGAGGATGACCCAAGTCCTTGGGACCCTTCACCTGTGTGTGGGACCCAGAAGAAGTTCCTGACTCCTACCTTTTAATGGGCTCAGCTCTGGCCATTGCAGCCATTTTGGGAGTGAACCAATGAATGGAAGATTTTTTCTCTTTCATTTCCCTATAAAATCTGCCTTTCAAATAAAAATAAGTAAATATGTTTAAAAAGGTAAAATAAAGCATAAGAAAAAAAATCATCTAGCTCATTAACCAGTATAGATGCATTTTGAAAATGTCGATGAAGGAACACCCCACCCAGGTTCTTTGCTTAAAAGGTAACAGGAGGGAGATAGGTTTCATCTGTTAAACTTCAGAAATTCAGACAAAGTTTTGTATTATTTGACTCAGCAACTAAACACAGGACATAAGGCTTGGTGGCCACACATATGCATTCTGGTGGCAATCCTCAAAGCCTCTGTAGAGGAATCATTTTTAAAGGTTAATTATTTTTACTTGAATGTTTGATTTTACAGGGAGAGAAGGAGAGAGGTTTTGTATCTGTGCTTCACTCCGCAAACGGTTCAAGAGCTACAGCTGAGCTGATCTGGAGATGGGAGCCAGAAGCTTCTTCCAGGTTTCCCACCTGGGAGCAGGATTCCAAAGACTCGGAATCATTTTTGAGAGTCTACTAGCAGTTCTAAAATTATTCATCTGCTCTAAATATCTCAATGTCCAGGAACAAAACATTTTGTATTTTTTTATTCTGAAACTGCATTCTATTTACTTGCTTTATAGTTTTGACGTCTCCACTTGTCCCCTTATAATGGGAGATATTTAAAGAGTAGAGTTGGGGTGAAATATTATTCGTCTCATCTGAGTCTTTGCTGTTAAGTTGGATATTAAGGCCATTTTCAGCTCATGTGAATCTTCATATGCTAAGCAGAAATCATCTGCTCTTTCCTTCTGGTCCAAATGAATCCCAGTGAATCTGAACATATTCTAAATTTTTTATAAAGCCTTAAGAATTGGAACTCTTAAGAAATTCTAAATCAATGTCTTTCCTGAGACCTGAAACTCTTAATAAAATTCTCACCAAGTTATCCTCAGAATAAAAACCAACAGTGATAAAAACACACACATTTGCAGCGATAAGTTCATTTTGGCATGTGGTATTTAGGCTTAATTCTGTTTCCTGGAAAGTCAAATTTCTCCTGAAAGCCCCTTTCAGATGTTTGAAGGCATTTTCTTATCTTAAATCTTGTCTTCTGAGCAAAACATGCCATCAGTGGTTCTGACAATACAAAACAAAAATCCTGCACCCTGTTTTTGCAGAACTCTGAATTACTATATGTCACAGTTACTTGCTTCAGTTAACTTGAATGTTCTATTTTAAATCATTAGCTAATCCAAAATCTTACCCATATTCAAAACGAACTTTAAAACCAACTTCACTTATTCAGCCACTCAATGATAAATAAAGTGTTTAGAACATATAATAAACATTAGCCAAGTACTTCACTGGGAGTACAGCAAATCGTTTTCTGGTCTTCTCTCAAATATTGTTTGGTTGCTAGAGTTTTCATCTTTTTTTTCTGTTTAAAATGAAACACTAACAATCAGCTTTATATTATTGAGAAAAATTTGGAAACTAATGTTTAAGTTGGGCATCGTTGTTACCCCAACTTGCTGGTGTTTCCTCTACATTATCAATAGCTGTTGGCACAGAGCAGGTGTGCCTACTGCTTAATCCGCTGGTTGAGATCTATGCAGTACATACTGAATTTTCCTTAAAGAGGGACACTTGGTATTAATTGCCATTATTATGCCTAACCCCGTCTCTCTCTCTCTCTCTCTTTTTTTAGTACCAAGAAATTCACTGTTGAAATTCTTCTGAATCAAAGATATTATTTTTTATCTCATGGGCACAGAATTCGCATCTATCACTCTCTCCCCAGAATCCCACAGATCTCTGCTGCCAGCAAAGGCCTCCTGCTGGAATGGATCCTTCACAGTACATTTCTTTCTGCTACCCCCAAAATGTGAATATTCTGTAGGTTTTTGCTGGTCTCTGAAGGTTTTTTTCAGCATAATCTTGGATAAACCTTGTTCTTCCCTGGTTTGTTCCCTTTTTACCTCCCAAAAAGCAGGTGATCCGGACTTACCAAGGGCGTTGTGTGTCCAGCCTCTTCATTCCTTCCTAAACTGTCCTCTCCTTTCACAGGGGGAAAACATCTTTCTTTTCAAATGTATCTTGTTCCCAGGTACTGATCACGCTGGCTTCTGTCTAGCTGTGGTGATCCGACGAGACGGACACTCAGAGTAGCACCACGGGAGAAGTTCATTTCACTCTCAAAGCCCGCTTCCACTGCGAAATCCTGCCATCTCTCCCCAGCCCAGACTCGGGTCTTCTAATCAATCTTAAATTGGGTAACATTAGAATCACCTGGAGAGTTTTTGTTTTTAAAAGATTCTGAATTTTTGGAAAGGTATGGTTACAGAGAGAGGAGCAGACACACACACACACACACACACACACACACACACACACACACACACACGCGTCTTCTGTCCACTGGCCTATTCTCCAAAAGCCTGCGTCAGGGTCAAAGCCAGGAGCCCAGAGCTCCATCTGAATCTGCCAAATGCAGGGACCCTAGCGCTTTTCAGCATTGCACTGCTTTCTCAGGTGCGTTAGAGGGTCGCTGCACTGGAAATGATTGACTGGGACTCCAACCAGTGTTTGTACGGGATGCTGTTGTCATTACATCTTAACCAGCCCTTTGGAGAGGTTTTAAAATGATGCCAATGTCTAGACTAGTTATTTGAAACCAGAATAAAATATGGTGCAGAACAGGTGCTTAATGAGCGTTTTTAAGCAATCAATGTACTCAACAGGAATAAGATTGAACTGCCCCCCCCAAAAAAAAGAAAGAAAAAAGCAATGATGGAATGTATGCTAAGCACATTCAAAACAGTTTTGATATTTGATATGTTCTTGTCCTCTGTGACAGTAAGTACTGTTAATGGTAATGGGATAATATTTATTCAACTTAAAGGGACTGTTACATGGAAAAATTCATTAATCAGAGTAAAGCATTGTAGCCACATGTACTCTTTACTAAAAGGTCACAGTCGTGATGGTAGGAATATGGGAAAGTAAAACTTTTCTTTTGCAGAAAATTAATGAAGCTTTTGGAAAGAAACTTTAATACAGAAAAAAAATTCTCATGTTCTACAAAAGGTAATTTATGTACAGAAAAAAATATCCGGATACAATTGATACATTTTGGATCTTCCCTATTTCTATTACTTTAATACTTCTTTGAAGATATACTTTTGGGGATGGCAGTCGTGCCGTTATGTGCTAAGCCTTCACCTATGATGTCAGTATTCTTTATAGACGCTGATTTGAGTAGCAACTGTTCTACTGTCCATCCCTGTCTCTGCTGTTGGGCTGGGAAATCACCAGAAGATGGCCCATCTCCTTGGGCCCATGCACCCAGGTGGGTGACCCAGATGAAGCTCCTGGGCTCTGGGATTCAGCCTAGCCCGGCCCCGGCTGTCGCTGTCATTTGAAGAATGAATCAGAAGATGAAAGTTCTGTCTCTCCCTCTCTCTGTCTCTCTGTAACTCTTTCAAATAATTATATAAATCACTGTTTAAGAAAAGAAGGAATGCGTGCTATTAACATCTGCTAGTGCCTGATCCGATCAAGGGTGGGTTCGTGATAAGTTTTATTCTTTTGGTGCTATATGAGAATTATTACAAAGTTTCCTCATAGTCTATATTAATTAACCTTCTGTTGTGGCTCACAGGTTCAAATTCTAGTTTGACCATTTGACCATTGAAGGAACCAGAGGTAACTGACAAGGGAGCCATCCTCAATCTACATCTTTCATAGAGCTTATCTTTCTCTTCCTTGAGTGGCTGTTTTTTTTGTTTTTTTGTTTTGTTTTGTTTTTTCTTAGAGTTCCTGTGACAGGGACTCAAGTGACAGTCCTATTACTGAGGCTTAGAGGAAAGAGGTCAGGAGAGAAATCTGCTGTTCAGGGCATCAATATATCTGGCTGGCTTGAGCAGATGTGACTGTCTGAGAGCATTGCTTCAAATTTGTCCATTATTTTAGAAGGAAACCGAAGGAGACATCAGAATCCGTACAATCTAACAAATCGTGAATTGAACTTTAGATACCCAGTCTGTTTTCTTCCTGATTCGTAACTAGTGAACCAGAAGTGAGTCACCTCTGTTAGTGTAGAAGAAACATGAAAAGGATGTTTTAAGGGCCTAGAATAAAGAGATGTGAAATGTGCATGACCCCTATGCTTTCAAATATTTCCAACAAGTTATTGGATTTGTGGTTTAATGAATGGATATTGGGGTGGGTTTGCATCAATAGAAAAGAATGTTGGTTCAGCAGGCAGAGGCAGTTCTTCGTCTATCTCATTATCTACACTCTCAAAACATCAGTTGTCTTCATTGCTCATTGCTAGAAACCAAACTGATAAAATCACTATGAGAATTAACCTACAGTATGAAGCAACTCCTTATGGGAGTATATAAATTAAAATGCAGGCTTACACTCACTCTACAGCCCTCACATCAATTTTCACAAAAACAATTCTGTGTTGATGGTATAGCTCACAGCTGATCACCTTGTTAGAAAATTACAGTATTGGAAATAAGTAGAAGTTGTTGAAGAAAGCAAATGCATGTTTATAATATAAAATGTAAATGCCAGTGGCTGAGCTTGTGGTCAGCCTGGGATAAAGTATGTTCTACGAGTTCCAGTCTGAGTCCCGGCTGCTTCACTTCTGATCCCATTGCTTCCTACTTGTGCCTCGGAAGGCTGTAGAAGTTAGCCCAAGGACTTGAGCCCCTGCAACCCGTGTGGAAGATCTAGGTGGAGTTTCATGGTCCAAACTGCAGCCTGACCCAGCCCTAGTCCTGGCTATTGTGACCATTTGTGAGGGGAGCCAGGAGATAGAAGACTTCTCTCTTGCTTTCTAACTCACTCCCAACTTTAGCTGGCAAATAAAAATCTTTGTTTTTAATAAAAGAAATGCTCAAGAAGCACTTTATTGTTGTTTTAAATTCGTTTAAATATTTTAAGTCTAACTGGAAAGATATGATCAATAGCTTTATCCACTTTGCCGCACTTTAAAGGATTATTGATAGCATTAATTACTTTACTGCCTTTAAATGTAAAAATTCAATATATCAGGTTTAGGGAGGGGTCAGTCAGTTACATCTCAGTTGTAACATACAATCTGTATGGCTATGGTATATAAATTATTTACAGAAGCTACACATGTAAACAAAGCTAAGTACTGTATTTACAGGAATCATCTATATGCCACATGGACAAATAATTGCATATGAAATAACACTGAGAATACTTATATAGCAAAGAACTGGCATTATATTTTTCTTCAAATGTCAAGCCTTTGCAAAATAGTTTATTAAACATAAGCCTATCTTAAATGTTTTACAATAAGGGAAATTTATTTCATTAGTCATTTTATTTTGAATTCTAAGTCACTGTTGGCTTTGATCTTGAAAAATAAAATATCTGAATAATACTAGAGCACAGCTGAGAAAAATGCCTTGTTGGCATGGAACACTTCATTTCCCACTTGAAGGTAAAATTCTTAAAAGATTTTTTTGATTTTTCTGAAAGGAGGGTTACAGATCTAGAAAGAGTGACACAGAGAGAGACTGAGAGAGATCTTCATCTGCTGGTTCTCTCCTGAAATGGCTGCAATGGCCCAATCTGAGCCAGTCTGAAGCCAAGAGCTTCCTCCGGATCTCTTCCGTGAGTGCAGGGGCTCACACCTTGGGCCATCTTCAGTTGCTTTTCTAGTACATTGGCAGGGAGTTGGATCAGAAGTGGAGTAGCTGGGTTTGGATGAATGCATATACAGGCTGCCAGGACCACAGGCAGTGGCTTTGACTTCAGTTCTATAGCACTAGCCCCCCAGGTAAACTTTTGCGATACAATTTTTTTTTTTGATTTTCTATTTTATTGTGATATCCAAAATAATAAGGCCTGGCTATGGCCATTGGCTCCTAGATTTTGAGATAGGGCAGACTCAAAGGGAGAACTGAGCTTATTTATTTGTTTAT
The DNA here is from genome assembly GCF_017591425.1 of Ochotona curzoniae. NCBI lineage: Eukaryota > Metazoa > Chordata > Mammalia > Lagomorpha > Ochotonidae > Ochotona > Ochotona curzoniae. The sequence goes on along the minus strand of NW_024467115.1, from coordinate 27,122,546 downwards.
CAATACTCTGTAGAGAGGGCATATATTCTCAAATCTTAAAAAAAAAGAAACTCACGTCTGAAATATTTCTTGACTGTGGTTAAAAATATTTGGAACAATACGTGGCAGTGCTGAGTCAAGAGCAGATGGGAAATAATTACCTGGAGCTCGGTCACCAAAAAATGTAAGAGGAGATGACTACTGAGCTAGGGATACGGAATGCTGTGCGAACGCTCGGAGGCAGACGCGACCCACGGACAGGTCTTCACTACGAAGCTTCAAATACCATTCTGTCAAGCAGCTTAGCATTCAGAACACAGGACAATGCTATGATCATTAAAACCAGTACAACACAATATCTGGGATCACATATGTGAAGTGCTATTTTTATTTTTCTTATGGTGGAAGGGCCTCCTTGTTGAGATGGAATTATGGCAGAATTTCTGATACCATCATTTAAATATTGACCTTCTGTAACTGTGGGATCCTTTCATAAAAACAAGTCTCACATGGAATTCTATTTCCTTTAGTAAACAGAATGGAAGTTTAATTTTAGATAGAGTTCTGTTCTGATGAATTTAAAACCAGTTAAAATTCTCCCCAGCAACTCTTTGATTTTCTAAATGTATCATGCAATGTTTTACTTAAAAAACACAAAATAAAATAATGCGCCTCATTTGTTGTTCATAATATACTGCATTGACATGTTATCGTTTCATTAACTCATAGTGAGTACCCCGCATGTCACATTGTCTCTTCAAAGCCAGAAAACCATAACGCGTGCTGGGTTTCATATACATGCTTTGTCAGGTTTTTAAATTCACTGAAATAGCATTCATGCCACTGTTAGTGTCTTTGGGTTTTCATATAAAAGTAAAGGAATGCAAACTCAAGTTTAAACAAATGCATGAAAGTATACTTAGTAAAAATATCAGATGGATTATCGTGCTCTGAAATCATTCTATTTACTTTCTCTCATTTCATCACGGCACATCTTACATTACTAAAAGCACGGCACTCTTATCTTCAAACAAATGCCTTTGTCACTGCGTGCCAGAACCCAACTAAACATTCAATACAGCTGCATGCAGACCCTGTCTCCAAAAGCTACACAGCATTCCAAATATTTAACTCTTAGGGCTGACCTCTTGCCTGCAGCCAGAATCCTGTTCCAGCCTGAACGAAAGCCTCGGGTGATGGCTGTGTTCTTTCAGAGGTGAAGGTGTCTGGGAGCTTGCCTTCACCACTGGATAAAACATACGCAGTTGTGAGCCTGTTTTTCTCACACGCTGAGGCTTGCCTTGAACTAAACTGGATAATTAATCCTAAAGCTGCATACATCAGCAGTAACCTACCATTAGTGCTAAATCAGGATATTAGAAAAAATAAAACTAAATGTCCATTAGGCACTTTAGTGCCAACTTAATACAATACTAACAGTACTCAAAGATGACCTTGAGCATTACTTCTGAGTAAATCAAAACCTTTGCATATGAGCCATTCTTAGGAAAAAAGATATATGTATACATTTATGTACATAAAATTTCCTTTAGAATCAGAAGGCAAAATAGTAGCACAAACACTGAACAAAAAGAGCCTCCCTGATTTGAAATATCTATTTAATGCATTATGACATAGAGTGGAAATAAGAGAACTATTTTTGAAACAATGCCTTCAAAATTAGCATTTTTCCTCTTTCTGATTTTATCTGAGACATAAGCGACACCTGTAAATTCTTGTCTCAAAATTTAAGAATCACAGATGGGAAGGGTATTTTCTATTAAGGAACTATATGCTATGGTAGAACAGGAAAGCCTATTATAATAAAAAATTAATCATATAGCTTATGTCTTTGACATATCCCATACAACCAGAACAGAATTTCACATTACTGAGAAGGGGAGTTGGCCAATGACAGCCAGGTTTGGGGGCTATGGGAGTACAGCCTCCCAGCATGTACCTGTTTTATAGAAATCATGTGCCAAACCCCATCTAAAGGATTCAGAAATAGGCAAGATGTCTGACTTGGTATGAATAAAATGTTTCAAATCTAAATACCTAACAGAATCTGCATACTGAAGACAAACAGAATGACTCCAAAGTAGGAAATATAGATTAGTCACATTAAATCAGCTCTAGGTAATTTGAATTTTGAACTAAGGTGCTTGGTTGGGATCTGCATTTTGTCCTCACAATGCATGGGAATTGATGTCTGCAACATGGTGCCTGCAGCTACCTAAGTGGAGAGCAGGTGTTTTATCACACTTCAGGGTAAAGTCCTCAACTTGATAAACAAACAATATTTAACGGTCAAGAACTTGAGTTCCTGAGGTGGGCCATTCAAGTCTCATCTCCATAAATATTCAGTGAGTGTGCTTTAGTTCCCGTCTTTAAATTAAGGATATTGTAAATAACTGCCTGTCTCAACGAGCTGTTTATCAAGGCTTACAGGAATTAAGGAGTATGAAGTACTAAAACTCACCTGTAATGCATGCATGGGACACATTAGCTTCTTCAGAGTTGGAATTAAGTCATGAGTTAAGGCTTCTGGTTTGGGGGGCTGTGAATTATTACAGAATCCTAAGAAATTAAGAAATAACTTCATAGTTCATTTATGTTCTATCTTTAATTTCTTGGAACAGGAGGTGGAGGCAAGCGCACTGTGATTTGCTGAACTTTGGAATTGGTGCTGTATGCGTTGTGATAAAACGCCCAATAGTATAGAAATCCTCATGGGATTTTTCTTGTTTTCCTTTAAGTTTATCTCTGGTAAGATTTCATTAAGTATATTTTGTATTCTGGACACAAAATATCAGGTAATAAAAGCTCTGGGAAAAAACAATTTTGTGGACAAAAGGGAATAATTAGGGATCTTGCTAAATATGCCTGCTTTCCCACTGTCTCATGGGAATTCTGTGAACATAGCACTTTATACATCCTGTGGTCAAAAGACTGAAGCCCATAATACTGCTGTTCAGGTAATATTCTTTTGACTTTTCCTGCAAGAAGGAGCATTTTACAATTGATCTCTTGTATTTAGGAGTGTGTTTGAGCCACCAATTGCTGAACCTTGACATCAAGTCATCTATTTTACCAAGACACTAATAATGAGGTGATATTTTAAGGAACTTTTTTTATAGGGAATGCTCTTCTTTGACTGTTTAACAATCTTAGAATAAATGTATTTTGTTCTGCACAATATTATGTGCTTGCTGTATTTTAGCTGAAGCAGTTTTGTCTTAGAGTTAACTGGTTCCTTTAAAAGGAAACCCCCCCGATATTAGAGTCTCTGGAACTAGTCTTCCCTATAACTTGCACATTGATTTCCTCCTCCTGCTTTTTTTCTTTCATCTTTGTGATGATATATTTTCAGTTTATTTTATAATCTGCAGCTTAACCTTCCCCTACATAATGATTTCAACAAGTAGAAAAAGCCTCCTATGTATTGCTTTTTTGAGCTCTATGTATCTTCTACCACAAATCAAGGAAAATATATAATATTTGTCTTTGGGGATTGGCTTATTTCACCAAGCATAATGGTCTCCAATTGCATTCCTTTTATTATGAAAGACAGGGTTTCTTTCTTATGACTGAGTATTATTTCATTGTATACATATGCTGCATTTTCTTTATCCAGTCAGCAGGTAATGGACATCTGGATGGATCCCATATCTAAACTATTGTAAGTTGGGCTGCTAGAAACATGGCAGTACAGATAGACAGCTCTTTCATATACTGAGTATGATAGCTGGGTCATATGGAAGATGAATTTTCAGATCTTTGGGGAGTCATTATCTTACTCCCCTTATGGTTGTACTAATTTATATTCCCATAAACAGTGCATTAGGTACATTTTTTCTACATCCTTACTAGCATATAAAAGCATTATTCCTTAAAATTTATTCATTGGAGAGAGAAAAGGATTTCTGTTTCTCGCCAATGTAGACCCGAAGAGGTAATGATGCTAGATCCAGTAGCAAGGTTCCCTCAACCCACAAGGGTGATCTGGTTTCAATTCCTGGATTAAAGCTTTGGCCCTGGTGCTGGCCCATGCCTGGCTATTGTGAACATTTAAGGAATGAACTGATGGATGGAAGAACTCATTCACTCTTTTTCTCTCCCCCTCCCTCACCACACCCTTCAAATGAATAAGAAATAGTTACAAATTCTTATTCATTGTTTACTTCTTAGGAAAAAAGCTTTTTCTTGGAACTAATTCTAGGTTCATGGGAAATTTCCAAATAAGATTACCAATCTTCTCCCAGCATTAAGATCTGCAACAAGCAAACCAGGATATTGACATGGAGATGTTCCATAAACTTACATAGACTAACAGTTATGAATGTCTTGATGTGCCTGGATATGATTCTATGCAATTTTATTAAATGTGTGGCTTTGTGAAACCATGATGACAACCAAAATTCAAAACGCTTCCATCAGTTCAGACTCTGTGACTATGTTCCCAAATCCCCTAACACTTGCAAAACACACTTCTGATTTTTTCTTTCTATGATTTTTTTTTTAATTTCAAAAACATTATACAGGGCCCGGCATGATAGCGTAGCTGCTAAAGTCCTCAGCTTGAACATGCCAGGATCCCATATGGGCACTGGTTCTAATCCCTGTGGACCTGCTTCCGATCCAGCTCCCTGCTTGTGGCCTAGGAAAGCAGTCGAAGACGGCCCAGAACTTTTGGACCCTGTACCCTTGTGGGAGACTTGGAGGAAGCTCCTGGCTCCTGGCTTTGGATTGGCTCAGCTCCAGCCATTGCGGCCACTTGGGGAGTGAACCATTGAGGGAAGATTTTCTTCTCTGTCTCTTCCCCTATTTGTATATCCGCCTTTCCAATAAAAATAAATCTTCTAAAAAAATTACACAAAAGGTGCTATGCATTATGTAGTCTCTTTAAATTGATCCTTTTCACCCAGCTATCATGGGCATTGTGTATTTCACTTCTGGTTATTGCTGAGTAGTGGCCCATGCATGGTACAGATGTATCACAGTCAAACTGTTCACTGCCTGATGGATCACTGGTTTGTTTCTACCTTTCAGTTCTTGTAAATAAAGCTACTGTCCCTGTACTAGCTTTTACATGAGCACAGTTTTTTTTTAAACATATATGCCTTAAAACAGAGTTGGTTAGTATTGTAAATGCATTTCAGAGTGACTCAGCAATTTAAATCAATAATGTATAAATATTCCAGTTTCTCCTCATCCTACCCTACATTTGTTTTCAGCACTTTTTTTTTTCCTTTTCCAGTCATTCTTGTCATTTTGTAAGGAATGTGGTGTGATTTCATTGTAGCCTAAATATGTACCTCCCGGAAGGCAACAGATCAAAACTGAACAACTTTTTGCTTATTCGACATTTTTTTTATCACTCGTTGTTGAAACCTTTTGTTGTCTATTGTATCCATTTTCATAATTTTAGTTGTCAGATTGTAGGAGATCTGCATAAATTCTAGATCGAAGTCATCTAAGTCAGACTTGAACTTCATAGCTGGCTCCTGCCACTCCACAGTGTCTTTTCAAGGTCAGCAGGGTCTGTCATCAAGCAATAATGTTTTCTTCCTTTTTTTTTTTTGTTTTGAACAAAGCTTTTTATTTTTGATAACAAATTTAAGTTTTCCCTCCTGTAGGTTATACTTGTAGTTTGTCACCCAACCATAAATCTGGAAGATATTTTTACTAAATATTTTATACATTTAGGTTCTCTGTTTTAGTTTTTACACATTTTAATTAATTTGGTATAAGCATAAAGTTCATAACAAAGCCCATTTTTAAAGCTACAGATATCTGATTGCAGTAGTATCTATGTCAAAAAGACTAACAAAATATTGTGAAAGCACAAAATACATAGGATTTAGGAATGAAGCCAATTTCAAAGAAAACCAGTTAGCAACTGTTTTAAAAATAGACATGTCTGATTTTAACACTTTAGGTAGAATTTAACAATACAATGGCTATCTCCAGTTTAAAAGGTGATGTTGATATTTCAGTCCATATATGACACCTACATTTGTGACACCTACATATGTGACTTCTGTTAGTCTTAAATCCATAGGCAGTGCAAATATCTATCGTGCTGAGTTGCACACATTCATAGTCAGATTCTGGAGCAATGTCAAACATTATTGGAAGAAATAGTAATTCTCTCCCTGTCTCCTAAATCCACATGTACGGATCCCAGGATAAGAATCCTTGGTTTAGCAGAATGAATGGGTTTACTCTGTGGGGTTTTAGAGGTGGATAAGCTAGCACAAATAGATGACTATTTCCATAGCACAATGACATATGAGTAATATCTTAGCTTAAATCATAAAAGAGCAATATGGCAATTAGCTGTCCAAACATGTTTCTCTGCCACTTGATGAAGAAACACATTTTCTGCTCCAGAAAATATCCCCAACAGCCTGGGCAATCATTCACCAAGAAAACAATTGAGGGGACTGCAATGGACAATGGTTCGCAAGCTTCCCTAAGCCAGTGAATTCTTTTGCTTTGGAAAGAACGGTGTTGGACCCTCATCCCCAGATGTCATCGAAGAGGACCACAACTCAGCTGTCACTTGGGAAAACGTGCACTCCAGGCACTCTAATTCCAAGTGGCCCAGCCAAAGGAGCGAGAAAGTGGTTGTCACTTTTTCCTCCCTGTTTTCAAAAGCATGCAAAAGATGGCTGAGTGGTCACTAGCAGGGGACTGTGCTGTGTTCATCATTACATGTAAATTAATCTACTGAAAGGAGAGAGCACCAGCATTTAGTAGCACAAGCTTGTCAGATTTTGACAGCATTTTAGTTATGGGTTCAAGAGTAATTACTGGAATAAATCATCAATAGGTGGTGGCAATATTGATTTTGTGTCAGCACCTAAGTAAACTATCACCCAGCCTCTGTCTGAAGCCATGTTCCTTGTCTTCTGTGCTTTGTTTTTGAATTGCTATCCAAAAAAAAAAGGCTTTTTAGCTCCCATTCAAAATTACCTACTGAGGTGCTTTTCCCAGGAAACCTCACTGCCCAAACCATCTCTCCCTTCACTGCTCTCCTCCTGAGCAGTCTCCCTGGACCATTTTACCACACTCTCTTTAACGAGTGTGAAATGCTAATATAGATTGCTGTGATTTTCCAGTAAAGCGAAAGGAAAATGTGATTACTGGTCAGAGGGTTTCATATTAGCACTTGCTTCTGCTAATTTAAAAATAGGTTGGACTGTAGGAAAGCCAATTTCCTCCCTTAACATTAGTTTGTTCTGCTGCGCTTTGTTTAATGAATATTTTCTGGTCCAAACTAATATGAAGAGGAAAGCTCTAAGATCATTCTGTTCAATGCAAACTCAAAATCTAGCTGGATGCAAATAATTTTTGGAAACTAATTTAAATCTGATCATCAAACCAAAATAAAATATCTTGCATTGTTGTTTTTTTTTTAATTTTTATTTTTGTTCTGGCTGTCCAGCTCAAACACAAAATGGATTTGATGTTGCCAGCCTATTAAACATGAGACAGGTTAATTTGAATGGCAGGAACATTGAATCAAGATGATCTAAGCTTAACTAAGCTCAGATGGAGCAGCTTTTGTTTCATCCCAAGGAATGCCTCTCTGGGAGATAACAAAAGACAGATAGTGAAGCACAGCCTAAAAACCAAAAGCTTCTACATTTGTGGAACCACAGATTCTCTTATTTAGTTATCTCTTAAATTTTGATAAGGACTATAAATGTGCGTGTCTTAGAAAAATATCTTTTCTCATTTTCCTGTTATGTTTTGTATTTAAATGAGTGTTTATGATTTTTCTGGTTCAAAATTCAGACTCCCTCCCAATTTTCAGCTGTGATTTTGCCTCTGTTCACCCACATGTTTAAACCAAGCTCTCCTTCTGCTCGGCTCTATGCCCCAAATCCCTGTTCCAGGCACCAGTCCTGCATTCCACGCTCCTCACCATGCCATTGTTTCTACTTGTCTCTGAAACTTTTAGGAGCATCAAAGAAAACATAGGATTTTAATGATTAAAACATTTTAGCATTGTGTACCACTTACCTTTTATTAAGCTGCTATTTTTAAAAGATGTGTTTATTTGGAAGGCTGGCTGCTGAGCAAAGTAGACAAAGAAAGAGGGAGATAGAGAGAACCCCATCTGACAGTTTACTCTCCAAATGGTTGCAACATCCATATCTGTTTCAGGCTGAAGCCAGGAGCCAGTTAATCTACCTCCCTGGTTACTCCCACAACAGGCAGGGCCTTAAGTACTTGGGCATCTTCTGCTGCCTTTCCAGGCACTTTGTAGGAAGTTGGAGCGTAAGTATGAAAGCAGCTGAGATTGGAACTGGTACCATGATAGCAGGCACCAGCATTTCAAGCAGCAGCTTAACACACTGCAACACAATGTTGGCACCTGTTATCACCAGAACATTTTACTAACAAAGAAACAGAATATTAAGAAATTTAGTTAGATACTCAAGATCAAACATTTCACCAACAGCTGGGATATTCTTGAATTTTCATTTTCTACCTATATTCATTCTTGGACTACTACAGGTTAAAGCAAAACAAAACACTCTGGGGTAGCAATACAGCTCAACTGGCTAATTCTCCACCTTGCAACAACAGCAACCCATATAGCTGCTGGTTTGTATCCTGGCTACTCCACCTCCCATCCAGCAGCTTGCTTATGACCAGGGAAAGCAGTGAAGGATGGTCCAAGGCCTTGGGACTCTGCACCTGGAGAAGGCTCCTGGCTTTGGATTGACTCAGCTCTGGCTGTTACAGCCATTTGTGCAATGAACCAGTGGATCTTTTTCTCTCCTCTCTGTAAATACTCCTTTCTGGTAAAAATGAACAAATCTTTTTTAAAAAGCAAAAACAACAACTTCTTCGGTTATGAATGTTGTCACCTGTCTCAGCTCTTCACTCTTCCTGTTGAGTTCCCTTTCTTCTTCTCACATCAGGAACCCTCTGTCCCACGTCTAATTGTGGTTGGATTGCCATGAACATACCTGTATTGCACAGATAAATCCCCATACAACACATGTACTTATGGTTTTGAGTCTGTGCCTAGAAAGAATGGCTGACTTTGTAATAACATTGTATATTTCACTCCAGTACAGTGTCTTGAAGATGGTAAGCATTCAATAGCTGTTTGTAGAATGACTCAGTGCATATACATTTAGAAATCTCTGACATGCCATCAAAACATTTCCAAGCCTTCTCTAGGGAGTGTCAGGCTAATGTAAATGCGAGCAGAAAACTCAGCAAATGTCAACAGGCTAAAAATAATCACTTGGTCTATCAGTGTAGGAAATTTACATATACAGACATTTCCTTTGATGAATGCTAAAGCTCATGACGAAAAGGAACATGTATTTAGAAAAATGAAACATGATAACTAACACTGTGAAAAAGCACGCATTTGGGATCAAAGACCTGACTTCCCATCTCAGCTCTGTCACTTTCCTTAGAAAAGTTATTGAATATTTCCGAGCTTCGCTTTCCTTATTTTCAAAGAGCCTTAACAACCACCCCCCCCCCATGATTCTGATGAGACTCAGATGGGATAAGGCCTCCAGAGTGACTCTGGACTCCACAGGGGCACTGTGGACTCCTGTGTCACCTGCTTTTTTTCATATATCATGAGGACAACATTCAAGTTTTATCTTTGAAGAACAGACAAGTCACTGAATTGATGTAGATCTAAATGTCTCTGTAAACATAAGACAGATTTGGAAGCTTCTAAACCATACACTATTATAAAGATTTATTTGGGAATACTGATGTCTTCAAGCCTTCATCTGGCAGAAATAGGCTTCTGCCGAGTAGGATTCTTTCACAAACATGGAGACTTGAAAAACGGATGGGAGATAGAAATAAAACATGCTTATTTTTGTGAAAAATAAAATTCTTGCATCATTTTTTACACTAAACATTTTCATGAATTTAAGAATAATTTATTCTTATTTTTTTATTTCTAGAAAGAGAATAGATTTCATGTTATTTCACAGATGTAATTCTGATAACCATAATGCCCTCCCTCACGCATAAACGGGGACAGAAACTGGCACTTATGTGGGATCCCAGCACTTGAAGGAGGAGGATTAGCCAATTGAGCCATTGTGCCAGGCTCTCCTTTAACATTGTAGAAACATAATTTCAGTCTACACTATAAATACAGGCCCAATGCACCACTCTCATGATATTTAACAAATAAGAATGTATGTATATATACCACCTTCCTATAGGAATATACACATGACTAAAAACAGCAATCAAATCACGCGATCTCTGTTTCATTCCTATGCATTTTTAAAAAGTCCATACTAACTAGTACAGATCAGAGAGAACATACGCTATTTGTCTTTTGAGGACTAGCTCGGCACCGAGACAGAGAAGACAGCTTTCATCTGCTTGGTTACTTTTCACATGCCCAAAATGGTAGGGGGTTGGGAGTTGTCAAAGCACCAGAAACTCAATTCAAGTCTAACAAGTGGGTGGCAGAAACCCAGTTACTTGAGCCATCATTCCTGTCTGCCAGGGTCTACAGTAACAGAACGCTGACGTCGGTAGTTCAAACTCCTATCAACTCAGGCACTCTAACATGGAACACAGGTCTCCTAAGTAGTAGGGTAATATCCACTCCTACCATGAACTTTCATATGTCCGCACTTCACGTTTCTTCTGTACCAAAATAACTTTCATAAACTTTTTATGTACTGTCATAATTCACCAATCTAAATCCTCATCAGGCTCTAGTGAAAAGAAAAAAAAACAGATGTAATCCTTTTCAGCAGGAGTTCAGCATGGCAGGGAGGAAAGGCCCATGTGTAAGCAATCAAACACACACAAGGAGATGAATGGAAGTGCAGAAGTATGGGGGTGGGGGATGCTCAAACAGGTAGAAGCCAGAGAGGCTGGGAGAATTCCAGATGGTGTTTCAGAGGTTCTAACCATTGAGCTATTTAAAAAACAGATTTTAAAAGTCTATTGAAACCCTTTTCCACCTGCATAAAAATTTTGGAGCTGAATAACAAATAGTGTGATTTATTCCAGTCTGCAAGGATGGTCTTACATCTCACACTGAGTCCTCAGTGTTTGCATTGAATATTTTATTTATTTGAAAGGCAGAATGAGTGGGGCAGAGGGTAGGGTTCTACTTTTCAATGGCTACAACAGCCAGAGCCAGGGCTGACTCTGGGAGTCATGAGCTTCATTGAGGTCTCCCATGTGGGCAAACGGGCCCGAGGACCTGGGGCATCTTCTTCTGCTTTCCCAGAAGTATTTCCAGGGAGTTGGATCAGAAGAAAAGCAGCTAGGACATGAACTTGCAGCTACTTGGGATGCTGGTATGTCATATTCCACTATACCATCATATCAGCCACTGCTTTACAAGTGTTTCAAGATCTTTCTGTAGCCATGCTAACCACCTTTGTACTGTGACTCAGCCCCAACTTCCATATATTGGTCTGCTGTCTGTTCTCCTTACCCACACCAAGCAAATATGGCATACAGGCCATGTTTAATAGTTTTCTCTGTCAGCTGTCCCCGGGATATATCAACTTAGAAACAATAGCACAATCTACATTGGAAAGGTCTCAATCCTGTAGAATCAGGTGAATGAACTAACTCAGGAAAGTTGCACAAAAGGACAAAACATGCAGAGTTGACAGTTATTGCTTGGTGATCCAACAATACAAACAATAGAAAGAGCTGGGTGATCTGTCTCAGGCAGTATTTCATGGACATAAACGTATACTTCTCATTCAATTCTTAGAACACTATGGTATGAATATTATCAGAAATTCTGGATGAGAGGTAGACCCCAAAAGCAAGTGAAAAAGGATGTCTGACTACATAATCCATACACTTAAATATTAGCCATGACACATTGCACCTCCAGGTTCCTATCCATCTGCAACTTTACACTCTGTGTTTTTAGTTTTTTGGTATTTTCCACAACTTTTTAGTGGCCAATTCTTACATCTTTTCAGTGGTTTCATAGTTCTGAGACTCTTCTCTTCCACACTTGTGAAAATATACTAGAGTAAGGGATCTGGTCACTTAAATTTCTCTCAGATACTCTGTACTTAAGCATCTTAATTTTTTTTCTCACTATGTGAGTGAATCAAGTACTGTATTCTATGTATTTTAATGTTATGCATATTAGAATAATTAAATATCCCAAGTTGACCACTGCTTTGTGTTCACAGAGAGGGCAGTGACTGGGAGACAGGGAAGGAAAAAACCAAAACTAAAAACAAAACTACACATTGAACAAGGAGGGCCATTCAGTTCCACTGGTCTATCTGCTGGAAATCTCCTTTTGCCTCCTGTGTTTAGAGACTTTATAAACTCAGCCCTTGAGGGGGGGAAATGTACTTCACAGAACGACAAATGAGCTGAGATCCTGGAAAATGCACTGAAAAAGGAGATTCCGAAGGTATTACCCATACACCAGGAGAGTCTGGAGGCAAGAATGGTTCTGAGTTGGCCACTTCTGTGCATCCCTGGGGCATGAGTTACCTGCATCTCTGCTCTGACCTGCACTCAGTCAGCGAAGCACCCATGGCTGCAGTAATTCAGAACTTCATGTCTACTTGCCACACAATCCAGAAGGGAACAAGATATTTTTCCAGAAGTTGCCTCAGAAGCGCTTTGACTTTTTATGTCCTACTGACCTAAATTAAGCCATAAGTTTTTTTTTCTTAAACTGTTACTCAAATTATCCAGAAGAACAATGTAATTTGTTGCTGTGGGTCTGCGTTATCTTAGTCAATCACTACAGTCAGGAAAATGGGGTTATCATTAGTTGCTGAGTCTCCCATGTGCCCACCACTCAGCTAAGAATGATGCATCTTTCTGCAAAACAGGATCTGTGAAAAGGAGGTGCTGAGACATGGAGACTGAGCGAAGTGCACAAGCCACACCCACCCATGGAACAGGCACCACTTGTACACAGCAAGCGGATTAATAAGCAGGACGTACAAAGATACTGAATTACTGCTCCTGGTTACAAAAGCCTGTTTCTAGAAGAACACACTCAAACTTTCAACCTGTCTATTAGAATACTGCTCATGGTAAGTGCTAATATTTTTATGATACAAGCTAATATTGTTTGTGATACATACTTCCCTAAAGCAGGTGGAAGCGAAATTTTCCTCAGCCTCCTCTTTCCCACCCCAGTCTGCTTCTAATGTGCTGCTGCTTGGGACCAATCTGCTAGAATCCAGCTCACCTTGCGACACACAAAAAACAGGCTTGGAACTGCAGAAGAAATTTCAGAATAAACAGATGCCAAAAAGCCACGGAGCAAAATACAAAGCCACGGAACCCCACTCTCATAGATGACCGCATTCTTTCATAGAATACCTAAAGATGGTGAAAACATAGCTGGATGATTGTAATTGAAGGGTGCACGTGGGGGCTGGGATGAAGTAAGATGAGCTGCACAAAAAGGTTTCTCGGTGATTGTTTAAATGAAGTGGCAAAAGAACAAACTGATGTCGCATGGGAGAGTCTGGAATGGGGGCCAGAAGCCTTGCCTTTTCCCAAAGAAATCAAATAAAACTCGTCCAAACCCAACACTTATTCCACACTCCCACATCCTCTTGTCTCAGTGTACACTTGTCTTTCATTTCTGTGTCTAATGTAAAGGTCTACACTATCTACATTTGATTTCATATTCAAGGAGCACAGCTTAGTTGGACTTCCAATGGCCGAGTTCCCTACTGAATCAAACCAGGACCGACATTTCTTATTCACAGGCACAACTCTGATCTCAACAAGTGCTTTCCTCCCAGAGTAAGATAGCACACGTCTTTAAATATAGCTGGAATATCAAGCACGATCCTAAAGGCCAAACTGTATTGTCGAATTCTAGCCATATTTCACAAGGATGGAGACGATAAATACAGTGGTGAGAATGGAGCAGAGTGAGAGCCGATGATGCAATGCCTATGAAATAACCCAAGGGAATACAAATGAGTTCACAGACTGGTGTCCAAACCCCAACAATTTAACAGCTGTGTGCCTTCTCATCCCGATCCTTGTCTCATCACTCAGGCTCCTCCGATTTTTCTTATCACTCTGGTGATTTTGAGCCTCCTCCCTAAGATTGCCCTCTTTGAATAGATTCTTTTAGTGATTGCACTTGCTGTAACATCTTTGGAAAAACAAATGCTTCTTCAACACATTAACACTGCTTTGGGGAATGATTGTAACTACCTAAAAGAGACCAGTTGTGTGGTTGACTATAAACCACAACTCTTCCCTCCTATCAGTAAAATGAAGAGAAATAGAGAAGGAGACATTTCTATGTCGGCTTGACACTCTGTAACTCATAAGAAATGAGACCTCTATTTATTCATCTCTTCTGGTTGCATACATTTGTAAGCTGGCCGCTCTGTGGTTTATAAATTATGTTAAACTCTTACACTACTACTCAAAAATACAAATGTGTGTGTGTCTGTTAATATTGTAGAGTAAGACTTGGCTGCTGATAATACAAGGGAAATTTAACTAGGTTATAAATGTTAAAATGTAAAAGCAAAGGAACTCTTACTATTCATCTTCTCTACAATATTCAGACATTCATGAAATTGAAAGTTAATGTACCAGGGACTTTCATTATCTGACCCGTTCCATCTTATCTATTAGATTCTCAAAGCACTGGAGACAGAGGACCAATATGTCACCAACACAGGACTGCAAAGGTCACCAAAACAAAGCGTCAATAAAGCACTGTTTCTAAATTAAATTTCACAGTACTCAGCAGAAAATACATTCCGTGCGCTAAGAATATTTGTACAAATGCAACTGATGGCAAGCTACAACTTGAAGAAAACAGAAAAATATTTCTTGGTTTAAAAAACTGTATCAGTATTACAGACTTACCTGGAGAGGAAGAAGGAGCAGTCAAGCAGAGAGGAGGGTTGCAAACCCCCAGTGACAGCTCAGAAAAAAACAAGAGAGAGAGGATGAAGGGCGAGGAGGGAAGTGACAGAGAGGAGAGAGAGGGCAGGGACAATTTTATGTTATGGAATATTAGGGGAATTCTCCTAAAGGACTCTTGTCAGTAAAATCAATTGGAGTTAAGTACCCATTAAAAGACACAGAGATTCACATCTTTTTGCTTTACATGTCTTCCAATAAAAGGAGAAAAAATATTCGTTTAGATAATAATGGAAGTAAAATTAAGTATATCCATACTATCTTTGAAAATAATCTGATAAGTCTTGCACTGCGCAGGGGTGGAGGAGGGAGTACTCTTAACGAAGAGAAAAAAATTGTATTATAAAATTTGCTTTTACATCTAAAATATATGGCTCCATAACATTTGCTAGCAATTCTAACCCTGTATTCTGCTTTTTCCTTTTGATGACTAAATCAAGTTTCACCAGCCCTTTCCACCATATTGCACAATTCAACTTAATATATCTCAATAATTAGGACATTAGTCTGACACTTGAAATAAGTGAAAATAATTCAAATATGACTGATTGAAAAAAATCTGGTACAGGATCATTTCTTCTCAATTTTAATAAGGATAAGATTAAAATAAAGGAAGAAATAGATAATCTATAAGGGTCTTATTCCAGTGTCAATGGTTGCACAATGCCTAAAATGCTTTAGTCCCTTCAATTTTTTTTTAAAATCTGTTGAAAAACCCGGGTGTACAATTCAAGAATTGCTAACTTAGGTGGTCACCATTTCTTTAGGAATCACCTGTAGTGGTCAGCAGCTGCAGATGTTCTGAGCTATCCACCCATTTCCCTGTAACTGGCCTTGGGGATGGAGTTCTTGTGAGATGTTGTTAAAAAATAACTCTGTTTCCCTGAATGCAGGTCTGCCACGTTGGCCAAGCCTACAGGTCTGCTTTAAATTCAAATGGAATCTGAGGATCTTGACAGAAAGGACCCCAGAGAGGACTTGTCCAATTGACAGCAGAGAATCCAATAAGTCTTTTCATCTTAAGCCTTGAGATGATACGTTGGGAGGAAAAGAGGAAGGCGGAAGCAGAGGGAATGCTAATAACCTAAGCAGTTCTTGGTAGAACAGTCTGTTTTCAACTCCTCACCACTGGCATATTCTTCAATTTAATACTACCACTTTAAAACTAATAAATGTAACAGCTGCGCCAATGGGAAGAGGAAGGGATGCTGCACAATTTGACGAATTTTCATTAGATCATGCAATTTTGATTTTTCCATGAGAAATATATGTCGGTATGATTTTAAGGATTAACACAATTTGCATTCAACTTTGTTTTGTGACTTACAGTTTATTTAAATAGACAGTTGAGTCAGCTGGAGATACTTTAAATTCATCTTAAAACAGATAGAAAGAAGAAATTTGCTACTTTTTTACAGGAACCTCTTAAAACCCTTGCATATGCCACAGGGTTACGCTTTCTGGTTGGCAAAAACGTGTATAACTTTGTACTTCAGCTATTTATAGAGACAGAGACTGTGCATTCCTTGGAGAAAAGTGCTTTGTAAGGGTGAGCAGAGGTAACAATCCAAGCAAAATCTGCCAGGCAAGGGCCTGTTTAACATGTTTCCTGTTACTGTTCTCAGTGACTGCTATTACATTTAATTAGATCTTCCTGACAAAATCCATTACACAAAATCCTGACTTGGTGAAGAAATAATACACTCCGCTCATTCATAAGCTATTAATTATTTTGCTTTTAAGGAACTAGAACGTGATTTTTCTACCTGGTTTTTTCTTTGCTAAAGTCTAGAAGACTTAAAGGTAATGCTACAAAGTAAAAACAGAGGCAAATAAAAGGAGGTGGCAAACAAACCTGCCGTTAGTAGAAGCATCCTCCATTTTCTGAGACAGAAGAGTAACAGAAAGATTTGGGAGAGGCAGAGGAAGACAGAGTTAGTCTAACATCTCTCATGTCCTTTCTTTCCTTCTCCACAGCTACTGCTGAATGTTCATTCTTTGTGTTTCTCCTCCGATATCCACAGGTGACCTCTGAACAAAAGTTCTTTGACCTTGCTCTTGCAACCAGTCTACTCCAGCCAGCTCCCACAGTGAGCCTCCTGAAGTACAAATTCTATTGTATTTCTCCCTTGCTTAAATCTTTTCTAATGGTGTCCCATTGCCTGTGAAATAATGAATTCATACAAAGTCTGGCATCTAAGGTTTCCCATCACCTGGCATCCACCTAAGTGAACAATTTTAAACAGGGACCTAAACAGGGAACTGGATCTGAAGCAGAGCAGCTGAGCCACCAATTGGTGCCCATATGGGATGCAGGTGGCACAGGTGGCATCTTTACCTGCTACATCACAACTCTGGCTCCACTGCCCTCTTGATGTATATGTTCATACATATGTTATATAAACTCATTCATACACCATATATATCTATGTATTTACATATATTTATAATCATTAGCTATATTTTAGCAAAAGTGAGCAAATTTTTCAGAAAACACTTGAGAAAAAAGTTGCCTCCCATCTCGGTGGACCTATTTGTAAGATCAGATACAGAAATTCACAATCTGTAAGTGCATGGTTTGTTAGGAGCCGAGCATGACTCTATCTTGATTGTACAATAATACTGCTTCCAGAACTGGCAAATCATTCTTCAGAATTTGAAAGTCATGGAGGGGACTGGCGTCATGGCCTAGTGGCTAAAGTTCTTGCCTCGAATGTGCTGGGATCCTATATGGTCGCTGGTTCTAATCCCGACAGCCCCACTTCCGGTCCAGCTCCCAGCTTGTGGCCTGGGAAAGCAATCGAAGATGGCCCAAAGCTTTGGGACCCTGCACCCACATGGGACACCTGGAAGAGATTCCTGGTTCCTGGCTTCTGATTGGTGCAGCACCGGCCGTTGTAGTCACTTGGGGAGTGAATCTCTCGGTGGAAGAGCTTTCTCTCTGTCTCTCCTCCTCTTTGTTTATCTGACTTTGTAATAAAAAAATAAATAAATCTTTAAAAAAAAAAAGTCATGGAGGTTCCTCTTCACTTCTGAGTATAGTTCCCAGGTAACACACAGAAAGCTGCTGATGGCAGGGGCCCAGTAAATATACTGCATCCTCCAGACTTCACTTGAGCTTGACACATCCAGTGTACCCCAACTCTGAGTACAACAAGTGCATTTGGCCTACACTTGATTCTCTTAAGTTGCAAGTAAAGTGAGTGACCTCATAACAATGGCCCAAGATTAGATCAATAATTTCACATTCATCAAATTCATATTCTTCATGGGTTTTAGACTTTTATCATAGTTCCTTTAGTCTTTACACAGAAATACTAATGGTTTAGTCCGTCCTCTGCTGGCATGTCTAGTTGTAGCTATTCCCTGGAATATTGTAGTTACAGGATCTTTCGCTCCTCAGGATTTTTTTTTTTTTACTTTAAAGTCTTCATCTACTCTTAAATTTAAGGTCCCCTGGCCCAAACTGCATAAAATATTTCAAGTGTGGCCCAAACCCTGTTGTTTTGGAAGGGCAAAGCCATGGATTGCTTTGGGTTACTGGTTTTCCTAATGATTCAGAACATTTCTTTGGCATTTTAGGAAAAGAGCCTGCATGGTCCATTTATACAACTGATGAAGTTTAACTCAGTTCAACTCAAAAAATATAGATTGCACAAAGACCATGAGCTCAGCACTCTCATTACTATATTTAAGCAGTGGTTGAAACCTGTTACTTCATAAAGCTAACGGAGATTGAGGGATAGAAAATGAAATGCATTAGTTCTATGCAGGATTTGTAAAATCAACAAAGCCAACTTAGGTATCATGTGTGAGATCATAGAGGGTCAGAAGACAAAGACTTTCTCACATCTGTGCAGTATGGGTACCACTATATTCCTTGTAATTCCATCTTTTTGACATCCACCTGAATTTTCTTTTTCTTTTTTCTTTTTTTTTTTTGCCCAACTCTTTTAGAGACATTCCAATAAATTGGGCGTCTGAGTTTCTCATTTCGTTCTGCCTAAATTTATCACCCTTTCCATCCTCTTGTGTTCCCTGCCGCTTCCAGTCTTTCTTTCCCCTTGTTTTTCTCCTCCCTCCCCCATCCTTCCTTCCCATTTTAAAATTTTAAATATGAATAGAATTTTAAATATGAATAGAATATTTGTTTAACTTCTAAGTCATTATGTTGGCAGAAGTCCAACTTCGGGATCCTGAGTTATGGCTCCATCCAATCAAACAAATCAATCTCTGCACTCTGATTTAATTTGTCATAAATATCATCTGAAGTATCTACTTGGTCTAATTCCTTTAACTCAACATATTGCCCTGTATTTCTTCCCCTGTTCAAGGAACATGATCTGATTAGAATTTTGGTAAAAGAAGCCCATGGTCTACAGAGATCATTACAATGCCCTTGAAGGCATTGACATTAATAATTAGCTCCACTGGGCTCCTCTGGAGGTTCTGAGCAGCCGCCGAGGCTGCCATAAAATCTTGTGCTGCATGTTTGAAACCTGACCATGACATGGGGATATGCCAGCATCTTGAGCACAATCCTCATAGATGAAAACACATATAACAGTCGATAGAGCCATAATAATGACCCAGTAGCACATCCTTCCCCTGAGGCCTTAGTTAGAAATGTAGTAAGTCACAAATGAATGATGAATAAAGAAACAACTGGGTTCAGTTTTAAGAGTTTTCAACTATTTTTTTTTACACTGAAATTTAATACAAGCAATAAAGGAACTGGGCACTGGATCAAAAATATAAAAACAATTTCTTACCCCATTCTTATAATGCTCTGTTATTGGAGCCCATGACATTCTCTGGTGTAAATAAAGTGTGTGCAAGGAAGGTGACAAGCCATTAGTAGAATATTGTGTAGCATTAGAGATTCCCAAGAGTGATGCTGCCCTTTAAAATCAAATCTGCTGAGCTTGGCCAGACATTAGTCATACATATTCCCCTTGCAGCTTTTCATTTCGCAAATGATCATTGTAGTAATGCTAGCCATTGAGGATTATTTCACCACATTCTAGCAGGAGGGTCAAATGAGGTTAAGGTGGAAAGAGGGAAAAGGGACTAAACATTGTTTAATTTCCTAATCCCATGCATTGTAACTATTAATCTCCATAGGAACCTATTCACTGCAAGGAAGCAGGACACCGTTGCCCATCCCAGTGTGTACACCTGAATCTCTATTCCTCACATTAACCATAGTAATATCACAGTTATCAACGCACATGTTTAAAAGAGACTTGTGGCATATTCTGTTCGAGTTCTACGTTCTCTGAACAAAAATGTTACTATGGAAACCTTTACCATAAGGCAGGTGTAGTTCTGCAAAGGACTATGGGCTGTGAGATCAGGTTCCCATGGCAACATTTTTGTTCAAAGT
Source organism: Ochotona curzoniae (assembly GCF_017591425.1). Classification (NCBI taxonomy): domain Eukaryota; kingdom Metazoa; phylum Chordata; class Mammalia; order Lagomorpha; family Ochotonidae; genus Ochotona; species Ochotona curzoniae. The sequence goes on along the minus strand of NW_024467115.1, from coordinate 27,102,247 downwards.
CTGAAGAATCTTAAATACATATGCCAATACATATTATTACCCAGCAGGATACACAGGTGGGATTAATGAAGTTCAACATTTGCTCAAATAAAAGTTGTAATCACAGTGAAAATAAATGAATTATAACCAGTTCCTTGGCATAGCTTATACAAACAGAATTTGGAGTTTGACACTACCTCTACATGAATAAGTAAACATACGAAAAGTACTAATAGATTATTTTCTTTGCTAAATTCATAAGGCAGAATAGTCTTCATAAAAACATGTAATGTAAAAAAATTTGAAATCTATCTTTAACTCATTATTCACTGATGACTTTATATCACTCAAACTTACCAAAGGAAATAAAGATCACAGCATCCACCTGTAATAGAATTCAATATTATAGTGACCAAACAACTAGAGCAAAAAAGTCAGGTTGATTCATACACATTTTGTGCAGTTATGCTAATAGAATGTGCCACTTAGGATATTTATGATAATTGTACTTTCTAGAGCCTCAAAAGGTCCATATAAATATGCCATGAACCAAATTAAGAAAACCTTTCCCTTTCATCGTCTACAAATAATCTAGAGGACAAGAATCATTCACTATAATATTTTTCAGAATATAAAGAAGATATACTACAAAAGGCAAACCTAGTGTTACATGATATCTTATACTTGCAATGCATTTTAATTAATTAATTAATTAATTAATTAGCTTGTTTATACTAAGGGCAGAGCGAGAGAGAAAAAAAGATTTCAACCACTGTTTCACCCTTCCAATGGCCCATGCTTGCAATATTGTTAGGGTTGGGCTGGGCTAGGCTGGAGCTAGGAGTCTACGTTTGAGTAGAAACTCAAGCACTGGAGCCATCATCTGCTATCTTCTAAGGTGTGAATTAGCAGAAAGCTGCAATCAGAAGTAGAGACAGACCTCAAGCCAAGGCACTGTGGTAGGGATGCGGGCCTTCCAGCAGATGTCAGCTGATGTGACAAATGTTGGCTCCAAGTTTTTAAAATGAGGATTTTCTTTGTTATTACCATTTTATGCTTTTGAGCTTCATAAAATATCAAAATAAAATCACTGAACACCAGAGTACACTGAGCTTTGAGGACAAAGATGATGTCTGGTTCTGCAGGTGTGGCTGGAACAGGTAAGATCTTCAATAAATATGTACTGAAGGAATGGGTGAAGTGCATTAGCAATGTGGTTGACAAAGAACCTTAGGTTCTCAATCATGTCTTTAAAATGTTATAGAAATAACATTAGCATTCATTCAGGTGAAATTTTCCTGCTGTATTTTAAATTCACAGTTCCCATTAAAATGTGTCTCATCATCTTTTTTTTCCATTATTTTGCAATTCATATAGATTCTCAAACCTTTGACAGGTTTTGGACCTGGTTTTTCCTCCAGCTATTTTATCAAGTGGTTAATGATCTATAGCCAAACATTTAAACGCACCAGGAGAGCTGAGCAAATCAAGGGTCCCTGGGGACCTTTTCATAAAGAAAGAATTCATTTTTTAGAAGTGTAATGACCAATTCCTGTTTTGTGAGTGATTTTTACTATAGTGGGTGCTTTTACAGTAGTGTATCTGTAAATATTTGTGTTCTGAATCTTACCTTTCAAAACAACTTAAGCCCAATTTCATAGAATGTCTCAGTGCATCCCCTGGCCCCCAAAAGACACTGAAAACTTGAATTCTTAAAACATGATCAGAGTTATCAAATCAGTTTCCAAAATGTCACATATTAGAATGAAATTCTTGAGGCTGGTGCAATGACTCAGTTGGCCAGTCCTCCACTTGTAAGTTCTAGCAGCATCCCTCATGGGCACTGGTTCAGAACCTGGCTGCCCTAAGTCCAATTCCCTGCTGATGCTCCTATGTCTTTCTACACAGTTGAAGATTGCCCAAGTGTTTGGGCCTCTGTCAGACATTTGGGAAATCCAGATGAAGTTCCTCATTCCTGCTGCTGCCTGGCCAGTCCTGGACATTTCAAAGGAGGTCAATAGCAGACGGAAGATCTCTCTGTTTTTCCTTCTCTCTCAGCAGCTGTGCCTTTAAATAAAACTTTCCTAAGATATAAGAAAAGAACCAAATTGTCATTCTCAATCAAATCACATTCATGGCTTTTCATTCATTCATCTATGAGAAGTACTTTTCCTAGGTTTTCTTTAAGCTTAAGGCAGGAAGAAAGGGAGGCATGATAGCAAATTTGACAAATGCTTGCAAAGGCTGGAAATTCTACATCAGCCGAGCAACTCCTGATTCCCAAGGGCTGACACATAAATGACGTGATCCAAAGTCTTTCTGGAGAAAAATGGTGAAAGAGTTGAAACCTCATGTGGTGGCACAGCTACGAGAAAGCTGAAGTGGATGTGACGCTCCAAGCATGTTGTGGCCTGTCTGCCTTAACTGTAGCCACTTTGTTTATGCAAAGTGTAGAAATAAATACAAACATATTGTACTTTTTCTTAAATCACTGTGTTCTTTTTAAGTGTTCTATTAATCTGAAGAAATGATTGCTTAAATTCATATTCATTGTGCAAAATAATAATAATATCCAAGACGAGAATGATGAAGATACAAATAATGGCCCATCAGACTCAAAATCAGCAAGTGAAAAAAATGTAGCAGAAAAAAATTTTTTTTTTGGAAATTAATCACTATTAGTTCCATCTCAGTAAAGCATCACTCCATGTGCAAAACTAACTTTCTTAGTAGCCATGCAATTGATTGAGGGTGTTGAACACGGACCTTCATGGCTGTGTACCGAGGAATTCACCCTCACTTGCATGTTCATAGGTACAAATATCTAGATGTTGTGTTTAGTTCCAGGGACAGAAAGACAAAAACCGAGGCTTCTGCCTTCGTTTCTGTGAAGGGCCATGCTGTCTAGGAATGCAGGAGCGAGGAAATACCCACAGGAAACACGACGGGTGCGAAAAACAATCACGGCCTCCAAGAGCAAGAGACTGGAACCTACTCTTTGAATTTTGTAGCCACCAAATGAACAAAAGGCAATACCTTTCTTCAAGGCATTAACAAGTATACAGCAGGGTAACTTTCCCAATCATCTTCTGTTTTACTAGAAAACCTAAAGTGAAAATTGGGATCTGTCTCTGCTGTAGAACACACCGGAGCAGGATCTCAAGCTGATTACAGGCTGGTAGAATTGCATCAGCATCGATTTATAAGGCAGGAGCTCACAGCCTGTCAGTGTGGGGGCAGCTTGGTGCCTGCAGTGCTCGGCTCCCGTCTTTGATTCCTGGGTGATCCCATGGGAGTGTTGGTGTGTCGCCAGATTGACACTCGGGTTGTAACCCTGAAGCAGCAGAGCTTTCTGCAAAATGTGGGGGGAAGGGAAGGGAATTGAAAGAGTTAAGGGTGCCTCCCTGAATTAAAGCACTGATAAAGATGAAAGATCACCTAAGGACTGGTGCCTACACTGCAACATTTTGCTCCTAATCCTGCAAAGAGATTCGCCAAAACCACGCCACATTTAATATTTCACATCCAAAGAGGACTGTTGACTGTTTGCATGACATGAAAATTATGGGAAACAAGTACTTTGAAATCAAAATAAAACTAGCTCCCTGAAGTCAAATGGAATGATTAAGTCATTTTATTTTACATTTTTTTTTCTTGAAAGACATGTGGTTTGTTCTCTGTTCATTCATTCATAAAACTTCTATTTACCGAGTTTCTGCTATGTTCACAATAGTTAACCATACACCATGGAAAAATGTATTGGTTGAGAACTGTGGCTTCAACAAAACTCAACAAGAGAGAGAGAAAGAGATTGTAACACAAAAATAAGGTGCTTTTTTATTCAGGAAAATCTCTTGCTGTTTTGTAAGTAAATCACTTAGAAGACACGTTTCACCAGATTTCAGTTTGACAAAAGTGGTAATTTAGGCGGCCACAAAGTGATGCTGTTATGAAGCATGGCAATTTCAGGCGAGCCACTCAGAAAACATTTCTTGCCTGTGACCTTTCCACCAGCTAAGTGATAGAAGTCCCGCACAAGGCGCACAGATCAGGGTAACACCTCACAAATACCATTCAAGAGCAAACACTCTGTCGCCTAACTTGATTACATGGAAATTGGTTTTGTACAATACAAGTCTTCTTGTTCAGTCCACTATGGTCTCCTACAGTGCAACTTTCTTTACTGAGTTAATAGCCTAGAGATGGATTTTGAATTTCACACACATACACAAAAGCCTTATTACCGTTTGCATTTGTTCATGGCTGGCAAAAATTAGCCGGAGCTACCTCAATTCATTAAAACCAAAAAAATGAAACCGAACTGAGAAAAGCTCATTTTCTTAAAGCTCATTTAAAAGAGATTAAAGTTAATTATAACAGGATATTTCAACCTGTTAAAAAGAATTGTGTGCTTTGCTTTGCAGATATTCAGGAAAGCAGATATGATCATGATGTAATTTTAAGTTTTTAAACATTTGGATATTGGGGCTCAAACAAAAAAAGCTTGAATTTCAAAGGATGTTCCAATTTGAAATGAAGCAAACATTTTTGTGGAAGGAGAACATGATATAATGAATTAAAAGAAAAATACAGAAAAGTTCTGTGAAGGTTTTTTCAAAACTTTATGGAAAATAGAATTCAAAGCTAAGTCTGTGGGTTTCAAACACACGAAGGGTCTTTAAGAAGTTCATAGAAAATGTATCATAAAACAGCTGCGCATGGATTTCAATTGTTTTACACCAAAACAAACTTGTTTTTGAATGCTATTTTATGAGCCTTCTGCAATACCCTCATATGAAAACCAAATATCTCCAACTGAAAATATCAAAGGAATTATCATGTACCCTCAGTGGGTGCAGAAAGGATCTTAATCCCTGATAGTCTGAGTGACAGCTAACTTCCTGTCCATTTTGTCCAATCCACACATACCCCACCTCTGGCCCCTCCAGCTCTCTGGATTCCATTTCCTTTCTTTCTCTGGGTATCAGCAGACGGATAGAGGGGAAGTCTCTACCACAACTCTTCCATTTGGAGCTGCCTATTTCTCCTGTCTTTGTGTAGATTTTTATTCTAACCTCTTGAATTCTCAGTCTTTGCCTTATTTCTCAGGCTTGGGTATCATAGGAACAGATGTGGGAACTCCCATTTCAAGGGCCAAGGCGGAATCAAATTAGGATGATACATTCCGGCTATGCGTGTTGGAAAGGGTGAGACTGGGATTTGTAACTCCAGGCTTATCTGTCTTTAGTGTTAGCAAGAAAAAAAAAATGAGTGAAAATTAGCCAACCACAAGTAAATGTATTAAGGTGAACATGGGCCTTAAGTGGAGTAAGACATCAAATTGGCCACAGATGCAAAAGTCACAATGTATAGCTTTAATGCCACTTATTCTAGATTCCAGACTATGTCCCAATTCCTGACTTGGTCAGTAACGGGACACCTTGTTGTCTTTATCCAGCCATAGATAACTAAGCCAGTGATGACCTCTTTGGTTGTTCAATGGACACACATATGTTCAGCACAAACTCAGCCACTATTTTCCATTTTCCTAGATCCTAGAAGAAACATTGGACAAATGGAGAAATCATGCATGAGGACATTTGCTGGATTGAGTATACTGGCATTCATATTAATTGTCTTCTGCAAGTTCTCATTACAGATATGTACAGGGGCTTTTGAGTCCAACACTTTGATTTTGCATTTTTTATTAGCGACAAATGAGGGCTAAGTTTGGATATACATAAATACCTGTGAACTCGCCCCATAATGAAGGCATTGAGCATTTACACTACCCTCCAAAGTTTCCTCTTATCTTTTTATTCAAAAGACTGAAATTCTCAGTGTATTTTAATGAAAGAAACCATCACTTTCAGTATCTAAAAGACTCCTGGTTTGTAACATTGAACATGACATCACCTTCCATTGGAAGTTTCAAGAATTCAAGTCCCTTGTTATCCAGAGCTCAAGATTTGTTATTTTATCAAACAGGCAGGCATGTGTGTATAAGTTAATGTGCATGTGTGTGCGTGTGTGTGTTCACAAATACTGAATGCATGCACTTTCACAATACACCTTAATGTGATATGCATTAGAAACAACTGGTTTTCTTTTTTCTAGAAAAAAAAAAGTCTAATGCTTTTACCAAAGGAAATTTTGGGGAAGATTTCTTCTCACTGAGATGTCTCTTCTTATCACTGTATGGAAGCAACCTTTCTGGCACATTCTAGCTACAGGCGTTGAAACTCTATGATTAGAACTCCAAAGAGCCATTTGAATTATTATGTAAAGTAGTCAGCCAACAGCATGGGGTTGGAAGGACACTAACAGTGTCTAAACAATTAGCTCCTGTCACTCTTGCTGTGTGAAAATTGAATGATAGCACTCACACCAGGTGCACCAGGCCAAGGTGGGCTTGGGGATGCTGCCACCCACGCAGTCCCTGGGCAACACAGAAAAGCCAGGCTCCCATGAAACTGCAGTCATCCAGCCCAGTGCTTCACATGCAACCATCAGGCGTGGAGCAACTTTTTGTAAACAGACAAGCCTAAGAGAGACAAGTTTCATCCTTTTTATGTTAAGAGTGACAGTTGCCTTGCACTGCTTAGCAGACAACCTTAGCTGAATAATGTCAGGCTTGGACACCATGGTGCCTGTTCAATGCTGCTAATTTCATGAATCAGCTTCTTTCCTGGCCACGTGACAACTGGAAGAAGCATCAATCAATCAATCAATCACAATGTGCAGCAATCAGATGGAAGAACTGTTCTTCACCGTGTAGTTGTTAGATGTATAAAATGAACAGTTTGCTTGAACCTGAAATGAAATGCTTTCTGTTACTACTGAATGCGTTGCCTCTCCCGACAGCGGGTCGCCCATTTGTCTTGTGAATATTATTGCATTGCTACACTGTGCAAGGCATTGTGGGGCAGAGAACTATAAGCACAACATGGTGCAGCTCTCAGGAGGCTTACATCAGGGCAGAAATGCCCATGGTACTCTAGAGAACATTTAACCATGATGGTGATGAGAGAACAGAAATCTGCAGCAGAGACTCGGGCCACACGAAATGCAGGATGTACCAGCAAGGTCTCTGCTTTCATTGACCACTTGCACTTTGTAACCTGCTCAAACGTAATTGGGATACTGGGGTTGTCTTCACAGGTTTTGTCCACATGTCCTTTTCTGAACTACACCAGCAGTCCTTTAAGACTGTGGATAGTTTCATTTCTTATATTTCGGTATCAGCACATACAATGTGCTCTTACTGCTGCTGAATGGATGAATAGCAACTGTTAGGAGGTTTGGTGCATGGTTTGAGGCCAGCCCAGTCATAAAAGATTTGCAGAGTTGGTTAACAATTTCCCTAAGGTTCTTTCTTGAAAGAGGACTTTGTTTACTCCTTGCAGAATGAAAAATCATATTTCTCCTTATAAAATGAATATAACTTCAATGTATAGTACTGGAAATGCCCAGAAAATGACAAAAAATGAAATACTGTATTTTGTTATGCTCTGCACAAAACTACTGTCACCAAGGGTTTGGCTTACTCTTTTGCCTTTTTTAATGTGATACTATGGGATCATTATTGCTTACATACTCACTGTTTTACACTTAACATATATTGTGTGTATACTGAATGCCTCTTGAAAGAAATTTATACCTATTTAAAATTTATAAAGTAATGTTTTGAGAGACAGGGAAAGCAACAAATGAAGCAAATTAACGTATCTATTATTTCACATAGTTACATTTTTTTGGATGTTACAAGAGCAGCTAAAATCCACTTGTTTAACAAAAAATCCTCAACCCCATTATGATTTTGTTAACTGGAGTCCCAATTTTGTACAGAGATCTCTAGACTTGTTCTTAAAACATATGCTACAGTGTATCATTCCCTCCTTCCAGCATCCCCCTCCTTGTATCCAGGTTTTATTCTATGTTGAAACATTTGAATTCTCTTTTTTAGATCACACCCTCAAGAGATATTATACAATGTTTTTTGTACATCTGTTTTTTTTTTCTTTATTTTTGACATTCTTTACATAGTTAATTAGGGCAAAAAGGTTCAAGGGCTACAGGAAAGTGGGTAAGACTATTATTTCCACATTGTTTTTTTTTTTTTTTTTCATGTATCTGGGGTAAAGGGGAAGATAAAGGGAGACGCCCCACCCAGTCTTCCACCCATCCCAGGTCCCTGTTGTGGGGCATGTCCAAGGGTCTTGCTCAAGTGGTTTTGATGTACATCTGTTTTAACATATGTAATATGAACATAAAAAACATAGATTTACTTAATCAAAATGTTGATAGAATATCATATGAGTCCAGCTATTTATTCCTCCTTCTAGCACTTTTTATTGTTGTTGCTGCTCCACAAAGAAGAAGGGGTTGCTTCAGCTTAGCTTCTTTAGTCTTAAATCATAGTGGTCTCAGTTGTTTAATGATCTCCTTTAGAATGCAACTGATGCCAGATTAAATGCTCTGCCACAGGTTCTGTTTGGGGATAAATGGTGTGATGACCTAATGCTGTCCAAGATATTCAACCCCTACCTGACCCACTTGAAGACAGACTGCTGTATCAAGATGACTGCACTTTCATCTTGGAACTTTGAGTGGACACAAGGACTCAGTCCTAGATCCCTAACAGACACAGACCAGAAGTGAGGTAGTTTGGGAGAATTCCAGCATGTTCTTAAGCAAGCCTTAAAGCATGCCATTGTCTACTCTGTACTCGAAGAATCCCCCACCATGCCTCTGCAGCATCCAACAGCTATGAGAAGTAGTTTCCTCTGCCATGTCTGCCACAGGCACCACTTGCTGCAGAGTCCTTCCTGAACTCTGTGTCTATGTGAGGTACTGAGCAAGCCTGCCTTTGTGCCTCACTATTTCTTCATAGTGATGAGTCGCACGATGACATTTCACCCATGACAGACTATGCACAATGCTGGTTCCATGGGATTATAATGGGCATGAAATGGTCCTATTGTCTAATGGCATTAAAGGTGTTGTGATGTGTTAATCACGTAAGCACACAATAGCATTCCTGTTGTAAATAGGGCATATACACTTACAGGCAGTGCAGTATAGCTGGTAACGATAACAAGTGACTATGCTACTGGTTTATGTATTCGCTATACTATGTTCTATCATTTTTTAAAGTATGTTATAAAATAGTGTGTTGGGTTACACAGGCAGCAGCTGCATGTGTCACCTGCTACTGTCTCTCTTGAATGCATCAAGAGGCCTTGTCATCTGGCTTATATCCTCTGGGGGTCTTAATTACACTCTATGATGTTTGCACAGTGATGGCATGGACTAGCAGCTTATTTCTCCCAACATGTCCCCATGGTGGCTAACGCATGGCAGTGTGGCTTTGACTCTGTGCCATGACTTTCTGAATACTTGGATTTGATATTTTAGTTTTTCCCCCTAACAGAACATACCATCACATTTATTCTCACACTCCCAGTCCCCCACCTACACCTGTCTCACAGTAGGCCAACTCACTTATGGAGTGAATTGGCTGACCTATAAGGGTGGACATGGACCGGGGCACAGAAGGTGGATGTGGAAGCCTACTGCATGACCAGTGTCCCTACATTCCAACAATGGACATTGTCACTCCAGGGGTAGGCTATCTTGCCTTATAGCCCCCTTTGCAAGGTCTTGGGAGTCCCAAGGCAATTTTTGTAGTGTTCTTCTGAATCAGAGGCAGTCACCCCACACCTGGCCTCGGAGCCCAATTGTGGCTTTCTGTGCCAAATCTGGCACCTCTGGTGGAGCTTCATCCAGATGTTTTGCATGTCCTTAGCAAGGATCCTTCCCTTAGAACTCCTGTTTCCACGTTTTCTATTTCCTCTGCAATACTCATGGGAGAGCATAGAACATAGAACAGTCCCATTCTTGCCAACTGCAACTCCCTGTGGCCTATTAACTGCTAAACTCTGGTATATCCAGAGCCCTGTTGACTGGGAAAACAAAAATAGAAGAAGAAGAAGAGGCCAAAAGAAATTTGCATGGCAAAGGTACACAAATCAATTTTGGCATGCAAATTATTGTTTTTAGAAGAATAAAAGGCTGTAAATATTTTGAGAAGTGAGCCCCTAGTGCCTCTTAAGTATTCTAAACTGCACTGTGTGCTTCATAATTATGTAATATATAGAATACCAGCTGCTTTGAATGGTGCTCCGGGGGCTTGGATGTGATTGGAATGCTCTCCTTGCCCAGTGAGAGCCATAATCAAGCAAGCAACCGTAAAGCCAGATCCAATTGACATTGAGTTGCTGGATTCTAACATACTTTAAAACAGATGTGGAGTCTGTGTGGTATGGCTGCAAAGGAATATATTTTTGCCTAAAAATAACAGACTTAGCAAGTTGTGTACTTGTAAGGTGTGTTAATATTTATCATTTCATTAACATCTGTCCAAAAGGATACAAAGATTGAACATGGATATATGAGAATGTACTTAGCTATTACACCCTTAAATATTTATACCATTGGATTCAAATACACACACAAATTTAGTAAAAAGACAAAACTCTAGATGCTTCATTTCAGCCATGACAAAGAACAGGACACATTTGAGATTTTGTGAAAAAAAAATATATATGGCATAATGATTCCCATTAGGCCCCATGACTGACACAACTGGAGTCTTCTTTTTGAAGGCTTCATAAAAAATATAGGTTGAGTATTTATATTCTTAAAAAAAAATCTCTCCCAGTTTGCTACACCCTGAACAATCTGGCCTAAGTCAAAGTCTTAACTATAAAGATAAGAACAGAGGTACAAAGAACAGAGGTGGACACGTGATTTCTCTTTCTAGGAATACACACATGACCAAGGTCAACAATGAAGCAATAACTTAACAAAATGATTTTGAAAAGAAAGGGAGGTGAGAATGTGAAGTCATGTGGCCTTCACATTTAGACAAGTGTTGCCGACCTTCATCTTCCCCTTGAAAATTACTAGCATTCAGATCACAGAATTTCTTCTGCAATTCCTGGCTTAAAGAAAATGGAACCCTGAAGCTGTCTCCTTGGGCTGGAGCAAACAAAAGACTCCAGTGATTTCAAGAAGTCACTATGAGCTGTACTCCTGAAACCTCATAGGGCAAGTCACTAGGGCTTCATCGAGCTAAAACTGCTTGAAGACAGTGGCAGGCTGTCTGCACAGTGTCTCAGCTGGACGACTTACTGTGAGACCTTAAGCATTATTGACACTGCTGAGCCTCAGCTTTATCATATGTCAAATGGCAACGAAATTTATCTGGAAGATTTATTTCCTGGTGTAGAACTTGCATGGTCCTAACTTAAAACTTAAAAAAAAAAAGATTTTTAAAAAAATTCGAAAGAGTTACAGACAGAGGGAGAGACAGAGAAGACACTTCCATCCAATGGTTTATTTCTCAGATGCCTAGCTATGACAGCTAACACTGAACCAGGCTAAAGCCAGTAACTATGAGCTTCTTCTGGGTCTCTCAGGAGCCCAAGCACTTGGGCCACCTTCTGTTGCTTTTACCAGGCCATTAGTAAGAGGTGCATCGAAAATGGAGCAGCCAGGACACAGACCTGCACCCATACGAGGTACCCTGTAGTGCAGGCAGTGGTTTTATCGGTTGCACCTAATCCAAAAGTATTCTTTATTTATTTTAGAGGCACATAAAGGCAGGGAGGAAAAAGGAAGAGAGCAAAAGAGAGTGGGCTTTCTGACCTGCTGGTTCACTCCACACATTCCCAAAGTGACAATAGCTTGCCTGTGGCTGAGGATGGTAGCTGGAAATTTAATCAAGGTCTCCCATGTGGGTGTCCAGAAGTCCACACATTAGCAGGAAACTGGAATCTGGAGTAGAGCTGATACTTGAACCCAGACCCTTTGGAATGAGATGTGCAGTTCCTAAGCAGTATCTTAACGGCTAGGATAAATGCCTGCGCCAGTTCTTGCATTTTAAGTAGCAAAACACTCAAACAAGTTCAGTAATTGGCTATACTACAATTTTCCAGTTCAGTCAAAAATACTTCCAGGCGTGGCCAGCCAGCATGGCTAGACAAACTATGCGGCTTCAGTTCAACCTGCAGAAAGTTAAAGAAATTGCAGAGAACTTGCAATGGAAACACATTCCCAGCTGTTATGAATCTCCCTCCTTTTTTTCCCCTTATCTGTCTGGCCTCATGTAAGGTCCATGTCCTGACTTCAATGCAAGCAGAGGAATATGAAAGCGTACTCATTTTTACATAGAACAGACAAGGTGTGCTTGTCCCCTGGCTTAGTCATGTTCAATGATGCTAATAAAATAATACTTCAAACTGATCTTTGTTCTAGTGCCACACTTAATTACCTGTGGTATGAAGATGATTATACTAATAGGTAACCAAAGGCTGATATTAACAAGGGGAATAAAAACAATGACCACTGTGATTGGAAAATTTTAATATTTTACCAGCATATCAATTTACTTGTCATTTATATTCTTGACATGTATTACCCCAGGTACACTAAACAGGAGCCCCCTGCTTTGTCCTATTTAAAATGAATCTTCTGGGACAGGTGTTGGACTTAGTGGCTCAATCTTTGGTTAAGATGTTAAGTCCCATATCAGAGTGCCTACATTCAATTCCTTGTTCCAGCTCCCAAATTCAGCTTACACACACAAACACACGTAATCATACACTCACAGACATACATACACATACACACTGGCACATGCTATTACACACATGAACTAACCTGCATACACTGGCACACACACACAAACATATCACCCTGGCATTTGAAGGTACCAAAATGTGCAAGTCAACTTGCTGTCCCGACGCCCTATAACTTTTGCAGTCTCGTCATTTAAGCCCATAGTTTTCTCTCCATCCCTCCATTCCTATTACATCAGAGAACAGAGTCAATCAGAACATTTTCTCCCTAATAAAAATATTCTCATTGACAAATCCCACAAGTAGCTTCCTGGGCCACAGCAGCCTCTGACAATCTGGACCCATAACCATTGCACTTTCTGGAGGCAGTTCACATCTCAGAGTGCTTTGGTTGGAGTCTGGCTCTGCTCCTGACACCTGCTTCCTGCAAAGGTGCACCCTAACAGATAGCAAGTGATGACCTAGAAGCTGGGTTTCATCAACCCACCTGTGAGATTTAGACTGAGTTCCCAGCATGTTCCTCACTTGAGTTCCACCAGGTTTCTTCACCTGTCTGTTTTCTGCCTCCCTTTTTCTGAACATACTCACAGTCTCACTAATCTGTCTGGCAATGTGGTGCAACAAGGACTAACACACTTTTCACCCAGACTACTGCTGGTTCCCAGACACCTGAGCCCCAGTTTGGGACAAAAGGTCAACCTTACAATTTCATCAGCCTTTCTGGGAGACTCGTGGTGCCCTTTTAATAGCACTAGATTTATGGCACTGATACCTTTGATAATTATAGGAATACAAGGATATGATCTTAGCCAAAGCTCTTCTAGAAAAATACACAAAGAGCAGTTTCTTAAAGGAAATGATGAATATATTAATATATTAAGACATCAAATACATGGCTACCATCAATCCTCCCTTATCAAAGCTTTTAGATCCACAGATATAATAGCCACGGATTAAAAATACTCAGAACACTGGCATCTACACTGGACATGTACAGTATGTTCCTTCCCTCATTTTCTCCTCCAAAATACAACAATGACAAGCACTTCCATCCATTTGCTTTGTAAATATGTGCAATTTTAATGATCTCAGAGAACATTTAAAGTTTCAGGAGGATTTGCATAGGTTCTATGCAAAAAAAAAAATGCCTTTTTTCCATAAGAAACTTGAGCATCCACGAATTTCAGTATCTGTAGTAGGCCCTAGAAGCAAACCTGCTTCTACTAAGCAACAAGTGTACATGGAAGTATTGGTTTCTACATTTCATGTAGTTCACCATTGTTTCTCAAGCACACACTAAAAACTACTGGGAACCCCAATTCCAATGAGTGAATTTCACTGGGAGGGCAGTGGGGATTTTTCCCTCAAGGAACTCTCTGGCAATGTCTAGAGACAATTTTAACTACCACCTCTGGGGAAGGGGTGCCTTATCTCGAGGCTGGAGACACTCTGAAGCATCCTACAATGCATGGGACGCAGATTCAACTCCGCATGTCAGGAATGTCAGAATGCAGAAACACTGAGACAGATCTAGGCTGCTCTGAGCTTACTGCTGCTAACCTAAATCCCAAACTGAAGGTGAAGCCAGCATCTCCATAGCCGAATGCTGAGAAATGATGCGAGTAACATTTTCCACGTTGATTTTCTATTATTGCACCTGATTATGCATCGATTCTCTGAATTTGTTCTTTGATAATTAACAAACATTTTTAAATTACATGAAAATCAGTCAATTGTTTGACAATGCAAGGGCTACCTATGAAATACCGCTAGGTACATTTTATTTACAACATGCTAAATCCTTAGAACCAAGATTTTACTCCGTTGAAGGTGAATGGAAACACCAACTGCATCTCAGATTTGAAAGCTGGTGATTTAAAAGGTGACCTTACACACAAACTAAATTTTAAAAACCTCCTAAAGACATTATAGCTTGTTTTCCTGTTGACCTACCTCCACATTTTAGTACTTAGTGGTCCTGAACAAACAGTGGGAAAGTATAGCTGTGTGTCAAGAAGCCAAGTCCAAAAGCCTCAGGATCTGCCCTGCAAACCCCAGGCTTATCCTATGTCTATACATAACCTTGAGGGGCAGCAGCAAAAGTTTCATTTTGTTCTGGTGCTCAGACTCCAAACTAGACCCAATGGGATACAAAGATGCCCCAGTGAGAACCCCATTGTACACTTCTTCAGTTTTTTAAGAGCAAAAGCAACTATAGCAGAAGGGAATAGTTCTTGAGAACAGTGTCTCCATTTCATCTTTCCCCAGATTTAATCACCTAGGACTTGGAGAGCTGGCAGGTCTGGCTACCCTTTTGCAGGTTCTCTTTCACATATCAAAACCTGAGTTTAAAACCCGTATCAGCTGATGAAGACACAGAGGGTTCCAGGTCTGAGGACTCAGCATTCACTCGCCAGGGTAGTGGACCATGAGTGGGGGTGGTACTGAAACTAAATGAGGGAGATCACACTTTGCAGTTGTCACTGATGGTGTCTGACCAGAAAAAGGAAGTGTCACAGAAGTGCTGGTTGCTGATGGTAGAAAAGGGACTTGAGGAGGAAGGAAAAAGCAGCATAGTGGAGAAAGACACAGAAAAATCTCTGAATTCCTCATGGAACGCCAATTTCAGAGCAGCAAAGAAGAGTGACAACCTGTGCTTCCATCAGGGATAGCAGTAAAAAAGGGGAAAGGATGCTGGCTTGAAGAGGGCACCGATTAAGACACATAGAGACCCAATGGGCACATAAAGCACCTCCCCTGCCCCCAACTCCATCCCATAGCATGTCACCTGAAACCTCCACCTGTACTGGAGGAACCACCCCAGCTGCAGGGCTGCTGTGGGGTGGAGGAGGGACAGAGGAAGAAAGCAGTGATTCCAGTCCAGGTCGTCAGGAGCAAGGTGAAGGTGTGATGTTTCTTTTCATAGTTGAGTTAGCTATGTTCTGCTAGTGATGGTGAGAACCAATTTAAATATACTTTTTTTTTTAAAATTGATTACATTGCATTATGTGACACAGTTTTATAGGCACTGGGTTTCCCCCCTCCTCTCCCCAAACCCCACCCCTCTTCATGGTGGATTCCTCCACCTTGTTGCATTACCACAGTTCAGATTCAGTTGAGATTCTTTCATTGCAAGCATCTACCTAGCATAAAGTCCAGCATCTTATTGTCTAGATAAGTTCAGCAGTTTCTTGGGGAGACCATCTCTGGTCTGAAGGTAGAGCCAACAGAGTATCATCCCAATCAATTCAAAGCCCCGACATTACATCAGTAACAATTTATAATGTTATGGAATTAGTTGACCTGGTATTGAGTAACCAACATGTTAAAAGAGAGAAAAAAAAAGAGTGCAAGTTCTGAACCACATTCGTTGACTTCTACATTGACATTTCAATTATTAGTTTATATACAACTGGGTTCTATACACCTTAAAATGGCTATAGATTACTATTCAGCTGTCTCATGTCTATTTTAATTTTAGTATTTAGCAGTTTATAGCGTTGAAGCATGATTTTGCAGAACTTGGCTGTTTTTCGGGTAGTCTAACTCTATAAATATACTTTATTAATTCCAAATATCCAACCATGTGGACAGTGGCTACTGTCTTTGGATGACTTACATATTTCAAAAGGACAAAACGTAATTATCACTTAGAAAATCTTGAAATAAACTGTCTTGGAACAGGAACTTCATTTCCAGGACCTTGAAGTCTACTAAGCTGTGTTTAGAAATTTTGCTACTAAGGAGAATGAACATGATTTAAGTCAGTTGGGTCAGAGGTCTGGTTTTTCTTCCAGATTTGGTGCTGCTATATAGTCCTGCAGGTGGCAGAGAAAGTGTCTTATTTTCCTTAGACATTGTTATGCACAGTAGCTCTTAGAGGAAGCCTTTGATTCTCTATGAGTTCTAACATTTTGCTGGCATTCATAAGGTTCTGGGGCCGACCCCTCTGTGTAACTATTAACTCCATTTGTATTAGTTTGGGTTACAACCCATACCAAAGGGGGAAGTCATGGTTGTTGAGTTTCTTATTTTCAGGTTTTATATTTGATTTTCTTATACTATTATTGGAGGGAGTGTCATGTGTGTTATCTTCTAGACCCTAGCCATCAGGCTATCACCTCCTCATTTCTGGGCTTCATCGTCTAACATCAATTGAAAATTATGAGAGATTTTTCTCCCAAGCCATTGATGGAGGTATTTATTTGAGATCCAGTTTTAGAGAGAGTGAGAGAGAGGAAATCTTTTATCTTCCGATTCACTCCCCAAATGGCTCAGACAGAGATGGAGAAAGAGAGAGATCCGTTTATCTTCTTCTTTTTTTTTTTTTCTTTTTTTTTTATTTATTTATTTTTTTTTTATTGTTGCTTACATTGTATTATGTAGTACAGTTTTATAGGCGCTGATTGACTCCTCAAATGGCTCATCAGCCAGGACTGCCTAAGCCAAAGCCAAGAGCCCCGAACTGCATCCACGTTTCCCACATGGGTGGCACGGGAACTGGCATCTGTACCATGTTCTGGTGTCTTTTCAGGTCCATATGCAGGGAGCTGGTTCTGCAGCAGAGAAACAAGCAGTTGAACCAGCGGTATAATATGGGAATCCAGAATTGTAGGTGATGGCTTAACCGGCTACACCACTTGATTGTCAGATTTCTCTGAATCCTTTATCTGTCTATCAGTATTAATTACATTTAAAAAGAAAATGGTATGAGTCTGTATTTTTCCTGAGGAGTCTTTTCCTTGTAATTTCCCAGGTGGCATCAGCACTCCAGTGCCTGTTTCTATGAATTCCAAGTTCATTCTGCTCAGGGGACCCTGTGAAGAGTGGGGAGGAGGTGGAGAAAGTGTGCCCAGGTCCCAGCAGCTAAAGATCAAAAATACATCTTCCGACTGACTTTCTCGATGAGTGTAGAGATGCTCAGACTCTGGAAATACCACCTACACCAGAGGAATGAACACAGAGAAAATAATGTGCTCGTATACTGGAGAAATAAAACCAAAAACCTCATTTTGTCAGACGGCCAAAATGATAAGTTCAGGTCTCCAGGACATATCGGTGTTTCTGGTAATAAATGTCTGCTTTACTATAAGATGTTAAATTCTATTTTGTGCCATAACTCACCATCTATGCAATCCAAAAGCCATTAAAGTAACTCTGAACACCATAAACTTCACTTCTGTCTGTTTGTAACTGTAAGACAAAATTACCCGATGGGATTCTCATCTTCTTTCCAAAGAACTGCTTAACGTGAGTAAATGAGGCTTTTGTTTAGGTCGCATGCTTGCTAACAGGATTTGGATTGTTTTGTCACCATGGCTGTTTGCATGTCCCTGAATCTGTGGCGCTGTGTTCAAACTGCTGACACAAGTAACGCTGCTTCAAACCAATGATAAATGGGCTTCATATACAGCTTATAAACTACCATTAAAAGAACTATGAGAATTCGATACATTAGATCTTCAATTCATTTTTGCTTTAAACTGGGAAAATGCAATGACTGAAATTTTGCTTAAGAGTATGCTTTAAACAGGACATTTTTCCTAACAGACACAGTCCTAGGGATCCAAAATTAATTCTGAGAGTTCCTTGAAAATAGAAATCCCTCTTACTTTTAGACACATGACAGCTGAGCCAGCCTCCTGAAGGCCTCAGAAAATGCAGGCACACACTCAGGTAGAGCCATAGATGGTGAGCAACCTGAAGGTGGTGGACAGTCCCCTCCCATGGAACTGCCCTGTGTGATGCCAACTGCCCAGGGTGATGTCAAGTTAGGTTGCCCTACTTGGAGGTCCCAAGAGCAACTTTCCTTATGTCAAAAATCACTGAGGATGACTGAAAGATGAACAAGAATCAGATTTTAATTTCTATTTTTCCAGCTTCCACATTATTCCACTAAATATGACAAAATTGTCATCAAAATCAGTTGCATATTTACGTGAGTCAACCTTACCCCTAGGCTAAATGGTTCTGGTTACCATACATTGAACTGGACGGTGCAGTTTATTCTCCTGTGTTAACAAGCAGTATAACATGTGACCACACTGAATACTACAGGCTACAGCTAGAAAATGCAGGTATTTGTGTTTCTAAACATAGAATTAGTAGAGCAGACATACTGAGCAATGGGCTTTTTCAACTGTATTATAATCTTTTGGAATCACCACCATGTAAACACACTTCTAAAAATTCACAGCGAATGGAATTTAGAAGATACTTTTATTTTAGCACACCAAGTTTTGACTTTCATGTATATCAGGTGTCTTTCAAAAATTTGTGGAACATGCATATAGGGAAAAATATGCATCGATTTTACAAAAGATGCTTGCACCAAAATAAACACATTTTAATTCTTGTTTCCACAAACTTTCTGGAAGTATCTTTAGTCCATCATTAAGCAAATGTCCATCAGTAACCAAATGTCACGTGATCATATTACCTAGCAGAAGCCATAATGTTGTCTGTTGTTCAGGTGAGTGCATCCTGCAGAAACTCAATAGGCTAAGCCCTACAGTTTCACATTATAGACACAGCTTGAATATCTATGCCCTGATGTAAATACATGTGCATGAATGGTGAAAAAAAGTAACTTCCAAAAAGTCAAGTGAAATACAAAGTATTTTGAAACATGGGGTGTATAACCCTGTCTAAGGCTGTAGTGTTTCTCATCCTGCTCACCAGAAAAGATGGATTGCTTGAAACTTAATGCAATATGCAATATGGAGTTGGAGCAAATTGTTCAACTTTAAACACAGTACTATATGGTGAAACGAATAGTTATTTTTGGTAAATGAAATCTGTAAATTCATTAGCTAAATTCAAGAACCAATTGTTGTCTCTGAGTCTCATTCTCATTTATAAATAGTATCTGTATTAGTTGGCTCGGGGGTCAACATGAAAGTCCAGGCCCTGCATGATTTACAAACCACACAGATTTATTTCTCCTGCTTTGGGGAAGTCCAAGATCAGTTCCTGGAGACAACGCTCCTCCCTTGTAGACGGCAGAGAAAAAGAGAAGTGCCCTGACCCCATCATGAGGGTCCCACACTGGTGGCCTCGTCTACATTTCACCACTTCCCTACAGCCCTGTCATTCTGAGTTAGAACTTAAGCATGTGAGGGAGAGTCATAATTCAGTCCATTGCCCTCAGCATTGCTGGAAGGATGGCATGCTGCTTGGCAAGGAAGATGCTCAGAGACTGATTATGTAGGAAGTACAAGAAACACTAAGAATAAAGACAGATGTAAAAGAGAATTGGGCAAGAAGCCAGCAGTTAAGAAGAGAGATCTAGGTAACTGACGGAGGTCAAGCAAGTGTATAGAAATGAGACATTTGAAGTGCTAGACACCAGGACTTGGACCAGGGGTAGGGGGAAGGGCTTAGTCCTGCAATCAGATAGAAGTGGTTCTAAGGTTCGGGCAATGTGTCACAACAAGCAAACAATACCAATAACAGGATACTGCAACTGAAGCAAACGATATCTCGAACATTTTTACTCTGATAGGTACCAACAGTGGTAGGTTATAAATTGCAAAAATCACAATCAATGAGAGAAGGGGGAGAGGAAGAGAGAAAGAAAAATAGTTCATTTTAGTCTTCTCACTAATGAATGAAGAGCAGTCTGGATGTCTGGCCTCTATTCCTAAACTGGAGTGGATTTGCCTCGGTATCTCCAGCCATCAGTCATGCAGCATAGGTTATCAGACTTGCCAAAGCATCTCTCATTAGCATAGATACATCCTATTGATTCTGAGAGGCCTACAAAGGCTGCATATGTCACCACACTTTGTGGACTGCCTTCTAGTGGGTTCCATGCTAGCCACTACCTGTGGCTCTTCCTGTCCCCTCCCCTTGGTTGCATCCAACCCCTTCCACACAGTAAGTTTCCTGCTTGCTGTGATCCCCAAAAGCCCGAGACTCCACCTGATGCAGAAAATCTCAAGGATGAAACTAAGCATTAATGGATGACTGCCCAGTGGAAGTTCTGTAACTTATGCCCTTCCTTCTGAATGTCACAACTCAAAATGCATTGGCTACTTTGCATTTGTTACTTACTCCCATTGATAGTGCTAGATGACCCTGGGCCAGTGAATTGTGTTACTCCATCATTGTTCTATTTGTACTGTACTTCCTAAAAGTTTCCAGAGGGATGAACATTGGATGTAGTGACTGATCTGCTTGTTTAGATGCCTGTAGCCCGCAGCAGAGTACCTGGATTTGAGCCTTTGCTCCGTGCCTCATTCTAGGTTCTAGCAAATGTGCACATGGGGAGGTCAGATCTGGACATGACAAGTTTTTGGAAACTGAACCAACAGATTGGAGCTCAATTTCTCACTCTTGCTCTTTCTTTCTGTATGTGATGTGATGTGTGTGTGCGTGCATAATTTCTTGTCAAATGATAACTACAAAATGATATTTCTAGGAGTCAGATTCAGTTTTGCTGTATTTATTGAAAGCAGAGTCACATATTTTCATGATTGTCTCCAGGATTTAACGTAAAGCTGGGAAACAGAGGTTCAATGTTCAACACCATATGTTGACAATAAACTAATGTCAAGAATTTTTTCTTCTGCTTTTTTTCCTTGCTATAATACTAACTTCCATTACTATTAATTTTTCACAGGAGCATTGTTGAGTCCAGTTAATTGTTACAACTTCAATAAAAGAAACTGGATTTCCATGACTACCATGTGGCATCATGAAAAGAAATGGGTCGCATAAGTTGTATGTAAACATGGCTGAGGTCAGGTGGGGCATTGAGTGGCACTGACAAAGACACCCCTTGCCAAAACTTACATTGCATTTACTTACACACAGGCATTTACAAGCTGTCATTGTTCCTTTGTGTTGCAAATGGTCACTAATTATTATAACCAGAAACACAATAATAATCTAATTAGTAATTATTGCACAAGTGAATTTTAGAGATATTAAGGGGCAATACGTGGGTTAGAAAGTTTATCTGCAGTCGCCTCTCTTTCATATACAGCCCAAGGCCTTCAAAGTAAAGGTTTTCCCTGAATATTGTTAAACTCCAGAAATATGTATGTTTCAGGACCTTCAAGATTGCAAGTTTTTATTTATTTATTTTTCGATTTTACTGCAGGAAACACTGTTTTCACTCACCATGGGTAGTTACCTAATGTACCTTTTTAATCTCAGTCTCTTGTTTATACCAATTCTTTCTTTCTCATTTCACTCTAATCAAATATGCCATTCAAGGTCTAGAATTTTATAGCAACATAACGGCAGTTATTTATGTGCTGGGAGCAATTCGTTTTCTGAACAGCTGGCAAAGCAGTTTAATATCTCAGCCAATCATTTTGTTGTTGTTCTAAAAAAGCCAACATTTGATAGTGCCATTAAAGAGAAGCCTCAAAGTGTCAACCCAGGAAACAACATACTCTCTCTCTTTCCTTTAAGAATTCTTGATATTTCAGGCTTTTTAAATTGAGCCTTAAACCATTTTATTATTGTCCGATATAATTTACAGTGAGAGACAAAATTAGAGAAAGTTTTGGTGCTAGATTTCCTACAGGAAAACATTCGTTTAGGAAACAATTAATGATGAGCTTTCTTTGTGCTAAGGACTGGGAAAAACAATGATGAGGGAAGCTACAAAGACAGCTACAACATCACCAGGTGACAAGATCTTACAGGACAACTGTGAACTATGCCCGCCTGCCATCAATCCATTCATCCATCCATCCTTTACCTAAATGTCATCATGTGGCAAATGATTGTACTTAAGCAACTTCAACAATGAAGACAAAACAAACCTATGCCCATCATACTATGCTGAGTAGAACTAAAGGCTCTATGAGACCAGAAAGAAATTTGCTAAGCAAGAGGCACTTCAGTGAGAACTCAAATGATGAAGGGTCTACAAGAGTCAAAGAAACAGGTGCTTAAGAAACAGCTACAACAGACCTAGTGTGGTAGCTTAGTGTCTAAAATCCTATCCTTGCACAAGCTGGGATCCAATATGGGCACCGGTTCATGTACAAGCTGCTCCACTTCCCTTCTAGCTCCCTGCTTGTGGCTGCCTAAAGCAGGAGGAGAGGGCCAAGCTTGGGACCTGCATCCATGTGGGAGGATACAAGGGAAGAGTTGCTTGTCTGGCTTTATATAGCTCAGCGCTGGCCATTGAGACTATTGGGGAATAAACCAGCAGATGGAGGATCTTTCTGTCTCCTTTTCTCTCTGTAGATCTGACTTTCCAATCAAAGTAAATAAATCTTTGAAGAAAGAGCCACAGAGTCGAAGCAGGGAGTCTCAAAGAACACAGGAAAGCTGCCAATGGATGGCAGGCTCAGGCAGAAAACAAGTGTGGGTCTCAAAAGTTGGAGACACGTTAAGACGCAAGGCCTGGGTGTGGAAACTGGGTATTGAGTTTCTGGAGTTAGATTATGCTAGTCTACACCCTGACTTCCTGGTTAGGCAGTTTGGGGCAAACCACTTAATATATTTGTTAACTATCTCATCCACATCATTCATGCAAATGAGTAAACTCACATCATGGGGCTGTTCCAAAGTTTGCAGGGGATTATATCCAAAGCTCATGCTTCCTAGCACACTTTGAGAGTACATTCCATTAAATGTCATCATATACGATAAGGCACAGTCATGTAGACAATGGAAATTGCTGAAGATTTTTATCAAATGAATAGCAAAATAAAAGAACAAAAAAGGAGCATTAACAAACAGAACTTTAGAATGGTAAGTTTTTGACATGAAGGGAGATAGATGAAAAGAAATAACCAGAATCAGGGACTTTAGATAGGTTAATGGGTTCAGGTGAGAGATGAGATATTGGCCAAATACATGGAAGACAGAAGTATAGAAAATACTATGTATTTTGCAAGTGGAACGGCAAGAGCCATGTTTTTAAGATTTATTTATTGTTATTTTGAACTCAGATCTACAGAGAGGAGGAGAGACAGAGAAGTTCTGTTCACTGATTCACTCCCTAACTGACCACAATGGCCAGAATTGAGCTAATCCGAACCTAGAAGCCAAGAGTTTCTTCCAACTCTCCCATATGAGCAAAGGGTCCCAAGGCTTTGAGCCATCCTTAACTGCTCTCCCAGGCCACAGGCAGGGAGCTAGATGGGAAATGGGGCCACTGGAGCAGGAACCAGCACCCATATGGGATCCTGGCATGTGCAAGGCAAGGACTTGATCCTGTATGCTACCGTGCTGGATCCAAGAGCTTATACATTTCTTTACATTCAATTGAACAGAGCTTGATTACCATGTGTCTTGGTGAAGATCGCTTTTGGTCAAGCCTTTTGGGAGTTCTGTGCCCTTCTGGATGTTGTTTCCCATTTCTTTCTTTAAATTAGGGAAAATTTCCCTTATGATTTCATTAAATACATTTTTAAACCCAGTTTATCTTTCTGCACATTCTGGGACTTCCATAACTTTTAAATTTGACTTTTAATAGTGTCTTTCAATTCTTGAATACTTTTTTTAGGTTGACCCAGCTCTGCTTCCAGCTTTTTGTCTCCCCCTGATGACAGCAATTATCTTCCAATTCTGAGATTGTTTCTTCTGCTTCATTCATTCTATTTTGGAGACACTCCACTGTACTTTTAATTTGTTCCACTGTATTCTTTATTTCTGATATAACAATTGTCATTTGATTCATTTCCTTTGTGATATATTCCTTAAGTTCCTTGACTGTTGCATTACTTGTTTCTCATTGTTGATAAGAAGCTTTATAACAAATGCATAAAGTTTTATTAGTTTTAGTAAAAGCTGCTTATCTGTAATATACACCAAGTCAAGTAATGGCCAATCCCAGAAAATTTCTTCATGCCTCTTTTAACCAAATCATGTCTTCACTACCTGGACAATGCAGCATTCATGTGATATCTGTAACATTACAGGCATCTTGTTTGTTCTAAAACGTTCTGTAAGTAAAATCCTAGGGCTTTGCATGGTGGCCTAGTGGCTAAAGTCCTCGCCTTGTATGTGCTGGGCTCCCATATGGGTGCCAGTTCTAATCCCGGCAGCTCCACAAGCTCCCTGCTTGTGGCCAGGGAAAGCAGTGGAGGACAGCCAAAAGCTTTGGGACCCAGTATCCATATGGGAGACCTGGAATAGGTTCCTGGCTCCTTGTTTTCAACCAGTTCAGCTCCAGCCATTGTGGCCACTTGGGGTATGAATCATTGGATGGAAGATCTTCCTGTCTCTTCTCCTCTCTAAATATCTGCCTTTCCAATAAAAATAAATAAATCTTTTTAAAAAATTCTATGTAGGTTTTCTGCTTGCTGCTTTTCATTCTGTGTGGTTTGTGGGTTCTTTGTGCTGTGTGTACTTGATTTCCATCTTTGTGGTTGTCGAAAAGGATTTCATTGAATGAACACATCACACTTTATGTACTCACAATCTATTTTTTTTTTAAAGTAGGCTATGTTGAGTAACATTGTCCTTATGATTCTGGGACAACTCTTTTGTGGAAATATGTTCTCCTTTCCATTTTTTATTCCTGGATGTGGAGTCACTGAGTCACAGAGTAGGTGCATGGTGAACTTCATAATAATGATAAAATTGTTTTTCAAACTGGCTGTGCCGTTTTATACTCCCAAGGGCAGTTTATCAGAGCTCCAGTTGTTTTACATCCCTGCCAATATTTGGTGTTGTTAGTCTTTTTAATTTTAGACATGGAGTGTTTTCACAATGCCATTCATTTGGTTTTTATTTTCTGTCTCTTTGATGACCAATAATATTAAGCACTTTTCTACAATTATGGGCCACTTGTATAGTATTCTTTTGTTCAAGTGTTTTGGCCCAGTTTTATTGTGTTTTTAAAATGAGGCATTTTTGCCTTTGTACAACTATTATGGCAGTTATTTATATCAAATCCCATGGCAAACATATGTGAGCTGTTTCTCCCAGTATCTGTCTTGCCTCTTCATTCCTTAGTTATTATATCTTTCAACCAACATAAGGATCCAGTTTTCATAACACCCATTTTATCAAAATTTTCTATGATGATTTGTAATTCTATGTATTGTGGCACCTTTACAATTCCCAAGACCATGAGCATGGTCTCCTGTTTTCCTCCCGGAATCTTGATAGTTACAGCTTTTGTGCTTAAGCTTATTCATCTCAAATTAACTCCAGTGTACTGTACGAGCTATGGGGTCAGAGTTCTTTTTTTCCATATGGACTTTACTTGTGCCAGAAAATTGATGATTTTTTTCCTTTGGAAAGTTTGCTTCTGAGTAAGGAGTTTCTCATATTTTGCATCAAATAGATTCAGCTCTTTTGGCAATGGAACTCATGGGATTCATGGCTTGTTCCATCCCGATAGAACTAATATGGTGACAGAGCTGGGAGTGGGAGTAGGAGAAATCTCACACAAATACTCCAAAGACTCATGATGATCTCATTCATATTTCAGTCCTTTTATGGTGAATAATCAATTTTAAAATTTAAAAAGATGCATTCATCTAGTACGCTCCCAGGGTCATAAAATATTTTGCTCGATTTGTTCCATTTCATTGTTGTTTTGGGGATAAGTAGCTCTATTGAACTACACGCTTCACCATCTGAGAAGACCTGATACTAAAGTGGCTTCTAAATCCCTACTCCTATGTTAGACAGAGGTCTAGAACATTTATTACATTGTATAATCCTTGCAATAATCCTGCTAAATATGTATCCTTACCATTTAATGAGTAAAATGAAGCTTGGTAAATTTTATTTCCTAAAGAATTATAAAAATCTAAATTATACACACACACACACACATACACACACACAACAAAAGTCTTCTGGAAGGACTCAGAGCGCCAAAATTTTCCCAATAAAGGGAGATAGACACAGGCTGAGTTCTACCTTCTCCTTTCTGTTTTGCATGCAGTTGCAATGGCTGGAGCAGCAGCAACCACCCATAGCCATGAAGAAAGATGAGGATCCATTCAGAAAATAATCAAGACACCAATGTTAGTTATTACCCACCACTGCACGTTTCACTATGTAAAACCTAGAAATCTCACATCTTTATAAATATCTTTCTTATTTGAATTTATTGCCTTGGAAAAATAAAATGACTGTATGGCTTCTTTAATCCCATACTCCATTTTGTTCAATCATTTGCTTATCTATTCTGGTGCCAGTCTTCTGTGTTTCAGATTCCCATTTTCGTTGGATGCAGTTGAGAAAGTATATGTTGAAACCTAAAGGTGCTGGGATTGCAGTTACCCCTGCTGCCCCTTGTTTAATATCTGAAAACTGTTGCTTCAAGAGCACACACCACTCTCTACTCTGGCCTAATGTCCAAACCTGCGTAATTATGTCAAGCTTCTGGCACACAGGAAATATGCTTTTATGATATTGATTAATCCATTTGTTAGTGGCCCCCATTCCGTGCAGAACGTGACTTACCAGAGTGTAACAATTCCTCTTCCACACGTACTGCCCAAGCTATATTCAAAGATAGTGTCATCGGAAATTCAGATACCAAGTAAGGCCAAGAATGGCTCAAGCACTGCAAAATGCAATCCTTGACAATATAGAAGAAACTTTCAAAATTTCTTTTAAATATCTTCTGCTGCAGCTCATGGACATTCAAGTTTTTGCTTTGCTTCACCCTGCATGTGCACTGCACATTTATTTGAATTATCAAACATTAAATGGAGAAATGTACTCATGTGGTCAGTGCTCATAAATCGACCATGTTTTAAAGCATGAGGTACTTCAAAAGCACTGGGAAAGTAAGTTAAAATATGTTTACCTTGGGACAAAATATTTGAAATCCATGCAAAATTCTTTTTCATGATATCTATTTTTATGAAATTATTGAATACCTTGTGTATTTGTTTACATAGCATGAAAGTTATGCTTTCAAAAATAACTTAGTAATTTTTTGCATCCATTACAATTTTATGCATTTATATGGTAGTAGGGCTTTTTATAGAATTGCTTTAAATGTGTATGATGATCAGAAATTAAAAAAAAAAATGATACAACTTGGGCCCGGCATGGTAGCCTAGTGGCTAAAGTCTTTGCCTGACATGCACCAGGATGATATGGGCACAGGTTCATGTCTTGGCTCCTCCATTGCTTTTCCAGCTCTCTCATTTTGGCCTGGGAAAACAGTAGAGGACAGGCCAAAGCCTTGGAACCCTGCACCTGTGTGAGAGATGTGGAAGAAGCTCCTGACTCCTGGCTTCAGATCAGCTTAGCTCCAGCCATTGTAGCTACTTGAACAGTGAAACAGTGGATGAAACATCTTTCTCTTTGTTTCTTCTCTCTGTAAATCTGAATTTCCAATAAAAAAAAAATCTTTAGGGCTCGGCGCAATAGTGTAGTGGTTAGAGTCCTCACCTTGCATGTACTGGGATCCTATATGGGTGCCAGTTCTAATCCTGGAGGCCTTGCTTCCCATCCAGATCCCTGCTTGTGGCCAGGGAAAACAAGTCAAGAATGGCCCAAAGCCTTGGGACCCTGCACCCGTGTGGGAGACCTGGAAGAGATCCTGGCTCCTGGCTTCGGATTGGCTCAGCTCCAGCCGTTGCGCTCACTTGGGGAGTGAGCCAACGGACAGAAGATCTTCCTCTTTGTCTCTCCACCTCTCTGTATATTCGCCTTTCCAATAAAAAGAAAAAAAGAAATCTTTCAAAAAAGATACAACTTTTTGCAGTTTGTCCCAATACCACTTACGAGTAAACAGGCTAACTATAGGGATCACTACTGTTTATTGAATATTTCTAAAGTCCTAAACATATTCACACCTTATCACCTCTCTAAAAAGACACAAAAAATTGAGATCTATGCAAACTGTTTTCAGAATACATTTCTTTTTTCCCCATGAACTTCCATAGTCCAACTCCAACTGAGTTTGGAGCTAGAGAAGGGTGTGCGAAATAGGCATAGAAAGAAGAGAGACGGACCACTACAATTCCAAGATCATTGTGGACCATGCGAGAAAGCTGTCCACTTTATTTATACAGAAGCAGTACAAGGCTTTCTTTTAGGGTCAATTTCACATAGCTTCAGGGCGGCACAATTTACGACTTCCTGAGACATGAATGAAGGAGGATTCTACATTCCTTGCTTATTTTGGCTGGCCAGCCCCCCACCTGCTCTCCTTAAGTCTGGGCTCTATCCTTGGTGCCGCCTGTGACAACCAGGTCCCTATCTTGAATTATGTATGGGTTAAAAAGTCTGGGGCCCTGGTTTATGGGGATTGGGGTCATTGACATTAGGTGGTCATTAGGCCTGCAAGCTCAGCTTTTAGGGTCACAGTAACAGGATAGCTTTTAGGGTCCCAGTAGCTATATTTTTTGTCATAGCAGTTTCAGCCCATACTGTCATCACTTCCATTAGTTTATAAAATTCTTATCAAGCCATTTCCCAGAAGGCATGCTACATGTCTGGGTCAGATTTCAGGGCAATGGGTAGGCACACAATAAGGTGTCCAGAAACGGCATGGGTTTCATTGTACTCCTGTGCACAGTCAAATGCCCACTCACCAAGACATTATCAATAACATTAACTCCCAAGCTCACGTTGGTTGCAAAAGCCATCTCACAGGGGCAAACAACAATGCCTCAAGAGATTACAGAATTCTTAGTGGGGTGGCTGAGTGTCCATGCAAAATGGGGGTGAGACTTCATCAAGGTGGTCAGAGAGAAATCCGCCGGGTCCTGCCATGCAGCGGGAAGCTCCTCGGGCCCTGCCAAACCGGGGAGCTGTTCTCTTCACACCTTCATGTTATTCACACCTACTGCATGTACCCCAGCAATGAACTTTAAGAAGACACCACATTTTCGTGGATCTGTAAGTTTTTGTGCCAGCATAAACTTTTCCTTAACTTAATTTTAGTACCCTCATGTATGTACATACATTTAATTGAATTAACAAAATTCCGCACAGCATTCAGATTTCCTTGTTCTGCACTCAAACTCCTTTCGGTGTTTTAGAAACCCAGCCAATACACTACACTCGGTTGCTGTATCTCCCCAGGCCGGTCACGACAATGACAGCTGCTGAGAGTTTCTGTGCCGATGCCCTTGACAGCCTTCAAGTCTTCCGTTGTGTGCTCCTCAATTGGGATTTGTCTGGAGTTTCCCTCACAATTAGACTGGTCGTGAGGTTTAAAAAGAAAGACCATTGAAGTGAAGTTCCTTTTTATGACATCTCGTCAATGATCCCTGCCATCAACATAACTCATCGTTATTGGTGTTGATCTGAAGCATTTAGGTTCACGTGGCGTTTGTAAGCCTTCTCTACCGTGGAGGGACTGTTCTTCTGCCTGTTCTGCACTTCCAGCAGGAAAATACTACGTGCAGCCCACAATCAGGAACGGGTGCATAAGCTTGCCTTTTTGGACAGTAGAATCTTTGGAAAGTCATTTCAAATTCGTTGCATTTAGAAGGTGCCTATTCTTGACCCCTGTATTTATTTATTTATACAGCATGTACAAATAGATACTTATTTTATGCTTTGGGTTATTGTTGTAGTCTACTATTACTTGGTTTTCCTGTTCAAGTCTTTTCAATTTTGCCAAGGAGGCGCACTCCTACTTGGTTCTCATGTTTCTTTGACTTATCTCTGGCATTCAGCACTGGAGCTGCTTCTGGCTGTTGATGGTGATACTGACTTGGCACTACCAAGTGCTGTGGGCTCATCTCATGTATTTCCTGCCCCAGGCCTTGCATCAGCTATTTGTCACCCTACCTGATTGTTTTTGTGAAACAATGGAAATAGAAAACAAGATCTGGCATGAGATGTGTTTATAATTATTTGGATACTGTTTCTTCTGGGTTTTCACTGCTGACAAAGCAAGTAATTAGTAAATGACTGTATATCACTATCTCCCTTGCCCATGTAGCCGTATGTACTTACATTAAGATAAACATAATTTCATAAGCAACACCTGAAATTCTAATCAATTATCCAAGAGATCACCCAAACTTTCTACCATGCTTCTCTGTAAACTTTCATTTACCTCAACAGGGAAAAATAGGACTCCTACATTCCACTAATCATTTGATCAATTGTTCTATTTTAGTTGACCGGTGCAGTGTTTTCAAAGTGGGTAACCTTTTATCAAGTAGATTACAACAGTCATATAGAATTTCATTTGCATTTAATCTTACAGTTTCCAAAGTGACTTATATCAGCAAGTTGGAGTTATTCAGTTGGTTTCAAATACATTCCTTCCTCATTCTGCATTCCATCCTGAAATTCCTCAAGAACCTAAATGATTTCTTGTTCTGCATTTTTCAGAACTGATTCTTTGTGCTATAAGGTTTCTACAAACGCTTGATATTCTGAGCAGTACTGTATATATAATATATAAAATCTAATATAATATATGATATGAATGCATAAACTAATACAGTGATACAGCACGATCTAATATATAATATGATACTGTTTGTATTATTTATATTAATAATGCCTTTTTAATATAACAATTTTATATAATGATATAACTATTATATAATATATAAATACATTATTTATACAATACTGCTTATTGAATATATAATATATAATACAGTATAGCATACCATTTCATCCTTATTTAAAGTTGCCTCCTTTACTTCAGGGACTGTCAACCTCTGACAACCACTGGTGTGCTTATGAGCTCTGAGCTTTTTCCACAAGTCTTCTAACTGGAATCATGCTATTCAGTCTCTTCACTCCACTTCTTTCAGTCAATGATTGAATGTTGAGATTTGTCCTTATCTTCATTTAACCTATTCATTTTAATCCCTGTATACTATTCCACTGTATAGATAAGCCATAGTTTGTTCCTTAAAAGGCATTTTCCAGTTTTAGGGAGTATGAATGAAGTTTCTAGAAATATGTGTGTATCATTATTTTGTACTTAACTTCTTGGGCTGGTTGGGCAAACATGTAGGAACACAAATGCTGGATCTGACAGACTATCTAATTTTCAAGCAAGGGCCAAAATGTCTTGTGAAGTTGTCATGTCATTTTTCAGTTCACCAGCAACAAATGAAAGTTTTTATTGCTCTGTATCCTTGCAAATATTTGGTAATGTCAAGTTTGGAATTTTAGGTATCCTAAAAGATGTATTTTTATATTTTTTATCTTTAATTTGTCTTTCCCTAATGAGAATAACACCATACAGAACCTGCTTGAAGGAGGTTTTTCATAATACATGACCATAATTCCTCATGAATGTCTTTCTAAACAAGAAAAGTCTGGGTACTGACACAATCAACAGAATGCTAAAGAGAGATGATAATTTAAACATGTCGTATCGGATGGGAACATGGGATGGAAAAAAGAATTTAAGCAAAAAATCAAGGAAAGAGGTGAATGGTAAGATTCATTCACACTACATTAGTATTATTTATTCCATAATAGTAATACATGTATTAAAATAAACATATATGCTAACACTACAGCAATAAGTGTGTGGCATCTAGAATGGCACTCATTTTGCAACTCTTCAGGAGACCTCAAAATTTTCTAGAACAAAGAACTTATTTTAAAATTCATGCCCTAAAAAGTCTCTCAAAATTAAAAGCAGATATAGTATCTGTGATAATGTATAGCAACTATGATTATAAAGTTATAACACTCTCCCTA
The DNA here is from genome assembly GCF_017591425.1 of Ochotona curzoniae. NCBI lineage: Eukaryota > Metazoa > Chordata > Mammalia > Lagomorpha > Ochotonidae > Ochotona > Ochotona curzoniae. The sequence continues at coordinate 27,070,040 of NW_024467115.1, read as the reverse complement.
TGCATATGATAGTGGCTTTTAATGGATCTTGAACTAAAATCTATAAAGGAAATAACGTTTGCAGCTTAGTATCAAGAATTTTTATACCACCATTAGCGAATAACTAATTTTCTTGTGCAACAATATTTTCCAAAGCTAGGCCAAACATTGCAAATACAGTCTTCCCCACTAGCACATTACCCTCGTAAAAGGGACTAGATTTCAGAATAACTTTGATAGCTTCAACTCTGACGAACATATACTTAATTACTCACAGTATTCTTTTCAGTGTAAGCACTTCATCTGAAAATTTTTGAAAATAAAAGATTTAGAATTGTAAATCTTCAGAGTAGACATCTGTCACTTCAGCGTCTGCCACTCCCAATAAATCCACACACGCAACTTCAGCTCCTTAATCGGGTATCAACTATTTCAGTGGACATCCTGGCACACTTCTTCAAATTACCGTATCACATTAAAAGAAAGGGCTTCTTAATCATTCAGTCAGCATATGTGTCACCCTTGACGGAAACAAATAACTTCTTTCTTGATGACTGATAAAGATGCACAAAGACACTTTCAAATGTTAAAATGAACACTAATATTTTGTAGCTCGTGATAGCAAACCAACTCAGGTTTTCTTAGCAGAGTGTTTCTTAAGAATACAATGAACACTGCCCAGCCCAAGGCACATGCATCCTTTCCAAATCTCATTTCAGAGAGTAATCTGTGGTCGACCAAGCAGAGAGAGAAAAAGAATCCTTGCATTAGAAGCAAGAACAAGGTTCTTACACATTTGTCTCTTGACAACATTTCATCTTAACACAAACAGATCACAACAGCTATTGCGCAAAATCGCTCTCTATTTGCTGCCACCATAGGATGCCATCGTCACCGTGACCGAGAAACCCGTCAATGACAAAGAAAGACTGTCCAATTGTACTGTCCAAACAGCATATACATGCAGAGTTTAGGGTTCTATTTGTGGATTTCTCTAATTCTTATTTATATCTGCTGCCCCCTGACTTCTGTAAAAATTCAACGAAATAAAGGCTTCAGCACAACTGAATTCAATTTCAGGAATCATTCAAAAGTAAGATTTATTATAAAGTAATTTTTAGAAACCACCTGTCTCCCTAAGGTGAGAGAAATACACATTGAGGACTGCATGTGTGCTGTCAGAGGCGCTGTCTGTCTCCATTGTGCGGAGCATCCATTCTGTTTTAAGTTAACGAGCCTTAATTCCATTTCCATGGGAAATTGGCGGGAACAAATTAGCCACTTCACTGAGACCTTTCAGAAACAAACACTTCACAATTGAGCACCATATTTTACAAAGTGTAGGTCCTTTCTATGGACACACTGATAAATATATCAGAATAATTCTTGAAGGTGATTTGGTTAATATTTTGTTACGACTTCTGGCTAAATTCCTTATCCTTAAAGATGTCCTTTCATAAGCTATTTTCCTCATCCAATACTGTAATGATTTAATTCTGTATGCAGGATAGTTAACCAAGACCAGAGGCAAATATTCTTGCTAATATTTTAAATGTCTTAAACTCACAATTTTAAAGAATCAGTGTGACTGCAGAGTATGATTTATCTTGCCTTGTAATTAAGCTATCCTGTGAAACATAGTAGAATATTCCAGCCTGGCTGATCCTCAGGGCCAGGAGAAGTCTCCCCAATCTCCTGCTTGGAAAGATCTTTAAAAAGAATAAATGACTTCAAAATCAATTATAAAACCATTGGCAGTGATATGAATAGCATCAAAATGAGTCCAACCTGTATGATTTAGGGCAAGCAAGTGAAACCATGCCACCCATATGTTAATGGTCTGTTTGTTTCTGCACCTGGGAAAATTTTCCACATCAGCCGCTTTCCTTTCAATAAGTTTAAAGCCAAGGCAAATACATCCTCTGCCTGATGAGATTCAGAAATGACAGTTTTGCTTCAAGGTCTCTTAACTAGGTATGCATGATATATTCTGAAGCAATGAGAATATTCATCTAAATTTACCACAGGGGAGTATATGAGCTTACAGTCACCTCACAAAACGAGGTTTTGACTTTCCAGATGAATAAATTAGGCTTCAGATCACTAGAGTCATCCAGATGGAAATAATGTCACTATAATACAAGCTTCCAATAAAAAAAAAACAGTGTTTTTTCATGGATAATAGGTTATTACAGAATGCTGACAATTAAGCAAAGAAAACCATAGGCAAGAATAGTAAATCAAAACCAGAAATTGCAAATTAAAATTGACATAAATGTTCTAAGGTTCTAAAACTTTGCTAAGACAATAAACAGACACTTGGAGACTATATCCCAAATAAGGGAGCTAGAGATGAATGAACTTTGGAGATATTGTGCAGAACCCAAATGTCATAGTTTTTTGGAATTGAAGCTGCAAAGTAAACAGAAAAAATTTGAAAACTTGAGCAAGCATTTCTGCAGAAATTACCAAGGCAATGGTTTACTGCAGGGTAATTAACCCGACTTGAAAGGTAGCTAGAGTATGCATGTTCACACCATTCATTGCTAGAACCATCCGAGTTTATACCCTGTGGACTATGGTTATGTGGTTAATCCAAGAAGTTTTTTGTTTGTTTGTTTGTTTAACAGTTAATCTTAATTCCTTACAAATAAAGAGACTATATAGGAAGTTACCTGGTAGAAATCGAATTAGCTATCTCTTGAGACTTCTCTTAATAACATTGCAAATAACCAATGCCTTTTTCCTTCATTGGTTGGCATACTGTCCTCAGAAGTATTCATTTTAAACAGTGGCATTTAGGCTTTGCATGCATTGTACTCACTGAACATTCCCTTAAATGTCACCATGCTATTTACTCATTTGCACTCATCTTGGAAAAAATGTGGACATAGCATACATCTACAGAAATCAGTCTTCCCATCAGCTTCCGAAAATCAAAGAAGAACTAGGCTATGGTATTGCCAAGAAGATTCCTGCTTGGAGACAGCAAAGAACTGAGATGATTGAGGATTTGGCTCGGATGGCCAGGACTCGAAGGTCAGAAAGACCTGTAACAGTTCAGTAAAGGAATTCAGTTGTGTGTCAGCAACCAAGTAGGTGGTTCCTACTAAGTTGATCCAAGCCAAGAGGATCAGATAGAGGGTAGCAATCACCAAGGCACAAAGTCTGGAACATGAACAGCTGGGAGCAGAGCTTGTGACAATATGGAGGAGTTCTGGGATAGTACTGCAATTTGGAGAAGGAGGTAAAGTTGGTAGAGAAGAGAGAGGCTATGACCAGGGGGCCCCGAGGGTTCACTAAATACCATTGCTTCTTGAATGGAGATCCACTAGGATCTTAGGACTGCTGGATGTGAGACAGGGAGGAAGTTCAAGGGTTCTGGTGATTGGTATGGAAGGAATGACAGGGAATGTTTAAGAAACAGGTGGGAAAGTCTGAGGATGTGGATATAGAAAGGGCTCCTTAACCATCACTTTTGGGCATTAACTTTAAAATCTACTTAAATAATTCATTGAGACTAGTAAAAATGCATACAAAAGACAATCATTTGAATAAAATAAGCTTACACTATCTTTATGACCTTAATTTTAGAAGAGGTTTGTAATCACACGTACCATGCTGTTTGTTTTAGCTAGAGCTCTTTGCTTTAAATACCAGACTGTGATTCATTTGACTTAATAAAGTTCAGAGAGAACAAAGTCTGGATTTTCATTACTAATTTCATTCAGTTTATAAGAGGAAAACCATCACCTAATTATAAACCTCCCATTTATTGGGAAGAACTTGGCTCGTGGCTAGTTATCACTGGCATTGGACAGCGTCATTTGTATAAGAGCATTACTTCAGAAATTCAATTCACTGCAATAATTGCTGCTTTTGCAGATTTACCAGGCAGCTTAATGTAAAATATATCAATAAACTTAGCAAAGTCTGGCAGTAAACAAAACACATATTCAGATGTCGCTGGGGTTAATAAGAATACATTTAGTTTATAAGGGAAACAAAGCAAATAAGGTTGTATTGTTTGTGTAGATAACTCCATAAAGTCACAAGTGGGTCAAAACAACCTCTTCCCTATGTTTTGTAAAATAATCATGAAAACAGAGGGGGGATATTTATAGAATAATATAGTGTTTGCATCTGTGTATCATTTAGCTCATCATAGTTAATTATTGTGTAAGAAGATACTATCCAGCTATGCTTCCAATGGGTAAGAATAGAAAGTGGAAAAACTCCTGCTTTTTTTTAAACCACTCAATTCACCCAAGTCAGTTCTGCTTCAAAGAGAAATAACTTGAAACTCTTCTTTCTTTCTCCTTTACTGTCACGTTAAGGCAAGGATAATGAGAAAGTGGGATAGAAATGAGTGCCTTTCTCATCTTGACTATGGACACAGAACATATCATCATCCTGAAACTGGGTTTCCGTGGCAGAAACCTTGCTGTCGAAGGACTCCAGGGATGGGCACGTGCCAGCAGAGCAGAAGCAAGCAAAAATCGTGTTTCAGATTCTCTTAATCCAGTAACATGCTGGCCATAGCACTTATGGAATAGCTTGAAGAGAAAATTTGGTGATTCCAAAATTCCTACTTTCTCCTGAAGGAACATGAGGCAAAATGTGAAAAAATCTTGTTCATCATTACATCTCACAGGAAGCTAACCAGATGTGAAATGGAAAATACTATCACTATTTTCAAAACTGAACTTTCATCAAGGGGTACATTCACAAAAGATCCAATGCAGTCCAAATCCCAACGCTGGTGTTATTCTGTTGATGTTCTGTTTGCTGTTGCTTTTGATATTTTTTATTATTGAAGTTTTCACAGCCAGATCCTGAGACCCCGGGGGCTGAGAAGAAGTCTCCTAAACATCAAGTAATCTTTGGGTCACACAAAAAGTGTAATTGCTCCTGTTATATGGCTCAGATAAAGAAAACAGAAGACAATATGAAGATTGCTATTTGCTAGGAATTGGAATATCATAGATACTGTAGAAAATGAATAGTCCACAGCTATTACAATGTTCCCCAGGTCTTCTGATATTATTCTTTCTTTTTAGTAAATAATTGAGTATAAAGACTGCATAGTTTAGACTTCAGTTACACATAACAATAATAAAAAAAAATCACCTCCCCAATTAATCAGCCTGAGTTACACTGTCCTACCAGACCTTGGATTAAGAAGTGGCCGATCACAATAGCTGTGTCTTTTAAAAAATACTTATTTAGTGACAGCTAGGATTTCATCACCCAAGTGCCATTTGGTGGATCAAGTTTATACCTTTTTGTGGAAAAGCTTCTTTATATAATGTTCTGATACCTTTTTAACTCTTCCTTAAGCTCCAGGAAGTCATGGCACCTGGTTTTTAAACAAAGCCCTTGTTCTCTGTCATTAATCCTTCCTAAGGGGATGAGTAAGAAATCCTTCTAATCACCAGGGTTGGTGCTACCCTATTGCAGAGCTATCAGATAGTCCCCTGCTGATCGCAGGAGAATAATTTCCATGGCCAGTTAGAAATGCAGAATAAACAACTCCATATAGGATGTCATGGATAAATTAAAAAAAACACTGCAGGAGAAGCAGAGACGGATTATTATTTTATTGCATTATAATCCATGGCCTCATTAGTTTGGATGGCAAGCTCATATAGTCATATTTTCATATCTCATTGCCGTTATAGGATAGGGAACTCGTGTCCCTTTTTATGGTCTGTGCAGGAATGAAGAAAGAATGTATCTGAACCCAACTTTTAAGCATGAAATACTGCGGCTGCCATAAAGCGTTGGAACTTTGTCATATTCACTAAGTGGAGCCATTTAAGTTAATCTGTTTCAACCTTTAGGCCCAGTGCTGAACATATTTATTTTCTTTGACCTCCCCGAATGTGTGACTTTTGACCAAGGATTCTTTTTGAGTTTATTTTCTTCTTATCTCAAAGAGCTCAGTGGGATTTTATAAAATAGAAACATGAAATGTGAGTGCACTGCATCAACAGCTCTTAGAGCCATTTCAGAAAAAGAAATGCGTACAGTTGGTAATAAAATTAAAATCCATTTTCACCGCATATTGTAAATTAGGCTCCACTGCAGATTGCTGATTTGTCTATCATGATACACAGAAAAAAAAATTGAAAACAAATTCTTCTTTTTATTCTTTTTGGTCCCTAGGGGGTAGAGTCCCACCAGCATCAATGCCATCTTTAATATTTATAGACACCTGTTAAGTGTCCAGCATTACTTCCCAGACACGTATATGATACTTAAAATTGCAATACGATAGCATGCTAAGTTTGTGCTAACATAAATGTAGTATATTATGCATATACACATAACGTATTAACACACATATCATATGCTTATTATCATTAATAAACTTCATATAATATAAAATTAATTCAATCTAATCACAGTGAGAAAGCTCTGTGCATTTGCCTGTGACCAAGGTGAATCTAACCCAAATATGCCGCCAGGAGTGTCCAGGCAGACTTCAGTCATGATGATACACACCCGCTTAAATAAAATAGAAAGATGTGTTCTTACATCTCAGAGGCAACATTAAATTTAAACCCCACAACAAAATTATTTTTTCATTGGCTGATGTTAGGACAAATAAAAAATCAGAAAATATGGAGCACATTGAGTGTATATTTTATATTGGCTTTTCTGCTGGCTGCTCAGCAACACAGAAACTGAATTTTCCCTTCTTATTAATTGAAAAAAAAAATCTTGTGAAGCCCAATGAGTATTTAAAGAATATTTGAGTGAATAAGAGAATTAGCATGTCTAAAATCCCATTAAAATAGGTCATTAAGATTTTTAAAGTTCAAAAATTAGACATTAGCGTCGGCATTTTGGTACATGCTAAGCTGCTGCTGACAATGCCAGCATTCCATATGGGCACTGGAGTCCAGATGCTCCATTTCTGCTCCAGCTCCCTGCTAATGCTCCTGGACTAGCAGAAAATGGCCCAAGTACTAAGGAGCCTGCCATTAAGATGGGAGATCCGGGTGGAATTCCTGCCTCCTGGAGTCGGGTTGGCCCAACCTTAGCGACTGAGTTCATTTGGGGAAATGAACTAATAAATGGAAGATTCTCTCTCCTTACCCTCTTCTCTCTCACACACATGCATATGTTCTGCCTTTCAAATAAGAAAACAAAGCACTAACAACAATAAAAAGTTGTCATATTTTTCCTTGAGTAGCTTGCATTTGCATAACAGAACTTACTGTTGGAGGAAGACGTTAGTTACTTTTAAGTTTTAATAGCAGCTATCGTACACTATGGGAAAAATTAAAATCTACCTCAATAGAAGATTTTTCCACTACAAAAGCCTATCATTCCTCAAAAACCTATTCACAGTGCTTTGCAAGGTACCAAGGCTTTGGAGCAACCTCTACTGCTTTTCCAGGCTGTGACAGAGAGCTGGATAGGAAGTGTCACAAGTGGGGAACAAAATGGTGCCCATCTGGGATCCCAGCATGTGCAAGGAGAGAATTTAGACATTGAGTCATTGCATCAGGCTCTCTATGAACTTTTCTTTTTTTTTTTTTACCTCATTTATTTATTTATTTATTTATTTATTTTTTATTGTTGCTTACATTGTATTATGTAGTACAGTTTTATAGGCGCTGGGGATTCCCCCCACCCCTCCCATACCCCTCCCCCCCATGGTGGATTCCTCCACCTTGTTGCATAACCATAGTTCAAGTTCAGTTGAGATTCATTGCTTGCAAACACATGCCTAGCATAAAGTTCAGCGTCTTATTGTCCAGATAAGTTCAGTGGCCTCTTGGGGAGACCTTCTATGGTCTGAGGATAGGTCTAACAGAGTAAAGATCCGGTCAGTTAAAAGCCCCAACAAGGCCTCAGTATCAATATACAACATTATGGAATTAATTGACATAGTAATGGGTAAACAATATGTTAAAAATAATGCAAGTTCGATTCTTCGAAACATCTGGGTTGAGACAGTATCAATGACAGGTTCAAAAAACAGACTTGTCTGGGTTTAGTAAGAGGTTGGGGCTAGCAATATGTATCAGCATGCCTGTGATAGTTAATGCCAGTGGCTGGGCACTAAATGATTAAGTGACGGAAGTGGATAGGAAAGAGAAGACAATACTAAGCCCTCAAATGCCTCCAAAGATGACAGATAAATACAACAAACAACAATACAATACTGACTACTATAAGATAAAATAGAACAAAAATTGGAATACAACAACGATCAAGCAGTAGTAAAACTGGAATCCTTGGGCACTGTTATTGGAACCCTTGGCCATTACTCGTGCAGAAGCCAGCACAGAAAGTAATTTAGAAGTACCTGTGAAAGTTAAGCATAGAATTACCACATGAACCAACAGCTCCATTCCATGTGTAAATCCATGTGCTCAGCAGCACTACTCATAATAGCCCAAAGATGGAAACCACCCAAACGTGTATCACACATGGACCGTGAAACAAAATATACCTTATTCAGTTACTTAAATACTATTAACCAATCAAAGAAGTGAAGTTCTGGCACATGCTAAAACATGGGTGAACCTTGACAATATTATGCCAAATAAAACAATTTAGAATTAAGTACAAAGATATTTCATGATTCCACTTATATGAGGTACCTAAAAAAGGCAATTTTATAGACAGAAAGTAAAATTGAAATTACTAACAGTAAGAAAATGGAAAAATGAGGAATCATTACTTGATAATGATGAAGTTTCCATTTTGAATGGTTAGGAAGTTTTGTAAGTAGACAATGGTCATTGTTATACAATCTTGTGAATGTCCTTAATGCCAAAGGTTTGCACATTTTTAAAAAATGGTTAAAATGGTGCACTGTTCCTAAGTTTTATTTATATTTGTGAGTCACAGACAGATTTCTCCCATGCAATGATTTGCTCCTGGACTGGACAAGGCCAACGTGGGAACCTGAAATCTAATCTAGATCTACAGAACAGTAATATAGGCAGGGGAAATCACTTGAACCATCACTACTGCTCCTACGTTGTGCATTACCACAGGCTAGAAAGGAGCGGAGTTGAGATTTAACTGTGGGTCCTGTGGTATGTGATGCAGGCATCCCAAGTTGTGTCTTAATGGCTAGGTCAAATATCCCACCCACATCATTCTGTCATGAGAGAGAGAGAGAGTGATGGCTAAGAAAAGAAGAAAAAAGAGCCAAAAGGGTGTGAGAATAGTCCTTTGTTGAAAAGAAAGCAATTGTTTAGGTGAGAGACTGCTGAGAGTTCATGTAAGACAAATGAGGATGAAAGGAAGTGGGTATATCCTAAATCTTACCTGTATATTACGAATCTAATCAAAATAGCTCCTACTCTGGGAAGATTCATTCAGTCCCACTAACCATAATCAACAGCATGAATCTCAGTATCATCGGGCACAGTCTGAATTATAACTAATTACTGCAGAATAACCCAAAACAAGAGAGACAGCCAAAAATACTGTGATCCAGACATAATTTTTACTGGGGCTAATGTTCATGCTTTTTTTCAGTGACCTCATAAGTATGGGATTAATCTATTTTAAAAGGAAATAGGGGACAAGGTGCTGATTGAAACTAATCAATCAAGTAGGGAGGTGATAGATGCAAGGCAGTCTTGTATGTGCTGCAGGCACATCTACAATGCAGGTTGAGAAGTGGTCATTTTATAGTTCATTACATATCTGTGGGATGTTATTTATTGTTTACTTGAGCAATAGCAATTGAAGTACAGGCCAATTCCTGGGAATTAATGACCCACTGGGAGGAGGCCATTACCTCCAGACATTAACCCGTCAGCTCAGTTTCTCTAGGAAAATCTCTGAAGAACTGTTTGTTCTTTGCTCCTTGTCACCATATATTTTAAAAATATTAAATATCCCACTGATGTAAAGTCATTGAACTATACCAAATCCTAAACGGGTTAATAGTTTCCTTAGGGTAATAGGGGAGGAAGGATACAAAAACTACCTCTTGAAGATCTTTCTGAGTTCATGTTACTATAGAACAGAAAAGTGTAGGAGAAATGTCCCACAGGATCTACTCTGGCAACCAAGACAGTAATTTATCTATTTTCATGACTTTCAGAATCCTGAACATCTCCAATTCAGAGTGTAAACCTCCTCATGATTCCAATGACTATACGCAGGCAAATAATCAAACAAAGGTTAACAAAACAAATGTGATTAAAATATGTGTCTAATTATGAGAGAAGCTTGTAAGCTGTCAGTCTGAAATAACTCTTAGAGTTTATTTCTAAAAGTGACACTCTGCCTTCCCATTACATATTCCAAAGCAATGCAGTATGACTGGCTTTAGTGCTTTCTATGCAAAGTAAATTCCTAAGCACTGGCATGACAAGTGTCCAGAAAGCATCGAAGTTGGAAACATCCTCAGAGATGCCCAAGAGCAGCTGCTTAAAGACAAAGAGATCTAATTTAGTTGCCTTTATTATAAATACATTCATGCTGTTCCTCAGTAATACACATATGCATGAAAGACCTCCAAAAATTAATGAAAATAAAATTAAAGCATAAGTGTACGTGAGTACAAAAAACTGTTGGTGTTTTTATATAGCTTCCACAAAAACACATTTTTTTTAGCTTTCTCAATACCTCCAGAGTATAATGGAGCTAAAATTTTTTATACTCACATCAACCTAAAGTTTCCACAAAGTTTTCAAAGTACACTCGTGAACTTGGAAAAAATATTCTTCTAAAAATATTCTTAGTAGAGCTAAACATTTTTCCAAGCTAAGCTAAATATTCTTCTAAGACCTACCATAGTTGTGAGTTGTTTAATCTCATGATCCATTAGAGTTCGAGTATTGCAATTCTTATCCCTATTTCACAGATGAGGAAACTGAGGAACAAAGAAATTAAACAGCTTAACTATGTTACCTAGTTGCTGAACTCTGAAGTCCTGATAATCGGGCCTTCTAGCGTTTGCCTTTATCCTCGAGGCTAAGGGGGATTAGGCAGGAGCTCATCCTGTTATCAGTCCTTCTGTCCCCAGTACTTGTTCTGATACTGCAAAAACACAACGTGCTGTAACCTGTAAATAATGCTTATTGTATGGCAGTGCTCTAAATGTCCTTTAATCTAACTCGCTGCATCCTCATAATAACTGTATTAGTTATCATCAGCATCTGCAATGACAGAGAGGGAAATGAAGGCAGGGTGGAACTAGGTAGTGTGGCACAAACCACAAGGCTGGGAAATTTTGTGGATTTATGCTCAGTTTGGCCTCAGAGTGTGTGAACTTACTATTTTCAGCTATCCATCTTTCCCAAAGTCCTAAAAACTTAAACTGATGATCCTTGCATATCATCTCGCATCTCTTCCTTCTTTCATTTCCCAAGTAATGCCCATATACTCTGCAGGCCTCTCATTACCAACACACACAAAAGGAGGAGCGGGGTAGCATTCCTACAGCCTCTCAGGATATTTAAACTACTACATTCATGGGCAAGGATTTAATGTGCTTGTCAGGTAGAGGTGGGACAAAGGAAGGAGAGTGGAGCTGGGAGACAAGAAAGTGAGGAAAGAAAAGAACTATTGGTATCTCCAGCTCAGATAATGAGTTAACATTTATTTATTAAAATCTTACCCTAGCATAGCCTGGTATGTATAAACATTATGCTTACATAGACTATTGCAGGTGTTTGCATGACAACCTTTGGAATAGAAAATCTTGCAATCTCAATTCACAGGTGAGAAAATGGAGGTTTGGACAGGCAAATGAAGTGGTCACTCTTCCAGAGCTAGAAAGTGGCAGAGTCAAGATTTCCACCTCATCATCTGACTCTAGCTTCAGCAGCAATGTGCACTTGGCATCCGGGCATGCAGTCAAGACTCAGGGCTGCTCAGCGAGTCTGTGAGCTTGACACACTCTGACTGACATGTGTAAGCATAACATGATCAAATGTGCTTCTCAAGACCCCCTCCTCCCTTACTTCACTTCTGAAACATGCCAAAATTGTTGGGGAGGGAATTGTGCTCTCATAGCTTTGTTTAAGAACTTCATTTGGAGCTTCTCTCTCTTCATATGTTAAGGCTTTGGTGAGATGAAAGCAATCATACAAATTGGTTGTTCCTATGCCCAGGCCAATCCTATTTTTAATCATGTGTGAACAGGAAGAGGTGAAAACAGTTCCATCTAAATCCAAGACAAAATCACAAATCACAAAGCAGTTTTAATTAAGCCCTTATTGTATGTGAGGCACTTAAAACATATGATTCATTCAATTCTTCCTCAATGGACTGAATGTGAGTGGGTTTCCCAAATTCACGTGTTGTAGTCCTAACTTCCCATGCTAGCTCCTAGTAGTCGGAAATGGAATGGTTGAGAGGTTATCATGTCATATGGGTTTTCCCCGTAAGAATGAGACTAATGCTCTCACAAATGCTCCCACACTTTTGCCATATGAGGACACAGGGAGAAGCCAGCCATCAGTGAACCAGGAGGAGGGTCCTTGGCAGATAGTGGCACCTTGAGCCTGCAGAAATCTGTTGCAAATCTGTTGTTTATGAGCCACTGCACAGTTGGGACTTTGTTAGAGCAGCCCATAGTGACTGAGCATTGCTCAAGGCATCTCACAATTCTTTTTTTCTCTTCATGATGAGACAAGTAAGACGCAGAGTGACTTGTTCAAATTGAGCCATCTGTATCTAGTGGGGCTTTTCTCAAACTCAGCAATTCTTTCTGGACATCTGAGTGATGGGGAATAAAGGAAGAATGGGTCTGTTCAGAATTAGAAAATGAATTGCTGTAAAACACAGTTCATTGACACTTATACACTGTGCATTCCCAGATATTCACATGTGGAATCCATCTACTAAAATGCATATTAGAAGGGGAAGGCATTGTTTAGTGAAGATGTGGCTTGAGCTTGGATTCTGTATCAGAATGCCTATATTGGAATCCCAGCTCTGTCTGATTCCATATTATTGCTAACATGCACCAAGGGAATCAGTGGTGACATCATAGGTAATTGGGTTCCTGTCACCCATATGGGAGCGATGGACTGAGATCCAGGTTTCTGGCTTCAGCCTAGGCCAGCCATCCATGTCTGATGGTATTTGGAGAGCAAACCAACGGACAAAGATCCCTGTCAATTGTGCTCTCTCTCTCTCTCTCAGTCTCTGTGTGTGTATATGCGTGTGTGTGTGTGTGTGTGTGTGTGTTTTAAAAGTAAATAGAATAATATATACTTTTAAAAACATATACATTTATTGCAACCATGGCACAGAAGCTAAAGTATTGAAGAGTGAGATATTCCAGGGTAATGGTAGAAATAACCATTGGTGGAAGTACTTGGTTTGCACTTCCCAGTTCATTTCACAAAGACACTGCTGCATGACCCAGCAGGTCTCCCATGGATGACCCCTGTATATTTGAGTATCTTCCTATTTCAGTGGATGCAAACATAGCATGTGAACACTCAATGCTTTCCTGCCTCCTGGGTTGCTTGTATGCGCCAACTTGTAGCTTAGATATGGCTAGTGCCTGAATTATTCTCCCCCAAATTCCCATGGCTAAACATAAGTGCCCAGCATCTCAATGTGACTGCACTGGGAGGTAGTCTTTAACAAGGTGATACACTTAAAATGGGCGCCCGAGGATGGGCTTAAATCTAATCTGATTGGTTTCTACATAAGAAGAGGAAATCTGGCCCATAGAGACACCAGCAGTACAGGAACAGAGCAGAAACTGCATGAGGAACCAGCAAGAGGACAGCTGTCTGCAAGTAGAGGACTGAGGCCTGGAACACTTCCTTCGATAGTGACCCCTGCAGAAACCAAAGCTGCCATTATCTCGATCTTGGACTCCCAGCCTCTAGAATGTGCAAATGCAATGTCTGCTGCTCAAACCGCCCAATCTGTAGTATTCTGCTGTGACACTGTGCACCAACTAATACAGACATCAAATTTAATAGTCTCCATGCTGCTTTTATAATGGCAATCCAGAGTTGAAGCATGTAAGGTCAGTATGAAATCTTTTTAAATACTTTGAAATGTGATTGAGAAAGCAAGAAAGACAGACAGAGAGAGCTAGAGACAGAGACAGAGAGAGCCTTCTCTGCCCTTTCTTGAAGTTTTGAGTAAGCCGTTTGCTCACTTGACTTCTAAAAAGTTCTATGGATACTTCCTGTCTCATTTGCTATAGATGAGCTTTTCCCCTCAGGAAGGTTTTTAAATTAAGTACCTTTGCACATTGCCTGGAGTATTCCCAAATAATGTATTTGACATTTCGATGCAAATTGCAAGTGAATATTTGGTAGTGCATCCCACATCCCAGAACTCAATTACTGCTTTGCAAAGGATAACAGGGACCCACAATGAGTGGGTATGCAATTAGCTTGGGCTTCTCAGGCCCTGTTACAAAAGAGAATACAGACTACGTTTCTCAGAACAAGAGGTTTGAACATCTGAGTCAAGTGTTTGTTGTGTGCTTGGTTTGTGGTAGGGGCATGCATGCAGCATTTTAATACACCCATTACAATCTTAGAGGCATTGGGACTGTGTGAATTTCATTTGACCTTGGAGTTACGTTAACTAGAAATAAACTACCATTTTTCTTTAAGGAAAAAAAAATAATGACATTGATGGTGGATGCTCCATTGCTTATTTTTCATTTTTTTACTAAACACAACGCTGAAGAGGAAGATGTTAAGGATCTAGGGATGAGATGGAGTTAATGATCAAGAAACTGATGGCCAGACAGAAGTAGCTATGCTCTAACTGACCCTGTCCAAACTCAAGTTGAAATTTAGTTCCCCTTTGAGGCATCAAGAGCTGGTAGCTTTCAGAGCCTGTCAGGTCATTAGGGTTCTGCCTTCATGAGTGGATGAGTCCGGTCACAGACTAATGGGCTACCTTGAGCATGAGTCTGTTACAAAAAATCAGTTTGTTCTGTCTTCTAAGTGCCCCTAATGCCATGTGCTGCCCTGTGCCACTGAGGGAATCTACACAGTCCCCACCAGCAAGAGGAGCCTCACCAGATGAAGTGCTTTGACCTTAGGTCTCCCCAGCTGGGATGTGACTAAAGCTTTATTCTTTATAACTGACTCACTCTGAGGGGACCCAGTTATAACATCACAAAGGAGACTGAGGCAGAAACCTGGCTTTGGCTCTACCTTGAAATGTAACTCGATTTTAGACAACGCAGGTATTGACAGGTGATGAGAAATTTCACATTGACTTATCCTGTCCAAGCAGCCTGGATCTGAGAGCTCTGCTGACACCTGGCACCGCAGGAGGTGGGAGGGAAGATGATGAGTACACTGGCCTTACCTCTAAGACAGTTACAATCCAACCGATATTGTCACCACAGGAATCTGCTCATTTGCTAGCAACAGATTTCATCCTACTTGAAACACAAAACAAGGAAGAGGCAGAGGAAGAATGTGAGATGGTTTACAAGCTATGATTAGGAGGAACTTCATTCCTTTTCACAACAGGGGAGGATGCTGTCCTCAGGCACATGGAACAACAGCGAAAGGATGCTGGGGGGAGGAGAGGCAAGGAGGGGAGGGAGGTGCAGTCAACATTCACTCACGTTATGTATTCTGGGCAAACCTACTGTTCATCATGCATGTGGGAAAGCGTGTGAGAGCAATTAGAACAGACAGCATCCTTACAGATGTTTTGCACGTAGCTGCCAAAGAAAGCATCCTTCAAATCTCAACCTATCATTTCCCATTGCTCCTAGAAGCACCAGGCACCATTCAGTGGGCCTGATTTATCCTCAAGGTACTTATTTGGTAAAAGGTCATAAAAGAAAAAAAGGTTAGTCACAGTTTTCCCCAAGAAAGAGCTGCTATTTTAAAATAATTTCTGAGTATAAGAAAAATATTCACCCTCATTCTAAAAGCCTATGATTTATATTACATGTTTTTTATAATCTTTGTTGAATGAACTTGATTTCAGTAGCAAACACAAGTGAATAACTAGCATTATTTCCATTACCTAAAATGTACACAAGCTAGTTCCTGAGATTTGAACATCTCTGCCCAGTGTATTAAATTCTAGTAAGATTTGAACTTGATTATCTCAACCTTTATTACAAAAAAGCACTTACAATTCATAAATATTTAACGTTTAAACCAGAAAGGAGGGAAGAAGGAAAAAGAGGCAAATATCATTGTGTTATTTAAATTAAAATCTGAATTATCTTAGCATTAAATTGTCCTTTAATTTCTTTTTTTTTTTCCTTTTTTTTTTTTATTTATTGTTGCTTACATTGTATTATGTAGTACAGTTTTATAGGCGCTGGGGATTCCCCCCACCCCTCCCATACCCCTCCCCCCATGGTGGATTCTTCCACCTTGTTGCATAACCATAGTTCAAGTTCAGTTGAGATTCATTGCTTGCAAACACATGCCTAGCATAAAGTTCAGCGTCTTATTGTCCAGATAAGTTCAGTGGCCTCTTGGGGAGACCTTCTATGGTCTGAGGATAGGTCTAACAGAGTAAAGATCTGGTCAGTTAAAAGCCCCAACAAGGCCTCAGTATCATTATACAACATTATGGAATTAATTGACATAGTATTGGGTAAACAATATGTTAAAAATAATGCAAGTTCCATTCTTCGAAACATCTGGGTTGAGACAGTATCAATGACAGGTCCAAATGGCAAACAAACATATGAAAAAAATGTTCCAGCTCCCTAGCAATAAGGGAAATCCAAATTAAATTGTCCTTTAATTTCAAACCTACTCTGCTTGGATAGATTCCATTTACAAAAACAAAGCAAGAATCCCTGAGTAGCCAACAAATTGGAGATTTTTTAAAATTCCCATGGTAGCCCCATTTCATATCAGAATTAGAATTAATATTGCCATAAATGATAGTCCATTAAGTATTTTTGATTTTATGGTTGACTCAATTTTTCAATTCATGGCAAAGACTCAAACATCTTCACTCAGCACTCTCATGGTTTAAATCATGCTGACAGTCCTCCATTATGGTGGGCTGAGCAGAAACTGTCCTTTTGAGAAGCTGCACTCCCTATATCCTTAATCTCTTTCCTTATATGGGAAAGGAGATTCACTTTTACTGAATTGCCTCAATCTAAATCAAGACCAGATATTTAAAAAAAAAAAAATGAGGTAAAGTTGATGGTAATGGAAGGCAACAGTGAGCAAGATAACCCCAAAAGGCAGCTAATCCAAAATGTGTTTAGCTTTGGCTAGCTGGAGATTTCCAGTGGATAAGCTGGGAGCTGATCATATCATAATCCCCAGCTACAGACGCATGCATTTCTCTTTCAATCTTAAAATCATCTCTTGGTTCCAACTAAGAAACTAAAGTACAGCCGGTAAGCATTTAGCCTATTCCCAAAGAGTGTATCAAATCTACAGCTCCATCCAAGGCTGCGGATCAATGACAAGGTGTTGGTTACTCTAATGGTTTCTCGTCCTCAAGTGCCACAGGATTCACTCCCACTGCCTGTGCAGTTTACTCTTCTATAGCATGGGAAGTAGGCCGAAGACAGGCAAAGTATCACTTCCACTTCCACATAAGGAGACAAAGAAAAATAGATACATACTGGTCAAATAGGACAAGCCCATTCTAATTCACTGATCTCTTGAAGATGGAAAACGCAAGGTTAAGGGTGGTAAATAAGAATTTTGCAAAGATAAGTGAATCGCTATTACTATAACATTTTCATTGGGACCATGGGACTGCATTCCTAGCATAAATCTTTAAAAGATTATAAAGATGCTATCTTCTGGCAAAAGAAAATAGACCTGTACAAATGATTATAATTTATTAATCTTGTTTTCTCTCCCCAAAATAAAAAAAAAAAACCAGGAAGGTGACATTAGACTTGAGTCTGCTATCACTGAGAAATAATTGTCTGATGTGTGTGTTTGGGAAAAAGACATAATTGAATTAAACGCCTTATGAAAGTTTAAAATTTGTACACTTATTTCAAGAAGGGAGATCAACATGAAGAGATGAGGAATTGAATTATAGGGAACTAGAGGTGTTCTGGGGTGCTTGGTCACCCTGCTTTTAGAGGGTTAATCGTGGCTAACACACCCAGCACCCATAAAGGATCCCGGACAGTCTCTGCCCAGTATGTGTGTAAATTCATTTCCTCCTCTCAAGGACTCAATCTATTAGGATACCCACTTTCCAGTGATGAGCTTCGAGGCATAATATGTTTAAGTGGCTTGCCCAAAAGAACACAGCTATTATTAATCTGGGAAACAAGAATGAGAACACAGCCTGACCCCGAGGTCTCCCATTCACTTTCAGCAACAGTCCCTTCTTAGCTGATACGTTTGGAACAAAACTGAATATATCTGTACATGGTTTACACGCGGTATTTTATTTGCTTGTTTGGCCGTTGGTAATCTTCAGCACATAAGTAGAACACTAAGAAAACAATATTCTACACAAGAGCGGTTAGCCTCCTAGCATGAGGAAACCCTGTCTTATGCCCGCTTCCAGGGTTGGTGGGGAGAATAACAGGGGCACTTTATGAAAGCTACTTAGCAGTGTTTGGAGTACAGTAAGAGTTCAAATTATTATTGTTCTGCTGTTATGAGTACTATTCTTTGAACACTTGTCAATGCTGAATAACAAAAAGATACAGGTCTACCTAGATCTTATATGCTTTCAATAAAAATGGCATTCGTTTTACCATTTTGCAACTGTAACCAAATAATTTAACTTATAATTTAATCTCTCACTAACTTTTTTATCCAAGTAGCAAATGCCTATACTGTAATCAAGCAATGTTCAGTGTCTTATAACACTGTGACCACTTTCCTCTGCCAGCTCCAAATGCCTGTGCCATTTATCTCCACTTTCCTAAATAAAATGAGGAAACTTCTACTTGACTAATTCACATTAGACAGTGGATGCTGTGGACCACTCCGGCCGCTCTCTATTAAGACAGAGGTGCCCATTTCCCAAGCTGCTGTGGCTGTCTGCTGTCTGTTAGCTAGGTGAATGAGAATAGCCTTGACTTGGAAAAAGGGCCACCTTGCCCTGTACTGCCCTTTCTGGCTTAGCTCAGGTTGCTATAACAAAATACCATCGACAGACACTTTTCTCTCCCTTTCCAAGTTCAAAAGTGCCAGTGGACTTAGCTCCTGGGAGGAACGTCCTGTCCCGTTAGTTTGTAAATGGCTGTCCTCCTTTTGTGCACTCCCCCAGCACACAGGGAGAACTGCTGGAGGCCTTGCTCTTTGGATTACAGCATTAATTCCATCAGGAAGGTTTTATCCTCACAAGCTCATCTAGCTCTGGTTCTCTCCGCAAGGATCCTTCCAAACACCACTGCATGGGGGTTAAAGAGTTCACAATACGAATTGGGGGAAGCACGAACATTCATTCTGTAGCACCCCCACCCCCATATCCTCTAGATGAGTGGAGCAGTGGCTTAAGGAGATGCAGCAACCTGGCTCTCTTGAATGGAGGTGGTACCACTCCACAAGTTATCTCAACTGCAGAGTGAGATTTTTGCTGACTTCTCATCACCTTTAAAATTCAGCTCCTTTCTCTGCCCAAGCTCATGTCCTCATCTTCCACAGGTGTGGATCCTAAACTCTCTCCAGGGAACTACCTGCATGGAGTGTGTTTCACTGCAAAGCTGATCTAACATACTGTTCGGGATGACCCATCACGGCAGTGAATTTAGCACACGCTTCCCTTCTAACATTCTTAAGATAACTTTATCACAAGAATTGATTAACTTAATGATCATGGCTTAGATCACTATAAAAACAAAATAGACTTCATTGCTGAGCCCTTGATTATCATTCCTTTCCCATACAAACTTTTCTTGATCTTAGAGTTAATGAAACTATTATTTGTTCATTAACTTGATTTCTGTAAGCATTACTTTCTACTAAGCTATCAAGTGTGGCAAGAAATTCTGTAAACTGCAGATGCAATAAATACTCCCTCCAGTTCTTGGGTACGTCTCTCCTGCAGCCCGCTGCTCTCTGCTGTTTAGACATCATCCTGACGATTCCCTTTATCATTCTTTTGCTAGATTCTTTATTTCCAAAGCCTCATTCATGCATTGCTATTGGCTTATTCCTTGGTTGTGCTGTAGTATGTTCTTCAGCAACTTCTTCTTAAAATGGAAGGCATATCATTTATATCAGTTATTCTCCATTCATCTATGATAATTGGCTTCTTAGATTGAACCTATATTTTTTTGTTTCTCATCTGTAATCTTTCTACTTTCTACAATTTGCTATTCATATTTTATGTTCCCCTCATTTTATTCTTTCGTTATCTCTCTTCTGCTGATCAAGTTTCAACGTTTAGGTTTCTTTGTTGAAGACTTATTTCTATTTGAAGAGCAGAAAGCTGGAGTCAAGATTCTGAAGGACTATATTATTGTAAAATACAGGGGGCAATGGGAAGGAGAAAAAAGGAGAGGGGACGAAATGAGGAGAAAGAGGGAAAGCCCTATGCCTACAAAACTGTGTAATGGAAAATAAGTATAAAAAAAGAAGGCTGAGTTATGGAGAGGCAATACAAAGAGATCTTGCGTCTAAAAATGACTGCAGCTGCCAGCAGAAATCAGTCAGTCTGAAGTCAAGAGCCAGAAGCTTTATCCAAGTCACCCAGGCGAGTGAAGGCACCCAAGGACCTTAAGCAGGAAGCTGGATCAGAAATGGAGCAGCTGGGATGTGAACCATTGCCCCTGTGGGCTGCTGGAACCTTAGGCAGCGGCTTAGCCCTTGTGTTTTTTCAGAGTTCCCTGCTCTATTATGGACCTACTACTCAGATATCCATAGATAATAAGGATTTTGTTTTTCTTTTGACCCCTGAAAAATTCAGTTTCCTGTTGGTAATCTACCTCTCTCTCAATTTGAGGGTATCCTAAAACATTAGGTATTTTGTTTTATTTTTCCTTAATATTTGCAATTGATGTCTTCCTTTCCTATGTTTCTTCAGAGGAAATAGTTTCAGCATCCTCTAAGCAGAGCAAGTTGGGAAATGTCTGATTGCACCTGTTCGTGCAGCCTTTCCACTATGCTATTCTTTCCAGTCCCATGCAAGATTTCCTCTGCTGCCTTCTACCTGGTTCACTCTGTGCATTAACATCTTTTGGGTTTTGCTCATGCTCTTTAGCTGAGTTTGGGGAGGGAGAACAGTGCAAGTGCGGGCATACTGTCATGTTAAGGAGAAGCTGTTATATGCTATACCTGTGAAATCTAAACATGCACTTCTTTTTCCTAGAGCTTCATGTTGAAGAAATTTTTAAAATAATCTAGTCACTCCATGAAATAAGCACCTTCAGTCCCTGAATTTCAAGGAAATGGGTCAACAAGATACAGCATACATACTTTGCTGGGGCTTTTAAATGACCGGGATTTTACTCTGTTAGCTCTACCCTCAGACCAGAGAAGGTCTCCCCAAGAAGCCGTTGAATTTATATGGACAATAAGATGCTGGACTCTAAGCTAGGTATATGCTTGCAATGAAGGAATCTCAACTGAACTTGAACTGTGGTTATGCAGCAAGGGGAAGGAATCCACCATGGGGGGAGGTTTGTGGGAGGGGTGGGGAGGAATCTCAGTGCCTATAAAACTGTGTCACATAATACAATGTTACTAACAATAAAAAAAGAAAAAAAACAAGACATAGCACATATCCAAAGC
This sequence comes from Ochotona curzoniae, assembly GCF_017591425.1. Classification (NCBI taxonomy): domain Eukaryota; kingdom Metazoa; phylum Chordata; class Mammalia; order Lagomorpha; family Ochotonidae; genus Ochotona; species Ochotona curzoniae. Next base: position 27,048,426 of record NW_024467115.1, on the reverse strand, counting down.
AGAAAAAGAAGAAATAGACTTAAAAGTTAGCAGGTCATATTTTTATGATAAAATATACGTGAATATACCTCTTTTGTAAAGCCATTTGGTAAAGTACAGTACACAAGCAAAATTACACACTAGACATTTTGTGACTAGCCTAGAACCCAAAGCCCAGAATCCTGACATGCCCTGTAACTATTCAGTCAATTTTCTCCAGAGAAATAAAGATTCTAGACTAGGAGTCCTACTGTTTTTGCTCAAGCTCAATGCTGACAATCAGGATAATTATATAAACCACTATACATAGAATGAGACAGCAAAAATCCAATGTCTCCATCAGAAGGAATCAGCAAATAATTTAATGAGCATAGTTCCACAATTAAATTGTATTACGCACAAGATATAATTACAGAAAACAAGACACTGAAATACAGTCTTAAATTTTGCTCAAAATATGATGCTGCGTTTTGATATGTAACAAAAATAGGTTTAAGCAAAACTCAGGTGGAGGGGCTGGAGAAGATGGGATGGATGTGCGATGCTGGAGCCACGGCTTTGAGTGACTACTCTTCCAGGCAGGATGATTTTGACACATTGCTGAAACTTCTAGCCCTTCAGTAATGATGTGGCAATACATCCGCATGCATTGGGGTGTGAGAGAACATCCCAACACTACACTGAGTGTTAAATGTTATCATCAGGTCCAGAAATTATTTCAGTAAATAACATCTGGTGAATAATCATCCTGTACTGAAGCCGCAAAGGCTGAGCTATTTTTGGAGAAGAGCAAATGCAAACTTCATATCTGTTTAAGAATTCAAGAATCATGCTAGAAGTGGAATGCTGCTAGATGGACGATGAGGGAGGCATACTCTATAATCGCAGGCTTCATTTTCCACTAATCAGGACATTCAACCAGTGTGAAGCAGAAGGACCACGGATACACAGGAGTCTAAACAAGGCTAAAAGCAGCAGTCATATCGAAGGTGTCCATTTCATTAGCAAGGAAGAAGGGGACCGTAGGAGGACACGGGGCAGGGGGAGCATGGTTATTATTTTTTAGAAATATATCTATGAAATCTTCTCTCTTTATAGGAATAAAACTTTTAGTTTTTTTTTTTAAAGCATTGTCCTGCACGCACACATGCAAAAGCTTCACCCAGCCTGGCTTCTCTGCTTCTCAGATTTATGCCTTCTTTATCACCCCAGAGCAAAGCCTATTATGGAAGCTGAGATAATATACGAAGCTATGGAACTCTACATAGTCACAGTCAGAAATTTGCAGCTCAATCCATAAATACCAGTTAATGTACCTGAAGTATTCACAGAATCTGTCTCTACTTTGTATTATACATGAGGACCACTTTTAATTAACTTTCTTCCCATTTTAGCCCTCTGCCCAGTTGGGACCTATAGACTCTCTTTTGTATAAAAGCAGTTGAATGAGCTGCTGTATTTTTAAAATGAACAAATTAACGTAGTTCACATATGTGTGTGTATCCAAATCAGCAATCAAATGAGGCACTCAATTCAAGTGCAAATCTAAACATGTTCCAAATAATTTCAGTAATCAACATGTAGAATATTCTAATGCAATATTTCAAAATCACCATTAAAAAAACCCTTGTATGACATAACTAAAAATGATATAATCAAATAGGCTCTTAAACAGAAAGAGGGCATTTTCCTAGGAAAAACTAAGAAGATATGAATAAACTGTAGATTTTTTAAAAATCTATGGTGAACACAAAAAAAAATCTATGGTGAACACAATGTTGTGATTTTAAATAAAGGCACTTTGTAACACTGATGTTCATTTTTGCATCAGTCTCCAGTGGAATTGGAGGTTTCTGGAGCATGCCTGCATATGTATCAAGGTTTTCTTGTTCTGGTTTATGTTCAAAAAGTAAATAGAAAAGGGACTACAATCTGCAAAATACTGTAATTTGCTGAATTTTACCAATGCATGCTATGAGAAAACTTCAAAATACTTGTGAATAACAAAATATAGGTGCTAGCACAATGGCATAGCCAGCTAATCCATAGTGTCCAGTGCCAGCATGCCTGGTTCCTGTTCCAACTGCCCCCACTTTCACTCTAGCTCATTAGTTATAGCCTGGGAGAGAAGCTTACATTGGCCTAAGGCCATGGGCTCCTGCATCAAAGTAGGAGGCCCAGAAGAAGCTCCTGGCTTCAGACTGTCTTGACTCTAGCTATTGTAGCCATTTAAAGAGTAAACCAGTGGGTCAAAGATGTGTGTGTGTGTGTGTGTGTGTGTGTGTGTGTGTGTCTCCTTATCTCTCAGTAAAATCTGCCTTTCAAAATAAATACATCTTTCAAAAAATGAATTGAAGTATAGTTTGAAGGTTAAATTTGGTGTCAGTGCTGTGGAGCAGTGGGTTAAGGTGGTGATATTTCCAGTCCAGTTTCCTACTAAATGCACCTGGGAAACCAGTAAAAGATAGCCTGAGTGTCCAGGCTCTTGCCTCTCGGATGGGAGACCCTGAGGTAGTCCTGGGCGTCTCGCTTTGGCTTTGCCCAGTCCTGGGTGTTGTGGGCATTCAATTACTGATTGGATAGAGGTCTACAGATATATTGAAGCTTCTCAAACAATATTTAAATTGTAGCAAATCAGAGACTTACTTAAGCCACATAGTTCTTCATCCCTGCCTACCCTGTCTCCTTTGCCTATATTTTTCGATCATCTCAAGAGTGAAAAATAGACTCTGGCTAGTTGGATTACTGAATTTGTTAACTATGTCAATACTCCTTTTTCACAAAGTTCCTATACTACTAAGCATCGTGGCATTTTCCAAGAGAGTCAGAAATACAATCAAGTGGATCCTGTAGGCTCTTGAATTATTGCTGACGTATTAGTCATGGTGTACTTTCATACAAAGGTGTCAATACCCAAAGGTACATCTTAACTGTCCAAGGCTATTAGGCAGATGGTAGTGTAAGGCAGATTTGACATTTCAATGAAGCACTTTGCCATCAATATGCTCTGGTTCCAAGGCAGAGCTAAGTTACATCTGCATCATTACTTCCCAGCCCAGGATATGGAAAATGATCCATGAATCTATGTAGCTTCATGTTTAGTTTCTGGTTCTCACTCTCTCTGTTTACCTGCAAAATTGAATTCTGCTTATGTAGCTGAGCTATCTAGAAAGGTTAAATGTAGCATTTTAAATTTCTATAACTTAGACTATATTTTATGCAGCATACTCCCAGAAAAGAATATAGTAATGGAACATAAATGAGTTTATACTCCACTAAGGAAGAATTTTCATTTGAGAACCCACATACTTTGTAGAGTATCATCTTGGGGAAAACGAAATTTCATTTGAAGTTGCTGTTTTTCAAACTCCATTTGTGCTTTGATGTCAAAGAAAGATTACACTAGCGTCTTGGAAATAATCCACATGCAATACACTACTTAGTGCATTTTGAAAATACACTGCCAAATTCTGACTTCCCTTCATTGACACCAGACAACTCTCCCATCACTCGTGCCTTGGGAACCCAGTCTTTGAGAATGAAGTGTTTATCTGAGAGTTGGCAACTTGCGTTTTTTATTTTTTCAAGAATCTCTCTCACCTATAAGCACACCATCTTCTTCCCCTTGAAATACATTAATAATAACAAATCATTGTCGAAGTCATACAAGAGTTACTGGCCAAGAAAAGTGTGTCCTGGCCTGCACCAGAAACAGCTGCAGATCAGTTGGCCCTGTCACTGGGTCCCATCTGTAAGGGTTGGATGCTGGGTGACACTGGACAGTCTGATGCCTATTTAAAGAAGCTTGAGAAAGCTAGGCAGACAGATGGTAAGCAATGCAGTAATGAGGAAAATTTAGCTTATGTTGATGATGTATTTTTCCTTCCAAAAGAATGTGGCAACTACCGAGTCACACTCCATAATGGGGCATCTATCACTCCCAGACATGCAAACATTTGCACTCCACCACAAAATATCAGTTAATATCCTGCACCTCACCATATGTAAACAGAATGCAACATCCAGCTAATATGAAAATTATCAGTACACATTGCATACCACGATTATTAAGTAAGTGACTCTAATCCCATTGGCTTAGTGCCTGCCTCTTAAAGAGGTTTTGGTTTTGTCATGTCATTCACTCAAGTGAAACTAAAAGTGGGAGGAAAAGTGGGTTACATCAAATGCACACTAAATATGGGTATGACCTTTTCTCAGAGTACCCCACTCGGAGGAGGACCAGGCCTGAAGGAAGGCCAGGCACCTGAAGCAGAGAATGCTGGGGAAGGGAAGAGTTATATGCAATCCTAAGTGCAACTAGAAGGCACTAATGAGCTTTTATTGGGCAGGAGGGTAGGAGAAGACAGGATAGGTTCTCATGACTCATTTACATTTATGGGCAATCCTTCCACTTGCTGGATGGAGAACGCTTGGAAGGCAAGGGTAGGAAAGCATATTAGAAGACTTTTGCATTTTTGTTGCAAAATGAAGTGTCTGGTTTGGGGGCTATAATATCAAAACACGTGCAACACAGATACTAGGAGGGACGGCCAGGAGGGGCCTGGCCTCGGTGGCTGGCTCGCCTCAGCATGCCTCATTTCCTTATGAAGTTGCTTTTGTGCCTTAAATCCTGGTGCCATTATGATTTATGACTGCATGAAATCTTTTAAATTAAGATTTGTTTGATTGTCTGTTTCTATTAAGGTGACTATAATAGCAATTTTCCTTTTCTAAACAAATGCTTTGCAGAGTGCTGCAACTCAGAATCGCTGTATGGATCGTGACAGTGATTAATTTCTGTCGCTAAATTCTTTATTTTCTATAACTAATTTAAGATAGCTGCCACTTTTTAATAACTAAAGAATATAAATCCAGTAGGGCTATTTTTCCTTAGGTAATTGATATAACATCTTCATATTAGTGACTATAAATTATGGCTCTGTTATCCCATTCTGTCACCCAGTAAGATGCTCCAAGGAGGCGCAATCCAGGCTGTAGATGTGTTGCAGTGCATACAATTTATCCAAAACAAAAAGAGCAAATCATTGAGCCAAACACTGTCTAAGCCATTAATTTACTTTGGATTTCATTCCGTTAAATGAGAAACTCACTGGTCTTGCAATGCTGCTTTGTTTAGGAATTAAAAAAAAAAAATTGGTGGGAACCAAATTAAGAAATCATTCAAAGCATGTAACCTATTATTATTATTATCATTATTATTATATTTGAGAGCCTAAGAAACAGGGAAAAGGAGAGACTGAGAGAACTCCCATCTACTGGTTCACTCAATAATTTGGCCAGGGTTGGGCCAGGCCAGAGCTGGGAGCTGGGAATACAGCATGGTCATCTAATGTGGGCAGCAAAGACTCTATTACTTGAAGTGTCACTGTTGCCCCTGAAAGCACGCATTAGCAGGAAGCTGGACTGGGAAGCCACGCACTCCAGTGCAAGGTGCAAGCACTTTAACTGGCTTCTGAACCACTAGATGTCTTAGTAATTTCCCCTTAAACTGGTTATGAGGCTGGGATGAGGGACATTATTTAACTATCCTATTTTTTTAATTAGTTTTTTTACATACTGAATTAATAAAAAAAGAAAATAAAATCCTTGAAAATTACGGAGGACTGAAAACATTTCCTACCCTAGTAGTTAATCTTTCCTAAGTAGATTCAAATTCCCGTGGGTGAATGCAAATACTGCTTCCCTAAAGCAGCATTATAGACTGACCCTTAAACAGAAATCATTCCCACGATCAAAAAAATAAATAAATAAAAGCACCAACACAAAGCTGGTGCACCAGAATTGAAGCCAAAGTAATAAATGATTTTTGGATTGCACCAACATTGGCTTACACGTAACATAATTCTGTCTCTTCACCAAATACTGGGGTAGAGAGGTTCTAACCAGCCTGCAAAGTGGCATCTGAGCCACTCAGAGAGAATGAGGACATCTGCGAGCATTTATGCCCATAAAGCAAGTCAATGCACTCCGAGCTGGAGGAATCCCAGCTGCAAATGAATGAGAGGCCCTAAGCTGAAGCTGTCATTCCCACCCTGCCACCGGCAGCAAGGGCACCCCTAAGAGTGGCACCCTCAACACTTGCATACAACTGTCATTGATTACATTGAACTTTATGTGATTGGTAGAGAAACGATTACTGCATGTTTATGCAAAGTGTCTCTGCCAAGAAATGAGGCTAATTTTCTTCTTGAATAACTCGTGAAGGAAGAAGAGCAATCACATTGCGGCGAGGATATATGGCAACGTGTTTCAGGCAGTATTTCCAAGTTCAGTCAGGCAACTGTCAGACGCTCACAGCTGCAGTGAGTACCACTTCAAGCCACAACAAAAATGGTGATCCCTTAAAGCTGAGGGTTTTTTTTTTTTTCTTTTGATAAATTGCAAGCATATCCACCTGACATGCAAAAATAAGCTTCTGGGAGTGGAGGGCTATCTATAGACAGAATTTTTATGGCAGTAAACTTTTTAAAAATGATTGTGAAAAATGCTTATATTTGCTAGGGGAAATAATTATCTATCTAGTCAGTCTCTGGGAATCTCATAAAAATGTCAACCATCGAATTCACATAATTAAGCCACAAATGGTGACTCAGGACCGAGTCGTTTAAGGACAGAACAACAGCAGCAAAACAGGTTGAGACGGATATCAGTGTCCATGCAGTCCACTACAGCATACTTTTCCCAAAATCCTTTGCGATTAGTTGTTTTCAGAACAAGTCAAACCAGTTTTTAATTTACCACTTATGATCAGGGTTTGATCATAGTTTCTTTGTAAAAAAAATAAAAAATGGATCATTTCTTTCATCTTCAAAAAGAAAAGGAGGCTAAACTCTAGATTTTAAATTAAACATTGCAGTATTTGTCATTTCTCTAAAAAGCATAATTACATAAATACAGAGTGAAAAAGAGAGAAATCTTTCAACCACTAAGTCAAATCTCCAAAATGGCTGTTGGGATTATACCAAGCCAAAGCCAAAGACTGGAATGCTGTCCGGGATCCACGTGGATGGCAGGGTCCCCGGTACTGGGGCCATCTTCCACTGTCTGCCCAAGTGCCTTAACAGGGAGCCAGACCAGAAGTGAAGGAACCAGGACAAGCCAGGACAAACCAGTGGTCCTATGGAATGCCAGTGTCACAGGTGGCCGCTGAACTCACTGTGTCACCACACTGACCTCAAAAGTGTTAAGCTTTTTTAAATGTTTATGTGATATAGCCAAAACCCAAAACGGTCAATGTCCTTTTCTAGCTTCTGTTTTTGCTCAAAGCTATTAACCTCTGGTTGTAAATGTTACTTACTTGATTCGGCATCACATGATAAGGGGTTATTTTTGAAATTTGCACAAAATAATCTACATCATCCTCTTTAAGGACTATTCAAAAAGAGCTGATTCCCAAATCCTCTTGAGAAATGGTATCATTACTGCAGAAATTAAGATCTCCTTAAGAAGACTATCTTGAAGCAGAAAGGATTCAATAAAGGTTTTTTTAAAGGATTTTAGAAGTGATACAATTTATGTTTTATAATTAAATTCCTTCATTGAAACTTGACAAGATTCTATATTTTACTTAGGAACTCTGAAGCATTGTATTTTTTTTTAAACGACTGACTTCTATTTTATTTGAGTGGCAGGAGAATTTTCATCTGCTGAATCACACCTCAGATTCCAGCAACAGCTGGGGCAGAGCTAAGAACCTAAAATTCCACCTGATTCTCCCATGTCAGCTTCAGGGACCAACCACCTGAGTCATCACGGAACACATCAGTAGGAGACCAAAACCACAAGTGGATCTGGGGAACTCCAGGTACTCTGATAGGAAATATGTGTGGTGTCAACTTCTTAACCATCCCTGAAGCATTTTGTCCTTGTTGGTGGCTATTCATGTCTGTGGCAAAGCAAGGTGTTCTGTGTACCTACTGCATTCAATAGGGATTACCAACACAATGAAACTAAACCCCTGTGGTGGAGCTTATGAATTGACCTTCACATCTGTAACAGAAAGTTCTTTCTCTAGGAGAAGCATGTTGCTACATATTTCCACTTTCCTGAGAAAATATCTTTAATACATCAAAACTAGGACCAGTGACTGTAGTTGCCTCAATCTAATATTTTCATGCCAAAGCATGCATTTGTGTTTTTTAAGTATGTTTTCAAAAACATACGATTAAGAATGAGTTACTAATGAGAGCAAGGCAGCTCTAAGTGTGGGTGTGTGTGGCTACGTGTGCAGTCTTCTATCCAGTGTTTGCCTACCATGTATGCTGTTGTAAGTCCAGAGATATTCTGCTCCTGACGAGGACCTGCCATCTGGGAACCAATTTCCCAGTGGGTGTGTGTGTTGCAGTCACACCACAGCCAAGAAAAGAATTGGGAGCTTTCTGACACTTGGAATCAACGGTGATAACAGCAATGCCTAACAAAGCGCATTGACTGTTGTGTTTCTTTTTCAAAGGTAAATCAGTTCTATTCCTGGTGAAATCAAATGAAACAGGCATCACATTCCAATTCTGTTGTGTTCTGACAGTTTACTGCTACAGGGCAGTGAGGCAAAATAAATGCTGTAACCCACAAATTGCTTGAATTGTCTAAGAACTCCCTAAGTACAGAGTAAGTAGCTCTAAAAGCAGAAATCTGGATTACAAACAAATCCCAACATGCTTCAAACTGCCTCTTCACAGATTTCTTTGGGGAAACGCACAGTGCAGAGCGTGGAGGCCTCCTCTGCTTGGTGCAGCTCCTGGTTCACTCCTGCCGAGTGCTTCCCAGGGAGGTCTGAGACCATGAGGGTGTCACTGGAGAACCCCATGGTGTCACCCCCCAGTGCCAGTATATGTAAATATGATACAGTTTCAGGGAACTATGACATAATTAGAGGCCATTATTATGCAGCCCTCTATTAGCCTTAATTTGCATGTTTCCCAAAAACATACACAGCTCAAAGTTAGCATACACAAGCTGTCATTTTTTGGATACCATAATTATTACTTGCAAGACTGGAAAAAATATCTCTATCAACTCCAGAAAGGGGTTTCAGAGTAATTGCTGCAAAAAACAACAGAATAAACAGAATAATTCATATTTCTTTTTGCTTTCTAGAAATTTCCATTGTGGCACTACTTTGAAAATTCCTTGAATATATAAATCATGAATAAAAATTCATATTATTAGTTTTAAACCTCAGGAGTTTAAAATAAATTCCAAGAAGGAATGAGAGCTAACATCACACGAAAGACAACTGCAATATTTTCAGCTTGCCAGTCATTTGTGCCTTCAAATAAGCACCAGGTTATTTTAAAAGGCAGAAGTTATATGAGTAAGACTGTGTACTCATCAGAAGGGCATATCCACAAATATTATGAATCTAAAGTTGAAGAATAAGATGCTATATCTTTATTTCTAACACAAATGCTGAAAAATAAGATATTATTTATATCAAGTAATATAAAATAATTTATCACTAACATTGCAGATATATTTTATTCTGATGATTAAAAAATTAAGGCATTGGACCAAGGATACATCTGGTGTTAAAGTTATGCTATGGCAGAGACATTTGATCCTGAAGTTAAAATGTCAGACAATGCACGCATCTCTCACATCAGAGTGCCTGATACAAGTCCTGGTTCAGCTTCTGATCCCAGCATCTTGCCAGAGCAGACTGTGGCGGGCAGCAGGCAAGGTGTAAATGGTCCTGTCCCTCATCTCCCTGTCCTGGGAGAACCGGACTGTGTTCTTGTTTCCCAACTCTGGCCCCACCTCCAGCCCAGCCCAGACCCAGCTCAACCCCAGCCCAGCCCAACCCCAGCCTAGCCCCACCCCAGCCCAGCCCTAGCCCAGCCCCAGCCCAGCCCAGTCCCAGTCCAGCCCCAGCCCAGCCCAGCCCCGGCCCAACCCCAGCCCAGCCCCAGCCACTATAGCATTTTGGAATTGTGAAGCAGAAGATAGGACCCATCTCTATTTATCTCATTGTTTCTCAAAGAATTTTTTTTAAAAATCTTGATATAATGCTACAGTGAAATTTCATGAATTGATATTTAATATGCAACAAGTCTCTAGCAGTAATTATAACCATCTACTATATTACTTGATTTCTGTATAATTATTCTTGCATCTTTTACTTATTATATGTATTCATGATTACTGCAAGTCAACTCAGATAATTTTGCAGGAAAATATGTGTAAAACAGTATCCTTTAATTCAAAACAGAAAAAAAATTTTTTTTTAAATCTTATCAAGGGGAGTTCGCGCCCACCAGCACCCAGTACAGGATCGGTTCCTCAGTCACATTTCTAATGGCACCTGTTTGATCAGTTTGTTTATAGGGTTAATGATCTTGTATCTCTTCATATATGGATTCCCAAAAGTTAAAGATTTTTTTTTCCAAACTCCTAGAGAGCTTGTCACATCTGTTAACTGTGACCATCATCAACTGAACCATTTTGGGGTGTGTGAGTGTGTGTGTGTGTGTGTGTGTGTGTGTGTGTGTGTGTGTGTGTGTGTGTGTGTATCATGTTAACAATTCATTTGGAACCCTGTTTCACTCTCAGTTAATCTCATTCATTCACAAAGCAAGAACTGGATGAACCTTACAGCATACCAGGAATTGTTCCAGATGCTGAGAATAAAACAGGAAATAGCTTTACTTTCTATAAAGAACACAGAGTGGGGAAATACATGGGAAATAAAGCACATACTGTGTTTATTGTGAAAGATACGTCAGAAAAAGATATATAGCTAAGAAGGAGGATGGCGAGGACTGTGGGGGCAAGAAGGGGTTATAATCTCAAATCTGGGGATCAAAGAAGTCCTCATTTAAAAAAAAATTGAGGGATAGTTCTGCGGCATAGAGGTAAAGCATCAGCATCTCATAGAGGAGCTGATTCAGTCCCTGGGTGCTCCACTTCTGATCCAGCTTCTGGCTAATGTACGTGCGAAAACAGTGGAGGATGATCCTAGTGCTTGGCTCTCTGCATCCATGTGGGAAACCTGGAAGAAGCCTGTGGTTCCTGGGTTTGGATTGGTCCAGGTCTGGATGTTGTGTTTATTTGAGGAGTGAACCAGAAGATGAAAGATCTCTCTGTCTCTCGCTCTGTTTCTCTGTAACCCTGCCTTTTAAATTAAAAAATAACAATAATATCACCCAAACACTGCTGTAAAATTGGATAATCACACACACAGCATAATAAAAATCAGACCCTATTTCTCAGCCAGTACAAAAAACTCAACTAAAACTGCATAAAAAGCATACATATAAGACATGACACTATAAAACTACTTGAAGAAAACAGAAAATGCTTTAGGACATTGCAATGGACAAGGATTATTTTGGGTTACATCTCCAAAGCATAGGAAATAAAAGCAAAAATAGACACATAGGATATTATCTAGCTAAAAAGTTTCACACAGTGAAGGAAATAATCAATGAAATGAAAAGACAGCCTACAGAATGGAAGAAAATATTTGTGACTGGTTAGTAATCAAAACACGTGAGAAACGGACACTATTCAAAAGCATCCCCCCAAATAATACAATTTATTATTTTTTAAAAGATTTATTTATTTTTATTTGGAAAGTCAGATATACAGACAGGAGGAGATTCAGAGAGGAAGATCTTCCATCTGATGATTGACTCCCTAAGCGGCCGCAAAGGATTCGGATTGACTGAGCTAATCCAAAGGCATGAGCCAGGAGTTTCTTCTGGGTCTCCCATGCAAGTGCAGGGTCCCAAAGCTTTGTGCCATCCTGGACTGCCTTCCCAGGCCACAGGCAGGGAGCTGGATGGAAAATGGGCCACCAAGATTAGAAGTGGCGCCAATATGGGATCCCAGCACATTCAAGATGAGGACTTCAACCACTATGCTATCGCGCCTGGCCCAAAAAATTTATTACTTTGAAATGGCAAGTAACAGTCATTTTCCAAAGAAATATATCCAAAGAACCAAGTGATAATTGGGGAAAAATGCTCAAATCACTATCATCAGAGACATGAAAACTAGAATGAGATTTCTGTTTATTCTGGCTATTACAGAAAAAGATAAAAGATAACAAGGGATGGAGAAAAGGAATCCTTGCGCAGTAGGTAGGAAAGTAAACTGTTCCAGCCTCATTGGAAAACCACACATGGTTCCTCAGAAAACCAAAGACAGGGTTAACACAGATAGCTGATCTGAAGGAGACATGTATCAGAGGGAAAGGAAATGAGTCAGCTGAACAAAAATCTGCATGCTCACATCCATCACAGCACTACTCACAACAGACCTAACTGGGATCAAAATGGAAAATATGATACATATCCACAACGGAATACTACTCAGCCAGAAAAATGAGGAAATCCTGCCCTTGGCAATCTCATGGATGGAACAGGAGGCCATTGTGCTAAGTGAAATAAACCAAGCAGAGAAGACCAGGTACCACATTCACTCATTCAGAGCTGGAGTCCAGGAAAGCATATCTCACAGAAAGGGAGAATAAGCATGGTGACTAGAAGAGGCTGGGGAGAAAAATGAGGAGGAAGATGGGGAAAAATGAGTTAACAGATACTAAGTTCACACTTACAGAATTAAGGATCTCTTATGCTCTATTGCACAGTAGGATGAGTACAGATACTGACAATGTACTGTTTGCTTTTGTCCAGAAAAAATATAGATTCTGAACATTTCACCATGAAAATGTTCAGCTCCTAAGAAGAATTTACCCTGACATAATCATTGTACAATATACACATGCATAGATACATAGATAGATAGATAGATAGATAGATAGATAGATAGATAGATAGATAGATAGGAAGCAAAGGAGGAAGGAAGGAAGGAAGGAAGGAATGAAGGAAGGAAGGAAGGAAGGAAGGAAGGAAGGAAGGAAGGAAGGAAGAAAAAGCAAACAAGCAAGCAGGGCTGTGCTGTTGGCCTAGCCCCTGAGACAGCAATTGGGAAGCCCTTGGCCCAGATCAGAGTGCTAGGTTCAGCTTCCAGCTCTGAATTTGCTTTCAGCTGTCTGCTAATGTGCTCCCTGTGCAGCAGCCAGTAATGATTCAAAGCAATGGGTTCCTGCTGCCCACACAAGAGATCGCGATCAAGGCTTCAGGTCCTCGATTTGGCATGAACAGCCCCAGCTCTTGAGGACATCTGAGCAGTGAAACAGCAGATGGGAGACCTGTCTGTCTTTCTATCCATCCCATTTCTGCTTCTCAGATAATAGTAACTCATCAGAAGACACACACACACACACACACACACACACACACACACACACACACACGAGACCTTACTGCCTGAAGGATATATGAGAGAGAAATTCCCAGGCAGAAGTATACAAACACCGAGGTAGGAGCCAACATAGAATTCCAGGAATAGAAGCAGGAGAGCTCATCGGAGTGGTGATTTGGTCTCCTGCCCAGCAGCAGCAGCAGCAAAAACAGCATCTAAAACTCTGCCAGAAATGCAAATCCCCAGTCTGACTTTGTCATCATCCCGGGCTTGGGAATGGGGCCGAGTCATCTATGTGTTGAGAACTCCCTCCTGCCCCACACACTATACCATCCTAACCAAGCTGTGAACACCAGGTGAGACAAAGCAGGCAAGGGAAAAGGTCACTGAAGGTCAAGTTAGAGAAGCAACCTTGAATTTTCACTCTGGAGAGAACTCAGGAGACACACATCACAGAACACAGGTACCCGTGGGGAAAAAAACTTTACTCAGATAGATGGATGGCATAACTCAGATCAGGAATGCAGAGCCAACTAAATGAAATACATGATTTTTGGGAAATGAAAACTTGTATTTGCATTCATCTAACAAAAATGCAAATGTTTAATGATTGTGCTATTTCAAACAGATGTAATTTATTCAAGATATGCAATTTATGTATATGGAAGATCTGCCAACATCTCATGTCTATGCTTTAAGTTCTAATAATAATTTTGCTTAAGAAAAATAAAGCTAAGATGTTGAACCCTATGTATTCTACAAATTCAATGTATCAGAAAGCATCAATATATGTGCCACTAACCAAGGTGCAGTTTATTGGAAACTGGGGACTGAACAAGCCTATCTCTCGTGAGAAATGTGAGGATGTTCACAAATCCAATCAAGAAGAAGGAAGAGGAAAGAAACAAATAGCATATCCAAAGTCTGAACACAAATTTGAAACAATTTGCATATTGATGATAATAAAGAGGTTTTCTGTTAGACAAGCATAGTTAAGTTGTGGTTTGTATACATATGCACACAACACATACAGTAGTGATGACACAAGGAAAGCCACTTTCCCATTGCAGAATAACAACTTTCCATATACACATCATGGTAAATGAATGTCAAGATGTTTTCTGGACTCTTCTCTGCTATTTATCTTCAGGATCGATAAATATATCCCTTTGAGTTCAAGTTCAAGTGGCTCTGGTTTGTTTGCTGCTCCTGATTATCATATGCTTTCTATCTGGCCATATTAAATTAAGCAGTATTATAAACTGCCTGAAATAATTCTTACTCATGAATAATATATTTACAATGAAATATAAACCAGTATTTACGGAAAACCTGTGACAAAGGTTCTTTATCCACAACAAGATCCATCTGCATATTTATGGTCTTGTCTCTACTAAAACAAATTACCACCAGCAGACAGTATCTCCTATTATAAACTCGGGCAGCAAAGACAGTGATAATACATAAGTCAAATTGATATGTCTGGACATGTCAGCCAGTTGAGGTGATTAGCATGAAAATATCATTAAACGTCTTAAACGTCATTAACTAAAATGCAGCTTAGACAAATGGAAGCTCCTTAGTGTTTAAATCAACAATGGTCAATACATGGAGTGTAGCTTAGTGGTTACCAATGCACTTAATTGTACTGCCATATCAAATGACTGCTTATCTGGATCATCAAGGATGGTTCTGTTGCGACCAAAAGATTTAGATGTGAAATTTATAATCATGACTCAATGGATGTCCAAACCCTAGATTTTGTTTTTCTAGGGAAATGGTGTCTCTTGATGCTCCACAGACTGGTAGAGTTGAAATACGGTGGAGTCTAAACTGTTGTCGCCTGGCTCTCCTTTATGGCTCTCCTTCCTTCTCTTTTTCTGAGTAGAAGTTTCAGTTTTTGGGTCTCATTATGGCTCTGCAATTAATCCAGGAAAAGAAGCAAAGAAGCAGATAGAGATTAGCCCTCCTCTATTCTTTCCCTAGTAAAGTTTCACATCTGATCAGCCCTGCAAGTAATTCATGAAAACCACTTATTTAATGCTTACTCCCCCAACGCTAGCTGTAAGTGCTCAGGTGTAATGCTCACTCCGACATTACAATAGCCATGTAGGATACGTACTACTTACACTATTTCTTTAAGCAAAGAAATGAAATCAGAGAGTTTAGGTAGCTTGCCCAACAGCTCATAGCTTTAGAAATAGGTGGTACAAACTGATTATCATCTCATCTGTGCCCTTAATCAATTTATCAAACCCAAGTCCTCTACTACATGTGTACCAGAAGACTTGACCCAAGAAGTAACAGATATCTCTTCCCCCATCCACGGTGGACTCCTTTTCGGAGTTCTCAGAATTACACTTGATAATTGGAGAAATTTACTCCAGTATAGAGAATTTAATATTCCTAAAGATTTGTCAAATCCAACTGAGCTGATACAAAAAAAAAAGGAAAAAATATCTTGATGAACTTGATGATTAGGTCATTACAAAGAGAAAAGAACATTTCCCAGTGGATATCTACAACTTGCCTATTAGGATTAAGTCAGAAGAAGAAAATCTTCCTTCCAACACACACACACACACACACCCCAACCCAAATCCAAACATTCCTCTTTTGAACTTTGTATTCTCATTTTAAAAATGTGGTTTTGTAAACATAGAAGTGTGAAAACGATGTCAGCAACCCTGACTGATCACAACCATGAACTACAGAGCACAAGGAAGTATAGAGCAGAGATCCTGTCTCGCAAGCACTTGTAAAGAGAAACTACAAAAAGACTACAATCATTAAAAAATGCACCCCCACTTCCACCTTCCACATGCGGTTTATCAGCATCCTGTTCTTTTTGTCCTCCAGACAGCATCCTCTTTATTTGCTGGCACAGGCCTCTTCCCCTTCCAGTATGGACCACTTGGGACTTTGGTCTCTTCTGTCTCACATAATTCCCAGCCTTGTTCTTCAGTGTTGTCATAGTACTCCTTGTGGTACCATTGTACTGTAGAAAATTTCTCTATCTAAATGATACACGATATGTGTACCACCGGGTTTCTTCTCATCAAGCTAGGGAGCTCCAATCCATTCTCTTCTATGAAATGCAAAGTTCAAACTAGTCAGTAGTGTCAGCATTTCCCAGAACTTGGGTATCCAGAAAAGAACAGACCTTCTTGTTGTTATGATGTCCAGTAGAGTGCGAATGGTACAACCTGCAGCTGTAATGGACACACTGAGTGCATGTGTTTCTTGAAGCACTGAAATCCTTATAGAACCACATGAATTGCAACACATGAATGAAGTTGGGAACTCAGTCTTAAAGGAAGTGGGCATAGTCTTGAATGCTTTGTTCTTAATGAACCCAGGGTGCCTCCTACCAGTTCTCTCTTCACATCCTAAAAGTTTGCTAAAAGGCAAGAATCCTGATTCTGAGTTATTTTGTATGTGAAAGACTGGTTATGTAATTCCAGTCTCTGATATTCATCATTGTCCACTTTGGGTTTATTATAAATTTTCTGAGCTCCTATGCATTCTTTTCAAAGATATCTGAGTGTCTTGAAAACATCTATATGCCTTCCTGATATCTTTTTTTAATTCATTCAACTGAAGTTGTGTCCTCTCTCACACTGCTTTTCTCATCTGGAAGTTTCACTTGCTCTCTGTTGGCTTTTATATTTCCCAACTAAGATGAGCCTACTTGTCAAGCGACAAAAAGCAACATGGAGAGCATCTATCATTTGTGAGTTGAGTCATGAGGCCTCATAGATAATCCACCAAGTGTGACAGAGAGCCACAGAAGTCTCAGGTGACATTGCTAACACTGCTTAATGTATTCACAGAAACACCTGAGCGATTGAGGGGAGTCCCAGTGACCTGAAAGACCACCTCAAAAGATTCACCAAACCTAAATATGGAGGCAGGCATCGCAACAGCCAGGCCAGGAACTTTCCCAAGCACTCAACAGGCACCAGACACTGACACTACAAGGTGGCGTGGGCTTCCTCTTGGTTTGACGTATTCAACAGTTTTAAGTCATTGTTCATCACAATCGTCTGTGAAATAAATACTAAAACAGTAGTCCATTATGTAAGGAAACGGAAACTTAGAAAAGACAGTTAACTTTGCTAAAAGCAGACAGCCTGTGGGAACTAAAAGGCTATTTTGAATCAAATGTCAAATATCACTTCATCTGTGCACGTAACTGGAATATAAGAGGAACTCTTAAAAAAACGAACAAGCCAAAGTACCATCATTACACCTGAACTATCAGCAAAAAAATTGCTTAAAAGTATCACATGTATGATAAACGTGTCTACTTTTCGCTCATTAGAATTTTCTTGTTATTGTGAAGTCAGAACAAACTTTTTGACTATGTCACTTAGAACCTTTTAATCTTTAACTTGCAAGTTCTCTTTATTTTTACTTGTAGCTTTTGTGTTGAAGAAAGTGAGTCATTTGCTTTAATTGACACAATTTCCCACAAGATCCTGTGAACTACATAAAAATGATTTTTCTTTCAGTGAACAAATCCTACTTTCCCCTCCTCATCACATGGATGATTTCACTCTTACTATTTTTTTTTGTTGTTTTTTAAGATTTATTTATTTTTATTACAAAGTCAGATATACAGAGAGGAGGAGAGACAGAGAGAAAGATCTTCTGTCCAATGATTCACTCCCCATGCGACAGCAACAGCTGGAGCTATGCCGATCCAAAACCAAGAGCCAGGTTCCTCTGCAGGGTTTCCCACATAGATGCAGGGTCCCAAGGCTTTGGGCCGTCCTCAACTGCTTTCCCAGGCCACAAGCAGGGAGCTGGATGGGAAGTGGAGCTGCCAGGATTAGAACCAGCACCCACATGGGATCCCGGTGCATTCAAGGCGAGAACTTTAGCCACTAGGCCACACCGCCAGGCCCACACTCTTATTATTTTTAGCAACTACTTTTGCCCTTGCACGAAAATATACTTGATAAATACACTGTTTTTATAGACACTTATTTAACTATTGCTATGTGTCAGAAACAGTTTTTGTTTCTTCAGATATTAGTTCATTGAATTATTATAATAATGTCACTATCTCCTTTTTAGAGATGGGATATGTAAGGCCCAAGCAGGATAGAATCTTGCCAAAGGACACACAGCTCTTTAGACTTACTTTGATTGGAAGGATATCAGACATTCTATGAATTTCACCCCTTTCACAGTCGGTGGTACACAGCCGTAAAGACACTGGACCTGGGCTTTGATTCCGTTTTTCTAACTTCAGTTGCGTGACCTTCAGCAGGCCACTCAGCCTTTCTGATTTCTTGACATACAGTGAGCACTTAATGAACATGGGACCTGATACCTGTCAAAGATCATTTCAATTTAATTTTTAGTTGTTTCATTTTAATCTCCTTTCCTAAAGTTCACCTTCTGTTAAAGCGCAGTTGTTATGGATGGCACATACACACTGCAAGTTCCAAATCTTTGGACATTCTTCTCTGGTATGCTGACAGGAATGTTATTTATGAATCAACAGGTATTTACTGATTTTGAACTCTGAAATCTAACTTCAATGTCCATTGTGAATTAATTGCTGGGTGGATTTTTTAAAAAGAATTACATAATACACTGTGTGAAGATAGGAGATGAAAAAGTAGACAAACGTCAACTGAATGTATATGCACTTATTTCAACTACAATAGATTTTAGAAGGCAAATGTCCTGTTTAATGTATTTAATTAAAATCTGTAGTATCAGGCCCAGCGCGGTGGCGCAAGTGGTTAAAGGTCCTCGCCTTGCACGCCCGGGATCCCATATGGGCGCCGGTTCTAATCCCGGCAGCCCCGCTTCCCTTCCAGCTCCCTGCCTGTGGCCTGGGAAAGCAGTCGAGGACGGCCCAAAGCTTTGGGAACCTGCACCCGCGTGGGAGACCCGGAAGAGGCTCCTGGCTTCGGATTGGCATAGTATCGGCCCGTTGCGCTCACTTGGGGAGTGAATCATCAGACGGAAGATCTTCCTCTCTGTCTCTCCTCTCTGTATATCCGCCTTTCCAATGAAAAATAATAAAAATAAATCTTTAAAAAAATAAAAAAAAATCTGTAGTATGTGCATAGTTAAGGAATAAGTAAAATAGATAGGATTAAAGTGAAGCCACAATCCCAAATTCAGATAGAAACTTATTATTGCTCTTCCTAAGCTTGCATGTTAGAACTGCCAGAACAATAATTTCTGATAAATTGAATTATGTGCTCAGATTATTTTTTTCCACATTATTATTTTTTTTTCTTGTATCTGGGGTAAGGGGAGAGATAAATGGATTGTCCGAATAATGGAATATAAGGTATTCTTCAAAATTCCCTTCAAACTGCATTTTACTGTGACAGCCATTTCAGGGACAAGGGCCTTCAAATCTACTATCACAGATATGAGAGCACTCACAAAGTGGACAAATAATCTGTAGTCATTCATCTACCCTTTAATAATCCCTGCAAAAGTCATCAGCAAGAAACTTCATTGTATTGACCCCCTGGAAGCCACTGTCCCATTGCCGTGGCCAACTTTTCACTTCATGAGCTCCTAGGGGACCCGGCCTTCCCTGTAGCCCACTTAGAAAGGAGCGCAAAGGCAGCTTTCTTTGAGATTGATCTGAATGTTTTCCCAGACCAATAAGTAGGAAGAAAAGGCAAAGACCATTATAGCTCTAAAATAAGGAATGGAATGTTTTCCTAATGTGATTGTCTATTTTCTTCCGATAACATCTTATGTATCATGGAAACTGCCTGATGAATGTACCATCCAGAAACAGCCTCAGGGTGCTTCCTGAAAGAACATAGATCATGGGAAAATTATGACTTAGCCCTACCCTACCTGGATGAGAACCATTTCTACAGTTCAAAGTAAACACCTGACGTCATCCAGTCGCTGGTGGTAGGCAATTTCTACTGCACTTACTGAGCACACACATCCACACACACTTAGACAGGTAGGTGAACAAGATCAGAGACACTGAGGCAGCCAGATCACTCAGGCTAGACAAGACCAGCAACTGCTTCCTGACCTTATCACAACTTCAGTGTTATAATTCTGCCTATGTAAATTCTTCTCTTTTAAGAAGACTGTGTATAAAACAAGAGTATCACAGCCACTTTCTAGAATCCTTTCTTGAGTTTCATGTAGTTCAATTATACTGTTGGATTTTGTGTATTGAAGAAAGATTGTAAAGTGATGATGGGGAAACATTTTGTTTCTTATACATTTGTACACTCACATGGAGGAAGTAGGTGCAGGATTCAATTTTGAGGGGACTACTACTAATAAAAGCTTTTAAACTCCTCCAAGAACTGTCAGCATGAGAAACTTTGAAAAAAAATAAGAAAAGAGAATGTAACAAACAAGAATGTGCATTCAGGGAAGAGTTATATTTCATGGAAAGCCCTGCCTTCACATCAGTACCCTACCAAATACCGGTTTTTCTGCATATTTGCACATATTTAAGATTCTTACTCAGCACTTACTCGCTCTGTGCAGGTATGAACAGGTGCTCACAGAGCCAATGGAAATGCCAGTGGGGCTCAGGCCAACAACACGAAAGCTTCATTACAGACAGAAAAACACACCATCCATGGGAAAATACCAGGGCTATGGACCTTTGTCATGCTCAGCCAACCTGTTTTGACAATAGGTCCATTTCAACAATTCAGAACACACTATAACAAAAACAGCATGTACATGCTAAAGAAATTGTTCAACTCAATGGATTGCTTAGACCCCTGTAAACAAATAAGTGAGCCAAGAGACCTTTCAAGGACTACATAGCCAATAACTTTTCCATCTTCTATACTGCTGTAAGGCAGAACAGAATGGGAACATGATGGGAAGAATGGTTGGCTCTATGTTGAAAAACAAAGCCACAAAGCTGGAATTTCTATTTACTTCATTCATTTTATTTTATTTATTTTACAAATTCTACAAATTCAAGGCAAAAAAGCATTGTAGGAATGGCCTAATTTCTCTGGTTTCATTTACATCTGATAAATCTTCCTGAAGTAAGCTCCCAATCCCGACAGGTGAAGAAGGACTGGGCCAAGGTGTGGTCTGCATCATGTGTAATTCACAATGCCAGCTGGTGCCTCCACACAGTGAGAGTGGAGGCCAACATCTTCAGTAAACAAGGCTACCTGGTTTACCTAAAATGAGGTTCTCCTTATTTTGGGTTGATAAATCTCAGTGGAATTTAGATCGAAGATTAATAATAAAAAATTTGTGAGGAATTGATTCCAATGCAACCTGACATTCATTTAGCACAGTGTAGTTTCCAAAGTTATATGTTAGCATCACATAGGGACATTTTCTTTAAAAAAAAAAAAAAAAACACCCCTCTGTAGGTTTCCTGCCTGGACATTTGGGGAAAAAGAGAACCACTCAGCTGTTTCTGATGTGTATTCCTGGCTTGAATGCAGGCCTGGAACCTCCTTAGTTTAAAGGTAGAAATACATGACAAAAGAATCAGTGGTTTAAAAATAAATAAGTGGTAATGTGTTGAATGTCAATAATTTTAACTAATGGAAAAGGTAATAATTTAAAATGGTGTAAATAACTGGAAATAAGGTATCTAAATTGATACAAATTGAGTTAATGTAAATAATTGCTTATTCAAAATGATTCCACAGCTGTTTGCTTAGCCAACCTTCCAGAAAAGATGTGGATGTAAAAAGCCATCAATAGTAGAAGAGCTGTGTTTATGCATGTGTGTGTGTGTATGGGGGTTGGGGTCTGCCGGTCTCTGTCTCCTTGTTACACTTGCTGTCTGCCTTTCCAATACATTTTTTAAAGGGAAGAAAAAGAAGCAAAAGACCTTGGGAGTGGATGGGTATTTGGCACAGGGGTCAGGTAGCCTGTGTGTTTTACCAGACTGCCTGGGCTGGAGTCCTAACTCCAGTCCTGATTCCAGCTTCCTGCTAATCTTTACACCTGGCAAGAAGCAGGAACCTCAAGTGATTGTGGCCCTGTTTCCCACAGGGGAGACCTGGATTGAGTCCTTGGCTCCAAGATTTGGTCTGGCTTAGCCTCTGAGCGCTGGCTGATCATTCAGATATTAGCACAGTGAAGCTCTTGGCTTAAAGGTTAAAAATCAATGAACTACGAAACTAAAAACAAAACAAAACCTCTGTTCATTAACCTAAGGAACTGATACTGCTTACAGCACACAACATCAGTGTGTGTTTCTTTATTCTTTGGCAACTAATACTACCAGGATCTAGGGCTTTAGTTGTGTAGCATCACTCAAGTATTGGATGTGTGCATGTTTGACTAAGTTTAAGGTTGAAAGAAACTCCACCCTGATGTCTAGGGTAGAAATCTGTCTCAATTGCTATGATGGGTTTCCCCCAAACACTACCCCAACAAGCAGAGCCTTCAAATGGCGATCTCTGGAGGAAACCCCAAGGAGTCTGCTATTTTCTCGCAGACTCCAGCTGAGCTGTAATTCTCTTGAGGTATAAACCTTTGGCAGGAGCTCTAGGCTGAGGCTGGCCCATGGAGAAGGATGCCCTTCAAAGTTGAAAATCAAGAGATGTCACATATGAATATTCAAATTAATGGCTTCTCTTTATTTTTTTATTAAAAAAGAATATGTATTTTCATGTGTTTCACAGATACAGTTTGAAGAAGATAACTGTATTTTCCTCCCTCTACCCCCCAATTTGCCTCCTTCCTTCTTTTTTTCCATTATTTCATTAATTTTTTTTTTTTTTTTTTTAAAGATTTATTTTTATTATTTTCTCATTGGAAAGGCGGATATACAGAGAGGAGAGACAGAGAGGAAGATCTTCCATCCGATGATTCACTCCCCAAGTGAGCGCAACGGGCCGATACTATGCCGATCCGAAGCCAGGAGCCTCTTCCGGGTCTCCCACGCAGGTGCAGGGTCCCAAAGCCTTGGGCCGTCCTCGACTGCTTTCCCGGGCCACAGGCAGGGAGCTGGAAGGGAAGCGGGGCTGCCGGGATTAGAACCGGCGCCCATATGGGATCCCGGGCGTGCTAGGCGAGGACCTTAACCACTTGCGCCACCGCGCCGGGCCCTATTTCATTAATTTTTGAAAGTTACAATTTTAATCCACTCTAGAATCACAAGCTTAATTCACCACTTACCATAATATTCAACAAGCAAAAAATAGGAAGATCACATTTTAGATTTCTTTTAAACATTTATTTATTTTTATTGGAAATGTAGATATACAGAGAGGAGGAGAGACAATGATCTTCCATCCAATTCCATCCACTTACTCCCCAAGTGGCCACAAGGGCTGGAGCTGAGACAATCCGAAGTCAGGAGCAAGGGGCTTCTTTCTGGGTCTCTCGCACAGGGGCAGGGACTCAAGGCTTTGGGTCATCCTCGTATGCCTTCCTAAAGCACAAGCAGGGGCTGGGTGGGAAGTGGGGCCACTAGAATTAGAACCAACGCCCATATGGGATCCTAGTGTGTTCAAGGCGAGGACTTTAGCCCCTAGGCTACCATGCCTGGCCTAGTCAAGCCAGCTCCAGGCACTTGGCCACTACTGTGGCCAGTGGATAGGAGGCTATGCTGAGGTTGAGGGAATTCAGGCTTCCCTTATGGATGTTGCATTTATGAACCTGGTGCACTTGGAGTTATTAAAAACCCACAGTTTATATTTGGATGCATTATTCAGACTCCCAGGAAAATTATTCTACCCTCTGCTGTGGAAATACTCATAACCTCACCATGTCTTGCTATGTGTAAACTCTTTAGGATAATGAGCATGTACTCAAAGTCATCAGTGATTGAGCTGTTTGTCCTGCACTCTCTTCCACCTTTCTTAGCTTCTACCATCCTTTTTTCTCCTCCTCTGGAGGTTAGATGACAGATTAGATTAAAAAGGTAATGGCTTGCCTTGTGCATTAAATCAGAAGCCAGCAGCTCTTTAGTGCCTTGAGGGATTGGCTCAAGGACCCCTCAGGTTTGCTAAGTCCTCTGCATAATATGGGGCAGTACTCAAACTTGTGTCTAACTTACGCATTCCTGCTAAATCATCTCTAGATTAAATATAATACCTCAAATAATGTAAATCCTCTGTAAATAGTTGTTAGGAGGCAACAAGTAATACTGCCAAGGAGGCAATGACAAGAAAACCGTCTGTACTGTTTGGCACGGCCCACCAAAATGAGAGGTCTTCTGGAAAGCAGGAGAAAGGTGGGCAGCCTGAGGCCAAGGCTCTGGGAGTGGGAGGAGGTAGTGGCTAGTCATGCCTGCAGACTCCTTCACTTTTGTGATTCAACATAATGCTCTATGCTCAGCAAGTTCACTGTTTTGCTTTTGGGAACTTTCTGGAATCTTTCTTTTCTCTTGCATATTTTTGATAATATAGGTCAATCTATAGATGCAGAAGCTGCAGGTGGGGAGGGTTAAATGTGTATATATGTGTACACAAATATTGCAATTGAAAGTCAAAATGTGCATACAAATAACAGATCAGAGATTTATCTGGAGAAGTTTGTTGGCGTGATATCCCTCTGGATCTTAACTGAGGGGCAAAATCTCCTACATTGCCCTTAGTCCATCTTTGTTTCTTTTTTAAGCCAGCCCTTGTGGCTCCTGAAACTATATTTCCAAAATGATTTTTATTTAGACCCTTATTACTGATTTTTAGCCAATAGGTAGAAAGACAGAGATACACAACAATCTCCAAGTCAATGGTTTACACCGAAATGCCTGTGACATCTGAGACTGTGCCAAGCCAAGATGAAAATCCTGGAACTCCATCTAGGTTTCCCCAAGGTCAGCAAGGAACCAAGCCCTTGACTCACCACCTCTCCTAACAGGGAGCACAGAGGCAGAGAGAGAGAGGGCTAAGAGCCCAGTCAGACACAAACCTGACACTCCAACTTGGGATGCCAGTGTTTCAAGCAGCGTTTAAACCACTACCCCAAATGCTCACCCCACTGCTATCTTATATTTGAAAGACTTATTTTCTACATTTGAAACGCTCAGTATTAGAGAGATGGAGAGACACAAACAGAAGCAGATCTTCCATCTACTGGCTCAGGCACCCTCACATGACTATAAGAGCGTCAAATGGCTACGTTGCAGCCAGGGGCCTACAACTCTATCCTGGTTTCCCATATTGGTGGCAGGAGCCCAAGGGCTGGTGCCATCCTCCTTTGCCTTTCCAATCACACTGCCAAGGAACTGGATCAGAAGTAGAACAACAAGAACTCAAACCCACTCTCTAACACCAGAGGTAGGCATCACAAGTCGTTGCCTAGCCACTGCAATACAACTCTGGCCCCGCTGACTCTTGCTGCAAAAATTTCAGATCCAAGAATATTTACTGAAATAAACAACATTATTCACTAGAACAAAGAGGTGTGTTCATCTAGATCTGGCCTACTGCAAACATTGCCTTCAGTATTTTGGCAAAAGAACCTGCAATGGAGGCAAAAATGTGCTCCAGGGAAATGTCCATACATCTTGTCAAAGTGATCCCACAGGAGCATGGGATTGAGATGATTAAATTCACAACCCCAGTAAACATCACACAAATTGCTTCTTGAAGGGAGCAGCATAATGATACCTGGAGCGTAAAAAGAGGAGATGAAGTTTAATTAAGTGTTGCCCAGTGAAATCACACCGAAAAAAGCATAATGAAGGAGAAAACAGGAAGTCCTCACTGTCAAGTACACTAGACCCTCGCCAAAAAAATACATGTGCATTTCTTCTGTATAATACATATAATAATATATGTATTACATTTCCACAACGCAAATGCATTGTGAAGATACCCTCACCAAATATCAAATTTTTCTTTTTTACACTTGTTGAAACATTTGTGTCTATATTTCTGCATATCACAGTATTCACAGACAAAATCCACAGAAAGGGTCTCAGAACGCAAGTAAGAAGGGTATGTATTTGGTAGCTAAAAAGAATAAATATAAATATCTTCCAAAACATCCACTGTGTGTCCATTAATATTATAAGATCCATGCATTTAACTGCAGTTTCTTATATTAAAATTTCTATCTTCAATTGGGACATTATGGAAACTTGGGGAGGGGGAAGGGAGACCCCAGCACCAACTAAACAATTAAAAAAAAGAAATAAAAATGAGACAAATCAATCTTGAGACAAAATATGAAGATGAAATACAAAGACAGCTGCCGTAACCTGGATTTTGAATATAGTCCCTTTGTCAAAATGTGAAATTTCAGCCTCCCATCTGAAATGGCCTGTGAGGGATCATCCTCAAAACTCAAGCTCATCAGAAAACGCTCTCCCAAAAAGAACTATCAGTAGTAGACATATGGAAAGCTGACGCTCTTACTTCCCTGTGCCCTGTGTGCTAATTCCCCTGGATTATTAGACTGCACTCAGTAGCTGTCCAGTGACTACATTGTGGAAATGTTTATACTTTGAGTAGGTGAAACTGCCTACTGTGCTGCAGCCATCACACAATCGAGTGCTGGTTCGAATCCAGGGAGCTTCACTTCTAACCTGACTTCCTGCTCATACACTTAGAAATGCAGAAGAATACAGGAGAGTGGCTTGGGTTTCTGCTACCCATATGGAAGATGAGGATGCCTGCTTGGCCTCTGGCTTTAAGCCTGACCCAGAACTGGCTAATTGTGTTCATTTGGGGAAAGAACAAGCTACTGAACAGTCTCTCTCTCTGTCTGCCCTCACCCCTGTCACTCAGACTAGTAAAGCAATACATAAGTAGCAAATGTTTTATAAATGAATTGTATAAATTACCCATCACTACACAAAGTATGATTTTCCCTCGATTTATGAATTTTCAAACATTTAGAACAAAGGTTAACGACCTGAGGTTGTGCTGAAATCTTCAGCCAATATCTTAAAGGAATAAATTAAACCACATAAAATGGATATCATTTATTTATCGCTTATAATTAAGGTAATAACAACAGCAAGCACTTTACACAGAACACAGCCTATGCATCAGACATTGTTCTAAGTGCCATCCAGGTATCCACAGATTTAGCCAAACAGTACAACACACTGCATGAGATTGAAAACAGTGTTTGCATCACTGATGAGCAAGCATATGCTCAGATGTTGCATAACCAGGCTTACGTCACCTTGCAGGTAGGTGGCATGGTTATGTTTGAAGAAAGTTTTCCTTCCCCCAGAGTCTCCTGTCTCAACTGTGAGCCAAGTGCTATGATAGGACCTTAAAATGCATGATCTCACCGAATCCTCACAGCCACCCACTTGCAGAAACGTCTTTGTCACATTTTTTGCAGATGAAAAAAACAGCATCCAAAACGTTCGCACTACTGCACAGGGCATGGATTTGAAGATATGCCTATACACAGAGTCTACGCTTAATTTAATTGCAATACATCTATAACAGCATAAAAACATATGAGGCACTATCAGTTTTATAGCCAATGTCATCTATCTGATCTTCTTAGTAAACACATCAATGCTGATTTTCTGGCCAATCAGTCCACTGTACTGATGGCCAATATGTCTTGAAATGCCAAAAAGAAACTATGCCTTGAAGTGAAAAGAAGTAGATGAAAAATGCAAAGATCTCTGAGACTTTTAAAATCCCACACTATTATTTGATTTTTCATTAAATTAGTGGTACATCACATTTAGCACTTTTAGCTGTTTTTCAAGGATTCCATCATCTCCACCTTGACCCACTCTCTTGAATCTGAGCAAGATTCAAGCTACAATTCCCTAGAAACACTTCCAGTGTTTAGAGCTTGCACAGGATGGTAGTTACAGCACAGTGAATGCTAATAGAAATCAGGCACCCATTCACGAAAGAAAACGTTATTTCCAATAACAATCAAAGCCAACATCCTAAAGCTCTGTGCTGTAATAATAGCTGTCTGTGACGACTAAATATCAAATAATAAAAACTGATGCTAATTAGTAGCCAGCACTTACTATTCATAGAGAGGGACCATCATCTGTTAATTATCAAACCAATAACAGAGTATCGATCCCAATTTGTCAACAGCGAAATCATTGAAACCAGTGAAAGAAGAGAGGATCTTTTAGTAAACAATAGGCTTTTATTTCAGAAACGCTTAACTGACTCTTCCATTGTACATCACCCTCCTCATCAATACATACTTTTCATATAATTGTCTTTCTCTTGATTGTGCTGCTCTTTTAAAACACAACACGTGGCTTGGGAGAGCATATTAGGCACATACATCATTTTGGCAGCCAATAGCAAGTTGTGATGGGATTAAGAGAGTCAATGCTTCACAAAAGTCACAGGATTGGTGCTTCTCACCTAGGTGCCTTACTTTGGGAAACTTTTACTTTCATTATTTCACTTAAAAATATTTACCGAACGTGAGCAACATACTTTCTGTTTATGTGCTTATTTTCTTCAGCCATAAGTATCTGTATTGGAAGTCTGAATATACGATGGAAAGATACTTTACAGAAAGGCAAAACCCATGATTTGTTTTGTCTTGGATTCTTTAATAAATGAAAGATCAGTCTTACTTGAAAGTGTAAAAACAGATTCTATTAGAATCACAAAAAGTGTACCTAATATTTCCCTTTCTTCCAACAAATTGCAACTTAAGGACTAAAACTCCTTAAGTGGTGGAATAGTGGAATTATGACCAAACCCAATATTACACAAAGAAGCTGTCACTATGCCTATTAGAGTTCTCTAGCCATCTTGATGCAAATTTCAGTTGTTATAAGAAAAACCTTATGCCATAGACAAGAAAAAAAAAGTTTCCATGCTAAGTATGAGTTAAGAATGAAATGCCAAATTTATTTCTGATTCTTTCCTCTTCAGGCTGGCATAACAGAACAAGGGCAAGTTCAAATTTCAAGGCCCCACAAAGCTGGTTAAACTTGTAGTTAACCAACAGCATTCAGAGGAATGGCCCCTTCCCAGTTGCAGGGACAAGTTGCATGCACTAACTCTGAAATCTCAGCGGCTCTCCTTAAAATTGGCTTTCCAACAGCTTTTCTGTGATAACCATATGTGCCCATTTTCTGCCTGAAAAACTTCTGTAATTTCAAATCCCAGAAAAACATGAATTATAATGGGAATTGTGACATAACATTAAGTACAGCTATCCTTGAATTTGAGAGGAGAGAATGAAATAATTGTAACAGTTACAGAAGTTCTACCAGGAGCATTGGATGGCTAAATGGATTACCCCTTGCCTTTTCACCTCTGAGACTAGTTGGATTCAAGTCCTCACTACAGTGACTGAAAATCATTCTGACCACTGATGTGGGAAGGACCACGGTGTAATTGGCATGGTGGTCTCAGCCCAGTTGTTTCAGGGCTGCCTTTCAAAATCCCCAAACAGCAAATAGGATCCCTCTGCAGAAGAGTCACACAAAAGCCTCCCCTGCAGGGTAAAACAGAAAAGGGCAAAGCACCCACCACCATCATTAATGAGCTAGCACCAAGACACTACAGAAGCTCAGTCTGATTACAAAATACATGTACACTGATTTTACCTAATCATTGGCATCCTTTTGATTAAATTTTATGCTCATATTATTGCTTTTGTTATGTCCTCTTTAAGGTGAAACAAACATACTTCCATTTTCAAATAAATTCACTTCAACTAGAATGGAGAAAAAAAAACACCTAGATATGTCAGGGCAAACAGCCCAAATTATGAATGAAACACAATCAAATGACATCTAAAGAAATACTGGAGAGCTTCCAGCAACGGTAAAACACCTTCCTTAAATGAAGGAGTTAATAGACCTGCCATGTTTAAAGAAAAACACCCTGCTAAATTACAAATTACTACTGGCTCTGTGTTTCGTTTAGAGTGAATAATTCATTTGTGCCTTAAATTCTTTCTCCATATCTGATTTAAAACACCGCTTCCAACAACAGGTGCTTATCCATATAAATGATTCGCCTGATTCTGCAGGGGAATGGCTGATTACCAGCAGAGAAGGGAAAGGCATTGCAGTGTTTATTTCAGGGCCAGATACCCTCTAACAGGATTCACAAAACAAATACCCTTCCAAAAAATATTATTCCACCAGGGAATACAAGACCCATCGTATCTAAAATAAATCTGAAATGCAGCCAAGTAATGTATTCGTTTTTCATAGTGAATTACAGCCAATGTCCCTGCCTCATCCTTTTTAGCAGGAAAAGCAGTAGAGCTTTCACCTGACACAATTCAAGTGTTTACTGCAGACTTAACTGCAAGAATTCAAGCTCCAGAGAAACCAACAGCAATTCAACCAATGACTCCTATTGTCTGCAGGTGATGTTCTTGGGTTCCTTTATTTCAATTTCCATATTCGATTTAATTCGATTAGACAATTATTAGCAAACCTAAAACACTAAATCACAGCTATACTATATGAGAGAAATTGCAAAATGAGCTGCCATGCCCTGGGTATGAGGAAGATTTTCAAGTATTGCTCCTTCTAAGATGCCTGATTAGGAGCCTATGATTGCAACCACTAATTCTTTTCTCAAGAGTCACACAATTGTTCAGATGGGCTAAAAAGTGCAATTACAAAGCAAAATGAGGGATGCTGGTTGATGGTCCTTTTTCTGAAATACAATCCTTTTTTAAAGGACAATGCACTTCCATGATTGCCTTTCATCAGTTCTCCATTGAATGATAATATTTTATAATTTTACATTTTCATTGAAAAAAACCTCGTTAGCTCACAAAGCTTTGGGCTGCATGAGTTTTCATATCATCAAAAGTCTTGTTTTCTGGTTGTGAGCCTCCGAATTTCGAAATTGTGAAAATACTGCCAGCAGTGTCTTTGCTTAGCAGGCGCATGTTTACTTGCAACAGCATAGGTCTTGCCTCTTAACACGGTGCTGACATAATTTCTTATCTTTGACAGACTTTGTTCCATAAATATAGAAAGGGAATGAGCAACAACAAACCACTCTAAATTCAGTTGTGATAGCGTTGGAGCTAAAAACTAATGGGTGAAAGATTGAATGAATGAATGAAAGCAAAAACACTGTTTTCATAGTGACTAGAGAAGAGAAAGTGTTAAACAGTAATTCTAAATATAGATTATTCCCCGGGTAACTAACTAGCGGAGAGTGTGGGGAAGCCCAGGCTACTGACTACAAAGAATACAGAACAAAAGAAACCGATTTTTGAAGGTTATTACTGCCAAAGTCTATTTGACAGCATTGTTTTGCTAAGCTACTAAAAGGAAATGAAGTCTGTTTTTTTTTCATCCCAGCTGCTCATGAGCCTTCCTCTCTGGGTTAATGGGTTCTAATGAGCACAGTAGCACATTTATAAATATTAACCTTCTGGGAGTTTCTTTGCATTCTGTGTTCTCCTGAGTGACCCCTGTGTCAGTCCTAGTTCTGGGTACTCTTCAATGATACTGCCTCACCAAACACTGCTACTGCACACACAGCATGGACATGGGACATGGTCGAGTGTGGGTCCTGAACCCTGGGCTCTGTTCTGACTGCAGAACTTGTTGGCTGTATGCTGTAAGGCAGATGAAGTCTTCGTTCACACACCTCAGGTTCTCCCCCTTAAAATAGGGTTAACACCTCCTTTATGGGGCAATGGTGAAGACTGACAATTTAAGTTCTTTTATAGCCATACCCAACCATACAAAAGGATGAACTCCTGCCATGTTTCCAACCTGTTTGGAAACGAAGCTTATTATGTTTAGTGAAATAAGTCAAGCTCAGAAAAACAAGTATTACATGATGTCACTCATTTGTGGAGTTTCAAAACAGATGACCACATAGAAGATTAAAATACAATGGTGATTACCAGAGACTGGGGAGCAAATGCGGTACTATCAAACAGAAGCAAGAAGTTCTGGGACCCTGTTGCACATTAGGGTATTCATATATAATATGCATAGGTGTATCCTAAAAAATATGATGATTTTGAATGTTCCTAATATATATATATACATATATATATATAAGGTTAAGTGTTTCCCCTAGTTAGACTCTACACAATGTATAAATTTATTATCTCAATCAACACATGATATTTCCAAAATATATCCCATGTTTATGCTTAACAAAAGTGATGAGAAATGGTGGAACCATTCTGGCTACATGTTGGAGTCTTTAATTTTAATGAATTAATAATTAATATTATTTTGAAAGTGCAGAAAAAGCAAAAATGCATCGGAATTCATAGAATAGCATAACTAAATACACTCTTTCCCTTCTTTTAAAGCAACACACCTTGAGAACATGTGCATCCACCAACCTCAATTTTTCCTTTGCAGCTACTCCACTGATGCCCATATACACATCACCATTAAAATTGCATTACCAACAACACCTGAGTCCCATATATTGCGAGTACCAAGGACCAGCTTTAGTCTTCCCTAAGTTACCCAAACATCTGACATTGTGATTATCCCTCACTTTCTTAACGCTCTCACGTCTCTGCTCCCTCTGGGTCTCCATCTACATTGCATTCTATGCTTCCTCCTTCCTAGGTCCTCTGTTCTTTTGTAGCATCTCATCTAACATTAGGATGTCTCCATCTCATCTAACAGTGGGATGTTTCAGTTTTTAGGCCTTGTCTCTTTCCAGGCAATCCTATTCCATCTCATGGCTTTAGACATCATCTTCACGAAGATGTCTCCCAGATCCCTGCCCTGGGCACTGAGGACAAACCTCTCAAAGGCAGCCTGCCCCAAGGGGGACTTATACTTCTTAGAAAATGACTTCATACCTATAGCAGTTCAGTCAAGAAAACGTGCAAGTATCTTGATTTTTTTTTTTTCTCATTGGCTCTATATTCTAAAGATAACCAGGATTTGAATATCTTACAGCCAATAACTTACAGCCAAAATCCCTGGGCCATTTCTTGCCTTGATTGATATGAAACCTCTTCGTTAGTCTCCTGTGCATGTAGTTTACCCTTTGGAGTCTATCCTCAATACCTCTGCTAAGGGGATGCCATTCATGTAAGAAGGAGAATTTTCACGCCTCTGCTCAAGATCCTCCAGCATATTCCCATTTAATGTGGTGTCAAAGTCTTTTCCATGACATTTAGGACAGAATCCTAGTGTCTTTCCTTCTCTCCCTCTTGTTCACTCCACTCCAGTGCTACTTGTATCCTTGCTATTTCTTAAATGCATCAGGCACAGGCCCTCATAATCTCTGCCCCTGCTACTGGTCCCTGCCCTTCTCTCCTCACCTCCCCAGTGATTTTTTCCCCTGTTCTAGCCTATCTAAACTTGTAACCTCTTCCTGCTATGACCCTGCTTTTTCCTCTTTTGATTCCTCCGCAAAAATTGTCACCTAAAGTACCAATCATTTTACTTTTTTCATTGAGTCTCCGGTTTCCAACTGGGTTTCAAGACTCATGAAGAAATTTTGTCTGCTTTTTGACGCTGACCTTGTAGCAAATAGAACTCTGTCATGTGATAGAAAATCAGTGAAAGGTGTATGAAAAGAAATTCATCTTCTAAGGAGGCACTTTTCATATTTTGCAGGTCACTGTTGTGGGAGAATCAATGGACTTTATCATGAGATTAATTGTGTCTCTCCATTTATGTTTTCAAACCCTAAGTCCCAATGTCAGTGTGTGGTGAGTAGGCCTTTGTACAAGTAGTTAAAGTTGACTGAGGTCATAAGAGTAAGGATCGACCCTGTTAGGACTGGTTTCCTTATAAGAGAAAGAAGAGCCAATGGGGATGTGTGCACAGAGCAGAGGCCACAGGAGGATCTGGTGAGGGAGTCTACTGTCACCTGCAAGACAAAAACAGAAGCCTCAGGAGGAACCAGCCCTGACAGCATCTTATTCTTAGACAAGAAGTCTCCAGAACAGTGAAAATTAAGTTTTTCTGTTGTTGTCACGGTGTCTGTGATACTTGAAAAAAAAAACAGACCCAGAAAACCAAATGAGTAGCTTAACTAATATTATCACACAACCCTTCTAAGCACCATGCACATAAAGAAATGATTTTGCCAAGTAGATCATCTTGTTTCTCTTTCAGTTTATCAGCAAGATAGCACACCTAGATACGTCTATCTGGATTTTGCTGTTCTGGAAAATGGATGTGTTCTGAGGTCTCCTTTCATTTACACTTCCCCAGAACTATTTTCCTTCACTCTACCTTGTGAGTAACCTGGGTTACATTGGCCTGCAAATTTCCCCCTAGTGTTCATCCACAGATTGCCTTTCCATGTGTCTGTATTTTCTGCAAATTGGCAGTGTTATCCAGAGACTTGAGTAGGCTCAGGCCCAATGCCTTTGGCCTAGAATGTAGGCTCTATTTTTTTTTTCATCAAGAACCACATGATAACTGGCTGCCTTGCTCTTTATGATGTTAGCACTCTGGATATTCAGAGCTGAATATATCAACTCATTAGGAGTGCAAAATGGCAACGCTCTAATTCTATCGCCTAATTCTTACTCTCTGGTTGGAATATTTTCATAACAAGGCATGACCCTTCTTCAATCAGTTGATGACCTATTGATGCAGTTCATATAGAAAACTAGGAGAAATACTTGTTTGCTTCCCTTTCCTGATCAATGGATTGGTTTCCTATCATATTCTGAATGTGATCAATTCATTTAAAAACATCATGAACTATTCAGGGTAGGAAAATGGTATTTACAAAATTGATGACTGTCTGATGCTTTGGGTTACAAAAACAGGAATAACTTCCTTAAGTAGCCAGAAGGGGACAACTGCTTCTTTCATTTTTGAACTCTGGTGAGCCTTGGGTAGACATATCTGGAAAAAAATCCCAGGTATTAAAGTCTCTTTTTAATTTTGCATCTGCTGGGGAAAA
This sequence comes from Ochotona curzoniae, assembly GCF_017591425.1. Taxonomy (NCBI): domain Eukaryota; kingdom Metazoa; phylum Chordata; class Mammalia; order Lagomorpha; family Ochotonidae; genus Ochotona; species Ochotona curzoniae. The sequence goes on along the minus strand of NW_024467115.1, from coordinate 27,013,465 downwards.
GCATCCTAGAAAGAACAGCATCTCTGAAAGAGATCATTCAGTGACCAGTGAACCATATTTACTCTCCACATTCGTTCACTGGTGGCTTCTTTGCTGTCTGGAATCAAAGGAAAATTGAGGCAAGATGCTTGTGCTTAGAAATCTCTGGGTTTAATTGGAAAATGAGATCAAACGATTAGCTTCAAAGCTATGTGGTAAGGTTTGTGACAGAGGGGGCCTCAAACATTATGAAAGCAGCTAAGAACATCCATCTGTCCTTCTAGGAGGAGGAAATATTTACGCTGGTTTTGACAGATGCACACGATTTGCCAGACAAATGAGGCAACAGAGGTCATTCCAAACAGTGGCATTTCTGCTTAGGAGATGCAAGCAATTGCTTGCATTTGGAACCAAATGTATGTGATGGAAAGTAGGAGGAAGTAAAATGTAATGTGTAGAAAGAGGGCAGGTTATGGAGGACACCAGAAATCACGTTAAGGACTTCGGGGAAAGTAAAAGCTGCTGAGAAAGAGAAGAGTATGATGTATTCTAGAAATTCTGCCTCCTACAAAAAAATGTCAAAAAATTTTTGGAGAAAGGTGAGGCTGGAGACCTATTAAGAGACAATTAACAAAATTGAAGTGCAATGAGATGACAGAAATAAGGCAATTTAAAAAATTAATTACAAGTATAAAATAACTAAAATACAATATCGCTCCTTTATAGTGACTCCAATGAGCCAGATATTGCTATAAAGCCTACACCTAGCTTTTGGAATCCTGAACTCCATGCCACATGCCTGGCTGCTCCCCTGGTGCGTAAGGCAAGAAGAGAATGAGGAAAGTGGCCAAAAAAGCACACCTCTACCCACAAGGGTCAGGCTCCAACATCCTCATTTTTATTCTTGACACCACACAAAGTAGAAAGGGATGATGAACAATGGCAACAAGCAGTCGCCCAAAGGCTTGGCCCTCTGAACCAATCTGGTTTTGAATCCTCAGCTCAAATGTGGAACCTCATGTTCGGCAACTGTAAAACTCTCTGAATGTCTTTTTCAAAAAGCATATACTTATCTATTTGAAACACAGAATGATAAACAAATGGGGTAAATACATACAGAGACACAGAGAGAAGATGAAAGTAAGGGTATGAGAGAAGGAAAGATTCCATCCACTGATTCACTCTCCAATGGCCACAACAGCAGGTCTTGGGCTAGCCATTTCTGGACCCACAACACCATCCTGATCTCCCACATAGGGAGCAGGGACTCAAGCACTTGGGGCCATCATCCACTGCCTTTTCCAGTATGTTAACATAGTGTTGGGTCAGAAACAACCAGGACTCAAACTGGCATGCCACTATAAGATGCTGGTGTCACAAGCTAGCCAGAGCAGCTCCACAAGACCATACCCTTGAAAAGACCTAGACATGCTTTGTTTCTTTAATTTTTTTGTTTAGTTTTTGTTTTTGTTTTTTTTCTTCAGTTTTTTGTAGAATGTTCTGAGGGATAACATATATGAATTGAGTGTGCAATGTCTGACACAAAGAAATCACTGCTTTAAGCAATGGTTGTTATAAATCATTGTCTATACTTTCCATATAGGTAAGAAAAATGACCACACAGGTAAAGAGAAATAGGGATGGACAGTAGTGAGGGATTGATGACACTTTCAAGTTATTTTCCATTTTTGAAAAACCTTTTCAAGGCAAAGATCTAACTTTATTTCTCCCAGCTTTTGGCGAATGATAGCATCTCCAATCTTTACAGTAATTTCATAGATTTCACTGCAATACTAACGTGCCAACAGAAAGAAAATATTCATCTTTGGTCTCAGAAGCTTCACTGCACTCTTTGATAGTGGAAATCACTTTGTGTTTCTGTCCAATTAAAATGTTGATCTTGGGGCTAACAGGGTGGCTCAATTGGCTAGTCCTATACCTTGCAAGCACCAGCAACTTGTAGGGGTGCCAGGTGATGTCCCAGCAGCTCCACTTTCCACCTAGCATCCTACTTGTGGCCTGGGAAAGCAACAGAGGATGACCCCAAACCTTTGGATCCTGAACCCACATTGTAGACACAGAAGAAGCTCCTGGCTCAGCTCAGCTTTGGGGAGTGAACTAGTGAAGGAAAAATTCTCACTCTGTCACCCTTTTCTCTATAAATCTGCTTTTACAATTTAAAAAAAGTTGGTCTGATCAAACTGTGCAAGCAATCCTTTCAGTTAATGATGAGTCTCTCTTTAAAATAATAATCCTCTCAGTTTCTCACCTCATGTCCCCTTCCCACCTGTCTCCCTTTATCTCTTCCTAAAGTAGTGTCCGGAGATAGGTTTCATGTGAGGATAAACCTACTTGACATAGCACTTCCTCCTAGAAGGCAGACAAAGAATCAACTGACTCTCCTAAACTATTCCATGTAGGCCTTCTGGAGCTAGGTCAACGTAGGTCCTGCTGAGGCAGCCATGCAGTATGCCTCAACTGATTAATATTGTGCTTCTAATTAAAATCCAATTAGCAAATATACTTATGACACATTCCAAAAGACACATTTCAAAGTATGCCAAATCCAATTATGGAAAACCTACATTAAAGCTTTGCTAATAACGTATGGGCTAGACCACGATATATAAAAGTTTAGATTGGAAAATGAATAAAAAGCGAACAAGTTCTATCTATTCATAAAATCGTGATTGTTTTTGAGGCTGCTAACGCTAGCTTTTTATATGATGGGCCTTCAAAAATTCATAGAGATGTGTGCTTAAAATTTACTAGGCATGGATCTCAAAATTTTGTGCACTCAGATGGACTTACCTTCTAATCTCACTTTCCATGAATTTCTTAAAGGCAACGAAAATGATATAGAACTAGTTCTTTTCTGTAGGAAAAGTTATATGCATGTATGTTTGAAATTAGCCATAAACTTTAAATCACCAGTCTCTTAGGTTTGGGCCTGACATTTATAGGATATGGGAAGTCTTTAAGAAACGCTTTATTCCTAAGTCAATATCTTGCTTGGTAGTTTCATCTTTGGAAGATGAAAATTGATTTTCTCAACACTGCAAACAGGCTGCTCCCTCCCACCCATCACTGTGGAGGGCCAGCAGCATCAATGGGGCAAAGTGCAAAGCCATGGCCACAGGCAGCCTCATGCTCACCGTGTAAGGATGACCAGGAGATTTTCTCAATGATCCACATTCTAAAAGATTTTTCTTCTTATTATCGACGAAATGATAGCTCAGTAACACTTTTGTTAGCTTTTTATTTCAGGCCACAAGTTAAAACAGTTGGTTCAGATTTGCCTTAAAAATAGCCTCGTATGCTTATCTACGATAAATTCTTTTCTCTATGAGGAATGTAATATTAATAATAATGTAGTAATAGTTAAAATCACACTATTTATTTTATGAGCCTGGCAGAAAAAACAAAGCCAAAGTTCATAGATTTTAAAAAGTAGTTTTCTGACAGCATTTTGCTTTCACTGGAAAAACTTTGAAGTGTTAAGAGAGAATATTTGAAGCATCTACCTGCAAATATTCTGTGATATGTAGATTTTGTGAATGAGAGAATGTGTGGCTCAAAACACATTGAGAAATCTTGGTTGCCCCAGTCTTTTGGATGCTAATAAAAGGCCAGTTCTACTTCCACAGGAGATGTAGAAAGCCACAAAATAATATTAATGCCACTTTAATAATAAAAAGGCAGATAATCTACAAAATCAGATTTTCTGGGTCCATCAGAGCATGAAGACACAAAACAATGAAATGAACTAAATTCTAAAGAATGATAGTTCCTTCTGTAAAAGCACATGGAACAAATTGTCCTTTCCTTGGGTGTGGATTTGTCTGGTAGACAGAAACTGAAGTTTTATGAAGTCTTGAAGACTCAGCCTGGAGTAGCACGACAGTCTAAAAAAAATTTTGAGCCTCCAACATGAGAAGCATCTACAACCACTTACAATCCTCAACTTTGTGAACATGAACAAGATTAAGGGTGGGCAAAGAAGACCAACAGCAGTGGTATAAGTGAGCAGGAAATGAATGGATTGCCGTAAGGAACAACACCAAAGCTCACCTACCCTGCACTTCTGGTACATGCTAGAAGAAGGATACAAAATCTCTTGTCCCACAGCAAAGTCAAATATTGAGTATTTTTAAGAGGATGGATAGAAGCAAAGTCTTGTTCTTTGTAGAGGTACACAGAGAACTCTTCAGGACCCCCAATCCTGCACTGATACCAAGAGGACATCTGTTACTGCTGGACATCCCACTGAAGGCTCAGCTAATTCAGTAATGGAGCTACAGGGAGGGACAACAATGTTAAAAGAACATTCCCATTACCTGAAGACTCAACCACCTACAATAATGATCTTACTGAACAAGAAGTGTGCCAATTTCTGAGTGTTAGCACCATATTGTCTTCAGTCTTTGCTGTTCTTTTACACACAATGTCTGACATTCAATCAAAAACAACAAGGCATAGAAAAAGAGAAGAAAAAAGATGACTAAATAAGTCTCTGTCTTCATTACTTTCTTTTCTAGGGGAAGGGCCTGTTATTCCATTGTTAAAATGGATTATAATAAAGAGCTATGTTGAAAATACTGCAAAGTGTATTGGAAATTTTAACATTAGAGTGAGATAAGCAATAATATCTATGTAAGGGGGAAGTCCCAGAGAAAACAAATAAAGAGATGTTAAATGAGAGTTTGCTATAAAAAAAACTAGCATAAGTATTGCAGTTGGGAAACTTGCTAGTTTCAAAGGCATGGGCAAATGCAACAGCTTGAAACATTGGCAAATACACAGGCCAATAAAGCCTTGGAGGAAAAAGAGTTCTCTCATCTCTTCATGCTTGTTTTTCTCATGATTTCTGTGAATGTGCGTGAGCCAACAATGCTAACCACTCTCTGAAAAGTGAAAAGCAAATGATATATGGAAAGCAAAGTGCCTTGCCATGACAGCTATCCATGGGAAAGGTGATCTGAGTACACTCCAGCTCATTCATCAGGCAGTAATGACAGCATTGGGCTTGCTTGATATTGCTGTTAGCCAATAGTTCATTTAGCCGAAAACACTTACTTGAAGTCAATCAAAAGTCCCAAATACAGAATATTTAAAAATGAGCATATTGGCATAAATTTAAATAAATTTCTTACACTCCTCTACTCATAGAAAATGATACTAAATATATTTTATCTTCTGGAAAAGTTAAATTAAATGAAATGTATAACTTACAATACTTCTTACTAGTGATAGCTAGTTTCTGTTTTGCAACAGCATGATAAACTTTCATATCTTTTTAAATGGGACATAAAATTCATAAGCTTTTGGAAATCATTCTAAACAAAGAGGAACTGAAAATTATTAAAGTATATGGAGGGAATTTATAATTGTACAAAACATTCAATGTAATTTGCATAGACTGATTTTACTCATGAGACTTAAATTCTTAAATATAGTTAGTTTGGATTATTTATAGATTGTCACTGAGCAGTTCAAGAAGATGCACAAAAGTTGGGTCATTAAAGTTGGGTCCTTCCACTTTCTATCAAGAAGTTGACTCCCTAGTTATGGTCTCTGAATATGCCATGATAAATAGATCATGTGGGTTGTGACAGACAACGATGGAAGGCTTAAACCTTCAGAGGTGTCCTGTGCCTTCTCCCCTTTCTAGATGGGGTGGGACTAGGCACTCCTTCCTGTTTGCTCCCATCCACACAGTCCTGTGTTCCTTTGCCTAAACGTGCGAAGGACCAGGTGGGGAATGCCACAAGGACAAGGTTACTGACACTATATGCATCTCCATGCTTCTCCAACAGTCAAGTGTACTCCTAAGAGGTGTATAAGTGTACTTAGAATTCAGGCACCAGAGACAAGTATGGACAATCTCTTTGGATTATTAATGTTTCTCAAATATTTCTCATCATGAAATACACCTCTGTCATGAATTAGGATGCAAATTAGAGGGCCCAGTGTTGCAGTACACCTGCATTCCCATATCTGAGGACAGAGGGTCGGGTTCAATCCTGGCAGCTCCACTTCTGCTCCAACTTCCCATTAATGTGCCTAGGAAAGCAATACTGTGCTGCCCAAGTGCTTGAGCCCCTGCACTGGTGTGACAGACTGAGACTTGCGGCCTCCAAGCTACGGCCAGCACCAGCCTGGGCAATTGCAACTATGTAGAGAGTGAATCAGTCAATGGAAGGTAGTTTATATCTCTCCTCTCTCAGTCAGACTGCCTTTAAAATAATAAAAATTATTTTTTAAAAAAAACTATTTAAATTACAAAGAACAGAAATTGCAGATGGTTTTGTAAAAATGCACATTTGAATATTTTCTAAACAATAGCTAATTTTCTGTTGTGTTCCCCTTGTGGCGGATCCTGTGGGTCCTCTGCAAACGCTCCTCCCACACTTCCTGAGGACTCTTCACTTGTCCCATGAAAGGCAGCAAGGTGGATGCAGTGAGTCTGCATCTCAGGTGTAGAAATCCGAAGGGATGGTAGCAGCCAAGAGGAACCATTTTCCTGGCAGCTGTTATGAACTGCCTCAGAGGGGCCCATGCGCTAAGATGATTAAATGAAAGCACATGTTCCATTTCCTTTCCACCAAAGGAGACGGTGAGGCTAGAATTCCTGAGGAATCATTAGCTTCTCCCGAAGCCAAAGCCGCTGGCCTCCAACAGAATGAATCGGAGCTATCAGCTCTAATGGTGCAAAAGTGAAAATCCCTACCCAGTTAAAAGCGATTGCAAGTAAAAAAAAAAAAAAATCAAACTCTTTCCATTTATTTGCTCTGCCTTGGTCCTCAGCTATTCCGATGCCGTGTCCCACCTTCCAGGTAGCCCAGGGTAGTGATCTTTCTAATTCTCTGGATGAATTCGTACTTAGAGTCTCCTTCTGACTTCACAGAACCAACCCCTCACTACAATTGCCAGGCGACGCTGATCTAGCAGTGTGAGGGGCACCTAAGCATCTATTGGGCAGATCCAAGTCCGGGAACTTCAGGTTCTGTTTCCTAGGAAAGAGTTTACAGTGTTTAAAAAAAAAAAAACTCTTCCAGCTCCACAAATTGTGTCCCTCCTCCTTCTTTTAACAATTATTACTAACCTCCCTGTAGCAGTGTTATCTTGTCAAAGCTATTGCCTTTGTGCTTCTATGGCCCTGGGATACACAAAAGTCAGAAGAAAGCCACAGACGGCAGATCAGAGACATGTCAGGTTCACTCTAAGCTTGCTTCTCTCACCACACAGCCCTCACAACTAATGATGTGCCCTTTCATGCAATTCAAACAAGAGGCAGAATAACTTCCAAAACGAATGCAAGAAGAGCACATCCCCTCTAGCAACAATGCTGTCAGCACGGCTCCTACATCACAGCTGAGCTTACTTTGCCAAAGCCAAGAGAACACTATTCTATAATCAATCAATTGTGGGAATTTCTTAACCTTGAAATAGAAGCTCATGAGGCGGGGAAGATAGGTACCGATTCATGAGATGTGTAAGCAGGACACACTTGGCCAACTCCGCCTTCTTTCTGCTTTCTTGCGTCTAGTTCGGCAGATTGGAAAACCTTGGCAAGAATTTATTTTACTGTAAAGGAGACCTCATAAACACAGCCCATTCTCCATGCTCAATGCCCAATGTAGGCAGTTTCTGCACACACATTCAGTGGCAGATGCGTGCCCGTTAATGCTCAGCTTAGCAGACAGTAAACATAGCACTTTTCAGAAAATCACCTCTTTCCCTGTGCTCAGTGACACTCTGGTATCCCATAAATGACTTTCATTTTTGAGAAATTAATTCACCTCAATTTAATTTAAAATTTTTTGTTTTGTTTGTGTGTTTGAAAAAAAAAATTTGTTTGTTTGAAAGAGTTGCAGAGAGGCGGAGTGACAAAGAGAGAAAAAGAGAGAGACGTGAGAGATCTTTCATTTGTTGGTTCATTGTCCAGATTGCTCCAGGCTGGAGCCAGGAACCAGCAGTTTTTTCTAGGTATTCCTCATGGATGAGAACAGTCCAATCAGGTGGACCATCCTCTGCGGCCTCCTGCGGTCTACCATCAGGGAGCTGGATCAGAAGGGCAACAGCTGAGACCTGAGTTGATATCCTTGCAAGATGCTGACACCATGGGCAATGGCTTCACCCACTAAATCACAACACCAGACCCTCAGCCTACTTCTTCAGGATAATCTTCCGATAGGATCAAAGTCAACGCTTTTTCAAATGGAGAAGTTCTTTGTGTGAAAAACATCTACTTAGAAAATGATCGTTTAGGGGCAAGCATTTAGCCTCCCACATCAGAGTAGAGGGGTTTGACTCCCAGACCTGGCTCCTCACTTCCGATTCCTGCAAAGGTAGTACCTGGGAGCAGCAGTGATAGCTCAAGTCATTGGGTGGCTGTCACACATATGCTAGTTGCTGGCTCCTGGCTCTGGCCTTGGCCCCAGCTGAGCCTTGGCTATTGCAGGCATCCAGGGAGAGGACCATGAGCAGTTCAGAATTCTCTCAGTCATTATTGGTTTCTTTAATAAATAATTTTTAAAATAAAAAGTGACAGTTTTATTTCATATTTTCTAATAGCCAATGACAAAGAAACAATGTCAAAGTTTTGTCGGGGGTACATCAGAAGAAGATTTCTGCTGTCATTTTAATTCATTGTGGAAATACGAATTCTTAAGCATGCAAACCAGAATGGCAAAGGTAAAGGCAGATGGAAGTGCTGAGTCCCTTGTTCCAATAGAATGACTCCTGATTAAAAATGCATAGGAAATCACTGAGCTATCTAACAAGGCAGATAACTTAAGACCATGCACCATTTCACTACCTCGGGCAAACTAAGCCACTTCACCTCTGTGTTGGAGAAGAACTTAGCTGGATTTTCAGCACCCTTAAGAAATCAGAATTCTTCCACTAGGAGAGCATAAAAGCTGAGAAATGAGCAAGTCCCTGGGACTGTCTGCCACAAGCACTAGTGGGAGAGGTTTGTTTTGGAAGGAAATTCAACCATACATGCCGTTTAAGCTGAGATATTTATTCATTCTTCAGTTTACCAAGAGTCATTGAGCATCTGCGTATACCTCGTATTTTATCAGTTCTGGGGCTGAGTGAGACAGACATGTATCATGCTGGACATTTTAACTTGAGATAAAATTTGCATTTCAGTCTAAGTGCGCTGGAAATCACTGAAAGTTTTAGGTTAAAACAGTGATGTAAAATTTGTTCTCTTTACATAAATAAAAGTGTTTTTAGTGCGATGAGAAGATGTCTGGAGAGCTGACTGGGGGAAAGCTTATCTTCTGTAAGAGAATTGGCTCTATAATGCATCTGAGAGACCAGTGGGGTCGAGATTTCAGTAAAATTAAAAGCAAAGAAATACATTTCCCTTGAAAATTTAAGAGCTTGAATTTTTAAATCTTCAAGCTTTCCATTCTTCCCTCTTAAAAACATTAACAACTTTAGTATTTTGCAACAGAAATTATAAAAACATACCAGTGCAAGTAAAAGATTATAAAATTCTGCCCTTCTCTGTAGTCCTATTAAGAAGGAAACCAATGTTTATATTTTAATGGATGTATGTCACGCTGTCTCTATGAATATATAGACAAAGAAATTAGCACAATACTAATGATGATTTTGGAGGCAATCACCAGCTTTAGTAAGTAAATTGGAAATGGTTAAATAATGACTCATAGTGCAGGAAGAATGGATGACCATGTAGGGTCACACACACACACACACACACACACACACACACACACACTGTTGCTTGACATGTGGTCCCATCCTCCCCTAAGTCATCTCATCGCTTGCCCCTTTGCTACTTCATCTCTGAGATGGGTATCTAGGAACGTACATTATAGTACAACTTTCCAGGTGACCCCAATGCACACCACATCAGAGAACCACTGATTCAAGGTACATAATTTATATCTTAAAAAGTAAGTAAAAATTATATATCAGCAGAATATACAGACATAAAGAACACATCTTTGGGCCTGGCACAGTAGCCTACCGGCTAAAGTCATCGCCTTACACACACCGGGATTCCATATGGGTTCCGGTTCTAATCCCGGCAGCCCTGCTTCCCATCCAGCTCTGTACCTGTGACCTGGCAAAGCAGTCTAGGACAGCCCAAAGCCTTGGGGACCCTGCATTCAAATGGGAGACCCAGAAGAGGTTCCTGGCATCTGGCTTCAGATTGGCCTAGCTCTGGTCATTGTGGCCACTTGGGGACTGAATCAATGGATAGAAGATCTTGCTCTCTGTCTCTCTCCTCGCTGTATCTGACTTTGCAATAAAAATAAAATGAATCTTTTAAAAATTTTTAAAAATCTGTTTCATAATAAGGAAATTGTATTATCTTTTCTTAATCCTTCAACTATAAAAGCAGACTTAGAAGCAGAAAAGCCTCTAGTCTGGGGCTAGTCTGTTAAATCTGCCACTCCATTTGGATGCACACATCCCATATTACAGTGCCAGGACAGGTCCCCCAGTTCTGCTCTCTACTAATGCTCCTTGGAAGGAAGAAAAAAAAAGGTTCAAGTACTTGGGTCCTTGCCACTAACGTTGGAGACAAGAATGGAGTCCCAGGCCCCTAGCCAAGCCCTGGCTGTTGTGGCCTTTGAGGAGATCTTTCTTGCTTTCTGCCTGGGTAACTATCACTCTGTCTCTAGAATAAACAATTTTGATATAGATATCTTCCATCTGCTTGTTCACTTCCCAAGTGGCTGCAATGGCCAAGGTTGAGCCAGGCTGAAGCCAGGAGCTAGGTGCTATACGGGTGGCAGGGGCACAAGAACTTAGACCATCTTCATCTTCTGCTGCCTTTCCTCAGGTCACTAGCAAAGAGCAGGATTAGAAGTGGAGTAGATGGGGCACTAACCATAGGAAATACTGGCATTGCAGCTGATGACTTTATATCACCTACGCCACAACACTGACCCCTAAAGTAAATGTTTTGGCTTAAGCAAACAAGTAATCAGGGGTGGAGGAACAAACAGGAGAGAAGCAATATCCCTCCTCCTCATTCCCAGGTACACCCCAACTAGTGACCACTCCTATTTTCTCTCTACCTCTTCCTCCTTCCACAGATCTGACTGGCAGCCGAAAAGAAGCAGGCCCCTGTTCTTCAGAAGTGCTTCTCACTAAGCGGGTGGTTTTCTTTTCATCTCTGCCATGCCACAGGCTTAGAAGATGCAGTACATGACTAAGTGGTAAAGACTACTCGGAAGACCAAAGTTATCAGCCAGCAAGACCGCATTCTTTCAACCACAAGAAACAAAACTAATACCTCTGCCTTACGTACCCACTTCAGCAGCTGACTCCCAAGGGTAGCACTGGTAACTGCCCTTGCTCAACCCCAACAGAATCTCATGGGTCAAGATGACCCATCATTTTCACAAACATTTAACGCACATTTTATAATTATGTTGTCTTATTTTAGTGTTAAGCAGACTTAGTTAGCTCTAAAACATAAACAAAAATTAAAATAAAAGCTTGTTTTGGAAAACAAGGTTGATTGAGTCACTCTTTCTGTAGTAATTGAAAATCATTTCTTAGACCACTGAGAAAAACCCTCCGCTTTAGGAAGAAGAGTTTTTATTGCATTTCTTCTTGGCAATTCTTGGAAAGGAAGGGGTGAAAATGGAAGAGAAGAAAAGAGAGCAGAATCAAGGCGGGGGGACTCTAGTGTCCCCTTGTGCTGCCCATTTCTGGGTCACACATTCTTCTTTTGCCAGGGAAGATGGAGAAATGGCACCGGATGTGGAAGATATTCCTATTCAGCTACTGGCTCACACTGTCGATAACCTTCAGCAAATCAGTTAATACCCTAAACTCTTGGGCCTCAGTTTCCACTAAGCACTATTAGGCTAGAGACTAGTTAACTTCTTCCTGTACTAACTGGCTCATGCATGTGACTTCATTTCCCTAGATAACCTTGACTGACTCAAATCTTTGCCCTCCAACTTGAAGTTCTCCTCAGGCAAAATGGATGGAAAAAAATTAATATTCCAATATAATGAAATTCCCAGAATAACTCATATTAGCCTTTATTTGCTTTAGATAAGGATGTCCTGAAATGCTCGGCTCAGCACACCAAGTCCCTCAGCTGCAGTTCCAGTGCTATATCACTGGACTCGTGCAACTGATACAGCGCCTTTGCACTCTCAGTTTTTCTTGAACACAGAACAATTTTTGAATGCTAAAGCAAGCTAAGAAAATCTGTGCCTCTCAAAGACACAGAACAGCAAAAGCAGAGTCTGCAAAATACAGTCAGGAAACAGGTATTGTTAAAATACTTATGAGATTATCAAACACCAGCTGACTTTCCAAAGGAGGCACCATATTGAATTCCAAAGATCTGAACAATGAAGCAGGATGCCAGAACTTCAGTTTCATGTTTATGATTAGGTGACTGCATAACTTTGGGAAAAGCACTTACTATTGATGATGGTTAGAACACTGTTTCTGAAAATAGATCGTATAATGAACTACAGGATCCAACAGCCTGCCCCACACTACTCCTGTAAGCAGGGCTGTTAAATCACCTACAACAAATACTACATGTGCGGATTTAAGGAATGGAAATATTAGGAAGGTATTTCAAAAAGTTCATGGAAAATGAAATTAAAAGATGTATATGGCAGTTCAAACACAGACACTGTGTTTCGTTAGTATGCATTTTCCAAGAACTTTTTCCAGGGGTTCCAAGAACCCTTACATGCATGAATTCAAAACTGATTCACACCAAAATAAATATGAATTTTCTGAAATCCCTTGTAATTCAGTTTTCCTGTTTCAAGAGGCCGAGAGCCCTGAGATTAAGGCATCAGCTGACTTGCTATCTGGTGAGTGACTGTCTCTGACTTGTAGACAGCTTTATCTTCTCAAGGTGTAGTCCTTCAGAATCTCCTGGAGCAAAATATCCCCGCCTTTCTCCTTGAAAGAACGCTAATCTCTGGGGAGTCCTCCTTTATTCAGGAATAGAGATGCGCACTGCAATGAATCTTTACCTCTGTGTGCGCTTGGCTCAATAACAGTTATATACACGTTGGTGGTGTGATATTAGACTTCCTACCTTTGCCTAAACCTACAACGTCATGACACACTTAAACAGCAGAATGTTAAACTTGTAACTGCTACAAAAGGACTACACTACTTTGATAATATAGGAAATATGGTAGGAGAGGGACATGGAGAGTGGGAGGGAGGAATTCTTACACCCACAAAACTGTATCATGAAAAATAATAATGATAAAAAGGGGGGACACTAATTCCACCAAAAGGATTATTCCTCATGCCTAATAACCGCCAAAGGCTTCACCCTCCAAAACATCACATGGCAGGAGCAGGCCTCTAATGTATTAATAGGGGCAGGGAGACACCAACATTGAAATACCATTGAGCCATGTATCCTTAGGTGAACTTATCTATAATTCTATAAATTTATGTATGAATGGGTCCAGTGAGATGGTTCAGTGGCTATCCTCACCTTGCAAGCGCCAAGATCTATATGAGCACCAATTTGTGTCCTGGCTGTTTCACTTCCAATCCAGCTCCCTGTTTGTGGCCAGGGAAAGCAGTAGAGGATGGCCCCAAGGCCTTGGGACCATGCACTCATGTAGGAGACCCGGAACAAGCTCCTATCTCTCCTTCTTTCTGTAAATTTGCCTTTTCAATAAAAATAAATAAATCATTTACAAATTATCTATGAATTTATCCATAAAGTGAGGAAATAAGGAAAACTGATTAAGAGTCTTTGTAACATCTCTTTCTGCTTTAATTTTTATATATTTATTATTTATTTGAAAAGTAGAAAAACGCAGTTATCTCCTGTTCCCTCCAACATCCAGGGCTGGGGCAGGCTGAACTCTGTCTAGATGTCCTAAGTTGGTAGCAGGGAACTAAGTAGTGGAGCCAACGCCTACTGAGCAAATGTGCAATAGCAGGAAGCCGGAAGGAAGACTCAGGCTGTGACTTCAACATAGACCCTCCAGCATGGGATACAGCATCCCAAGTACCAGCTTAACCAATATGCCAAACACATGCCCCTTTCTGTGTTTTAAAAGTGTAGGACAAAAGTAAAACTCCCATATAAATTAATCAACTATTTTTCTGAATTCATTTGATGCTAGCATGTGTGTGTGTGTTGGAGCAGAGGTGGGAGGTTAACTTTGCAAAGCTGACACCCTAAAACTGCTTTCAAAGCGTCACCATTTCCTGACTGAAATCTTCCAGTCAGAATCAAAAGTGTGTTTAAATGATGGAAGGTATGGAAGACAGTGTCATACTTTGTCAAGATATCATGGCCACATTAGAGTATCTAACTAAGTGCACTTATGCACATGACACTCCATGTTTCTTGGGACTCAAATACACACACATAGCTCTCGGTTTCTGAGTCTCGTGTGTTTCATACTTGGGCTGAAATCCATCACAACTTGATTCTAAATTCAGCAAAGATCCCTTTGGAGACTGAAAACCACTCATTTTCCAAGAAATTTTATCTGGCATCTCTAGCATTTTCTTCACTCTGCAATATTTTCTGCATCTTCAATTAAATGAATCTGCTCTGCAGCAGCCACAGGTTTACAGTGATTAACAAAAACAGGCAAGTAGATTTTTGTTTTAAGCCTGTTTCCATCTCAGCCTAAGATGCAGGAACTCTTGGGAAACGAGCAGCAGCTGAGTATAAGACTGGCTTGACTCCATCCTGTGGCATACGCAAGGCGATTAAACGACAGCTTTGTGTGTCAATCCCATGACGGCAGGAAATGGGTCACAGAAGGAGCACAAGTTTGGGGTTCAGGCAGATCTGAAGCCCAGTTGGACAGCTTACAGCTCCGAGAGTAATGGCAGCCCGCTGCAATCTCTTGTGGCCACTTTTCCTCTTTGAGAATTAGAGATAATAATATTTGCCTCAAAGACTTGTCATGAAGACATGATAAAAGAGGCATATTAGGATAAACAATAATCTCCTTACTAATGCCTGGTCTTTTCTCTCCACATCCCCTTCCCATTTCCAGTACTTTCCATTGCTCACTCCTCCCTTCCTCCCGCCCTTCCTTCCTTCTTCTCATCACACACATGCTTTTTGTGTTTTAGATATGGGATGGTTACTATATATAAAACAGGCATATGACACTGTCGCTGCCCTCAAATAGGCTCTAAAGAGAGAGAAAAGAAGTACTTCTAATGTGATGATAAGCACCTTGGGATAGGCAACTGCGAGGGCAGAGAGAAACAAGTGAGGAAAAAAAACATGTAATTAGGTCTCAGATCAGGGAAACTTCAGGCTGAGCTGAGGCAGAAGAGCTGGTGTCTAACGAAAAGAATATGGGTGACGGAGCTTGTAGGCAATAGGAACATGACGGGCAAAGGCCCAGAGCCAGCAGCAAACCTGGAAATGCAGGTGGTGCTGTCTGATGGGAGGAAAGGCACAAAAAAGTGGTGGGAGGAGAAAAGCTTAAAGGCAGAAAAAAAAACCTAGATTTTAAAATATTTTGCAATTCTTGGGGTCTGGCATGGTAGCCTAGAGGCTACGGTTTTCATCTTGCACACACCATGATCCCATAAGGCACCGGTTCTAATCCTGGCAGCCCCACTTCCCATCCTGTTCCCTTCCTTGAGGACAGCCCAACACCTTAGGACCCTGCACTCATGTGGGAGACCCGGAAGAAGCTTCTGGCTCCTGGATTCAGATCGGTGCAGCTCTGGCCATTGCAGTCATTTGGGGAGTGAATTGATGGATAGAAGATCTTTCTCTCTGTCTCTCCTTCTTTGTATATCTGACTTTCCAACAAAAATTAATTCATCTTAAAAAAAAAAAAAAACACTTTCCAGACCTTGATGTAGGATTTAAACTGCATCTGCTTCTATGTGGCAAATGCGGACAATCCTGCAGTGCTAACCGAGACATGGTCAATCTGAGAAAGCTGGTTGAAGGAAGTACAGGAACGGGACAGCACAGAGCCAGGCAGCGACCTGCGGCCTCGCGAGCACGCCAGGGCAGACACACTGGCGGTCGGAGCAGCACGTGCGGGAGGGCCCAGGGAGCTTGCTTCCAGCTAGTCACCACAGACACAAGTTCTAGCGTGCTGGACATAAACAGTTTATAAGCACCAGTACCTGCAATCATCATTTATTTCCTTTGTAATTAATATATTTAAGCAACTTCCATAGTGCTAAGTCGAATGTTGGAGAATCAGTTCCTCTCCTAGGTAGTCCAGCATTTCATTTCTGTGGCATGAAAGCCTTCCTTCCAAAATTGTCTTACAAGCCAAACCAATGTTCTTCAAAAGAATGAATTTGATTATGATTCCACATTAGGCGTGTGTGCAGAGGGGGAATGTGTTATGAAGTAGAGAAGTTCCCTTAAATGATTGTTCTCTGACTACAGCTACAGAAACTAAGGCAAGCCTGTTAGCATTTAATACCACATCCACATCAAAGTAGATGAAGGCAAAAAATATTTCAAATAAACCTAATATCTTAAAGTATGTGTCGATCCTGACAGTTTTTTTTTATAAGGAATTCAGCTGTTTCAGGAGCAATTACTCCAAATTCTAATTTTTGCCAAGCTTAAAACAGAAGGATTTCTTCATTGCAGGTTCAAAACGAGAAAAAAAAAAATTCCTGCACTTATTCATCTGGAAAAACAGCTTGCACATTAAATAGCTTTTCTTCGGAAATGAAAAGAGATAATTCAAGATCCAGAGCTGAGGTTTATCAACATACCCTGGATCCAAATGAGTACACCCGCTGTTGATCATTCACAGAGGGGCATGAGTGAATAGCAGGAAGCATCACTTTAACACTGGCAATTTTTAAAATTATTTCGGCTCACGGTATTTCTTTGCCAGAAGGCAATGAAGTGTGAAACCAATCCAATGAAACCAGATAGATTGGGGCACCACTACTTACATATTTTTACCAAGCATTCAACATACAGACACCATCTGAGCTCTATGGTTCAAGATCATAAATCCTCCTGCGAGCCTCATTTGTTACTGTTTGGGTTCATTTATCATCCCAAAGGGACAACTGCAAAGAAAAACACAGTTGAATACAGTCGATCCATAATGCTCTCCTGTTTGTGTGGGGCCTGATTTAACCATAAATAAATTTCCCTGTATTTTCTCCTCCATCCACCTTCCACGTCTATACAGGCCATAACAATACAAATGCCAAATATTTCCACTGGAGTAGACCATTGGCCCAGTGGATAAGACATCCGCATCCCATGTCAAGAGCTCCTAGGTTCATGTTTCAGCTCTGCTCTCAATTCCAGCTTCCTGTGGCAGTTGATGGCTCCAGCGGTCAAGCCCCACGTGCGAGACCCACTTTGAGGTCCCAGCTCCTGGCCTGCCACAGCCCTCACGGGCATTTGGGGAGTGAACTGGTAAATGGGATATCTGTCTTTGTCTCCCTGCCTCGCAAATACGTAGAAATTAAAATAGAATCAGGTATTAAAGTAATTCTCAGCCAGGTTTCCTCACTTTCCAAAAAAGAAACTAAACTTTCTGCTTTGGTCCCTTCTCTCTGGCCATTTTATTTAACTGCCCTGTGTTGACTGTCCTCACACACATCAGTACCTTGTACATGGTGTCTGAACTAACTTACCAAGGAGCTGCCAGAGTGAAGTGCCGCAGCCTATGAGCTTGAAACAGGAGAAATCCCCCCATGGGGGAAGCAAGTGCAACATCAAGGTGAAGGCACGACTGGCTCACCGAGGGTGGGGTGGGGAGTGTACGTCCCAGTCCTCTCTCCTTGGTTTTGCTGACACCTGCCATCTTCCTGTGTGTCCATGCGCATCTCTATCCATGTCTGCATCTACCTTTCCTTTGTACCTAGCTCATATTGGATTAGGAACCACTTTGGTAACTTTCTAAGATTTTTTTTTATTGAGCCGATCCGAAGCCAGGAGACTCTTCCGGGTCTCCCACACGGGTGCAGGGTCCAAAGCTTTGGGTTGTCCTCCACTGCTTTCCCAGGCCACAGGCAGGGAGCTGGAAGGGAAGCGGGGCTGCCGGGATTAGAACCGGCGCCCACATGGGATCCCAGGCGTGCAAGGCGAGGACTTAAGCACTTGCGCCACTGTGCCGGGCCCGGTAACTTTCGTTTTAACTTAAATGTCTTCTGTAATGATCCTGTATAGGTCACATCTAGGCTACTGAGAAAAGGAATTTGGGAGCATGGTATACATTTCAACCCATAATATATGTATTATGTTCTCATTTCACATTTATATGAAAATATAGGGTTGGAACATCCAATGCCAGAATAATAACAAGCTGTGAAGCTTGAAGCCCAGCTTCTACCGGACTGCAAAGAGCTCTAACCACTCTACATTGCTCCCCAATCCTGACACCACATCATTCCACCCCTCCTCCTTCGGCTTCACCTCCTACTCCATCACATAACAAGAACATCAGCCAGTGAGCCAATACAGAAACATGGCTTCCTGGAAAACCAAAGAGAAGTGTAAACCAAGGCACTCTGAATGCTTCCATGCTCACCTCCTCTGATGTAGAATGGCGCTGAGCAGCTGGAAACGACACCTAAGAGAATTTGACCCTGAAAACCAGAAGCTTCAGTTACGGATGGACAACATCAAGCCAAACAAGTCCAAAAGATAAGTGACAAACTGAAGAAATGTCTCCATTAACTATATCATAAAAGGCTTCGCAATGGACATGAGCAGAGACAAGTGGAGTTGGAAGGAAGTAGAGGGACTTGCATACTCAGATCAGGCTGGGAGAAATCTCCATTTCTCTTGCTGTTTTTCCAGAGCAAGTGTAGGAGGTTTTCAGAAGCCCCAGCAAACATCAGCACTGTGCTATTTTTAGACCATTACAGCTTTCACATATTTTGTTTACTTCCATGTTCAGCAATGTGTTACGAGAACAAATTCTCTAAACATACTTCATATTCACAGAAAATTTTGATTGTTTAAGGGCAAAAAAGAAATTCCACATGAATGCATCTGAAACTTTGGTTCTCTATTATAATAACAATATTAGCTGAAGAGACATTGATTTCAGAGCAAGTGAGAAGGAATCGCCATTGAGTTTATCAATAAGCACCAGAAATAAAATCAAACCATTCTGAAACTTAGAGGTATATGAAAAACATCATCTGAACAGCTCAAACCTCTGCACCTCAAAGGATACACTGATGTGGGATAACTAGGAAAGTGGGGTGCTTAGGCCTGCTGAACTAGAAGTTGCAAGCCCCCATTTGTAGTTCTATGCTCCTGCTTATTAATCAAAATGCAGGTCCATCTGCTTCATTGAGGACCCACTGGAAGTGCTATCAAAATATGGATATTCAGCTTCCTGTGGAACTCCAGAGGTGCCATAAACTCCCAAGTGACTTTACATCTGCAGAGATACTGCTCTCCTCACTCCTCTCTCTCTCCCTTTTATCAGCACAGGTGCCATATCTTCTCCCTCTTTTCCCTTTGGGTAATCCTTGACCCCACTGCTCACCCACGAAAAGTATTTTTCTAAGCAAGTCAACCCAAACTCACGCATGCATACATTCATTTTCTCACATTTTAAAAAATATTTATTTATTTTACTTGAAAATCAGAGAGAGACATTCTCCCATCCTCTGGTGAACTCCCCAAATGACTGCAATGGCTGCCAGAGCTGTGTAGGTCTGAATCCCGTAGCAAAGAGCTACTTCGGGGTCTCTCACATGGATGCAGGGCCCAAGGCCTCAGGCAATCCTCCACCGCCTTCCCAGGCCATAAGCAGAGAGTTGGCTGGGAAGTGGAGCAACCAGGGCTAGAATCAGACCCCTTTTAAGATCCGATCACCACAGGCAGAGGATTAGCCCAATGGCCTCACTTTCTCACTCTTTGAATACATTTTGTTCCTGCTTTTTGCACACCATTTATGTATCTATACTTACACTGCTTTCCTTGGTGCAGAACAAGAGCCTGTAGTAACAATGATTCACTTATGCTCATATCATATGGACTGTCTAAAAATCAATCAAATACAGAAGCAAACATGCCATATGCTATTTTTCCCACTTCTCTGTGTAGGACTACGTCCACTGAGAAGTGCAACCCCTAAGAAGCCCAAAAATGGGTCCTTATCTTTGGAAACCATTGTGTTATCCTCCAACTGTATCCTATTTCCATCGTTTCTCCTAATCCTGCTGAAAAACACAGTGACACAATTCCAATGCATATGTAAATAACTACTAAGCAGTGGATAATTATGCCCCAATCAATAGCTGGACAGCTGGGTTACTCTATGTCAAAACCCAGGCAATTCAGTGGAAGCTCCCCTAAGGAATATTCTCAGTTGTTATGGTGAATTTTGCTGTGACTTTTGCATTTTGATTGATTAATACACAATGCACCTTGGCATGTTTTCTGTTTGGAATGCAAAATGCTGGTAGCACAACAGAAGACACAGAAGACACGGCCATTTTTAATGCAATTTTGCTTTAATCATTCAAAAGCACAGCAGAAATTCAAAGTTTTGTTTTGCATCTTTAATAAGACTTCATTTCCATCACTTAAAAAAAATAATAATAGCATTGACCAGGATGACTATATAAACGGAGAGACACATCAAGATTTTTTTTAGTGTTCTTTTCATTTTCAAGGAAAGTGGTAGTGATTCTTGGAGATAAACACATCTGGCACTGGTACAGCTTACAGTTAACTTGAGATATCTGTTAGTTTGACATGCATTCATGAAAAACATTTACATATACATTAATGAGACAGGGCATATGAGGGAATAGGGAAGAAAAATTAAGACACTGAGCTCAGTGATATAGATTATACCAGACAGCTCTGAAGTCCTGGTCCTACTCTCCCACCAGGTTCACCTCCATCTACTAGTCCAGTGGGGGAAATTCTAACATCTTTCATCATCAAGAGCTCCAACCTTCCTCTCCTAAATCACCACTCACAATTCCCATCTCACTTTCTCAATGCCCAGAGTTGTACTTGCTGATGACAAAATGTGGCATTTCATGGCAAGTGTGTCAAGGGAAATGGCAAGCTTGCATCTAACTTACGTGCTGTCTCTTCGAGACTGATGCAAGATGAGGGACATAACCTAAGTCTTATCAGCTGATCCCCTAGGAGAACCAGGACAGCTTCAAACAATGCCTTACGCCGATGGACATTTACTTTTTACCTTAAAAATAAAAAAAGAAACACATGACTTCTTTTTCTGTGTTGGGTCCATCCTTGTAAGTATGAACTATATACATGCTTGGTCTTTATTATTACCACATTTAAAGCAAACTGATTGCCCTTTTTTTCTAAGGCCATCATCAGAAATCATCCTCGTTTTACAACCCCACAACTTGTCACAGCCCATTGTTCTGATTTGCATTGGAAATATAATTTATAATTGCCTACAAATTAACTATAGAATTTAAATTTCTCTACCAGAATTACTAGAGCAGTCCCATCTATTTTGCATCCGTTTCTATGTGACATGAGTATTTAAATGTAATTTTTTCATTAAGGAGATGATGAGTGAAGAATATGATTTAATGGAATTGAGCCTAATAAAATGAGAAGGGTTCGGACATTAATTAGAAGTAGGGACTTTTCCCCCAGAATATTAAATGATCAGAGTTTCATTGTGCCTTTCTTTGCAGGTAAAAGCCTCTGCTTATCTCACGATTTCTTTACAAATCTTGAAAACTAAGTTTTTGTAAAGAATTAAAAATGTAGTCTGCTATACACAGGTATACTTTCAGATACTGGACTTTCCAAGAAGATAAACATCTTTTTGTATCAGCACTGTCTTCACGATGATTTCTATCTCAGCCTCATCATGAAAGTGACAGACATGCTCACTTGGAATGCATTTATTATTCGACCAGTTTATCTCTATAAAGTATTCTCTTGGATATTACAGATCATCTGTAGCCAAAAGAAGATCATGATTTGAATGTGGTAGCTCAAATCTGCAGCTTGCCCATATCTCTCTAAAAAGAAAGATTGCAAAAGCCTGGCAATATTTAATGCAAAGTTTTCTGTGCCCTGGGGTTTCCTGTGATAACGGTACTTGTAGGTGGACGTGTGTTCCATCACTTACAAATACCATTAGCCGAAGAGCCCTGTTTTCATTCTGCAAACAAATGAAGAAAAGGAGACAGATGAGCAAAAGCAAATCTAAAATTAACAATGTGATACATCGATGATCAATAGACTAAGATGATCCACTGAATAGAACAACAAAAGATAAAGGAACAAGATTCTAAGTCCTCACTGAGTCTGTCCTGGGTACTCGGCTCAAGGGATAAAATTTTCCAAATATAAAAAATGTTTTTAAAAAAATTGAAAAAGTCAGGATGGGAAAGAGAAGTTGGACATAGGTTTTCTGGGACAAAACACATGCACAGATATACACACAAACACACATACACACAAATAAATTTTAAAATATTTCTAACTCTCAAAATATCAAAGGCAACTTGCTCCATTATTAAGAAGGGCAGTTACTGGAAGAAAATTAGAATTACTAAACAGAATTAACAATGGCAAAAGAATGTGTACCCAAATGACACTAAAATGTTAAATATTAAACACCTGAACACAAAATGTTGTATTTTTCTCTGTCCTTGCATATGAACTTGTAAAATCTCCCAGTTCTTTAAATTCTTTATTAACCTCTGTCTCTCAGCAATAAACTTCACACACTGCAATTTTCATTAGTATGCTTTATTCCTAACTGTAGAAAATCTTTTATAACCAAATGTACCTGTTGCCTCATTTGCATAAATCAGCTCCAACCTGTATGACTACTCATCTGTCACTTGGAGCATGCTCAGATGCTGAGCAGCCTCTCCAAATGCTGCATCGTTTCTTATCCATAGTTTTCAATTTTTGCACAACTGATTTTTTTTCCGGAGCCTCTCTTGTGATTTTGTATTCTTTAGTCAGGTTCCTCAGATATAATGAGTTTTAAAAACAAATAAACTCTTTAATTGGTTTCGTCTATTGATGTCTACATGTAACTTAGCCCTTTTTTATCTTTAAGTACATTGCTATTTCTGTATTTCAAACTCTGCTTTAGCATGGAATTTGACCTTGTTGGTATCACATATCTTAAGGATACCTCAATTAGAATAAAAACAATTATCACAGGTGAACATAAAATAAAATGAGTTCCACTTTAACACACATAGTTCAACTTTAAAAATTATTTTACACTTCTTATGTGGTTGTATTTTATCTAATCTGCATACACATGTATAAATTTGTGCCTGTCATATGCAAGTATATGCCAAAAATTCATGACAAATGAACATTAAAAGAAGTGTTTATCTTTTAATTTCATTGTTCCATGAACTCATACTCTTATTACATCTATGGGATCACAAATATGCACAGTATTTATGAATGTCTAATTACTGTTCTGTCCTTTAGTGAGGATGTTGCGATTACTGTCCAGTATTTCTCAAATATTGGTTTTACATATATTACGGTAATAATTGTTATTATTATCCAACCTCTGCCACCCCAAGCAGAGCCTCAGGATCAAGTTTCGGTGTGTCTTGAAGGAGAGAAGTAGTTCATTTTGAGTCATTGACCATGTGATTCAGGGACCCTTTTCTAACAGTTGGAAACAATTACGACCAAGCATGTGAACACTAAACCCCGTACTTCACCTGGTTTATTATCTTCCTCAACTAGATAGTAGTTGCTTAATGTTTTAGGATTGTGGTCAACAGGTACTTGCTTTGGACTATTCTGCTGAATTTATTAGCCAAGGCTGTAATTTAATCTGTAATTTCAATTTGCTTACCAGCAGATCGCATTTCCCATTTTCCTTCGTTATAACATTGCTTTTAAAATACACCAATTGATTTTTGCTCTGTGACATCATGGGTTAAAACCAACTGCTTTTTATCATAAAAGGTGGCCCACACATCCAACATAGATTTGCTATTATTTGCAGAGATGTGTAGCAGAATGACCATCTAGAGCCAGATGTTTGTTGTTTTGCAAGGCAAACTTAGAGACATGGGGCTGGAAACGTAGAGCGACATGTGGCCCTGGGATACCAGCTCCCAGGCAGCCACTTACCCAACACTGTAACCAGTTTGAAATGTCCCAGAGACAGGAGAAATGGGCCTGAATATACAGAGGGGGGAAAAATCCTCAATGTGAATTTCTTACCTCCCCTGAAATCTATGAGACATGGGTTGGGGGGCAGTATTAGAATCATGCACCTGCTTTAGCTTATAGAAGTTCTGTGACCTGGTTTGTTTCATCTTGGGACCTAATTGCAAACCACCTCAATTCTCCCATCTCTAAAACAGGCAATCAAGCTACAACACTTATGCCAATCAGGATAATGCAAGATTGGACAGTTCTATTTATCATAATAATATTTGTCATAATATTTATCATCTATTTATCATAATAATGTAATCCTAGAATTGGCAGAGATTCTCAATTTTTAATCATACAAACTAAGAAAAACAAAGGCACAATATATATGCATATTTGTGTAGGCATGTCTATATATACATATAAATATATATATACACATATTTACACATTTTTTTAATCCAAAGAGATCTTAGCTTTAAATTATATGAAAAACTGTGTACTAAGCTCTGCTCCAGATATAAGAAGCTACAATTTCCTTTCTCAGAGAATGGACTGCCATACTCTCAGCACTTGGCACTGAACTTGGAAGGGTTGGTTATTTCCTGTAATTAGTACCGCATATCAGCAGTAATAACGCATTTCAATCTTGCTTTGATTAAATATAAAGCATTGAATTCAAATATTAGTCAAACACAAAGATAACACAAACATCCGCTCAGATCCTCGTGTGGCCTGCTTCTTCTAATCAGAAACGGCCCGAGAGAACTCTGAGTCCTGCTGATCTTGAGCCACGTAAATCACATCCTGAAACATTTGTAAGAACTTGCAACTTGCTAGTTAATAATTAGGGAACAATATGCATCCTGTTGATTTGAAAGCCACTCCTGATGGGGGAGTGGCTGACAGCCCCATTCTTAGGGACTGTCTCCCTGGTGAATAAAACATTTCACACTTAAACATTTACTGTTTAAAGATCAGGACTGTTAGTTAAATGAATTAATCTGGTGTGAAAACTATTTGCATTTTTTAACATCATTGGAATTTCTGTCACCCCCAACTGTTTAGTTCACTGCTTATATGATTAGAGTTAGCAGGGGGAGGAAGAAAACCTTCATTCTATGCAGTGATAAATGGCATTCTAGAATTTTCAAAAGGAACAACTTGTAAAGCCTTCTTAGTGCTGCGGAATGAGTAGGGTGGGCAAAGAAGAGGTCCTCTTCAGAGTAGGCCTGCTTTTGCAACAAGCATGGCATCCTGGGAGAGCAACGGCTCATTTCCTGACCAAGTCCAGGCTGGCTCCTCTGCACAAATGCATGCCAAACATTTATGGAGCCTCTCTATTTTTCTGCATGCATTGTGCTAGGCATTGGAGGATGCCGAGTCACGGGACTCAGGAACCCATGGCTCCAGGACTGGGCTAGAGTAGGGGGCCTTCTGTTAAAGACTCCACTGGGGAGCCCTAGGTGAGCAATCAGGCTGCCATGCTTGTGGGTTACAGCTTCTCAGGGGTGACCAGGACTAGAAGTTTTCATGTAAAGGTCTGAGTCTCTCCCCTCTTCTCTTTCCATTTCCCTTGCCCCACTCAGCACACTTTGGTTTCCTTTCCATGACCCCAGCATACACTGTGGATTTCTACCTCCTGCCCCGTAGAGCTTAAAGTCCTT
Organism: Ochotona curzoniae; assembly: GCF_017591425.1. Classification (NCBI taxonomy): domain Eukaryota; kingdom Metazoa; phylum Chordata; class Mammalia; order Lagomorpha; family Ochotonidae; genus Ochotona; species Ochotona curzoniae. Next base: position 26,987,719 of record NW_024467115.1, on the reverse strand, counting down.
CTGCTGAAAGACCCTGCCTGGACTCCTTCTCTGTGCAGGAATTCCGTGTCCATCTGAGAGAAAATGATGCACATCTCCACCTTTTCCTGATCTCAGCAGTCCTGTCTACTTGTTGACCTGTGGATTGCACACCTCCCTGCAATAGAAACTGAGTACAAAGCCGGCACTGCACAGGCTCTGAGTCCTTTTTACCCAGGATGGCTTGGTTGTGTACCTGGGTCATGGTTAGATGCTTGCTGCAAATGTACTTAGAAAGTGAATATATGGATAGATGAATGAATGAACCTATACTGTGATAGATACATACTTAAGGTGTTAAGGGATCCTGAGACCCGAAGACACCCTCAACCTTCCCACCAGAGGACGCCACAGCTGACTTGAGAGACAAGAGAAGTGGGGGGAGGGGGGGAGGGAGAAAAGACAGCAGTTCTTTTCCCAGAAAGGAAACACCAGAGTCAGCAAATTGCAGGGGTCTGATTCTAAACTCAAGGTGATGGTATTGGGAAGAGAGGCCTTTAGCAGGGACCCTCGTGGATGGGGTTGGTATCCTTCTAGAAGAGGTCTCTCTGCTCTTAGAAAAGTGACATCTGTAAATCAGGCAGTCGCCCTGGCAATCACTGATCTGCTGGCCCCTTGATCTCGGACTTTGCAGCTTTCACAACTGTGAGGAATAAATATTGTTGCTTTAGTCAGCCATCTATGGTTATTTGTAATAGCGGTTCAAGCTAAGACAGCTCTCGGAGTCTTTCACACATAGAAGCCTCATTGGCATTGCTACAGCATAAACCATCCACAAACAGTTGTTCATAGAACACACGCTACTTGGACATTACACACACACTGTTCTAGGTGAAATACCACATAGGATCTAACTATACAACCCAACCCCATGAAATGGCCACTGGTTCAGGAACAAATTAAATAGGATTACATGGGTTTATATTCTCACTCAGTGAAGGAAAGCACCAGATTGGCAACATCGGTTAGTCAACTTGCGCAGCTCGAGTCCTCAGCACTCTGTATGGGGCACTGGCAGTTAATAAAAAGAGAGTTACAGAAGAGGATAAACACAGGAACTCCCGCTCACGTGCTGAGCTCAGATGGCCAGTGGGACCTGGGAGCAGGGCTCCAGAATGACTGCCTCCAATGTCTCCCCCATGTGCCCCAGGATGCCAGAACAAACACTGTCACTTTTTCACTGATATCTTGTGAAGAAGGGGAAAACACACTGACCAAGCCACCACCACATATTAAGAACTCAGTGCAGGGCAGCCATGCAGGGTGCTGTGGCTGAATTGTCCATAGAACACCTGTTTCTCACATGGGGGTGCCTCCTTTAAGCCTCAGGTATTCAGCTTCTCATTCAGCTTCTTGTTAATATCCTTGCAGGTACCAGATGATAATTCAAGGATGTGGGTCCTTTCTACCCATGTAGGAGACCCAGATGGAGTTCTGGGTTCCTGTGTTAGGCCTATCCCAGTCCTAGCTACTGTAGTTATTTGAAGGGTGAGCCAGTGGAAGAGTTCTGTTTCTCAATATGTCACTCTCAAATAAAATGAAAATAAATAAAAAGAATTTAGTGTAAACGAACTTGCTGAATTAGCCATCCTACAACTGAGCAGGGTGGGAGGGCAGAGGGTGCAAGCCCCAGTTATAAGTAGCAAGAGGAGAGAGAGAGAGAGAGAACATGAGCTTGGAGGGTGGCAGGGGAAGATGAGAGTGGAGTGCAAGGGAGTGGGGGAAACAAGGGGTAGGGAACACATGAAAATGGTGTTCCTTAGTGAACCCCAAAACCTTTGATCGTCCCAACTTAGCTGACCACCAGTAAAGGTAAGCCTTGAATGTACCAGGGGAAACTCTGTGAGTGGTTAATCTGATAACTGCTAGAGGATGTGGACGATGAGAAACGTATAAAGGGGAAAAAGAATTTCCCATGTTCTTCTGAATTAGAGAACAACGCCTGATACTCATAGGGAACATTCAGTCTTCTCATGGACCTTGCCCTGCCCTTCGCAAACTTCCTATCTGTCTTTGTTACACTGTGAAGGGCAAATTGGCCTGATGTCTTTATTCATCTTTGTAGACAGAGTCACTAGCACAATATAGAAGACTCACAGAAAACTTTGGATAAATAAGTGAATGAAAAGGACTAGCAACTTACTGTAGTAGGCTAAGCTTTTGCCTATGTTGCCAGAATTCCATATGGGCACTGGCCTGTGTCTTGGATGTTCCAGTTCTAATCCAGCTTCCTGCTTACAGCCTGAGAAAGCAGTGGGGGATGGCTCAAGTCCTTGGGTCACTGTATCCATTGAGAAGACTAAGAGTAAACTGCTGGCTCCTGGCTTCAGATGGTCTGAATCCATGTGTTGGGGCCATCTGGGGAGTAAACCAAAGAATGAGATCTCTCTCTCTCTCTCTCCCACTCTCTCTCTCCTGTGTCTCCTTGTCTCTGTAACTCTGCCTTTCAAAGGAAAATAAAATGAGGGCCCAATATGGTGGCCTAGTGGCTAACGTCCTTGCCTTGCACACCCAGGATCCCAAATGGGTGCTGGTTCTAATCCTGGCAGCCCAGCTTCTCATCCAGCTCCCTGCTTGTGGCCTGGGAAAACTGTCAAGAACAGCCCTAAGCCTCGGGACCCTGCACTCACATGGGAGACCCGAAAGAGGCTCCAGTCTCCTGACTTCAGATCGGCTCAACTCTGGCCATTGTGGCCACTTGAGGAGTGAATTCAATGGATGGAGGATCTTTTTTTTCTGTCTCTCTTTCTCTCTATATGCCTGACTTTCCAATAAAAATAAATCTTAAAAAAAGAAAAGAAAATGAATTTTTAAAAAATAACTGAATGAAAGAATATGTGTATTTGGTTGCTATTTCAATAATGTAAGTTGAAACTTGGGTATTGTCACATTCTGTACTTCTACCGGCAGGATCTTTATGTACTGATTTGGATGTGTCTACCCTGATTGGATGCTACTCAATGCATACATGGATCAAAACATTCCATATCACCCCATAGATAGACCCAATTTTCTGTCTGGTAGAAAAATTTTTTAAATCAAATAAATAAATAATAAATAAATAATAGTATAATAGCACCCGCCCATCTAATGTACTGTGTTTGCCCAGATTTCTGTCCTGGAAAATAGCAAAAACTACGTGAGCATCTAAACCATGAGCCAAAATAAGGAATCATTTAGACACATACCCTACAAATTAATAGGCCTTTGTGTTTTTAATGATTTTGTGCTGTAAAAATCATAAAAACTCAAAACAGATTTAGTTCATTTAAAAACAATCCCAACGGGAAAGCTTATCTCTGGTGATGTTTAACTTATCAGCAATCACTAGGTATTTTAGCAAGTCTGCTCTAGCAAAAGCAATACAACACTTTTGCTGATTTAAATGCCTGGAATATGCTTTATTTCATGGGTCAGATGAGCTCGGGTTTTCTTGGCATCAACTGAAAAAGCGAAAGCAGCTGGGATGATGCGAGATGTCACTAGCCTTCAGAATCCAGACTGTGACACAACTTTGAAGTGGCTATGAGACTTTGTGTTACGGGCTGTTCTTTATTAATGTCAGTTTCTGCCTTTCAACATCATTTTCCAAGCTTTCAAACACAGATCTCTTACCATCATGACACTTTTTACTGCCACAGATTCCAGAATCCCCGGGATAGCAGTACAGAAGGACACGCTGCATTTCATAGTTCTGATACTGAAGATGATTACCCCAACTTTCTACCCTATGAACAGCCCGGCTCAAGCCGACTTCCCAAATCAGCCCCACTATTATTTTGACCACTAGTGTTTCCTGGCTGAGAACTATGGCCTTGCACAAGGGAGGCAGCCAAGCTTAGCAGCCACCCACCTGTCACCCCATTGCAAAATCAGAACAACCGGGAAAAGCATCCTGCAGAAGCTTGTAGCAGATGACACCACACATGAGAGGGCCCTTCACTCGGGAATCACATAAAACATTTATCTCCATCATCTTTCATGATAAATCTATCTAATAAAATTGAAAGGGGAGAATATTAGAGAAAGGAATTACAGGTTAATTATCAACCCATTACGTGTTTAAAATGTCATCCCACCTGGCACCCCTTCGCAGATGCTTCCTAAGCAAACTGTCACAGTGAACAAAGAACTTTAATTTGCACAGGAACCAACTCCACATTATTTTCATAAAGTCACTTGTTGTCTGCTAATAATGAGCTGTCAGCTGGCTGGCTTTGATTAAAAACACAAACAGCAAAAACAACTTCCGGGGATGACACTCAATTCTTCCCCCTAGATGGGATCTTCCCAGTCTTGCTGACACTTTCATACATGCCTAGCGCCCTTGCTCAGGTTTACCTTCCAGGATGTCCAATCTTGGGAGTTAAAAAACATTCTTCCTGTTGTGTGAGTCATAGCTTGGCTGTGAACAAAAGTCTTCATCGCTTCCTGCTATAAACAGATTATTATTTATCACGGCCAGATTGCAATTCCCCACTGGAGCTTGCTTTTCTTTACCTGTTCTCTGTCCCTTGTTGCCCCAGGGCAGTACAAGGGCTCCCTGGCACCAGTGCCTTATGAATCTTCCTTAAGTAGCCAATTATCAGGCGGCAGCCTCCCTGCCAGGGTCCTGACTGCTGTGTGCTGTGCACCAGCCCTGCTGCCAGAGGTGAAAGAGGAGGGCCAGGCTGCCTCCAGTTCCTCACTACATTTCCATTACAATGTGGAGAAGCAGAGGCCCCTGCACTTCCAAAGGAGTTCATTAGGGATGCCACAGAGGTCAAAGACTGCCCAGAAGAAAAGGCCAAGGTGAAAATTAGAAATAGGGAAAGTGGCAGTATGGTCCAGACAGGCAAGAGCTGAAGAGGGGAGAGTGGGAACAGAATTCACACCCAATTTAACAAGCCTTCTGCAAAGTCCTTGGATTGATTGCAAAGCAAATGAAGCTGCTTTTCCAAGTGGCCCCAGGTTTTCCTGCTGTAGTAGCCTTCCTCCCACCCGCCCTAGTAGGATCAGCCTCAGGACCCTTGGAAAACGTGTGCTGAGGGATACAGTCTGCATTCTGGACCAATCTTTCCAACAATATTCTCAAGTAATCATCGTTTGAGTTGTAGTTTGGTGAACCTGACTTCTAATCCAGTTAGCTTGTCAACAGCACACCTTTATTACTCAAATCAGTGTGGCAAAATCCCCCCACATACACCCTCCCCCCAGTTCTATATGTGTTGCCTGTAGAACAGTAGCCACAGAAGTTCAGGCTTTGCACTGTGGAGGTCATGGGACCATCACAGGTGTCCCTGGTTGGTAGCTTCAAAGTGTTTGCCTCAAGTCATCAGGGCCCATGCTTCCCCAAATGAGTATAATGATCACCTGTGGCATGTGGCACTCCTTTAATAACCAGTGTCATTTCATATTTACACAACTCTTCGAGCTTGCTGGTGTTTATCTGACCTTATCTCAGACTGTAAAAACACAACTCTCCATTTAGCAAAGCTGCTAAATAAATGATGACTCCGCTGGCAAAACAATGCCCTGTCAAAACTGAAAACCCTCACTGTAGGGACTTCTCCGTGTGATGGGAAACAGTTCTTTGTATGGAAGCAAGGATGAGAAGAACATTTCAACTTGAATATAACATGATGGATTTAAGATTTATGGCACAAAAGAGTTATTTGTTATAAGGATTGTGCAGGACTGAAATATACTAAAGAAAGAGCTGTCTGCCTCTTGAGAATTTCAAGAACAATGAATAAACAAACATGAGATGGGGCTCTAAAGTACAGAATAGTACTTTTTATGCAGCTACAACAGAATTTCCATCAGTTATCATCTCCTAAAGTTGTTCAAACAGTTATTGCGAGAATCAAATGAGATGATGCAGGTAAATCATGACATTTTTATTTGACATGCAATTGGAGGTGTGTGTGTGTGTGTGTGTGTGTGAGTGAGTGTGATATGATGAGACTTCAAAAGTTTATGAAGAAGTGGAATTTAAAACTAACATCACTTTGGTACAAAAGAATTGTGATCCAGGCATAGATTTTTCATAATGTGCATTTTCCATGAATTCTTTTCTTTTGAGACTTCTGTTTTTCTATTTCTGTGTCTTTTCTCTAAACATATATTTACATAACATATATTATACATCTTAGTTGAAAGCTATACATTTATTCCTAAAAGGATACAATTGGGCAAGCTGATAATGTTTCCATTGTCAGAGCCTTCAATACATTTGCTTCAGCAAGATTTATGCAGTAGTTATCTATGAAGTACCATCCTATACTGGAAGCACTTTCTGTGACATTGGCCTTGATCTCTGGACAGTAGTGTCATTCAGAAGCGAGGGCAATAAAAGTCTCCAACAAGCCAGCTAAAAGCATCATCTGGGGTCAAGATGGAGATTTATGCTGTCAAGCCAGATGGTTGTGTCATGACTTCACACCTAAGCCTAAAGACAATTCCAAAAGGGGCCTTGAAAGACTGAGTGGTGGCAGTTTCAGCAGAGTAAATATGTAGTGTCCCAAGGGACCAGAGTAAAACCAAAGAATTATTGGCCATGTTGATCCTAGGGTGTGTTAAAAACATTGCTTCATTATTTATAGCCAAGCTTCACTGTCACAGGTGGAAAACAGAACCTCTCAGAAAGTTTGAGCTGAATGCAACTGAAAATAATTAATACACATGCTATGTATGTGTGTTTGTTAGCTGAAGAACAGAACAGATTAATTAGTGATTGCATAAAATCAAGACATTGGGAGAAATAGTGGTTGAGTAATGCTAGGGTATAGACTTCAAGGTGGCCTTGAAACATAGAGACCTGAGCTAGGGAATCTCAGGAGTTCTAGACAAATATCTCCTGTCTTCAGAAAGGAAGTGAGATTGAGAAGTGTGCCACCTTGCATCCCATATGAAATAGAAAACAAACGATTAACAATGTCCTATGCAAATCTTCTCATTCCAGTTACTACACTCTTCCAGAATCCCATTTCCAGAAATGGGATTTAAATAAAACATAAAAATACTTAAACCTGTGTTAAATACTCCCACAACTCCCATCGATACTTCATAATGCTGTCTTAAGCATCATGAAAGCATAATGACAGTAGCCTGCTGTCAGAGATCTCTGGAGAAACACATGTCTGGACCCGGAGTTTCTAGAGTTCATGCTTCATTACTCCCAATTTTTCACTCACCTGTACTGCCTCTAGAATACCCTAACTTCCTGGGGACACATCCTGCAGGGGAGAGAACTGGCTGAAAAGTCTACTCAGTCACATAATTGTTCATAATGTAGAAGTATGTAATTACCAACTTGGATTAGATTTTAAGTGTAGCTTTATTCATCGCTTAACAAATAATTCTTTAAATTTTTAATACAAGATTTTAGAAAATGTCTCTATTAAAAATCCGAAAACATACACCTAACAAACCATAATTAGGAATAATATATAAATGCATATTTATATACACAAAAATCTTTACATATGTATATCTATATATACATTGTATTTTAGTTTACAAATTACTAAATAAATAGCTAAATTTTTCTTTTAAATATAACAAATATACCAAAAAGTGTCATATGAGTTTATATAGCCAGCTGGAATTCCTATTACAGGAAAGAAATAGTCCCAATTTTCTCTAATCAAACTATTTTGCTTACTGTTACAAGTAAAGAGATATCCCATACACTATTTTTGTTTACAATTTGTATCCAACAACATTTGATTCAAATGTACATTTCTTATTGTGTGGTGGTGCATTTTTTAAAGAGGATATCATTTTAAATTTCACTAAAGGATAGTGTAGTAGGCTAAGTTCTCATGCCAGCATTCCATTTAGGAAGGTCAGTTGCAGTCTTGGCTGTTCCACTTTTGATCCAGCTTCCTGCTAAGGAAGCAGAAGCCCTGGGAAGGCAAAAGAGATGGCCCTATCACCCAACTGCAGATTTAGATGGAGTACCTGGGTCCTGGCTCTTCTCTGACCAAGACCTGAATGTTATAGCCTTAAGGGAAGGGCACCAGGAGGAAGAAGATTTCCTTCTGATGCTCTTTCAAGTAAACAAATAAACTTTTCTGCAATTTCTCTCAAATTAGTATAGACCTCAACTTCCAAATCTCAGCCACAAGATTAACTACCAAGGAAAACAGGATTCTTTTTTGACCTTTCCTTAGCTAGTACTATTTTTTCACACTAATTTTCCAAAAAGAACAACTTCTCAAGACATGAAGGATATGTAAAGTTTTGTATTTATCTCATAAGTGTCAACCCACGACTGCCACATCCCATTGCACAAGAGATTCTGTCTCAACCCAGTGAAATTATTCACCATATACATTTCTTAGAAAGGCCATGGCATCAGAAAACAGAATTGTTTTAGAAATAAATGATTGTTCTCCCTAAGCACCAACATTAGCTTCTTTTTTTCCATAATTGTATCACTGACATTTGTAATATCTTTCCATGCAGATGCATTGGCAAGAAAACAACTGACCGTCTACCCCTTTGACCACACGCTTTGTGATTCCACTAAATTTGGTAGAGGAGAGGAAAGGAAGTTAGCAAATACAAGAACCGAATAGCTCCTATACTTTATTCATTTAATCTTTCTGTTACCATAAGATGTTATAGCTGTTTTACAAATAAAGATTATTGATATTAGACTGCTTTGTTAGATTTTCCTAATGTGATTAGTTGCTATGTTTTGGAACTATGATTGAAACCGTAAGCCAATACCCTTCAGCTTTGTTTTTTGTTTATTTGTTTGGATAGCAGCTACAGAGAAATAGGGAGACAGGGAGAGAGAGTGAATCTGCTGGTTCACTTTCTGAAGGGCCGGGCAGCCACAGCAAGGAAGTGGGCTACGCAGAATCCAGAAGTCAGTAGGTTCCTCCAGGTCTCCCACATGCATAGCAGGAGTGTAAGACCTGGAGTCCACAGCTTTCCCAGGCATATTAGCAGAAAGCTGGATCAGAAGTAGAGAAGTTGACACTCAAACCAGTATCCACATTGGTTTCCAGTACTACAAACAACAACTTAATTCATTGCACTACAGTGTCTGCCTGAACTCCTTTCATTTCAGTACTGAGTTTATTCAAAACAAAACAGTATGGTAAATGGGGTGTACAACTAGTGTTTAACCATTTTCCAGCCAAACACCTGGATTTGGATACTTTGCTTCCCACTTTACCACTCTGTGTTCACTGCCTTCATGCAGGGCTTACTGATAATGTTCTGTCTTGGTCATCTTCCCTGTAGACTCCAAACTTACCAAGACTATCAAGAACTCACATCAAACTCCACCTTATTAATCCAAAGGCTAATCAGAGAAACTATACAAGGAGCTCATGCCATAAAGGTGCCACACCAAGGTCAGTAGAAACGCAGTGCACACCCTTACTGTTTGATTTGTTGGTAACTCCACAAAGAGTTTCAGCTCAGCAGGACGATATGTTGAGTGAGTGGTGCTGCACCAACTGTATCACCTAGGTTTTGAACGAGGCTGTCATTAAATAACAAACCTGAGATTTCAACGCCTGCTGATAGCCTAGCTTACTACAGACACATTGTCCTCCTAGGAAAAATCTAAAAATATGGACTTCCAAAACTTTGAGTAATAGAGAATCAAAAAAGGAGCAAAATTAATGTAACAAAGAAAGCCTGGAGACAAAATCCTGACATCGGGTCTGGTCTCGTCTTTGGGGCATTCAACCAGGACTGAGAAGCAGTTGAGAACTTCTGGCAATGGTAAAGAAACAGCAGGAAAGACAAAAGAGAAATTCGCAGCCCACTGGCTTCCAGTTAACAATCCCTGCCCCAACAAAGGTTCTAGACCAGGGGCCACGAGGCCAATGCCAAGTCTCAAATTTAATCAATCTGGCTTTGGATTACATTCAGTTCCCTATTTGGCTGATGCCTAAAATAAAAGTACTTCTTTTCTGAGGAAAGATTACTATCATTGGGTCATTTGCATATGTGATTACAACATTACATATGTGATTTGTAACAAAGGTGACAAGGCACAGTTCCTGGATTAACATGACCTGTCTAATATGGCCTAAGTCAACAGGGGATCTGTATAGGAAAAAGTAAATCTTGTTTTCACGCTTACCTCAATACAGAAATCAGTTCCTTGTGCTGACAATTCTGACAATGAAAGGTAAAATGGAGTTGCATTTAGAAGACAACATAAGAAACTAACTATGGGGCCAGCATAATGGCTCAATTGGCTAATCTACCTTGTAATGTTGGCATCCCAAATGGTTGTAGTTCATGTCCTGTCTGCTCCAATTCCCATTTGACTCCATGTTTATTACCTGGGAATAAAGACAGTGGTTGTGATAAAAAAGGATCCAGATGTCCTAAGGGAAATAACTCTGGAAAAATATTTTTATATTGTAAATAATATTCAACTTTGGAACTATCAGGGACAAAATATTGGATGCCGATTCAAACTTAAAAAGCAGTGTGATAATTTGTCAAGGTATAGGAGAGGTGCTTTCTCCCATTATATGTTAAAGAAGGATGGAAATGAAGGCAAGCACTGTTCAAACTATTCTTACTTGTTCTTGTTATCAAGAAATAAAATAAAATTATAATTTAATATAACTATATGTATCATATATAAAATATATACCTATGCTTTAACATTAAAGTTTCATCAACATCATTTCATATCATAAATCATATGCTCATCATAGCATTCACAATAAGAAAAAGAGTTTGACAAAATCCTGTATTCATTCCTAATAAAAGCCAAAAAGTAGATATAGAAAAAAACTTTCTTAATCCTACACAGGCAGCTACAAAAACTTACAGCCAACATTTGCTTAATGAAAAATTCAATACTTTCTGCCTATTATTAAGAACCAAGTGATTACGTGAGGTCATACTGCAACTATTTAGCTTTGTAACTGAGGTTCTAGCCAGTTAACAAGCAAAACACATACCGCAAATTTAGATGGGAGAGGAAGAAGCACAGAAGTCATCATTTGCTGCCCACATATTCATCTGTGTGTGAACGCTTTCTAGATAACCAGTCTACTAGAACCAGTGTGTGAGTTTTAGCAAGTCTGTGGTACATAAGATCGATACACATTATCAGTGAATGAACCATTGGAAATTAAAATAAATTTCTATGAATATCATCACAATGTGGAATTGTAAAAGATGAATATGACAAAAATATGAATATATTTGCATCTATGAAGTATTGCACAGAGAAGTTATGGAAGTTGAAATATGGAGAGATAGTAATGATTCAGAGGACTAAATATTGCTATGAAATTACTTCTTTGCAAGTTAAAACATAGATTCTTCACAATCTCAATGAAAACTTTCATGAATTGCAAAGAAACTGGAAGGCCCAAAGCAAATATAAAACGGAGGAAAAATGTTGGAATTACTCTCTCTGATATTTCAGACTTATAATAAATGTAGAGTGGTCAAGCCATTATAGTACAGAATGAAAAATAGACAAATAAATTAATGGAACTGAACAGAGTACAGAAATAAACAGAATAACACAATATGGTTCATTGAATTATGAAAGAAAATGGTCAACTGAATTTTGAAAACAGACAGTGTGGAAAAATACATCTTTTCAACAAATGGGGCTAAAATAATTGAGCAACCATATGCAATTTTTAAAACTTTCATCCATTATTTATCTGACATATGGTAATTAATCTACAATTAAACTTCTGAGAGGAAACACAAGAAAATATCTATATGCAGTTGAGTGGAAATTTCTTAGCAATGACAGCAAAAAAAATGATGTATAAAAGAAAAGGGTTTCATTAAAATTAAGAAACTTTACTATTGGAAGTTCATTATCAAAATAAGATGATAAGCCACAAACTAGGAGAAATAATTTTACTTCATCAATATAATAGAAACTTTGCTCCTGATACATAAAACAAATTCTCAAAACTCAATAATATTAAACAGCCCAAGTTAAAAATGTACAACATAATGAATAAATTAAACTATATTGAGATTGTATTATGAATCTGTTGAAGGCTTAAATCTGATCATATGAAACACTGCCGAGACTAAGGAGGTAACTGGGACTCAGGCACTGTGGTGTGAGTCTAAGATGACACAGCCACACTGGCAAACAGTCTGGTAGCTTCTTACAAAGCAGTACAAAGAGCTACCATTTCATCTAGTCATTTTCCTAGATAAAGCAGAGCAATGATTGTCTATCCATAAATAGTTATTGCAGCTTTATCTATAGGACTCAGACCTTGAAACCAACCCAAATGCCCATCAACAGGTCAACGGATAAGCAGATTGTTGTAAATACATAGCCATAGAGGAATAGAACTAAATAGATTGAGCCATACAAAGCAATGACCTTTTGAGAGTGAGGAATAGGCTTATCTTGATTGGGGTGATGGCTCATGAGTATATAATTACATTAAATCTGATCCAATGGCACACCTTAGATATATGCAGTCTGTTGTATGCTAAAGGTGATTTTAAAAAGTTCTGGAAGCCATGTAAGGGTATACCTAAGTCACTTTGGTGGGAGTACCCTTCGCCCACAGGGAGCACCCCATCCAAGGCTGCGCTTCACAGACTTGTTTGTGTCTGAATTTCAATAAAATCATTGATGAAGACAGTGGACATGCACAGATTCTGTCTCAGGTCTTTCTGCCCACCGGGGGGGGGGGGAAGGAGCAGCTTTGCTAGACTTTAGGGGGTAAAAAGCCAAAAGAAGGAAAATAATCCTGATTTATTACTTATGTTACAGCAGGCGATCTGGCAGAAAACAAAACTAGCAGTTAATCTGCCAAGCAGAAAAAATGCAACCCCTTTGTTGGTTGTTAGGAAGCATTCGGCTGTTTTATAGTGGAAGTCTATCAAATTCAGTGCATTTTACATGATTTCAAATTCCTTAAAGTATGAAGACCCCAGAATGGCATAACAGTGAGGGACTGTGGTACTTTATAATAACAAATTTTGTTATTCTTTGTAAATACTGCTGTTTTATTTGTAATAGTAACAAGACACAAAACACTATCAATGCTATTTTAATATAAATGAATATGTGTTCTATAATGTGGGTATAAAACGATAAAAATTGCCTTGCTGCTGTAAATCAGGCATATAAAATAACAGTAAGACAATCTAATGGGTAAAATGCATCTATAAATATCTAGGATCATTTACCATAAATTACACACTTCCCTCACTTCCACTCCTCAGTGGAGTAAATGCCCTTAGCCAAATATGTAGAAAGAGAACAGGTTGGGCTATTCTTTATCTTTCTGCATAAGCTCTATTAAATGCATACTTAAATGGCACAGCTATTTGCCAGGTAGCACAAGGTGACACCTGGGATTGGCTAGGAGTGTTTCTTTTTTATAGGGAGGCTGGCTTGCTCACTTTTTGGTTGGACCTAAATGGTGACATCCATAAGTTTCCCTATTAACAATGACATCCTCCTAGTCCCACTAGTACTTCTACAATGCTCATGTCCCATGCAGCCACACTCCTGACCCCCACAATATGGAAGTCATCTCCCATCCTACACTACTTTCCCTGTCTTCTCCATGACTATGTACCTTACCCAGGACTCTGTGTCCCATATATTCCTGTCACTCTGATATATGAGGACTTCATCTCCCCTGGGGTTGGAAATCCCCCCTTCTCAACCACAAAATCAAGAACTTCTGTTTTCTCACATTAAGTGTAGCTAAGTTTTTCTCAGGCTCAAAACTTTACCATCCAATCTTTTGCGCAGCAGCTGCACCTGCTCTATCACAAGGTCCAGGGGTTTGTTCTCTTGCTCCTCAGTACTGGGACTGGGCCACTACTGTCACCGCAACCTGGACCACTCCTCCACTGAAGCTCATAGCATCTTCAGCTTCTCTCTCCCTCCTGCCTACAGTGAATCCAGGGAAGATTCTGCCATCTTAGAACTGGTTCCATCACTCCAGATGACAAACCTACTGACATCTGCCCAGTCCAGACCTTGGGCCTTAGTTGTGTCCATTGCAGGGAGGTCAGTTTTGCAGACCTAGTAGCATTCCTTGCTATGCACAGTTGACTCACATCTGGCCTCTGCCCTCCTCAGCCACCCCCAACCCCTACCCAGCAGCAGGTGCACAGTGCTGGTAGCTTGGAAGATTTGGTTTATAAAGCAAAGATATAAAAATTAGGGGTAGCCACTGTCTTTAAGAAAGAAAAGCCTCCTTTGATTTAGTAATGCCAAGTCCATACACATGCTGACTTACATTTTTATCTGGCCACAAACACCATCACTTCCTCCTTCTATATCCTTTCCTGTAACCTGCATCTTTTGTACCACTGTAACTCTGGCTCTCCAGCCACTTCAGCCTATGGTGATCCTCTACCAGAAAACTGCACATACACATCCCGAAATTTCTATACCTTTTAAAAGATCTAGGTCAAATGCTACATTTCTCTTTGGGTATTTTCCCAGCTTTTGTGGGAGGATCCTGCTACATATTAGTAGTTACTGCATGAAATATTAAAATAGAGTTGTGTAAGAAATCCCCACTGAATGAGTGACCTTCGAAGAAACACCTGACAACTGAACAAGTGAGAATGCAGATGGAGAAAGCTGAAGTCATTGTCCATTGCCATGATTTTGGTGTCCAGAGTTGGGCTGACATTTCTATGGAAGAAGAGTAATTTTTAATATTTGCTTTTTTATTGCTAAGACAGATTTTCACAAATAGAGAAAGATCTTCCTCCCACTGGTTCACGCCCCAAATGACCTCAACAGGCAGAACTGTGCAGGTCCACAGCCAGGAGCCAAAACCTGCCAGGTTTCCCTTGAGGATGTACGGTCTCAAGGATTTGGACTATCTTTCACTGGTTTCCCAGGCCACAAGCAGGAAGCTGAACGGGAACTGGAGCAGCAGGGGCACAAACTGGCACCCATATGGGATGCCAGTGCTTGCAGGTATGGGATTATCCAATTGAACCATTGTGCTACTGATCCCAAAAAAGACTATTTTTTATGCATATTTGTGCTTCCAGCTTCCAGAATTTTCCAGGTAGTTTGCAAAGACCTACAAAAAGTGATATTGGAAATAAATTTAATAGAAAGCTGATGCTTTCCTTATCCCTGTCTGGGAACATTTCATAATTTCAGGTGACCTGTCCCAGAGATAACATAAAAAGGCAACCTTGTGAAAGATAATGAGCAGCCATTGCCATTAAAACAGTGCATTCCCATGCTTCCAGAACTAGTTGTAAAATAAACAATTAAAAGGCAACAGTCCTTGGTGTTGATAGATTGAACCTTAAAGCTCAATTCTCAGCATTCTCTAACATATTTACAAGTGTCTAATAAAATGCAAAGGAAATTTATTTCTCTTACACTGTGTTTTATTGATATAAATGACCAAAATTCCCATGCAATGCATTATGTTAAAAGTATAGTGATATATTCAATCCTGCATTAATGGAAAATTACTGTCATTTCATTGTGAATGGATTCCGTGAAGGTATGGCAATTACCTCTTTTGTGCACACACACACACACACACACTCCTAAGTTTTGTATCAAAATTACTGAACCAATAAACACAATAATGCACTAGATGCAGAAATTTTAAGAGTGCAGATCTTAATAATATATATCATGTACAAATCTTAATCAACATAATTCAGATACTAGCATCCAATTGGCAGCAATTTCCACACAATTCACTCTTAGAGTGAATTAAAGTGATTCGCAGAACAGGACAAAGAAGGATTTGTCCCTAATAGAAATGTAACACTGAAAAGTCACATCACTGAAAAGTAACACTATCTTTAGAATGTCTGTTTCAATTACATGGTTAGAGAAATAGCTACTTTCTATATCATGGATGTGTCTTAGGTAGTCCTGTGCAAGATGATCTCAATGGTATACCGGAAGAGAAAGGTTCATGGTAGATTTCTTGCAATTGAGAACTGGGTTGATAACTCTAAATGAAGCCTATAAATACAGGCTGGATTACATTTTAGTCATCAGATTACCATTTTGAGCCCTGCCTACTTCACTTCCAATCTAGCTTCCTGCTCATGTGTCCTGTTATGTAGTAAATGATTGTTCAAAAGCTTGGACTGCTCCATGTGACAGACCCAGACAGAGTTCCAGCTTGGCCTGGTACAGTCCTGTGGGTAGGTATCTGGAGAATGAAACAGTGTGTGGGAGAGCTCCACCAGCACCCCTACTCTTCATCTCTCTGTTCAAGCAGATGAAAAAGTTGACATTACAAAACAAGGACAGACTACGGGGGTCATGAGAAAAGCCGGGAGAGGGAATTGGGAGAAGTGGGCGAGGGGAGGTGGAGGGGGGTTAGTGGTTGTAGGGTGACCTTTGGTTTTTGTATAAACATTATGGCTTTTATGTTTTTGTGTAACTTGTATCAAAGCTGCAGATCAGTTCATAAGTTTCCTTAACAGGCCAATTTCAGTCCATTGACAGTAGCTGACTGAAGAGCATGGAAGCCGAATTGGTTACTAGCAGACAGGATGACAGTGATCAATTATTGATGCCTGCCATGGGCAAGAATTGGTGGTTTCAAATAGGTCATTCTTGGCCTCAAAGGGAGATAATACAATACTGCATGGAGCAGGCATGGTGACAGGAAGGATAGCCTATTTTGAGACCTGCAAAGAAGGGAAACAACAGACAGTAAACAGTTGCTTTTTCTCTTCCCTGTAGACTTTCTTTCTGCTAAAATCATGGGTATATGTCTTTTGATTTAATAAAGCAGGTGACTCTTTCATAGAGCTACATCTTGGATACTGAAAAAATTGAGAAAATGAAGGGGCAGTGATTTGGCACCATGGCTTGAGACAGCCTCACCATGTACTGGAGTCTCTGAGCTTGAGTCCCAGTTCCACCTGCAGCTCAGCTTCCTGCTGATGAGCAGGGCAGGTGGCAGCAGAGGATGGCCGGAGGACTTCCGTCTCTGCCACCGACTTGAGAGAGCAGGATTCAGTTCTGGCCTTAGGCCTTATGATTTTTAACCTAGCCCAAACATAGCAGTTGCATGCATTGAAGAATGAGACTGTGGATGGAAGACTCATCCATTCACTCTCTCTCTATCCTTCCCTCCTTTCTTCCCTCCCATCCTCCGTCCCTCTCCCTGTCTTTCATTTCTCCTTCAAAATACATAAAATTTTAATTTGAGAAGATGATACTGCATCTTTGGGGTTTGGATAGGAAAGCAAAATCCACTATAGATACTTCAGGCAGAAGGAGAAGTGTTTTTTTTTTCCCCCAGGACTCTTGAACTTAGCACAGTGGAAGGCAATGTGACAGAGGGCTGCCATAGCCATGGGTCACCTTCACCGTTGTATGGAATGTACTGAGAGGGACTTACAGCTACCCCTCGAGGGTTTCAGGTTGTTACCATCCTGTGCTTGGGAAAGGCTGCTGGAGTCTAAGGAGCCAGAGGGTCTGTAAGCCAGTTCCCAAGAAGTATACAAAGGGACTTCTAAACCTGTGAGAAAATTGGGATTAAAACCTGCTTATTCAAGCACAAACAGCTTTTGAAATCTGTGCATGTTTTCATAATGTGCATCTTCGGTATGTTTTTTGAAGACCTAAGGTTTGAATGAATTCCACTATGCTTGATACTAAAATGAACTTATCCTTTAAACCTGTTCTGCACAAACACTGTGAAGTTCTTGTCTACGCTGTTATGATGTCGGTCTGTGTGTCATCGACTCCCCTCCTTGCTCTAATAGCAAAATTTGGAGGGTCGCTCCTTTCCTACCAAACCCTGTAGGACTTTAGAAAATGACAGTTTGTCACAGCCACTGTCCCTTTATTTCTTATCCAAAAAGACATGAAGGAAAAGGACAAAAAAAAAAAAAAACAGTGGTTTTCAGTTTATACTTATCATTTATTATGTCAGCATAATCATTGATCAAATATGATTAAGTATCAGGTTATACTTACTATTAATCCCTCACAATAATTTGAGCTTAAAACTACCTTAAGTGCAATTATTTTAACTCATTATCCAAGTTCATGAAGACCTCTGCCCATTATGGTTTTGCTAATCTTGCACATTGATGTCAAATCCCATGTTTTATGGGCCAAGCTCTCCCTCATGTGTCACCTTGCATTCCTGCTGTTTGTTCTGATCAGGCCTTAGACACAGACGAGCCTCGTGAAACTCTCATCCCATAGGAACTGATGTTCTTGCCATTTCCTTTTGTTTTCATGGACTTCATGTACATGACACTGAAAAAAATGAAATCAGCATGTCATGACAGCCATGTTTGCATGTACTTGGGTTTATTGATCAAGCTGGGGTTTGGTGAGTGAGGAGCACTGAGACTACCAAACCATGGGTAGAAGGAGACTCCCTCTACCTACAAACTGTATCATGGGAAATCATAGATGAATACATAAATTAGGGTAAGATATTCTTTAAGAAATCTGTTGTCTTTGAGCATAAAATTCTACCTTGGTTGAGACATTCAAATGTAGATTTTTACACAGTTTGTCAACATCAGGACATTTCTCCAATAAGTAAGGACCAGACAGTGAAAGCTAGTGTGACTGAGGCTATTCAACATTATTCTGGAAGTTCTAGCCAAGGAGATAACATAAGAAAAGGAAAAGAGTGGCACAACTCTGGGAAGACAGGAAGCCGTGCTATCACGACAGGAACCCACTTGGGCCCGGAAGAAACGATGCCAAATAATTGCAATAATGTGATAAGTGGCTGTCAGGGGTTTTTTTTTTTTTTTTTCAGAATTGTAACATATATTATTTGAGAGGAAAATCAAAGAGCTAAATAAAAGTGGTGGAAAAGGGTAGGTTTTCAACTAGGAAATCAATAGAAGTTCACATAGTATGTGAATGGTATTGGCAGAACATTTAGAAAATTCTCTCTTTCCCAGAGGTTACCCTGTTAGCAAGGTTATAAGAGTTCTCACCTGGCGCTTACCTAAGAGGGCTGCGGAGAGAAGGCTGTTTGACTTGTTTGTTTTTTAATTGCGAGTTTCTGAATGCTATTTGCAAGCTATTTTAATCAACTGTACACATGTTAATTTCTTGGATTTAAAAAACCATTATTCTCCATAAAACCAATGTGTAGTTTCTAAAAAAAAAAAGTAGATTCATATGCACTAACATGGAAGTGAGTCCAGCACTTTGTAATATGTAAAAAAATTATATATTTTTAAATTGATCCTTTTTTTATGTGGCCACAGCAGCCAAAGCTGAACTGCTCCGAAACCAGGTTCCTGGGTCTCTCATGCAGGTACAAGGTTCTAAGGGTTTGGACTGTCCTTTACTGCTTTCCAAGGCCACAAGCAGGGAGCAGGAAGGGAAGTCGAGCAGCCAGGACTCAAACTGGCATTCATATGGGATCCTAGCAGATGCAAGGCAAGGACTTTAGCCACTAGGCTATCGTGTTGGGTCCGTAAAAAGATATTTTATCTACTAAAATCCACTTAACATATGCTAAAGTTAATAAAAATATACCACAAAGTGTCTAGGCAAAGTAAGCAAAACCCAATATTTTCCCATATTTCCTTATTATTCAATACAGAATATTTTTATTCATACTGGTGACAAATTATGAAAAATAATATTAGCAAGACAAATACAAACGTCCACCTTGCACACCTTCTGCACCTCCGTATAGAAAACTGCAAGTAGAACTCTGGGAATATATTAACGACGTCTGTAGCTAGAAACCTCAACATCGTAAACATGAAAACTCTTACAAAGCTAATTAATAATTCAATGAGGACTGCGAAAAATTTCCCAAGAGAATCTTTAGGCTGATTTTGAAATATGCCTGGAAGATTAAAGTTAAAAGTAGCTTAAAATATTTGAAAAAGAAAGATGAGAAGGGGTTTGCTCTACTTGGAATTAAAAAAGAAAAAGTATTTTTTAGGGCCAGATATTTGTCCTAACAGTTTGGATGCTGTTTTAGACACACTTCTTCCAGGTCAGAGTATCTTGATTCAAGTCCAAAATTCTGATTCACGTTTTCTGCTAAAGACCCAGACCCTGGTAGGTAGTGGGTGGTGGCCCAAGAACTGAGCCCATGTACCCCTGTGGCCTGAGTTCAGGGCTCTCAGCTTCTGCCTGGCCCACCTGGCCCAGATCCAGCATTTCAGACATTTGGGAAGTGAGCCAGTATATCCAGATATTGTGTTCATTTTGCAGGAAGGGATGGATGTAGATAGGGAGGGAGAGGGAAAGAGAGAGAGAGAAAGTGAGAGAGAGAGAGAGAGGAAGTTCTTTTATACTACTCCCCAATCACAGGCAGCAGGTGCTGAAGCTGGGCCTGCTTAAAGCTGAGACTGAAACTCAGCATGGTCTCCACCCTGGGCAATTGGAACACATCACCTGAGCCATCCATGCCTGCTGCTTCCCAGAATCTGCATTGATGGGATTGGAAGAAAGCTGGAACTGAGAGCAAAGCTGGGACTCAAACCCGACCACTCCAATGTAGACTGTAGACCTTGCAAGTGGGGGCTTCACTACTATAGCAATAGCCTACCCATGGATTTACAGTATAAACATACAGTAACTTTCAAAATGTGTCTTTAGAGCAGCAACAAACAGGAAGATAAATGGAAACTCAAGATAAATAAGCAACTCACAATCAGAAAATACGAGATGAATGTATGAAAATATCTCATATTTCTCTAATGATAGAAATAATAAGCGAGCTATTTGCTGCTTGATTTCCTGAGCATGTTAAAAAGCTAATAAACTCTAATGGTGGAAGACACAATAGCAAACCATGTTCTCTTATGCTCTTGGTGTCAGTAACTTGTCTCAGCCACTCTGATGCCAATTTGGTAGGAACTCTACCTGTTAAGTCTGGCTTAAACTGTCCCCTAGAAATTCTACATCTAGAGCTTTATCCTAAAGATATAAATATGCAAAACACACACACATAAAATAATATTTACTACCAAAAAGCCTGAAAATTACCTAAGTGGGAAGTATTATGGGACTCATAAACTATAAAGTCATAAACGCAACATGATAAAGCTTTAGGTATCTACATAGAAAGTTCTCTAAAGGTACACTGAAAAATAAAGAGTAAACTGCAAAACATGTACACTGTGAGGCAGGTTATCTTTGACTTACATATGCATGTCCATATGGGAGAGAACGCCTAGGAGAATCCTATAAAAATACACTAATATTGTTCAACAAAATTTTCTTCTTAAAGGAGAGTTAAAAGTGCTATTAAGATCAAAGATACTAACTTGCATTTTATTTCATAAATTTAAAACCAGACCTGGACTTTTTGCTTGAAGGAACAATTGTTGCACTGTATTTGTGAATAGCCGTATCTTTACCAGGCATTATTTATCGTAGTTCAAACAAGTCTATCAGAAGGGAAAATCTGAGACAGGAATGTTTTCATCATTTTGTGTTTAAGTCCAAAGATCAAATTTATCACCTGGACAGTTTGTTAAGGCAAAACATTACAAGAAACACAGAATTCAAAAGAATGTTTCCTTGCGCAGTTCTTGCCATTATTTCACCATCTTTTTATATTTACATTATGCTAAAGTTTTGTGAAAATGCAGATGAGGACAGAGGAGGATATAAGGAAAACTGAGTAATTCTAGAAGATAGGTGAAAAGCACAACTTTAATTCTAAGTGCTTAAAATTGTGAGTTACCTGGCTCAGCCTGGAAGACGGTCAATGGCTTTAAAAGCAGCCCTTTTATGGGCCCAGTGTTGTAGTCAACAGGTAAGCTGCCAACTGTGATCTCAGAATCCCACCCAGGTACTGTTTCTTGTCCTGGCTGCTCGACTTGTGGTCCACCTCCATGCTATTGCTCCCAAGAAAGAAGGTAGCCTAAGCATTTAGGTCCCTGCCTGCATGTCGGAGGCCTGGATGAAGTTCCTGGCTCCTGGATTTAGCCTCATCCACCCCTGGCCACTGCAGCCATTTGGGAAATAAACCAGTAGCTGGAAGAGATCTCCCTCTGTAACTCTACTTTTCAAATAAATAAACACATATTTAAAAAAAGAAAAGAAAAAGAAAGCAGTCCTTTTATGATTATAACTGAAACAGAACTGGAGCAGGTGCAGGGAGCAGTGAATGGAGAACAGCTAACCGCCCTCCTTGGCTCCGCTTTCAGCTCCTTCAGATTTTGTCAAAAAGCTGTTTGCAACTCAGCTTTGCCATTGAGATTTCCTTGTTATTAAATACCAGCAACTTTTTGTAAACTGGCAAATTGTGATACAAATTGTTAGATGTGATTATTACCGATTCCTGCAAATTGCTTTGTAAATGCATTTCTTCCTTTCTCTAATCAGCACCTCCCCATAAAAATAAATAAACACTGGGAATTCAAATTAAACAACAACCATAACACCTTTCTGAGAACCTAAACATGCAAAACCCTGAACAGTAAACTGGGAAAACAAGAGATGAGCAAGACATGGGCCTTCTCCTTTCTAAACACCTTAATGTTGGAACAATGAAGACAGATATGTAAACAACCACTTTAAGAGCAGGCTGAATCTGATCACAACCTTAACGATAACTCAGCTCATGGGGAGGAGGGCAAGCTCCCAGCAGATGGGCTCTGGCAGGCTGTATGTCGGACATGACATGTCACGTGGGCATGGAAGAAAGGAGGGAGGAGGGTGTACTAAGATAGAGTCACAGGTTACACAGGCTTAAAGTGACAATTTCAGTCATGGTGGGAGGGAAATTGGTGGACAGGAAAAAGGGAGGCAGACACCAGCGATGAGAACAAACTAGGAAAGAAAGCCAGGCAAAAGCTCTCAAGAGCATACGGTGAAATGAAGGGTGAATGTGTGTGTGTGTGTGTGTGTGTGTGTGTGTGTGTGTGTGTGTGTGTGTTTCCTAGCTTGGGATTTCTTGTCTGTTTGAGCTGGGTCATATGAAGATGCCCCTGCACTTCACTGCCTGGACTCAGCCAGGCATTTGAACTCCAATACAGAAGTCTGCCATTCCCAAATCACGTCTTTTCCAAACGGACCACAAGGGCAATGTCCTTCTCACTTCACACACAGAGGGAGGTCCCCGGCTGCTGGAGCTGCCCACGGAGATTATTTCAATACCTCTGTGTTTTCCAGAGCACTTTAGGAGGAGCTGCAGGCACTCAGAAAGCTGAGGGGAAGGGCTAGTGCATCCAACTGCCACAAGAAGGCTAAAGCCGCCTGTTGGCCGCGCCCTGTTCGGAATGTGAAGTCATTTGGGGACTCTCCAGAAAACATTTGTTTTAATCAAATGCTTATTCTCAAAATGCATGTGCACAGCCTAATAAGCTGGTTTAAAAATCCCTTCATGTGATTTTAGTTCAGAGTCAGACAAATATTAAGACACTCTATGATGAAAGCAAAAATTAAAAATACACACTTGCAGATAGCACTAAGATACTCCTTTACTGAGGAAGGGAAGGAAAGCTTTTCATTGTGTCTTATTAAATAAGTAGCTTAATAGGATAAAACACTGCTACACATTGAACACTGCTGAGGTTTCTAACACCTTCACAGAAAACAAAAAGACAAAGCAAATAGCTTACTGGTTTCTGCAAAGATTGGTGGGTCCAAGTCTAGCAATATCCTTCTGACAAATCCCTGTCAGTTAACGTTTTAGGGACCCTCCTTGTGGAGATGGGCCTTGTGGCTCCTTAAAGGGGCAGATTCCAAAAGCAGTGGGAAGCCACTCTCTAATTATATCAGGCAAGAATCTTGACCATGGAGTTGATGAGTGAAAGGTGCTCAGTAGGAATTCTGCAAGTGCTTGTTGGCAGCCTGGTCTGCACTGATCCATGTCCATTCTCCCTAAAACCACATTCTTATCCTCTGCTGTTGACAAAAATACTTAATTGTCAGTAAGATTTTTTTTTAAAGTATGCAAATAATTTTAAAAAGACTCATCCATGACCACAAATTGCAGATATAACAACTTTTCATTTTAATGTTTCCTCCTTTTCTTCCTGTGCTAATCTAACACTTTAAAATATTAAATTATAAGATCTATTAAAGAGTTTATATGCTGGGTTCATGCAAATAGGAGAGGTATGCAGGCAAAAAAAAGGTAAAAAAAATAAAAAAGCATCTTTGCAGAATTACATATATGACATTAAAATATGTTTGTAGATTCAGTTGTTTAAATGTTTTCTCTAAAGGCAATATTAATGTCTTCTCTAAGGCAATGTAAAAGAAAATATAATAAAAGCATTCTTTTAGGGGAAGATCTTCATTACCAGAAACATGTTCCACAGTAACAGGGCAAATGTCCAGTCCAGATCAAACAAGGCTGAGTGAATCCCCACTGGTTTCTGTATAATCTTGGGACTTGATAAAATTGCTACCTAAGTAAATTTTACACAGGCCACAAGAGGCCAAACACAGAGAACAAAGAGGAGAGAAAACAATGTGAAAAATCAGAGGGAAGAGCGTCTTAATTTCATTCCATCACCAGATGCATGTTTCATAGTTTTTATTTTGCTTTTTGTAGGATTTAGAAAGTGATCATTGGAGAGGGGTGAAGCTAAAGGAGGAGTAAATGAAAACTTAAATACTTCTTGCTTCTGGATCTGATGCACATATCAACCGTACACATCAAATCATTTTCGACTAATGCCTCAAACATTCAATTCAATCGCGAGAATAGAAGGAAATGTCAGTGAAATTTACATATGATGATCACGTGTCTGGATTTGCACTGTTATTTATTGTCACTTTAAAGAGATTGCCATTTGTTGGGTGCTAGCATAACTGTTTACTCAAAGATGAGCTCTTCGGTAAGCAGCACTGGTATATTTTTCATGAGAAATACTAACAGTTTTCCAGGGAAGCATCACTAAAAAGCATAGCTTTCAGCATTAGTGAGCAGCTCATTTGATGGAGGAAATCTTTCTGCAAAGTACCTATACCTCAAAAGTGTAAGGACAACTTTGGCCCTCTCAGAAGATGGTTTATAGTGTATTTATCTCCACTAGTCTCCTGGAGTTATAATGATTACTGTCAGCAGGGATGCCCTTTCCTCTGACAGAGCTGACACTGCTGAGTACAAATTAAAGCAAAATCAGATTTTTTTTTTTAGCCGCTGAAAAGGTGGCAGCCATGTGCGGAGAGACAAAATCTTTCTTTCCATATCACTCTTCCCTCTAGTTCAATATTGTCCAGGAAACTCAGGGCTCCCCCCCCCAAAAAAAAATGTAAATAAAGGTGATTTAGCCTTAATGAGGGAAATTTTCATTGTTGAATTAAAGATATCATCAGAAACTGCCCATGGTCCTTAAGATGTCCCTATTAGGAATAGAAAAAAAAGATGAACTTATGTTTTTCTGAGCTGAAATTTGTTCTCATAGCTCAATTTGTTAGAACTTAAAATGCCACATTCTGTTACAAAATTTCAATACATTTTTAAAAATAATGAATTCTATGTGCAATAAATTCAGAAATGGACAACTAAGAATTAAAGAATTTTATATCAAGTAATGGGAGAGTCTTTATTGAAGATTTTACAATTTCCTAGTGGAAGAAATAATGATGAAAGCTTAATGTACATGCATTACTATTACCAACTCTCACATTCATCTTTTTCTCTTGTTTCATGGAAATTCACAATAAAAATGAAATCCGACCCTTCTTCTGAATAAAGCCTTAATGGCACAAAGATATTCTAGTGTGGTAATGACAGATTATCAAATGTCATTGCTCTTGTAAAAAACGTGCTAGAACACTGACCAGTGCACTGTGAAATATTAATAATTAAAAATAAGTCACATTTGTCAAAATAAATATATTTGTCTGGTATCATGTCCCTGTTTCTTACTTGCCCTTGTTTTCTGAAGTGGCAGGTATCAAAATGGATCTTCCATATATGTATACAACTAGGCACATGGTTTAGAGAGAAGACCTGGCAGAAGAATGAGATTATTAAATGCTCGCAAAGGAGTGATAGTGCCAAAGGAAAGAATTCCTCAGAATCACTCTTCTAGGAGGATCACAGGCAATAAATAGAATGAGTACCAGACGAAAGTATTCCATCAGGGACATTGAATACACATGCTTCCCCTTCTCATTCTCAACTCATTGTATATAGGACTTTGAGTGAGGGATCCTAATATCCTGGCCTACGTTTCCCCAACCAGGTGAAGGGTCATCAGCATTCCCAGAGGGATCCGTTATGGCATGGTTGGGGACCAGTTCCATGGCTTCCTGTTTAACTTGAAGTTCTTCATTTTATTTGATTTTTCTTTCATATCAAGAAGCCATTTTCCTCTCTTTCCAAAATTTCATTTTTTCCTTATGCATTTCAATTGTAAAAACACACCAGATAGCCAGTGTACCAATATAGAATGAGAGAGCCAATAGCCAAGAGAACCAGTGCGTCCCAGGGGTCTGCCTGGAGCTTCCAACTCTGAAAGGACATAGCTATAACTTCATTTGTTTCCTGTTCTCAAAGTTGCATAAGTTATAAATGCATGAACTTCAGCTACTTATTTGAAGAAGGTCTGAAAGCCTAAAATCCTATAATGCCTTAATTTTCCAACCAGATCATTTCACCAAAAACAACACTCGGGAGCCTGGTTATTCCTGTTGTCTTTCCTTCAGGACAGCATGGTCATCACGTGTCTTTGAGTCTCTTACTCCCTAATCTGGTAAGCAAGTACAGGAGAAAAAATAAACCCAGGGGTTAGAGAAATGGAGGAATCATGAAATTGAACTGGAAGAAGTGTCTTAGTGTGAAAACAGTTTGAGCATGACTAAGATCCTCCTAAGAAATGAAACTGCTCTAGAAAGTCTGTCTTTTGTGCAGCAGGTGGTTCTTTAAAAGGGATTAATCAATGGACAGCTAGAGATTTCTTCCTGGATCCTATGACACTCTCATGCTTCCAGGATGTTTATGAGAAGTTTTAGGGAAAAATCTTTGCCTTGATATGTTAAATATAAGGTCCATTCAAATGTCCATGGAAAATGGCATTATAGGATAAGTCAACTTTGAGACAGGAAATTTTGAAATGGATGCACAACTTATAACAAACTTTGTCCATGAACTTCTGACAGATCCCTCACTGACATACAGTATCTAATTTTAGTTCTTACCGATAATTGCATTTTCTCAAGTTTTTATGTTATACCTTCCACAGGAAAACATAACTATCTTTCCATATTTTATATTTTTAATCATATCATTTGATTAAAAGTCTGAGGGTGAGATCTTAAATGGCTGTGCATTTTATAGAATGGAGAATTTACCAAGAATCACTAGGTTTATTTTTTTTTTTTCATGGTTGTTCCTCTCCCAGGAAAAGAAATAACAACACTCATTAAATTTTGTGCATAAAGGGATTACACACATATAACTGCCTGTTGTACATAAACTTCAGTACCGGTAACCAATCTGGATGTTTTATACTCTTCTGATTCTGAATTTCAAAAAAAAAAAAAATCTGTTTACAACCTGACAAAAAGGAAGAGAGACCTAAACTTGAGACTTGGGAAATTAGTCTTGGAAACATTGTCCCAAAGTAACCTACATTTAACTTCCCAATTCCTACTAGACCATGAAATCCATAAGCCTACAGACCAAGGTGGATATTAAAGTCCCAGAAATAACTGTTGCGTTGAACAATGGGTTGGCACAACAGAGAGGCAGGGTAGTCCCCAAGCAGAAGTCTGAAGTTGCAGGACAGGCTGAGCTTCAGTGCAGGCTACTACCATGATCACAGACCATTCCAATGGCTGACCATGCTTCCAGATGACAAACTGTGGAACAGGAAAGGAGACAGGAGAGACACACTAATTTAGGTGCTCACACAAGTATTGTTCCAGTTCTTGGCTGAGCATCCCTCGGCAGAAGGGCCATTTTGGCATGTCATAAGAACAGGCACATGTCTTATTCAAGGCTCTCAAGATTCATCTCCACTGGCAACCCCAGAGCTTCCTGTCAATGTTGCTAATGGCAAGGTGAAGCACTCAAGCGTCCTTGGTCAGGGTGTCCCTAATAGCGTCGTGATTGCCAAGTGATTGCGGACAATCATAGGGAGATGACAAAAAATGGCCTATTAGGACTCTCAGGCCATCTCGCCCCGCCCCCCAGCATTGCTGCTTGCTTTCCACAGACACAACGGAGAGACGTTCTACAGGGAACTGACTGTAGAACTCCCTGTTTTTGGCTACAACAAGCACAGAATGGGAGAAGAGGCAGAGGAGTAGAAAATGCACCCTATGGGCATAAATCTATAATCTATTACTAGACATTCCCTAAGAACTATTTGATACAGTTTATTACTTTAACTGTTCCTTTTCTCATTTTTGCTTAATTTTAGTAACTTAACAGGAAACCCCTAAATGGAACATGGCTAAAATTACGCTTCCTTCTTTTCAGATCACACCAGAGAATCCA
Organism: Ochotona curzoniae; assembly: GCF_017591425.1. Taxonomy (NCBI): domain Eukaryota; kingdom Metazoa; phylum Chordata; class Mammalia; order Lagomorpha; family Ochotonidae; genus Ochotona; species Ochotona curzoniae. The sequence goes on along the minus strand of NW_024467115.1, from coordinate 26,959,346 downwards.
TCGTTTTTTGTGATGAGCAATCCTTCTATCCTCCAAATCATATCTCTTGATTAAAAAAAAAAAAAAAACTGAGCCAGGCCCAATGTGTGGTGGCCTAGCAGCTAAATCCTCAGCTTGCATGTACAGAGATTCCATATGGGTGCCAGTTCCTGCCCCAGATGTTTCACTTCCCTTCCAGCTCCCTGATTGTGGCCTGGGAGAGAAGTGGAGGACAGCCCCAAGCCTTGGGATCCTATATCACATGGGAGGCCTGGGGGAGACTCTGGCCATTGCAGCCACTTGGGGAGGGAACCAGTGGACAGAAGATCTTTCTGTGTCTCCTTCTCTATGTGAATCTACCCTTCCAATAAAAAATTCTAAAATAAATAAATAGATAAATAAATATAAGAAACTAGTAAGCTAGTAGAAGCCTAGTAAGTTGGTGTCTAAAAAATATATAAATAGCACTATATATTTGTGCTATTTGTCCTGATTACATAACCTTTTGAAGAATCTCTATAAATATAACTGAGAAGTGCCACTGATAGCAAAGCAATGGATGATAGAGATGGTCACAGAACTAGAGAGGTTAAAACGCAGAATTTTCTAGTAATTGGCCCTAGGCCAATCATGTGGATTAATTTTTTTTTTAAGTTCTGAAATTATACCCTGTTTTTCAATCTAATTTGATTAGGAAACTCATTTCTCTAAAGAATACATATCACCTATTGACGGCTCATAGCATACCCACTGTTACCTACCAATTACAAAGCTGTAAGGAACATATACTGGGCTAAATGTTGTAGCCCATTCTGTTACAAAACCATTAGGTTAGTGTTTGCTATGCAAAGATTCACCTTCCAAAATCATTGTTTTCTACAGAAATGCCTCTAGAGACTTACTGCTTTGGTAAGCTAGGATCTGGAGTAATTATCATTCACTAACTAAGGAAATTATATTCCTGGGCTTGTTTCTTCATCTCTAACAAGGACAAACATAAATCAACTTGCTGATCTGTAGAAGGGTTTAGAAACATATGCCCTCCGAAGCACTCAATAGCTGTTTGCTACTCTGATATCTGCAGTACAAATCTGAGGAAAACTAAAATCAGTTTCCACACAATAAACACCATGTTCACTCATCTGTGGCCCAACCCTCACCCTTACTCCACATGCTCAAATAATGCTTTTTTACACTCACATCGTGCCCAGAAAGTGAGGGGAAAAAATCCTTTAGTAGCTCAGCAGGAGATGACAATCTGGCTCTTAATTGTTTTAATGCCTCTCATATCCTACCAATTAGTAAATCATTTTTAAGTACATAGGTGGGCAGAAATCTGTGCCAAGTCCTTTAACAATAATCACTGTTTTGACTTTCTCGTCGTTTTCTACATTTGGGGATGAATAGTGCCAATTGCCTCCAATGCTAAAGCAGCGGTTACCTTATAGGCAAAGATTCGCTGGAGCCCCTGGCAATGTCCTTGTGGCCTTTCACCTTGGACACTTCTGGCTTGGGGCTTTATGTGGAGTGCACTCCATGTATAGCGCTCAAAAAATAAAATGCTATGAGAAAATTCCAATCCTAGACCACTTAATGGACATCCTCAGGTCCGCATGGGCCCCAGGTTCAAGGTTTCCACAGAGATCCTCGCACTGACCTCACAGCCCATAGGCAACAAGCATCATCTTATAACAGTTGTTTAATCCCCGTAGGATGCGTGTGATAAGTCTATTTATTCCCACCTTTTAAAGATCTTTCACTAGTAAATAACTTCAAAATTTTAACAGAACGTGAAGATAAATACAAAACAAAGAATTCTCATCTACGTTTTTGTCTGCACCAGGCTGAATGTCTATGTCTGTTGCCACCCCATCCCCACCTCCAAGTTCACATGTGAAACATCACGGCCCCAAGAGTGCTGGGAAGAGGTGGGAACTTTGGTGACTGGGACAGGAGGATTAGTACCCTTATAAAGAAACCAAAGAAGATGATTTGCATCATCCCACCTATGAAGGTAGAGCAAGATGCAGTCTTCCTGGAGAGGGAAGCAGATCCACATCAGACACCAAATTTTCAGCATTGTGATCCTAATTTCCCAGCCTCCAGAACTGACAGAAATTAATTTATTAATAAGCCAGCCTGCCCGGTCTCACAAATGCAACCAGATGTACCTAGTTTTCTCATTTCACTCTTCTGTTTCAACCATACCTGATCTCTCTCTTTTTAAATTATGTCTCTTGGCTGCTTGGAAATGGGTTACATTTCCCCTTCATCCCTAAAACCAGCTACATATAGTAATCTACCAACTCCATTAAAATTAACAATGATATCACATTTTAACATCTACAATTAAGATCACAAGTTTCATCAGTGGTCCTAGGGTGTCTTTTTTTCTACAGTTTTTTGAACAAGCCCAGGATCGGGTCTGGTTCAGGTTATTAGCTTCACTTGTCATGTCCACACAGACTTTAATTCGGAGCACGCCAGTCACTCTGTAGAGTAACCTGTGACGTCTTTTACAGAACTGGCATTTTGGAAGAACACAGTTGCCTACACCCTCATTTATTATTAACTTGAATAGCACATTCTCATCTTAGGTTTGTCTGAAATTCCTTGTGATTTAATTCAGACATCATGACAGCCCATAATACCGCATTGATGATGTGTCCTCCTGAAGGTGTCACAGCTGATGATGGTCCCTTGTTAGTGACATGAATCTTGATCATTGTACCAAAGTGTTACCCAATGTTTCCACTTGTGAAATTACAACAGATTCTCTCCCTCATCTGCAGATCAGCCAAATACCTGCTCATAATCAGCAACATCTCTCCCTAGATGTAGCATCAACTGACGAGTCTTGCCGCCTGATCCATTCTTAACGCTGTGTTGTCCAGTCCTCCACACTTGCCAGTCAGCCATATCGGCTTCCTGGAAGCAGGGTGCTCCTTTCTCTCCCATTTATTATTGTGCTGATTTCTGTTTGGAGCCTCATGCGTTTCTGTTGTTTGCAATAGATTGTAATCAATTACTGTACTTAATTATTTTAGTATTCCCAATATGCAAGAAAGTCTCAGAACTTTTACCTATCCTGCTCCTATCCTGAAATAAACCATTTTTCCTTCAATCTCTTGTTAATTTTATAATGGGGAATGTTATTTTTTTAGATTTATTTATTTTTTATTGGAAAGGTGGATATACAGAGAGGAAAGACAGAGAGGAAAATCTTCTGTCCGATGGTTCACTTCCCAAACGGCCACATCAGCTGGAGCTGAGCCAATCTGAAGCCAGGAGCTTCTTCGGGGTCTCCCACGTGGGGGCAGGGTCCCAAGGCTTTGGGCAGTCCTAAACTGCATTCACAGGCCACAAGTAGGGAGCTGAGTGGGAAGCGGGGCCACCGGGATTAGAACCAGCACCCATATGGGATCCCAGCGCGTTCAAGGCAAGGACCTTAACAACTATGTTATCTCACCAGGCCCATAATAGGGAGTGTTATTGGAAACAATAATGGGTAGGGTCATTTTTATTAAAATGTCTAGTGCCTCCCCTTTTTAATCTGCTTAGTATACAGAGCTTAGAAATATGTCATACATGTGCACATATGTATAAATATGCATATACAAAATGTACGCAGACACAGTATATATACATATACTGGTATGTATATAATCCCATGCATGCACATATATGCATGCACATAAACCATATATTTCACACACTCAGGATTCACCATGATACCTCCAGTTCCCATGTACGCTTCTAAGGGCTTTTCCTTGTTTTCTTTCATTCCATATTTCTGTCACTTGTCCCACAATGAGAAACTTCATTTCAGATGTTAATACATTTCCTTACTAGCTCCATTCTCTTACATATATAACAGCTTGAAAATTGCTTCCATAAACAGTTACCACATAGGGTTCAAAGTTTGTTTGCAACAACCAAGACTGAGGATACACAGTCAACTTCTGTGTTCCTAAGTTCCTGCCTCCCTCCCTGCCAGCACACATCTCTCCCCAAGCCTCCTCCCTCTGCTCTTCCAAGTGCTAACCATGCACAACATGGACTGTAGCTCATTTATTTCAGCTTGTTTTCTCGTCCTACCAATTGAACTTTTTCTTATATTAGTACACATTAACTGCCCTCAAAAGTCAAAGCTATACAAAATGTATGAGAATACATTAGGAAATTCATGGAAAAATCATGATAAAGGACCAATGCATACATTTTTGAAGTCCATGCATTCAAAGAATCATCAGAAAGTTCATGAAAATTATAGTATGGATAAAGCTATGCAAAACTTGTTTGCATCAAAAAAAAAACTTATCTTTCATTTCCAGCTTTTCTAGAATGTTTTTCAAGTATATTCATGTATTCAGAGAAGTGTCACTTTATTTCTTCTATCTTCTCCATTCACTTCACAGAAAGTAAACCATTTCATTCCTCTGGTTGATTCCTGTGTATCTTTAGTGAAAACAGGCAAGCATTTACATATTTTCCAGTTTTTCTTTATTTCATGCATATAAGCAATCTTATTAATGTAATCTTTGTGCACAGATTTTTTTTTATTGAAGCATATATCTTATAAACTATTCTGTTACAGAATATTCTTTGTCATTTCATTCATTTGCTGTCATTTCAAAGGCAGAAAAACAGGGAGGAAGAGAGAGGCAAGGAGCGAGGAAAGGAGGCCGTGAAAGAGACCTCTTTCATCCACTTTGCAGGAAAAAGTGAAACAGCAAGGAATCAATCCAGTGTTTCAATCTGAGACAGCAGTATGGCAAGCAACAGCTTAACCTGCTGGCCACAAGTCTGCCTCCCTCCACGTAATTTTCCTTTCAGTTACATAATACACAATTTGTATCTTTGCTATAACATGATCATAAATTATGCTTGAATATTCAAATAGTTTCCAATACATGTAAACTGTAGCAAATGCATCAATGAATCATGCACATGCGCCTTTGTTGTGTGCACACACATGAAGTTGGAGGTTAATCTTTAGAATAAATCTTTTCTTTTCAAGAGTAAATACTCAGAATTGGGATTGCAAGTCCCTCTGTAGTTCCATTGGTGCTGCCAAAGCCTACCTAGAGATGGACCCGCCTGCTGCTCCCCCAGCAATGTGAGAGTGCCTGCTTTTCTGGTATACGTCATTAGCTTCCACACTGCTGATCCGAGGGACAAGAAATAGATGGGTGCTTTCATTTCCATTTCTCTTATTATGAGTGATTTTGGACATATTTACATAGAGTCTCATTATGTGACTTGTTTGTCCCTCTGTAGGATTGTTCATTATCTCTCTTTAATTAAAAAAATGCGTTTAATCTGATGATAAATGTCAAAATATCTTCTCCCATTGGTCATTTGACTTTCAATTTCTTTGCTTGTGATGTTCACATTTTTCATTGTTTTTGTTTATTTTGCTTTTACTATTTACATACAAACGTTTTACTTTATGTAGCCTGATTTATCTTGATTTATTAGAATTTGATAAATAAAAAGCCTAGTTGCAGAAGGATCTGTCACACTTTCTTCCATTTTTTTTCATATTTTGAAACTTGGCTGGCCTATTACTACCCAGCCTATACCATCAACCCTTCTATTATTTTTAAATATATTTCTTGAATATTTTTTAAAAAAATATTTGTTTGAAAGCAAGGTAACTGAGACAAAGAGAGCGAGAGAGCGAGAGAGCGAGAGAGAGAGAGAGAGAGAGAGAGAGAGACTGAAGTAGAGAGAGACAGAGAAGTGAAGATCTTCCACCTACTGGCTCACACTGCAAATGCCTGAAACAGATGGAAACTCCATCTGGGTCTCCGTCATGAATGGCAAGAGCCCAAGAACTTGGGTCACCATCTCCCTTCTTTCCAGGTGTATTAGCAGGGAGCCAGAGGGGAAATGGAGCTGCTGGAAGTACAACTGGAGCTCTGATATGGCACCTCAGCATTGCAGACGGTAGTTTAATCCACTGTACCACAAGGCCAGCCCTCATGTTTTCTTCTAGAAGGTGAATTTTTCCATTCTCTTCACTTTTATAAATTGCATTATTACTTGTCATGATATAGTTTTGTAGGTATAGAGATTCCCCCTTCCACTTCTCTTTTCTCCTTATTTTCCCCACCTCACCATTTTCTCTCATATCATTACAATAGCGCAAAAGTCACAAGTCTAACATTCTGCTATGTAAGTGTATCATAGCGTTGCAGATATTGGCAATGATGGGTAATCCAGTATGTTGTCAAGGTATAGTGAACAATTTCATTGGGAGTCCTGCTTTTATTCGGGAGGAGAGACACATAAGAAACAGATCTTCATTAACTCATTTCAAAAGATTTTTTAATAAAACAGTCATTATAAAAAGATCAAGTTTATTCTACTGTTTGGGCATTCTATTTTTTATACTACATTTTGTCATGTAATTCCATAATTTAGGAGTTTGCATTCTATCATTCTATCCTATTGTTTTCTATTTGATATAAGTGCTTTATACGGAAACTTTGGTTTACGACTTTATTGTGGAATATGATTTTCATGTTACCAAGTGTTGTCCTGTGAGTTCTTTAGTGATTTCTGATCGGAGGTCCATTTTCTTCTGGTTACCTGTCTGACTTGTTCGTTTATATGACCTGAAATGTGACCAGCCTTGTGCAATACAACTAATGCATTATTTTGGTTACCAGCACAGTTTTGTCCTAGAAATGCATAATGAAAAATAATTAATTGCATATATTTTACAACCTTTTTGTCTACATGACATGACAATTGCAGAGAATCAAGCAAACAATACAATTAACAAATTGCATACATGTTGTGCATTAGTTGTGCTAGGTTACAATTAAATACCAAAATAACTGATTGTGTTATATAAAATCTGCCTAACGGAGTCACTCTGAATGTCGCTGTGTTCAGATTTATTTTTCTGAACAATCAGCAATATTCTACTACTGAGAAATTTAAAGATACAAGTGAACTAGGTTGAAGTAAATATATACATGCTTAACTGTTTCGGGAAAAAAACCCTTATATAAATGAAAATAAGTAGGTTTCAGTCCGGAAGAGATCCACACATGACAAAAATGAGGCTGGGTGGACGGAGCGCCCACAGTCACAGGGCTAGTTAGTTCTGTGAAAAATCACTCCTTGCACGTGGTGGCTTAATGGCTAGCCAGACGCTTTCTTCACACTGACAATTAAGTCTACTCCTGCATATACATCAGAATGCCTTCTCCACTTTGTAAATACCTTGGGAACCAAAAATAAATAAATTAAATGCCTAAGCAAGCCCATGTGACAACCCATATATTTATTTTTATCTTTTCACTGGCCACATATATGAGAAATGAAACACTCACACCAACAAACTTAGTCCTCAGGAGGGGGAAAAATGTAGAAGGGAAACAATATGGCTGAGGAGAGAGTGTATTCAACATTGTGGGGTACCCACCATCATGATGTCTAATCACAGATAGTGGGGTGCCACTAGTATCCCTCATCAATTGGGTTTGTTGAAGTTGTCAATCACCTTGAAGGACCTGGCCAGGATGACCAGCGATAGCCACACTGACACACGAGCTCCTCCTAGCCTGGCATAGGAAGCTGGATGACAAGCTAACCACAGGCCCATTTACAGCAATGCTGGGAAGGTGTCTGAAGTTTTTCTGAATGCTTCCGGACTTCACTTTAGTTAACACACGTACGTTGTTCCTGTGTAGATGAGTAGAAGCATGTCCTACATGTTGTCATGTATTGTTTATATGCATAAAGTACACACATAAAAATGCTTATCAGTGCAGGACCTAACCCAGCAGTTAAGCTACCTGTTATAATTCCTATGATCTGTATCAGCTTCCTCCTTCAGTCCCAGCCATTGTGGTTATTTGGGGGGTGAACAAGCATGTAAGATCTCTCTCTCTCTCTCTCTCTCTCGCTCCACCTTTTCTCTCCCTCTTTCCCTCCCTCCCTTTCCTCTCCATCTGTCTCAATTCCTCTGCCTCAAATAAAAATGAAAAATGGGATTAAAAGGCAAGTGTGTTTTTATGTAAAATATTTGAAAAATCTCCGCAGGTTTGGTTTTTCATCCTAACCGTTTCCACAAAATTTTTGAAAACCCTGTGTATCTACAGAGCTGTAGAGACAAACAATTTTTTTTTTTTCCAGAATGAGAGTCAACCAGCCAAGCAGAAAATCATTCTGATGTAAAAGCTGTTAAGAATCTTGGAGAAAAAAAAAAAGGCTGCCCCTCATGCTGGAGCCAGCAGCTGCCTCGCAGGATCTTCCAATCAGACCAGCAGCAGGCACAGCAAGCAGAGTTAATCAGAAGGAAGAAAAAGCACACTCTAAACATGCTGAAATGGAGCAAGCATAGTGGCCTAGAAAGGGGCCATGATGTTTGCATCAAAACGGAAGCCATGAGGCACTGGAGAATCCCAATGCCTGTCACCACTGGAACTGCTCGGAGCGCCTTAGACCCCCTCCCCCTAGCTCTAAACCTCGCCAATCCCCCAGGGAGCTCTTTGTGCTGAGATAATTCCTCACACTACTTAGGAGGGAAATTCATACTTTAATAGAAAGGCTGGTAGTGCTGATGCAATTCTCTGTGTTACAGAAATGGGTCTCTACTGCTCTCTCCATTGCCAGAGGAGACAATTTTGAGAATTTTAACACCAGTACCTACAGACCAGGACAATGTCTTCCAGAAAAATAAACCATGTTCCCGTTCATGGTTGTCTGAACCATAATGCAGAATTCAATTATTCATTTTTAAATCCTTACACAATTACTTTTATTCTACAGGAGAAAGACTACACAAGTCATAGGAAATAAATGCTAACAAAAGGGGGAACAAAACTATTAGAGGATCCTCAGTATCAGGGGTTTCTATTCTCAACTGTTGATTAAATTCTTGTCATTCTGCTGTGCATCATCTAAGCTCCAAGCTGCTTTACAGAACAGGAGGGGCAGGAAGTCTCCAGGGCAAGGGCTCCTCCCCCAGCCACCCATGGGAAATTCTTGGAGCTCACACTGGGTTAATAAAGAAGCCCCTGGTTCTTGGTCTCATGGATAAAGTGCTCACCAATTAACGGGCCCACAGGGAGGCACCAAGCAGTTTATATCAAAAGGGAGAAGAAGCCTTGCAATTTGCAAATGTCCAAGCAATGCTTGGGAAATGAGCAAATAAGGAAAAGGAATAAAAATGTCACAGTAAGCTCACTACACGTTTCCGGTGTCTTTTTTTCCAGATAAATAATTCTAGAGGAACAATTCCATACAAACAGAGCATAGCATCCGTTTTACCAAATCTTTCTGCCTAATTACAAGTCTTTGAATCAGGCAACGGTACTTGCAAGATCAATGCGTGGCTGCACAAGGCATACATAAAGCATAATTAAGAGTCCTGCTGCATGGAGCCCTGGCTAAATGCATATGGATGTGCACAGTCGTCACAGGTACACACCTTACATAGCGTGCTCGGGAGAGACGCACACTTCCGCTGTCCCTGGGGTCTGCTGCTGCCACATTATAAACAAGGCAATCAAATTTAAACGGAATTAAAAACAAATAATAGAGCAACCAAGCCTCAGATAATTTTCTTATTAGTCTTCTCCACTATATCTGGAAGTGCTGACTTGCTTTGAAAATTAGCTTTCTGCCTGTGTAGATCAAAATTTGCAATCTTCTGAAAATGGGAATTTTAAACACGGGCCATGATTTGTTTAATTATCTAGTTGTACATTAAGATGACAAAATGTTCACAACCTGAACCACTGAGCAGTATATTTACACTTTCCAGGACACCTATTCCAGCATGGGCATTTCTTGTGTGAACTAAAAACTGAAAAACCTTCTTCAGTGGAAATTGCTGAAAACAGCCATGCTCTGCATGCAGGGGAGGCAGGTCTGATGAATGGGAGGACTGACAAGCAAAAAAGACATCCAAGACAGTGGCTGGCACCTGGTAAATAAATTATAAACAGTAAATTAGTGCTGACCAAATAAAGTGACGCGATTCGACAACATATCCCACATATTAGGTGGGATATGAAAAAGTGTGAGGAGTCAAAAATGCTAAGAAAATGAAAATGTATGCCTTGACTGTAACGTAATGGGTTGTCAGAATTCCAAGGAGCTACTCCAATCCAGGCCAATTCTTGCATATTCGGGAGTGGACTGGAATTAGAAGAAAAGTCCCAGCAGATGCCCTGTCCTGCCTCCTAAGTTGTCCACCGAGCCTCTCAGGATCACTACCGCCTGGCCTTCTCTTGCTCCTTCGAGTTTTTGTTCAGTGACTTAGGGAAACTTAACAGCAGAAAATAACAAGACAATGGAAGCTCTGCTCCCTTTTCCTTTCATGTCTATATGGTTTTGTTATGTTGAGAGTAGAGTGGTAATTATTAGACAATGTTTGTAATATGGCTTCAGAAGTCATTTTCACACACACACACACACAACTTATTAAACGAGAGGAAGAATTTAGATGTTCTGATGGAAACCAAAATGGCTTTTAGTGCAATTAAGTAAAGAACTTGTTACCAGAAAGATACCACACTTTGTGTTTGCAATTAGAGAGAAAAATGTAAAGGCCACAGCATGAGAAATGGTCTTTTGTCTCCTTGCATTTTCTGTGCATACAATTTGACCAATTAAGACGTTACTAGGTATTTTTTATTTATCAGTATTTGGAAACAGCAGAAGACTTGTAAATGGTAATAAATAGTTAAAATGAACATTTTATGAATGGAATGAAGAGCGCATTGACCACCATTTCCACAGGGTTCCCCTCAGGGTCCTTGTTGACCCCTGCTCTGCCCAAGCACGTGTGGATCAGATGTCGTATTTTTAAAATGTGATAAAGAATCTGTAATGTTTCCCATGGGCCTCACCCTCTCTGATTATTCTCCCTGTAATTTCACTGTGTTTTTCACGCGAGACCTGCACCCAAACCCATTCTGGTTTGTATAACAAAGTACCTTAGAATGGGTGATTTATAAACACCAAAAATTCATTTCTCTCAGTCCTGCAGGTTGCAAGTTCAAGAGCAGGGTGCCAGGAGGGTTTGTTCTGGTGAGGAGCTGCTTCCAGGTTGCAGGTAGCCAGCTTCAGGTTGTGGTTTTAGTGGGTGGAAAGGGGAACTAGACCCTCTTGAGCCTAACAGGGGCCCTGAACCCTTTCATCAGCTCACCACCTCCCTCAAAATAAATCCCACCCACTAGTGTCATTACTTTGATGGGATTTCAACTTACAAAATACCTGAAGGACACACAATCAGACACACCAACTAGTAAGACAAGCAGCAACTCTCAAAGGGAAATCACTTGTTAAGGAATTAGCAAAATAGAGCAAATCCCAGTGGCTACAATGCATCTTGATTGTTGATTTCAAGGAACCAAAAGCTTCCTGTCCCCACAATGCTGGCTGGACTCTAATCACTTGCTATTTTAAATCAGAGTTTTAATCACTTCTTTTTATTATGAAAGACAAAGAACAAGGTCTTTTTCTAAATTTAATTTTTTGGCTTGATATCTCTTTGCCAAGTCCTTTAGACAATACATTCTGAATAGTGGTCCTTTATGTCTCCCAGACAAATGTGTTCTTTCATGAAAATGGGTGGGGATGAATGAATTTTAAAATGTCATAATTTTAGCTACCATTTATTCTGCTCTATTACAAATTCAATAAACTTGAACCAGAGTTAATAGAAATTCATGATAAGTAATAAAAATCCACTGGCCTCAAATTCCCATGGCTGCAAATACCACCTACCAGATCCTCAGTCTCTCCCCAACCACACGTCATTTTGGACTTTCAGCCAGCGTCGCACAGGTAGACTTCTACCCTCAAATGCTATCTTAGACCTGTAGCCTGTACACACCCAAATTGCATCACCCTGTCCATTTTTTCACGTCAGCTTCTTCCTGTGTGTTGTGTGCCTCTGTGTCTCCACCATCCAGTCCCACCAAAACATCGAACACCTTTGCCTCATAAACCATGGTTGCAACCTCCTTAATTTCGGCACAGATACCTAAGCCTTTTCTGTGAACAGCAAATTCACTCTTGAGTCTGATGTGCTCAAAGGTATGCCAGTCCCTCCAAGGCATCCTCTCTCTACCATCTCATCCAGCTTACTCTCAAGAAATTTCCCCCTTTCCACCCAAACTGCTGATTCGTTTGAAGATCATTTTTGAACATTTCATTTCTTTAGATCCATACGTTTGCCCATTCATCTTTACATTTATCTTGCCTTCCTGAGGGAATGTCTCCCTTCTTGGTCAGATTAACCCCCTGATTCTCATGAACGTCACCTCGACATCCTGGATCACCCCCATGTGTTGTCATCCTGTGACAGGTACTCTGCCCCCTCAGGCCCCACCATATGACGTCTCAACTGCTACTGCACTGAGTCCCTGAAATCAGTTCATGCTTTATTTAGTTTATTGTTTAATGTCTACCATGTAACAAATGACTGATCTAATAAGTAAACAAATGTGCCTGGGAAAAGGGTCTATGAGGAAGGAAAGCTTTGTCTGAGGTCCCCGGAAGTATCCAGGCAATACCTGTTGTCCCAATCTGACTGTTACCAGCACTCCTGTTCATTCTCCAAAGTGTGCAGGTGTAGCAATATTTGGTGATTATTTAGGAGTCAACACAGAGGGCTTGTTTATAGCCTCCTTAATCATCTTTGTCATCGAAGTCACATGGCAGTGCAATCATGGAGGGCCATCTGGGAAGGGGAGTTTCTGAACCATGCTCTTTCCTAGGTACCAAAGTTTCAGACGACCTAATTTTTCTCCTGCTTGTACTTTTGACTTTCTTTCATTCACCAAGGACATATCACTTTTATAAAAATAACACAGCAATTTTGAAAAAGCCACAGTGAGTTTTCTAGCATATGCAGCTGTCTTTTCAGAGTCAACATTCTACAAATGGGACGTCAACTAGGCATATGACAAGATGACCCCTTCACAAAAATAAAAGGCATGTGAACTGTGATTGTATTTGCAGAAATGCCAGCTAAGTCCTCATCCCCTGAGAAATAAAATTAAAATAAATACTTGAAGTGGTCAAGATGTCAGATTATTCAGACTTTTGGTTTGAAGCTTGCTGCCTTGGGTCTAGACTTCCACAGCTGGGGATGAGAAAAAATGCGCAGGCCAAACTTGCAAGCAAAGACAGCATATGGAAAGCATTAAATGGAATATAAACAGTGCTAATCAGAATCCAGCCAAAGAACTCTAAAGCAAAATGTCATCTTGCATGAAAGCGCTTCCACAATCAATTCCACTTTGCATGTGATGGATTTTAGCAGTTTAAACAGCTAAAGTCTAATACAATGTTAACACAGAAGAAAGCCAATCAGCTTCCTATCAATTTTTTGTGATAATCAAAAGTATTTTATGACACATCACTGGTGGGTAACTTTTAACTGATACTAGCAGATTTAGAAGCTGAAAGTAAATTTTTGGTTGAATTACAACTCCAAATAAAATTCCAGACCAACTGCCTTGAGTTATTTTCTCTATTTTGGGAGATGACTTGCAAATGCATCCGAAAGAGTATGAGTATATGTGTTCTGCCTGAATGGGGAGATTTAAGATAAATCATCTCCAATTCTGAGGATCCAAATTTGAAATTACTGCCTGCATCTCTTCCAGAGTTTTCTATTTCTAGCAAAGGCATAGATGATAGTGGGGTGCAAATGATCAGCCACAAATTGTGATCTCCTTTTCGACAATGGAGTAGGTTATGCATTGATGCACTCCTTGTATCTGCTTCCGCAAAATCTATTATCTTTTCCTCATGTTTGGATCCACCTGCCAGTTCCTATCTTTCAGTTGCTTATATAATAACAAAACACTCTGGTCAGCCATGACTTTATTGTACTGTAGATTACTGGTAGAGCTCATTATTTCAATTTTACTGTGCTTTGGTGCCCGTTTCCCAACTTCTATCACCCCAAAACTTTCCCAGCTGGCTATTAGACAGTGTTACTTTGATAATAATTTCAAAACCAGTTCCCACGGGTGGACCAGGTTGCAATGTTTGCCTTCCCAAACTCAGGAAAGCTGGATTTCCTCAATTTCTTTTAAGGCAGATGTCAGCCCAGGAACCCCCAAGGGTGTATCAGTGTCCCTCCATGAACATGCCACAGCAGCTAGTAGCCATTCTTCAAATCAGCAAAACGTCCTGCAGAGTGTGTGTGTGTGAGTGTGTAGTGTCTTTCCAACAGAGCACAAAAATCTACCTGCAAAGATCCCCCTGTCCTCTGACCTATGCAGATCAAACCACAACCAGCATGCTTCAATAGAGGTTCAAAATTCACTGGGACCCTGAGCCTAATGTGCTATGTGACCCTGAGACATAAATCCTATTTCTCTGATGATAACTTGGGGACTCACTGGATTAAACTACATAATACTTACACATATACAAGTGTACTTAAATGATTTCTAAATTACACACTATGATACCATGCTTCAATTAGAATCTAATTTAGTGAGAAGATTATGGAACAAAGGGATTTTGGGGAAAAAAATCAACATTTTCAATCAAATAAAGCATTTGATAATATTTTACTAAAATATTAAAAAAATTTAAATCAAATTATAAAATATTCTCATAAGTCTTAAAGCAAATGGACATATTTTCTAGAAAGTTTTCTCCTTAACAGTATCCCAGTTAAAATTAACTTTTTAATACCAAATATTAGCTTTGTAAATTAAAAGCATATTAGATCAGTATATAGAGGAACTTTATTAAGATAAAACAATGTAAGAGTAATAAATCAAATTTCTTCTGATTTCAGAAACATTTTCCAAGGAATATTTTCTCCACTAATCTCTAACACTCAGCGTATACATGTATGTGTCACATCCTCTCCCACATTTCCTGTTAAACAGACACATCAAGGGAAGTCCTAACTTCAAAAGCATAGGATGCTAAAAATTGTCATCTCTTCTGAGTAGGCTTTGCCTTGTCTGTCTGTAACACTATTTTCTCATTTGAGCACCATTTCAGGATCAAATAGTTTTTGGATCCATGTCTACTTTTTGCAGTTTCATGAAGAGTATAACATTTCATCAAGGGTAAACACACATCTTGCAGTACATCAACAACCAGTCACCTCTACCCACACTGACACATAAAAAACATCCCAGTTTTCCTACTAGCAATTAATTGTATGGGTTATTTAAACCTAAGTACTTGGACTTACAACCTTAGGTGACTTAAGACTTCAAGCAAAGCCTCACTCCTGCATGAGCAACTCAGGTTTCTCTCTCTCGCTTTGTCTTGATACCTATTTAGCCATTCTCCATTTCTCTTCCTTGTAAAGCCTTCCCTAAAATATACTGGGTAACAAAATGCTTCTGACTTTACCCAGGCAGAAAAGCACAACTGAAAGTTACTTCTTGGTAAATTAAGTGGCAGTTCTAATGAATATGGGATGAATTCCCAGCTGGAGATTGTATTCTTCTGCCTTCTAAATGTTACCAACTGGCAAAAGAAATAAAATTCAAATCAGACCTGTGGTCTACTCTTTAGCAAAATCAAAGTCAAATGAAGGAATGGAACTACTACACAGTTGGATAAATTTAGCCTCTTTACTGCATATTTTAGTTGATCTTGTGCCTATTACCAGAGATAATTAAGAAAAAATTCTATCCAGATGATTAAAAGAACTGTAAAAGGCACATCTAAGCAAATATTTAATTCCTTTAAAGAGCTGATAGAATGCTGAAACCCATAAAAGAAGCATATTTTAGTTAGCTATAAACAAACATAGGTTTTTAATTTACAGCAGAACTTTTAACAAAACAGAATGAATGGTACTGTTTAGGACTCACCAAAAATTTCATATGCCCTTCAATATGTAAGGATTTGTAGTATCAAATACAGTGATCAAGTGGACTATATGAAATAGATTTAGCAGTGACCGTGGGGATCCTGTCACACAGCATTGAGACCTTATTCCTCAGATGCATAGGGCACCCAAGAGGCAGAGTGGGTTGACATCTTTGAAATGTTTACAGAATTAACTTTGGCATTGTGCAACTTTGAGCTTCTTTTCTCCCCTTCTCTTTTCTTTTTTCTTTTTTTAAAGATGGGTTGTATAGTTCTCAGAAAGAACAAAAACTCAGTTTATTTTCTTACATTGATCTTTGCTTAAAACATCACACTTTTGTTTATTTAAAACACTGTTGGGCTTTTCCCCCTTTTTTCTAATATGAAGAGGTTGGGCTCCTGGGCTACTAAGCAGGGGAAGACATCTTTCAAGGCGCAGAACCCTCAGGAGAACCTCACAGTTTGAATGTGGAGATCTCCAGACTGCAGCACAGCACCTCAGTCATTGAAATAACAAATCCACCTGGATGTCAACCTTGACCAAAGTGTCACTGAAATTGGAGCTTCAAGAAAACTGAGGAACAGCCAGCATTAGTCTCTCATTGGATAGACAAGGAAACCGAGACCCAAAGAGGTACCATTTCTGTGAGCACCTCTTTATGTTACTCAGGCTCGTTTCCACGGCTTGTGATGGAGGGAATTAAGTATATCAAGAGCAATAATGAGTAGAATGAGAAAAGCCAGAAAAGTAAAATTTTTCATCAAGATGAGGAAGGATAAGAATTTTTTAAACTAAGAAATAATTACAAGTGCTGCATACATTCTTACAGTATGTTGCAATCTAGCTCATTATTTTCCCACAAAGAAAGAGGAGAGAAACATTGTATAATGGGTATATAATAACCCCATTGTTTACATTTGCATTAAACAAAAGGGAAGGTTTTAACAAAAGGCATAATTCATTATTTCCGGCTCTGTATGAATTAAAGCAGAACAATAGTGTAGGAAAATAAGTCAAACATCTTCATGTCAGACTGTCATCACTTCAAGATAGTAAAAAAGCAAGAATTCTAAGAATATGATTTCCTTGACGGTATTTTATAAATGAATTAAAGGGAACATAATTTTCTCTAAACACCTCATGGATTCAAACAACAGTGACACGGGAAGTTTGCTTCAAAACTTCTAAAGTTAAATTATTCAAAATATATGGGTACAATGAAATAAGTTCTGGCTTGCTTGCCTCCTATCAAACACTAAAAATACAACTGCAAGAATCTGGCTGGAGCACAGCAGACCGAATACCGGGAGGAGGCTCACAGCAGGGATTTGAGACAGCTGGGTGGTAATCATGGACAAAACTCTTCAACATTTAGGGTCTGAATCATCATTTCAAACACACATACCCTTTATAAATATTTAAAATGTTCATGATGTGGGTCTTCTCATTGAACCATTACATTTTCATTATTGAAATTTTTTTTTTTTACAAAAACCGCAAGAGAGGGAGTTGGTAGATTCCATATGTCAAAAACCAGGTCGGAAAGGCCAAGGAAATGTGATGGGGATCTATCTGCCTTGCTTTCACTGGCTCCCATTCCAGGCATGCCACTCTCACACAGACAGAAGGCTGGTCTTCCACCAAAGACATCTTGGTCCATCATACCCAAGATGAGGACTTTACTCTCTCTCCTCATGTCTTAGCCCTCCTGAGAGTTCCTAGGCAACTGGGCATGGAATTCCTCCATGTGCTGCCAAGGCCCCTCTTAGTGGAAGAATGTGGGAAAGGAACTTCTCAGGGAAATGTTCCAATGTTGGACCTCCACATTTTAATCAGGAATCTTAATTGCTACAGCTGAGCACTGGGGAGATTGTCCAAGGCAGAAGTACTTGGGCTCGGATTACAAAACCTTCGTCTCATATAGGAGTGCCAGCCTGGGCTTCACTCATGTGTATGGGTGCAGATTCCAGCTTCCTAAGAATGTACATCCTAGGAAACAGCAGTGATGATTGATGCAGTTGAACACCTGCCACCACAAGGGATACCTGAACTCAATCCCCAGCTCCTGGTTTTGACCTCAGAGCCGCCATGGCACTGGGGGCATTTGGCTAGTGAACTGGTAAATGACAG
Source organism: Ochotona curzoniae (assembly GCF_017591425.1). Classification (NCBI taxonomy): domain Eukaryota; kingdom Metazoa; phylum Chordata; class Mammalia; order Lagomorpha; family Ochotonidae; genus Ochotona; species Ochotona curzoniae. Next base: position 26,941,402 of record NW_024467115.1, on the reverse strand, counting down.
ATCTCTCTGTCTTCCTCTTTTTCTGTCTTTGTCATGTTCTCTCTGCTTCTCATTTTCTGTTTCTCAAATAAATAAATAAAGTAATTCTCTCAGAAGAGCTAGGCTTCTCCTGTGTGCCACCTCATCCAACAAAGTAATCGCCATCCATCACTGTCCAACAATGACTGTCTTCTCAATGTTAAAGCGAGTTTACAGAGGATTAAGGAATCCAGACTTACTATTGTGCAGTTGTTTCTATAGCAGCTCAAAAAATCTTCAAAGGGATTTTTCAGGAGGTGAGGGGGCAGACCAGGGAAGCTACCATTAAATTAAAAAATGCTTAATTGCTAAGCAACTAGATAAGCATCTGAGTGATCTTCAAGACCAAGTCTTTCAGGACTGAATGGAAGGTCAGAGCATTGAATCCCAAACCTGCCAAGTAGGAGACCATTAGACTTGGCGACTTGGTTAGGCACTATTCCACTTGACATGATGGACACAGAGTCCACAGAGTTATTTTAATAAGGAGACTGCTTTAAACAGGATGAGACATGATACTGCTGGTACAGTTGGATAAATGCATAAATGCCTTTCTTTAATATGTAAGAAAATTTCAGTATTTGTTCATATATTGGGGCTTCTTTGTGGAACTTGGCTGGGTGTTGCAGAGTTCTGCTCAGTTTTACATTTGCTATCTTTCAACATTTAGTTTTTTTCTATCCTTTTTTTTTCTTCTTTTCTGTTTTGAGAGGCAGAGAGACTTGGAGAGCAGACCTCCCATTCACTGGCTCACAGCTTAAATGTCTGCAACAGCTGGGTTGTGCCAAATCCAAGCCAAGGCCAAGATCTAGGAATTCAGTTCATGTCCCCATTTTTGAATAGTAGGGACTCTTACTTCACATATCATCAGTGCCTCTCAGAGTCTGTGTTGACAGGAATCTGGAATCAAGAGTCAGAGCTGGGAACTGAACCCAGGCACTGATTTGGGATGCAGGAATCTTCATCACCATTTTAGGCATTAGGTTATGTATCTGCCCTCAGCCTAGCTGTATTCTGTGCAGCCTCGGCTGAGTGATTGAGAGTCACTCTTTATCCACATCTCTGCAACTGCAATTAGTCTGCAGTACTCCTGCCCTTTATTGTTGGCACCATTGTGCCTGTTTCTTCAGGGTTGTTGAAAATCAGAGGATAACTTTGTGATGGAAGAGATTAAAGTATTATCTGCAACGCTGGCACCCCGTGTTGGCACTGGTTCACAGTCCCATGTCTAAGTTGCTCTACTTCTGACCCAGCTCCCTACTGGAACAGCAGTGGAAGATGGCCTAAGTGCTTGAGATCCTGTCACCCATGTGAGAGATTCAGATGGAGCTTCTGTCTCCTAGCCATAGCCTGGCCCAGCCCCAGTTACTGAGGTCAGCGGGGTAATGAATCAGCATATATAAAATCCACTCTCTTTAGGCCTGCACGGTAGCTCAACAGGCTAATCCTCTGCCTGCACTGTGCCACACAATATGGTGCTGGATTTAGTCCTGTCTGCTTCACTTTCAATCCAGCTCCCTGCTTATGAACTGGGAGGGCAGCAGCGGATGGCGTGAGCCCTTGGACTCATGCATGTACATGACAGACCCAAAAGAAGCTCCTGGCTCCAGATAGGCTCAGCTCTGGCCATTTGCAGAGTGAACCAGGGAATGGCCGATTCTCTCTTTTTTAAAAAATATTTTTTTTAATTGGAAAATCAGATGTATAGAGAAGAGGCAAGACAGACAGGAAGATCTTCCAACCAATGATTTCATTCCCCAAGCGGCTACAACAGCTGGACCTTTGCTGATCTGAAGCCAGGAGCTTCTTCCTGTGCAGGTACAGGGTCCCAAGTGTTTGGGCTATCCTTGACTTCTTTCCCAGGCCACAAGTAGGAAGCTGGATGGGAAGAAGAACTGCCGGTATTACAACAATCATCCATATTGGATCCTGGTGTGTGCTAGGCGAGGACTTTAGTTACTAGACTACTGCACCGGGTCCTCTCTCTCTCTCTCTCTCTCTCTTCTTTTCTCTATATATCTGCCTTTCAAACGAAAATCAATAAATCTTTAAAATAAGATTCTCTGTGTATGCGTGTATAACACTGCCTTTAAAATAAATAAATATTGAAAAGAATTGCTTATGCTGAATCATTATGTCACTTAAAAACACAATAAAGCTATTTTGAAATTACCCGCGCTTCAGGAGGTATGGTGAAGAGCTTCAACCAATGTAGAACTGCGGTTCATGTTGGTCAAGTTGAGTAACTGTTTAGATGAGCTACATAAGAAATTGCATGTGAAGAAATAATGCAGGGGAAATATTTTCATGCATCTTCTCTACTCTTCTTAGAAAGATGGTGGTTGCAATGGACCACAAGTCTTATGCCTCACTCTGTTCTTGCTATTCCTTTAGGACTTCTGACTAACAAAAAGAACATTTCTGGGGTGTGGAAGGAAGGAGAGGTGGCACCCACACTTTGGTATTGAGTCCATTGAGATGGGGCAAAGCATTTGGAAAGCCCAGACCAGCAACTCCTTTCGTTCATGACCCACTCCAGGATGCATTTTAATGGCTGTGAACAGCACAGCTACTCCAGAAGTTCAGAGAGGAGGGTGCAAATGGAAAATGCCATTCACACGCATAAGCAGATGCATAGGCTACAGAGAAGAAAACTTATTCCAAACACACACATGTCTTTATACTTCAGGTATTGAATCATGTTCTATGTTTCTAAAATTAGCTTCCACAGGAATTATGTCTTTATAATTTGTTAATTTACACAATTCCAGCACTGTGCTTATGTTAGAATTTTATTCACATGAAACTTAGAAATTCTGACATGCTGAAATGTTTCAAGAGTAGAAAAACATTTTTAAAAGATTAGAGAATGAGCAATTTTCACTTACTAAATACTTCCAACTCACAGATTAAACAACCGCATTTTTCTATGTGTGGCACATGTCTGGCATGGAAATTGCCCAGGTCAACCAGCACCATCTGGGGATTTGTTCTCACTAGTTTATCTCACTGGAATAAAAACTAAGCCAATGTTTGATCTGACACAAATTAATGCACATACTTGAAAATGCAAGTCCACCAATTCATTATCTACTATTAGAGTGTTTGTCAAAATATGTAAACAAATACCACCACAATGGCAATTTTCTTGAGTTCCAGAAGGTTATCCAGAACAGAAAATGTTGAAGTAGACATATTTCCAAAAACTATGTGGAAATTTAACAAATTCCTTAATAGGGTATAAAAGCAGTTGACATCAAAGATGGACATTCTTCTACATGATTTGTCCAAAGATGAGCTAGCCAACCTAATATACACAGCACACATACACACATACTCAAGCCCACACATCTGAAAATAACACTGGGAAGCTCTGGGCCAGCACTGCTGGGCACTGCTGGGCACTGCTGGGCACTGCTGCATCTCACCCCAGATACAGCATATGGGGGAATGGCAACACAATCATAAAACATCATGGCTTGTGTTTTCCATTTTCAAAGGAAGTCCCAAGAGGGCTATGATTCACAGGATGGATGAAGAAAATGTAATTATGCTATTTTGAAAGAGAATCAAATTGCCTAAGTAGATGTCTAAGCAGAAACCTATATTTATGTAGTTCCTTTGAAGCCTTAAGTGAACAAAAGAAAAATGTTCAATAGTGTGCATAAATGGATTAATGTTCATAACGTACAAGTGGGAAGTAATGTCCACCATCACAATCTTGTTTCTTATGGGACACAATGCATTTTCAGAAATAGCCATTGTTCACGTTAGCATCTTGGACAATTTTTTTCAAGCTGCAAGATGCAATATTTTGCAAATATTTGAAAGAGAGAGAGCACTGACAAGCAAGCAGGTAGACAAGGCAATGCTTTCCTCTGTAGACTCTATTACCATTATAAAGTGTAATTGAATGTATTAGCAGGTCTCTGTAGGAATGTGATACGCTAACACACTTTAATTTTCATTAGTTTCCCAAAATTACCAGGTGAAGAATTGGAAAAATATGCATGAGAGAAATTAACAATGGCTTGAATGAATGGAAGTATGATATCAGGTTGAAATGAAAAAATTACAAGTTGTTTATGAAAAGGAAGATGTTTAAATCACACAAGGAAAACCCCCGATGACAGCCCACCATTCATTTCCCTGGAACAGCTGCTGTGCACAAGAGCAAGAAGAAACCCATATGTCCTCGTGTCTCTGGCACAGTGAACATCATTTTATTTCACAAGGGTGGATTTGATATTGCTAAAACCATGCATGATATGAAGGGTATCTTTTCCTTTTGTAAATTTAGATATATATAAGCCTCAGGTAGGTCTTCCCAGTAACATTTGTTTCAAGAGAAGATTACCAACAAAACCCAGTTTTGTTCTTATGTAAATGCTGGGTAATATAAGGAATACCATGATGGCAACATCTTCTAATCTTTCCTCCTTATATCAAATAAGATGCATTAGGGTTAAAGCTTATTAATATATAGCACTGCATCCTATCCTTGAAATCACCCCAAGGGCAGTAAGTAGAAACTATCATCTGAACTTTACAGATTAGAAAGCTGTGTGTCTGGAAGATAAAGATTCATGCCCCAAAGTTTCTTAGATAAGTAGAGGTGAAACACAAGGCTAATGGAGAGCCTGGTTACATCTCACTGAGCTGGATATAAAGCACTCATCACCAGCCAGAACTTCCTCTGCTATGGACTGGGGATCACCTCGCTTTCAGGAGTTGGACTGATGCTCAAGGAAAGCGCACGTCCAGCACTTAGGCTATTCTGTGCTGTGTGAGCTCCAGTGGGCCACCAGAACCCACATCTCACGTTGAAGGGACCTGCTCTTGCTCTTGTCATGCTGCCTGTCCTCACAGGGCAAGAGCTGGTTGTTCTCTCTGCCTGTGATGAGAGATTCCAAGACACATTCTTCTTTTGACTCAAGACAGTATCCTTTAAAAGAGAGAGAATAAAAGGGGGGCTTTTTTGTAGTTTCATCCCCATAATTTCATATTAGTGTGTTGATCACATTCTATATACATCAACTACTGGGAGATTTCTGCATTCTCAATTTTTGATGAGGGACATCTACTTTTTATCACAAGAGTGCCAGTTCTATTTACCAAAATGACATGAACTATCATAAAAATGTCATTTGTTGGTGTTCAGGGGAGTTAGATTCATTGCAATTGGTGCTTATGTCAAGGCCCAAGAAAGACACCAAATAAAGGAATTAAGCACTTACTTCCAGAAATTGGAAAAGCAGCAGCAAAATGTCCCCGCAAGCAATAGGAAACAAGAAATCATCAAAACAAGGGAAGAGATCAACCCAAATAGAATTAAAAATATATACGAAATCAGTGAATCAAAAAGTTGGTTTTTTGAGAAGATGAACAAAATAGACACCCCACTGGACCAACTGACAAAGAAAAAATAAATCACCCATTTAATTTATAAATGGGTGGGTACAAAATTAATGAGCATCTAAGATGAAAAAGGCAACAACGACAGACACTGCAACCATTAAGAAAATAATTAGAAATTACTACAAACAACTGTGTTCCAAAAAATCAGAAGACCACCAGGAAATGGAAAGATTTTTGGACTCTCACCACCTACCAAAACTTAGCCTAGAGACAACAGAATACCTGAATAAATGTATAACAGAGGTAGAGAGATTGACTCCGTGATTAAAGATCTCCCAACAAATAAAGGCCCAGCCCCAGACAGTTTCACTGCAGAATTCTACAAAACATTCCAAGCAGAGCTAACCCCAATTTTCTACAAACTCTTCAAAACAACAGAAAAAGAAGCAACCCTTCCAAACTCATTCTATGAAGCCAACATCACCTTAATCCCAAAACCAGATAGATAATTAACAGAGAAAGAAAACTACAGACATATCCCTGCTGAATATAGACACCAAGATTCTCAGCAAAATCCTAGCCAATAAAATTCAAAAGAAACATCAGAGAGATCATTTATCCGTATCAAGTAGGATCCATCTTAGACATGCAGGGATGGTTCAACATTCGTAAATCCATGAATTCGTAAATCCATGAACATAATATACCACATCCAAAAACTGAAGAACAAAAATCATATAATAGTCTCAATAGTCACAGAAAAAGCTTTCGACAAAGTCCAACACCACTTCATGCTAAAAACACTAAACAACATAGACATAGAATGAACAATCCACAACATAAGCAAAGCAATATATAAAAAGCCCAATGCCAACATCATACTGAATGGAGAAAAACTGGAACCCTTGAGATCTGGAACAAGACAAGGATGCCCACTATCACCAATGCTATTCAACACAGTACTAGAGGTACTCACACAGGCCGTAAGACAAGACAAAGAAATCAAAGGAATTCAAATGGGAAACAAAGAAGTCAAGCTATCACAATTTGCAGATGACATGATCCTATACATAGAAGAACCAAGAGACTCAATACAGAGACTGCTAGCACTTATATGAGAGTTTGGGAGAGTGGCAGGGTACAAAATTAATGAGCAAAAATCAACAGCCATAGGGTATGAAAACAGCCCCATGGTGGAAAAAGATCTAACCAGCATGGTACCGTTCAAAATAACAGAGAAGAGAATGAAGTATCTAGGAATACTAGGAATGAACTAACCAAAAATATAGAGGACCTCTTTGAAGAAAACTACAAAAAACGTAAAAAAGAAATTGAAGAAGACTTCAAAAAATGGAGAAACATACCATGTTCCTGGATGGGTAAAATCAATATCATCAAAATGTCTATACTGCCAAAAGTAATATATACATTCAACGCAATCCCAATTAAACTACCCAAAACATTTTTCATAGAACTGAAAAAAATGGTACAAGGATTCATCTGGAAACACAAAAAAACCATTAATAGCTAGAACCATCCTGAAGAATAGGAATCTAATAGGGGAATCACAGTTCCGGACCTATGGACATACTATAGGGCAGTGGTTATTAAAACAGCCTGGTATTGGCACAAGGACAAAGAGGAGGATCAATGGAGCAGAATAAAAGCAGCACAAGGGAACCCACACAGGTTCAGCCAAATAATCTTTGACAAAAAAACAGACGACAATCCAGGAAAATTGGAAGTTCTCTTCAATAAATGCTGTTGGGACAATTGGTTGATAGCTTACAGAAACAAGAAGATAGACCCACATCTTTCACCATACACTAAGATCAAATCTAAATGAATAAAATACATAAACCCACATCCAGAAACCTTCAAACTTTAGGAAGAAAGCATTGGAAACACCCTGTAAAATTTAGGTGTAGGCCCTGACTTCATAAAAAAAAAAAAACACCAAAAGCAATAGCAATCAAGACCAGAATAAACAAATGGGACTACATCAAACTAAGAAGCTTCTGTACAGCAAAAGAAACAATCAACAAAGTAAAAAAACAACCCACAGAATGGAAGCTCTTTGCACACTACACAGGAGATTAGGGGCTAATCTCCAGAATTTAGAAAGATCTCCAGAACAACCAAAACAACAAAACAAACCACACAAGAAATGGGCATGGGAAACGGGCAGACACTTTATAAAGGAACAAACCCAAATGGCACACAAACATATGAAAAAATGCTCAAGCTCCCTCCCTGGGTTTTAAGGGAAACCCAAAAAAATTAAGACTTCACTGAGGTACCTCTTAACAACAGAAAGAATGATTCTCATATGAAAAACCACCAAAAACACTTGCTGGCAAGGATGCGGGGAAAAGGGAACCCTACTCCCCTGCTGGTGTGACTGCAGGTTGGTATAGCCTTTATGGAAATCAGTATGGAGAACGATCAAACAACCGAAAATCTGCATACCATATAACCCAGCAATGGCACTTCTAGGAATATATCCAAAACACCTGTTACACGAGAAACCAACATGCACCCCTATGTTCATTGCAGCACAATCAATCATTGCAAAAACCTGGAAGCAACTGAAATTTCCATCAACAGAAGACTGGATAAGTTATGATTCAGCTACTCCATGGAATACTACTCAGCTATTAAAACAAATGAAATGTATTTCTTCATGGCCAAATGGGCCCAATTGGAAACCATTATGCTAAGTAAAATGAGCCAATCCCAAAAGGCTAGATACACATGCTTGCCTTGATTTAAGATGAAACAATGTCAACCCTAAAAATAGTACCTGTAAATTGTAATATTATTACACCCTCAAACAGCCTGTATCACCTGCAATAACATACTGTGATATAACCAATGAACCAATAATCAAGAGACAGACTGCCTATGATCTGCATCAAAGAACTGAAAAACCTGATATGCTTTTAATACCCTATGTTATTCTGCAATGGGTTGGGAGGCATAGAAATCTTCCACCTTTCTAGAGTGTGTGAGGAAGATGTTAAGTATAACCTATCAAGATTGTAACAGGTAACTTACCAGACTCGAATCCGCATTAGTCATTAGCAATAACTGTAAAGACATACAGTGGTATTCAAGCGCAATCCTAACAGCTTCTTAACAAGAAGTCATATGCACAGAGCAGGGGGGACGCCAGAGTGGAACAGAGGACAGGAGGAGGTTTGTATCCCAAATCCGGAGACTCCCGGATCCTCACCAAGGCCTATCAGGATGGGCACCAAGGACTACATCCCAACTGCCAAGGAGACCACAGGGAATTGGAGTGCCCTTGAAGGCAGAGAACTCTGAGGTCATACATTCCCTATCGGATCTCCCACACGGGATGGAAAAATCCAGAACCCTCCTCACACGGTCTAATGACATCGGAACAACAGCCAGGAGCCCCAAGCAGGCCTCAGAAACAGAACAGTCTACTTCCTTTGGGACTTGGGAGAGGAGCTTTCTCTGGTCCTTACTTAGTTCCAACTTTGGTTCCCCTCCCTCCTCCTGCAATGACCATCAGAGTCGCTCTGAAGAACCCCACCCCACCCCCCAAAATAGGTCAGATAGACAGAGAGAGACCAATAAGCAAAGCTTAGAGCAGACAAGAAAAAGTCAGCTTGAACTTTCATATACCTTACTAGGTAGGACACAAACATCAGTTAATCCTCACTAAAGTATTGAAGATTTCTCTACACACCCCTCCTAAAACTGCTCTGTTCCTCAATCGTTAACATATGGCTTGTTTGAGTTATAAGCCTGTTTGGACTATCCTAAAATCCACAAAGTTCAGTAAAAATCATGCTTGAATACTACAAACTGCTAAATATAAGTATGAAAAAATTCCTGAGACAGCTGAATAGTACCCTAGAACCATTTTAAGGTTTATAGCAGTCGGTTACGTATAAACTAAAATTGAATGTCCATGAGGTCGTTAGAGGATGTGGCTAAGAACTTGCATTTTCTAACATATTGGTCACTCAGTATCATGTCAATTGACTTCATGATGTAGTAAATTTCCATGTTTCTTCCTGTTGTTGAATTTGAGTTGCAGCTTTTCATTGGAGAGGATGATATTCTGCCAGCTCTGCTTTCAGATCAAGGATGGCCTACCAATGAAACTGTTGAACTTATATGGACAATAAGATGCTGGACTCCCTGTATGGTCCATGCCCGCAATGATGGAATTATGACTAGTTATGAACTGTACTGCTGTAATAATATGGAGGAAATCAACATGGGGGGAGGGATTGGGGCTGGGTTGGGGGAATCCAAGAGCCTATGGAACTGTGTCATAAAATGAAATTTTAAAAAGGATTTACTTATTGCATTGGAAAGAGGAGGAGAGACAGAGAGAGAAAGATCTTCCATCGAATGGTTCACTCCCCAAGCAGCGGCAAAGGCTGGAGCTGTGCCAAACCAAAGCCAGGAGCCAAGAACTCTTTCCAGGTCTTCCAAGTGAATGCAGGGTCCCAAGGCTTTGGGCCATCCTCAACTGCTTTCCCAGGCCACAAGCAGGGCGCTAGATGGGAAGTGTGGCTGCTGGGATTAAAACCAGCACACATATGGAATCCTGGTGCATGTAAGATAAGGACTTCAGCAGCAAGGCTGCTGTGCCAGGCCCACTCATTCTAGTTTAAGGGGCAGTGATTAATCAGGCATCCTCTTGTCGTCCTCACAGTGACAACTGACACTCAGAAAAGATCTCATGGAAGGCCTCTTCTTACACCAGGTCTCCTACTATTACATCCACACAAACTCCCGTCAATACCAGGAAGCTCCTCACAGGGGAAGTAAGGGATATAGGAATATTTGCTAATTATTATGCAAACTAATACAACTATTAAACTATCATGAAGTCAAACCAGATCGAATCAGCAATAAGACTGCAAGTTGGAAGTGCACCTAAAATACACTGGAAAATGTATAAACATCATAATCAGTGAAGCTTATTTTAAACTGAATCCCAATTTTCTCATATATAAAACCGGAATACACCCTACTTTACAGAACTATTAAGAAAACTCTTAGAATAATGCATGTGAGAAGTTTTAACATAGTGTGCAGAACACTAAGAAATGACTCGGTAAGTGCTTGATAAATGTCTGTGATGCTAAAGCTGGTGAGGGAGTAAGGGTGGTCATGGTGACAACGGCAATGAAGATGGCGACCAATCACATACAGTCCTAATTACTCATGAATTAACTAGTCTTGCAGTCAGAGTCCAAAGATTTCAGAGCACCCATACAAGCCAAACAAAATCAAATGAAAAGCTGCCTCTGCGAAAATTTCCAATGTAGTCTAAGATGAATACTCTCAGATTCAAGCTCTTACTCCAGCTTCTAGTGACTGCCTGTGTTCTCCTTTTCGCTTTTCCCACTGTATGCTGAAGCCTTCTTCAGGTTTTAAGCTCCTCAGTGCCAGATTAAGTGACTTTGGCTTTCTTTTTTATTTTACTTTTTGGAATTTTAAATGTCATATTCCCTCCATCTATGATGTCAAACCAGCCATCTCACTGACCCTTTTAGTTTTCCACGAAATAATCTTCATTTTATCAAAGCCAAAAGATACTTTACACATTTACTCCAATAGCATCAACTCAACAATGCTGAATGCGCCTATGCTGCAATAACGATAAGACTATCAGTAGGCAAGAGACGACCTTCTTTAAAATAATTATGATCTGGTGGAAGAGATACAGTTTCAATGCTTCAAGATTAAAGGTGGAAAGTGTGGTCTATCCACACCACAAAATATTGTTCAGCCATACAAAGGCTGTATGTATCGTAGCCCTAATGCATGCTACAAGACAGACAGATATGGAAAATATTGTACTAAGTGAAAGAATTCCATGACCGACGACCTCTATTTCATGATGCCCTTTATACTCCATGTCCAAGATAGACAAATGCCTCATCACAGGAAGGACCTTGGTAGTTGCTAAGGGCGGGGACCAGAAATTAAGTGAGAGTTGGGAAGAAATGGAAAGTGACTGGCAGGGTTGGTTTCTTTATGAGGTGACTTCAATGTTCTAAAATTCATCATGGTAATGGTTTTGTAGTTAATTGTACAATTTAGACAGGCTAATTGTATGGAACATGAGTTTTACATCAATAAAGCAAAAAGAGAAAATGAATACAGTTTTTTGAGCACACATCAAAAAAAAATGAAAGAACAAAGGAATACAAGAGCATGAATGGAGAAAAATCAGCATCATAATTTGCTGGATGGTATAAAAAAATCATTATTGAAATGTTTAAGCTATATAAAAATTCCTAGATTGAGGTCAATACTTGGCATGGAAGGCATTATGTGCTGGCCCCCAGAGGAAATTCCTTCCATACTAATTCCAGTCGTTTCCTTTATGCGAGAAAATAGCCCTTGTCAGACTCTGGGGCTGTAAGCTTCCCGCCGAAGGCGATCAGCGAAGAATGCCAGACTGCATGAGTGTTAGCTTGAGCAGAAGACGCCCTCCGTCACTCTCAATGCACTGGGTAACCAGCAAAGTTAATAGTGTCATTGGCTGTTCCCTCCAGCATCAGAAGGGATAAGAATCCACAGCCTGAAGGAGCCCTCAGGCCAGGAAACTTCACAAACAGAAGCCATCCTAGAAGATGCCAGCTGGACATATTCATCTTTACCAAGTAACTAGCATGGAAGCCAAGCAAAATTTTATCTATAATAATTACTACAGTCTGACAATAAATGAACTAGGCATTTGCTTGCTAAATACTCTATTTGGTGCAGTCTTGAACAAAGTTCATCAAGCCTGTGGTGTTGATTAAGCTGATCTCTTTCACCAGTAGGTTTGCTTACACAAATATCCAAAAATCTGAAACTGTCTGCACTGCTAACATGTCACCCAATTACCTTTCATCCAAAATTACGTCTTATTAGTGACAAGATATTTCAATGAGAAGTTTTCTGTGGACAGATTTAATGGCCTGCTAAATTTGAAGTTAGAATTAAGTCCAATCTAACATTTGGTATATTATCAGTTTGGAGAAAATATCATTTTAAAGGGTTATTATTATATCAAAAGGGCATTTTCAGGGATAGACACACAGGCTAATCTTCTGCCTGTGGTGCCAGTATCAGCAGTCTCTGCTGCTCCACTTCTTATCTAGCTCCTCGTGTATGGCTTAGCAAACCAACGGAGGATGGCCCAATCCCATGCGTTCTTGCACCCACAGGGGACACCTAGAACAATCTCCTGGCTCCTACTGTGGACCTGCTTTGCTCTAGCTGGCGCAGCCACTTTGGGAGTGAACCAGAAGATGCAAAATCTTTCTCTCTCTCCTTGTTTCAAATAAATATAAGTTTTAAAAAGTGGCATTGTCCAGGTATATAAACTTTCAAATGTCATTATTCAGTACTAGGTCAGAAGTGGAAAAACTGCATCAGATAAATCTTTGGAAGTCACTGATTTAGACCAAATTTCTCTATTTTGTATGAGTACATCACAAGGAAAAAAAAGTCTATCAAGGAGCCAGCTAGTCCTATGGTGCCTCAAATTAAACCTGTGTTGATAACACTAGCTTCCTGTATAGGCACCAGTCTCAATTTTAGTTGCTCTGCTTCCAATCCAGCTCCCTCCCAGGTGCCTGAGAAAACAGTAGAAGATGGGGCAAGTATTTAGAACCGTGTCATCTCTGTGGGAGACCTATATGGAGTCTGAGACTCTCAGCTTTGGCATGGGCCAGTCCCAGACATTAGAGCCATTTAGGAAGTGAACCAGCTGAAGAGTGATCTCTCCTCTCTCTCTCTCTCTCTCTCTCTCTCTCTCTCTCTCTCTTTCTCTCTCTTTCTCTCTGCCTCTGTCTCTTTCTTTCTACAGCTCTGCTTTTTCAAATAAACAATACAATTAATTTTAAAAATCCTTAAAAATCACTCTACCAGCAATGCCTGCTAGTTTATAATTATATTTTTGCTTTTGAGGAACTATGCTTTTGTACACCAAAGATGTTCAGTTTCGCTCCATATTTTACCTGGATTCTGAACACACCTAGGCACTGAGATAAATGCCCAACATTATTAATCTTTTTACACACAGAGATGCAGAATGATGACCTGGGGTCCCGGAACATCTGTACCGAGAGAAATAAAACTTCCATGAACTATGAATAGTATTTTTTTAAACTCTGATAAAATTTCATTTTGCCAGTAGTCACACTCTTTCGAGATAAATTTCCTCCAGGTACAAGGCTGACAATACTTTAGGCTGTCATCCAACTACAAAGAAATTTTCACTGCAGATTTACTAGATAGCTCTGCAAAATCTAGACTGGGCATCATAAAGAACGCAGGAGAAAGGAAGGGTAATTATGTAAAGCCAACATTTGAATGCATTGTGTGTGGCTGGCAGACTTGTCCTGAATCACATTAATATTCACATCGGGCACTGTTTAATGATGCCATTCAGAATAGGCATGCGGCGCAGGAAGAGGTATAGAGGCAATCAAAAAATAATTTATTGCAATAGAAATATTCTTCCCTTTGAAGCATCATTTTGAAAAAGAGGCACTTTTTCCCCCAGTTCCTAATTTTACTAAATAGATTCTCTTTTCTGTCAAAATCTCAAGGGTTCTTTATGAGAAATATAAATTGGTATGATAAAACATCACTAGAAAAAAAACTATCACTCAGGTGTCACATTCCACTGATCCTTTAAAACCACCAAACTGTTAAATCTAAGCAAAAGCCTTCCAGCATCTACAAGGTGTTTGCCTCAATGTTTTTATCTGTGCACTCAGGAATTTTTCAGGAAGAGAAAGAGAAGTGCTTTTCTCTGCCGTCTTCTGTGCTCCAATCTGTCCATACCAATATTAATTCAGGTTATTTCTAACACTTAAACTTAGATGAATATTTCCCGAGTTATCCTTACTGAGCATCAAAAGAAGAATGCAGTTCCATGTGCAATCTGATCCTTTGGTAAAGACCCAAAGAAAGAAAAAAGAAGAGTGGGAGAATAGGGTCAACTGAACAGAAACAACACCACATATCAGTGAGTGCACAGCGTGCAAAAAGCCTGATTCCCTTTACTTCCAAAAGGACCTTTCGAGTAGGTGCTACTCTAATGTACAATTTAGAAATCTGGCAGCTGGAAAGAAAGGTAATTTCCATGGTTATGTGGCTTACCTAAAATGGATACAATTCACTTAAATGTAAAGGCTAAATCTATGTCTGCGTACATAATGTGGCAGCAGGGGCAATTACAAACACAAACATAGATCACAGAAAGAGTAGGAAACATGGTTGACCAGAACACATTTCTTGGGGGGGAAATATGGCAGCAACTGGAATTTCTGTAGCTGAATTGTAGAAGATATTTACAAATAAATGAAAACCAATTATAGAAGCTTAAGTATACTGGGCTTGAGTTTTCTTACTCAAAGAAAGACATCTTGAAACAGGTGATAGCTGGTACTGGCATTATCACCATATAATCCAACAATCTCCCTTCCCAGTTTGTATTCAAGGGGAATGAAAGACATTAGACAAGGAACCATCTGCATTCTACACTGTAGCACTATTCGCATGGGTCAGGAAAAGAACAGAAGTGTCTGTCAACTGACACATGGATAAGGAAAATGTGGCACAGCTACGTCATGGAATATTATTTAGTTATAAAAAGGGATGAAATCATGCCATTTCTACAGAGGCACGACCAGATGTTATTATGTTAAATAAGCCAAGCTCAGAAAGATAGACAGTGGATGATCTTATTAACATGGGAAGACTAAATAAAGAAAAAGAAAACAAAAGATGATCTCATAGGAGGCAAATATGTAGTTACCGCAGCCTGGAGAAGGAGGTGAGAAGGGTAGGAACTGGCAAAGAGTTAAGTCAGAGATGTACACAGGTAAGAAGTCCTGGGGTTCTATTGCACAGCTGGGTAAGAATAATGCTAATTTACTGTAGAGTTTTCTCTTAAAAGTTTTAGTTGCTGAATATTTTTAAACAAATATGTGGGCCAACGATACTGACAATTAACTCCTGTTGAGAAAAAAAGCTTCACAAAATATTTCACCTTGCAATAAGTGAGACCAGCATTGTAAATGAATAGACCACAAAAGCAAAAGCTTTCCAAAACTTCTCTTACTATCCAAAGAGAAGACATCCACCAAGGTCAGAGCTCAACCTCACGACCATCCCTCAGAGAAAAAACAAAGTGGATTATCATGACTGATTCTAATCTCCTATCTGGAGCTGGGCGTATTGCTGACTGGCACTGGGGTGTAAAATTATGATAGTCTATCACAGTGCCCTAAGGGGATAGCAATTTTTTCCATAAAGAACCAGACAGTGAATATTTTAAAGCTTAAGTCCACATACGCATGTATTTCTGTTTCTATGGGTTCCGTTTTTTAAAACAAGCATTAAAAACCCTAAGGAGCTATCTGAGAACAAGCCAAGTTGGGTTATAGCTTGTAGACTTATGGGGTAAGCTTGGAGGTGCCAGACAGAACTGAAGAAACTGATACACTAAGAGAACTGTTGTTGAGCCTTAACATCTCCAGACACTTTGTTTTCTGAAAAGATTTGAGACAAGGGGTTAGAAGGATTGGATGCATGGCCAGCTCCTCTTACAAACAACAAGGTAACAACTCAGTAGCAGAAGTTGTTCAGTTAATAAATTTGCTGCTTCCAGCCCCAGACTGTGCCATGCAGAGTAAGAGTTGGGCTAGATGAACACAAGCCCCAGGGAAGTCTAACTCTGAGAGTGCAGTGTGTAAGAACAGCAAGTGGAAGCAGCGTCCTTTAGCACACACTGGGGACATGGTATCCACACTGAACTCAAAATATTAGCAGGATCTCCGAGGTACCCAGGACCATGATGGAAATCACATTCAGGGGGATCCTCTAGGGACTCCTCTCCCCACCACCCAGGAACCACACCAGTGGAAAAACAGGCAGTGTTTAATCGTTTTTAAATGTTAAAAACTCAAGCTCTTCTTGCAGTCTCTCTATGATCGATAGCTGTTTTCTTCACAGTGAAAATGTTTCCCTCCCCGCCTTAAAATTAAGTGAAGTTGATACACCAAAGTGCATGCTTCAACCTGTGCCCTGCACTCCCTGCTGGGCATGTGCCAATAGTGGGTAAGCTCTGAGCCCAACTGGGGGCCTTCAGATAATTCCCCTCTCCTCCCAAGACCTTCTTTCCTCTCCTCCCGCCTCCTCCTGCCCACCCCCTTTCATAGTTCAAATGTAAAATAACTGCACCCAGGTTGTTTATATAATTTAAAATACGTGTAAGTCCTAGTGAAATCTTACTCTTATTAAGCATCTATTCCATGGAATACTACTCAGCCATTAAAAAGAATGAAATTCTATCATCTTCAACAAATGGACCCAACTGGAGACCTTATGTTCAGTGAAAAAAGCCAATCCCAAATAGAAAAATACCATATGTCCTTTTGATATAACGGAACATTTATACAAAATAAAAGAACAAATATAGATGCAGAGATAAGCATGTATATATATACATTCTCATAGATGAACTACATAATGGAGACTAGCGTACTGAGAAATAAAGATACATTGTGGATTATACCTCTAATCCTCAATAAAACAAAGAGTGCCAATGAAACTGCTAAATTATATTTTGACAATATGACATTAATATTTTCCACCACTGCGAACACCCACAATACAATGATACACTTATATAACAGAATGTTAGACTTGAGACTGTTGCTGAAGGACTGTGTTATTGTAGTAATATGGGGAAAAATGGCAGGCAGGAAATGAATGGGGGAAGTGGAGGGGAACATGGAGAGAAAATCCCTATACCTACAGAACTGTATCACAAATAATAATAATAATAATAATAATACAAAATGAAAAAGTTTTAAATAATAAGTAGTAAATATTTCTTTAAAAAGAAGAAACATCCTACCTGGTCTCTATCATATGGCAATTATTCATTTATGTAATGTGTTAAATATTACTTAGATTTACCTACATGGTCTTTTGAGATCTTAAATGTCCATATCTACCAGGCAGAAAGTGGTCCTGGTTAAGATGAGAAAGCAAGCTTGTTTTTCTACACTCTACTCTGGTTTGAGTAGGGACTGTTGACACCACCTGCTGAGTTACATTGTCTCTTTCAGGTACAATGCTCTACCAGGAAAAGATGCCATGGAAATTACAAAGACAAATATCAAATGATTCCTTCTAGTCCTTTCTATGTGGAAATTTCAGTTTGTGTATAATGGAATTTAACGATTTGCTTTATCGGGGAAAACATCTTTGAGAAATATAAAAAAGTTTTCATAATATTCACCTTGTGAACTTTTTAAAATATATATGTATGCATTTGAAATATTGTGTTGTTCAATATCAAGTGCTATGATATTGTATGTTAAGCTGCCATCTAGCATGTGTACACTCTATGTCAAAGTTTTGGTTCCATGCCCACCTCTTCTGTTCCTGCTCCTGTTTCCTGTTTCCTGTTTCCTGTTTCCTGTTAATGGCCCAGGTATATGGGTCCCTGTGGAGGGGGGAAGCAGCTGGAATTCTTGATTCCTGGCTTTGATTGACCTAGTCCTACCATTGTGTACATTTGGGAAGTAAAAGGCATATGAAATATTGTCCTCTCCTCTTGTCACTATGTTTTTCAAAGAAATAATTAAAAATTAGTTTTGATCTCAAATAAATTTATTTTCAAGTCCATTTTCCAGGAACTTTCTGAAGGACCCTGCTGTACGTTTAGGGGTGGGGTGAGGGATGGAGGCAGAACAGTCTCCTCTTACAACCCTCGTGAAATATTTTTTTCTGTCCAAAATACAACATATGACCTAAAATATGAAAAATGTGACTGGCCTGAGTTATAGTCTTTTGATATTTGAATAATGATTCTATCATTAAAATGATTTGCCACATGTCCTATTTATTTGCTAAAAATTCTGTAAGGACAGACATTTGGACTAAGTTAAGATGTCAATTATGTTGCCTTAGTAGAGTGTCTCAGGTCTAGTTCTGGCTCCTGAATCCAGCTTCCTGCCCTTAGAGATGACGGCTCAGATCGTCAAGTCCCGACCAGCTACAAGAGAGATGTGCAGTGAGTTCCCCATCCTTGCCCTTGCCTTGACTCAGCCTTAATCCTTGTAGGAATTTGAGGAATAAACCAGAGGATGAATGTTCTTGCTATTTTTACCTCTTGAGTGAAAAAGAAAAAAAAAACCTAAAAATTAATCCTATGGGGCTAGGCACAGTAGCCTAGCGGCTAAATTCCTCACCTTGCATGTACCAGGATCCCATATGGGCGCTGGTTCTAATCCCAGCAGCCCTGTTTCCCATCCAGCTCCCTGCCTGTGGCCTGGGAAAACAGTCGAGGATGGTTCAAGGCCTTGGGACCCTGCAGCTACATGGGAGACCCGGAAGAGCTCCTGGTTCCTGGCTTCTGATTGGTGCAGCACCAGCCGTTGAGGTCACTTGGGGAGTGAATCATCAGATGAAAGATCTTTCTCTCTGTCTCTCCTCCTCTCTACACATCTGACTTTGCAATAATAATAAATAAATCTTTAAAAATATATAATCCTATGGCTGGCATGATGGCATATGTGAATCCTTTGTCTGCAAGCACCATCATCATCCCATATGGACACTGTTTCATGTTCTGGCTGCTCTCCTTCTGATCCAGAAGCAGATCCCTATTTATGGCCTGGAAAGGCAATGGTAGATGACCTAGGTTCTTACGGCCCTGTACCCACATGGGATGAAGTTCCTGGCGCCTGCCTTCAGAACAGCTCAGCTCTGACCACTGTGGCCATTTGGGCAGTGAACCAGTAGATGGAAGGTCTTTGTTTCTGTCTTTTCATCAGTCTGTAAAATCTGCTTTGCAAATAAAAATAAGTAACTTCTTAAAAGTAGTTCCCCTGTGTGGGTAAAACCATGGAAAGAGGAGAGGTGAATGTGTAGAGACAGCAGTTTACACCTTCTGGAGTGTCAGGACCTTATCTACACGGTCTCTCCCTGTCTGAGGCTGTCTGACGACTCCCTCGAAACACTCCTGGTAGCTCAGCAGGCCAGACCTCAGCATTAGCACCAGTACAAGAGTGGCTGCTGGAACTAAACAATTACTCATTTTGTAAGGTGGTCTCCCAAATGAGATGTCATGTCCTTGAGACAGGACAGGCTCCCTCGTGCCTATGACAAGCTTGTTCTCAAACCCTCGCTGTCTTTTTGTTTTTCTGAGATTTGTGTTGAGAAGAGCAGAACTAAGTCCCCACCAGGCAGGTCACTACTCAGTTTGACAAAGGACGTGGGGAAATGAAAGCACATACAGAACTTTAAATACGATCACCACAAAAAATGTCAAGCATTAGAGATGATAGATATGTTCAGCAGCTTGACTTAATAGTAATTTACCATTGCATTCCTCAATCATAGCATCATTTTGTAGTCCATAAATTTATACGATACAGCCTTGAGTGATTAGACAAATAAAATACCAGCACAGGGCACTTTTAAAAGTTAATGGAAAATGGAATCAAGAGATAAAAATTTAAATCTATGCATATTTTTTCACAATGTGCATTTGTCATGTACTTTTCGAATCACCATTCACTCACATTAATAACAGAAGCAAAAGGAAACATAGCCTGAACACAATTCTTCATCTTGTGTCCTCATCTACCTGCATCACCACAACTGTGTCATCCTCCTCCCTGGTCAGACTCCTGCTGAACTATCAGTTCAGATGTGCTTAGCTGCAAGTGACAGCACAATAATGTGATCTCACTCAGCAGAATCTCTGCCAACATGAGACCTCGGTTAGTTCTAAACTCAGGCCTGGTGGATCTCTGGACTGTATTTCCA
Source organism: Ochotona curzoniae (assembly GCF_017591425.1). Classification (NCBI taxonomy): domain Eukaryota; kingdom Metazoa; phylum Chordata; class Mammalia; order Lagomorpha; family Ochotonidae; genus Ochotona; species Ochotona curzoniae. The sequence goes on along the minus strand of NW_024467115.1, from coordinate 26,921,182 downwards.
TGATGTTGTTGATCTCCCCTCCATGGTCCAAAGATGCCTGCCATGGTACCGGGTAGCCTGTTAGCATTAAACAGCACTCAGAAAGGGACCATTTCTTGGCTGCCGTCTCAGTTCACAGAGTCCCCGACTGAGTTATATTCAGCTTGTGAACCAGATCAAGGGTATGATATTTATACTGAGCCTCTCTCAGCAGGAACTGAATGACATGATTGGTTCCAATTGACCCTGAAGAACGTCCAAGGTCTTTGAATAACCTTGCATGACCCAAGAGAGAGAAGATGACATGGTGTAGGTACCCCAGAGTGGCTGCAGCAGCAACATCACCCAGAAGCCAGACTTGAGGCACTAGCATCAACTGTCTCCTCCCTTTCTCTCTTTCTCTCTTGATTTACCTGGTGGGCTTTCATCCAGGTCAAAACCAAGTTCCACCGTCTCCTAATCTATCCAAACTCATGATCTCACTCACCCTTTTCTTCATTTTTTAATATTTCTTACAAATTTTCAAAAACCTTCCTCAAGGTCTTCTTCCCAGCCTCACTCCCATTAGTAATCTGAGAAGCATATGTAAGAATGTGTAAGAAGCTCTGCACAGATGATATCATGCTGCAACACAAAAACCTTCACTGACTGCTCCAACTTCAGAAGAAAATTCAAGCTATCAATCTTGCATTTAAGACCATCTGTCAAATCTCCTTCATAGCTTTAAATTCCTTCAAGATAGAATTCCTGCCCAGACTGTGCACATAATTGATGTCCAGTAAGCACAGGCTACAGGATTTAGAGTGCAAATGGCATGCCACGAACTGTGGTCTTCACTTTCAGATCGGAAATAGGTGCAAAAGTGGTCAGAGTCAGCTGGCTAAGGAGACACCCTGACGCTAGACTGGGACTAGCACACACAGGCAGAATGGACAACAGCATCTCATGGATGGGGACAAGAGCAGGTGGACCATGAGCAAGGGAAGTGTACAGGATGGCACACAGTTACAGAAACAACGAAAGCACACAGTGTTTGGAGAAGGAGAGAGGCACAGAGAAGAGGGGCAGGATTCAAGGGCCTTCCCAGGATGGTAGACAACACCAAGCCACAGAAAACCACTGAACTGGTCTTTCCTGCAAGAGCTACACCTGGTTTCATGCACAAAATATCAGCATTCATTTTCCTGCTCTCTTCTAGGACACCCAGGCCTTCTGTAGAGCTCACAGAACTCTAAGCTGTGACATCAGACACCCTGGAGACAGCACCCTCCCCCCATACACAGTCTGGCTCACCTCCGGAAGGACCTTCCCAGATGGCATAAGGAAGTTAGCCCCAGTCTTCCTGGAGCAGCACAGAGCAACACCAATGATTCACTGCAGCCGCTGACACTTCTTCCCACCCCATCTGATCTGTTCCTTAGAAATCACGGTGAAGGGCACAGCAGGTTAGGCCAATACCAGTGGCTCCGCTTCTGATCCAACTCTCTACTAATGTGCTTAGGAAAGTCACAGAACACAGCCCAAGCATCCCTGCCACATGTGTAAGAGACCTGAATGGAGTTGCTGACAACTAGCTTTGGCCTGGCCCAGTGACAATCATTGCAGCTTTTTGAGGATTGAATCAGCCAATGGAAGATCTCTCTCCCCTCTGCCACACTCCTTTTTATAACTCAGCCTTTCATACTAAAATCATGGAAATTAAAACACTGCAAAGCAGAATTGTACAATCTCCTCCAAGTGCACTTGTTTAGAGTCAGAAAACAAGCATCTCTTCCTGTGACTAATTGTGACTTCAGGAGTGTCAAGCGGCATCTTTACCTGCACGTGGCCCTCTGTGATGCACATCTGTCAGAGACTTTACAGGGAACTCAGGAAGCTTCTCTCCTGATCAACATATGTGATTTGGGCAGATTATGAGAACTAAATAACCAGTGCATTTTCATTTCTTGGTCATTTGGAAGCTCAGATGTACAAGTACACTTTTAAAACATGGAAAAAAAAATAGTGAATTTTAACAAGAAGATTTCCTGGTTTAAGTTGCTTCTTAGAACACCTGCCGACTATTTCAGAATGTCTTGTTCCAAGTCCTAGCTCCTTTGCTTCTGACCCAGCTTCCTCCTAATGTTCACTCTGAAAAGGAACAGATTGTGGTTCAAGTACTCAGCACCTGCCACCTCCATTGTAGAGTATGACGCAATTCTGGACTCTCAGGCGCGGCTTCTCCAGCCCTGGTTGTCACGAGTATTTGGAGAGTGAACCAGCAGACAGAAGATCTCTCTCACCCCTCCTCAATGTTCGACTATTAATGTACACTTGTTCAAATGCAAACAAGTAAACATTTTAAAAGATAAGTTTAGGGCCCGGCGCGGTGGCGCAAGTGGTTAAAGGTCCTCGCCTTGCACGCCCGGGATCCCATATGGGCGCTGGTTCTAATCCCGGCAGCCCCGCTTCCCTTCCAGCTCCCTGCCTGTGGCCCGGGAAAGCAGTCGAGGACGGCCCAAAAAGCTTTGGGAACCTGCACCCGCGTGGGAGACCCGGAAGAGGCTCCTGGCTTTGGATCGGCATAGTATTGGCCGTTGCGCTCACTTGGGGAGTGAATCATTGGACAGAAGATCTTCCTCTCTGTCTCTCCTCTCTGTATATCCGCCTTTCCAATGAAAAAATAATAAAAATAAATCTTTAAAAAAAAAAAAGATAAGTTTATTTTTGTACAAAAGAATTTTAAATCTGTTCATAGTTTTTTTCATAATATTTATTCTTCATGAGTTTTTGAAGTTCCTTGTATGGATCTCAGAAATTTTTATAGCACAATTAATTTATTCTTTAGCTCCATTTTCTATGAACTTTTTGACATACCCTCATGAATGTAATATTCCTTTCAAAACTATATTCAGTTCAAGTGTGGGGCCCTTTTTAAAATTCGTACTTCCGGTTTTACATGTTTCTCTTAAATAAGGTTGGAGAAGACTTTTTCTTAATGATTTGAAAGCATATCTCCAATTTTACCACTTTTACAAATATGTTCAATGTCGCAGTTAGAGACAGATTCTTTTTAATCCTAAAATTTTTCAAGATTGGCAGACCATTTATATGCACCAAAGAAATGCAGTATGTGGAACAGCAAAACATAAGTAGACTGTGTTGTTCATACAGCTTTAATAAGAAGGGTGAATCTCACAAGAACAAACAGAGGGGTTATTTAAACAACAACAAAAAAAGTGCTTTATTTATTTATTTAAAAGACAGAATTACCCAGAGAGAGGAAAGAGACAGGAATCTTCCCTCTGCTGATGCTCTTCCCAAATGACCTCCACGGGCATAGCGCAGCCATGCCAAAGCCAGGCACCAGGGACTCATCCGGAGTCCCTCACGTGGGTGCAGGCGCTCAGACCCTGGGATCAGCATTCCCTGCTTTCCTCGGAGCATTGACAGGGAGCCAGATCAGAAGTGCAGCAGCCGGGATTCAAACCAGAACCCCCATTGGATGTAGGTACTAGCTTTACCTGCTACGCCACAAAGCTGGGCACCCGGAGGGCGTCTTTAATTTCACACCACACTCATCAGGTGCCCACATGCCTGAGGAACATAACTCTGCACACGGGTCTGGGAAATAACTGGAGACCCACATTCTGCAGGCTGCCCAGCCCACGGGGCCCTCGCGAGGCCCTCTGTGCCCTCACAGTGGAGTGAATAGTTGTTCCAGGCTTTGGAGCTGGCTCCGCCCATTATCTCCCCCAAACATTCCTTTGACCTCTAGGATCTGAGCTTCTGACTTCCAATTTTGTAGCTTCAGCCAGCTTTCCAGGGTGTGCCTGGGTTCTATTTAGTTTCACTTAGTCCCCAGGCTCTTGGAATCTGCCAATCTCCATTTCTCCATCTCAAGTGCCAACAAGTGGGCTTCCCTCAGCATCAAGCCATTTTTCTGTCTCTATGAGCTGGTCCATCTCTCTCTGTTATTGTCTTCCATCCAAATAAATGTTAATGTCCTCCAGCATCTAACTATGTTTTATTGATCACTGTGTCCCCCACAACCAGCAGTGTCTTATCTATTCAGAGCACTCTGTAAATTGTGAGAAAGTCACTGAATGCTCTTTCTTGAATAATATCAGCTTCATGATCTGTAAAATACAGATTATAAGGTTATTGCAAGGCTGAGATAGTTTAACATATACAAAGTAGAGTATTCTGGTATGTCCTAAGCATTCAATACAATTTAGCCATTATACTAGGAACTCAGGAAATGTTTGTCAAATAAAAGACCAAGTGAATATTGATAAAATGACAGAATCAATATTAATAATTAAATGACTTATTTTCCAAGCAACTTTTATCATTTAAATGCTTTCACATTAAATCTATATCAATATAACTGTCTGGTAGTTATGGGAAACAAGTATTATTATTGTGCAAGGCAGCTGTCAGTCATAGATAGAGCTGCAACATCATGGAGGTATGTACTGAATGGAGGGCGGTGACCGAATTCCCCTTCTCCTCGCCCTACCCTCTTTCCTAGAATCCAGAATGATGCGATGAGTTTCACATGTGACATAGTGGAGAAAGTGACCCCCATAAGCTAATGTAACTCAGCATTTGTCTCCGGCATCTGCCAGAGCAATTTCAATTAGCTTCCAGAATAGATACTGCCATGTAGCTGATGCAGCAATTTCCATTTAAAGCACTATGGAGCAATTTCATTTCATAAAGCTATCCCTGCAGCTTCGATGCAAGAGTGTGCCACATTTGTGAAGATGGAAATGGCATAATTATGTTCTAAGTAGAGTCTATAAGTTACAAACCAATTCCAAAGGCCAGTGAATCAGAAAAGTTGCTTTCCCAGATATCTTTCTCAGTCATTTAGGGTGCAACGGCATGGGGCCAGGGCCGGGCACACAAATACACCAGAGACTCTCTTTAATGATGTTCAGTAGCATTTCTGACTTATTCATCAAGGTGCATTCTCTTCCCAGAGAGAAAATTTTCTTAAGAACTTTATTAATAAGCCTTTGAGTTGCCATAACTGTAAGTAAGAAGGCCTCCCATGTGAGACCAGATGTTCTCATAGCAGGTACAAGAGACACTCAAACCCTATCCGCAAACTACAGTGGACAGTTAGTTGGATATTTCAAAATAGCTGGTAGAGAGGATATTGCAGGTATTCAAATCAAAGAAACTATAAATGTCTGAGGTAATGGATATACTAATTACCCAATCTGGTCATCACACATTGGATGTGTCTTGAAATGCAGCACACTACCCTATAAATAAGTACAAATACTAAATGAATGTCAATGAAAAATAAAAGAGAGACTATCCACATTCCTGCCATCCAACACAGAGAGAGCCACAGTAAGCTAAGAGCCTCAGCCGGGGTGATCATACCCCTCACACAGGCTGAGAAACATTTATTCCATCATTTCAACCTGTTCCATCCAAGCAGACTTCATTTATTCACAAGACCAACAAGGGAACAAGGGAAGCAGACATCTCGGTCTCTGTTTACTACCTTCTATTCTCAACCTGACCTATAGCAAGTGCATGGAACCATTTCAGCTACGAGCCAATAGTTTGAATGTGGTCACGGCTAACTGTTGAATCAAGGGATCACAGTAACTGGAGAAAATCCAAGAAAGCAGGTAAGGAGGGATCACTGGTTGGACACCTATGATACGTGAGCCCATCCACATTCCAATTGTCACATCCTCAGGCTCACAGCGCTTCGCGGGGGAAAAGGCCCAGCAACTCAGCCTCGGTAGATGATGATACAGACAGAGGCAAAGATCCAATGGCACACGAGCAGGAGATGGGGTCCCAGGTACAACCACGTATGTGAACAGTCCTGCACTTCTGGGCCCACTGCTGCAGTCTCTGCAAACAACATAAAGGGCAAGAGGACAGCCATCACCTCTCTCTCAGAGCAGCACAATTACAAGGTAGAAATGCTTTATGACTTTGGAGTGGTGTGCTTCAAGCTGCGGCTCATGTCATTTATTTATTTAAAAGTACTCAGCTACATACACTTTTGGCTCACCAAAAAAACATGAATCATTTCAGCTAACGTTTTCAGATAGTCCTGTGGAGGAAGGTATGTTTACATTGACACACATCTCAGCCATATTTCAAAGAACTAAACATTTATTAATATTTGGATTTTGCGAGCATAGTATGCATGACAAATCCTTCAGTTATTTCTGCAAGGCTTTTATACATGATTTCACAGTCATGAATGAAATAACATGTACTTTTCCTGCTAAAATAAAGAAATTTCCAATTTTTCTCAATTTAATTAAATTTGACAAAATAAAAATGTTCCTCTCTAAGTCTTAGGAAATAGGTGTCCAAAGATATGAGATAAAATTGTGTCACATAATGAAATAAAAAATATATAAAAGTAGATTGAGAAAAAAATAATCAGTGATCTATTTTTAAGTTAATAAATATTTAAAGGCAGACATTTATTGAATCTAATATGAAAATCAGTGCTATAATATATTCACATGGTATTAATTGAAACTAATTTTAAATTTCAACTAGCTTTTAAAAACCAGAAATACGAATTTTGAAATCAAGCTCATGTTTACTATTTTTTAACTGTATTGATGTTTTAAATATACTATTCACTCTAGTTTCATTCCAATTAGCTTTTTTAAAAGTACATATATTTTATAAACAATAAAATGCAACACTCTTAAATGCCATGTTAATATATTTTTATACATGTATGTGGGTATACGCTGATTATCCAGAATTGATACATATTGAACTTGCAACATTCCAGCAAGTTCTATTGTGCCCTTTCCCATGTAATACCACCTTTCCAACCCCAGGTAACTGTTGCCTTTTCAACTTTCAATAATTGTTAGTTTTGCTTATTGTTTGTCCTCATAGATACAAGATCATAGACTTTTATGTCTGACTTTGTTTACTCACTTCAGACATCATCTCTGTCCTGCAGTGTCTGTTAATCGTCCCAAGCTCACACAATGCCGTATATTCCATCGAGCTTTTCTCCATTTCCCCAGACACAATCAGCTGCTCCTCTTTTGTTTACATTGTCTTCTATGAAATACATTTCATTCTGTCTCTGTTGGTAGTCTCCAGGGACAATAAGCATCGATGCTCCCTTTCTACTGACCAAAGGCCAGGAGAGGAAGTGGAGAAGACCCATGCACAGTCACTAAGGGGCTAAGGGGCTGAGTGTCAGTGGTGGAGGCATGGAGAACAGACCCAGAAAAAGGCTGAATTAAGGAAAAGACCTGTTCCTCTGATTCTCCCTTCTCCCTTCTGCCTCTGATTGTCCTCTGCTTGCTCCACCCTTCCACCTCCTTCCTTCCGTTTCCTCCTCCTCCACTTTCTCCCCTCTCTTTCTCTCTGTAGAACTGTCTATGTTCTTTGATTTGTGTACTCATTTTTCTCTTCTCATGGTAGTCATTTCAACTGACAAGAGTTGAATGGCACAGGAGATTCTGGCAGTGCCATCAGCTCACACAGAAGTGACAGGTTTGGTGGTCACTGGGCAGCAGAAGCAGAGGCAGAAGCAAAGAATATTCCATGGAGAGAGGTGAGGCAAGAATTCAGAGACCCAAATAGCCGGACTGTGGTCGTAAGTCTAATAACTATCAGCACATTTGCAACATCTTGGGGCTTAAGAGGAAGGAATCTATAGATTCATAGAGCAAGGGCTCAGTGACCAGACACCCTCCTCCACACAGCATGCCTGACCTAGGGAGTGTAACAGGACAGGAGCAGGCACCAGGACAAGTGTCTCTGTGACACATCATAATAAATAAAACAAAGCAAATACAAGCCTCAACTTCAAATGTGATAGCTGCAGCAAAAACAAAACAGACAATGGGAAGACTGAGTCGTCTTGTTGGCTCAGCCGTGCAACAGATACCAGAAGAAGGTTGCGTAGATAATGTGAAATGCTTACACACGAGAAAATGGCCCAGAAGGAACAATGACCCATCCAATACTACACAGAAGACTACTCTAAGCTCCACGGATTTGATGAGGCTGGGTCCTCATCAAATGATGAAATATGTCTCAAAAAAGAAATATGTTTAGAAGAAGGACTTTCATGAGTAGAGAAAAACCAAAGAGAACAACTCAAGAGAATAGGAAAGGTCAGAGGAGAAAACTAACAGAAGTCAGAATGCATTTTGGGATCAAATTACTTCAGTGGCCACTGATGAAGTACAGACTTGGTGCTTGATAATCACTAATGGAATCAAGTTTTGATTTTTTATATACTGATGCAAATTTTATTCATTCATTCATCCATCCATCAGTTTTCAATTTATTTTACAGGCAAAGAGATAAAGACGCAGAGACAGATACAGAGAAACATTCTGTCTGCTGGTTTACTCTCCAAATGCCGGAAACAGCCAGGACAGGCTGGAAGCCCTTCTCTACCTCCTTGGCCTGTGACAAGGACCCAAGTACTCAACCCATCGTTGGCTGCCTCTCAGAGTGCCCGTCAGCCGCAGTTGGGAGTGCAGCCAGGACTGGAACGAGGTGCTTTTTGATGGGTGCATTGTAACTGCTGTGCCCAACACTAACCACTAGATTTTGATCTTTCGGTCAGGGATAGCGGAAGGGCTCACCCGTGTTTGGTGCTGTTAGGTAGTCTGGAAGTTGCACACTTGTGAGCCACTAGGCTGGTTGTCCTTTAGGTTGAACAGATCTCATAGTGTAATCCCTGTTATCAGTGTTCCTTCCCATGGTTAGCACGGGCACACCGTGTGGGCTCTCAATCATGGCCAGAAATCTGTATTTGATCTAAGATCAGCCCACTTACCTACTGGTCAGCCACAAGGGGAAAGGAGAGTCCACCTTGCTTTGTGATAATCTGAATTTGAGACACACAGTGACCAATAAGCAATTAGCAGTAGGAGTAGAAGCCTAAAGGATATATAGGAAAACAGAATTAGAGAAAGAACTGAACTAATTGGTGACCCAGCCTGCTAGCAAGTGTGTGCACTGCGGTGTGAGAGCCAACAGATAACCAGGAAGTTCTCCCTGCATTAGTGCTCAAGATGGTTATTCTCTTCCCATATCACAGTTTCTAGTCTTTGAGGCTCCATATACAACTGTTCCCAGAGGCTAGCCAACCTATCTGAGTGAGCTCTTTGCCACAGGCCGTTATCATCAACTGTATCACCTCCAATGGCTTTTGCAGGGTGAGGGCTGGGGGGCTGCCCGCTCTGTTTACTCTAAAGAACACAACCAGAAGCAAAGCTGGAGAACATCTGGCTCGGCTACAAACTTTCAGAGTCCAACATGCCCTTTGTGTTTTACAAGGGGAAAAGCTCCTCTGGTTGTTCCAGAAGTTGCCCATCACCCTCCTCAATCTCAGTTCCTTCCCTTGCGCCTTCCATCTCGGGATTTGCTCTCAGCAATCACTCCTCTGCAGGAGGTTACTCATTCCAAGGTGCCTTTCTGGGCCCTATCCCAAATCCTCCGCAAACCTGCCACCACTAGAGAAATGAAAGCCAAACCATCACCAGAGTATTGACTCTGGAGAACTTTTGTCCATTTCCCAAGGCTGCAGCCAATCAGGACACTCCTGGAAGAGTATGTGCAGGTCTGCATCAAAGGATGAGCATGTGATTTGAATTTCAAAGGCATTTTAGTGTTATTCTAATATGTCCAGCAAGTATCCTACTCCAGTAAGCTATGGGTAAGGATTCACATTTCAATTCCATGCTTGAATACAATTTTATAGGAAATATATTGCATAACAGATGGCAGTAGGGAGAGCTGCAAAATGACATCCCTGGGGCACAGCTAACATTCAACATCACCCGCATGACAATTACTCCCTGGAGGGTGCTCACCACACCAGTGCCAGACATGGCTTCAATACATCCTCTGTTTAGAGGAGACATTTGTTTTCTCCTGTTTTTACTCCGATGGGGTGGATCAGCCAGGAATCCCAGCAGCTGTAATGGACTAAATGCTCCAGGTAATTCATTCATTTTATTCCTTTAACTATGTGTTTAGCAGGCAGTCCAAATACTTTTCATATATAAATGTAAATGGAAACCTGCACACGCACACGGTAAAATGTATAACAGGAGATTTGTGCCCAGCATGGAAAGTATTTCATAAGTGAGAAAATGATGCTTATAGTTTGCAGAGTGCTGCATACAGCATAATGTGGTATCCTCATGCTTCGTGGGTGGCTATTTTCTCAACTATTTAATAACAACAAGAAAAGCCACAAGTTGTGTTAAGCAGAACTGGGCTAGCTGGAAATTAGATCCAGGTATATCTAAAGAAAAAACATCTTTAGTGTGAGCCATTTTTTGGTTCTCCAATGTAATATGTTCTCCTTTCAGTTATCCAGAAGATGAAAAACAAAAAAGCCAGTGTCTTTTAGGGAGCGTGTGAGCTTGCTGCGGCCACTGCTACCAAGTCCTACAGACTAGCAGTTCAATAACAGAGATTTATTGTCTTCAGTTCTAGAAGTGAGAAGCCTAAGGTCAAGGTTGAAAGTTTGGTTTCTTCTAAGGGCTGTGAAGGAAGAGCCTATTCCAGGGCTCTCTCCTTGATGGGGGGTGATTATCTTCAAGTGCACCTGTCATTCTCCCCTAATGCATATCTTGCCCTGAAGTTTTGCTTTTTTTTCTTTATAAAGACATGAGTCACATTGGACCGAGGCCCACCCTAATGACCTCATTTTAACTCGATTAGCTCATAAAGACTTTATCTTCTTCAAACAAGGTTATACTCAGAGATGATAGGGGTTAGTATTCCAGCATATGAAATTGATTGTGGGGAGACACAGATAACCCTGTCATGGGGAACATAAAAAATAATAGCTCTTATCTATGTGACACAAGAAAACACAGAGTCTTCAAAAGTGAAGGTTTCTTATTTTCTAAAATAATTTTAAAAGAGGAAAATGGGAAGAAGAGTCCTGGCTCCTCTCCTCATTCCAGCTTCTTGATAACATGCATCCTAGGAGACAGAAGATGCTTATAGTTCAAGAACTTGGGCTCCCCCATTGATGTGGGAGACCCAGATGGAGTTCCTGATTCCTGGGCTTGCCCTGGCCCAGATATTGTGGACCTTGTCAGAGGTAACTCGGTACACGTGGGACATCTTTCTCTTTTTTTTCTCTTTATCTCTAACTCCATACAAACTAAAAGAGAAGTCAAATATGCTTTAGGTTTGAAAAGCAGAAGGAAGTGTCCTCATGAGTGTGTTTGTATACACATTTATTTGGACAAAGTTGCTCTGGATTGGAATGGCTCTGGATAACTTGGCTGTCACTTTCCTCCATGAAATCTGTATTTCCTGGACCACTGTCTGACATGCATGGTTCTTTAGAAGTGTGACTATTGGGGCTATTACTGTGATTCTATCAGCCTACTACCCACCATCTAGACTGCTTGAAAATGAAGAGTGAAGACCAGGAAGATATTATCTTCCAATAAAAAGAAAATAAATAAGAGCTACAATGTGGTAGAAACAGAGGTTCTTTGTGTCATTCATTGAAATTAAGCAGCTCGCTGGGGCCATCAGGGTCACCTAAGCTCACCATGGTCCCCTGGTTTTATTTGCATCAGTCTCAAAACTCAACTTTTGCCAAAGGAAACTTACTTAGAATCAATGAAAACCATATTTAAGAAAGATCATTGCTTAGTATGCCAGAAACAAAAGAGGCCTCCAAAGTCACCTGAATGCATTGTTTTTTAATTCATGAAACATACAGAGATAGGGACAGAGTGGAGTAAAACAGACAGATGGAGATCCCATTTACCAATTCGATTACCAAACACCTGCAACAGGCAGAACTAGGCTGAATTAAAGCCAAGAGCTGAGCACGCAGTCCACCCTCCTACTTGGGTAACTGAAATCAACTACTTGCCGCCTCCAAAGGTATTAGTTGAAAGACATTGGGATCAGAAACCAAAGCAATGATCCAACCCAGTCATTCTGATATGGGATGTGGGAATACAACCGGCATCTTGACTGCTGGACCAAATCCCTGCCTTCCCCCGTGCATGTTTTTGGTCCTCCCCATTCTGTCATCCATTCTGTACCATGCAGCAAACTCTCTTTGGAGCGTGCCAGTTCTCCTGCAAACAGTTGGAAAGTGGAAAGTTATTCCTTGTGTTGAGCAAAATGGATCCTAATACTCTATACAGGACCAAACAGAACCCATCCAACTCTTCTTTCACATAATAATCCCCTAAGCACTCAATGCTAGGTGTCTATTCCTGTGTCCAACGAGCCACATATACGCTGCTACAGGCCTGCTGCAGTCCTGTGCTAAACACTCTACACCTCAAACATTCATCTTTGATAAATAGTTTTATTCCCTTTGTCACTTTTACCTCCCTGCTTAAGAGAGGAACTTTTCTCCTTTTAGACTACAGTGCCCAGAGCTATAAACATGGCAAATGGTTAATGTTTTTATCTTTTGGATTGGACTCATCACTCCTTCTTGGAGTACTGCATGATACACCTGTAAATTGCCATAAACTAATTTATAAACGATGTTGAATTTGATAAAACACAAAGGACTAAGTGGCTGAATGTGAATAGATTTATTGAAATAAATTGATATTTTTAAAGACATTCCTCCCCTTCTACTTTTTGTACATGACTGCATTTATAGAAGAACTTGGAAAAAAATCTGTTTCCCCAGTATTTTGTACCATACTTGGTTCCTAGAATTGGTTTGTGACCACAAAGAGTTACTTACTGTTTCTTCACCATTCTTTTCTTACCAGAGCATTTTATAATATTAATATGCTACTAAACAGTAACATGAGCTGGACATTGACCTTAGCCCTGGAAGTGACACAAAAGATGATAACAGGGAAACTGTATGCATGTCACCAGACCACAGATTCTTCATGTTAATGATCAAGGTTCCGACTTTCCCACACAAGATACAAATCAGTGGCTTACAGCTTTAGCAATTCTTCTTAGTAAACATTGTAAGTTCCTCTTTACCTCTTTATATTTTTACAATAAATCCTATTATCTACACTCCAGTTCTCCAACAATATTCACCCCCAGCTTCTCTAATATCAGCACACATAGACTATAAATGTCCCAGAGGATCTGTGTGGGTTAAGGCAATTACAACAATGTACCAAGTGAACTCATTTGGCAAGTTTGCTAAGCCTTAGTTCACAAATTCCATGTTGCTGAAGCTTAATTGAGTCAATGTGTCAGAGACTCAAACAGATTCTCCCAAACAAGCTTGTTTGGCATTCAAGGAGGAAAGAGCCAAAATCAGTTGTATTCTTGAAAACCCAAACTGAAATTGTATTCTCACCCAGCACTGTTGGCATGGGACCACACGTTTCCAAACTCCCTAAACCTGCTGACTCATGTTTTTCCCTCTGGAGTGATTTTATAATTACATAGCACTCAACTTAACAGGGAAACTATCTCCAGGTTGGGACTTCACAGCAAGGGAAGAAAGCATAATCTCTTTACAATCTCATGCTAACTACAGGACACGGTTGCTGCCTGTTTTAAAACTACAGTATAGTTATCAAGAACTCACAGGTCTTAGTAACACAAAAATCAAGGACAGTATTAAAAATGAGATTTTTTTTCTTTGACCTAAGCACCAACTCATGGCTTAAGTCCTGATATTGAAGCATTATTTAGTGGCAAAAAAAAAAAAAACACACATTAACATAAAAAGCCACCATTTCATCATGTAATTAACTCACTTTCATGGTTTTGTTGAATCTCCAGTTTCTCTTATTGTCAATCTTTGGGTTAGAAATAAAATGCTATTTTCTAATAACATGAAGCCTATATTTTTAGATTAAAATCCAGGGTTATTCTATTTTAAAGTGTATATTTTAACCCAATCACTATGAAAAACTAAAGTCTAAAGAGAGACAACTTACGATTTATTATAGAATGTCTCTTAGAAAAATGATTGGAGCATCAGCTGGAGCTAGAAACCCATGAGATTAAGTTTACCTTGCTCTTATTTCAGTTCCTGCCTAAACATGAGATCAAATCCTCCATTTTCCCCAACATAGTGATATTTTTAATCAAACGTGTCTGCTCCATTTACACAAAGTACCTTCAAGAACTTCATGGAAAATAGAATTAAAAGATAAGCCTATTTTGGTTCAAAAATGTTGAAATTCATACATTCATGGGGTCTTCAGAAAGTTCATAAGAAATTAATTTCAAATTTTTTTGCAGCAAAATAAGCCCATCTTCTAATTTCACTTTTTGAAGTACCTTCTTAGACAAATTCAGTCTTCCTGAACTATGTACAACAGCTTAACAGAAAAGTATTGGTCAGAAAATTTACTAGGCTGTACCCCTGTTTATTTTCACACATAACTAACTCTGTAACCCTGATCAAGTAACACATCTTCCTGAGTCCCCAAGGAGGCCAAGGGCAGACAGCAAGGGGGGCCAGGTACTGGAGCTAGGAAATGCATGAACCAGGACCACACACTCACCATTCCTGCATCACAACTTTTTAATGTGGTCACTTTCGACTAGAGAAAATTTGAACCACTAATCCCTATCGTTTCAATGATTACCTTCAGGAAATGCCTGGCTCTAATAATAATAATAAAAAAGATCAAAACTGGACTTCATATGAAAGATCAGTTTGTCAATTTCAACTCCTATTAACATATATAGATACTTCCATGCTCACAAAAACTACTATGTAGGGCATTAAAATACATTACTCGTGCCCGGATAAAGCACACTGTTTTATTAACCTCTCTATCAAAAACTCTTAACTTAATTTACACTATAGTCACCCTCATACAGCCTTCACTTAAATTTACCTGATGGCATTGCCAAGGAAGAAAAATGTAACTGATTTCTTTAACAGAAAAAGGTTTATCTATTTGTATTTGAAAGACAGAATTACAAACATGAGAGACAGAGAGGTCTTTCATCTGCTGCCTCTCTCCCCAGATGGCGACAGCAGCTGGAGCAGGGCCAGTTTGAAGCCAGGAGCACTGCAGATCTTCCTGGTCTCCCACATAAGTGCAGCGACCCAAGGCATTTGGGTCATTCTCTGCTGCTTTGCCAGGCTATTTCTCTGTTTAGAGAGCTGGATTACAAGTAGATAAGCTGGGACTCAAACCAGCCCCCCTAATATTCTGGCACCACAGGGGGTGAGACGTAGCCTACTATGCCACAATACCAGACACCATTTCTTTTTCTAAAGAATGAGAATGTTGAACCTAACAGTGTTATCATACATATTTCATCTTCACCATTGTGTGGATTCAAAAGCATATACCCATATATGTGTTCTTAGAAAATGCATTTCCAATGCTTTCACTATCACTGATGCTTAGCAGTTTCAGATCATATTGCCATTGCAGTAGCAGGAATTCCTTCAATGTCTCCAGGTGCCCCACCCACATACTCTGTTTCAGGATTGTTGACTGAATAGTTCTGTTTTTTTGGTACACAATCATTTTCCTTATTCTGGAACTACACCTATGAGAGTTTTCTTGTTACTATGTTCAGTTCCACAAAACTCCCTTCAGACGTAGCAAAGGCACACTTCTGGAACATGACATCACACACTAACCTACAGATAATTTAAAAATAATAGGCGAACATATTTTTTAAATGCAAATCTTATGGCATTAACTCCATCCTGTTAACCTTCCTAGTCCAAATGTACTGTTCAGGACAGAAATGTTATGCTCAGATCTGAAAATGTTATGTCTAAAAGAACGCACTTTTGAGGCACAAAGACTTTTCAAAAGGAGGATGATAGTCTTTAGTTGGTCTAATCTCAAATGGGAATGAAAGATATTAAAAAGTGAGAGGTTTTGCCAGTTCTCAAGCTGTTCTGTAGTTCACAATCTGTGCGAGGACATTTTGAAAATGTGCAATAAATTTATGTTTTTTTACAAAGTAACACAGCACGAGTGAAATGGGATGAGATGCTACAATTTGGAAGGATCAAGTCTGGGCAACTGCTGCTGTGCACAGGAGACTGGAGTTGCCCGCTGCCTCTGCCATCTCAGGCTTTCCCTTAGCGTCAGCAAGAGCAAGGGGCAGTAGACCAAGACAGCTTTCATAAATACTGGCACTTCTTAGCACATGTTCCTTCTGACAATCACAGTTTCAGAAAACTCCTGAGACTCTTAATGAGTAAACTGTGTCAGATTCACCAGCTGACCCACACTACACACAGAAAATCCTTCAGTCCCACGTGAGTCAAGAACTGTAGTGACATAAGGCAAAAGGAACGCCTTATTTCATAAGGAAGCTTATTTCATTGAAGCTTTTCTTACCTTCTATCTTTTCTTTTTTTTATTTTTTTATTTATATTTTTTTATTGGAAAGGCGGATATACAGAGAGGAGACAGAAAGGAAGATCTTCCGTCCGATGATTCACTCCCCAAGTGAGTGCAACGGCCAATGCTATGCCGATCCAAAGCCAGGAGCCTCTTCCGGGACTCCCACGCGGGTGCAGGTTCCCAAAGCTTTGGGCCGTCCTCGACTGCCTTCCCAGGCCACAAGCAGGGAGCTGGAAGGGAAGCGGGGCTGCCGGGATTAGAACCAGGCCCACATGGGATCCCGGGCGTGCAAGTGAGGACCTTAACCACTGCGCCATCGTGCCAGTCCCCCTTCTATCTTTTCTAACAAGGGTTCCAATTCATGAACAGAGCTGAGAATTATCAGCTAAGTTCTATCTCTAAACCCTATGTGTTTATATATGATTGCTTGAAACAGTATGGCTTCAGCATGTCCAGAAGTTCAACTGCTCTCAAAAATATTTAACAGATACCTTTCTATCATTTTTAATATGATAAAGCCAAGTGAGAGTCAAACAGAAATCTTACACTAAAACAAGCCAGTTCTCACATGAACGAGGGAGGTTGATCTGAACAGAAAAATAACTTAGTTATCACAGCATCTTGAAGGTAACAGCTACCTACAGTCCAGACAAAAATTCCCACTAACAGTGTCTAGGGTCTACACAGTGACGTCATTCACAAGCTCTAAACCCCTGTGACAGAAACTGAGTGGATTTTGTTGTAGATACAATTGTCGTGTCTTACTGAACTGCTGCCAACTTGCACACGAAGTCACTCAAGCCCAGAAGTCTCAGATCTCAAGCACTAAGTGTCATTACAAGAGTGTACAAATTTGGTCTCACCCACTTGGGGTTCGCTTGTACATTCCACGAGAAACCCACCATAGTAACAAATCTGTCGGCCGTCAAGGTTGTTTGACATCCAGATAAACTGAAGCTAGTGCAGTCCTAGTCCCAGCCAGCAGCACTGCTAGTTTTGATCATGCATCCGTTGTGGAACCTTGTCCTAGGTTTCAGCCCTCACTCTGCATGGCTCTGTTCGCGACACCAGCACACAGCCAGAGGCAGAGCTGACAAGGTAGATTCTGGTAGCCTCAGCTCACCTCTCTCATCCCCAAGAACCCATAATTTGCTCTCACACTAAAGCTCTCTTGGAGAGGTCCTATTTCATCTGACAGAACACGGAGACCCCATGAGCAAGTCTTGACAAGCTCCATCTCATTAGTGCCTTTTTTAATCATCCAGGGTGACAACCCATGATAAATCATGTCAAAACACAAGATTCTAAATGAGGAGAGAAAGTGGGAAAGAAGTAACACACTCCAAGAATAGTTCTGATTTTTTAGCTCATTTTCAAATTAAAGAGAAAGAAAGCTCCATCTGAGGCCAAGGGCAACTTGGAGCTGGACAGGAAGGGAGGGATGATCTTCCATGGGATGGAAGACCAGTGGCTCTGTGGTTCTGGTTCCTCAATTTTCTATGTGTGTGAAGTCAGAGAAAGAAAGTCTAGCATCCCAGGCTCTGGACTCCGTTCACCCCTGGGTCCCTGGGAAGGAACCTGCTGCTTCCTGGCTGAACTCTCCAAATCAGAGTCTGGAGAACACAGAGGGCAGAGAGGAGGGGCTGGAAGGTGAGGGATGGGAGGGCTGCTGCAAGGCTCTGAGCCACACACAGCAAGGTGGAGCATCCGTGAACAGCTATCTCCTGCTGTTTCCATTGCACAAGGACCTCCCCAGGACACAGTGGCTGAACTCTGAGCACTGACTTGTTGCCCCTGGCTGCTTTACTTCTGCTGTCTGCTAATCAGGGGGTTCTCACTACAACCGCTAAAAAGCTCAGGAAAAACAGACAGGGGACTGGTGGGAAGGTGGGGGAACGACACTCATCCAGGGCCTACCACACACCATCTAAGGATCTCTTACTTAGCAACACACTGGGGCTCCCCGTCCATTTTCCCCCAACACTGGGTCTGCTCCAAAGTCAGGTGACCCAGCACTTTACAAGTAATTATGGCCTCTGAATGAACGAATTCCTGAGAGACCCAGCCATGGGGCCGTAGATGTCTGCTGCTTGATACCTAGCTTTATAGCAGTCAAGTAAAGGCGCACCAGCAACAAGAAGTGGAACTGAAATGCAAACTGACAATCGGGCTAGGTCTCATTGCTTCCAAGTCTAACTCAGGAAAGAAATCTCCAACACTGAGCCCTCAAAGGCTTTCATAGAAAGAAAATATTGAACTTGTGCTTTTTATCTCAAAGTAATTCAGGCTTTCAAATACCAGGTTTAATCTGGAAAAAAAGTGGAAAAAAAAATAGATATATATAATCTATTTCCCTTCCTCCTCTGACAAACTTTACATTATATTCAATTAAAATTCCTTATCTTACTTGGATCATTAAAACTGAGGTGACACATTGTCACTCGTATAATTTTAGAAACCATATTTCATCCCAAATCCTAAATGACTGTGGCAAGCAAAGCTGTCTGGAACTTATCACAACACATCCTGTCTCCTCTATCTGAAAACACAAACTTCCACTCCTGCTTTCCTCTGCCAATCATGCTGTTTTCTTGAAGGCTGCATTTCCTCCTTCCTGTCCAGTGCTCAACCTTTGGCCAGTATGCATCCTTTGCCAGCACTCCCTTCAAGGTCACCGTGTCTTAGCCTATGCTTGAAACCACTCATCATGCTCCCAACTCACTCCTTAGAGCGCCCCCTCCTCGTCTTAGTGTTGGCGCCCATGCGGCTCTTGTCCCTCTCAGGTTCCTGTCACACTCCACAGTCCATGCCCCCTCGTCACTCAGTCCAGACACCAGCACCACCACAACCTCCTGGGGTGTCCTCCCTCCAGGAATCCCAGTGCGGCTCTGGCCTGTCTCGATTTTGCACATTCACGTGGATGAGTTCAGATGCATCCCCACCCTCAGCTCCTCGACCAGTTTTCTTCCTTCCAGCCTTCTTGCCCACCACAGTGAACTGGGACACGCATTCAGGACATAATTCAGCACTGTGTTGATAACACACATACACACATACAGCACACACTTACAGGTGAGCAAGTAAATGGATGAATGCACGTGTCAGATTTACAAAAAAAGGTATTCTGTTTTTCATTTTACTTGCAAAGCAGAGACGTGGAGGGAGGGAACCCTCCTGTCAACTTTAGAAAATAACATTGTGCAGCACCATCCTCCTAGGGCTTCAAGGCACCAGTGCTACTGCAACGGAGTTGTATCTGAAGGCCTGGAGTGATCCATGCAAAATTACTAAGCATAGGCAGAAGATCCCACGCAGGAGGAGCAACTGTGTGGGGCTCAGCTGCTCTGAGGGCACTGCAGGGGAGAGAGAGAGCGGTTCTACCTCCACAGTGTTAGGGGGACCTGAGAACAGGACACTGCAGCCATTCCCAAAGAAATCAGAATAACTTGTGTCCACTCCCAAACACAGTCACAAAGGCACTGCGCAAGGCACCTGCGACTCGTGTGTGCTGGAAGCAAGAGGTGTGGAGAAAACAGATTGTTACCCAAAGTTTTGCCTTGGAAAACCACAGTTCTCAAAGAAGCTGGGAAATTTTATGCGACTAAAAATATTGGTATCATTTCCCAGCTTTATTGAAATAAATAAATCACAACAGAGAAAGTTATGAGTGTCTCTTTTTTCAGCTGCAATATTTAATTTGGTAAGTACATGTTCCTGTATGGCGAGAGGAGATGCATCTGAAAAGCTATTAAGATTTTATCAAATGTTATCAATTCACAACACAGAAGTATGTCACGTACGTGAGTGAGAAAGATCACTGGAAATAATTACGAATAGATTTAAGCGCACAGCAAACCCACGACAGGGATCTCTTAATAAGTAGTCCCCTGTTAGTGTAAGGTTGAATAAGTGAAAGGGATTAATTCCTGGTCAGAAGTGCTCAAGGGACAGTATCTCAACAGACATCTGGAGATTAATTAATAGATTAATTAATCAGACAGCTGTACTCTTTGGAAAGGATTTATTTGTTTGGATTAATAACCCTACTAATTAATCCTAAAAGTTATCAACCATACAATTAAGAAAGTGCTGATTTTCTGAAGACCCATCTGCCTGACAGATACCCATCTAAATCTCGGACGGGCTGAGCAGACCGTGGGATCCCAGGACACGCAGTGATACCAGGAAGCCACGTGAATTCTCAGTACGTCACTTGTCCCCCTTTCCCTCGTGACCCAGCACTGTAAGTACTAATGCAGGAAGAAGAGTGTTCTCGAATGGAGTTCACCTGGAACTAGAAGAGCATCGCACTAAACAAAAGTCATTTCCTAGGAAGAAAGCTTTGAATAAATTTAAAGAAAGATTACCTTTCACTGATGAGTGATCCATATGGCTTTTTAAAAATAAAACCAAAGCAGACCCGGACCCAGGCCCCATATCACCTGATGGAAAAAGTGGATATGTACAGATTTATTTGTAACTGACGGTGCTTGTCAAATCAATTTTTTAAAATTGTCTTGTAAGGAAATGTTATTTATAAAGTAAAAGTGACTACGGTCGACCTAAATGAGGCTTATAAATCATTCTTAAAACTTTATGGAGTTTTTGGTAACAGTTCATTAATAACTGGTGAAAGAATCAATAGAGTGATAGTTCATTATTCAAATGGATTTTTGAAAATGACATTCTTAGAACAATGATAATTCTTTCTTTCTGAAAAATATAGAGAGTAAGAGCTAGTTCTCAATAATCAATCACATAAACTCTCCACCCAAAATTTGGACAGAACACCAATTCTCGTCATAGTTACACATAAATAGGGTTAATAAATACACAACTTTAATATTATCTCAACTTAAAAACTTTAGAGTATTTTATGAGACAGTTCATAGGCATGAATGTACTGAGACAACCAAGGTTTTAGAAGTCTGTTTGAACTAAGACATTACTTGGTAAAAATTATAGAAACCATTACATATCCTGTAGGAAAGAAAAAACATATTCCTGACAAAGAAGAAAGGGTTAATAAGGATTATGGAAATATTGAAATAGGGGGTCTATGTTGTACCATAGCAGATAAAGCCACCACTTTCCATGCTGACATCAAGTATGGGCATTGATTCCTACCCCAGTGGCTCCACCTCCCTGATAACGGCCTCAGAAAAGCAGTGGAAGAGGATCCAGGTGTGTGTGCCTCCTCCACGCACGTGAAGGACTCACACAAAGCTGCTGGCTCCGGGCTTCAGTCGGGCCCAGCTCTACCTGTGTGGCCATCTGGGAAGTAAATCGGTACATGGAAAATCGATTCTCTCTCTCTTTTTTTTCTTCCTTCCTTAAAATAAAATATAGATACGCAAAATATTTTAAATACTGATTAGTTTCATCTCTTCTAAAGACAGATGGATGTGGGGAGCATATGGCACATTTATCCCAAGGAAAGCAGGTTGGGAGATTGCGGAAGTTTGTGGTGAAGAGCTGAGCTAAAAATCTGGGTTCCACTGACTCGGGAAAATTATCACAAGGTCCAAACCATCAAGTGGAGGAGATTACACACCTACTTCATAGGCTCACTGTGAGCGTGAAGACATACAAAGCTTTTTGCTCAATGTTCACTCTAGCAATGCTCATCTCGGGCTCTATTACTATGAAGAAATAGATCACATGGTTTGTGCAAACATTGAAAATACACTGGGAATAGTTCAAGGGGCTCCTCAAAGTGGAGTGATCTTAGAGCTAGAGCAAGTCCCAAGATGATTTATTAGCCAATCATTTGCAGAGAGAAAGTTCTAAACCATTTATGAAAATTTTTCTGCTACAGAAAATGAATGGCTTTACCAAACTATCCGTGCGTAGCCCTTAGTGCAGCAGGCTAAATCTGTTTTTCACTTTGGCTTAGAGAAAGGATGTGCTAAATAAATATTATGGAACACAGGTCTGTCACATTTCAGAGTGCATGTATCTTCAGCTTCCAGGAAAAACACACACAGATATGAACACATGACACTGAAGTCATTTCTCTGTCCCATGCGACCTTACAGCTCTAATCACACGAAGACATCAGGCTGGGTCCTCACTCGTGTCCTTCTTTCCCTTTCACTATCAGAAAGAATCAGTCATTGCACTAAATCTTAATAAATCTGTTTAGCAATATTCCCAAAAGTTAAAAGAGCTATTTACCATAATGGATTAGCTAGGAATTTGTAAAAGAAATTCTGTCTCAATTAGCTTTGCTAGGCAGAACTCGGCATAATTAAAATCAATGACACTATCCATAAACTTCATAATAATCTCATCTGCCTCCAGTCTTTTCTGCCACCCAAAATTTCTGCTACAACTGTTATTAAAAAGGAACAAAGACTTGCATTCTCCTCTTTCTGCTCCGACCTAACCTTTATTCGAGTCTTAACAAGCAAAGAAATGAGCAAAGGATGAGCAAAGGGGAAGGAAAGAAAGATCAAAGGGTGCAGATAATTCACAAACAGTCTAATTAAAGCGAGGAAATGGAAGTGCTTGTTGTCACACCTACCTCTATCACTCATGTTGCTTTCTGTTTCACACGCATGGGGCAAAGTTTGCAAAAAGACCCAGTAAACCTCCTGCAGAAGATGCAGACACGGAGAAGGACAGGAAACTGCTGTACTAAAGAGTGTTGCGGATTTCAATGCTGATGCTTATTTAATTTTCTTTAAAGATTTATTTATTAAGACTCATTTATTTTTATTGAAAAATCACATCTACAGAGAGAATGAAAGGCAGGGAGAAACATCTTCTGTCCACTGATCCACTCCACAAGTGGCCACAATGGCTGGAGCTGAGCCAATCTGAGGCCAGGAGCCAAGAGAGTCCTCCTGCCCTCCCACACTGGTACAGAGTCCCAAGATCCTGAGCCGTGCACGACTGCTTTCTCAGGCCACAGGCAGGGAGCTGGATGGGAAGTGGGGCAGCTGGGACATGAACTGCACCCATACAGGGTCATGACACATGCAAGGTGAGGACCTTAGCCACTAGGCTACTGCACCAGACCCAATGCTTTTGTGTAATTTTAATTTCTTTGAAATCCACGTTCGAGTTACGTCAGCATCTGGAAAACTCTCAGATACAGGTAGCCTGAAAAGCAAGGCATTCAACCAACTGCAAATGACTGGTAGCTAATTTTCTGTACAAATCTGAGGCATTGGTCACTATGTCAAATGCATTCACCATAAAGCATACACCAAATGTGTTGACCAAGAATTTTATGATGCTGTACAAGAGCACTTCATAAAGTTTGTGGAAAATGAAATAAAAAGGAACATTGAAATCCAAGCTTAGAATGAGCCTCCAAAAAGTTCATTGAAATCACATAGTATAAAAACATGCAGGGATTTCAAAATACATTTGTTGTTGTTGTTTTAATGTGCAGGCAAAGAAACACAGTGAGTAAGAGAGAGCCAGAGTGAAGGCTCCCAGCTGTGGTTCAGTCTCCAAACACCTGCCTTGGCTGGGGCTGGGCTAAAGTCAAGGCAGGAGCTGGGAACTCAGGTCGCCCACGGGGGTGACAGAGACTCAACGTCCTGAGCCAAGACCACTGCCTCCCAGGGGTTGTATGGGCAGGAACTCTGGTCAGTAGCTGAGCCATCTGGCACCCAACGCAGAGACTGATGTGGGGCACAGACATCTGAACCACTAGGCTAAATGCCCACTGCAAACTTACCTTTCGTCTCAGGGACTTTGTGGGGTCTCTCTTACAGACTCTACTGTTTGAGGAATTTGTATGAAGCACCTGTTTTGATCCCTCCATCCAAAGGAGGGCCCCCATCTCATCCAGACCGCTCGGTCCCCTTCCTGTGCTTTGGCATCTTACTTCATATTGATGTGAATAGTTCCAGGTGTGTTGTCTGCTGCTCCACTACATTCAGCTATGTTTGAACGGGGAACCTGATTTTGTTTTATGCTACAAACCCAAATATTTTCCTAGTGTATGATACAGAATGGACTCTCAACATTCAATAAAATGAAATAACAAAGCCACAGTTACTGGATTTCAGTCCCAGCCATTATCTTTAGATGTACCCGAAGAAACAGTCACTCTCCTCCACCTCACATCCTTTCCCTGCTACCTAAACCTAAGCACAGTGCATCACACGTGTGTCAGTAATCACCACTACAGCAGCCTCAGCTCTACTGCACAGCCTTTGAAACTAATAGCACTCAGACCACGTGATACTGAAGGTCTCCCCCAGCTCCAGGAGTCCACCTTCCAACCTCCAGTTAACAGGGATTGAAGATCAAATAATGGATGGATGTTTTGGATTTCAAGTGTAAGGAAAGTGGACAATGGGACTCCTTTATGGCAGTCACCGGGGTGTACACTTTACGTATGTCCTCCCTGTAATACTTCAGGGAACCCTTCCATATTGGGTGGGGGCGGGGGGGGAGGGCAATATCTCACATGAGCAGAGTCAGGAACAGCAGTCAGGCTTCTTGCCCAGTCCCTCACAGCTGCCAGGTTCATCACTCCCACCAGCATCGGAAGTCTGGCACAGATTCTAAAGGGCCAGGAGTTTACAGTTCTTTGAGAAAGCACAAGATACTGGAGCCAGCATGGTAGCGTAGCAGGGTACTGCTGCGGTGCCAACAAATCATACAGGCAACAATTTGCATTCCAGCCTCTCCACTTGTGATCTAGCTCCCTGCATGTGCCCTGGGAGGGTAGCAGAGGATGGTTCAAGCTCTTGGGCCCCTGCACCCATATGGGACACCTGGAGCATATCCTGGCTGCTGGTTTCAGATTGGATCAGCTACAACCATTGTGACCATTTGGGAAGTGAACTGATGAATGGAAGTTGTTATTCTCTGTCTCTCTCTCTCTCTCCATATCTTTGTAACTCTGCCTTTCAAAGATAAAAATTAAACCTATTTTTAAAAGAGTATAGATGAGTTGATTTCCATTTGCTCTGTGAATAGAGATGCAACTTTGAACCTAACTGAAGATCAGCAGTTGCTGCATCTGACAAGAGAAAGAGACCAGTAACAGAAGGCCTTGCAGCTTTGGAAGACACGGTGCTAGGTGTGGAAGGCTCACTACAGGCAGAGAGGAGCAAGACAGAAATGACAGAAGTAAGACAGGGAAGCATACTAAGTACCTTTCATTCTCTAACCATCAGGAATCAATCTCTTTTTGGCAGCTGAACTTACATATCTCCTACCGGAGCCTATCTGGACACCTGAGACCAGCTAAGGTCACCTGACTCCTGCAGCAGCCTGTGCCCACCTCCTTCCTGGCACTGAGCCTACCCAGTAGAACTGCCTCATGACTTTCATGGTGGGAGAGCAACACATTCCTTCCAGATAGAACCTGGGTTTAGTTTACCACACTACAGAAGGTGAGGTGATCCAAGCCCAGGGTAGAATAACTCTTTTCTTCTTCTACGTGTGTGTGTGTGTGTGTGTGTGTGTGTGTGAGAGAGAGAGAGAGAGAGAGAGAGAGAGAGAGAGAGAGAGAGAGAGAGGCAGAGGCTTATTCTCAATGGAAAGTCAGAGAGAAGGAGAGACACAGAGAAAGATCTTCCATCCACTGGTTCACTCCCCAAGTGGCAGCAATGACTTGAGCTAAACTGATCTGAAACCAGGTACCAGAAGCTCCTTCTGAGTCTCCCTCATGCATTAGGGGTCCAAGTCTTTGGTCAATCCTCCGCTTCTTTCCCGGCCATAAGCAAAGTGCTGGATGAAGCGAAGCAGCCTGGACACCAATATGGGATGCCGACACTTGGAGGTGAGCCATTGTCCCAGAGTCTCTTCCTTTCAGCGCTGAATGGGATCTGTTTTTCCCCAGGTCCCTACAGCTGCTCTCATACCAGTTGGAGACAATGGGGAGATGGCTAGAGAAAGAACTTCCTGCCTTGGAGGTGCTCAAAGCTCTGAGTGTCAGGGTCCGGGAGCTGGAGCTGCCTCAAGGGGTAAGGAGACCATTGATGAGGGTGCTACATGCTCATCACAAGTTAACTCACTTTTAAAACTGTCAAAGTGATCTCAACATCCTCATTCTATGTCAGTCAAATGAGTGAAAATCTACACGGTTACCATCCCTACCACCATGGAAACCTGAACAATATATTTTCAAAACATAGGACAAATCTGAGTTTGTACCAGGATTCCCAATCTTGTTCTATATGTTATAAAGTATGTAAGCTGATCACACAGAAATGATCAACAGGATAACACAGCGGCTTAGCACATGAGACTTCTTCCTGTTACCACTGACACTCCATATGAGCACCAATCAGTGTCATGGCTGCTCCATTTCTAACTCAGCTCTCTGCTTGTGGCCCGGGAAAACAGTGGAGAATAGCTCCAGCCCTTGGGCCTCTGCACTCACATGAGAGACCTAGAAGTTTCTGGAGCCTAACTGCAGATCAGCCGAGTTCCAGCCTTTGAGCAAATTTGGGAGTGAGTCAGCAAATGGGAAGTTTTTGCCTCTCCTCTGTGTCTCTCTGTAAGAAGAAAGAAAGAAAGAAAGAAAGAAAGAAAGAAAGAAAGAAAGAAAGAAAGAAAGAAAGAAAGAAAGAAAGAAAGAAAGAAAGAAAGAAAGAAAGAAAGAAAGAAAGAAAGAAAGAAAGAAAGAAAGAAAGAAAGAAAGAAAGAAAGAAAGAAAGAAAGAAAGAAAGAAAGAAAGAAAGAAAGAAAGAAAGAAAGAAAAAGAAAGAAAGAAAGGAAGAAATGAAGAAAGAAAGGAAGAAATGAAGAAAGGAAAAGAAAGAGGAGAGGAAGCAAGGGAGGGATGAAAGGAGGAAAGGAGAGGAGAGGAGAAGAAAAGAAGTGGTGGAAACTACAACATTTATCATTTGCTCAGAAAGAGCCAAAAAACTTCTTCTTACTGAACTTTGTTCACAGTAAACAACAGGAAGTAAAGAAAGACATCTGTGAAATCAAGTAACAGCTGACCCCTTCTGACTGGTAAGACCCCTCTGATTCAAGTACAAAAGGTTTAGGCTCCACATGGGGCAGATGACAAGGACCAGGTGGTCAGGACCCACGTCAGTAAAGGATCTTCTTGGAGAAATGTTAGATAAATTTAATTTTTTTTTTATTATTTATTTTTTTTTTATTTATTTTTTTTTTATTACATTGCATCATGAGACAGTTTTACAGGCACTGGGATTCCCCCCTCCCCTCCCCAAAACCCGCTCCCCCCCCCCATGGTGGATTCTTCCATCTTGTTTAGAGCCTTACAATTTTACAATTCTCTGATGTAGATCAGAAGCGGTCTACTCATATCGATTATTGATTCCTTGATTACTTCACAATATCTTATTGCATGAGATACAGGTTGTTTGGGGTTGAAATAATATTACTGTTTCAGATTGACATCAATTTATAACAACCACATCAACAACAACACTAACAACATCGACAACAAAGTATATCACCCTGAAAAAAAGTAACACCACTGAATAGCCAACACATGCATGACAAAAAGGAAACACAGAAGTCTCTCGGGAAAAATGGTACCATCATATACTTCATAAGCACATGATGAATTCTACTAGAGAATAAAGATTATTTGGAAGCAACCAAACTGAAGTAAAAACATCAAAAAACCAGCATAGATTGGACTGTTGGAGTTACCCTTTCCATGTTGGCTTCCTTATATGAGAGAGAATATATGGTATTTGTTCTTTTGTGATTGACTCATTTCACTCAGCATAATGGTTTCTAGTTGGGACCACCTGGTTGTAAATAGAATAATTTTGTTTTTCTTAATAGCTGCATAATATTCCATGGAGTAGATATACCACAGTTTCTTTAACCACTCTTCCTTGGACGCACATCTGGTTTGCTTCCACGTCTTTGCTATTGTAGATTGTGCTGCTATAAATATAGAATTACAGATCCCCTTCTCACAGGCAGATTTCACACCTTTTGGGTATATTCCTAGGAGCGGGATAGCTGGGTCATATGGCAGGTTTATTTGCAATTTTCCCAGCACTCTCCATACTAATTTCCATAGTGGTTGTACTAGCCTACACTCCCACCAGCAGTGAAGGAGGGTACCTTTCTCCCCACATCCACGCCAGCAGGTGTTGTTATTCGAGTTCTGGGTGTAGGCCAGCCTCACTGGAGTTAGGTGGTACCTCAACGTGGTTTTCATTTGTATCTCTCTGATGGCTAGGGAGCCTGAGCATCTTTTCATATGCCTGTTAGCCATTTGAACCTGTTCTTCTGAGAAATGTCTGTTCATTTCTTTTGCCCATTTTGTTACAGGGTTGTTGGTTTCTGCTGTCCCTGGGTTTCTGAAGCTCTTTGTAGATCTTGGATATTAGTCCCCTATCACTTGTGTAGTATGCAAAAATTTTCTCCCATTCTGTTGGTTGCTTCTTCACTTTATTAATTGTTTCCTTTGCTGTACAGAAGCTTTTTAGTTTGATGTAGTCCCATTTGTTCATTTTGGATTTAATTGCCTTTGCTTTGGGTGTCTTTTCTAAGAAGTCTTTCCCTGTTCCAATATCTTGGAGTGTGTTTCCTATATTTTCCTTTAATAGTTTGATGGTTTCTGCGTGTAAATTTAGGTCCTTGAGCCAGTTAGAGCTGATTTTTGTATAATGCGACAGGTGTGGGTCTTGCTTCTTTATTCTGCAAGCTGCTATCCAGTTGTCCCAACAGCATTTGTTGAATAAACCAGGTATTTTACCTGGATTATTTTCAGTTTTCTTGTCAAAGATTAGGTGAGTATACATGTGTGGATTTCCTTCTGGTGTTTCTATTCTGTTCCACTGATCTTCTTCTCTGTTTCTGTACCAGTACCAGACTGTTTTGATAACCACTGCTCTGTAGTATGTCTTGAGGTCTGGAATTGTGAGTCCTCCAGTTTGATTTCTATTTTTCAGGATAGCTTTAGCTATTCGTGGTCTTTTGTGATTCCAAATGAACTTTTGTATCATCTTTTCTATTTCCGAGAAGAATGTTGTTGGGATTTTGATTGGGATTGCATTGAATCTGTATATTGCTTTTGGTAATATGGTCATTTTGATAATGTTGATCCTGCCAATCCAAGAACATGGTAATGTTCTCCATTTTTCAAGGTCTGCTTCTATTTCCTTCTTAAATGATTTATAGTTTTCATCATAGAGGTCTTTCACATCTTTAGTTAGCTTAATTCCTAGGTATTTAAGATTCCTCTCCTCTATTTTAAAGGGGACAGTACTTACAATTTCCTGCTCAGCCGTGGAATTATTTGCGTACACTAGCGCCATCGATTTGTGTTCATTAATTTTGTATCCTGCCACTCTGCCAAAGTCTCTTATGAGTTCCAATAGTCTCTTGACTGAGTCTTTTGGCTCCCCTATGTAGAGAATCATGTCATCTGCGAATAGTGATAATTTCAATTCTTCATTTCCAATTTCTATACCTTTAATTGCTTTGTCTTGCCTAATAGCTCTGGCTAGGACTTCCAAAACTATATTGAAGAGTAGCGGTGACAGTGGACATCCCTGTCTAGTTCCAGAATTTAGCGGAAAAGCTTCCAATCTTTCCCCATTTAGTATGATGCTGGCATTGGGTTTTTCGTAAATTGCTTCGATTATGTTGTAGAATGTTCCTTCTATGCCTATCTTGCTTAGGGTTTTTAACATGAAGTGGTGTTGGATTTTATCAAATGCCTTCTCTGCATCTATAGAGAGGATCATATGGTTTTTATTTTTCAATTTATTGATGTGGTGTATCACATTTATTGTTTTGCGAATGTTGAACCATCCCTGCATGCCTGGGATGAATCCCACCTGGTCCGGGTGAATGATCTGCCTGATGTGTTGTTGGATCCTATTGGCTAGTATTTTATTAAGGATCTTTGCATCTATGTTCATCAAGGATATTGGTCTGTAGTTCTCTTTTTCTGTTGTTTCTCTCTCTGGCTTTGGTATTAAGGTGATATTAGCTTCATAGAAAGAGCTTGGGAGGATTGCCTCTTTTTCTATTGCTTGAAAAAGCTTGTGTAAGATTGGGGTAAGTTCCTCTTGAAATGTTTGGTAGAATTCAGCTGTGAAGCCATCTGGTCCAGGACTTTTCTTGGTTGGGAGGGCTTTAATTACTGATTCAATCTCAGTGCATGTTATTGGGCTGTTTAGATTGTTAATTGCTTCTTGATTCAATTTTGCTGGATTGTATGTGTTCAAGAATCTATCCATCTCCTCTAGGTTTTCTGATTTGTTTGCATATAGTTGCTTGTAATAGGTCCTGATGATTCTTTGTATTTCTGAGGTATCTGTTGTTATATCTCCTTTCTCATCTCTGATACTATTGATGCATATTTTCTCCCTCCTTTTTTTGATTAGTTGAGCTAGTGGAGAGTCTATTTTGTTGATTTTCTCAAAGAACCAGCTTTTTGATTGATTGATCTTATGTATAGTTCTCTTGGTCTCTATTTGGTTTATTTCCTCCCGTATTTTGACAATTTCGTTTTTCCTACTAATCTTGGGACTCCTTTGTTGTTGAGTTTCTAGTTCTTTCAGTTGTAAGGTTAGCTGATTTACTTGGTGCTTTTCTAGTTTCTTGACATAAGCACTGATTGAAATGAACTTTCCCCTCAGCACTGCCTTGATTGTGTCCCATAAGTTTTGATAAGTTGTGTCGATGCCTTCATTTGTTTCAAGCAATTTTTTAATTTCTCCTCTGATTTCCTCTCTAACCCATTGCTCATTTAGTAACATATTATTCAGTCTCCACATGTTTGTAATTCTTCCTTGGTGTTTTGACTGCTTGGTCTCAAGCTTCACTCCTTGGTGGTCTGAGAAGATGCATGGTATGATTTCAACTTTTTTAAATTTGCTGAGGCTTATTTTATGGCCTATAACATGATCAATTCTGGAGAAAGTTCCATGCACTGATGAAAAAAATGTGTATTCTCTGTCTGTAGGATGAAAGGTTCGATAGATGTCAACTAAATCCATTTGCTCTAGAGTTTGGGTGAGTTCTATTGTTTCTTTGCTGAGTTTCTGGCTTTTTGATCTGTCCATTTGTGTTAATGGGGTATTCAGGTCTCCCACTATGATCGTATTGGAGTTTATTTCTCCCTTTAAGTCCGTTAATATTTGTTTCATGTAGCTAGATGCTTTGGCATTTGGAGCGTAAACATTTAGTATGCTGATCTCTTCTTGCTGAAGGCATCCTTTGATCATTATGTGGTATCCTTCTTCATCTCTTTTGACGCTCTTTACGTCAAAGTCCATGTCATCTGATATAAGAATTGCTACACCTGCTCGTCTTTCCTTACCATTTGCTTGGAATATCTTTTTCCATCCTTTCACTTTCAATTTTTTCTGATCTTTGTAGGTGAGATGTGTCTCCTGTAAGCAGCAGATAGTAGGGTTTTGTTTTTTGATCCAGTCCTCCAATCTATGGCGTTTGACTGATGAGTTTAAGCCGTTTACATTCAGAGTTATTATGGATAAGGGGCAGTTTGGTCCTGTCATTATGGCGATGTGTTGTTCTATAATTGAGTCGTTTGTTAGCCTTTTAGTGGGATGTTCTCCACATTTGCCTTTGTTGCTGGTGGTTGTTATTTCTTTTTTCTTTCATGGGAAGATCCTTGAATATCATTTGTAAGGCAGGTTTAGATGAGGCAAAATCTTGAAATTTTTCTTTACTGTGGAAGAATTTTATTTCATTTTCAAAGACAAAGGAGAGCTTTGCAGGGTAAGTTATTCTGGGCTGAAAATTTTTCTTTTTTAGGATCTGGAATACGTCACTCCATTCTCTTCTGGCCTGTAGTGTTTCCTCTGAAAGGTCAGCTGTGAGTTTGATTGGAGCTCCCCTATAGGACACTTGATTTTTTTCCCGTGCCCATTTAAGGATTTTTTCTTTTTGTTCAACTGAAGAGAACTTGATTATCATGTGTCGCGGTGAAGTTCGGTTTTGGTCAACTCTGTTTGGAGTTCTGTATCCCTCCTGTATATAATTTTCCAATTCTTTGCTCAGATTAGGGAAGTTTTCCTTTATTATTTCACTGAATACTCCTCTAATGCCAACTTCTCTTTCTGCACCCTCTGGAACTCCCATAACTCTTATGTTGGACCTTTTAATCATATCTTTTAATTCTTGGATACTTTTTTTAGCTTGACCTAGCTCTGCTTCCAGCTTTTTGCTTGTTGCTTCATGGTGACAGGAAATATCTTCTAATTCTGATATTCTTTCTTCTGCTTCATTCATTCTGTTGTTGAGACTCTCCACTGTATTTTTAATTTGCTCTACTGTGTTTTTAATTTCTGATATATCAGCCTTAATTTGATGTATTACTGCTATTTCTTCTTTGAACTCTTGTTTGTACTTCTCATTGTAGACCATCAGCTTTGCAACGAGTTTTCTGAGTTCTTTGTCCCCCATTTTCTCAATGTCTTCCTCAGTTAACTCTGAGAGTGGGCGGAGCTTTTGCTCTTTTGTTGGAGAGTCTTCAGTAACATTCACAGTACTTTTGTCTTGTCTTTTACCTTTTGTAGTTGCCGCTCTGTTTGACGAAATCATCTCTATGGTATATTACCTACAGGTCTATAAGTTGATTTTTATGTTCAATCAGTGCCCCGGATGTGGGAAACACAGCTGTCCTGACAATTGCTTTGTCTGTGGTACTGATTTTGTAGGCAGCACTGAGCTTGTCGCCCGCTGCTGGCCGATAAGTCAGAGTACCTCCTGGGGGTATTTTGGGTGGAGTTGGTGGCGTGCCTTGTATGGGCTGTTTTCTCTGCAGCTGTGCAGTGCTCTAAGATGGTGGTATTTTTGTCCCCAGGTCAGTACTTGGGTGACTCAGCTGTTCTCCCTTCAGTGTAACACTGTCTGGTCCCGTGACACTGTTATCTGAGAGCTGCCGAATTAGCACATGCGCAGATTACCACTCCTCCTCTTGCAGCTTATCAGTGGTTGGAGCACTTGCCACAGTGTCCAAGATGGCGCCCGTAGGGGCACCAGCAAAGGTCGGGAGGTGGGGGGGCTGTCCGCCGTCAGCTCCAGGGACCACACCAACCCTGCAGGGAGCGAAGCTGGCGTTTCCCTCCCCACGTAGATCAGTCCCGGGTAAACAGTCAGAAAGGAGCTGCTGTGCGGCTCTGTCAACTCCCCGTTCTGTCTCTCCGCACAAGATGGCGCCCTGAGTCCCCTGCTCCCTCCGCCTATTGCTGGTTCCAGTCACTCAGCTTGATTGTCAGCGCCCAGACTATATTAACTTTCCTATTCCCCACGCGGACCCAGGCTCTCACCTGGCGGTCACAAGAGCTGTGTGGAGGCCGCTGCTGGATGTTTGGCTGGCGCTGGAAATGGATCGCTAGAGCCTGGATCACTGGGATCTGAGTTGCTACTCGCCAACTGCTGGTGGGTTCTTCGGTCCACTACAACACTGCTGTCTCGTTTCCGCAGCTTCCCTGTGTCCAGGGGAGTTCCAGGTGCCCCCTGCTTACTGCCTGAGCCCTATTTTTTCCCTGAAATTTACTTATTGTACCTCTCCTTGCCTAAAAACTCTCCATTCCACCAAACACGTCTGCACTCTACGCCGCCATCTTAGAAACCCAGATAAATTTAATTTGCCCAAATCATCTATGGACAAAGGTAC
The DNA here is from genome assembly GCF_017591425.1 of Ochotona curzoniae. NCBI lineage: Eukaryota > Metazoa > Chordata > Mammalia > Lagomorpha > Ochotonidae > Ochotona > Ochotona curzoniae. The sequence continues at coordinate 26,887,351 of NW_024467115.1, read as the reverse complement.
AGATCTTTACAGAAATAGAGAGGATCTCTGCAGCAACTGGGGAAGAAAGAACTCACAAAACATGTAGAACCGTTAAATCATTATGATTCTGGCTCTCACTTCAAAGAAACAGAATAAATAAATCCTCCCTTCTCTGCAGTTCTAATTTAGCAAAGCCTTTACCCACCCTTCAAGAGAATGTAAATTTCATATTTGCCTCTTAGTTGAAATGTGCTGGCATTTTGCTAGACTTTTATCAGCATTCTGGCATCCCTGAATAGTCAGTTGGAGGACATAAAGTGGTGTGAGCTCAGTCTCTAAGTCAGGGTTTGCACGTGTACAGATAAGAATGCATATGTTTAAAATGCCCACCATAAACACATGATTGCTGGAATCTGACATGGATGGAAACCAGAGATACGGCAGGTAAATATCCAATAACATTGCTGGATCCCATGTGTTGAATACAAACCCTGTGTTGGCACTAGCATTTGTACTCATATTTATTTAATTCTCAGAGCACCAATAATAATAACATTTATCAAGCACTTTCCTTATTCTCCACTCTGTTTGAAGAACTTTTTGCACAGGTCAACTCGATTAATGTTGTCATAGCTAAGTTATGGTGGAGCTGGCATTCACATTCTTGTGGTTGGAAATCCAAGCCTAGGTTGGTAACTTCAACACTACACTTCCTTTCTAAGAAGTGGTATTGTTACTCCCCGTGTACAGATGAGGATATTTGGATTTGGAGAGACTAGATAGCTCAGTCACAATTACCCAGTCAGCAAATGCCCAAGCTAGGCTTTGGAACAGGTAGCCTCCATCTGGCCTTCAATTATTCATCTCGAAATAGTTGTGTTATGAAGTGTCTTTGGAGATCCCTCCAACTGAACTGCTGATCTTAGAACCCCAACCATGATTAGACTGTCAGCCAGTGGACTCTAAATAGGTTTCATTGCGATTGGTACTATGAGATTGGCAGCAATCCAGAACTGATGAACTATCAAAACTATTGGAGCAGGACCCTCGGAGCACACCTCTCGTTGGGGATCTGGGATGGGTGGGAGGTTGGGTGGGGCTTTTCCCTTTGTTACTCCCCTAACCCCAGATACAGGGAAAAATGATAACATTAGTGTGGAAACAACGGTATTACCCACTTTCACACTGTAGCCCTTGACCCTTTGTACCCTGAACAACTAAGTAAGATTATTAAAAAATAAAAATAAATGAAAAATAATAGTTGTGTTAGATTTATTTCTGTGGAACGCTTGGGCTGTGGGAAAGCAAGGGTGTTTGAAAAAATTGGAAAATCAGGTAGAGGTAATTTCAAAATAAGTGGAGACTCTTCTACAAGTTCTCAGAAGAGGGCCAGCCGTATAACTTATCCTTTTTGTGTAAATGAAAGGGGATGCAGTTAATAACAGGAGACGTTGGGCATTTTGGTGCAGTGATCAAGATGGAGCTTAGAGCACCTGCATTGCATATCAAAGTGCCTTGTTCAAGTCCTTATTCTGCTCCCATTGCCCATCTTCTGCTAATGCCCACCCAGGAGGTAGCAGCTCATGGCAGCAGTTGTGTCCTACCTACCCATTGGTGGATTTGGTTGGGTGTCCTTGCTCCTGACTTTGACCTGGCCCAGCTCTACCTATATGTTCTGAGCATATGATGAGTCACCCAAAAGATACAAGAGCTCATTCTCTCTCTCTCTCTCTCTCTGTCTCACACACACACACACACACACACACACACACACACTGACTTTATTATCATTATCTCTCCCTCACTTTCTTTCCAATAGAATTTAAAACAAATTAAACATTTAAACAATAATAATTCTAGGCAAAATGCATAAACCAGAAAATCTGGCTGCTCAATAACACTGACAGAACTTCATGTCCTTATTTCCAAGAATCAAAAATACAAGAGACATAAGGAAAAGCATGTATGGGGAGAAACAACCCAACACCTTTTTCTAAGATAAGTCATCCCTGTAAGTAACATAAAAGTAACATTATCTGGAGAAGCAAACAGCTTTAATAGGAGTCTTGAAAAAGCTATTGGAATATCATATAATAGAATAAGAAAAGCTAACAGTCTATTCAGTAAACAGAAATTGTTCATTGAAACTGGAAGATGCATTTTTCTAAAATCTTTGAAAACAAGTTAAATGCATATCTCTGCTCAAGTTCCCAATGAGATTTGTTAATTAGCGTGTACCGATCCCTCCTCAGGATCAATGCGGAAGGTTCAAATAACTTCGTCGTGGCTTTGTTCCTCAGCCTTCCTACACTTCACAGGATTAATTGGTTCACCTTTATTTCTTTGCCTCTGTTTTATAAACTCTATAAGGATAAACATCTATCTCATCTTAAAATGTCTCTGAACAGAAATCTAAGCCTAACGAAGATGGATGGTCCACAAGTGCTTTTGAAAAACTCAAAGCTGGAGGCATGGAGAACTTGTAGGTATCCTCACAGTATCAAGTTGTTACTATAAACTTGGATATGAAAGATAGAAGGAGAGCTTAGTTGTAGGAATGTAAAGAACAAAGTAAGTCATTGATTTTGAGACTGAGAATGGTGCAACATGTCACAAGACACCAGAAAGTCTGATCAAGTATTGAAAAATGCCATGAGAAGCTCAATCCACAATAGTTAAGATATAGAATCAACCCATGTCTATCACCTGATGACTAAAGAACATCTATACACATAGAATATTACTCCTTCATAGAAAACAATGAAATCCTGCCTTATGCAACATAATGGATGCAACTAGAAACCATTATGCTTGGTGAAGTATGCCAGTACCAAAGGAGTAAATATTGCATGTTTCCTCTGACAGAACACAAAATACAAAAAGAAACGTATCAGACTGAAACGAGCATCTCATGATTTATGTTTGTTTCTGATCCTTGTTTACACTCCCGTGGGGAACTACATCTTTTCAACTTTATATTTGTTGACTATTATTATTATTATTATTACTATTATTAAGGTACATTAAGCCTACGATTATGGAGTGAACTGAAATTTATGGTTTTGTGAAAATTGAATAAAAAGGAAGGAAGGAAGGAAGGAAGGACGCATGGATGGATGGACGGATAGAAGGGGGAAGTCTGGTTATTTTTTTAGAAGTACACCTATAAGACACTGGAAATCTATTCTCCGTCTATGTATAAAAAAATTAAAGGCCAAAAAAAAAAGGTACAAGGGAAAATTTCACTCTGTGGTTGATTCAGTGGCCAGAGGCCACCCTCCTGGTGTATCAATATATTCATTATAGTCTGAGAGGAAATGTCCTCATTTGGTATTGATTTACTTATTTGATAAAATTATAGATTATACTCTCCTTGATAATGAGAGGAGAAATTTATTGAAAAAATGAATTTGAGCTATGTTTACTTCAGGGCAGAAAAATTTTGAAATCTACATGATCTGTTCCTAACACGCTTTTATTCGCAAACATTTTTTAAGGCCTTGGGTGTTGTTCACAAATTTCAACATTTTTCATCAAGATACATTATTTTCATTCTACTTTTCATGAACTTTCTGGAGTGCTCTTGTATTTTTCCAGAATATCAGAGACTGAATAGTCATTGAAAAGCTTATTTTTCACAGGAGTCATCATTATGGCAAGCACTTAGAAATGGTAATATATGAGAGACGGTTCCTAACTCTTGAAATTTACAACCAAGAGGAGAAGAACAGAGTCAAATAAGTGAAACACAGATGTACAAATACTCTAAACCTCAGTACCAAAACCAGTTAAGAAAATAACACTTGCTTTCTAGGTATTCTTTTTATAATCAACTTTGTAAGAAACCGGGTGTTTCAAAACTCATAATAACATATAAAGTTGTAGAACAACAGAATTTGTGGTAATGTAATTTACATACTAATAATTGTTTATTGGTTCCCGTAATTCTGAATTTTTTTCTTTTACCAAAATGAAGGGAAAAGCGAGGAACTAGAAAAATGAAAGATTGTGGATGCATTTCTTCATTTCAGCTTGTATCTCATTGCCTGGCGTTTATGATATTTTATTTGTGTTGCTCTAGGCCCTCTTGCACATTTCATGGATCCTTGTCGTTTATGCCCTTTTATAACTTATAATATAAATTATAATTGCTACTACTTCAAACTTCATGATTATCGCAGAATGTGGGGAAAACAAAGCTGAAAAAATAAAGCTAAGGCAATGCGAACTTTATTGAACAAGAGCTCGTGGTGTTGTTGATTGGTTTAAATTTATAGCTTAGGTGGGAGGATTGTGGCCCGACCTGCCTAGAATGTCTCTGTTACTATCCATACAGCCATTGCACACTAATATTAACAGGATTATTTCTCCTCCATTTTTTCCCTTTTGGAAGGCATAAGTATTTTTATTAAGTGTGTATTTGGGAGTGCAATTTCCTAAGGTTTTTTTTTTTTTCAGTGTATATACACCAGGGTTTTTCCCCTCTCTTGCAAAATAAGTAAAACCTGTCAGTTTCCATGGTTCTCCAAATACACACATCCTGACAAATTGGTTTGTGATAACAAGAGATGAGGCAGTTTGCCCATAATTGAAGACATTTTGCCAACAAGTCGCAAGCTGCCAAGAGAAGCAGCCACAGCGCCCAAATATGAGTGGGTGATCCCTATGTAAATACCGACACTCTCTGCCCTTTGCAAGGCATCAACTGCAGCCCAGATGAGTGGCAGATACCTTAATTAACCATGGTGCCTCGGGGTGGCCCTCCTTCAGGACCGCTGGCAGCTCGGCACCGAGCCAATGCTCACCTCCCACCCACCCCATCTTGTGACCCGCTTCCTTGGGTCATGACTGTGTTGTTAAGAATTGGGCCAGAAGAAAAGCTAATTTAAAGTATAACCCCTATCTTTTGGAGGGCCTTTCCACAGGATGAATGTCAGCTCTCAGTTCCTGTTTTTTCATCAGCTGTTTTTAGCATGCTCAGTGTGAATGTAGGTGTATATTTTCTCTCTCACATTGAGGCAGCATTTGGATTTACTCATTTATTTTGCAGCATTTGGATTTAAGAAAAATTAAAATGTGGAAATGCATCAGGTACAATTCATGTTTAAGTTAACTGAAGACACAAAGTCAGAATCACCTTTAAAAAGACCCGAGAAATGGCAGGTTTGTAATGTTGTAGATGAAACTTGCTTTTCCTCACCAGAAGACAGAAAATGGCTATTTTTTCTTAGAGCACTTTCTCCAAGCCATGAAGGAGTGGTTTCTCCTGCTATTCATTTATTAAGTGAATTCCCAGTGGTCTGACACAGATAATGCACCTGCTCAGCAGTGGCACTGGGTCGCCTTCTCAGAAACACTCCTTACCCTAACAAGCAGTAGGGAGCCCACCACGGCTCTTAAGAGAAACATTTTATTCTTTAGTGAAATTAATTATTGACTTTAGGCATATTTTCTGCCTTCGCAAACATTGACAAAGGTCTCTTGCTAGAACCCCACCCCCTCATTCTCCCCTGCCTCCATTAACGCTGATGATGTTTACAGCAGCTTTGCAGACAACCCTACGAGATTTCCATCCGTGTCTGTCAACATTTGGAAATCATCCACCAGCCTCCATCCCTCTCCCTAACAGACCTTCCGCCTGGGAGCCATAATGCTAGCCAGACTCTCACGTTGATTACTGGTTCTGAACATTTTGTTGACAACAATGTACTTTTCATAGAGAAGAATGGCCCCAATGAGTGGCTGGGGTACCAGAAGTTGAGCGGAGGGGACCCGGGGCATAAGCATAAATGGGTGTAAGTCTTAGAAGCACTCAATCCTTCAAATACTTCTAATATACCATATAAACTCTGTAGAATTCAGAACCGTTCACTTGTCACATCTGTATTCGCTATCAAGTGTTTTTAATTAAAGCCACACAATCTTTCATTTCTGCTTTACTTCATGTTACATTTCTTCACAATGGTGATATATTCATGCTAGCATTGTTTCTTGTATGGACCACACACAGGGCACCTTCTGCTGGGTATGCAGAGAGATAATCCAGTTAGTGGGATGAAAATTCTGAACAAAAACAAGTGTCCTCACTTCGCTATTCCAAGAAGGCATATTATGAAAACAAAACAAAAAAAAAAAAACAGATGTACTTGCAATGCATCTACTAACTCCACGCTAACAAGGTGCCGCGTAGAATCTGGTTGACTAAATACCGGCTAAAGTTGGCACTGTCCCTTAGCCTCATCAGCGGATTACAGAGCGTGGATTGGGGCACTGGCTGAGACCATGTCCATGAGACTAGTCCTAGCTGGTCTAGGACTCTGTAGAAACAAGAAGAAAGGACTTCTTGGGGCTGAACGACTGTTGTCTGCGATGCCAGCAGTTTGGCCTCAGAGGTCTGACAAGACATCATAGAGCAAACAATTACAAAGGGAGCAGAGCACATCATGGAGACTGAAGAATTTCCAAGCAAACCTTTTTGGTGCACCAGTTCAGACATCACTTGAAAACACCTGCATCCCAGATGGAAGGCTCAGGTTTACATTCCTGTTCTGCTGCAAATTCTACCTTCTGACTATCCAGGGAGACCTTGAGCATGTCTGTCTCTGCCCTGACCTGAACTTACTTCCTGGTTTCTGACATTGGCCTGACTCTTGTAGTCCTTGGGGAGTAACCAGGAGATGGACGTCTCTGTCTGCCTTTCAAAAAATAATGTTTAAAAAAGAATTTCTTGGGCCCGGCGCCGTAGCCTAGCAGCTAAAGTCCTTGCCTTGAATGCACCAGGATCCCATATGGGCACCGATTCTATTCCCAGCAGCCTGGTTTCCCATCCAGCTCCCTGCTTGTGCCCTTGGAAAACAGTCAAGGATGGCCCAAAGCTTTGGGACCCTGCACCTGCGTGGGAGACCCGGAAGAGGCTCCTGGTTCCCGGCTTCTGATTGGTGCAGGACCAGCCGTTGAGGTCACTTGGGGAGTGAATCATCGGACAGAAGATCTTCCTCTCTGTCTCTCCACCTCTCTGTATTCTGGCTTTGTAATAAAAATGAATAAATCTTTAAAAAAAAAAAATTTCTTTGTCAAAACAGTGCGAAGGTGAAGGTGAAAGACACTTCTTAATAGACAAATGCAAAAACTTTAAGAACATCTAAAGAGATGAGGGACAGTGTTATGGCTCAATGGCTAAATCCTCCCCTTGCAAGTGCTGGGATCCCATAAGGGTACCAACTCATATCCCAGCTGCTCCACTTCCCATCTAGCTCCCTGTCTGTGGCATGGAAAAGCAGTAGAAGATGGCCCAAAGCCGTAGGACCCTGCACCTGCTTGAGAGATCCGGAAGCGCCTGGCTCCTGGAATATGATCAGGTCAGCTCTGACCATTGCAGCCACTTGGGGAGGGAACCAGTAGAGGCAAGATCCTTATCTCCGTTCCTCTTTCTCTCTGTAAATCTACCTTTCTAATAAAAAGAAATACTTTGGAAAATATTGATTTTACAAAAAGAACATAAAGGATGTTTACAAACCTTCCATGAAAGTGTGTAGTCATTATGCAAGTAACTCATATTCAGTGATGAAAGAAAAATAATTAAAATGCCCTTAATCTTACCAATTAAGAGGGAAGAATGCTCACAGTGCCATTAATTTCCCAGTATTCTTCCTAGTGCAGACTGCATATATTTTCACAAAAATCAATGTTCTGTGAAGGATTGTAGAGCCTTTAGAAAACCTTAGCAACATAAATGAACATTGTTATTTTGGAAATGGAAGAATACTCAAGAGACATTTTTATTTTTCAAAAAATAATGAGCTGGTTATTTTCCCAAGAAATGTTTTCAAGGTATATTGCCAATATGTGCTGGACGTTTTTTTGGAAATTTTCACTGTTTTTATATTAGTATCATGTAAGTCATTCTAGACCAATGTGATTCTTCCATAAATTTCTCCTGCTCTTCATTTTACCACTTCCTGGTGCCTCATGGCAAGAGGTTATGAACTGGTTGATGAGCAGTATTTCATTTACGTGTGGGGGCTTACGCGTCCTGCATAAAAATTACCTGTAACCTTCTGGATGGAGCTCTCAAGTTGTTACACACATAATTGAAAACACTGGCCCAGACATATTAGAGTCAGCTAAATATATGGATTGTGTGTGTCAGCCCTTTCTCATAAATAATAATGTTGTACTTTCTCTCTCAAAACAATCGGCTGTCACAATGACAACTGATTGTAGGAAAAAGACAGAGGATAACTTGCGATGGAGACTTAATAGGCTTTAAATAATAAAAATTAGAATGCGGTAAGCGTTGAAGCATGGCAATTACATTTCTGTTGTTTAGAAAGCAATCCAAATCTCGTATTAATTCCATGCTGTGTGCTGAGATTTTCGTTCACTGCAGCTTACTGATGAGATCAGACACATTTTGTAGCATCTCTTTCACTATCCGGTTAACTATTCCCTTCAGAGCCCTAATGTGGCATCTGGAGAAACAGCTGCTTAGGTGCACACTGGAGAAAAATGTGTGAGATGAAAGGCCCATGCTTAAAACCAGACATGGATTTTACACGGCCTGTGTCTGCTTCACAAGTGGGCATGTTACTTTCACAAATCATTAAGTGCTGTAATGGTTAATATCTTCATTTCACATAACAAGATTTTCTAGGAAGTCGGTATCACCCAAATCCCAACACATACCACATGCCTGAGGCGAGCACGTTTTCTAGCACCCCTAAGGTCATGTCCAGCTGCACACAGCAGGGAATACATCACACATCCCTGCTCCATATAGGCTGGTGTCGCCGATCATGGACCCTGGACCTCTGAATGCAGCTGCGTTAGTCTGAAGCCTCATTCCCAGCCCAGCGTAGGGCTCCACGTCTTGGACATCCACAGCCACGTTCTCATAGACTTTTTTTTTTTAACTTAGACCTCCATATTTGCAGCATAAACTGCATAAGAAAAGCCTAAAGAATTGCTTCTCTGACAGTTTCAAAATAGTGTTATTTATTTGTATTTCCTTAAAAGGCAGGGAGAGAGAAAAAAACTCTTGTTTCCTCCAATTCACTCCCCAACATGCTTACAACAACCTAGCCTGAGTGAGGCCAGAGTCAGGAGTCAGGATTCAACCTAAGCCTCCTTCATGAGTGGCAAGGACCTACACCACAAGCCTCCTCAAATAACCATTGGCAGGAAACTGACCAGAAGAGGAAGCAGGGCTGTATTAGGCACTCCAAATGGGACTTAGGCATCACAGGCAGTGATTCAACTTGCTGTGCCACAGACCATACCTCCCCGCTCCAAACACCTGCTCTGCATGCTTTCCCTTTCAGTTTAGGCAAGGACGGATAACTAAAGCATCTCTTCACGGTGGGGCTTCCAGACTGACCACTCCTGAGAAGTCCTTCTGCAGAGCAAAACCCGGAGTCAGTTCCTCTTGGCCTTACCCCAGCTTCAGAGGCACCACCGGTCTGCACTGGGACTTTTTCATGAGGATAGTTGTGTTAGTTCCATTTGAACATATAAGTCACTGAGGAATGTGCAGACACTTAGACATAAAATGAATTCTGTCAAGTCAGCAGACACACCCAGCCTTTTCACCTGAAACTGTTATCTAAACTTACTGTCTCTCCTGCTACCTGTGCACCGGACCCCAGGCTCCCTCCCATCATCATAATTATCCCTGCATAATCATTCCTGCATCTCATCAACTCCTGTCTTCTCATACCTGCTCTGCCACCAGCACCTAAACATGTTCAACTCTACCTCCAAGACAAAGCTGTCCAAACATTTGGCTTATCGATTATGACACTCATTAAGGCTGCCAGCCATGTTCCATGTCAGAGTGTGTGGGTTCAGTTCCCAGATCAGGCTCTCAAGTCCAGCTTCTTGCCAATGCAAACCCTTGAAGACATGCTGCTGGTTCGAGTCTTGGTCCCTGCCATGTGAAAAACCTGATTGAGTTCCTCACTCTGTGATCTTGGACTGAAATTCCTTCCCAACTATCGTCACTGAGGGTGTTCAAGGAGCGAACCAATAGATGAGATCTCTCGCTGTTTCCATCCCTCCCACCTTCCCTCCACCTTCAACTATTGCTCTTTTTGCTTTCCCTTTGTAGCCAAATATGTTGCAAGGAGCTTTGCTGCCCTAGTTTTCATACTTCCCGCTATCCCTCAAGTCTCATCACCTATCTCAATGAAACTCTTCTAACAATGGTCTCTCTTTGCCATGTCTTGGGACTCATCGAATGGCCCATTGTCAGGGTTTATCTTCCCTCAGCCTCCCTGTAGCACATGACACAGTTGAATGTGCCTCATCTAGAAATCACCTCTCCTTTTGTCTTTGGCAACAGTCTACTAAGCCAGTTAACCCTACAACTCCTCCACCCACCACCTCGCATTGAGGTTATGGCTACATTCGATGGGTCACCCCTTTCCTTCTCTCCTCTACATACAGCCCCTGGTTCATCCATGCCATTCTAGCGATTTTAATTAGTACCTGCTAACAATCCACACACAGTTCTCTCCAGAGGTGTAGACATCTGTGCCAGGTCTAGCTGCATATCCTCAACACAACGAGCCCGAGCTCAACATGTTCAAATGCTGCTCAGTAGCCCAGCCCCTTGTCCTGCAGTCACACTGTGAGCCATTTAGGAACGGACAGCCCCGTCCGTGGAGCTGCCTTACTGATCACGTGATCCCTGCCTCCCTTCCAGCACCCTAGCAATTAACAGCTGGGAGCCAGTGAAGGGGAATTGTGTCACCCTTCAAGGTGCTCAGTTGTCTCAACCAGAGCCACTTCTCCTCCTCTTTCAGCTTCCCACCCTGCCCCCAGCATAGCCTGGGAAAAGAGAAGGAGACAAATCCAGAGAAAACTGTGTTTGTTTTCTTTATTATCAGCTAGAGAATGGGAAGAAGTAGAGGAAAATGAAGTCACTGAAGGGTTTTATCCACAATGTAGCACTTGTTTTCTGGCTCTAGCCGTGACTCTAAGGTCAAGTACAGAACACGGAGGACAGCATTGCCACTTGCCTGCTCTTAGACTTAGGTGAGGATTTTTACAAAGTTGGCATTCTGTTCTATCAAGAACTTCAGGTACTTCAAACACTGAAAATCATGCATGTAAAATGTTCTCAGACATGACTGTCAAGAAAAAGATTGATTGATATTTTTAGCGAACATCTAGACCTGTGTTGTCCAGTATGTTGCCATGGCCCATTTTTCCTTCTTTTGATTACTGTCTTATCATCTGTGATCATTTGAGTTGTTTTTTTTTTCTAACTTGGCATAGATTTTGATGTTCTGTACAAAAGAAAAGTGATTATCACCCATAAGTAACTTTTAACCTTTCTCACCTATTTTCCCATGACTCTGAACTCTAGTATTTTCGTGCTTTATTCAGCCTACAGCCTGATCATACAGTTCTCTGTGCAACTTTGAACTATCAAAGGGAAAATTAGATATTTTTCTGTAATCTGATGATGGATGAGAATTATTTTTGAACCACAAAAAGAATAAACTCATCCCTTACATATTTTTAGGGAAATCTTTTTTAGCTAATGATATTTGAAATCCTCCTTACTATGTACAAAGGTAAACACAGAACCTACTACTTAAAGGTATTCTTCTTCAAGGAAGTGGGGATGAAAATGCACATCCATGATGTATAGTCATCAACGATGTTTACATAAAACTTATGAGGCCAGAGACATGATACACACGTACACACATACACATACACACGTGCACATTTTTATATCTCCAAAAAATTCTACAGACAACATGACTAAGGAGCATATTATCAAAATAAATGTTAAGCACCTAGTAATTAAAAACTGTTACAGTTTACAGAAAAACTCAAAAAAAAAAAACCTGCAAAAGGAGAAGCCTCTTCTCTTATGAGCAGTGTACTAAATGCATGACTCTTTGTCATCCTTATTTGTTCTCTCTGCTTTATGCAGCTCCACAAGCCGGGCTTTGTAAATGTGCTTCAGCCACTAGCCATTGTATGGCACAGAAAGCAGCTCTGCCTTAATTCTAAGCAGCTCTTAGCAGCATTATTATTTTGATAGATTGGCCTTTTGTAACAGGGCCCTAATGCTACAATATCCCTCCCATTGGCTTATTTTCTAATTATCGGTTGAGATTACAGTAAGGGTTGCTTCATGAATACACTATACAAGATTTACATATGTATAAAGTTACCATATGCTTTAAAATAAAAACCTCAGCCATCAAAATCACACACAACCTGGATAACCGACTGCACTAACAACTACTTTGGTTTATATCTATTATGTTTCCAGGGTTTTAAAATGTAAGCATAAACATAGTTTTCATTCAGCAATTGGTTTTCTATGCTGACACTCTCAAAGCAGGACATGTGCCAAGAAGTTTCTAGGATGCCTTAGGATTAGAGTTAGGGTTGTTATTCAGAAGTACTGGGAAGGGCAGTAAAGCATGGAAAAATAAAAGCAGATGAATAGTAATTGTGGACTAAGGGATATATTAATTGATTGGACCATACAACAAAGGGAGGAATGTGGGAAGGGGGAAGCAAGGAAAACAGGCAGAAAGGAAAGAAAGATATAAAGGAGAAAAGAAAGTAAGAGATGAGACAAGTTAAACAATAGAAGCAATGATTTTAATCTCTTGTGAGTTTCTTTTTAAACAATGTTCATAAATACTTCTCTGCTTTATAGCTGGCAGCAGTAATAAACAAGTTCTCTACAAACATTATTTCTAATACAGACACCGATATTTTTACAAAGTCAAAAATTACTGGAAGTTATAATTTGTTACATATATGACTGCATTATTATTGATTCAGCTAAGCTATAGAACCTATTAAGCTGCCTCATTCAAAGACACACTGAAAGAAATACCTGATCAGTGTAAGCACAGTTCCTTTCCATCTAGGCACCATGGAGAACACTCACAGGCAGCAAGGAACCCTGGCACTGGGGTAAAGCTACCTGCAGGCTTTTCTACTTAGAAAAGTTCAAGATTATTAATCATTTAAGACAAATAGAAAGAATAAAATCACATATGATAAAATTATTTGCTTTAGGTTTCAAATATTCAAACTGCTTTTTTTTTCCCCTCTAGGACTCTATAGACCAACTTCAAATGGAAATTCCATACTCCTCGGGGAATAGAGGAAAAGAAAAGTGGGTAAAAAGCAGAGTAATGGAGAAAGCTTTCACGTCACAAAACAGGTGTAAGATGTGTCACAAATGCCATGGCTCGGGACACAAGTTTGACTTTCATAAATCTAAGAACATGAAGGACAACTAAGGCAAAATGGATTTCCTGAAATACTCACATTCCGTGTTCTTTAGTTTCCTAACCTGTAAGCTGCATCACTAACAGCAAATACTTCATTTGGTTCTGATAAGGACTAAATTGAATTTTTGTGTATGATTTGCTTCCACTCGTGAAAATAATTAGTATAGTTTAATGAAGTGTTTCATGAGCTTGAAGTCCTGTTGTCTGTGATCCCAAGCCCCACCCTCTTTGCACTGTGGTACACATATTCTGAGGACAAACACATGAAAACAAAGAATTCTAACATTGAGAGGGATTCTAGCAAATGTTAAGCTGCAACTTGGAATGCTAAGGAACAGCCATTCTTCTCCTCTGCCAGTAATAAGGACAAATTTCTCCCAGTATTGGGCAGTTATCAGTAACGTGTTACCAGTGTCATGAACATTAACCATACAAGTGGGCATCATAACCAAAATTTAAAATAGCCAAATTAAGAACTATGATTGCCCCATGGGAGAAGATGATGTATTCCACAGTATTTAAATTTTAAATCTTGCTTAATGACTTCCCATGAGCCAGGGATCTCCATGAAATACAGAATAATGGCAGTGAGCCAAATATATTCAATGTGCATTATTTGTCCACGGGGCAAATCATCCCTGAAAAACCACTGGAGAATACTATGAGCACAGACTTTACTGCTGAAAGAATCAAAAGCATTTCTTACTGAGTCCAAGGCAGTTACAGGTGAAAATGTCCAATACATCATCAACAAAGCAGAGGGGTAGGAGGTGGAATGAAGTAAGTGGTTGAAATTGGCTTGTAACTTAACATGCAGGCACATGTCATTGACACACCTTTGCTTTAAAGCTGATATAAAACCATGATGGAAAAATAATAGGTGAACAGCTATATTCAGTTTTGCCCAGCAGCTCATGATGTAGCAGACACTTCGAACAAAATAAAAATTTCTTTCTCTATACCACAATTACAGAGCTGCCAAACTACGACATGCTGGTCAACCAACCATGTAATGGTCATGTAAGGAAATAATGAATTGGTGTCAGAACACCTTGTGTATATAACTTCAAGTAAGGGCAAGAAAGTTCCAGTATTAAACTCACAAACAAGGCATAAGTGAAGTCTAGTGATGACATCTGGGCTCTCAGGAGTGCAGTGGTAGCAACACTGCTATGGGACAGAGAACACAGGGTCACAGATGGACATGAGTGGAAGAGTGATACAAAGGAGGCTACGTATGAAAATGCTATGAGAATACATCATCTGTGTATATCCCTTTGTTTGTACACATATGAGTGGTGAGGCATCAGCATCCACACACAGATAATCCTGAGATAGTTCCATCAAGAAGTTGGCAATTGTTGGCATATCTGAACTGGCAGTTTTCTGTTTCCTCAGTAGAACTTGATAATTGTCTTTTCTTCAGGCTACCTTAGACATGCCAAAACAGTGTATTTATTGCCAGACGCTATCATTTCAATGGATTCTCTCCAAAGTCGGGGTGTTGCCGAAGAGGTAGTGCTAAGAGGAAGAATCTTCACGTCTTCATATTAAAAAAGAAAAAAGAACCAAAGAGGTGATGAAGCCGCAAGCACTCCTCTCCTGGCGTCCTTACAAAAGATGCTTTCTGTACCATTTCGTGTTTCACCCTTGTGGCTTTGAGCTTGTGGTGGCACAGAGAATACAGCCCTCACCAGACCCCTAGACCTGCAGATCATTGAAACTTGGACTTTGCAGCCTCTCAAGTAGTGAGAATAAATTAACTTCTCTTCTTTCTAAATTAGTCTGAGATACCCTGTTACAGCAGCACAGGACAAACAACGGAAGCTAATTCAGGAAGTGGGGGAGCTGAGAAATAGGCAGAAGCTGACACGGTTTGGAAATTCATCTCAGGACGACTTTTATTGCTGTGAAGGGGATGCTGAAGGCTCAGGAGAAGAGAGCAAGTACCCCGGAGACTGCCTGGTCTTCACAGTGATTAGCCAAGTGTGTGTGACCACACATATGATAGAAACACAGACACAGGAACAAAGTATTGACCGCTAGAGGAAAGCCATCACTGTTTAAAGTGGTAAAGAACTGCGACAACTAGCTGAACCACATCTGTGTCCTAGGACCCTGTGGAATACATCACTTAAGAACGGTTGGAGGGAGGGAGTGGGCAGGAGAGACAAAGGTAGGAGAGAGGAAGGGAGGAAGTTAAAAAGTGGGAAGAAGAAAGGAAGAGAGGGAGGGAATATCATATGGTCTTAGAATGGGACCCACACACCACATTGAATCTGTTGAAACGTAATTTAAAATTAAAATTTTTTAAAATCTTGGATTCAAAAAAAAAAAAAAAAAAGATAAGCCAGGGTATTGGGTAGAAGAATTCCCTAAGCAGCAAGATGGTTTCTCTGAACTGCTCATATTAAAACACAGCCAGTATTTAAAGAGAATTTATAACTCAACAGGAAGGGCAACACTTGGGAAACACCTAAGTCTTTGCTTGGCCATGTCAATAATATAGAAAAGTACATTTAGGAGAGAAATCCAAGTGTATGGCCCGTATCAACAATGTGGCAGGAGGTCAATGTTCATAGGGGGAAGGCAGATGCTACTCATCGACTAGAAAATGACCCCAAGTATTGCAGAGGTGTTGGGGCCTGCCCCATGCATCCCAAGTCCAGGAAGTCAGAGCCCTGAGAAAGGGACAGTTTGGAGGGAGGAACCTGCCTTCCAACACAGCAGCCCTCAGCTGCACTGCAGGTGCACCTAGGTGCAGCACAGACCAATGCACATGTGTAAGAGCTGTGGAGTTTGGTTGCCTCCATCTGAGTCATTTGGGAAGCCTTGGGGACCATGGCCCAGGCAGAGACCTGCTGCATGGCGGACTTGCAGCAGCAAGCCTCCCAGAGCAAGGCTGAGATGTAGGAACAGTGTCGTCCCTGAGACCTCAGACCTGTAAAGATATCAGGATGTGCATCTGGGAGAGATGTGCAATTCCTAAACTCCAACCTAGGAGAACTGTAAGATGTTCTATCCCTGGAAAAGCCAACAGGGTGGGGTTTCCTGGAGCCATGACAGCCAAATCCCATTTCAGAGTGTCCAGACAGTACATTGTAGAATCCAAAAGGATTAATGTGAAGGCAGGTGTAGCCTACTACTTAGGACACTGACATTGCACATCTGAGTGCCAATGCTCATTTCCAGGCTCCACCCTCAACTCTAGCTTCCCAATACGGATTCCGGAAGGCAGCAGTAATAACTCAAGTTATTAGACTCCTGCCATCTATGTGGGAGACCTGCATTGTATTCTCAGCCCCAGGTTTCGGCCCCAGCCTAGGCATGACCACTGTAGGTATTTGGGGACTAATCTACTGATAGAAGATACATCTCTTTCCTTTTCTCTGTTTTTCAAGTAAACAAATATAAATTTGTTCTCTTTAAATTATGATATATAAAAATAAACTATAAATCCATAAAACAGGTTTAGTATTAAATAAAGGAACTATTTAGAGTTTTTTTAAGATTCAATGTTTGTCTTTTCAAGCTTAGAAATTAGTTGGGATCTGTGGTTTGCTTTCGAAGCCGCTGCATTTAGAGTGGGGATGCTGTGCTATGCTATGCTTTGCCTGTCTCATACACTTTGGAAACATGTAACTTGATCGCAGAACACAGTAAGATACATTTCTGGACTTAAGCCTTTGGGCTGATGCTGAAATGAGTTAAGACTTTAGGGGCTGCTGATGTAAAATGGAAGTGTTTAGAGAAAAACACAAACTTGCAGGAGGTCAGGGGGTAGAATGCTGTAGTTCGAATGTGTTTTCTCCAAAATTTAGATGATGCTTGAAGACTGCTTCCTGATGAACTGGGTGGGGAAGGTGCACACACAGAGGCTGCAAGTGCCTCTCTGCCTCCCATTGTTCAGTTCTCACCAGACAAGTGCACCTTCTAGTACTTGCTCTTGGACTTCCCAGCTTTCAGAATTATAGAAAGAAATTTCCTGTCTGTAAAAGCCATCCAGTGTTACAATAAGATGCTGGACTCTATGCTCAGTATATGCTTGCAATGAAAGAATCTCAACTGAATTTGAACTGTGGTAATGCAACAAGGTGGAGGAATCCACCATGGGGGGAGGGTTTGGGGATGGGTGGGGAGAATCCCAGTGCCTATAAAACCGTGTCACATAGTGCAATGTAATTAATAAAAAAATCATCCAGTGTCAGGTGCTCTGTTATAGCAGCACAAAATGGACAAGACACCATTATTCATTCTTCGAACTTTGGAAAATGTTTGTCAACCTTTTCTCTCCTCTTTCTCTCCTCTTTCTCAGTGGGCCTTATAGTTGACATTGTTTTAAATTTTCTCCCTACAAAACATACATACTGATGAAAAGCAGAGTTAAAGTTACATTATTGGGATGTAAACACCAACTTTTCTAGGCTCTTGATGAAGTAGCCTTGAATAAATTGGCAACAACTTTCTCTGCAAACTAGGTTAACTTCTCAGCGTTCCTATATACGTCACAGGGGGCAGTACATGTAAAATGCTTTGAAATGTCCTGCTACAGACTGAACTGCCCCTTCCAGTGTTGAAGACTAGATATGTCAGTATTGCACTTTGCAATTTCGATGTGAATATAAGCTCTTTTTCTAACTCTCTGGAAAACAATTTTAATTCACAAGATACAAATATTCATTCTATATTAATACCCTTCAGTTTTCACTTTCCAACGCCTTAAAGCCGATATGTAGTAAGCAACCACGTTCCCCCAATACAAGATTTTCTGCCAGATATCTCGGATGGCATTTTCTTAAGTTCCACAAGAACTTTCTGGGGTGTTATTAATCTCACCCTTCAGATGACAAGCTACAAAGGACTTAGTAAGTTATACAAGACCAGGAACAAAGAGCTGGGATTTGTATTCAGGTTGCTGTAAAGCCACGCTTTGCATTTCTTCCCTTACTTCCACACACCCCCCACCCTGCCCCATGTATCACAGAGAAGAAAGACAGGACCCTTTACTGTATTTTTTTACTGTAGATTTTTATTTACTGTAGATTTACTGTAGATTTCCAAGTTTCCTTTGCAATAGCAGCCCTGACATTTAGCAGCTTGCTGGGATTCAAACTGAAATCTCAATAACCCTCGACTCTTCATGACTACTCCGCTCTTGTTTGCCTATTTTAGAAGGTGGAAGTAACCTTTGGGGGTCAGAAAACTAGTCCCAAGGGAAAAAAAAAATCACAAGTCTATAAGAAATGTGTCTAAAAGAGGTATCTCATTACATAATCTAAGTTTGCATTTGTATAGAGTAGAATATAAAATATCTTTGTACCCTGTCTAGTAGCATGCCATATGCTAACACATATGTGATAATACAATTAACTTATTTCATTAGCTTTAATTGCAAGGATTGATATTTACCAGTTTTAATTGCAGAAATGGATTATTTTTCTCACAGTTCAGAGTAAGAAAATAGGACCAAAAGAAAGTATTCGTTAACTTGGCTTGTCATTTTAGGATCTGCACACACCTTCACAAATTAAAGTGTTTCAATACGTGTCTGCCAAAGAAAATCTAACAAATGGAGTTTTAACTTATAAGCTGATGGTTTAATATGAGAGAAGACATAAAAATAAGAACACCTGAATCAGAACAAAATGACACCCTAGGATGAACTGATAAACTCAGCTTCCCAGATTTGAGGATGCAGGACACGCTGTCCTATGCAAGCAGGGGCTCCAGTGCTGCTCCACATTTTCTAAAAAACAGGAAATGCTTCTGTGCAATCAATGCATGCAATCCCAGAGCTCAGTTTGTTCAGGCACATGACAAAGTCCATGTAGTGCTTGCTCATTCTATATTATGATTATTAAGCAGATACAATGTGCCAGATAATACATGAAGAAGTGCCAAATGGGGAACAGTCCAACCAGGGACAGACCAAACCTGCTCCTAGCCTGGTGGAAATTCTTGGAAAAAAAAAAAAAGCTTCATGTCATTCAATGATTTGCTTCTTAAAAATGCAAGGTTATGTTCACCGATACCATCTGTTTCTTAAACCTTTCATGAGACATGTTTGGCAATGCTGATCACCAAGATGGTGATGGGCGAGCAAAGGTGTAAAAGGAAGTGTCCCAGACAGCTTTTCTCACCAAGAAAACCAAGACTGAATTCAGGGTCTCTGATTTACAGGCAATTATATGTGTGTGTGTTATATATGTAAATGTCTCTATGTAAAATGGCTAACATGCAAAACATACTCCTACAGACGATGAAGTCAAAGGTATGTGAAGAATGCACAATGAATATGTACAGTTCAAAGGCAGGGCTCAAAGTTGAATCAAAAAAAAAATATGGGAGCCCACAGACATCCTGTGATTGGTGCACAGATATATTTGAAAGCAGAGGAGCTGGGGCAAAATGTGTCCATATTACAGGAATGTACTTTGTCCATGTAACTCTAAGAGGAGATGGAAAGTAAGTTTTTCAATGGAAATAAGAGTAGAAGGTATTCATTATCCAAATTTAGATGAAAGACTTTTAAAACTTTTTAAAACCTGCCCAATATGAAGTGGTTTATTAATGATATAAAGTACGCTAATCATTAACACACAATTGCATTTGTGATTTCCCTCCATTAAAAAAAATACATCTTTGTGCTGCCAACCAACATCATAAGCGTCCCTAAACATCCTTTTGAAATCAAGTAAGACTAGCAGCATAAGGTTTTAAAGAGGAAAGATGGTGCGGACCTGAATGGGACTGTTTTGGGCTTTGGCTACATTTTGGTAAGCACTGATAAACTCGAACTCAATTCAAACTACAGATCTTTTCTGCATATGCCACAGAATCCTTTATATGTGCCTTATAAAATACAGAATTAGACAAAAAAACAAACAGTAACAAAAAATAAAAACAGAACAAGAAGATCTGAAAGAATCTCGGCCATGAGCCACCAACTAACTGCTATACAAGAAGCCTCCAATTCCAGGTTCTGTTGCAACTTACCAACCAAAGTGCTAAATCAGAGGAGATAACATCAAACTCTCTTGTCATTTCTAAAATTTGAATGTCTATATGTTCCTAATTTTACTCTACATGTTCTTTAATTAATTGCCATCTTCTATTTTGTAGGAATCAAAAGAGACATCCATCATCATCATCACAGCATAACACATTATAATACTTATCTAGCACAAAATACTGTCACCAATCTTAGAATGACCCTTTCTGGGCTGGTTACTATACTAAGCATATACAATAACTGCACTAAGAATATACAATAAGGCCCAAGATTTTGTAGCCAGACAGTAAGACTGCTGGGATTTGAACACAGGATTCAATTCAATACCCTTTGAAATACTTGTTATCTACAGCCAAGCCAAGGCAATCTTCAGGTGAGAGAGTTGGCATCTGAGAACTATTGCAGAGTCACACAAGCAGAAACTCCACACGCACTCATCCTACCTTTAGATACAAGGTCCTTTCAAAAAGCTGGAGGAAAAATAAAAAGTGTATCTCTCACAAACTTTTCACAGCCTTTTGTACAGTTTCCAAAAAAAGTTGTAGCAACTTTCCATTTTCATTCCACTTTCTGACAACTTTATGAAATACACCCAGGTACCCCGCCACTCTGCCTCCCACTTGGTGAGTCACCACACCTCACAGATTATACTCACATGTAACAACCACACAAAAGCATCCAGGCCCATCTGGTGGATCTATTTGCACTTTACATGCAGGCTGGGGAGGGAGAGAGACATTCTCTTTTCACTCCTGCCAGATCCCTGATGTTTTTAAGCTTACTACAGTGCTATAACACCACAAACATGTATATGTTAATTTAAAAAAAGCACGAACTCTGTAACAGTCATCAAAAGATGAAAGATCACACAAGAGGCTGAAGCAGAACTGTTGAGGAATCTGTAATATTTATTAAAGAGCAAACAGATGTTTGCAAACCTCATGGCTGCAAGGGCACAAATTACATGGTTGGCAATGATGTTCCAACTAGGTTTTCATGGTGCTTTCTCAATCCCTTGAGAAAAATAACTGGAAAGGAATAGAGTGTCCGTTGCAATTACAATTACAACACCAAATTTCAGCTTTAATTAGGATGACTGTGCTTGGCTATTTGGATATATACATGTTGAATTCCAACTCCATGTAGAGCCTGCTGCATGAACGGGAATCTTCAAGGCAGAGCGGCTTGGGCAACTCCAAGAGCATCCCAGAACACCATCAAATATGGAGGACAGAGTGACCGTTGAAGTGAATAAGAACATTTCTTCCATTTGTCTGAGTTAATACACCACTTGGCCCTCAAGGTATTCAACACAGCATTCCATCTTTTAAATACCAAGGGAAACACATCCAGTAAAGACCATGGAACAAAACAGAACTATAAAACACACGCTCCATCTCTGAAACAGTGTTCAGAAGTTGATTTATTTCCTTTTGAAATAGTGGAAGCAATTTTGACAAATTTGTCCAAAAAACACTGCCCATATCTTACTACAAAGGCTATCTTTTAACAACAGTAAAAATCAGAACTTCATTTGTAAGAACTGAAGTTAAACAGTTATTCATTTCAACCCATCATTTTCCACCTTTCAGTGTTTTATAGAAATACCTAAAATGGTGACTACTAATCATGAACTAGTTATCACAATTAGATAAACATGACTTTTACAATATAAATTTGGCTAGTTTTTTTAAAAGCTGATATAGGATATGTACTTAATGACTACTAAAAGAACTAGCAAGAGGAAAATCAGAACTTGTTCAAGAGAAAGTCTGATAGACCCAGCACAGTAAACTAGTGGCTAAAGTCATTGCCTTGCATGTTCCACGATCCCATGTGGGTGTTCGTTCATTTCCCAGCTGCTCCACTTAAAATCCCTGTTCATAGCCTGGGAAAGCAGTCAAGGACAGCCAAAACCCTTGGGAATCTGCACCCACATGGAAGACCCAGAAGAAGCTCCTGGTTCCTGGCTCCTGATCGACTCAGCTACAGCTGTTGGAGCCACTTGGGGAGTGAAGCAGCAGGCAGGCATAAGATCTTCCTCTCTGTCTCTCCTTTTCTCTGTAAATCTGACTTTCCTATAAAAATTAATCAATCTGCTTTGCTTTGCTCTGCACTGCTTGATTTGGTTAATATAGCAGCTGTGCATGAACCTATATAGATTTATTCTAAACACAAGTTGTCAGCTGGTGTAAAATGTCCCTGATACGTGGCTCTTGGTCAGAACTGAGAAATGGCAGTTTAGGGTCAGACTCCCATTTCTCTTCCATGCCCCTGGGTATCAGGTTCCACTCTTAATCCAACATCAACTTTGAAAGTTGGAAACACTTCACCTGAGCATGATATTTTGGTGTCTAATTGAATATGACATGTCAGAAATCATACATATCAAACATTTGTGCCAAGATTTCATTTCCTTTAACCTCTCTTGCTGTTGGACTTGCTTAAAATATGTAGGACCCTTAGAGAAAAGTTCAGATATGTGCGTCTTAGTTTCCAGCAGGTGCTTTTCTGCACTGCCACATCTGGTTTTCCTTCAATAACAGAGCTTGCTGATCTGCCATAACCTGCTCTTTGTCTTGGCTTGGTACATCTCAGAAGTAGCAACCAGGGGAGGGCCCTCTGGTAATCCTACTTTGAAAATCACAGCCATAAAATCATAGGAAAATGCATATTGGCCACTCACTCATTTGCACCCCAAATTTATAAGCCTGAAACCTCTGTAAAAAGAGGGAATATAGCAAATACACTCATATATGTCTCTGTCATTAGTTCTCCAGATCTGAAAATGGGTGGCCTTTATGAACTGGCTCATTGCCGTTTAAAAACCCACATTCTCCTCATTCAATCATTAAACATTTGCTTAATTCGTCCCTACTCTGAGTAACCTTTTTAAAAAAAATCTTCAATCTGCCATCTATGAAACACATCCCACCAACAAAGATCAGCAGAAATTATATCTCATAAATTTGATGTTACTGCATTTATTTTCATTTCTTCAAAAAAAATTTTCCTCATTAAATTCTTCACTAACTCATAGATCATACTGTAGCATCATTTTCTTCAAGAATGTTCTTGATTTTCATTTCTTCAAAGATGCATTAGTCATTCAGTTGCATGTTATCTAACTTCATGGCATTGTAAATTTCCGTTTTACTTTCTGTTGTTTTTATTTTGAGACTTTTAAGGGAATGTATAGTGACTGTGTAATGGAGAATTATCACATCCAGATGGGTAGATACGTGCTTACTTCAACAGCACATATACTAAAATTGGAACAATGCAGAGAAGATTAGCATGGCTCCTGCGCAAGGATGACCAGATGTGAAGATACAATGTAATGTGCATTTCCACTTGCAGATCAAAGGCAGACTCCCAATGAAACTGTTTACTATATCTTGACAATAGGATGCTGGACTCTTTGCCATTTTGACTGTTTATGAAGATCTATACTATTGTAATAACTTAGGAGGAATCAGTGGTAGGGGGGAAGGACTTGGAGAGGGGGTAAGGGAAATCCAGAGTCTTTGGAACTATATCATAAAATAATTTTTTAAAGGGGGAAATATTCTTCAAACACAGCAGAGATCCCATCAGTGAATGGTGCAAGCTAGTCATCGCTTAGGCTTGCTACTCAATCTGAAGTAATCTCTTCCACTCAAGAGGAGATAATGATGATAGCTCAAAGTAAGGGAGGGGAGCAAGTCAGGCAGTCAGCACCATGATGTACCAGCTCTGGGCCAAGAGGTGCACGTGTTAAGTTACTGAACTCTTCAACCTGGGAGGCACTGGATATAGTTTCCCCTTCTTATGACAAGAGAAAACGCATCTTTAGTAAGTTCCACAACTGTTGGGGATCACTCCGCAAGGTGCACTGTGGCTTCTGCGCTCAGCTGATGCAGCACAGGAAACAACGTCACAAGGCTAATCCTGGAGTTGGACCGAAGATCCGAGGAATTGTAAACTCAAGGCATATTGTTGCTTTTTCTTAACAACACCAAGAGGTTATAAATTTCTCTGGACATATACTTGTCTTTTGTTGCTGTAGTACAGGTTTTCCCAAGGCTTGGGGTTTAATTCCTCTAAGGAAGGAGCATTTAAAACTCACGTGTTCCCCTTGCCAAGAAGCATCTCATAGCAATGAAATCTGTTCATCCTCTCTAAATTCTGCTCAAGGACGAACTGAAGAAAATTTTTCAGTAATCTTCCAAATTTTTCGATGTTACAAAGTCAAAGTCTAATTAATCTCTTGTGATGTTCTAGAAAATATAAATCAAGATAATCCTCTAGTCTTGATAACATATTTGTTCTTGAGTCAACTGCTTCTTCCTTTATATTCAAAGATATCATTAGCATTCAGATAAAAGACTGAAAAAAGTCACTATTTTTATGCATAGTGTCTCCAGATGTAGTTCATGATATAATTCCTTTCCCTTACATTGTACATGTTGTTTTATTGAGATTTTTAAAAAAAGATTTATTTTTATTGGAAAGTCACATATACAGGGAGAAAGAGAGAAAAAGAGGAAGATCTTCCATCTGTGATTCACTCCCCAAGTGACTGTAACGACCAGAGCTGTGCTGATTCGAAACCAGGAGTCAGGAGTTTCTTCTGGGTCTCCCACATGGGTGCAGGGTCCCAAGGCTTTTGGCTGTCCTCTACTATGTTCCCAGGCCACAAAGGGAGCTGGATGGGAGTCAGGTCCGCCAGGATTAGAATCAACACACAGATGGGATCCCAGAGCATACAAAATGAGGACTTTCAGCCACTAGGCTACCACACTGGGCCCATGCTTTATTGTGATTTAATGCAAAGGAATTAATATACTTCCTTCCATATGTCTTTGCTTGTTTTTAGCTATTCTTCTTCTAATTTTAACTAAGAAGACTTTACAACCCATTGGCTATTTTGTGTTTTAAACTGTGACTCTTAATTCAGCTAGAGTACTGTTATTCTCAAATTCCAATAGCAGGTAAAAAGCTTTAAATTTGACCAAATAATAGAAGCATAACTGCAATAGAAAACAAAACCTGAAATGAACATACAGAGTCCTCCCTTTTCTTCTGGTTGTACTGGATTGCACCACGATCGTAGTTAGTGCTGAAGTTTTTCCAGCAACAGTTCAACAAACGCACGCATAGGTCCATCTGTGATGTCAATCGACTACAGATGCTGCACCTGGAAGTGAGGTCTTGAGGGGGAAGCCATTTATTATAGCAATAAATTATATCAGTGACCCATGCAGACTCCCTTATCCCTGTAAAAAAATCTATCTTGGAAATGTTAAAGTCTATGATTCGCTTGAAAAACAAAAGATGTAAAATTCATCGAAGTAAAATCTCATGAAAGCAACTGAAAAGACAATCTCTGCAGGCGTTTAGTCTTTAATTTCCTTACATTAATTAATGCTTATAAGTATTAACATGTAAGGTAGCATTGTGTTAAAATTGCCCTGGGAGACCTCATGCTTCTCATCCAGGCCCTTCTATGTCCAGGGACCAGTATGCAGCAGGAAAAAAAGGAATGTAACTTTCTGTTTCTTTGAGTTTCTTACTATTTTTGTCTATCACAAATGCTAATGTAAACTCCTGCATCTCATATCCTGTAAGTGGAGGAGGGAAGGTTATCGAACGCATCCGTGCTCTTGAGTTCAGCTGTCAACCCCGAGGGCTTCTTGCTTAATTAGATCTCTTCCATGGACTCCATTCAACAAAGTTTTTGATCCTATCAATACGGTTGACCTTTTTTTTTTTAGGCAGAAAATAACACTATTAACAGACAAAGGCAAGGACACTAAGATTCAGAAATCTTCCAGATTCACCTTAATTTCTCTCCCTCAGCAATCCACTCTTCTTAACTGGCTGCAAGAGGCTCGGGCTCCCCTTGTCCAACACCCTTTCCATCTTCCTGCACGAGCACAGAATTGGTATCGGCAGCCAGCTGAGGTGAGATGGGCTAAGGCACTGTGGCAAATGAGGCGGGACCCTGGTGCTGCAACTCTCTCGGGGAGGGGGGAGCGGAGGAGAGGACCTGCTGGAGCATCTGAATGACTCATCCTCAGCATCTATCACAGCACAACACTCTTAAGAGTGCTGTTCCTAAACCCAAGCCAGATAAACTCTACAAAGTTAGAAAAGTTCTTTCCTTGATGATGTTTTTATCAGTTGAATGATTGCACCTACATGGGAAATACCTATATAAAGCACCTTAAAGTAAGAACCCAATCACACATAATTACAGAAAGGATCTCAATTTACAAGAACATGTTCCCATAAGAAGTGAAATAACATGTATGCTAAAAAAAAAAACACAAAATGAAAATTATTGTCTTCATGTTAAAAGTTAATCTGGAAATGACATTAGTACTAGTTAATGTTAGAAACCTTTTTTTTTTTTAAGTTTTTGGAGCGTACTTAAAATTAGCAATTCCAAAATGCCTTAGCCAGCTTCATCTATTTTCATCAGTTCATAGAATGAATGGAAGAATCCCAAAATATGTATGAGACTGTCTCTCAGTGACATGTCTTTAAAAACGACCTCAGCACATCTTCAGACGTAATATTTCACTGCCTTTTTTCTTCTAGTTACTGCACATCGGTTACCCAGTTTACTAAGTTGATTATTCCAGAACTTTTCCAAGACAAAAGTTAAGCTGATGAATATTTTCCAGGGTCACCATCCATTTCCCTTTTTGAAAGAAGGTTCTAAATATGCCCTTTTTCAGTCTTCAGGCACCTCATCAGTCCTCCACGGGTGCTCAAAAATGATATCTAGCGGTTCTGTGATGACTTCGGCCAATTCATTAAGTACTCTAGGATGGCGGCCATGCGGACCTGTGGATTTGAACATAGCTGGGTTATTGAAGGCCTCCTTTACCCATTCTTCCCCGAGACCTCCTGGCGTCCTGCTCCTACGTCAGCCACACTTGTCCCTTCCTGACCACCATGTGGACTTAGGCAACAAACAGCTTTCAACGTCTTTGCTTTCGACATATCAAGTTTCTCTTCCAAATTAATCAATGAAGAATGCATTCTATTCTTCTCAAATCTATGCTTCATCTTAAAAGGTAGGTTTTTTTTTTTCTTTTGTTTTCCTTGTAAGAAAAAAGACATCTTTTTTCAAAACTCCATGGGAGTATATCTTGTAATAGTCTACATGCCTAAATCACATTGCTCAGTACTACACAACCTGAATAACAGAGCATCAGTCAACGCAATGACACATGGGAAGGGCCGCGTACCTCATGCTCAAAGGGTGCAGAGCGATTCAACTTGTATCTGCAAGTGCTAACTCCAAATGCATCTTCCAAAATAAAAAAAGATTCACAATCACCTTTAATCATTATCATTTGTATGCATCAACAGTTACTTTTTCACACAGACATTTAAATAGCATCCTCGTCTTGTGCAGGAGAGAGAGAAATAAGGATTTTGAAAAAGCAGTAACCTAGAAGAACTCATTTGTTGTGTGGTCATCAGGATCAGGGCTCTTGGGCTTATCTTGGGCTAATTATCCGTAAGCTCTGATAGGTGTTGACAGTTTTAACCCCTTCACTGTCACGGTGATGCCTCTGCGACTGAAAGACAGCAACCGATGATACCCATCTGTCCCGGCTTTGCGGTGTGCTGAGAGCCCCTGACAGATGCAGCAAGCAGAAAGGCGAGGAAGCCCAGGAGAGCTCCAAAGAAGAAGGAACTCGCTCTTCCCAGAACTCATGCTGCTTGGGCACGACTATCAGACTTTTACGGGGAAAAGCTGGAATCAGTTTAGGAAGCAAAATCAATTCCTGTTTGGTTTTCTAGTCTTTTTCTCATGAACCTTAGGCCCAGATCTCTTCTTTGAAACTTTGTAAAAGAAAGAAAAAAAACCCAAACTTTATATTGCAGAAAACATTAAGATTCATTTGGAAAACAAGGCTACACATTCCTCCAAGGTAAAAACGGTTGGCTTTGGTACATGCCATTTTCAGCCCTCCTCCAAGGGCCACCTGCTGATGGCAATGTTAAGCTAATATGTCATTATTAACCAGTTAGGGCGATAGCACTGAGCAGTCTTTCCCATCTAAATTGACAGAAAGTAACAGTATTCATGTGTGGGAAGTTTTCCTCCGCAGAGAAGTAAGCTACTTTCTGGCCTCTCTTGTTAAAATTGCTGTTACAATGCTCTCATTAATAACTGCTCTATTCAACTAACCATCCCCCATAAGCGCATAGCCAAACAAATGACACTACAAAAATCACCTCCTTTTATGTATGAACTATGAAAAAGTAATGCCCAATGGAGCTTGACAAACCAATTTGATTTTGGTTGGTTGATTGGGGGAGTGGGTGGCTTGAGAGGAAGGTCTCTGTAAGTCATCTGCAAACAAAGAAGACAAAACTGAGGTTTGAATATTCTCAAAGTATATTTATTATAGAATCCAAGATGGTTAGCTATTTGCATGAGGAACAGTCTTGCATTCCAGCATCAGGATCAATAGGACATAGGGAATGAAGGCAAGAAGGCGAGAAGAACCACAGGGGGAGGCAGGTGCGCCCCCCCAGCATTTTCACTATGATGAATCATCTCTACCTTGTCCTGTGCTACACAGAGCTTTGCCTGAAGCCAGGAAGAATCCCCGATTTGCTGGCAAAGGTCACTGTGTTCTAGGAAGACATAAATAAAGAAGATGCCTTTGGGCAGGTCATCATCCAGAGAGCAGAGGCCACACATGACACTCAGCTGAAGTCAGTTCACAGAGCTAACAGCTAGCTGGCAGCCCCTGAAACCTCTCCCGTCTTTAGTTCAACAAAAACAAATCCCATTCATTCAACAAACCCAGCCTTGCAGTTTGCTATTTTCATTCTTGAAGGGAGAGCGGGTCAGGATGTAGATGGGTCAGGAGTTTCAGTACGTGATCACAGTACAGACCACGTCGCTTGGAGAGCACTGGCAGTGCTGGCTATGGACCTGGGGCCCACACTCCCATGTGCCCTGCTGCTGCCACACACTGTGACACCAAGAGCCATGCCCTGCTAGCACCCACTCTTGAAAAGCAACAGAAGAGAACAGAGTTTTAAGTTCTGACAAGCTGGAAGGGAATTACTGCTGAAAACAACTCACACAAACATGCATTTCAGGAAGTAGCTCCTCCCACAAGTTTTCCATGTTTCATTTTCCCCTAAACTGTCTGGCATCCTCCTAACCATGGAAACAAGCCTCCCCTGCACCAGGCAAAACGAGAGCTTGCCCACATGTCTGCCGTCACGTTCGCCAATTCCAGCACTGGACTGACTTAGAAACCAAGAAAGCAGTGACCTCACATCTGGCCCTTTCCAAAAACATTGCGGAAGCCAGCCTCAGTTCTTAATATTCCTGAATCATGATTTGTATTTAAAAATAAAAAAGGAAAGAAAAGAATGCATGCCAAGAGTTTGTTCTGTACTGTGTTGATCTCTATGTTCCTAGGAAAACATTCCCACGTGGGTTAGACTACTGTGGTTGGCATTTCCGCCCACCTAGTGGGGTGAGCACTGCCAATCAGAATCCTCACACCAAGCAGAATTCTCGGGCTGAACTGTGACTTTCTCAGTTTCTTTTGTTTTTGGCTTTTATAGCGGTGAGGGATTTGGCATTCCCAGATACTTGGCAGGGCTCCTACACTAGAATGCCATCAACACTAGAGTTCAAATCTGAGAAAGTGGGAGGAGGGACAGAAAAAGTTATTCAGTGAACAAAGAACACTGCTGTCCTCTAGTTTAAAACTGAAGATTTATGAGATTATTATTATTTGTGTTGCTCAGTTGATTAATTTATTTCAAACCTGTTACTCTTTTTAGCTTGTGAGTTGCCCCCTAATCAAAGACAATCAGAGCTATATATAGACTAAAACATAATTTTTTTTTCATTTTTTATGTGAAAGGCAGATTTATAGAGGAGAGAAATATACTCTGCCCACTGGCTCACTCCCCAAGCAGCCACAACAGCCAAAGCTGAGCCAATCCAAAGCCAGAAAACAGGAACGCCCTCCGGATCCCCCACACAGGCACAGGCTTCCAAGATCTTGGGCTGTCCTCTACTGCTCTCCCGGGCCACAAACAGGGAGCTGGAAGGAAAGTGGAGCAGCTGGGACATGAACCAATGCCCATATGGGATCCCAGCAGTTGCAATCTGAGGATCCAGCCATTAGGCCACTGGCCCAGACCAGAAATGTTATTTCTCTATTGTGATTGTATTCTAAAGTGCATATAGAACCAATGAATACAAATTCTGCACATTTGGGTGCTCAAATAAAAAAAATACAACTTGTAACCATATGTGAATATTCTGAAGTTTTCATACCATTTCAAAGACAACTGTCTCACAGTACAAAGAAACAGGATAATGGTGGTGGTACAAATGTTGCTACAAATGTTAACCTCTCTCTTCCTGAAAGACAGAATCGCAAAGCAGTATCTTTGAGTGGTTGGTCACAAGACACAAGGTTTTCTTTCATCTCAAGAGATTCTCAAGCCAAGGTTGTCAACATGAATCCCTGCAACAGTGGCTTTGATTATGGGTGGAAAAAACAAGAAAAGTAGAGATTGTCCAGAAACAGGCTAGTTCAGTACACACTCACTTATACCATGAACTTCTCTAAGGACCAAAGCCACATGTCACTCGATCTCCACAGGCACAGTATTTAACATCAGCCTTTACCATTATGCATTATAATTTTTACAAATAATTTCTCATTACACTACGTTTTCCTGGGAACTTACTTTTTTAACTATTTATTTGAAAGTCAGAGTTACAGAGAGCTGGAGAAGGAAAGATCATCCATAGCCTGGTTACTACCCTAATGACTGCAAAGGCCAGTGCTGGGCCAGGCTTCTGAAGCCAGAAGCCAGAAGCCAGAAGCCAGGCGCTTCATCTGGGTCTCACACCAGGGTGGCAGGGCCCCAGGCATTTGGAACATCTTCTGGTGCTTTCCCAAACACTTTTGGCAGGGAACTGGATCAGAAGTGAGTCAGCCTGGACTTGAACTGGTACCCATGTGGGAAGATTGGCTGCTATAGCAAAGCTATCCAGGAACCCCTCTTAAACTTCAGTACAAGGCTGGCACCCAGTCCCCAGCAGGCAATGGGATGCAACTTGATACCATAAACATCACTGGCACTTCAATATGGCCTTGTCAGCAGCCAATGCCCTGAGCAGCTCAAAAGTCTTTACTTCTCTCTGCTTGGAGACCTATGGCTCCTAAAGCACCTGGGATTTCTTCAAAGTTGATTTACAAGTTTCCAGTTTCATTCCAGGGAGAGATACAATCACCAATCACCCTGCACAGGCCCAAACCCTACAGCAAGAGCTTTCCTGCACAGACAAGCCAGGCGGTATCTGAAAGTCGCCTTCTGCTTAATTTGAACATAGGGAGCTTCATTCCCAGAGGAGCAGTGGTCTCAGTAGCACATAACGTATGTGAGAACATTCCAAGCCACACCTGCAGGAGCCCATCCTCACCTCAGCCTTGTTGTGCACACACACACACACACACACACACACACACACAAAGTCCCCTTCCAAGTACTCATTTTCTACCCAAACTGAGAGATACGTGGCTTTCCCTGGCTGTGGCATCATGGCTTTGGGAATGATTCCTCTGTATTTTCCTTAACTTTCTGCATATAAAAAGTGCTCCGTGTGACTGCAACTCCCAGCGGTGACTGCAACTTCCACTCACCAAGTAGTGTGTGTACTTTGAAAGGATGTGTCTCAGGGGGTGGGTTTCCTGGGATCCTACAATCTAGAAAAAGGCTTGGCTTACTTCAGAATGTACTACATGATGATCTACATGTATTTTCTTCTTTTGATTTTAGAAACAAATACCACCCAATTACATAAACCTTTGCGCTTCCCTATCCAGTCTTCATTTGTAGTGCTGAATCAGTGTTAGATCCTGAAACAGACTGGACTACAATGAACAGCTTCTCATTGGAGCCTCTGGGTGCAGATGGGTTCTACTCTGCATTCAAGGTCTATCTACAGGTTTTCAGCCAAGCAGACATATCCTGGAGAGGCTGGCTGACAATTTTCTACCCACTCATTATTCAGAAGTCTCAGAAACAAATCCAGAGGTTAAAAACAAAGGCATCTTTGTTTATGCTGTCCTCAGGGCATTAACTGATTTTATAATGTTGCCAGCTGAATAGCTATGTAAATTCCCAACTTTCTTAAAGGCACTTTGCTAAATTCATCACTGAATACTCTGTGTATGCTCCTTCCCATCCAAGCAGAACGGTTCACCGGGTTATGGTTTGCAAGGCTAGCAGGAGTTATAGGAGCTGCATCTCTCCCTCCATCACTACCACCAACACTTCCAGAAGCGAGGACCCCCTCCATGCCAATGCCTGGAATCACAGTGTTAGGAATTCAACTGCTGGGAATTCTGTCTGATACTCTGTTATTTTATAACAACACACAGCTGGTCATAGGAATCCAGGGCTGTGTCACCACTCTTTCAAAACACTAGAGATAACGCAATCAAAGGGTTGTCAGGGGCAGTCTTTGGAGCAGTGAGTTTAAGAATAAAAGGAAGCTTGGGAATATTTGCAGATTGAGTCTGAGGATTCCAAGGAGACTAATAAACAAAGGTGAAAACCAAAGGGTTCATCAGGGACCAGAAGTGTGGCTGGGGTCAAGAGCAGACATCCGGGTAAAGACACATGCTAGAGTGGAGAGGAGGAATTCACCCTGGAAAGAGGGAAAAAGAAGCAGATGGGCAAAGATGTCACCAGCAGGGGCAACACTCGCCCTTCTCACTGATGATGGAGCCCAAGCCAGCTGCTCAGGAGGCCATGTACTGCGCCAGGACAGCACTCTAAGGAACAAGAGGAGATCTTAAATAGCCACCAGGAGAACTGCAATGGGAAACGAGGCTGTGAGATGCAAGCGGGCTGGCTTACACTGAACCACATGCACAGAGAGTAGTGCGGGCTTTGGGAATTTGTATCAGTATTATGCTTTAAGGTCTCCAAATACCACCAAAACTACGATCAAATCCCAGGCTTACACATCTACCACCAAAAGCCCAGGACAGAAATAGCTACAGTGCATGGAACATCAGTGTTTTCTGCTCTTGAAAACTTCCAGGGTGACTTCATTTGACCCACTTCTACTGGTGTCAGTCTCCACCAACCCTGCTGAGCTGTGTCCTGGGGATTCTCATGTAGTCATTCATTCATCCGTCCATTCATTCTCTCTACCCTTGAATAGCTCACAGTGAAGTTACCCATCATGACAGACTAATGGTCACTGAAATCACCATTCACAAGAATCTCCTACATTAGGTTTGGATTAGCACCAACAGCCAGAAGCAGCCAAAGGAAGACAGAACACAATGCCAAGCCAAGGAAGACCGGCAGCCACCGGAAGTGGCAACAGCAACACAGGGTTCTACCCTGGAGCCTTGGAGAGGGAAGGTGGCCCAGTGGACACCTCGGCTTAGATCCCGGGGGCCTCCAGAGCTGCAAGGAGAGCACACATTCCTGCTGCTGGAAGACACTCCACTTGTGACGTTTTGTTACAGCAACCACAGAAATGAACACAGAGCTCTTTCACAGAAAGTTCCTCCAATGCCATTAGGAATATTTCAGCTGTTTCACTGCTTTTGACAGGACATGCAAATGTGACTTTATGCAAAAGATACTTTATTTTCACTCATATCAAATGTACATAATGCTTCATTAGACATATTTAATTTCATTCATAATCTATAATGAAAAATATGACTTCAGTCAGTGATGCAAACTGGTTAAATCATGTAAGAAAAATGATTGATGCAAACATATTAAACACTACCCAGTACCATGTTTATACGTGGGCCCCATGTATGCGACAATACAAAACTAAGATTGAAATCTTTGTTGCAGCACCCAACATTGCCAATAAGCAGCCTATAGAAACACCATTTTTCTATTGCGTAAAACGTCCCCTGGGGATGGGCTTAGCAGGTACAACATTAGTTAGGATCCTGTGTCACACACTGAAGAACCTGTGTTTAACTCAGCTCTGGCCTCACCTCAGCCTCCTGCTGACCCGTACCCTTGGGACAGCAGGCGAGGTGCCACGGAGTGCACTGCTCCATCGACCTGGACTGAGTTCCCTCTTCCAGCTTTGGCCCCAACCCAGAGCCCTTGTCGGCCTTTGGAGAGCAGACAAGCACATGGGGGCCTTCTCTTAACATGTATCTCTCTCTGCCTAACAGTGAAAAATAATCTGCCCCCTCCCAAAAAAAATCCTGGTTTGTTACTTTACTTGAATATTTATGACTTGCTTTCAGTTGTGAGACCAGAAAAGAAAGTTGCAGCGGCTATTTCCAAGCATTTCTCCTCAAATAACGTGCTATAGCTGTGAGTATAAAAATTGAATATAAATGCAACTATTTTTCTATTTTGATGTCAATTTTTAAAGCATGAGAGTTTGATCTGTAATGCAAATAATCTGAGTTCTATTCGGTTTTCATTTTAAAGAGGAAGTATTCAAATTATTGTCATTGATGTACTGAAAGATACGTAATGAAATATTCACTGTTCCCAATCTGAGAAACCTCAGGAATGTCCCCCAGCTGGGAGACACAGCAGCCTCTGGACCAACCATTCGCAAATATGCTGCTTCTGGGAGATACTCTCTGTCTTAGGAAAACCGAGGATTCCAAAAACACTTCGCTTACACGGGTTGTAATATGAAATTTACTGTATCTGAAATTATAATTTATAAATATTTAAGCTATTTTTTAAGATAGTAGTAAGTACTTTCCATGCCAACATAACAGCTTATGAAAAAATACATCTTCCTTTCAAAATTAAGAAGAATAAAATTGCCTTACATTCTTTCCCCTATCTCCTCAGGTCTGGCCTGATGGGTGACTGGATGTTTTACATTCAGTCTGTGGCGACATGCTTTCTTAGTCAGTGCATAGAAGCACATGCAGCTCACAGAGCCGCTGCAGAGGACACAGCAGTACCTGAATAGTCTGGAGACAGACAACTGGGGATTCTCGTGTTGCTATCTGGCCAAAACAAGAGGAAGTTTCAAACCTCAGGAGACTTGTGAATCTGAAATGGCATTAATGAATATTTTGACCTATTTTTCCATTAAAATCACTGATCCAGCCTCTACTTTTATTGATTATTTTCTCACATGATTTTATTTTCATTTCATGCATTAGGCTTCTCCGTTAGACAAATCTCCCAAATACAGATGCGTATGTAATTAGACAATTTTGTAAAGCATTACATTTGTTAAATCACCCATAATTTTTTTTACAAATAGTAAAAAAAAAAAAAATCAATCCACTGTGGCAGACATAAGTTCACTGTAATTCTAATTTTTCCTTGCATAGTCAGATTCTACCACTAACAACAACTTGCTCTCTTGGAATGTTAGATTCATTGTGTTTATTTTCCAGAAACTTGCAAAATACTTATCTGGCTATTCTTTCAAGTGAAACTGGAGTCTCATTAAAAAAAAAAAAGTGGCTAGTACAGCTAGCAATTCAAACAATAGTGTAAGCAACTGGCAGCAAACTTCCCACACACTTTCACTTACACCGGAAGTGCCTTGGGAGTAGTTTTTCACTCAGCCATAGAAATTTTTTAAAGAATTTACACAATGGGCAATACTTAACATACTTATCAATTTTTACTTCTTCATCAGGCTTGTTTCAGCAAAAATGGCTTTCCCCCACTTCCTGTTGGTACAAATGAAGACATCAACTTAGCCCACAATCACTCTGTTCTACCAGTGTGAACACCACAGAATGGAAAGGCAAGTAAGGGCTCAGTACTGTAAACTCAGCCCCAGCTCACAGAGCCCTTGAAGAAGTCATGGGGCTCCCACGGGGTTTGTGGGTCACACTTTTAAGAAGCATTGTTTTATTTCACTTTTAGAGGCAAGAGACATGGTAGATGTCACAAAATCAGCATCCCTGGGTCTCACACCAACTCATCAGTCGGGAACATAACTCTGCCCTTTTGTATAATATATCCTTCCTGACGATCACTCCAGATTGTTCCTCCTGGCCTCCTATCTGTTTCCATCTCAAGGAATTAGAAACTCTGCAATCCTCTAGTCAGGGGGATAAGGCAAGTGTCCTCTCTCAATCCAGAGAGAGGTTTGCTAAAATGGCCAGTTTGCTGCAGCTCCCACTGGTTTATGTGAGGGCCGAGTATGTGCTGGGCAGAACCAGGCTGGAGTGCAACACCCATTGGTTCCAGTGGAAGTCAGGAGTGAAAACAGAACCAAACCAGCAATTGCAACCACCAGCTGATCGGCACGATGGACTGTGCCGGGCCCTGTACTTGCTAGCACATACAAGAATCTGGTTTGAGCACACCTCAGACAAAGTTTCTTTGGAGATCTCCCCAATCAAAATGCTGGACTCAGAACCCTAACCAAGAAAAGAGAGGAGACAGAACAGGTCAACCAACCATCTCAGCTATATCTTGGCAAGGAGACTCTATGATGGACTATGTCAATCAGTGGATTCTTCAAGGACCTCATAGTGCTTGGAGTGGCAAGATTGGCAGCGATTCATAACTGTTGCAATATCAAAACCACTTGAGCAAGAACCTCAGAGCATGCCCTACATCTGGGACCTGGGGAGGGTGGAAAATTGGGTGGGCCTTCTCCCTTAATCCCCCCCTTTAAACATGAAGGAAACAATAAGGAAAAAATAATAGTCTTACCCACTTTCCTGTAGCCCTTGAACCTTTTTACCCTAATCAGCTATGTAGAGATTGTCAAAATAATATATATATATATAAATGTAAATATATATATAAATATATATAAATATATATATATAATGGCCAGTTTGGTAGGGAAGGCATGCTTCTCTGGGCACAGGGCAGAATGGGGCTACATTTGCCACTCTTGGCAATCCCAACATTGTGAGCACAGCCATCAACCTGCAGGAAAAAAGAGCCTCCCCCTCGCAGCATCCACTGTGTGCTCCCCCAACACTGAAGCATGACTTCCGCTGGACCCTGACCTCATCTGACAAATTGGAATGGGCAGAGAAGCAAGACAAGTGTCATAATCCTCTTTAGCAATTCCTTACGAGGCATATTTGCATGTTCAGCAGCAGCCAGAGTGAAGGAATATCCAGGGGATCCACACCATTTTCCATTCTTCCACATTGGTTTTGATTTTGGCAAGGATACTCAGGGACGCATTCAAATGTCCAACAAAACGCACACTCCAACGGAGCAGCAGCTCACTGCATGAAGAGAACAGCACACACAAGGTCATCTGCATAAGATGCTGACTGCCCAGCTAAACCTCAAGGAAATGTGAATGGGTTAACGAAGCAGCAAAAGCCATGTAAACGGGACTGAGGCTGTTTATGTCTCGTAAGCCTTGACCAGACACCCTTGCCATTGTGAAACACATTTACTAGGAGAAGATGTGAAAGCAAAACGCAGATCCAAGGGCCTCGCAGTTAGAGTTCAAAGTAGCCTTGTGTCATTGCATCCAAGTGAGTACAAAGGTACTTATATATTTGTGTGTCAAAGAGAGAGGAAAGAAATCTGGGGGCTAAGGGGAGTGAATGGAGAACACACAAGATTGCTTCAATTTCCAGGTAATCCTCGGCCATGCCATCATCCATCCAGTCGTGCCAGAATAGACAGGAACTCCCTGTGGAGAGCAGGGAGGGCAGTGCATGGACCTGTTGAGTCGCTCCAGCTCCAGCAGTTTAAGTACCACTTGGGATGTCTGAATCCTGTATCAGTGATCGGAGCCTAGCTCCACTTGTAAATCCAGCCTCCTTTTAATGTGCAACTAGAAAAGCAGCAGGTGATAACTCAAGAATCTGGGCTCCTGTCATCCATGGGGGAACTGGACTGAGTTCATGGTTCTTGGCTGCAGTGTGGCCCTACTCAGCCCAACCATGGCTAGTGCAGGTGCTGAAGAAGTGCAGCAGTTAGATGATGTCTGTCTGCTTTTGAGAAGAAGAGAATGTGAGA
This sequence comes from Ochotona curzoniae, assembly GCF_017591425.1. Taxonomy (NCBI): domain Eukaryota; kingdom Metazoa; phylum Chordata; class Mammalia; order Lagomorpha; family Ochotonidae; genus Ochotona; species Ochotona curzoniae. The sequence continues at coordinate 26,849,119 of NW_024467115.1, read as the reverse complement.
GAAAGTGAGAGAAAGAGACAGGAAGCAAGAATGATAAAAAGTGTTTATAACATTGAAAAGAAATATCAAAAAAACAGGAAAAAAGGCCTTGTCACTTTCTATATGGTTGGCCTTGGACAAGTTTAACTTCTACACTCTGACTCAGTTCTCCACCTGTGTAATGGGAGTAACAGTAACACCTGCGTCTCAGAGGGTTGTTGGGAAGAGTAAATGAGCTAAAACCTGCTTAGTATATGACATAGCATTGTATAAGCCTTCATAACTCTGGGTGTCTTCCCAGCACCCACTTTCACAGACATGGGCTTAGATAACTCAGTCACTGGGAGGGGTGTGATGTAAACCCAGCCCCAAAGATGTGTAGATTCTGGCACAACTTCAGCACAAAGCTGTAATGGATGTTCAGCCACGATATTAAGGTCGTCATCCACAAATGTTATTAGAATAAATCATGAATAATGTGTATGCTTTAAGCACTGTTTAGCCATTAACTTTACAAAATGCCATTTAGCCTTGTGAGGCATGCCCTATAGAATGTAACTACTCTATCAGCAGTTCTCGGGCTTGTTCGGACATAAAGACCTCTTTAATTGTTTTAAAAACATAAGTCTCGCCTACCCTCAAGCACACACATGTGTGCATGTTCAAACACAAAGTCACAAGTGCACAAAGACCACGACCTGACTTACATTTTTCTTACTTTCCTACTCCCCTATGCTTTAGAAGAAACACTGATTTAAAAGTGATCAAACATATAAATACATTTGAAACATTTTCATAAAATGTGATTCATGGAGAAATCCACTGATAACAACATGTAGTAAAAATGAAGTCCAGGTCTCCTGTACTAATTCTTTAAGGTTCTGTATTCTTCGGATTCAAAGCTACTTTCCCAGGAGAATGGAATCATCCGATGATGAAATTGGATTCTTAAATAAATTCAACTCTATTAAAATGAAACTTAGTTAACAGAGTTAAAAAAAAAAATCAAACCCCAGAATCCCAATTTCAATTCTTACATCTGGTGGTCTCTCCATGCTGGAAGACTTTGTAGCACCATTTCAACAAACTAAAGGCTTTGCACAAGGCAGAACAACAGCATTTCCTCTCTTCACCGTCTTCTAGAGCTCAGCCCTAACAACTGTCATATTTATTTCAGGAATCTGACCTACTGCAGCCAAGACATTAGACAGAGAACACAGATAAGCCCATGTAGTTTCTACAAGAAAAATAAATGTGAATTCAGAGATAAAGCAGAAATGACCCAAATTCCCTAAAACATAATACAGATCTATTGAAAAAAAAAATCCCCAGGCAAAATATGGAAGTCAGTGAACTGGATATTTTTCGGAGAATTTAAAATAGAACAACAAATATTTTAGAAACTCCCTTGTTCAGATAGGAGCTTCTTATGCATTGCACAGAGCACATGCCCAGGCAAACTCACTCTCTCTCTCTCTCTCTCTCTCTCTCTCCCTCTCTTAGTCTCTCACAAACACACACACACACACATGCACACACACACACACACACTCATGCACACACTACTGAAATCACACTTAGGTCTTCAACCATTTTCTTCCCGTGCCTCCCATTCCCTTTGAGATCAAATGTAAAATAACCTTTCATGTTAAGGCAGCTGATGCTTTTTTATTTTCAGCCATAATGTGTAAAAATCATGCTACTTAACACTACATTATATTCACAGATCATGCAAGTTAAATACAGACACCTTGCTGATTTCTTAATATGGATTCAGCTAAGATTAGTTATGCATCTGCCACCTTAACATTCAGATTGGGGGTGGAAAAAAAAAGCCTTAGTTAAAAATCACACTTGCCTTGTAAATGCTTAGAATTTTATGGTTCATTTAAGAACATTACAATCAAGAATTTAATTATGTCAAAAAAAGAATGGTTCTTCTTAACAGCCGAAATTGCATCCCCCTCGTTTTCTCGCCCCCACCCCACAAACTGGATCATTTTCCTTAACCTCTGTGGGCTGGTTTTCTGATCTATGAAATAAAGTGGCTTGGTTGGATGATACAATAGCTCCAGTTGCATCATGTGGAGGTTTTAGGATTTCCAAGGACTAGACTGAGGAATAGAGCAGAGGAGGTAGGGCCAAGAATCCCTGAGAATGTGGTCATTTCAATTCCTAAACATGGTAATATTTCCTGAGAGATCACACAACCATCCCGCAGGGTATTGTCACTAGCCTGGCAACTGTGGGCTAAAGGGCAGCCAGGTGTTAGCATCAACAGTCTCACCAAAGCCTCAACCGTGCTTTAACACTTAGACACTTGTTATAGCAACACACTATTCAGCAAATCACTTAATCTCAAAAACACATGGTTTTCTTCCAGTTTAAGATCTGTGTGTTCCGGCATCAGGATGGACTGAGAACTAAGGATGGAAGACTAATCTGTGTGTGGCATGGGGTTGGGGATGGAGGAGGACTTATTTTGGGATCAGAAAATCTAACAATAACCTCTTGTCTGAGTAGTAAAATGCTTAAGCTTTGCAAGAGACTATAAACATACAGTAAAATCCTCTTCAGTATGTGTTTTAATAATTCACTCTGGTGGTGGGTCATGTTCCACTTGGTTCAATTAAATGAAGGTGTAACTGATGATGAGTCACCTTCTACCAGCAAACAGAGTATAAGACAAAAACTCGTGTGCAGGTCATTTATTTGGGAATGTGATCCCAGGGAGGAGAGGGGAGGGGTAAGGAATGATGGAAGCAAAATCAACACAGAATGCATGATGGGGCTGGTCACTGAAGGCTTGGGGGGCGGAATGGGGGATGCTGCCCAATTATGCAAAAGCTTTCCAGGAGCCTTAGGAAATGTGTCTCAGACCCACTCATGGAGGAGAACAAGGAGACGAGTGTGTGTCCATTAGCTCTCATTACCCATCTGGCAAGGTTTCCCTTGGGGGTGGCAACTTGCCTGCACAGGTGAATGCTAGGCAGCTCCCACAGCAGCCTGTGACAGAGTCCATGAAGCTTAGACCAACAAGCTGTCACATTACACCTATGCGGTGCTTGTCAAAGCCTGTCCAAAACTGTCTGCTCAGCGATGGCCAATGCAACATCGAAAGTCAAGGTGAACTAAAGAAGTGTGCACAGGTATCAGACCACAGGTATCACTGAGAATGGGATGGGGATGCTGCAAGAACAAATCACCTCATCACTTCAATGACTCATACCACTCCTCTTACAAATCCACTGAGGCCAAGTTTTGGCTGCTGGCCACTTTCCTCCCCTAAGAAACAATGTTGACACAACAGTCTCTGTCAGGCCCTGCAGTGGCAGGGAAGGTTCCAGAGCACAGCAGTACAGCATGTCACACTGGGGACCAGCCCAGGAGAAACAATTTACTTTAAGGATGTCTGTGCACATCCTTTGTGTCACATCTTTACTTTGGGCACAGACCATCCAATCTTCAGAAATATTTAGTCCACCTACAAAGAAAGCAGATCATTCCCCACAGGTTTTTCTTTTTCTAGTACAACAAAACAAAAATTTCCTTAAAGATGTTGAGAAAGAAGTGACACCAATAAGTAACCTCTAAGGACATTAATGACATAACTGAGGACAAAACTTGGTTCTCCATATTTCCACTCCAGAGTAAAACTGATAGGAAACATGATGGTCATACTTCATTATTAAATTATGCAGAAATAAGTTTATAGCTAAATAACAAATGACGGCAGTTTCAAATTCTGACACATTCTGTACAGAGTTAAGAGACCAACTGGATAGCAAGAGGTGAGGTGCCCATCAGTAAGTGAGGATCTCTCTGAGGAGCTTTCATGTAAGAAAATTACTGAACCACTTATGAAAAATCACAACATGGCTTTAAACAATCATTAGCAGCATTATTCTCTAAGGGCCATCGTCACTCTATTAAGATCTCAATGGATTTATATCCACTCTGCCTCCTTTCTACTTCCCACTCGCCAGGAAATTCACCATTACTTTTAATTAGCCATTACTATACTTCGTCTTGTACTTAGTAAATGAAATGTTATAAGTCCTTAATTTTAAAATCAAGCAAGCTCTTTTAAACATTCATTACTACCTTAGGTTGTCTTTTTAAGAATTTCCCATCTATCAGGAAGTCTTTAAGAGACGATCCAATCTCTCTCCACCAATTCCAGGCATCGTTTTTCCTGCAATGCCACCTGATTCTTGTTGTATAAAGATTTCTTACCTTCCAAATCAGTATTCAAGAAAAAAACCAAGATCCCCCTACATAAAGACTTTCTTTCTAGTCTATCTTGGGTAGAAACATGAGTGGGAGGCAGGATTCTATAAATGACCCCAAAGAGCATTGTACTTGCAGAAACTTTTCTCTTTCAAGTGAGAGCAGAATTTGTGAATATATGATGAGATGTCACTCCCACAATTTGGTTACAGTGCATGATAAAGGCAGACTCCATCAGGCTGACCTTGTCTAATGGGTTGATCCTTTTCAAAGTTTAATGTCTCTAGCAGGAAAACAGGAAGTCAGAGAGATGCCATGCTAAAGACAGTCTCTACTCACCATCTCTGGTTTGAGGAAGAAGGGAGGCAGCTACAAAGGATGAGTTTGCCAGAAAGCGGCCCAGGGCTAACAACCAGCAAAAACAACTGGGATTTCACAGCATCAGCTGCAGGGATCTGGATCCTTCCAGCAACTTTGATGTGCCCAGTAAACTGTTCTTCCCCACAGTCACCAGTAAGAGCCCAGTCTGGTTTTTGGCATTGTAACACACTGAGCAGACACCATGTCAGGATGGGAGCTTACAACAAGTTTCAAGCTGCACAAGACTGAGCCAATACATAAGTGCTATTTTTGGCTACTGGGTGTGGTGATCTGTGATGCAACACAGGAAAACCAATACAACATTGGACCAGATCTCTCAATCGTAATGTTCTCTCCTGCATCTCCAACATGCACCATTAATTCTTACCAAAATAAGAAAATCCACTGAGGGACAGATTGAAAGGCAGAACCCAATATTGCACAAACTAAAGCAAAGCAGCAGGCCTGGCCAGTGGCAATGTGATACCTTGGGAAGGCCACCAGCCACTCCAAAGGATGTGAGAGGAACAGTGACCAGGAGAAAACCATGTACCAAGCTACTAATTATCTTTCCAAATCAAACATGGCGCAAAGTGAAGTGGGAGATGAGGAAATCATTTAAAATCCATCATATATTTGCATCCTCTAAATTCTTGTGATTACAAGCAAAGAGCTCAGCAGCATTTACACACTGTAGCCAATCAAACACCATGTATTAATCTCCTATCGTTCTAATTTCCTTCTTAAAGAAAAGTGCTCAGGCCCCTTAAACCAGCACATTTGTGGTCATCTGATGGGATTCTGGTCAATAAGATACATGCAGAAGGAAGTTATCCAGGTCCCATGCTTATTGCCTCTGAAGAGGTCTGGGATTCAGGGGACCTTCCACAGGACAAAGCAGGCATAGGTCCCTGAGCCCCTACATGGAAGCAAGCCCCCACAGGCCTACACTGGACTTTGCTGGAGCCAGAAATAGGTGTTTGTAATACCAGAGCTATAAAAAAGCCTCAGGGTGAGGAGAGGACAGACACTTCCTTAGGAAAACGTAGCCTGGCTCATTCTTACTAATACAAATATATTTTCTCATTTGATTTAGCAGTTTTATGGACAGAATCTCTTTCTCTCAGATTTTTTACTTACTATAATACCTAAATACTACATAGGAATCTGAATGTCAAATTCAATTTATGCTGTAAGAAACCCCTACTCTGATGAAACCTAACATTTATGCTGGGTGGTTTTTTGCTACTTGATATATGTATATGTCCAAACACACACACACAAATATATGGTGACACTTCAAAAATTTGGTGGAAAATGGAATAAAAAATTAAGTTTATTTTGGATTAAAACATCTAAAATCCATGGGCAGTTTTTTCATAGAATGCATTTTCCATATTTTCCATAAACTTATTGAAAGGCTCTTGGATATATGAATTTCATATTTTTGCACAATGAACAAATTTATTATTTGTTTTCCATGAATCATTGAGTCATTGTGTGGACCCATAAAAACACATGCAAGCACACATGTAATCGTGCAGACAATTACTAATTGTAATGGGCATCATGACGAATTTGCTCCTGCGATGTAGGCGTATGCTCACTCCTCTCCGTTTCCTTCTCCCAAAGCCCTTACCCCCAACCCAGAACAAGAGCCACAGAGCAGACCTTTCTCAGCCTAATTTAAGAAATGTCAGGATAGGAGCTGGTGCCACAGTATACTGGGCTAAGCTTCCTCCTGTGGAACTAGCATTGATCAAGGGTGCCATTCCAATCCGACTGCTCCATGTCTAATACAGTTCCTTGCTTACAGCTTGGGAAAGCAGGGGAGGATAGCTCAAGTTCTCAGGCCCCTGTATCCACATGGGAGACAAGGTCACAGCTTCTCAGGGGATCCTGACTTCAGATTGGCTCAGCTCCAGCTTTGCAGCCTTTGTGGAGTGAACCAGTGGATGGTAAACTCTCTCCTCGCCCCCATCTCTCTTTGTAGCACTGACTTTCAAGTGAAAATAAAATAATTTTTTTATGTCAGCATAAAGTAAATACAAATTATGGTGACAACTCCCACTTGTTTAGCCTGAGGACTCAGAGTAAGAAGTTAAAACTGTTTCCATGAACATTCAGAAAGGATGTTAACTATTTGTAAGCCAGGAAGCGGAAGTGGTTCCAATGGCTGGCTGCCAAAGCCAATCACCCATTTTCCCATTCACTTGAAATGAATTTCAGAAGAGCAAAGAAGAGACAAAAGGGCTACTATGCATTCTTTAATGTACAAGATTATAATTAACCTAACGTCTGTTTCAAATTTACTATTAACTATTAAGGAATAAATAATTTTACAGCCCTCTAATGTAGTTCATAAGCTGTAAATCACTGACCATAACTAATAAGCAGCTTAATAGCTAGAATACCTAAATAGAGCCACAGACCACAATTTCACTAAGTATAAATCATCATCATTTTTAATGCAAAGGCAACAGCAAATCTCTGTAATTACTGGGTGCATTTGAATCACTTTTATTATTACTGCACTGGCCCCAGTGTTGGATTTTTAAATCCAAAACATTAAACTGCATGGAATATAAGACTGGAATTATGATTCGCTACAAACACTAATTGAAATTCATAAATTTTATACTAGTATCCACAACTAATTTTTAGCCAAAGAATTTCAGCTATGCAGAATTAACTTGGAAAGCCTTTGCTTTCTCTAAAGCAAAAAGTGCATTTTACAATGAAACACATGGGGGGATCAATTCTGGAGCTAAATTTTGTGGATTTTTTTTTTATTGTACAGAATTTTATATGCCTAAAAGAAACAATAATATACAAAAAAAATCAAATAGAATATAGCACCTTTGAAAAAGATGCAAAATAGTGCATCCCTTTCCTCAATCTTGCTAAATCCACCCTCACTCATCACGGCTAACTACAACCCGGCCAAGGCAGCATTCATCACCTTACTGAGAATGTCGGGAATGTAAAATGAGGACGCTGTGGCAACACTTTATATATGTGCAAGAAAAAAGCACAGGGGAAGCCACCAGGTTATTCTGGTGGAGCAATGCTCTGTGTGAGTCCCATGGCTCATCTTTTCGTACCTGCCTCTTAGCAGCCTGCCACCCTCCCCTGTAGGTAACCACGGTCAAGCTCTTTCACCACACATGTGAATTCACATCAATGCTATCCTGGGCAGAACTTCTGGTTACGTGGGGAAATCTGAGTTAATGTCAGACAAATATCCTATCAACACTGGAATTTGTAAAAATGTATATAAATACACTATTCACTGTACATCACAACCAATCACCCAATGCCATTCATTTCATTAAAATCAAGTTGCCCATTGATTGATTCTCATGATCCTGCCTGTTGTCACCGTGGAAGCTACATCCCTCTAAAATCAATAATTGTCTTAGAAGCAAGCTGTGCCCCACACCCCTGGCGAGACTTTTCTAAATCCTAGGAGTTACTATTTTCTGTTCATAGTGTAACCTACCTTTCCCAGTACCTGCAAAAGAGAGGGCCTTGCTCTCTCCTAAATGCTTTCCCATGTGACATGGCTGTTCTTCCAGTATCCTGAAACTCCTCCACACTCCTGCCCGCTCAGATCTGGACCATCCTCATGTTGGAAACTCCCAGGAAACTCTATCCTGAATACCCTCAGACTCTCTAAGCTGTCCCTTTAGTTCCTTTAATGATCAACTGGCTGTCTCAAGTTTTGTTATAATGAACACATTCAAGATTTCACACGTTTATGTCTTATCATTTATAAGTTCATCAATAGAAACCATATCTTAATGCTAAAATAACAAAGAAAAACTGTGTATAACCAAATACATAATACTTCACATTTTTCATATTTTCAGAATAGGGATTCTTTCTTAAGGTATTTACACCTAGATACTATAAATTTTGTATTCACATTCAATTTGGCTCCCAGAAAAGCAAACATACAAAGACCAGTACAAAAACTGATAGTATGTTTAAGCTAAAATGGTCTTCTACATAAGTTCAAGTAAGTTGTAGAATTTGACCTCTCATGAAAACGTTCTATTGAGTTCTTTTGAACCATAATGTTCCCATTTTAAACTGTAAAAATATGTCTAGGTAGCAATGTGTGTGTAAACAAGTGCAAAAGCTACACATTTTGGCAAAAGGGAAACAAATTTTGCAGCTAGAAAGAACATGACTTCAAAACCTGAGTTGTCCTTCCGTGATCTTGCAGAAAGACTGGGGTTATAATGACACCAATCAACAGCTTTCCACCTGGGCTCCTCACAGCTCGCAGTCTGCCCAGGGGGAGCTGCCTCTCGTTCCTTGCCAACCACTCGATCAGGCAAGCTACTTTTAACTCTGCTTGGGGCTTTGCATTTCCCAGTTGGATTTTGCTTTGAAGAGAGTTCTACATGAAATAAAACTTGAAAAAGTCCAGTCCTCTCACATCTTACTTGCCATATCTCTATCAATACTCCCATTGGATACAACAGAAACTTGAGGCTGCACAGGGCTTCCCTCCATCCAGATGATGACTCAATCAGCTAGCAGCAGGGCAGGGCTCCAGAACTGACTTCCTGCTCATGGTCATTCTCTTCCATGCTAGGTACCACTGGCCATTTCCACACACGTGTGCTTGCTGGCCCTCCTCAAGGTTCAGCCCTAAAACCTACCTGGAGGCTGGTGATGGAAAACTATACTGACATTTTTTGTTTAACACCTGCCCAGATGCTGCTGTTAAATACTGTTTTGGATGTGATCAGATTCAAAACAGTTGAATAACGCAGGTCACCCTCCAGAACAAGGTGGGCAGCTGAGGGTCTTAAGGGAAAGGATGGAAGCTGCCCTCCCTGCCCCCAGAAGAAAAGAACTGTGCTTCACCACTGGAGCGCCAGCTCTTCCCTATATCTGCAGTATAGACACCTCCCAGACCCCACAGTCACACAAGCCAATTCCTTAAAAGGAGAGAGGAGACAGGAGAAGTACTTCTAGTCATTTCTCAAGTTCAGGGGTCCTCATTCTATGAGACACATGACACCTTCCTCTTGCTTTCTTCCATCACCACTGATAAATGCTTGCAAATGGCACTCTACATTTCTGATCCCAGGGTGAAAACTTGCTAGGTTCTATAAATGTTCCTTTGGTTGATCAAAGTCTGGTCTACCGAGACATTAAAGCTTCGGGGCCTCTTCCCCTACTTTCCCAAGCCCTTAACTAATTTTGCATTTGTTTCCCTTTAAAAGCCCCCCTAAATATATAAGCTTCATGCCCCATAAACTCTTGGCTTCCCTTGTAGCTGGTAGATTACTTGGGGCTTCTGTGTTGGAATCTGAGATCTGCATGGACTGGCCTCTTAGCAGCACACCAGGTTGCTTCCTGCCCAAGGCCTTACTTGCCCCGTTGCAACATGTCTTTTATTCTACTGGGCAGACACAGGGCATCAAGTACCGCTACTCCTTCCAATCCCAACTCAAAACAACCTTAGGTAAACATTACTAGCAAGACTCCCAGAAGTAACTAAAACTAAAGGCCTCCTTGGTGATATGCTACTCAAGTTTTAACAACGAGTTCCCCAGAACAACAAAATGTACACATTCACAACTTCAGTAGAAATCATATTATTATAAGAAGATACACAGTACTCAGTTTACAAAAATAAATAAACTCTGCAATGCCCCTTGCTCTAAACCCATATATCTAACCACTTCTCACAGAATGCAGTGGTTTGGGCTGAGCTGGTGCACTGGAAGCCAACCTAGCTGCAATAATAAGCATGGTGCAGACATGAAGGTTGATTGTGTCTGTTTATACTGATGACCAAGTCCCACAGGAGAAAAGAGTCCTTTGGGGCCCATTCCATCCAGTGCAGTGCTGGGCCAGGCACCGGGTAGGAGACTCAGCATGAGATGAGCAAGACATGAGCCTGCCCTCACGTCTTACGGAAATGAGAATTAAAATAGCAATTATCCCGATAATAATCTTACAATTAAATGCTGCAATTTCAGGCAAGGTATGTTAAATACTTAGTCAAATTCAGGTCTGTAATTTGCATAATCATAACTGCCTATTATGACTTTAGTATAATTTTATATTGTGGAGTGGACTTCACATAAACAGGATTACTTCTCTGACACTTTAGGATAAAAACTCATTGAGCATTCACAAAACAAGATCCTCATATCTAAAAGTGAGGGGGGGAGTTGCAATTTTTGAATGTTTAAATATCAATATCCTGGATAACTGAGACATAGATTCTAACTTTTTAATGTGGTCTTCTCAGCCAGAAATGATCTACGGTAGAGCACTCTTCAGTGTGCCATTGTCAAGTCAGTAGTCACAACTTCAAATAAGGCTAATTCTAAATGAATATAGGTTTGAGTCCAGAGGTTAAGTTGGATTAACTCTGATCCATGTTCCATGATTTTATAGTTCTCAAAATAACTGATTTAGACATCACAAAGAAGAAACTGCAAAGACAGCTGCTTATGCAAGATACCCAGCGCTCAGCATGGCGCACGTGATTCTTCCCCCTGAGTCTGGCAGCCACGGGTCAGGCCAGCACTTCTCCAGTTCCCCAGCCCCAGCCCTGCTGGCTCCGGCCCCTGCTTGCTTCCTCTCTGCTGTGATTTGCAGCAACAACAGGAACTCCTGGAGTCTGCAGGGTTTGCCTCTTGCTGATTGTTCTGCTTATTAAATTAATCACACAATCCTCAACCAGGACCACAAAGAAAAAAAAGCAAAACCACAAATCACTGATGACTGAGGAGGCAAAGAGATGGCACAGGATGGCAGGAGTCCAAGACATGCGTGGATGAAGGAGTTGGCTGGCCCTGCAGGCACCATGGGCTACTTCACTTAAAGCTCTTCAGTCCAAAGGAAATGAGAAGTGACACACCCTGTCATTGGTGTTAGGAAAAAAAGAGCTGTCTGCACCTGCCTCCTGCATTCACATACTGCAGGCTTCCCTACAGTCAATCCCGACAGGTCATGCACACACATGTGTGTGTAACCCCTGCGTACACAGGCAGCCTGGCAGGAAGTCACAGTAACATATGGCCAAAAATCATCTCTCCCACACTATAAATAATGATTTCTATCTATGTTGCTCCTGTCCACAGTTTAAAAATTATTAAGAAAAATTCAAGGTTAATTATTGTTCAATGAGGGTCAATCAGCAGATGGAAGAGCTCTCTCTGGGTCTATGACTAACTTCCAAACAAATGAACGAAACTTTCAAAAACTCTAGCACAACAACTGTTTCCTTTCCTTCATCAAAAACGTTACTAGTTTTGCAAGTTCTGCTTGGGGATAAAGCAACTATGTAAAGGAGCTCCCGTGTGTGTGCATGTGGCAGACCAACTCACTTTAAAGCAAAAAGAAAGACCAGCTAAGAAACAGTGCTGAAAAATTCAAACTGTAAGCATTTTTTTCTCCTCCTGTTTCTGAAACCAAGATATCTTCTTCGTGCACTTCATTCTTCTAAACACGCAACACAAATCACAACTTTCTTGATTACCACACACACTTCATAGATCAGGCCAACTCTAAAATAATGGTATTAATAAGATTTCAAAAAACAGCATTGTTGTACTAAAAAAAAGTTGCAAGTGCCCAATTTATTCTCATTGGATAGTTCACAAACTGTTCTAAAATGACTATAGCATTATCAAACAATATAAAAACATTATCACTAAACTGGCTGTTTGCTTTGAGAAATGAAGTAAGCCAAAAAAAAAAAAGGAAATTTTCTATAAACACAGTTCCAAATTATATTCAGACTGATATCATCAAATTGTTGTATTACAGACAGGGAAGTTATTCTTGACTAGTACTGCATGTAGACAAGAATAGGATGTAAAATACCTGATAAGAAGAACAATATTTATTTTTCAGAAACACAAGTGCCAACCTAAGAAAATTATGTCTTTAATTTACATGAATACAATGGCAAAGACCAATTTACAAATGTGCAGGTGATCTGATCTACACTTTTATAAGTGTAACAGGGAATACATAATATATGAATTAAAGCATTTATTCTGCCTCAAGCACTGGGCTAAGCATTTCACATAGATTTTCTCATTTGGTCCTCAGAACCGTAACAAACATCATGATCTTACATTCACAGGGAAGGAGACAGCACCAGGGCAAGCCTAGGAACTCCACTTGAGGACACTTAAACCAAAAGTGAGGGAGCCAGGTTCACCTCTTGTCCCCTCAAACACATTGTTTAACACTGCTTTTGTTGGCTATTCTCAATAAATGTCACACAAGTCAACATGTTGTGGGTCTGTGTTAACCCTTCACAAGCTTATCTAATGCTATTGGAACAGTGACTGCTGCTGCACTTGACAAGGAACAGAACTCTAAAATATGGGGGATCTCTTCCCAGGCAAGACTCATCAGCTGTTGAGCAAACCAGGTTAAATCTGAGATTCAAGCTCGGATTCCATGTAAAGGGCCTAAGACTGAGTTAAGCCTCAACAATAAATTCTCTAAGTTAGTTGGTTTAGCAGGGGTGTGTCCCCTTCTGCCAGTGTTAAGGATTAGACTGCGTTCCCCAAAACTAGCATGTTGAAGTTCTGAGTCCGATGGCCTCAGCAGGACTGTATTTGGGAAGCAGTCTTTAGAAACGAACTTGAAGTAAGATAAGATCATACGGAAGGGCTCTAACACAGTATTACTTCTAGCCCTGTAAGATGAGATTAGGACCCAAGATGGAGGGATAACCATGTGAAAACACAGTGAGGAGGCTGTCAGATCTGCAAGCCAGTGAGAGGGGCCTCAGAGGAAGCTACATTCGCCAACACCTTAACTTTGAACTTTCAGCCTCCCTAACTGAGAAAAAGGAAGTTCTGTTGTTTAAGCCACCTCATTAGTACTGTTTTGTTAGGACAGACCTATCAGGAACTTAAACCCATATTCAGATATATATCATTGCTAAATCACATGCTTTTGATCAGCAAAATGAAGAAACTGAGCTAATCAGCACTGGGACCATGAAACAGTTTTTCAACCAAAGCCTAAAAATGCAAAGTCAGGTGAAATACAGCACATGGATTTCCAGGGGACTGAATGAGTAGGAACTGCTACAGAGAGGATACAGAAGAAATTAGATCATGGCAAAAGTCTGCAGTGCATTGTGAAATAAATGGGCTTAGGTAACTTGTTCAGGTCAAATGCCTCTGACAGGTCCTCAGGGTATGTTACTAATTCTCAACTTTGGCACCACAGGGATCGCAGCCAACCCTATGATGCTTTTGCTGCCCCCATTCCAACACCACACAGTGGGTTTTCTTTCGTCTGACATGTTGCAAAAGCTGTTTCGTGCCCCTATATGTTCTGCACGTATGTGTCATAACAGGAATTACACAAAGGCTCAAATGGACAATTCCTATAGAATTTACAAGTTCATTCTCTCAGGTTTCATTGCCTGGCTCATGATATAGTCTGCCTAGTGAAAATAAAAATTGCTCTTCACATTCCCAGTACTTCCCAAAAATCTTCCAAACTTCCTATCAAAACTGACAGTTGCCCCCTCCTTGGTACCTGCATCAGAATGTGTTTCTAGTTCACTTTAGCAACCATGCCATGCTGAAGGAGTGAGCCTCTTCATCTGCAGTTTCACTTTTGTGGTTTCAGTCACCTATCTCACATCCTCACACGGTCCCCTATGTCTCACTTGTGTCCTAATAACAGCTATTCACAAGGATATCAACTTTATCATACCAGGGCCAATCCTTATGACCTTGTTTTACTCTCGTTCCAAATATCACCAATAGTAAGTTACTGGGAATTAAGACTTTAAAACTTTAATAGGAGGAGGGACAAAATTCAACTGATAACAAAGAGTCTTTCAACCAAGTTCCCAAAAATATTAAAAATGAAACTACGATAATCAATCATCAATCCTTAAATTTTTTATTAATTATGCAACATTCCGTGCAATATAATGGTATCTCCTGCTGTCCTGCTCTGTCCCACCCGGGATGTGATTATCTTTTTGTCTAGCACACCCATACTGTAAAGGCCACCTTCCAGTTACTCTAACAGCTATCCTGATTCTCCGGCTGAATGAGAGGGTATCACAGTGCTCGGGTCCTATTAATCCTTCCTTAATGATGATCCCAAAGTACTGTATCTAATGCATGAATTAAATAAGATTGAGCCCAATCTGAAGTTTCAAGCATCCATAGAGGGCCTTGGAACATATTCCCTATGGATGGGGCACAACTGCATTTGCATACATACGTATGGATGAATGGCTCTGTGTATGAATCTTGTTCAAAATTCTAACCCAATAGAGCACACTTTATACCAAAAATCACTTTTGAACTGCCATTGTACAACTCCCCAAAATATTTTCATGCTCCCAATATTCAGTAAATGACTGTGAATGTGATTTATATTAATATGAGTCAGTCAAGTAACATGCTGAGCTGCAATACAACACTTACCAAACCTAAGCCTAAAAGCCTGTATTTGTGAGACTCTGTTCCCTTCCTGCTGTATCGTTCATGTCTTTTCTCTGAACTACAACAAGCCCAGCTCATCGTGTCTGAGCTCTCTGTCCCAGAAATCCAACTCAAGCAGAACATCTGTACACAGTGATGCTGAAGAAGTGTTATATAGCAGCCAGGCGTGACCTCTACGGCATTCTCAAGACTAACCCCCGTAGCTTGGACCCATTCCTGCTCATGGGTACCTAAGCTTGCTGTACTGATTGATGTTTGTTGCCATCATAAAATCATCTAGCTTTCTAACAGGCTTGCTGACTTTGCTGCTTGCATGTGAGCATCTTCACAGACTGATCCTGCTAAAGAAGCAACATTGCCTGGGGATTTTTAAAGACCTTGGCAGATACCAGTTCCCGCCTACTACAGGCTTGCACAGGCTTTCTCCATCAGAGTCTATAACACAGGGAAGTCTATTTTGCTCACGTAATTAGCATCTACTATGGTTCAGCATTAATCAAAATCTAAACTATTCAAAGTGAACCTCTGGCCTAGCGGTCATGTGCCTGACTTTGAATCCCAATTTGGCTCCCAACTCCGGATTACTGTAGATGCAAGCCCTGAGAGGCAGCGGTGATGGCTCAAGTAAATGGACCTCAAACACTCACCCGGGAGACAGACTGATTTCCCAGCTCCTGGTTTCAGCCTCAGCCACAGGTTATTCCAGACTTTGGGGAATGAACCAGGAGATGGCAGCTGGGAACGCTTCTCTCTGCCTCTCAAAAACACAAAATCTCCCGATTTAAAAAACTGGACTATTCTCTTTAGAAGGCTGACAAGCGTGGCTTACATCTGATCTTTGTACTGCAAATAACAAAAATTCCATGTCACAAGAGGCAAGAAGCTAGAATTAGATTCTTGTATCCTGTGGCTAGTTATACTTTGGATATTAGAGTTTAGCAAAGATCAAACACTGCTTACACACACTCCACTCTTTCAAAAAGACTTTGCCTCTTGCCTCATAGATTCAGATTTCAAGGAAGCCAAATTGGTGTCATGCTAGCCTCCTCTGGACCTCTTCAGCTGAAAGGCATACATGCTCTGTCCCAGTACATGTCTGATCCATAGACCACCATAACGGACCCTCACGCCTACAGTACCTGCTATGATAAACAGAGCTTGTTGCTTGCTCTGCTTTCTCAATAAGTGAATGAGGCTACAGACTAAACCTTAATCTTCAGTGTATTTCTACCTCCTAACATAGCATCTGATAGATTCAATTAAAATGACTTATGAATGCATAAATGAGACTACCACATAGCACAAGCAAATATCCATGTAACAGTCAAATAGTAACATTTCCCCGAATTGTTTCCTTAGAGTGGCCACAGCACAAGGAGCTGTTGGTTTTTGGCCCCATTACATACAGGTATGAATGCAACAACAACAAAATCACCAATGACATACACTCATACCAATCTTTGTCTAGACATACGGACACACGTCTTTTATGTCACTCAAGCAGATATCTAAGAATCCAGATGTTTGGTTGTACAAGAAATGTATGCCCACCTTTAAAGCAAATGGTCAAACCGATTAGGTAATTTTATTTCCTTATCAGAACTTTGGAGTATTCCACTTACTCAACTTTCTAGTACTTGGTTCTCCAGACTTTAAATCTAGCCACTTTAAATTGTCACATGTCTCCTGTGGTTTTAATTAGCATTTCTCTTAACAACTAATGCCATCAGGCAGCTTTTCACACATCTAACTGCAACCCATATAACGTCATTGGCCAAAGTCCAAATGTTCTGTCGATTACTATGTCGAGCTGATCGCTTTCTCTGAGTCGTAGGTTTCAGTACGTGATTCAGCTGCCTGTTCTTAAAGATATGTGCTTTACCTATCACTTTTCCCCCTCTATGTCTGGGTTGCCTAAGAATTTCAAATGAGCACATTAGCACCTATCAATCTGTACAAATTCCTAAAAAGTTGTTTTCTTCAAACCATCTTCAATGATGACAACTCCTGTGTTCGGCTCTCAAAAGATTAAACAATTATATCCCTCTTTTTTCTTGAAGGACTTTAGATCACGTGTCTGCCTTTATACCTCAGTTCTCTGATGAATGGAAAAATACGTAAGACTGTAATTACCCATCTTTTCTTCACTGTTAAACGGAAGCAGCATGTTACAGCCTTCTATACGCTGAATGAAGACAGAAGTCTAGACTTTCACATCATCAGAAATCAGCCTTGATCCTAGAAGACACTGCACTTTAACCAAACGTTTTCTCATTATTTTGAAACTCCCCTTTCTTATTTTCCAATACAATAAAGACATTATTCAGTATTTTGGCCTGGGCTGAGTGTATCCTACATCTATTCCCAGTGTCACACATGGGTCCCGTCTCAAAGCAACAGTATAGCACACTGACTTCAGAACCAGGCACTTACCCTTCATGGTTGAGGGCAGAAATAGAGACTTTTTCACCAAGTTCATAAGCTCTATTAACTCAATGTCAAATATTTATTTGAAATGTTAAGAGCAAAATAAGAGCATTTAAGTACATTCAAACTAAGCCACGGGCAGTACTTATTTTAAAATGATTAAGCATATTTTAAGCAACTGAGTTACCTTTGTAAAGAAAAGTAGCTTTAAAAACATTTTTTGGCAATAAACTATTATAATAGTGGAGCCCAATACATAATCAAGATATTATTGAGCCAATTCCTTTGAAGACTGTCATCCTAAGAAAATCACCCTTCCACATTGTATTATCATACTTTGGCTTTGTTTATTTGATTGTTTGGAACTTGGAACTAAAAAAAATAGGACTACCCACTAGCTAATTTATTTACCAAAATGACTTTCAACTGTTTCCATATGTTACCTCAAGTACCAAAAATGCCATTCTGGAAATTGGGAGTGCAGCTCAAATTAACATCTAAGAACATTTGACATAATAAAAGCATCATTGATTAAATGATTGGCTTCTGTATTATTCTCAGTTTGACACTCTATCTAAAGGGAGGTAAGACTTTAATCTCAAGATTCTATCACAAACTGAAGTAGCATTTAGCAAAGGCTTTCATGCAGTAAAACATTCCTGAAGAGCTGAAAAAAGTGACAATCACACCTAGTTAACAATAACTAATAACTTCATCAGCCTGTAAGGGACAATGGGCCAAGACTCTTCAATGCAAAAGCTTAACTTTTGTTACTGAATTCATGTAATTTGTGATTTTTCAGTCTCTTTTTTGCCATCTGATATTTCTACTATACAGTGAAAGAATGAAGGTCTTGTTTTTAAATCAAATAAAAAGTTTGAATTTATTTGATTAAAAAATCAGCATTCTACTACTTTTCTAGGAAGAAAAATAATAACAAGACCCAAGACATATCCATTCCTTACCCCACACCCATTTTGCACCAGCAGAGATAGTTGCTAGATCCCTTGGGAGAATTCTTTTTAGGCAGATTTGCACAATGATGGGGACCACAGGGATCTGGTACCAGCACATCTGAAATTCACTGATTATATGAACTTATGTAAGTGACAAACTATTCAAAAAAGAGATACGTTTATTTTAAAGGAAGAGTGACAGAGAGAGATGAGGAAGGATCTTTTACGCATTCATCTGCTCCCTAAATAGCTGGGACCCAGAACTCCATTTGACTCTTCCAAATACTTGCATCCTCTTTTGCTGCCTCACCAGGCGTCTTTGCAGGAAGCTGGATCAGAAGTGGAGCAGCTGGGACTCAAACTGGTGCTTGACATGGGATGTGATGTAGCACAACTCCAGTCTTAAGTTACTTAAACTCTTTAAGCTTGGTTTTGCCCCTTATAAAATCGGAGTGGTTAAAAATAATCCCTACCTCAGAGAGTGGTCATGAGGATTAACATGTTTACATGTAAGAAGTAAATACCAACTCACCTCTCGGGGGTGGAGTTGGCATATTCAAGGCTGTCTGTCCTGTGCTCTGTCTAAATAAGTCACCTCCAGCAGCAGGCTTTTGATAATTTGTGCAAGTTTGATTTAAAAAGCAAACCTACTTGATACTAGAAAAGACTGTGTCTTTCTAAACAACATGGGGAGAGGGCAGGAGGCAGTTCAGGCCAACAGAGAAGATCCCTCCAGATGTTAAAAAGGAAAACAAAACATATCCATACTAATTAACATATGTCTGAGTGAAGAGGAAGAGTACAAGGAATTAAATCAAAGCACAATAACAAGGATTTGGAGTGCAGCTTCAGTTCACCGTTTCAGGAGCTCAGGTTTTCTCTCTTTGTCCCTTATCAAAAACAATCACCGTATCCACTCCACTCCTTTTCCCATGAACCACTTCCAAAATAATTGAACATGCTCATCTAAAACCAGGCACACTGTATGCGAGTGCTCGGTCTGGCAGTTCAGTGGCTCCTCCACTTCAAGAGCATCTGGGTTCAGCTCTGGCTGCAGTCCCTGAGTGGCAGCACTGAAGGCTCACCCACAGGGAATTGAGTTTGTGCCTCCCGATTCCAAACCTGGCCCAGTGTTGGCCACTATGGACACTGGGGAGCAAAACAGAAAATGGGGTGTGTCTGTGTGTGTCTGTCTCTCCCTCCCTCCACCTGTCACTTCTTGGCCAAATAAATCACTTCCGTGGTGTGGTGTTTTAATACCTAATCAGAAGATTCTATTTATCACCACTTTCCAGGGAAGCAAATCCACATTTGGAATCCTATGAACAGAGATAAGCACATTGACCCAAACTGCTCTGCCAAGAAGCAGCAATAAAAACTGATTTGAAATGACACTTCAGTAAAACACAAAGTTAATGTCACCAACCTAGCTTCAACTCTCTAGCATCTCTCATTCAGCAGGATTCAAAAGAGTAAATTACTTCACATGCCCTCTAGCTCAACTCTAATCTATAATGGATGCAATAGGCATATTGGGATTTTTTGTTTTCCTCCTGACTCTGCAAGTCAAAGCAAGCTAGAGATATGGGTGGGTTTGTGAGACTACAGAGTCAATGAATCCAATCCTTTCTTCAGAGGCTATAAATGACAGTGGTTTTGATGAAATTAACAACTTATCAAATTGTCCATTTCTTCCTGCACATTTAGGTGGGGCTACTTCGTGCCTTCACCTGATCCTGCAGGAAGCAAGTCCTAAGAACAGCTCCCTAGTATTTTGTATGAAATATTTCCTCTTCATAAAGCTCATGTATAGCTTTATTACTTTCTGGCCATGAAAATATTGCTCCTACTTAATGCAGTACCCTTTTTGTCAATCAAGAGCTTCCCAGAGGGGCACTTCATAATTCAGCAGTGTTCCCTTCCAGGTTGATACATGGCTCCCGTAAAGTGGCTACATCTTTATTGCATGATTGATGGCTGGCTGGGACAGTGTTGGGTCCATCCATTTCTGCCAACTCAGCAGAGTTCAGCACCTAGTTATTTTTTCCAGGAATGCACTGTGCCTGCACCCTACCTTAAATCCTTGCTTCTGTGATCTTTTTACAAACCTCCATCTACCTGGCCTTTCAATGAATGCTCAAAAGCAAATCAAGGGTTTACTAAATTAACATTTCTCATTGAGCTTCCCAAATTTATCTTTGTTGATGTTGCATTGCTGTTGCTGTGCCAAGCTAAAGATTCAAATGAAAATGAAGGTCACTTCCATTTCCTTGATGAAAGTTTGCCATGGCAAGCAGCCCCTCTCCATAGATTCCACCAAAAGTTATGGGGTTGAGTAGGGGCAGGAAGGGAGTAGACCATCAGCAAAAGAGGTGGGGAAAGGGATGAATGAGCAAACATGAGGAGCTAGGAAAGGACAGTATAGAATCTGAGAGGCATTTCCTGAGCTGTACTGAACAAAAGACCCCTCTACTGTGAACACAACAAAATCAATAAAGATTCTAGTTAACTCCTTGCCACTGGGAGAGTCTCTTCCCCTTGTTTCAGTAACAGAGAGCCTACAAGACTCAGAAAACTAAATCACTGCCCACAATCATCGGCTGCACCTTGTGAACCAGGAAGCTACTCGTGCTGTCTCTTGAACTTGCCTCAATAGAGACCCAACTTCCCAAAAGCTACTAGTAGAAAATCCACTGTTATGGTACAGTGACAATAAGGATCCCATGATTACACAGCTGAAGATAATTATAAACGTCTGTCCTGGAGGGGAGTAGGTGTTTGATCAGCGGTTATGTCAACACTTTAGCCCATATTCCATGCTGCAGTGCCTGGTTCAAGTCCTGGCTCCTCCTCTTCTTTACTCCTCTCAGGCAGAGGAAGGCAGGAATGACAGCTCAAGTACTTGGTCCCTGGATGCAGTTCCTGCCACCCAGATTCAGCCCAGTACTGCCCTAGGTGCTGTAGGCACATGAAAATTAAACCCACAGATGGGAGCTCTCACTCTCGCACTCTTACTTCTCTTTCCTCTTTCGCTTTCCCTCTCCAATAAAAAATAAAATCTCATTATTTAAAGAAAAAAAAAAAAAAACAGCACTCTCATCTCAAAGAGTAGCAATTTAAGATGCCTTCAGATTGGGAGCTTCACCAGCACTAAGTGATGCAGTGCAATCACCACGACCAAGATGTTTTGGGCTCTCACTGTTTTCCAGTACAACTTTAGGTTTCTACTTATATATTAAAAAAAAAAAAACTAATATTCTTACACATACAGGATTCAGGTTTTCCCCACAACTTATTTGTTTCAGTTTGTTTTGTTTTGATTTTTGAAGAGAAGACTGACAAAAAGAGATGGAGATTTTATACCTACTGTTTTACTCCCTGAATGGCTGAGCTGAACCAAGCAAGTGCCAGGTGCCTGGAATCCCATCTAGGTCTCCTGTGTTGGGCTTCCCCTCTCTCCCTTCACTGCTTTTCTAGACACATTGCAGAGATCTGGGTTAGGAGTGGAACAAACAAGACTCAAACTGGTGCTCACACGGGATGCGGACACCACAGTGTTGGGCCCACAGAGATGATTATTAGAGAAACCTAATACAGTGTCAGAAATTGTAAGAGAGTCCATTTTCACTTTCTCAGTCTGTATCACTGTTCTCCAAACTTTTTCAATTCAGAGTGTTGCTTTTAGACAAAAATGTGATAGAATGTTTGCTGTAAATATAGCCACTCATAAGAAAACCTTAAATCTATCAAAAATTTTGTAAAGTTTGCAAAGCAATTTCTTATAGATTAGGCTGCAATTCACGCAACTCTGTGACACAGATATTGGTTCTGCTTTTCCAGAAGGAAATATTCCTCTTAAACTAAAATGATCACCTTTCTGCCTGTATTATAAGGAACGGGGAAGGTCCCACTCAAGTTATAAGGAAAAGGTGGATTCTTAAAATAAACCCTTGTCTATGACCAGCCCCTTCCAAGAATGACAGACAATGTCAGTGATCACACACTCAGCCTAGAAAAACATCTCAATGAGCGCCGCAGTCGCTGTTGAGTTTTGATGGTCTGTATCTAAGCTTCAAATTTGCATGTTAAATCATCTACTTGTTCAGCAGCTTGATGTTCCATAAGAAAGTTAATTCAGGGACCGCCCCAACACACCACATTCCCCAGGTGGTCCCTGAAACTAAAGATTTGGTTGCCGGAGTCCTTTTCCAGAGTAAGTTCATAAAGCCACCATGTCCACATCCAGACATTACACTTCCCTAAGTGAAGTTGTCCATTAGTAAGACATAATGACAGCGCCATGGTTTTACAAAAATGAAAAAAAAAATCAAGCTGCTTTTGTGCTTTTGTTCTGTGTGACCACTAGTTTTTATTTTCTTTGAAAATCTGAATCAATGAGCAGACTACAAGCTGCAGTGTCATCTTACAGTACAGGAAGCACAAAACACACCATGAGCCATTTCTTAGTATTTTAACATTAATATGTATTCCTTCTTCCATCTGCTAAAGCTTATAAGGAATAAAAACATAACTCTTCTGTATTATTACATGACTGTTACTTCTTTTGTCCAACAGAGGTAAGATGTTACGCATACATTCTGCACCCATGTGGGATGTCAGGAGCAAATTCTTAAAATGATACATTGACTCATGAGTTTGGTACATTAAAAAAAAAAAAAAACATTGTTTTCCTAACCCTTATGACACATTCCAGGACAAGTGGGTCTTCTGTTTGTGTGAAAAAAAAAATTTTTTTAAATGGAAATCTAACAGTAAATTTTCTAGGGAGATCGGACCATTTCTTTCAATTAGAGGCAGTAATGAAATCTTTTTAAACTACTAGATGTCACTTAATCTTTATGCAAGATAGATTGAATCCTTAATGTCTTCTGTCTTGATCCACAGTTACCAGCCCGTAACAATTTTTCTTTTGACTGAAAATGAGGAATCCCTCCCTCCTGTCTTAGGCCTCCTACCGAGTGGCTGGTCTGAAACAGCATTTTCATAAAATTTAAAAAATAACTGAGAAAATAAAACCTTTCCATTCAACACCAGCAGTGTTGAGATGGCAAGAACAGGCCATGTCCATTGCCAAGGGCACAATGGTGAATCTAGTTGTGCAAAGCCCACAGCCTTCAGAAGCCTTGGGCTGTTATGGTCTTCCAGATACTTCCCTTCACCTAGAGCAATGTCTTTGCAAACATCTCAGGACTGTCGCAAACCACAGTCAAGTCCAAGGCAAATGATGCAACTTCAAGATTCATTTCAGGACCTCTTGGTGGGCAATCACTCAAGAGCACTTCCATAATCTGAAAAGATTTCCATTTTTATGAAAACGTATTTCCTTTTCATTGTTTGCTTTTCTACTCAAGACAAAACTGAGGAGACAGCCTTACTAACACTGCCCGGGACTTTGGCATCTTCAATAGGGAGATGAGGAAGAGCATGTACAACTACAGAAGACCTCCCAGGGCAGGGAGTGAAATTCCAGGAAGTACAGGGCAAATGATACACAGAATACAAGTACAAGCTATCCCACCATTCAAATGCCCAGTGGCCCATCAGTGGCCCAGGTGGTAGACTGATGCCCACAGATGGTTCAAATCCTGCCCGGCACCTTTCAGCCTGTGACCTGAGAGCAGAGACCATGATCAGTGGCTTGTTTGTTTGTTTTTACAAAAACCTGAAGAATCAAGTTTTATGTGTGGAAAATCTTTTAAGGAAAATCCACATTTTCAAATGTGAATATACATTAAGAACAAATTTTAAGGGCTTAAAGAGAACTCTACATTATAATCAAAAATAATTTGCAAGTCATTATCTGTTGTCAAATTTCATTTTCTATCTCAAATCTTACTCACGATCATTTTCCTTAATTGCCTGATTCAATCCCAGATATATTGCATGTTTACCCCAAATTGCATGTGAGAACAATAAAGACTTCTTACTGATAAAGAGAGTCCAGAATGTTCTTCAGAGACTGAAGTTGTAGAAGAGTTTTGAATAACAGCAACAATGTCATCTTCCAAGGAACTAGAGAGTCACAACCTAATTCTGAAAATCCTACATTTTGAGATTATTTAGTTTTTTTTTTTTTAAATCACTGCACTCTTCCTCAGGTCCACAGAAACAACTGGGCATCATTTCTACTAAACACACACACACAACACCACCACTGACTTATTAGCAAATACCCCTGTAATCAGGAATTTATCCCAGGTCAACAGGCTATTCTGGAAACAGGTGACACACAACCATACAATTTGCTTGAGGTGTCCAAGCAAATTTTGGAGCCAAATATTAGAGGCAGACACAGGAGAGCACTTGCCAAGACTCAGGCAACTCATCCTGCAAATAGTCATTATTCACACCTGCCAGCCAAGACCAACAAGCACAGTTCACTATTGGCTGGCAGGGCCATCAACGCCTCTTCTCTTAACTAATGCACAGGCCTCAGGGTTCCCTGGCCTTGTGTCAGCTTTGCCTGCTGGGGTCACACAGCCTATCTCTTCCACAGGCTATCACACTAGTGCATTCCACAGACAGTACTGTGCAGAGTAGACCCCAGGAGTAAGATAAAGATAACTGTTCTCTCCTTATTGGAAGACATTTGCCGGGCAAAGGTGGGAAATGAACCTGACAAAAACCCAAGGGATCTCTACTTCTGCAAAATTCCCAGCATCCAATGGCAAGGGACATACAGAACTATCCCTTCAAAGAAATCATTGGCATCTGGCTCCTGCTACAACCAACAAAGAGGCATGGTGCCTAATGTATATCTAGATTTTGGAAGCAACATAATGCTCACTTAGGCTTATTTAGTAATTATAGGGATGGGTGTGGAGGCAGGGCAGAACAAGAGAAGGTTCCAGAATGTGCCACACCTTTGGCTTGGGACCTCAGCACATCCAATCATGCTTGAAGTGACAGTGGCAGAGCAGGCTGCTGTCTGATGCGTTTGGTGGGCCCCACAGGGAATTTGCAGCACTAGCTCTTCAGATTTCAGAGCAGCCCCTTCATCTTGGACTTGCAGCCTCTGAAATATGAGACTCTTCATATTCAATTGTATGAAAGTTACAGGTTATACTTCTTTATTATGGCAACTCTGGGAAACTGAAAACAATTTTGATCTAGTAAATTTGCACATTAGTCTCCATAATAACCCTACGGAGGCAGTCTCATCTCAACCTAGTCCTGACTATGTGCTTTCTGAGCACCCTGCAGGAAGAGCATGTATTTTGGTTTTTTGCTTCACTATCAATTGCCTTTACTCAGGTTTTCAGCAGGAGTGATCTTTAACATTTGCAACAAACACAAGCACAAAATTCTTCAACCTTAACCTCTGCAGCAACAGCATTCAGCTTTGATATAGCACAACTTTGAGGAGTCGGGCATAGGGTTGGACCCTCCACATACAAGGTCAGAGTATACTGGCATAGTTCCTGACAATCCTGAGGACCTAACACATAGCACCTGCTATGTGGATGGGCAGAAGCATGACTGCACGAAGAAGGCACAGGATGGACGGACACATGGACTGATAAATGCATGTGTGGGAAGAAGGCTGAGGGCCCCTTGTGTAGAAACTATACTGATGGTAAACCACGAGGAAAGCAGCAACCCCACTATTCCAACCCTCTTTCCAACACCCATCCTATCCCCAGCATTCCGATCAGAGACTGAAAACCAAAAATCCTAGAAGGATATGGGCTAAGGCTACCTGAGGCTATTACTTGGCCTGGAAGAAACTCAAGTTTGCCAGCTTCTAATTTGTCCCTGGAAATATCATTAAGGCAGAAAGAATTCTTGGGAAGAAGAATATTTACTGTCATTTCAGCTTCTGCCAAGACCCAAGGCATCTCTCCAAAGGGTACAAGCATATCTTTGCCAACCTCTTTTCTTCTTTTTTAAATACTTCTTCTGCACTCTCTACCCTAATTTCACATGGGGAAGCCCTTAAGACACACCAGTCTGCAACTGCCTTCTCCCCAGGCCACCCCTCCTGAGGTCCTATAAATAACCTCATTACCAGGAGAGTCTTGTTTCTTAATGAAATTCATACTAAGGTGTGAATGAACATTAAAACTCTTAGAGCATTACTAAGTGAGGTTACAGTAAAGCAAGCATTTTAATTAGGAGGTTGGCAAGCAGAGACCATTTAGGACAGAAGGCTGCAAGCTGACCCTGTCCTTCATCTGTCCTAGGGCCCACCTGATGCCTCCCAAGCTCCCAGAAAATGCAATACCCTTACACAACTGTGCCTTCACACCTGCCCCAACCCCATTCATGCATAAGCATGGCCAACATGCCAGAAAACAGCACCCATCCAATGAAACTTTCTACATTAAAATCCAAAAGGTGAGGGCACTTGCTATGTGTGTGGATGGATATAATCCAGTTTGGCTTGTTGCATAATGTCCGTACATGGGTACAGTTATAAACAGCAGATCATACTATGTAATATCTGCATATTCACACATGTTCTCCTTACACCTCTAATTTTTCCATCTCTCCCATTATGGAATCCTCTTAGCAGAGAAAGGAAGGTCCTCAGTCCCTCAGTCCCAACAGCCCCCTCCTCCCCCTCTTGCCATCGGAGGCCAACCCTCCCCTCGCAATGCCCTGGCACTACTTTCACCACCCCTGGCTCTAGTGGTATCTTCCTCTGGCTGCTCATACCACTAGTCTTGCTCCCACATCTAACCCTTTAACAAACAAACTTACACCACACTTCCTGTGACCTAGCTTCCCTGCCACAACTTTCATTTCTACTTATATCCCCTTAAATAAATGGAGCGTCTATCTCCACTGCCACTGGTCTCGTCACCTAAAGCTGCCACTATAATAGTATCCAGTGGAACAACTAACACTTCCCACGGGCATGTTTCTGAACTTGTCCTGTTCGACCTTCCAGCCAATCCCTCCCATGACTCTGCTCACTGCTGCCTCTCTGGGAACTTTCCCCTCCCTCTGTTCATCTCAAACCTGGGTCTCCCCTGCAGTTCAGTCCTCATCATTTCTCCCTCCTCCTTCTGGAGCCCACTCAGTTTCAGTATCAATGTGCTAACCACTCCCAAATACGTGCCTTTTGTCCTGAAGCTCTCTTCTGATCTACAGCATCTTCTTCCACCTACTCAACTTGTTCAACACTCCACATACAGCTAACCTGAAGGCAGCATCAAGTCCCCAAACTTGCTCTTCTCCTGGGTCCCTGTCTTGGTTTCAAAAGGATCTAGTTCTCAAATGTATGCTGATCTTTAAATCATGCAACATTGGTCTTGGCACTACGGTATAGCATGCAAGGCTGCTACATACTGCCTGTGATGTTGGCATCCCATATGCATGCCAGTTTGTGACTGGGCTAGTCCACTTTTTTCCTGTTCCTTGTTGATGGTCTGGGATATGTCATTAGAGCTGGCCCAGGTACTTGTGTCCCTCCCAGCAAATGGGACACTTGGATGAAACTGTTATCTCCTGGCTTCACCCTGGCCCAGCCCTGGCTGCTGAGGCCATCTAACAAATGAATCAGTAGATGGAAGATTCCTCTCTCTCTCTCTCTCTCTCTCTCTCTCTCTCTCTCTGATACTCTCTCATACTTTCAAATAAATAAATACGTCTTTAAAAATAAATTGGGACATGGCACAGTAGCCTAGTGGCTAAAATCTCCACATTGCATGTGCTGGGATCCCACATAGGTGCTTGATTGTATCCCAGCTGCCCTGCTTCCCTTCCAGCTCCCTGCTTCCCTTCCAGCTCCCTGCTTCCCTTCCAGCTCCCTGCTTCCCTTCCAGCTCCCTGCTTCCCTTCCAGCTCCCTGCTTGTGGCCTGAGAAAGCAGTCAAGGACAGGAAAGCCTTGAAACCCTGCACTAGTGGGAGAGACCCGGAAGAAGCTCCTAGCCCTGGCTTCAGATTATCTCAATTCTGGCTGTTGTAGCCAGCTGGGGAGTGAACCAACAGATGAAAGATCTCTGTCTCTCCTTCTCTCCGTAAAATTTGACTTTTCAATAAAAAATAAACAAATCTTTAAAATAAATAAATCACACATACATTCGCATTTAATGGAATAAGGATTGATGTAAAGGTTGGGGTTTCATTAAAGTACAGTGGTTTAACGTGGTGGCTCAGAACGAGATTGGATCAAATCGAGTGTTGGTGCATGGTTGAATTCAATGCTTTCTGCAGGTCTGAGCACACAGAGGGAAGAGGAAGAGCCGAGAGTCCCTCTCCACTTGCATGCCACCCTCATCACACACCGCACTTAGGATTTTTTGCAATCCTGGACTATGTGAGCCTCTAGGACCATGAGCCCAATCAATCCTCTTCCTAAGAAGCTCCTCTCTGAGATTTTAATGGCATTTTCAGACAGTCCAGTAACTGCATGTGATCCCCACTCCCTGCTCCTCTGCCGGAATCCACAGGACCATCAGGTCCCGGACACTGAACCTCTCAAATTACTTGCGTATCCTCCCTCACTGGGAGGCACAGCCCAGAACATCACCCCCTGATATGGTGGCAGTCTCCCAGACTTTCCCCGCCGCTGGAGGGGTGTCTCAGTGACCCCTTCTGCTCCACAGACACCCGCCAACTCCCCAACGTGACTTCCTGGCCATCGGAACACAGTCTAAGTCCCCACCTCCGGCCACCTCTTCCAAGCACACAAACAGAAGCCCTACACATTTCCAAGGCATGCTAAGCCCCTTCTTTTAAGATTGATTTATCTTTACTGGATAGTCAGATATACATAGAAGAGGAGAGACAGAGAAGATCTTCCCCAAGTGGAGCAATGGCTGGCGCTGAGCTCCGATTTGAAGCCAGGAGCCAGTAGCTTCTTCTGGATCTCCCACATGGGTGCAGGTTCTCAAGGCTTTGGGCCATCCTTGGTTGCTTTCCTGGGCCACAAACAGGGAGCTGGATGGGAAGCAGGGCTGCTGAGGTTAGAACTGGTGCCCATTTGGGATCCTGGCACATTCAAGGCAAGGTCTTTAGCTGCTAGGCTAGTGCACCAGGCGCCCTAAAACCCCTCTTTCCACCATCTTTTGCACAAACTATGTGCCTGGCACATTCTTACCCTTAAGACTCTGTTCTTCCTTAGTCCAGAGCCACTCAATCATTAGTTCACAGAGAAACTGCCCATTTGGCAAAGCCTGCTAAGAAACCAGGGTGGGGGCAGGAAGCTGTTCACAGCCCCATTGCAACCATCACACTATATCCTCCTTCATCCCATTTTATGTCTTCTCTGGGAGACCCTAAGCTCCCTGGGGGCTGTTTGGTTTTTTGGGGGGAGGGGAGGGAGGAAGTCAGATATATAGAGGGGAGAGACAGAGAGGAAGATCTTCCATCCAATGGTTCTCTCCCCAAGTGGCTGCAATGGCTGGAGATGAACCGATCTGAAGCCAGGAGCCCAGAGCCTCTTCCAGGTCTCCCACCTGGCTGAAGGGTCCCAAAACTTTGGGCCATCCTCAACTACTTTCCCAGGCCACAAGCAGGGTGCTGGATGGAAGCGGGGCTGCCAGGATTAGAACCAGTAACCATATGGGATTCTGAGAAGTACAAAGCAAGGACTTTAGCCACTAGGCTACTGCACCAGGCCCAAGGCCAGAGTTTGTACATCTTACCAATCCCAGTAACCGGGAGCCCAACAGAAAGCACAGCAATTGGAAGCTTGTGGAAAAAGCTTACTGCCCCATTTCACAACGTAGGAATCACAGCAGCCAGAGAAGCTAAATATAGGCCAGAGGAGGAACTTGTCCAGTGTTTGATTTCAAGCCTGGGCTCTTTCCAAGCTCCTGGGTTTCCAAAGTTATAGCTTCCTTTAGAAAACAAAGACAAACTGACCTCTTACTTGCACTGCACTTATTTCTTTTGGAAAAGAAAGCGACATTGACTGTTTCTTACATGTTAACCCCTGATCGCTAAGCCTGGCAATTTTATTAAGAAATACTGAAATCTTTTCAAAGTGATTCTTGGGGAAATTTCTCAGCTCCTTTTCCTCTGGAGGCAACCTGTCACTCACCTGAGCACACTGATAGACCCCACTTGCAAGCTTTCCAATAGTCTCACTGCCATCCAGCCTCCCAGGGACCCGTGCCTGGCTGTAGGCGAAACTGAAGCCTCTCTACTGAGACGAATTCCAAACGCACAAAATGAATGTTTTACATTCTAATCATGGTTACCAAGCCACCTGGAAAAGCTACAGTATGGACCAAGTTCCAGCCCTGCTCACGAAGGAATGCCTGCATCCGAAAACAAAGCCTTAAATCATTTAAAACCCTAAAGCTAAGAGGCAGGACTCAGACGCAACAAGTTTGCAATGGGCAGCAAGATCCTGTCCTGCACATGTGTCCACTCATTTCTGCATGTGTGGGTGCATTTCGATTCTCACTGCAGGCGCGTTGTGGGAATGGGAGGCCGGTTGCAGGGAGAACACGCTCCATCTCCTTCTTCCATCAGCTGAGGACTACGGAAAGAAAGTGCACAGAATGTGTTTTTTGTTTGTTTGTTTTTTGTCAATCATGCTGTCCTGGGATTTACACAGAGGAGACTGACCGTTTGTTACATGGAACAGATAGTACACCACCGCAAGCTGAAATTTCCTCCTGTAAATTACACCTGACCGGACCACCCCATCACTCATCTCAGATCTACGCAGCAGTCCACGACGCAAAGACCACACTCAGACGTTCACATCCTTATCCTTTTCTGCCTCTAAACTTGTACTCTGCAAAACTCAGAATGCAAATGCACTCCTTCCTGCCCAGCGTTCACAGCTCCAGCTCGGGTCTCCCTGCCCTCGTGGCCTCATGACGCAGCACCTTTCCCGAAGGCTCAGCAAACCCTCATGCTGCACCTGCTCTCTGCAGCTCTGCTAGGCGAGGGCTCGCACTGTTCCCCCAGCTCCGCTCTACACACTCATTTCTCAACTTCCACCCTCCCGATACCCTCGTGTGTGAGAGGCACACATCTCATTGGCTCTGCCTGGATGGAACTGTACTACAGAGGCCGGAGCGGGAGGCTGCATCCTCACTGGGCCTCCCTCTAAAGCTGACGGCCAGAGGAAATCGTGTTCTCCACAGGCCCACAGAGACACCCGCCGTGGCACACACAGAGCATATCACAGCAGCAAATGCTTGATGGGAAGTGGGAAGCCAGGGGCCCCAGAGCTGCCCTATTTATATTCCTTGATGCAGCTAACTCCTACTCATCAGCAGGTGATCTGATTTGCTGACCTGACCTGCAGGCTAACAGGTGCATAACATAAAACTCCTGATCTCAATCTACCCTACACCTTGCTGCCTACCTTCTCAAAAACTTTCACCTGAGCTTGCTTAAACACAAGCATTAATACAGCCGGACTGGAGGACCCAGCTGCCCAAACCACATTGGGATCCACCACATTTCCTTAGAGCAGAGCCTGGTGCTGGCTTCCCTGCCATGTGATTCTCATTCTCTTCTTGGGTTTCTAAAAGTCTTCAAATTCATTTTGTCCGTAGAGGTTGGGGTTGAGATGAGGGTGGGAATGGGGGAAGTGGCCCCAAGACCCTGAACTTGCAGAGCAACATGGAACAGACGGCGTAGGCGGGTGTGTGCTTACAGCAGGTTCTGTTGTTAATGACTCAAAACGCACTGCACCTTCAGCAGGGGCAGCTGGGAGAAGGGGCGCCTTGCTGAGGCTGCCTCTGCAGAGAAGCCCTGCCGGGGTTCTGAAAAGACAGCTTCCTTCCTCGGACTCCCAACTCCTCTTCCAAACACAGGTGTAGTTAGAGACTTCCCAGAAGTCACGAGTGCCCACTGCACCTTACCTGGATCGCTTAGGAAGCCAAACTGGCGTCACACAGTCCTCCAAGGCGTGCCTGCGGCCCTGTTCTCCCCAACATTTTCAGCACTATATTACCCCCAGTAAACTTCAGCTTAAGGAATTGCCCTCGGGTGCCCTGACAGGTGCTTCCTGGACGCCTCCCCAGCGCGGCTTCTGCTGGCCATACACCTCAGAAAGCAACAACAGCAGCAAGAGGTTTCCAGTTTTGGGGGTGGGCACGGATACTGACAACAACAGGTTCAGTTCATGTTCTGGAACTAGAATTCGCTCATTCCCTTAGAAGTTTGTCAGAGCTCAACAAAGTAAGGAAAAGAGAAAAATCAAAAATACCGTGAGTTCTAGGCATTGTCACTGGCAGCCTTCAGACCCAAACACACCTACGAGAGAGCTACGAATGGCCCGCACCCGCCCGCAGGTGCAGCGCCAGTCCAGTGCCTGACAGGTGCGCACCTGGGGCCTCCGAGGAGACTTCCACCTAGGCGAGGGCTCTCTTGTTAGCAAGACACCATGGAGGGGAAAAGGCGAGCTGATGCGGACAGAGAAGGAGAGAAGCGTCCCAGACACCAAAGCTTCCAGGCCGTCACCTAGGCAGAAGCTCGGCCAAAGCAGTCGCGCCGCGCCCCCTCCCGCGGCACGCCCCGCCGGCGCCTCCTTACCTTGCGGGAGTACGGGGGCTTGCTCAGGTGGATGCCATCGCGGACCAGCTTATCCCGGATCATGATCTTCAGCTTCAGCTTGGGGTAGCTCACCAGCTCCCTGCCGCGGGGGGCGGTCGACTGGGCGCGGAGGTCCCCTCGGGTCCCCTGGACCGAGCCACCACACGACTCCCCTCGGCGCCCCGGAGGCACCGCGTCCACGGGGGACGCGGGCTGGGGCTGCGGCTCCAGGGTGAAGTAGAGGCCAGCTGCCGCCGCGTCCTGTTCCCGCAGCCGGTGCACAGCCTCCAGGATGCGGCGGCGGTGCGCGGGCGCCAGCACCCCGATGGCGTCCAGGTCCGGGTCCCCGATCTGCTTACACACCTCCAGGTCATCGTAGCCGTTATCCACGAAGGACTCGGCGTACTGCGGGAGCTGCAGCGCTCGCAGCCACTCGTAAACTATATTGGTGCACATGGCGGGGTCTGGGCGCCACCAGTTCTGGGAACTTTTAATCCTGTCCTCGACCGGGAAAGACAGAAGCAGCAGCAAAGTTTTTCCCAGTCAATAGAAACGAGCGCGCTGGAGAGCCAAAGCCATGAGCCGCGCGGCCGGAGAAAGGCAGGAGCGGAAAAGCGGCCAAGTGAATTCCCCAAGCAGCCGCCGAACTCGCAGGCACTGGCGGCTGGGCGAGCCGCGCCGCCCCTGGATGCGCCGCCGCCGCCGCGGGGAGGGGCGCGGGAGGGGGCGGGGGCGGGCGGGGCCGGTCCAGCCCTGGTCCAGCCCTGGTCCAGCCCCGGGCCCCGTGCCCGCTCAGCGCCGCGCCGCGCCGCCCTGGACCTGCCCGCGCTGGGACGCTCCCGGGGCTGCGCGCAGCATCCCGCTCGCCAGCTCCGCCGCGGGCTGCAGACGCCCGGCAGAGCCGCGGCCTCTCCCCTGCCAGCCTCGGCCGGCCCCCGAGGATCGGGGGCTTCTAAACTGCCCGGCTCCGGTGGTCGTCCTGGGGTTGATGTGGGGAATCGCTTGAATCCGACTTCCCGGGAGCGCCCGCGCCTAGCGGCGCTGCTCGCTGCTGACCGGCGCGCTGGGCGCGGCACACGCCGCCGCTCCCGGGTTTCGTCGCCTTGTTCTCTGCGGGTTCCCAGGTGTGGCAAAGTTTGGGATGGGCTGTACTGGGCGTTCAGCCGGCGCCTCCCGCCCTCTCCCCCCACCAGCTTTCTGCGGGGTCCCTTTACCCCTGTCCGCCTGAGGACACCCTGTGTTCTGCCCCGGCGCCCTTCACCCCGCCCCTTATGCTACCCGGGCGCCCCGAGTTGTCTGCCCACACAGGGACTCCGCGAGGCGTAAACTCCTGGAGCTCCAGGGTGACCCTTGCCTCTTCCGCCACAGCCCGCCCCACGATCGCGTGGAAACACATTCATGGGCAGGAGGAGCGCCCGGACGAACCCACCGGGGGCACGTTCTCTCTAGGGAGTAAGAAAAGCAACGCTGTTTCCCCCATAGCGCCAGGGCCTGAACAACCTCTTGGAGGTGGGGAACTGAATAGCACGTGATCAGATCGAGCGTGCCCACCACATTTCCCTGGGTCTGCCGAAGGACGTTGGGGGCAGGTACACTGTGTCCGGCGTTTCCAAGAAGGCGTCTGTGCCACTGCACGACCTATCCTGGACCCTCTTTTGAAGGCTTCTCCCTGGGGCGTGCCAGCTCCTGTCCCTGACCTCAGGACTGGACCACTCGGCCCCTGGGGGAGAAAGCCTCTTCCCCTCCATCAGAAAAGCTTGACCCCCTGTTAGGATGAGAGCACCATAAAGAATCAGATGACCACTCTGGCCTTTTGACCCAGAAAAACATCCGACGCAGGTGCACACAAAACAGTAGCGGGAGGGTTTGGGTTCCCAAGCAAATTAAGAACAGCTGCCAGAGCCAACCGGATCCTGAGAACAGCCAGAGGAGTTTTGGAGCCGTGAGAGACCACAGCCATGGGTCACAGCCAGGCGGTCCCCTTAGGAGCCCGAGCTGGGTCGCAGCCGCTCCAAGGCTGCCGCGCCTGGGCCACGGGCTGCCCACTGCGCCCTTCGCATTCCGCCTGCGTCCTGGCCGGCTCTCGCTCGCCATCACAGGCTCACAGTGCCCTCTCGCGTCCGGCCTGTGAACGCAAGGCGGGCTGCAAGGCCGCCAGCTTCTTTGACTCAGGAAAAGAAAATGGCTTATGGCTTAAAAAAAGAAAAGAAAAAAGCTCGCTTCCTGCCCCACCGCTTTTGAACTAGAAATGTTGATATCACATCTTTGCATTGTAACGCTCTTGGGAAAACGGCCTCCTGTTTTTAAAAGGAAAGCACGCCAGTAGTTGGACTTCTGCTGCTAGGAAATAGGGATCAGCATTATGCCAGGCATCTATGCATGAGTCTGTACATACCTGTACATACCTCACGGGAGTCGCCAGGATGCCACAGGAGAGGAATTGCGGCACTGGAAAGCCTTTTCCAATGCCCGTGTGCAGGGGGCAGCAAGGATCAGAACTCTGGGGGCTAATTCCATTCCAATCCAATTCCAGCCTCTTGCTGGGCTGCTTGTAACTGGTGAGAATTCTCTTTTTAAGGCAGGACAACTTCAAAACTCCAGGATTTGAGCTTGAGCGTCTCCATTCCTGAGCTGTGGAAAAGGTCCGACGGGTGGCTCAGTGCTTCTGTGCCTGCTTAGATCCTGGCCTGTTACCTCTGGGGAACCGAGGGACATTCGTGTTGTCTCATTCACGCCCCCGTGCAAGGCATTGCTTTTATTTTTGATTCACCGCTATTGGGAAGATGAATGACTTACCCAAGGTCGTGCAACGAATGAGTGCAGGAATTCATGCATTTGGGGCGAATGGCACAAAGGTGCGACGAGCCCGGCTCCTCGCTCCTTGGGTAGCAAGGCTACGAGGAGGTTCCGGCTGCGTGACAAGGCCAGGCAGAATGTCTCTGGTCACCTCATTGCTGCCTCACCCTGTTGCATGGACACTCAATCACCTCTCTGATATTTTATGGAATTCTTCTGAGAGTGCTGTTGTTTTTCTGCAAATGTGAAATAATTCCTATAACTGGTATAACAGCTGAAACTGATGAATCATGTTATGGTAAAAGGGTCTTTAGCAACTGAAGGGAATGACACACAGCTACAGCATACAACAGTATAGTTAAGCTCACATTATTTCCAAACATCTTGTTATGTGCCCATCTTTGTCTTGGAACTTACCCTAAAATGCCTGTTTTCCTTAAGAAATGGCTTGGTAATATCTTAAAAAACAGATGGCAATTGCAGAGGTACAAAGAGTTTATTTACCGCGCAGCCTCAATCTGCTGCATTGCATGAAAGAACACATTTTGGCTTCCCACCACATAAAGCAGAAAGTATATCGGGCGTCTTCTAAAGGAAGACAAATGTGAGCCCCCAGAGGAAGATGGTTTGAAACTTCTGCCTACGTAAACAGCTTAAAAAGATGAAAAGCAATTTCTTTGAAGACCCTCGATCCATAGAAGGTCTGAGTTACCCTATCCTGTTCCAGGGCCTGTTACCAAAAGAACAGCAACAACAGCAACAACAATTCAATCAGTACTAGGTAAAGGTGATGGTAATTAGTGTATGAATAATTATAAGATTTAATAAAGAATCTATGATATATCCCTTTATAAATTTCTTTCATTGATAAGCTTTCCTCTTAATTATGTATTCTTAAAATTTTAAGTAAAATTAACTTAGGTTTAGTGAAAATTGATTTTAGATATACGTAAACCACCTGTCGCTACATAACCGCATGAGCTGCCAACCGTGGAGCCCCTGGCTTCAGCCCCGTCACTGCAGGTTTGAATGAGTAATGGCTTGCTGAAAATATTTTCTCTGAAGTAAAATAACAAGGAGCTCACCAGAGTGGTCCCAGTGTGTTGCCTTCTCGCCTGGTCCAGGCATCCTTTGCAAGCTCTGACGTCAGCAGGAGCTAGTCTCCAGCCACTGAGCGCGCAGAATAAGCCTATGGCCATCCGGTGAGTTCCCTCTGCTTAGGAGCCAACACTGGCCCCACCAGGAAAGACGGCAGCGCTCGCTCTGGTAAGGGAGCCCTTTCCGAAGGAATCCCTTGTTCATCCAATGGAAAGAAAGCCTCCCTGCGGTTCGCCTGGGTGGGCGAGCTCCAAATGTGTCCCTACCCCACCGCCAGGTTCCTCCTTGTGTCTGTCTTTCAGACCCTCCTGCCCTCGTGAGCCTGTGAACACCCCAGCCTTCCCACTACTTGCCTCAACATACCTCCCAGCCGTGTGCCATGTCAGTGTGGCTCTGCCTCCCACAGACACGTGGCCGGAGTCCAGAGAAAACTGGCCAAAACAATCGGATTGAAGGCTCAGGACTGCAGCCTTGCAAAGCAAGCATGCCAGGGGACACGCTGTGACTTGCGGCAGCCACCTTCACGTGCAGGAGCCAGAAGCCCACTGAGGTCAAGTCATACAGCGGAGGCTTCGCATGAGGTTACAAGGGACCTGGGGCAGGATCCCAGGGTTCCTCACATCGCTGTGTGCTTGCCTTGTGTGGCCTTGTGGTTTGCTGCAGGCACCTGTCAAAACTGCCCACTGATTCACCAGAGCCTTATTAGGTAGGCACTTCACTGTTAACCCTGAAAACAAGAGAATTTGTCATCATTCATTGGGACCACAGTGGTTCTAGTCCTTTAGCTGTGAAGAGAATGAACGGACGAGGTGGTTTTTGTTTTGTTTTTCATTGTAAAGATTACAAAGGTGGCAATACCTGCTATCTTTTTTGTTCTCCAGATACTGTGAATCATAACATTGGCCAAATTTTTAAATGCAAAACTTGATATCGGACAAGCCTGAGGCTCTTTGCCACAGCCCTGACACACCACATTTACTGACTTGCACACTTTGTCAAGTACCTGTGCATTTATAAGTTTATAGTTGATGGCATCGCTTTTACATAAAAGTTTTCAAAATATAGAAAATGCTGATTGTGTTTTAAAATGCATTTGATACCAACCTTTTTTGTTTGTTTCAGAAAGGGACTACTTACCTAAGGAAAAAAATGGGAAAAATTCATCACGAAGAATGTATTTTTTAGGGACCAGATCAGGGAAAA
Organism: Ochotona curzoniae; assembly: GCF_017591425.1. Taxonomy (NCBI): domain Eukaryota; kingdom Metazoa; phylum Chordata; class Mammalia; order Lagomorpha; family Ochotonidae; genus Ochotona; species Ochotona curzoniae. The sequence goes on along the minus strand of NW_024467115.1, from coordinate 26,811,122 downwards.
GCCGGGCTGGGCTGATTATTCCTACTGGTGCAAACAAAATTAGAGTGGGTGAGGATTGTTTGGGCTTAGCCACAGCATCAGCTGGCACTGGGGACTAATTCTGTGAAATCAAACCTCAGAACTATCTGGAGAGTGCATAATCTGGGAGTGGGAGAGTCCTGGGAGGGAAATAGTGGGCTCATCCCTCTTGGGTTACCACTTCCACTGGAGGGCATAAAACTAGGACAGTGCCTGGGGTGAAATGGGGTGTGGGACACACTGGATTACTGCTACACATTACTGGCAAACCAGGGTAGGGAGCGGGCCTGGTGGGGGTTATTGCGGGTCGCTCCAATTAGGCTGCAGCTCCCACTGACTTATGTGAGGGCCGAGTATGTGCTGGGCAGAACCAGGCTGGACTGCAACACCCATTGGTTCCAGTGAAAGTCAGGAGTGAAAACAGAACCAACCCAGCAATTGCAACCACCAGCTGATCGGCACGATGGACTGTGCTGGGCCCTGTACTTGCTAGCACATACAAAAATCTGGTTTGAGCACACCTCAGACAAAGTTTCTTTGGAGATCTCCCCAATCAAAATGCTGGACTCAGAACCCTAACCAAGAAAAGAGAGGAGACAGAACAGGTCAACCAACCATCTCAGATATATGATGGACTATGTCAATCAGTGGATTCTTCAAGGACCTCATAGTGCTTGGAGAGGCAAGATTAGCAGCGATTCATAACTGTTGCAATATCAAAACCACTTGAGCAAGAACCTCAGAGCATGCCCTACATCTGGACCTGGGGAGGGTGGGAAATTGGGTGGGCCTTCTCCCTTAATACCCCCTTTAAACATGAAGGAAACAATATGGAAAAAATAATAGTCTTACCCACTTTCCTGTAGCCCTTGAACCTTTTTACCCATATTAACCATTTAAAGATTGTCAAATAAAAAAAAAAGGAGGGGGACCAGTTTAAAACCTTTTTGGGGTGAATGGCAAAAGGCCTGTTGAAATGCGCAGTATAATTAATGATAATCTGGAGCCTGGCGTGGTGGCGCAGTGGCGCAGTGGTTAAGGTCCTCGCCTTGCACGCCCGGGATCCCATATGGACGCCGTTTCTATCCCGGCAGCCCCGCTTCCCTTCCAGCTCCCTGCCTGTGGCCCAGGAAAGCAGTCAAGGACGGCCCAAAGCTTTGGGACCCTGCACCCGTGTGGGAGACCCAGAAGAGGCTCCTGGCTTCGGATCGGCATGCTGTTGCGCTCACTTGGGGAGTGCATCATTGGACAGAAGATCTTCCTCTCTGTCTCTCCTCCTCTCTGTATATCCGCATTTCCAATAAAAATAAAATAAATCTTTTTAAAATATTAATGATAATCTAATTCAGAATTCAAATTCCAAATTCTGAAAAAGCAACTTTTTCACTTAGTAATTCTGTTTAACGATACCTACTGAAGAATAATTGTTTTGAAGTTTTGTTAATGTCATGTAAGATCCCATTTCATTTAAAAGGTAAATGTTCACCTTCCATGGGACCAGGCCCGATAGTCTAGTGGCAAAAGTCCTCACCTTGCTTGCACCGGGATCCCCTATGGGCTCTGGTTCTAATCCCAGCGGCTCCACTTCCCATCCAGCTCCCTGCTTGTGGCCTGGGGAAGAAGTTGAGTACAGCCCAACGTCTTAGGACCCTGCACAGGTATTGGAGACCCAGAAAAGGCTCCTGGTTCCTGCCTTCAGATCGGCTCAGCTCCAGCCGTTGCAGTCACTTGAGGAGTGAACCATCAGATTGAAGATCTTCCTCTCTGTCTCTCATCTCTGTATATCTAACTTTCCAATAAAAATAAATACATCTTTTTTTAAAAAGTTTAAATTTCATTAACATCTATTAAACGTCAGTCCCCGGAGTGCCTAGCTTTGTCCAAGTCAAGAATATGCAATATTAATATTTAAGTGCAAAATATGCCTCACCTCTGCTTAAATTGTGAGCTAAGAAGGAACATGTGCCACAAGGAGAAATGAGAAGATTGGGGTTGAGTGAGGTCACAGTTAATCTGTTCTCCGTAGTCTGGGAGTGACACATGGGGTTGGCAACTTAATCGGGGCGGGCAGGTTGGGGGCGTCTGAGTGCGCCTGCGCTGTATACATTACACCTGTGCATGACAACACAGACCGAAGAGAAGGAGCAGCGAGGAGCAGCAGCAGCTTGCCATGAGATCATTTATGGCCATTAGAACAGACCTTTCTCCTTCGAAGAAGGAACAAAGCAGGAGATCCACCTTCAAGAAGTCCAGGACTTGAGGTCATTAACAGAAAAAGGCAGGGAAGTGACTGCACTTAGAGACAGAAAATAAAATGAGACGCACTGCAAAAGTCTTATCCTCTCATCTTGGGTAAGCCCCAGTTATATCTTTCTGAAGGAACAAGAGGAGCAAAGTCTTAATCCTCCCCTGAGTGTTTCCTGGGATAAGGTGGAAAGTGCTGTACTTTGTAGATAATGAAAACTGGACTTAAAAGAGACTGTTTTGTCAATCAAATCAGTAAAGTTAGCTTAGCAACTAAAAAGTAGGTTACTGAGCCTCATACAAGTGAAGTGATCAGGGTAAAACTGTTTCAGAGGTGTATGGGATACTTAAGTAATCTTCCCATTGAGAACAGGATAGGTGGTTAACTAGCTTAGTCTCATGAAGCCACAACCACCACCCTGTGTCATCCCATCAGCCTACCTGTCAATCAAACCACCCCTTCCCTTGAAGTGCCTCCCCCCTACTTGAGGGCAGGGCTGTGACATGTAATCATGCCCCTGTTAGCCCCTCATTATGAAGGGCTCTAGCTTTCTGCCTGAGGACACAGTGTTCGGAAGGCAGACATTTTTCTCTCTGTCTCTCCCTCTGACTTTTTCTGCTTGGCCCACTCTATCCTTGAACATGGCCCACGTGTGTTAGTGAATGCTTCACCTTTGATGTAAACCTTATTGCTTTGTATGCTGTACTGGTACCTGTGCTTAAGATGCTTTTTAAGTAAGAATCCAGCAATCCCACTTCTAGGAATATTCCCAAAAAACTTGTAACATGAAAAAGCAATGTACACCCCTATGTTCATTGCTGCACAATCAACAACCACAAAAACAGAAGCAACCTAAATGCCCATTAGAAGAGGACGGGATAAAGAAGCTGTGGTTCATACTTACCTGGCAGGGGGGATCCCATGATCATGAAACTGTGCTTCATCTACCCTATGGAATACTACTGAGCTATTAAAAAAAAATGCAATTGTTTGTAGCTCAGTTGGCTGAACTGGAGACCATTATGCTAAGGGAAATTAGCTAATTCCAAAAGGTTGGATATCACATGTTTACCCTAAGACAAGATAATATGATGTCAAATCTAAGGATTTTTCCTGTGAATTCTAACTTCTTGTACTTCCTAATCATTTGTACGTTTTGTAATAAGACCCTGTGATGTAATCGATTAATCAATCATCCATAAGATACTGATTGCTGGTAAACACCTGAGATTGTTAATGTTCATTTTATCACTGTTTTTGCTACTGTCCATAAATAACAATGATCTACTCCTTATTGTACTCTCATCGGTGCCACGTGGGACACATGCTGGCATTTATTCCTATGTGAAGATGCTGGACACTCTTTTTCACCACCCTAGTGTCACATTGATACCTTCGTTGTATGTTCATCAACTTCATGTAGATGAAGGTACACCATTTTCTTTTTTGTTCTTTTTCCTCCCCATGGTGGACTGTACTCAATGGGATGGATAATGGAAGTGCGGCAGACATTAATACGCTTACATGTGGGAATAGAGAGACGTATATCCTCATGCAGGCAGTATAAGGATGGACTCCCAGCGATACGGCTAATAGTCTACGTGGTGAGAGACACTTCAGTGGCAGCATGATGGACTTGTGAAAATTCACGAAAGACATCCATTGCAAGACTGGAGAGGAGAAGAGTGGGGAGGGGAGGGAATCTGAGCAGGGGAGCGGGGGGCCCCAGTGCCTATCAAATGGTGTCATAAAATAAAACAAAACAAAATTAGAAAAAAAGAAAGAAACCACAGCCTTATGGAAAAAGTCGGGCCATAAAGTTCTCAGAACCAAAAACATTCACCTGGGTCTTTATTTGAAATGATTCTGTTTCTCTCAAAGAGACACATATAATGAAGCTTAGAGATCATTTTTATTATTACATTAGTAAACCAAAAATTCAGCAATAATATCTGTTGACAAAACTGAAAAGAAATTATTGTATCATCATTCTAAGAGACTGAGAGTCAAAAAAAAAAAAAGTGATACAGCCTCTTACACTTGGATTCTGAGAAATGAAGCTCACATCATTTAATTTAATGAGAGATGACTTGGGTTTCCCAGACATACTAATTTCAAGAAACAGAGTATTCTTCGAGGTTGGGAACACATTTAGGAAAGAGGTTGGGATGATGGGGTGTGGGAGCTTGGAGGAGGGGCCCTGCTGAGCTGGCACCCAGCAGCCTGGCTGGCTAGGACCCCCTGGAGCTGGGGATGCTATAATTAGACCAGTGAGAAGAGCTTGTTGCCTGCCTGATACATTTAACTCAATCAAGCTTATGTGGAAAACTAGAAAATGGATGGAAAGTTTGTTGCAGTGATGCTGACAGGTGGAAATAAAGTCAAAAGCAATGCCCCTTTTTCATTCCTTTCCTGCTTTCCAATCTACCTCATGTACACCCTGAAAAAAACTCAACATGGAGCCAGTGAAGCACAAAATGGTATGTAAAGCATTAGCCCCAGTTGCAAGTATTGTGCTTAGTGGATAAAGCTGCTGCCTACCACAATGTTGACAGCTCACGTGGCAGCTAGTTCATGTCCCAGCTGCTCTACTTCCAAGCCAGCTTCCTGCTCATGTGCCTGGGAAAAACAGTGGAAAATGGCTCAGGTGTTGACATCCCTGCCACCCCCATGGGAAACCCAGAGGAAGCTCTTGGCTCTTCGCTTGGGTCTGCTCAGCCATGGCTATTTAGACCACCTGGCAAGTGAACCAGCAGATAGAAGAGTCTGTTTCTTCCTCTCTCTCTTTGTAGCTGACTTTCAAATATATCACACAAAGAAAAAAGAAAGAAGGGCATAAGAAACTGTAGCCCACACCTCACATAGAGGAGGATGAAACGGTAACTGTAGAGATGAGAAAATGAGGAATCAACCAACCCATTACCTCTGGGAGCTACGGTAACATTCAACACATTTCTCTTGAGTTTTCCTTTGGCTTTAGCAACACTGCTTCCAGATTTCTCCCTTAAAAAGACACATTAGGAGAAATAAAGTGTGAACAGGACCGTATCACAACACTGTTTGTGATACCCAAATATTGAAACTGACCCAACTACCCATCAACAAGAGAATAATTCACAGATAAGTATTTGGCAACTGTTAAATAATTGGAAGCTACATCTATACACTAGAATGAACTGGTTTCCAGCATCTATCACTATTTGGCATAAACAAAGCAAGATGAAGAAAAGCATCTATAGCATTCTGCTCAAGAAGTAAGTAGAGGTTGGAATCTCAGAGTATTTCCTAATGGTACAACAGGACAATCACACATCAAAACTAATTACCCATCAAAAGATGAAGATACAATATCAACTTCTTGAAACATATATTTGCCTATGGATTTGACCATATAACCATGAAAAAGCTTTACATAATCATAAAACAAAACTATAGAAAAAGCAACTTCACAGTGGGGAAGACAAGCAAGAGAACTGAATCTGCTTGCCTTCAAGTGTCTTAGTCACACACACAGAAGAGCTATTTCAAGAGATATTAAAAACTAACACTTAGATCATATATTCCTGATGGGGTTACCTGCTGATAAAAGAACAGCAAAAAAAAAAAAAAAAAGATTCATTTTGGTATGGTATTGTAAGTACTCAGATTGGAATTATTTACTAAGATGTTTGTGTGTATGCTATCATGAAAATATCATGAATATTTGTGGATGTTGTTGAGATCCAAGATTTTTGGCACAGGTGAAAGGAGATACTTTGAAGATCAATGACTCTAGATAAAAACTATATAATTTTGATATCTGAAACATCAGCATGTAGTATCTTTTAGCTTTAAAAATATGTACGCAGCCCTATCTATGAAAAGACTTAGAAATAATGTTGACCTTGCATCCCAAATTGTGTCCTTTACTGCTCTTTTCAACTGAAAACAAATAGACTCTTTAAAGAAATGCTTGGTTTTATGTTTGGAGTCCCATTTGTGGACAACAGCAGGAACCTAACAAGGTAAGACTGGAATAGTTTTCATAGCAGAAAGCAAGAACTCTATCAAAACCAGTTAGACTTGTGCCATAAAGACTCAGCAGCCAATCTGAGTAAGCTCCCTCTGGGCAAACACAGGATAATTCTAACAAGGCCAATAAAGAATATCATTGAAGTTCACTGACATCCTTCACGTATGTTTAAATTCTTAAATTCATGTGACAACTGAGTGAACTTTAATTGGTTAGGTGACGGTTACTGATACTAAGATAGTATTGTTCTTATTAGAACTAGACAAGGCTAGAGTTGTAAAGTAATGAGTTGTATTCCAAAGCTGTAAATTGTAGACTTTCTCAAGGCCCCAAGAGATCCTTATTCTTCACACACTCCAAGCTCTGCACAGATCTTGCTTGTACACAAATTTCCAGAATAAATTTTAAGACTGCAAGAAATTCAGGTGAAGTGCTCTAACTTGCTCCTTATTTACAATGCGCACATAACCCCATTGCAGTGCTCTACTCGTCACACACAAAGAAATTATTCTTTGGAGAATGCCTCTCTAATTATTATTTAGGTTGACAGTAACCTTTAGAGAATGTTAGAAAACTACTTTATTATCTCAAAAGTTAGTACATAAAAGGAATCTAGCAAGCCCTGATGTTTTCCTATATTATCTGTAGCTCAGGAAACAAAAATCATGGATGAGGAAAAGTTTCTTTATGAATATATTACAGTAAATTAAGCTATAATTTCACTATTGCAAACTCCTTCTACGTAATATATCCTGAGCCAATGAATCCCACAAGTATTAGCTGCTTAGGATCCCAGAAATTCTGCAGGGAGATCTTTGCTCAATGTAATTTCCATGGTGATGGTGAGACGTCATGGGCTTATTTGTCTTTGTTAACATTTATTCTGATGTCAGAAAAAAAGTGATGGATAAAACAGCCAGTGTGTCAGCATGCATCAAGATAATGACAACTATGCTACCAGCAATTATTGCTGACCATCACACACTACAGGGTGAAAATATCAATTTCCGCTGAGATTTTTTTCCTAATGATTCAGTAAAAATTGTTAATTATATTAAACTGACCTTTAAGCACCTTAAAAAGTACTCTATGTAATAAAATAGGAACTATGCACATGGCATATGCTTTCCATCATGGCCATCTCCTTGAAAACCACATGTATGACTGAGTTGTCAGCTTAACTGGCCACTTTGCTCATGGAACATCATTTTCACTTTAAGAAATGACTGATAGAAAGTTATGGTTACACTTATTTGAATACTTGACACACATTTTCTTAGAAATGAATTACATTAATCTCACATGCCAAGTAAACCTGACAGCTTACTATGCCTAGTAAATATTTAACAGTAGTTGGTGCCAGTGGTAATATTCATGCTTTCAAATAAAAATGAACTTTAGAAAACCAGAAACTGCTGCCATGATCTTAAAATCTTCCTAATATTCATGGACTTTTTTTTTCTCTTTTTTTTCTTTATTTTTGACGATCTTTACATGGCTAAGTAGGGCACAAGGGTTCAAGGGCTACAGGAAAGTGGGTAAGACTATTATTTCCATATTCTCTTTTTTTTCTGTATCTGGGGTAAAGGGGGAGATAAAGGGAGAAGCCCCACCCAGTCTCCCACCCACCCCAGGTCCCCGATGTGGGGCATGCTCCGAGGGTCTTGCTCAAGTGGTTTTGATAGTTCAACAGTTATAAATTGCTGCCAATCTCACCATTCCAAGCATGATAAAGTCATTGCAGAATCCACTGATTGACATAGTCCATCCTAGAGTCTCTGTTTGCCCAGTTTTTCATGGCCAACATATGGCTGGGATAGTTGACTGGACATTTTCCAGAGCATTGGTCAGTGATTAGTAATGATCATGTTTCATTGTTATTGACTAATTAAACATTTCTTCATTTGTAAGATCATACCACTAACTCAATATTGTAAAAATAATGTCATAAAGCCATAACTGGGCAAGACATTAATAAAAAATTAAACTATGGATTTCCATGGACTTGAATGAAAAAGTTAATTGGTATGACTTTGGATTTCATACTGCAACTAACATTTAAAAACTACAATTTTTCAGGCTTAGCAGAGAATTATGTACAATTAGCTGCAAAAGGCATTAAAATAAAAACTCTACTTCCAACTATATATCCTTGTGTGGCTACATTTCTTTGCATGCTTAGGCCTAAGGAAATACTGTACCAGCTTGCACAGAGAAGTAGAAAGTACAAATAGGCTTTTTCTTTGTTAAACAGGATGATGAAAACAATTGTAAATGCCTTTTATAAATGTTTCACCTTGGAATATACAGTGATCTTCATTAAAATATATCCTTTATGTTACATTTCAATGACTTGGTTCTTTTAAATAAATATTTTAGAGTGTTCTCCATTTTGATTTTGAATATAAAATAGGACTGGATAAAGTCCACATAAATAGCAGCTCTTCAGTGTACCAGTATATTTTTTAAGAATATAATGACATCTGGGAGGCAAAATATTTGATAACTGATAAATAATATGAGTGACTGACGAGGAAGGCAATTCAGATATCATCATCGGTTCCTACGTAAAGCAGCCCACTGTGATAAGGCCTTGCCACGAGACATACAGAGCCTGCATCTCATCAAGCTCTGCATCTAACTACCAGCTTAATGGAAATACAACAGACGAACACAGGGAAGTGTTCTCAGTACAGTGCAAACAAAAGAGGGGAAAAAATGATCTGGTTTATTCAATCAAAATGGAAATCGTGAGAAGGGGAAGAGAGTTGAGGGAAAAAGACTTCCATAAGCAACATGAGGCAGATAGACCAGTTTTTAACTCTAGAATTCTTTTCAAATCTGATTCAAAAATCATTACCTTCTTATATGAAAATGAAAAAAAGTAAATGATGACATTTATTTGTTGACCTTTAAGAAGTTTGAATTTTGGGCCTGGTGCAATAGCCTAGTGGCCAAATTCTCACTTTGCACGCACCAGAATCTGATATGGGTGCCAATTCATGTCCCAGCTTCTCCAATTGCCTTCCTGCTTCCTGCTTGTAGCTTGAGTAAGCAGCAGAGGACAACCCAAAGCCTTGGGATCTGCACTTGCATGGGAGACCTAGAGGAAGCTCTTGGCTCCTGGCTTCAGATCGGTTTAGCTCCAGCTGTTGTGGCTACTTGAGAAGTGAATCCAGTGACAGAAGAATTTTCTCTCTGCATTTGATTCTTTCTCTGTATATCTGACTTTTCAATAAAGATAAATAAATCCAAAAAAGAGAAAAAAGTATTCATTTTCAGCTTAGACAACTAACTGGAGTGACATGATTACCCTTCCATTTTTAATATAGATATTCCATATACTTTAAAGATGCAATTTCCACAAGTGAAATTGCATGGTACTTGAGATTTGCTTCCTAACAGTCTGGAGAGGTAACAGGTAATAATACATGAACAAAAATTTGCCATGAGTTAAGTGCTATCATCAGAGATATTACATCAGGTTCATTATACCATTATTCACCTGACTGGCTTGTATGTTTACAAAGTTCTGTAATGACAAGTTGAAGAAACACATAAGCAATGAAAGTTTCACATTGTCCTATGAGAGGATTGCAATTCAGCAGTTAGTCAAGGATTGACTAATGAAAACAGGACAATGACAATGACGGAGACCAGAGACAGTCACATAGGGGGTTTGAGTTAAGAAGAATTAGAGCTAGAACCACAAGAAGGTGTTTTTAGAGCTAAATGTACGCCTTCAAGAGTCCTAGGCCGTGATGTTTCCTCCCATGTGATGTTTCAGGAGGATTGGCCTGTAGGAGCTCAGCAGATTTAGATAAGGTCATCGAGTCCCTACACTGGGGTCAGTATCACCATAAGAAGAGACCAAAGAAAACTCTGCATCTCTCTTCTCCCACCTTCCCCATTCTAACCCTTCTTCCACTCTCCTCCTCCACCAGCATGTGAAGACACAGCAAGAATGTGGTGATCAGCCCAACCAGGAGGTGGGAACCTCACGAGGACTCTGACACACCAACCATCTCAGGCTTCCCAGCCCCAGAACCATAAAAACTAAACGTCTGCTCTCCAAGCTGCCCAGTCTGCAGCATTCTGTTCAATCAGGCAAACACAGTCACAGAGGAACCCTACACCAACGAGTGTGCTCAACGGCCAGAACACCAGTGGAATTGGAACTGAAAATCTCAGGAACACTTCCTATCGTGGATGAACTCTTTTGTTACTTAATATTTATCTCCTTCATGATTTCAATGTAGAGAAAAGGTCTCTTCATGAAGGGAGAAATAAATGCATGTGGATCTGCAGAAGGGAGTGACCCAGGGAAGAGGGAGGCTGTGATGCAGGAACAAAGTTTTCAGAAGGCAGGAAGTGAATGAATCCAGAGTGTGTGTGCAGCTCTTGGCCTCAGACAGGAGCTTAGCCAGTTCATCCCATTGGTAACAGTTGGGAAGCTAGAGTGTGGGGGTGGGTACAGGTGCAGCTGGGCTAGTAGATTCAGTGATGAGTAGAGTTGGAAGTTCTGTCCTAATAATCAAAGACAAAGTCATCTGTTGAATGAGGAGACTAAGAGAGCTACAAGGTGGTTCAGACAAATCATCTCTCCACTTGAGTGGGCTGGAGAAACAATGGTTGTCAAGAATTCCAGAGTCATACTGGAGGCTTATGATCATAAACTGAAATGAGATTAGTCAGCAAGATTGTGCGTTCTGCAGTGGTACCAAGATGCTTAGGTGCAGGTGCAGAGCTATTGAAGTCCTTTGCTCTAAGCAAACTGTGACTCTGAAAAAGCACAGGGGAGAGTACAAGAGAAGAATTACACACCACACTGGATTGAAAAGCCGAAACAATCCCATAAGCAGCTTAGAAGCGTAACACACTTCGTTATCCAGCACTAAGCAGAGAAAAGGAGAGAGAGATGTAAATAATTCTACAAGCTATTTAAAACTTCATTATATAGGATTATAATTTTATAATGAGTTAGCATAAAGAACTGACAAAAAAAAAATACTGGCAACCGTCTCTTGATTCAGAAGATAGTGTGAACACTTGGGACTATAAGACCCAGTTATTATTCTGTTAGTGAAAGAAGTACCAGTCCTGATGTTAAAGACAAGAAAAGGTTGAGTATACTTGATAGAATTCCTGAGAACCCAACTTACATCCCAATCAAAATCACCTTTCTGTAACCTACCACATTGAAAATGCTGCTGGAAAAAAAACTACAGAACTCAAAAGTCACTTTCTAAGGTCTGAGATCAGTAGTGGAGATGGGAAAAGACGATTTATAAGTCACCGACTGTGGGCACAAAGAGACATAAATTTCAGGTACAAACGAAATAAAAGAAATGAGCACAAAAACTGTGTGAAAGGAAGGATTTCTTCTTTAAGTTTTATTGCATTAATTTAATTTCATTCCTGGAACTAATGGGAAATGACTTAAGGCATTTTTTCTCTTTCTAGAAAACTCCGAAAGATTATGCTTCTGATTAGTAAAAAGGAAGTATGAATAACTTACAAAAATCACCATGAAAGACTTATAAAATATAAAAGCTGTAATGTAGCCCTTTTTTTATGAAGAGGTAGGAAATCTGAAAGAATTCTCAAAGAAGTTCCATAAGATTAATGGTGAAAAGGCATAAATTTTTTTTTGGCAAAAAAACTCAGGGTGCACGTTAAAATGGAAATTCAATGTGGGAGATACTGGATGATAAATCAGAATACAAGGATAAATCATGTAACCTTGCAAGAACTTCTGTTCACAGATCTGCTAGTTTCTCATGGAGCAACTAGATAAGAGTGAGTTAGTCTGAAGCAAATGGTGTCAATGTTAGTTTGTGATGGAAATATAGGAGTCTGTTGTTTTTTAGAATTCATACAGCTCCTATACATTCAAAAAGCCCTTTTATGTGATAGGAAGAGCTGGCAGCAACATCAAAGGTTAAACAAGATCCTTGTGTAGTACAGAGTAGTATATAAGCAAAAAAATATTTAGCTAATACAACTTCTATCTGTAAAATGCATTTTTTCCTGAAAATTATAATCCTCTGTTTCTTCACACAGGTATTCCAAATGTCCTAGGATCCAGTGAGACATAAAGGAACCACCAAGCACTTTCTATAGATAGAAAAGACACCAGGAGAGACACTAGTGAAATCCAAGTGTAGAAGTTTGGTCTCAGTAACCGCTGCTTGGTCTCCTGCCGACTCACCTGCCCTGCAGTGATGGACATGGGTCTCAGCTGTTCGACCCATCCTCGTCATTCTGGCCATCCACGGATTTCCCTCCCGCTGCTCACCTTTTGTCCTTGAGCCTCATCTTTCAGTCTCTCTTTGGCAAAGGACCGTCTTTCAATACCTGCGCTCTAGAGGACTCCCCATACTCCTTGTTTTTTTTTTCTCCCCATGCAATTTTGTGACTCACCAGTAATCATCCAAAGGCTATAACCTCATCTCAGTCCCCAAGCTCTCTCTCTCTGTTTTAAGTCTTAAGTTCTACACCCCAAGAAGAACTACACACGAATATCTCACTGTATTAACTTGAGCATTTAATTCTATCTGCCCCATTATAATCATCTTTCCTCTTACATTGGTTATACAATTTTCTATTCTTTTTTTATGCAGGTCAGTAGCCATGAATTGAACGTTTCTATGCCAGGCACTGGAAAAGAGCCCCTTTCTGCCAAATATAAGCCTTTAAAGACTTGTGGAAAGTTGGAATCACTCAAAGCCAGAAGCTCTCTTTAAAATGAGACAATACTCATAGCACCTATTTCATAGGGCTGCTGGGACAATTAGAATGATTCAGAGTGGCATACACTGTACAGTCGTATGGATGTTACTGAATTTTATCACCATTATAAATTTCTTGGCAGACAAACCAGAAATGTGTAGATTTGCACACAGAACATCAAATCAAGTTTGCTTAAAATCTATTGATGAAGATGACCCTAATGGGCTTGATGCAATAGCCTAGTGGCTAAATCCTCAATTTGTATGCAACAAGATCCCATCTGGCTGCCAGTTTGAGTCTTGGCTGCTCTGCTTCCCATCCAGCTCCCTGCTTGTTACCTAGGAAAGCAGTAGAGGATGGTCCAAAGCTTTGGCACCCCCTGCCCATGTGGGAAACCTGGAAAATGCTCCTAGCTTCCGGCTTCAGATCGGCTCAGTTCTGGTTTTTGTGGTCACTTAGGGAGTGAACCAGCAGACACATTTTTATTTCTGTCTCTCCTCTCTGTGAATCTGATTTTTCTAATAAAAACAATTTTTTTTAAGATGACACTTATTTATGTATTTTCCCAAGGTATTACGGATTTTGTACCTGTTTGTTTTTACAATATGGGTCAGTTATAGAAACTAGAAATCCTGAGAGGAAGTTATACAACAGACCCAATCCCTGCTTCCACATTGATTTTTTTTTTTTTTTTTGGTGCCAATTCTGCAGCATGAGTGCCACTACTCCTAAACACTTTTTTTTTAAGATTTATTTTTATTATTTTTTTTATTGGAAAGGCGGATATACAGAGAGGAGAGACAGACAGGAAGATCTTCCGTCCAATGATTCACTCCCCAAGTGAGCGCAACGGCCGATGCTATGCCGATCCGAAGCCGGGAGCCTCTTCCAGGTCTCCCACACGGGTGCAGGGTCCCAAAGCTTTGGGCCGTCCTGACTGCTTTCCTGGACCACAGGCAGGGAGCTGGAAGGGAAGCGGGGCTGCTGGGATTAGAACCGGCGCCCATATGGGATCCCGGGCGTGCAAGGCGAGGACCTTAACCACTGCGCCATTGCACCACGCCAGGCACACTCCTAAACACTTTTGCAATGGGAAAAGCATCGTCATTTTATAAGTCATGGTTATAGTTTGATCATAATTTTACTTCCAAACTCACAAAGGTATTAGAACTCTCAGACTAAGAGCAAGACCCAATCCAGTTATGACCTTTCATAGGTGTGCCTTGGAGGGGGTCCCTAGGTTAGTGGGGTGTGCCCTAGGAAGGCAGTTGTTGGAAAGGATTGTTATAGAAGTTGTTCTCGCTTTCTATTTTCACCTCAAGTTTTGCCATGTGATTCCTCCTCTGCTCTCACTCTGCCATTCCCATCTGCCACCCTCAAAGAAGAACGGCCCATCAAAAAAACTGAAATCACTCAGTTTTGGACTTGAACTTCCAAAACTCTTTTGTCTTTTTAAAATTAGTCACTTTAAGTATTTCATTAGAAAGCTAATATAGTCTGAAATGCCGATTAATTTATTTTGCAGTGAATTCAAGTACTTACAGTGCCATGTCAACTAACAACTTTCAATAAATTATGATGAAAATAAACAATTCTCTTTGTGAACAGGGTGGCCGGGGCACGGATGCTAAGACATGCTCTGCAAAGTGTCAGCTAGAAAATGTCAAGGATTTGTATTCTGCATAAACATTTGAACACACATGCTTGACAATTCCACAAAACCAAAGCATCCCAAAATATAATTCCTCTTAAAAAGAAACATCAGCCTGCACGGGGTATTATATCCCACACATCTGCCTGTCACCAAATGCAATCACACATTTCCAGCTAAAAAGTCACCTTTACTGTGATTAGCCGGAAGGGGAATTTCCATGAATCATGCTAAGAACTAAGGTCCTTTGTGGGCACTGAACATTTGAGATTTTTCTTTGCAAAGCTTAATCCTGTAACCAAAATTTCCCTATAATACAATTAACTCCCTTCACTGTATAATTGAACTGACTATGGGGGGTCAATATTCGTTAAATAGACCAGACAAGACCGTGGAACAGGCAAGACAGGACAGAATTCTTTTTTTTTCACTTTGCCCCAAGTGAGAGCAACAAAAACTTGAGTTGTAGAACCACAAGGAATTTGAAATGTAGGAGAGAGAAGAATGAAGGCAGCCTACTCTATCAGCCTTCAGAAGCTTCATTGACAACCCTTGAAAATTCTTAAGCATGAAAGTTTGTGCTTCTGCCTTTGAACTTGACAAGTTCCTCAAGCACCTGCAACATGAAAGTGCTGAGGGTACGTGGATTTCCAAGTCCAGGTTGTCTGTTTCATGGAACTGTTGGTCCTTTGGTGATTCTGTGCTTGTCTAGAGGCAGTGAACAGAAAAGGTCAAGTTTGAATTGCAGCGGCTTCTTGACAGCAAAATGAAAACAGACGTGGCAAAAATAGCATATCTCTAACAAAGAAATACAGGCTGCAGACTCTTTTGAAAGTCTAGTGGTCTCAATTCTCCCATGTTTAAAACAACAGAATAAGCTGAAAGCATCACCAAAGATGGTAAAGAAAACTGAACAGAGATGCCAGCTTTTCCAGATTATAAGTTAACAAATACCAAGATTATGAAAACCTCCTTCATTGGGAAAAAAAAAAGTACGTGCTGTAAAATAATGGTGTCTACCAAAATGTGTACCAGAAGGGAAAAAAAAATTCATGTCAGGGCCTGGCACGATAACTTAGCAGCTAAAGTCCTTGCTTTGCATGTACCAGGATCCTATATGGGCACCGGTTCGTGTCCCGGTGGCCCTGCTTCCCATCCAGCTCCCTGATTGAGAACTGAGAAAGCAGTTGAGGATGGCCCCAAACCTTGGGATGCTACAACCACATGGGAAATCCAGAAGAGGCTCCTGGATCCTGGCTTCAAATGAGCACAGCACCAGCTGTTGTGATCACTTGGAGAGTGAATCAACAGACTGAAAATCTTCCTCTCTGTCTCTCCTCTCTGCATGTCTGACTTTCCAATAAAAATAAAATAAATCTTTAAGAAATATTCATGTCAGTTTTGGAATAGTTTATATTTTCCAAATATCAAGGTAACACAGGAAGGAACAAAAGTGTTATGAATGGTTACCTTTGGGTGGTGATGTTACAGATGAATTTTAATTTCTGTTCTATACTTGTCTGCATCTTTCCGGTTTTGCACCTACAATGTGTTTACACACAGAGCCACGCAACAATAAATACATAGTTCTTTCTCACAGTCGCTTGATCTACTATATGATCATCTCCAGGAAAGCTTCTTCACCATCCACTTCTCTGAAACTAGACTGGGAAGATCCTGAAGTAGGACACATTTTTTTGTTTTGTTTTAATTTGTCAGTAGTTAAACATCATCGCCTGTTTTCCTTGCCCTCATGTGCCCCATCTGGACAGGCTGATAAGAAAGCACAACCTGGGTGTTCCTTCTTTTGGATCCAGCAGAGGTTAAAACAAACTTCAGTGCCTTGCCCAATAAGAATCTACAGCCCAGTTTCCTTCTTTGCTTTGTCAAGCCATCTGGAACCTGCTTGCCCACTTCAGAGACACCAACAATGTCAGCTTCTTTTCTTTCTTTTTTTTTTTTAAAGATTTATTTATTTTTATTGGAAAGTCAGACATGCAGAGAGGAGAGACAGAAAGATTTTCCATGCGATAATTCACTGCCCAAGTGATCACAACGGCTGGTGCTGTGCCAATCCGAAGCCAGGAATCAGGAACTTCCTCCATGTCTCCCACACAGGTGCAGGGTCCCAAGGTTTTGGCCGTCCTTGACTGCTTTGCCAGGTCACAAGCAGGGAGCTGAATGGAAAGTGAAGCTGCCGGGATTAGAACCGGAGCCCATATGGGATCCTGGTGTTTTCAAGGCCAGGACTTTATCTGCTATGCCACCATGCCAGGCCCCCAATGTCAGTTTCTAACCCTCCATTTGGCTACATGTGGTTACCATGGATCTTGACATACGCACCAAAATTCCAGAAGGATTCTCTCCTGCTTTTTCAGAGTGGTCTCAATAGGAAATCCCTTATTCTGCATTCCTGGGTATTCATCCGGATCTCTGCATTTATTAAGCAGCACACAATCTATTCAAGTATCCACAGGCTCCACTCCCTATGAGTTGCTTGAGAACAGGAGCTATTTATTCTTTATCCAGCAGCCCTGGGAATACAGGTATTTATAAATGCACAATAGCTAGGAGCAGCTTCACAATTCCAAGCACATGAAATATCTGTTCCTTCCTTTTTCTTTTTTTAAGTGGATTTACTTGAAGCTGATGCACAGGCCACAGGAAGGGCGGCTTCTCTTTCCTCACAGTACAGGGACCTGGACTCTCCTGCACACCACGAGACTGAATCAAATCCCTGTCCAGGACTTTGTGCTTTTCTGAAGTTCCGGGTTCTGTTGATGACATCTCTAATGCTAAGCTCGCTTAAATTAAAAAAAACCTCCCTTTCCCTTTCATATCCCCAATAGTTGTAGACTGTTCTTCCCTCCTAATTCATATGTTGATGTCCAAACTCCTACAGTGTGGCTTCATTTGATATTGGACCTTTAAGGAAGGACTTAAAATTAAATGAAGTCTTAAGAATGGGACACTAAACACAATAGAATTAATGTCCTTAAAAGAAGACTGCTCACCATGCCTCACTTCCCACATGGATAAAGAACTAAATGAGTATCCAGAGGGAGGGGGAATTAAGAGAGAGCATTAAGGAATGCCAAGAGAAGAGGCCCCAAATCTGCCTTGCCAGCTCTAAAACTATTAGAAACACATACCCAGTAGGAAATATTTTATTTTGGTAACCTAGGCAGCAAATATTCCAGCTTTGGTCTCAAAATCGTCTTGCAATAAACATTCTGACAATTAGCTTATTTTTTAAAACTAAATCTAAGATTGTTTTGTTTTTGTTGTTGTTGTTAAGATTTATTTGCTTGCTTGAAAGACTTAAGGAGAGAGGATCTTCCATCTGCTGGTTCACCCCTTCCAATACCCTGGACAGACCTAGACTGAAGCCAGGAGCTAGCAGCTTCATTCAGGTCTCCCGTATGGATGGCAGGAACCCAACCACTTGAGCCGTCCTGCCCCGCTTTCCCCAGACCTGTAGGTGGGAGCTGAACTGCAACTGGTGCAGGTAGGACATGAACCAGACCACATAAGATCCCGGTCTCGTAGGTGGCAGTTTATCTGCTACACCACAATACCAACGCTGTAAGATTCTTTTGTACAATATGCATATGGTAGGAGAGAGAGACAGGCCATTTACTGTGATGAATGGCATCTGTTTATCTAGTTTTCACCACTGTGCTTTTTTAAATTTGTAGGGGTTCCTTCATGTTTACATTGTTGAAAGCCTTTTTAGAGCCAGAATTAATTTTATCTCATGACTTGTCTCTGAACTGTGCAGTTCCGTGAATTGTCTCGCATACACACTATCCTACTGTAAGCAACACCACAGTTAACATACAGATCATTTCATACCCCGACAAAACTGTCTTCCTTCCCCTTTGCCTTCCTACTCACACAACTGCTATTTGTGCTTTCTGCCATGATTAAGCTTTTTCTAGAAATTTACATACATGGAATCACAGCATGATGTGCCCAGGACCCATCTGTTTGGGCCCTGCAATCATGTGGGAAACCCAGAAGAAGCTCCTGCCTCTTGGCTTTGTCCTGGCTCTCTCCTGTTGTGGCCATGTGGGGAATAAACCAGTGGACAAAAGACTCTCCCTCTCTTTCAGTTGTAACTCTGTATTTCTAGTCTATACATACGTGCATACATACATAAAGTCTTTTCAAAATGTGTCCACTTCATCAATTTGTTCGTTGGTGCTTCTGACTTTATGTCTTGTGATAGTTAATTCTATGGTGAGCCTGGCCAAGTGGTTGGCAAAACAAGTGAGGATATTTCTGGAGAAAATGACATCTGAATCAGTAAACTGGATAAAGATTGTTGCCCTCAAGTACAGGTGTCCTCTACCTAACTCAATGACCAGAAGTAGAACAGAAGCTGGACCGGCCCTCTTCTGCCTTAATCCTGGGGCTTTGACCCTCCAGAACTTACAGCAAAATTTATTTTTTCATTATGTGAATGTCCAGTTTCTTCAATATCATTTACTGAAAACGTTATCCTCCCCCCACCCATCAAGTTGCCATGGCATTTTCGTTCCAAATCAATTGGCATGTCTATGTAGGTCCATCTCTGAATGATATCTGTTTCATGGTCTGTATGTGTCTCTCTCGGCGGTGGTAAACTATTTTGGCTACTGTTTCTTTAAGGGGAAGACTTTAAATCAGACAGTGTTAAGCCCCAAGATTGTTCATTTTTGAAGTCATTATGGCTGTCCTAGAGCCTTCACAATTTCACAAAAATGTTTGGATAAGCCTGTCAATTTGCACAAATAATAACAATAATAAGATAGATTGTCTTGGCTCTAATTCATACTGGGGTCAAACTGACAGTTAAACACAATGACTCTTTAAATACATGAGCAGGGTACATTTCTCCTCCATATATTGAAATGTTCCTTAATCTGCATTGTCATCTTTGCAATCTTCCATATACACACCTTTAAAAACCTGTTTTGAAATGTACCCCCTAGTCTTTATACTTGTCAGTGTTACATTGGTATTTGTTCAAATTTTAATTTCTAATCATTATTTGATCTACAGGAATAAAATTGAATTTTACAAGTTGTCCTTGTGCCTGTGGGCCGGCTAACACACTCATTTTTCAAGCAGGGTATTTTATGAGGATTTCCTAGGATTTTTACAAAGATGATCATGCACAGATGAGAATAAACAGACTTTTCATTTTCAGATCTGTATGTTTCTTACTTGTTCTTGGGTGTGACTGCTCTGCGAGGGACACTTGGGACTAGGCTGGACCTGAGAAGAGAAAGGAGTTCACATTCTTGCCTGGCTGGCAAAAGGGTGGAACAACTTCCTCCCCACCCACCTTCCTCCTTATACAGACAGGTGTATTAGAGCTGCCAACCCCACATCTTCCACTCTCTCTCCTCATAATCATGATGACTGAGCTCTTGTTAGGTTCAGAGGCAATTGACAGCCAGGGAGAAAGGAGACTTTAGTTCAGGCAAAGGGCCTTATTAATCAGGGGAGAGAGTCTGACAGACCACTCTCTGGCGGGAGGTGACACAAAGCCACTTCCATGTGGGTAGTGAGGGTGACCACATGGGGAAAATGGCCGCCCAGGGTAGGGCTTTTACACATCTCAGGTTCACAGGGCAGGAGAAGGTGGCAACTCCTCAGGATGGAAGTGTGTGTGACTTGTAGTGCGGGATACTCAGTACGGCACTTGTTGACCTTTTGCACACCAAGGCAAGGTCAGGGTGGTCCGGAATTCCAGACTTTCCTGGATGGGAGTGTTGCATTGACTTTAGCAGGGGAGTGAAAACATTTTGGCTCTGCCCAATCTAAGAGCTTCATGCAGTGCTTTTCGTGCTTTCAGATGACCTCCAGGTCACCACGCTAGTTCAACCTTCCACCACTGCTTGCTAGGATGACTACAGAGCTCCTGGTGGTGTCCTTGCTTCCTCCCTTGACATACTTCTCTACCCGCCTCTTCCTGTCCAACAGCAACAGTGAGCCTGTTAAGATGTTGTCATGCTAAGTCTCTCCTTGCTGCTCATTTTTCTCTGAGAAGAAATTAAGGTCTACACAAAGCTCTGGGAAGCCCTACAAGGATGACCAAACCTCGGTGCCAGCACCTCCGTCCTTCTTTCCTTCACTTAGAGAGACAGGATCCCAACTGATGCTCCAATAATCTAGGCATGCATTCACACACACATACACATACACATACACACACACACACACACACACACACACACACACACACACGCACACTCTCTCTTTATACTTGCTGTTCTCTCTACTGGCAATGTTCTTCCCACCTGGCATCTATTCCCACACTCCTTTCTCCAAACTATATTTCAGATGGGTTTTCCTGGCCGTCATAATAACCAAACAAGTAGATAAAACAACAGAACCACCATCCCCCTCCCACACATATATGCATTATTCCATTCCAAGCATTTGTTTTCTCCGTAGATCTATTAACAAATATTTAATATAGATTCAATGAAAATTTTTGCGGTTGGAAGAAGGAAGTTGTTTTGTGCATAGTTGTGTACGTGTGGACTCTGACACTGGCTGCGCATGTCAAGTACTTAGTAAATATTTTTGGAGCGAAGGCATGGATGGCAAAGAGTGGCACATCAGTAAGGACATGGATAAAAAGGACTTTCGCAGGGCTCTTCTAGTACTGGCAATTTGCAAAGATTTGGTTTCTAAAGACTCTTGGCTTAAAAACAGTACTTTCAGTGAATGCAGCAAGAGCAACTTTAATCCAATTACTTGGAAGCTCCTTTGGGATAGAATTTAAAGACTCTTATTAGAATTTTTAAAGATCTTTATCAAGTTATTTTATTGTTGTGGTCTGTTCTTTAAACAGGTTTACTTGAAAACATTCAGGGCCTAATATGTTTACAGATTTACTGCAGAATGATCCTAGCAGATGATCAAATTTTCCCTTAAACATCTACCATTTCCTAGGTCATAAGTATGCAATAAAATTTAAAAAGTGTCACATTCTTACTGACTCTGCAACACTTTCCTAATTTATCTGTCAGTTCATTGTTCAAAGTTCTGTGTGCCACATTGCACGCTCCCCTGCCCAAAACAGTGCCTGGACCCTCCAGATAAATGGGCAAAGAATAGGACGCTGATGTGCGAGCTCCAGAGCATGGCTGCATGTGGGTTTTTGCATAAACTTGGAATATTAACAAAGACAAAGCAGCAGATTCAATTATAGATGGGGAAAACCTCTGAGACATTGGGAGGAAGGGAAGTCACGGAAACATCAAGTCTTAAAATAATAACAGAAATAGTATTTCACTGCACAAAGCACTTCTGAGAACTTTATCTTTTGTAAACCTCATTCACTGTAAGCCTCAACATAAGCACTTTTATTCCTTCAAAGATGTGGAAACTAGGACTCACCGAGGCTGTGAGTCGTTTATAGCCACATAACTATTAAATGACAACAGATTACCAGCCCCGCATCCTAGAACTCCAAATTAGATGCTGTTTCCACTTCATTCAGTTAACGTACTAATTGATTCTGATCAACAATTATTAAAACATCTGAAATAAACTGAAATTTTAAAGCACACCAAAGGCATCTCCGTAAAACAAAAAGGCATAAAATCATGCACAATACAGGAATTCTATGATCATTTTAAGGAGAAGAAAGACATTGAGATGCAGAAAGGAAACAAATGTTTGGTGTCAAAATCTGAAAGGAAAGCCAAACTAAAGTAAAATTGGGAGACATCAAAGAAATGCGATGGTCATTGCAAGTAAATGGCCTCTGCATGCACTGTCAGCATTTCCACACATCCATCCGTGAATAAAGACTTCTGTTGGACTGAAGACGTTCCTCAGAAGAATCTGCTCAAGAAGAATTGCATACTTGTGATTGATTGTTAATTGATTTTCATAATGTCACAATCTATTTTGTTAGTTGTATAAGTAGTCTCATGAAATATTTGTAATTTTTTAACATGATTGTGGTTTTTGCTGCTTTTTCTGCCATCACACTTGAGGTAGATGCTCAGAAAAACAATGTACTCATGTTATGAATTTAGACATAACAAGATTTTCAAAAATGAAGCCAATGCTTTGACATGTGAAAAATGTCTCAATAATGAATCAAGCCATGTAAATTTTTAAAAATATGTGAAAATCAATATCTTATAAGATACAATAGCAGATCCTTCAGTTGTAAGAAGTTATATGCCCAATATAACATCTTTCTTCTTTAATATTTCAAGGAAAAACAGCTGACTAGAAGATAATGATGAAAATTAAATATACAATCATTGCATTATTTGTGAAACCATTTACAAAAGAAATGAGCTTTTGAAATATATATGGAAAAAGAACTGGGCTCCAGATTTTTTCAGGACAGAATATCTCATAAATTAATTATATACAAGGATAAACTGCACATTTGTATTCTAGGGGTCTATTTTGTCTTCAACTTGATTAGATTTGAATTACAAGCTTTAAATTAGACAACCTATAGCATGGTAAGATTATTACATTTATGATATTAAAAGAAATATTTATCAAACATTTAACTCTTACACTGTTTATTATAAAGCATTTTATTATGTCATGATTCATATACCTAATGCAAGTTTTCTAAAAATACTTAAATGACTTGATTGAGTTATGAGTGCATTTGTAATGTTTGCAAGTGCCAGTAGGAAGACAAGCAGATTGATTTTAAAAATAAGTAAAGAAAGTATGGCCTCAATTTTTTTTAATCTTCAAAATTACAAATTAGGTTTTGGAATAATTATTTTTGCCTTGAAATAATAGAGACAGAAAATGAAGCCCTACACAGGACCCGGACGGGCATTTTGCAAAGGATAAAGATCCAAACAGCAAAGAGACACTTAGAAAACACTCAGAATCCGTATCCATCAGGGAGATGCAAAGAAAAGCCATAAGGAAGCATTAATTCACTTTACCTTGGATGGGTATTATCCCCAAATTTTAAAGTAATAAATGGCCTGCAAGATTGCGGAGTAGAAGGTACTCTGTGAGACTATTGGCAGGAATGAAAATTGGTACAATCGTTATAGAAAAACCGTGTGCGGATACTCAATAGAAAACTAAAAATAGACTTTCCATATGACTTAGCTATCCCGCTACTGGGGGATACAGCCAAGGGAAAGGAAATCAGCACGTGAAAACACCTGCTTGCCCATGTTTATAGCAACCCAATTCACAAGATCAAGTTATGGAATTGAACTAGATGTTCCTTATATAATGTTTGAGTACATAAAATGTGATATGCATATATAAATGATCAAATATTAGCTGTAAAAATGATGAAATCTTGTTATTTACAAAAAAAGAATGAAACTCGAAGTGATTGCACTGAATGAGATAAATCAGAACAACGAAGACACAGTGTTTGTTTTCAAATACTTTGGATGTTAATACGTTTGTGAGATTAAAAATTGTGTGCCTCACTGAGTTTTACCCTGTAAATGACAATATGTTCTTTCCCCACATTCTACTCACTGTCAGTAACTTCTCATTCTTTGATATTAATATCTTTGCTTCCAAGAGAAAACTAGACTATGCATGCATGAAATAATATCTACACTGGAAATGAATGTGTCAAAATGCAAAAAAATATACATATAAAATTTTTTTAAATGAAGCTCTAATAGACACATTTTAACACAGTTCTGTACTTTCTTCTGCAAACAAATTTTTCTTTGACTTCATCAGATTATATTTATGATTATCAGAGAATTCAATAACTTCATATTTAATGGGTTTTTTTTCCCTTAAACTCATTTTTAGAAAATGTAAATGGGGTGGCGTTAAAGTTCAAGCCACGTCCTGTGATTCTAGCATGCTGTGTGGGCACCAGTTCTAGCTGCTCTACTTTGAATTGGTTCCCTGTTCACACACCTGGGAGAGCAGAGGACCATGACCGTGTTCTGGAAGATGGTGGAGTGTGTGGCTAGCCAGCTCTTACTGGGCAGGATTCCTTACTTTGGCACTTGACTCCAGCTTCATGGCATCGCGGACTGAGAGGCAGTGGTTGCGGTTCAAGTGCTCATATTCCCGCCACACACACTGGAGATATGCTATCTGCACTATAGTCCTAACTCTTGGCTACTCTGCTCCCCAGCAGAGCCCCAGCAGAGCCCCAGCAGCTGAAGTCATTTGGAAAATGGAAAAGCAGACAGGAGCTTATTCTTTCTTTTTTTCATTTCATCTTTCTTTTTCATTTTCTTTCTGCTACTTTTTATTTCTGTCTCCTAAAGAAGTAATAATTAAGATAAAAACTTAAGTAATTTTTAAGTTAGGAAATCATTTCCCCAAAGGAATCAGAGTAACTACTGTTGCTCTTATGCTGTATGCTTTATACATACCTTTAATTCACCTTTAATTCATTTATAGCTTATAAGAGTATTTCAAAATGTTAACAGAAAAATGGAATAGAAGGATAAGCTTATGTTGGTGCAAAACCTTTTGAAGCCAATGCAGTTTTTTTCATAGTACCCATTGTCTTTTTGCTGACTAAAGACAATTCACATAATCCAGGAAAAATATGAAATTTTGAAAGTGTTTATTGATTGTGTAGGCAGAGACAGATGATGGGTTTATAGAGAACGACAGTTTCCATCCATTGGTTCATTCCCCAGACACCAGCAATAGTCAGAGCTTGGTCAACTTGAAATCAGGATCTTGGAATTCCATCCAAGTCTCCCAAACGTGTAGCAGGGACTCAACCATTTGAACCATCACATTCAGCCTCACTAGTATGTTAGCAGGAAAGTGGGAGTTAGCAGGCAACTGGGAGTTGAACCACGTACCCTGACATGGAATGGGGATTTCCCAAGTGGCAGTTTAATTAGCTTGTATCACAATGACCACGACAAGAATATTAATTCAAAAAATTAAAAGCCTAACCATTTCTTTGCTCATACACTAAATGATCATTCTTCCCTCACTAATTTGTTTCCCCCCCCCACTAATTTATAATGCTAACATTTTTCAGCTTTGAGCTCTCTGCAATCTTTCCTATTTTCACCAGCTGATTTTTACTAGCATGTTTATTTGTATTATCTTTTAAGAGGCTTTAGAATCTGCCTTTTGGACCCAGCGCCGTGGTGGCTAAAGTCCTCGCCTTTAATGCGCCAGGATCCCATATGGATGCCAGTTCTAATCCCAGCTGCTCCTCTTCCTATCCAGCTCCCTGCTTGTGGCCTGGGAAAGCAGACGGCCCAAAGCCTTGGGACCCTGCACCCGTGTGGGAGACCTGGAAGAGGTTCCTGGATCCTGGCTTCGGATCGGCATAGCATCGGCCGTTGCACTCAGTTGGGGAGTGAATCATCGGATGGAAGATCTTCCTCTCTGTCTCTCCTCCTCTCTGCATATCTGACTTTCCAATAAATAAATACATATTTTTTAAAAAAAAAGAATCTGTCTTTCATTTTTTAAATTAAAAATTTAAAATAATCCTGTATACATTCTTCTTAATGCATTTAAAAATATTTTGTAAAGTTATTTTTCAAAAACAGAAGTTTCAAGTTTGATACTTTAAATCAATCTTTTAATTCAAAATAGAGTATGTCATCATGTTTTCTCTCAGCCACATTCAGTATGACTTTTGTATTTTTCCTGGGATGGCTCTTCAGAATTTGTGGAATAGGTTTACCTTACCTCCTGGAAAATGTTCGCTAATGTTGGAAAACTTGGCTTTCCTAAAGTATTCTCTATGGTGTGACTGTGAGTTCAGGTATACCCAAGTCCCCTGTGTTACAGGCTTTGGCCCCTGGGTTGTGCTACAGTTATTTGTTGAAACCATCAGAAGAACGCCACTTAGTTCTTAGTTCCTTAGCGGTGTCCCCCAAGAAGGGGGACCTCCTTGTGACCTCCTGAGGTTCTATGCGAGGCTGTGATAAAAGCCTGAGTTGAGACGTGGCTCACTCTGTTTTTTCCCTCACCTTACATGATCCTTCCTCTTCATGTGCTCCACCATCCACCTTCGCCTTGCTAGACTAGAACCTTCGATTTGCCATTTGGACTTTGAACTTCAAAAACTGTGAGCTAAATAGACATCTGTTGTTGTGCTGCTAGAGTAGAAAACTGGTACGAGGGAGGCATCACGATACTTTTACCTGGAGATGCAGCTGAGCCTTTGGAACTAATTTATGGGTAAAGGTGGATGGAAGGAGTTGGAGAAGCAGGTTGGAGAAGGCCCAGCAGACATCAGTGCTGATAGAAACATGGCAGCAAAGGCTGTGCTGAAGCATTCTACTAGAGAGGAGACCACAGGTTGTCCTTGTCACAGCAAGCCAAGGATCCTGGTTCTATTGTGACTGTGCCCTGAGGCTTTGTGGCAGGCTAGACTTCCACAAAGAAGGTGGACTAGCTTATTTGGCTGAGACTATTTCAAGACATTAGAGAATTCAGGCTGCAGCCTGGGCTTTCTTGGCTGCTTTTAGATAAGTCTACACTGAGAATAGATGCAAAATGGAGCAGAAAGAGTTGGAAAATTTTCAGCCTGACCCGATAAGGAACAAAGAACTGACTGGGGACAGGAGAATGCATCAAGGAAGGTCCATGCTGAAGATCTGTAGACTCACTCATCAGTAAGATGATGGGGGCAAGGACTTCAGGAAATCTCAAAGTTCCTCAACGCTGTCCCTCCAGTCACAAGGCCCAAAGGATCAGAACTGTTCCATGCAATCCTAGGGCATGCTTCCACAGTCTTGCCACAGACAACCCTGTCATCCGGGTCCTGCATTTTCCTGACAAAGCATTGCCTATGGCCCGGGGAAGCAGCAGAGGATGGCCCAAGTCTCTGGGCTGCTACATCCAACTTAAAAACACAGAGGAAGTTCCCAGCTCCTAGCTTCAGATCAGCTCAGCTCTGGTCATTGTGATCATTTGAGAAACAAGCCAATGGATGGAAGAGTTCCTTTATCTCTCCTTCTTTCTTGCTGTAAAATCTGCCTTTCAAATCAAAACAAATTTTAAAATGAAATAAATCTTGTCAGGTGTCAGGTAGTTTGTCATAATAACAAAAAACACACTAGTATAATACTAAACCCCCAAATCTCTTTATCTTGCTATTTTGCCTGGCAATTTCCATTCATTACTTTGTTTCCCCCAATTTGCATATGAAAGGAAATTCCTTTCAGTTATAGTACACATACTACGTAATCATTTCAATCCCTCCAATTCCTAAATTCCTGTACCCATCCTAAGCAGAAGATGCTTTCTTTCATAAGCCTCAAGTACTAAATCTAAGTACTAGACATAGGAAAAACTATTTCTCTTGATTCTTGATGCAAAATATATACACTGAGCTGAAACCTGCCTCACCTTCCCAAATTTACCGACTTACTTGTCCCTGTTCTGTTTCAGTGGGAGAAACATTTATGCCATGAGCTCTACTACCCTCCCCATCAAAGTGACGGAGTTTCATTCTCCACTTATTCTGACTTCGCTTCTGAAATGTCCTCTTCTAACTCCTCTACCTGCTGCTCCAACTCAACGGGTTATGCTCTGAACTCATACTTTCTTAATATTTTCCTTCTAGAAATTACTTCTACAACTCCTTGACCTCTCAAGGTACATTGTTGTTGTACATGATACAGCTTTTGAAAAATCAAACTTTAATAACCATCTCCACTTTTTCATCCCTCTTTAGCTCTTTCCATTTCCAGTATCACATCTTCTTACTCCATCCTTTTAATAACTTGCCAATGACCTCCGCATTGTCCAATCCCGAAAACTCTTTTCTGTCTTCTCAGGAGTATTTGATGCTGTTTTGCCACTGTCTTATTTCTTTTCTTGGTTTCCATATCACTGAACCGTCTTAGGAAACCTAGAGCAGAGCATGGATGGTGCTTTCTAAATTTTATTAGGGATAGATGGTATTTTTTAAAAAGCAAAAGAAAGAAAAAGAAAAACATCTATGGGCTTTCTTCAAGTAACCAATGGTGTTGGAATAGAGTCCACATGGTTTAACACATCAGCACTACACATTGATGTGACAAAGGCTAGAAGCCCATTTCACGTAGGGATTATGGCAGGTCTGGAGTAGCTCTGTGCTCTGAAATGTGGCCTGGAAGTAACAAGGAGTGGGGAAGCACCAGCTGTGCCCGAGACAGTGTAAGAATGGCAGGTAAGTCACTTCCTTCCATAGCCCCTCACTTGTTGAGAGTCAGCAAGTTGCTACTGAAGCTGCCTGGGAAAAATGAACTACCAAGCAAGCTCTTATTTGTATGAAAACATTCCTCATGACCCAACAGGGCAGAATGAGCCTTTCAAGGCTTTGTGTGAGGAGATGAGTTTGAATTTGTTGGAAACAACCACAGACGTAGTCCACATGCCCCATAGGAACTGACTAGAATTCACTTTCCTGTCTTTTCAGCCTACATGGTCTTAGACCATCCTTTTAAACTGTTTATGTTAGACCCTGTGATTGCAGTAATTCATCCTAGAAGCAAATTAATTAAGTGCCTTTTGATTTGAGTAAATGAGAATAGTTGTAAAGGCTAGTTTCTAATTTGCTTTGAAAGTTAATGGAGTCCCAGACTGGTGGGAAGTAAAGGTGTTGAAAGAGAAACTCCACAGTGACAGAAAGCAAAAAGACCCCTTTCTCGCCCTGACTTTGTCCTCTGTCATTCTCGAAGGGGAACACTTGTTAATTATGAAATACTCATAAATCTGCCTCAACTGAAGTGCCTGAGAGATGAGGATAATGGAACGAAAAACAACTTAAATCACATTATGTAGCAAGCAACTGAATCATGTATTTTTGCACTGTCTCAGTGCCTTTCATTATTTCAAGGCCACAGATCGGCTCCTGCAACTTCAGATAGAAAACACAAAACACGCTTGGGATAAACTGCTCTTTATGATTCATGGTTGTCTGCAATGAACACAGCAGTGGCTTCTAGAGGACTTTCCCCTTTCAACACTCGCTTCCGATTTATGGTCTGCTTTTTGATGGGTTTTGAAAGTGTTGAATCTGCTACAAAATATAGTTATCTCAGAATACCATCAGAAATTTAGAATTTCTGTGACTAATAGCTCTTTTAAAGAAATCCAAGCCATAACTCAAAAAAGAAAAATGTCAGGAGTAGTTATGAATTTTTTCAAGGACATAACATCATTGGTTTGCCTCTTCTGGGTGCTGTAAAAATCATGTAAAGAAAAAAATCTCAAACTTTTGCTTGGATGTGTTTTGTTTTCCTTGGATAAGATTTTAAAGTTGCATCGTGATAGCCACCTGTCAAGTGCACAGGAAGCGACAGGACAGTTCCCACTCTCCAAGAGAAAATGAATGAGCCACTCTGCTCAGGGAAAACCTGTACTTCTATGGAGACCTGCTTCATCCTTGATAATGTAAAATAACTCCCCAGAAGTGATTAAGGACAATCGAAGGGCCTATGCGATCAAGAATCATATCCAACACAGTCATTTATAATTGGACAGGTTCACAGGCTCCTTTAGAGCAACCCCGTGAATTGTTCAGGTGAAGTTACCAAGGCACACGGACACGGCTTGCTGAAGGTCAGGCTGCCATCCCCCCAAGCTCGGTTAATAAAAACTCCTTCATACATCCTAGACTTATCTGACATATTCTCTCTCACATGCCTCAAAAATAGAGATGACATAGATACCTGGGTCTTTCTGGCGTTCTTTGCCTCTCAAATGTGTAATACATGCATATTTTCAAAAACAATTCAGTAGTTTTTAAAGTTTTACCATGGAGTTATCATAAAACCCAACAATTCCACAAATGTTCCTATTAAAACCTATAGAGGAATGTTTATAGCAGCGTTATTTGGAATAATAAAAAATGGAAGCAGTGAAAATTTCCTTCAATTGATTACTGCATAAATAAAATATGATATTTCCATATTACGAAATGGTGAAATATTATTCAGGAGTCAAAGAACAAAATACAAATACATTTTGCAGCATGGATACCCCTTCAAAAATATTGTGACAATTGAAATGAATGATTACAAAGAATTATATTTTATATTTTGAGTCATACAAAATATCCAGAATGAGGAAATCTATAAATACAGAGAGATTAGTGGTTGCCTTGGACTTGAGTTATAGATGTCTAGGGAAGTGGGAGATGACTGTTAATGGACATGAGGCTTCATTTGGGGTGAGAAACATCCTAAAATTGATTATGGTGATAGTTACATAGCTTTTTAAATTGTATACTTTAAACAGGTGAATTTTATGGTATCCATGTTCTGTCTTAGTAGGCCTGTTAAGAAGATTTAGTGGCTACGGAAAGACAAGGAGGATTCTAGTTCCCAAAAGATGGATAAACACATACCACTCTCTCCAACTTGCAGAGGGAAAATAAAAACTTCAGCATAAACAAAAATAGAAATAAATGAAAATGAAGTTGAGATTTTAAAATTGAAAGATAAAATGAACAGGTATAGGAAGAAGGCAAAGCTGTATCTTCATTCCTAGGGAACAGGGGATTGAAAGTCTCAGATGGTACGTTAAGGCAAGACTAATAGAAAACATGGACATGGGGACCAGTGTGGTGCTAGAGCACGTTAAGCTGTCATTTTCAACACCAGAATCGTATAGCAAAGCGTTTCAAGTTTCAGCTGCTCTACTTCAAATCCCGCCTCCGCTAATGTATCTGGGAAGGCAACGGATGATGGCCTAAGTGCTTGGGCCTGCCATGTATGTGGGAGAGGAGGAAGACATTCCTGGCTCTTGGCCTCTGCCTGGCTCACACCTGGCTGTTGTGACCACTTGGGGAGTGAACCATCATATGGAAAAATAAACTCTGTCACTTTCTTTGTTGATTTACCTTTCAAATAAATAAATATTTAAAATAAATACAACACTCGCAGAAGACATAACTGTCTACATACTAAAAAAAAATCTATGAAATGTGCAAAAACTGCTTCTAATAGTCGTATGTGGAGATTAGCAAGTCTCAGGTTAAAATACTGCCAACAGAAAAGAATTACTCATAATTCAGTATGATAGGAATGTGTTGAAAAGCCATTTTAAATGTCATTTACAACACACTCAAAAAAGGAGAAGAATTTGGATGCGGATCTGCAGCGTACACAGAATGTGAATTCTAAAAATTATAGATCAGAGGGAAAAGCACAAACCAAAGGTTTGACTTCATCAAAGCAGATACATGGATAGCATATAAACACATGAAAATATCTATGACCTTGTATGTCATTAAGGACATACAAATTAAAATTTGACATACTACCACGTACCTGAGATGGCTAAAATTTGAAAAAAAATAACCGACTGCTATCAAGGATGTGGGTCAAGTAGAATTCTCATACACTGATCAAAGTATTGAAAATTTGACTGCCAATTTGAAGAACAATTTGGCAAGTGCCTTCGCCAGTCAGGATTGCTACAAAAACATGTTGGAGAACGTAGATGAAGCAATGACTGTTTACTTCAGCAGACCTGGAGAAGGCTGATTTCCTTGTTTCTCTTTCTGTCATCACTTGGTGGACATTAAAAAAGGAAGACAAGCTCTCATACGTTTCTTCTTGGAAGGACACTATGTCATCTATGAGAACTCAACTCTTCCAACCAAAGCATCATCCCATGCTCTACCTTGATACTAGGGATTAGCCCTCAGTGTGTGCATATTGGAAGGGCACAAAACAGTATTAGGGTTCCCCAGGGAAAGGACCAAAATCAAGTGGACACTCAATATTCATCATCACATAGTCAGTCCACAGTAATGGGTGTTTAGACACTGAAAAACACAGCTGTTGAGACAAACCAGCAATCCTACATGAAATGCTGGGACTCACCCTCATAGACTACAAACGGAAACACCCAATAGCAGAAAATGCTTGCAAAGAAGGAAGAACGACGTGAGAATATTGCTTCAATCTTATATGTACAACCACTGGGTCAAGTCTGAAGCTCAATGTTAAGCCATTTTTCTTCCAGCAATCTCTACATGCTACACTGAAGGCATGAGTGTCAGAAATTATTGATTATTGTCATTTTCTTTATAAATCACCTGTCATATTTTCTTAGAAGTTTCCTGACCACCGAGAGGATAAGGGGATGGCTAGGTTCCTCAGCACAAACCACCAGAGACAATCTGGTCGAGCATGTCCATTAATAAATGGACACTTATACAAACAAAGAAAAGGGGAGAATGCTGTGGCGCGTCTCCCAGCAGCCCTTCCTCCCACCTAACAATGGCACTGTAATTGGCTGAAAGGCATGTCTATTTCTCTGCACCCTCCAATCACGTCACAGGTAATATGCAACATGCATGGCTGGCAGGGAGGTTGTGCGTCACATACACCAGGTATGCAGGCAGGTAACGTGGACCGTACCTGACTTCTTAGAGGTGCTTGTCAAGGAATTCTCTGCACTGCTCATCCAAACAGAGAAGAGAAACTGGGGTGCAGCCCACCACCCTCGCCTGTGTGGCCAGTGATCAGATCAGATGCAGGTCTCAGTGAGCCAAGCCCGTTGTCAGTGTGTGTCCCCAAGGACACCTTGTGCCACTTGCCTGTGATCTTCCACATAGGCCAAGCAGGCAGAAGTCCAGAGATAATCTCACACAGTGTTTCCAGCTTACCATCCCATCTCTTGCCAGTGAGTTTGCCTAACAGCTGATTTTATTCACCTATTTCTAAAGTAGAAAATTTGAGACCTGCAAGAATAATTGTGGGATCTTTCAGACACAATCTGACAGCCAGTTCTTCTGTAGTAAACTACTGATCTCCAAGATTATGTCAGATACTGCAACTGTTTCATCCACTGGACTCCATACAAGTCAATTAATGTTCTGCTAATCCAAATTCACAAATGATAACACACATTTGGCTAAGCACTCATGTCAACCATTTACCTCCATCTAAGCTTAACACATGGAGAGAGGGAAGCTACAGGACATAAGATGTGGGTGAACCTTTTTCAGGCCCACATAGGCTAAAAAACACAGCTAAACAAATTTTTATCATTTTCTTTGGCTCTGTGAATGATGCTGGCAAGAAATCGTCCTTAATTACTTATCTTTCTTGGCCTTGCACTTCCTCGTCTACCTGGTAGCACTCAGGCTGTCCCCCTGGAGGGCCCTGTGACTGTTCTGAGCCTCCGTTCTAGGCAGGTCTGGATGCCACAATCACTTGCTTGTCCGGGACTGCTCTGCGGGGATGGCACTGTGGCCCTTGAGTCTTGACTACTCCGACAGCAGCCTGGGACAGTGACTGAGGGTCCCCAGGTCCTTGCCGACCTGGCAGATTCCATGGCAAGACTTTCCAAGACTTTTTCATTTTGTAACTGCACAGTGAGCAAACATCCAGATAATCCTGATGCAGTTAATTGGTTAGAGATACATTAAAATAAAAATGTTGTTAACACTACAAATCAGCTGCATGAATGTAGGTTACAGAATACCCAGCATATTTTGGAGAAAAACAAACAACAAACTTCATTCAAGGAAATCTGAATCTGTTGGGTTTCTCTGGAAGCAGATTTTCTAAGCTCATTTAATTTTCTACGAGGCTTTCTGCAAAATGGAAAAGATACAACCTAAGCTAGGATTTCCTAAGCCAAACCTACTAGTTCATTGAAACTTAGCTGGAATCAACACCCTTCTGTTATTTCTATTATTGTAGAAAAGAAATAAAATACAGGAATAATCATGAAAATACCAAAGAAAATGATGTGATTCCAAGAAGAGAGAGAAGGATGAAGGAGAAGTTGATGGGTTACAGTCTGTGCCTAATTCTGAGCTCAAGAAAGATTCCTATCATCCGTGTCAAAGTGGATCCTCTCACAGTTGAAGCGTTATGGATCTTGAGATGAAGTGTTAGGAGGCAATGCTAATGTGAGAAATGACATGGACCCAAATCTACTGGGTCCAAGTCCAACTTTTTCCAGACTATGTGAGAAAAGCTGCTGAATCTGTCTGAGCTTCATTTTTTCCAGCTCTAAAGTGGCATAACAGTAGACCCGTATATGGTTTGTTGTAAAAAGTAAATATGATGACACAGCACAGGTGCCCAGCACAGTAACCTAGTGGATAAAGTCCTCGCCTCCCATGCACCGGGATCCCATATGAGCTCCAGCTTATATACCAGGTGTTCCACTTCTCTTCCAGCTCCCTGCTTGTGGCCTAGGAAAGCAGTCGAGGAAGGCCCAAAGCCTTGGGACCCTGCAGCCCTGAGAGAGACCTAGAAGAAGCTCCTGGCTCTAGATTGACTTAGCTCCAGGCATTGCAGCCTCTTAGGGAATGAACCAGCAGATGAAAGATTTTTCTATGTGTCCTTCTCTCTGTAAATCTGCCTTTCCAACAAAAATGAATAAATCCTTAAAAAAAAAAAGAAAATTCATTGTACAATGTAGGACTTATCAAAATTAAGGAATCATTACTACAATGAGGTAGTTCACAGATTCCCCTAGATAGCATAATTATATTATGTTGCCTTACAACTGTCTCAGAGAAAGCATTGAAATGTGAAATCACAAATTCTGGAAGTGGATGGAGGTTTGTATCACACAAATCTAAGATTTAGGCAATGAACAATAAAGAAAATAAAATGAGAGCTCCCAAGAAAAAGCCTTTTGGTTTTTGTTTGGGAAAGTGAAATGGAAAATTTTCTCAAGGCAACATCAAAGCCCAGCGTTGTGGACCAGCATCGAGGCATGGCGGTGAAAGCCGCAGCCTGTGATGCTAACATCCCACAGGGTGCTGACTCACATTCCAGCTGCTCCAGTTCTGATCCAACTCCCTGCTAATGGCCTGGAGAAGCAACAGAAAACAGCTTCCTGACATCCACATGAGAGACCCAGATGAGGTTACTGGCTCTTTGCTTGGGCCGTTGAGGCCATCTGGAGCATGTACTAATAAAAAATTCATCTCTCTCTTTTTGTCTCTCCTTTTCTCTCCGTAACTCTTTCAAATAAATTTTTAAAATCCTTTTTCATAAGAAAGAAGTACAAAAAGCAGCCACAACGCATTTATTAATCTAAATAAATGCAATTCTTGAAGAGCAATCAAACTAAGAGCATGCATGAAAGATCACTGAGCCAAAGAAGCTTCAGTAAAAGTTAAGTCTCCACATTAGAATGAAAGAGCAGAAGGAAGAATCTCAGAATTGGAAGATATTTCTAGCCACAAGTGAGAAACAATCAAAGAGCCGGAGGAGGAACTGAATCAAACTAGGTATTCAAAAATTAAGGAACACTATTATTATGCCAAATGTGAGTTATAGGAGTTCCAGAAGGTACAGAAACAGAAGCTAAGTTTAAAAAAATATTTAATGTGAAGATGAAATGCAGTATGCATTGCTACTTCCAAATAAAAGATGAACTCCCAGTGAAACTGTTGGACATAACATGACAATAGGATGCTGGACTGTCTGGCATTGTCTGTACCAGCAATATCAGGACACATTCAAATAACTGACTGATACACTTGTGACTGCTTATGAAGGACTATACTATTGTAATAATATGGGGAAAATCAGTCAGGGCTGGGATTTGGGGAGGGGGACAAGAAAAATCACAGAACCTATTACATTTTACCATAAAACTCAAATTTTAAAAAAAATATAATAAAAATATATACTTAATGAAATAATAAAGAAAACAATTCCTTAATCTGAAGAAATAATTGGGAAACAACATCCAGGAGGGGCACAGAACACCCAACAGGGTTGATCAAAAGTGATCTTCACCAAGACACATGATAATCAAGCTCTTTTAAGTTGAATGTAAGAAAAAGATCCTTAAATGTGCATGTGAAAAAAGTGAGTTGACATATAGAGGAATGGCAATTAAATTCACAGCTGACCAGTCACAGGAAACTCTACAGGCCAGAAGCAGATGGAGCAACATATTCCAGATTCTAAAAGGAAAGATTGTCAGCCCAAGATAACATACCAGCAAAGCCTTCATTTGTCTTTGAAAATCAAATAAAATTCTTCTACAATAAAGAAAACCCCAAAGAATACATCTCTTCCAAACCTGTCCTACAAATGATACATAAAGATGTTCTCTTAACAGAAAAGAATAGTACCCACTAAAGCCAAAGGCAAATGCAAAGAACATTCCAATAAAATAACAGAAGACTAAATCAATGAAAACCAATTGTTAAAATGACAGGACCAAATCACCATCTATTCATATTAACCCTGAATGTAAATAGCTAAAATCTCATTAATCAAATGTCTTAAATAAGTAGACTGCATCAAAAATCAAAACCTATCTACCTGTTGTCTACAGGAGACACATCTCACAACAAAAATTAGCAGAGACCTTATCTCATGGATTTTGATGTTTTCTTTTTAATTTTATTTCTTCAAAAACAGTTTTTTTCTCATATTAAATTCTTCACTGACTCAAAGGTCATACAGTAGCAACATTTTCTTCAAGAAGGTTCTTGTTTTTTTTTTTTTTCATTTCTTCAATGATGCATTAGTCATTCAGTAACATGTTATTTAAGTTCATGGCATTGTGAATTTCTATTTTTCTTCCTGCTGTTGATTTTGTTTTGTGACTTTTCATTTAAGGGGATGTATAGTAACTGTGCAATGGAAACTATCATATCCAGATGTGAGGATACAATGCAGTATATATCTCTACTTCCAGATCAAAGATGGACTCCCAATGAAACTGTTAAATGTTTCAATAAGGATGAAATAGGACAATAGGATGCTGGACTCTGCCATTATCCATGCCCACAATGATGCATTTATGACTGTTTATGAAGAACTGTATTATTGTAATAATATAAGGAAATCAGTATGTGGAGGCAGGGAATTTGGGGAGGGGGACAGGGCAAATCCCAGAGCCTATGGAACTGAATCATAAAATAATAGTAATAACAATAATGGAAAAATTAATGAGCTTAAAGATAGTTTTGTATCCCAATCACCTTTCACAGAAATCCTGAATCTGAGTGCAGAGACTTCCAAGCCATGTTCTAAACAAAACAAACAACTCTACTTCATCTGTGTCTTCATTATATGAAGCTTTTTATAGCTATCATTGAAAGTATTGTCCAGTCAGCATTTCTATTATTGAGAGAAACTCTTTGATCTACGATTCATCCCAAAGTCTTGACAATCCACCACTGTATTAAACTACAGGAAGATGTAAGTGTCCTTAGCCTTGCAGAGTCCAACTTCAATATCACACAAGCAGGTGCAAAGCTTTCAGAGCAAGTGAAAAAAAAAAATCAGAGGAATCATGAACGGGAGATGTGGATTTGTAGGAAGGCAGGCTTTGGGCAGGAGCTGCTGATTAGCAGCTGTCTACAAGCCACATTCTTTCCTGGTAATTACATTCCTTCCAATCTCTGAGCATCGATTGATCGTTATGTCACAGGTCACATTGCTGACAGATCACATCAAAGTGTGAATTTACTGTGATTGACACAATTCAACCATGAAATTTTCTTTGTCTTAACTGTGGTCCTTACACTCCTGGTTCCCGTCCCTGCATGAGTTTTTAAACTTCAGTGCCTACACTGCTACAAAGCAACCTGATGACAGTTTACATCCTCTGGGAACTCCCTGCCAACTCTCAGTACGATTGAAGTGTCAGGAACACAGCAGGGACAATGTTATAAAAACACACGAGTACACTCTGATGTACACATGACACAGCTCCAAATCTTAATGAAGTAGTCCGTTAATCTGAATTAGGATGCCATGAGTTGCGTTTTTGTTTGATTTTAATCCAGTGGTTTAGAGTCACTCTAGTCCTGTGTGCAGCTGCATGGGCATAGAAGGATGCTAGAATTCCCCCTCACTGTTAGCAGAGAACTTCATTCATATTTGCTTAACACCTTGGACACTGAATGTAGAATTTGATATTGGAAATAATGCTTTCCCCACCTTGTAAAAGTCACCAATGATAAATGTTATAATGACTGTGTTTGATGGAGTTGCGATGCTCGGTGTTTTTCTCTTGCTCCTACGCCTTTGGGGTGCGAATTTATCTAGACACGGACTGACACGTTTCCTAAGAGGACATCATTGATGACAACACTGAGATCATTTCTAAAATACTTCCATCTGGAAGCCTGCAATAATTGGGCTCCTGGTGATCAAATCATTTGTGCTCATGTCCTTGGCCCTTTGTAATCATAACGAGTTATAAAATCACTGGAAGGGAATACAGATGGGCTTGGATTTAAACTTTTTTTTTTTAGAATATATTGATGAGTTTTAATCCCTTTGATAAACGTTAGAAGCCTGAAGCATTTCTAAAAGATCAGTTTTTTTTTAATGGAACATGATTATGTTTAAGCTTTATATTCTAGAAACCAATTGCTTATCATAGGCCAGGTCCTTTTCTGAGTACTTTCAGAGTACTCAAAAAATTCATAGAAAATTCAATTAGAAAATAATTTTACTTTGGTCCCAAATAAATTAGAAAACATGTAGATGAGAGATTTCAAAAAGATTCGGAAATGTGTATTATGAAGAAATATGAATGGGCTGTGAAATGTTGTTGCACTGAGATAGGCCTATCTGTCTAGTCCATTCTTCCACAATCTTTGTGAACCTGCTCCCCACCCCACTCGCCCGGCCATGTGCCAACAATCCTAGAAGACAGGCAGTATTGTTATTCATGCCTTTTTTAGAAGAATTATTTATTTTCACTTGAATGTCAGAGTTACAGAGAAAGACGGAGACAAAGAAACAGATCTTCCATCTGC
The DNA here is from genome assembly GCF_017591425.1 of Ochotona curzoniae. Classification (NCBI taxonomy): domain Eukaryota; kingdom Metazoa; phylum Chordata; class Mammalia; order Lagomorpha; family Ochotonidae; genus Ochotona; species Ochotona curzoniae. Next base: position 26,771,788 of record NW_024467115.1, on the reverse strand, counting down.
TGTTTCAATCCCAAAATGGCTACAATGACTGAGGCTAGGCTGATCTGAATCCAGGAGCCCCCATGTGGGTTCAGGTGTCGTAGTCTTTGGGTCATCCTCATCTGCCTTCCCAGGCCATAAGCAAGGAGCTAGATTGGAAGTGTTCCCAGGACACAAACAGGCACCCATATGGAACATCAATGCTGCAGACAGAATATTAACCTGCTTGTCTCTGCCCCTGTTCTTTTTGTTGTTGTTCTTATTAAGACTTATTCTATTTTCTTTTACTGCAAATGTAAATATACAGAGACAAGGAGAAACTGAGAGAAAGATCTTCCATCCTCTGGTTCACTCCTCAGGTGGCTATAACAGCTGCAGATAAGCTCATCCCAAGACAGGAGTGAGGGGTTTCTTCCAGGATCCCAAAGCTTTGGGCTATTTTCTACTGCTTTCCCAGGCCACAAGCAGGGAGCTCGATGGAGAGTGGAGCAGCTGGATAGGAAACAGCACCCATATAGGATCCCAGTGGATGCAAGGCAAAGATTTAGCCAGGCCCTCTGCCCCTATTCTTACGCTTTTAAAAACACAACTCAAAAACTGAGCTATAAGAGTTTAAGTCAGTTTCAAAATGTCACATCGCTGATAACTTGAGGATTTCAATTCAGCTGATAAAGCTACAACATGGAACCTTTGTCCAATTCCCCTGTGCTGTCCCAGTGGAGAGATCATGCAGCATGTAAGCGGCTATCCCACTCTCTGATACCTTCTGTTTCCCTCTTTCTTAACAGAGCCTCAGCTCTCTTGGACTTTACACTGTATCTTACACATGTAGTTTTGCAGGGAAAATTGATTCTGTCCTCTGGAATGGGCCTCATGTCTAAGAGTAATTCACCTCCCTTTGGTGTTTAGTTCAGGAATAGACATGACACACTGTATTGTGCCTGGGTGTTTTCTGAGACTAGCAAGGTTCTTGGCCCCCATTCTGGAGAGAGCCTCTCAATCCCTAGGCACTGCTGTGAACAGATGGAACACTGGAAATATTGTAGTCATCTGGCTTCCAGCTCCAGAAGGAAAGTGATCCATGGAATCTGTACTCTGGCCAAGTTCAAAGGCATTATGAACTGGAGGCTCAGGGTGGATGAACTTCAGTCCGTAATGCTTAGTGATGTGAACCAGCTAAGTTCCTTTTTCATTCAGATAGGAAGCAAATCTTTAATCATTTTAGCTATTCCCTATGCACAATGGGTGTGTCACCCCGGGTCTGTAACGTGCTCTTGTGCTTGTCACTTGGTTGTGATGGAGTCAGTGACATCAGCATGAGCCCAGCCATCAATGTGCAGCACACAAGAGAAGCCTCAGGTGTAGTAACAATAGCATCATTCATCAGTTGTGGATTTTTCTCCTTTAGAAAGACTTTAATGGTGTCTATCAACAATTCATTTTCACCTATGCTTATTTGCGAAAAACCTACAAAAACTTCAAGAGATTGGGGAGAGCAACTTAAAGTTTTTGGTACAAAATTTGTATCTGTGTTCATGAAGGACTATTTAGAGTTTATTCTGACAGCGAATTTGCACCTAATCTCCCAGACATCTTTGCAAAAGCCCTCAAAACTCCTCAAGAGCCCTTCACTTTGGAAAACGCATCATATACAGTGGGTAATTTCCTTTCAGTAAAGTAATCCGCATTTGTATGTTTTCACTTTAGCATGAAAGAATTTGCTCCAAATTATTTTAAAGAATAAGATGATATTGATGAATATTTATGATTCTGGTACAACAGATGATATTTTGATGAATAAACATTTTAAACAAATAGTGTGCTCCATATTTATTAACCTGATCTATTTTAAGTTATACATCAAATACATATAGAGATGAATGCTTCATTGCCATGAATAATCAATAGACAATTAAACTCTGGTTTTGAAAATTAATTCAGTAAGAAGTGAACTTTATTTATAATAAATTCATAAAACAAATGTATAAAGTCAATATATTTATAAAATAAATAATATTTAATTGTCTCTTGATTAGAGTGAAAATTTAGTAAGGTTGTTGCGGTCTCAATGGCTTAAACGACAGAAGCTAATTTTCTCACAGTACTGGAGACCGGAAATTTGAGATCGAAGTGTTGGCAGGTGCTGTAGCCTGCATGGTTTGGATGTGTCCTTCAAAATTTCAAGTGTTGGGAGCTTGATTCTCAATATGCCAGTGCCAAGAGATGATAGACAGACATGGTGTTTGGGTCCTAGGAGGGTTCAGTCTTCAGAACGTGTTAATGTGGTTCTCAGAGGGGCCCGGTTGGTTCCTGTAAGAGTTGTTGTAAACGGCAAGATTGGTCCCTCCTCAGACTGGTTTCCTGTCTTGTCACAGGATCGCTCTCCCTCCTGCAGTTGCCCCTGCCATGACGCCATCTGACATGAGATCCTCCAAGGAGTCAAGTAAATGAGACTGCCCAGTCTTGGACTCTATTCTGAAATTGTTAGTTACACAAAAATTATCCAACTGTAGGCATTTTGTTAGAATAAAGAAACACCAGCTTGCACATTAGCGTCGTTTCTTCCAGGCCTCTCTCCTGGGTTTTTAGAATGCTAGCTTCCATTCCTTGCACGATGGTTTCTCCTCCGTGCTTGCCTCTGTGTAATGGCCTCTTTTGTTTCCCTGTAAGAGGCAGACAAACGCACATTCCTATCTGAATGTGTGACAGAAAGACAAAATTCCTTCTGCTAGTTCATTTTCAAATGTCCACAATAGCCATTGCAGAGACCAGCATGAGGAACTCCATACAGGTCTCCGATGTAGGCGTCAAGGACTCAACTGCTTTTGCTAACATTTGCTGCAGCAGGAAGTGTGTGTGTCATCAGGAAGGGGAATGGGGACTTGAATCCAGGTGATGTGGACTGCAGCTTCCCAGCCTCCATCTCACCTGTAGCCCAAACATCCATCCCAGGCAACGTCCGCTTGTTACATGTTTATCAGGATTATTCTAATGACCTTATTTAAGTTAATGACCTCTTGAAAGATAATATCTTCAAGTGCTTTGTGGTACTGAGATTAGGGTCTCAATTTAGGCATTTTGTGAGGAGTGACACAACTCAGGCCATCACTATAGGCAGTGTAGAGTTTCAATACTTTAGCACCTTAAGATCTAATACAGGGAGGTAGTTATCAGCAATAAACTACTCATAGGAACTGAATGAGGGGTTTTGCATCTAATTTTTTTATTATTAATAACACTGTATTATGTGATACAATTTTATAGGCACTGGGATTCCCCCCACCCCTCCCACAACCCCTTCCCCCATGGTGGATTCCTCCACCTTGCTGCATAATCACAGTTCAAGTTCAGTTGAGATTCCTTCATTGCAAGCATATACCCAGCATAGAGTCCAGCATCTTATTGTCCAGATAAGTTCAACGGCTTCTTGGGGAGACCTTCTCTGGTCTGAAGGTAGAGCTAACAGAGTGAAGTTTCAGTCGGTTAAAAGCCCCAACTAAACATCAGCAACAATATACAATGTTATGGAATTAATTGACATAGTTTTGAGTAAACAATATGTTAAAAATAATGCAAGTTCATGTTTGATTGACAATTTCTATCATATTGGTGATTTTGATTGAAATCACGTGACAAATAAAGACCACACACCAGGGGAAAGTAAGATGCATTTCAATGAACAAATTCTATCTCTACTAGTTATATTAATAAAGAATTATATATAAAGAATTACATGTATATATGTATATATAGTTATATATATATAATTATACTAGTTAACAACTTCCTTCTCCACATAGCTCTTCATGTCATGCTATCTAAACATAGCAATCCCTTCTAACAGTCTCCACAATCCTGAAGTCCAGAGGTTGTCTTAGCATTTTTAACCATTTCTGCTCCTCAGGGTCTCATCCAGTGTCCATTTGGGGAATATACTAGGAGACCCTGCAGAATATATGCACCCAGGAACCCCAAAAGGACAAACCCACAGCAGAAATAGAAGTATGGTCGGGGTTCTGAAATTTTGAACCCATTTTGTGAATTGGAGTGTCTTTAAATTTTAACTCACCTTTATTAAGAAAGAGTTTTGGAATAGATAGACTTGATGCAGACATATAATTTTGTATCAAAACCAGAAAATGTAGAAGCCAATGCAGACTAAATCCATTCTACCCTTGCCTGTCTTTGCTCTCACCCTGTTTTCCCCCTGGGGAGCAGGTGTTTCATTTTGGAAGCCATTCACTTATATCCTTAGACATTGGTGAGTGTCACCCGTGGACACCCCCTGGAGGAGATGCAGCACCATTTGGGCAGAGAGAAGTGTACATGCAGGTTTTTTTCAAGAACCAGCTGGCTTTCACCACCCCTATAGATTCCACAGACAAATGGGACACCTGTCTTGGTTGCTGATTGTCTTTCCACATTTTCTCATGTCTAAATCCACTTCCTTTAAAGTAAATGAATTACTTATTTTTACCACTGATGCTTTAAGAGTCTCCTTCTAAAGCTCTGTGGTCTTCCTCCGTGGCTGTTCTCTTCTGTGGTGCAGGCCTGACTCGCTCTCCTGAGGACACCACTATGCAGCATCCCAGATGAAAAAGCTTGCAAAAGGTTTTTCCCAGAGTCTGCAGGAAGTAGGGAATCTTTCACGGGAATACTCTGTGTTTTCTGAGACCAGTAAAACAGAGGACAACAGAGGAACCTGCTGCTGAGCATCCCGATTGACAGAGTTGCACAAACCATGTGGTGGCACTTAATAGGTGATCTTGCCTTGATAAATTATTTCTTATTAGTCAGGAGTGTCATGGACTTAAGTTTGTACTCAAAATATGTGCTGGACATAATTTAGCTTCTTGCTATGAATATTTTGATAATTTGCTGACAATTCAGAGCCTATACATATCAATTGCAATATACATGCATATTTACATGTATATGGATATAAGTATGTATATGTTTATATATGTGTGCCTTTATGGTTGACAGGGGTTTGTGGTTCTTTCTTCACATAACCACTATTTAGTCATTTTAATCAATTGACTATTTTCTTTTGTCAAAGGAATAAATAACCCATGGAGCTGAAGTTTTATGACAATTTTTGTTTCTTATCTTTCATAGTGAGCAAGTTTTCACTGTCATCCTCGCAGGCTCTGTTCTGGCACTCTCTCTTGCCATAGTTGCCAGAAGTCAAGAATCAGGTGACTCTCAAGGGGGCCCATGCTGACCAGCTGGACGGAATGATCGGCTTTGTTAATCCCGTTAGCTCCTCTGCTGTCATGCAATGCTGCCTCAGTCCCACGGTAATGTGATGGGTGTAGTACTGAGATGTTTCCTCATGTTGCCATGGTTTCACTCTTCTGGCTAAAGTTATCTGAGTGACGTCATTCTAACACACAGGAATAGTTTGCACTCCCAAGATTTGAAGCTAAAGAAACTAGTGTCTGGGCCCAATACATGGAAGCTCTTCTTTTAGAGAAGCTTACCTAATCTTGCTGTTTGGTTGAAGATTCCCATACTCAGACTTCTCATTAATTCCAGAAAATCTGTAAAAATTAAAGTTAGGGTTTTTGCATTTATATTTCCCATCTAAGATCTATGTACTTTTTAAATGTTTCTACTTTTATAAGGAATAGCAACTTTTTACTACATGCAGAAATGATACTGCTTATTATTTTTTAAAATAGCAAAATATCAAATATTGAAAAGAGAAAAGCAACAAAAAAAATCCAACTTCAATCAACAACAACAAAAAAGCCAGGATTAACATTTGATGAACATTGCTGTCAACATTTCTCTGTATATTCGCAGATGATAAAATAATAGATGGATAGATAGATGGAGCACAAAAGGTTTTTTAAGTTTACTTATTTTTATTGGAAAGACACATTTATAGAGAGACAGAAAGAAAGATCTTCCATCTGCTGGTTCATTTTCCAAGTGGCCACAACGGCTGGAGATGAGCCAATCCAGAGATAGGAGTCAGGAGTTTCATCCATGTCTCCCATGCAAGCACAGGGTCCCAAGGCTTTGGGTCATCTTTTATTGATTTCCCAGGCCACAAGCAGGGAGCTGGATGGGAAATGGAACAGCTTGATACACACCATCAAGGGTTTAGCCACTGAGCCATCACGCCAGGCTCAAGTATAAATACTTTGAAACAAGAACTTATTTAATGTTTCCTATTCAAAATTATAAAATACTATATTAAATTTACTTAAACTTAATGGAAGGAAAAGAAGTGGACAGTGTTCCTGAACTTATTAAGTAGTATCTTTAAAATAAATATTCTTTCCAAAGCAAGAGAAATAAAATGGTTAAAACATTAGGAAAATGTAGCTATTTCTTTCTAAACTACGTATTTCATTGTTAGGTAACATTCATTGTCATTTCACCAAAAAGAATCAGATTCGGATTTGCCCTTCTAGCTCTTGTCCCTCCCAGTTTTGTTACTGACTCTACTGTTCTTATTCTGAGAAGAAGGAAGAGCTGGAGCCGTTCTGAGATTTCACTGCACATGCCAACAAGCTAGCCTGCCGGTGCTGTGAGCAGACTTGAGACTCCAGGGTTTGAAAGGAAGTGCCTTATTGTTTAGAACATAACAAACACTGGTTGCACGTTTGCATCAGCTCCTCCCACCTTCAGTTCCTCCAGAGACAATTCAGATGGCTGGATCTGCGTACTATAGGTAGAAACAGGAGTGCTTTTTGTTCTATCAAGAGACATTATTTCTATCTTCCAAAACCATTAACTGCACAAATCATCCTTGAAAAAGACAATATTTCCACACTTAGACTTTCTGAGAAGGATTTTCGCACTCTCCTATCTTCATTTTTCTCTATAGAGTTTTCAGGGTTCCCCATTATTTCAGCTTTCTACAAGGCCTTTTGCCAAAAACTTGAGGAAAAGTTCTGCTGAACATTCGGTGTTTGTTTTTCTATTTGTGTGTAATGAAGTTTGTAGAGGCATGTACTTTCAGCTATGCTGGACATCTCCAATAAGAAGGTCCAGATCTTTGTGTTATTTCTTGGGCATGGAATAAATCATCAGATAGGATAGATTGTCAAAGATACCCCTAGAAACATTAGCCAGGAGGTTTGAGAACCTAATACGATAGTTTAAGAATCAGATGTAGGAGCAGATACACAGAAGATTATCCAACATACAATATCATATCGGGTATAACTTATATGTAGTGCATGATGATGTTTCACTTTTGCATCTGAATATCCTGTAAAGATATTCACAGGACAGGGAATTCTCCCAACTCCATTTGAAACCACATTCACCCACCAAACCAGGGCTTCCCCTGATTAAACCATGTAGGTTCTCTACCCTCTTACCATCCTATCATTCCAAGTCATTGCTTGTGATTGTGCTTGGAAAGGTTAGACACATTCTAAGCCTGCCCAGACCATAGAGGGTTCTTCCATCAAAGATCCTTCTGCCAATTCAGTAAGAAGGAAGTTCTCCTTGAGTAGAGGTGCTGTTTCATTTCAATCATATGGAACACAGGACTGTCCAGGTGGTTCAGATCAGCTGATACCAGATAGTGTCAATTATTCACACCCTAGAGGTTCAGAGCCAGCTGTCCCTGGATTCTGCAGTATTTGTAAATGCACTCGCCAAAGGTGGAAATAGACACTGGCTGTGGCGTATCCATAATTCATCAAAATACATGCTACAATTGTTTTCAAAAGTTTTGCTGACAAGCTGGTTAAGCCTGACAGGACTCTAGCAGTCCATCCGATGCTGCTGGAAGCTGGTTATGAATATGCAACATAGTGCCTCGCTGAGTGGTCTCCCTGATGCCACCCTGTCACTGTACAGAAATCCAGTGAAGAATTGGGTCTGTGCAGCTGTGAGGCCATAGTCTCAAGTTCAACTTCAGGAGCTCATGTCAAGATCCCCCCCAGGTGTCCTTTTTGGATCTGTTGTCATTTCAGAAAAATTCACTTATGGCACCCATTTATCTGGAGGCCAGAACTAGAAGTCTACTTGAAGGACAAGTGTGAAGCAGCTTCAAAGATCTAATTGTACAAAAGTCCTCAGTTCTTACTCTGGCTGTTCTTCGCTGGCTATAACAGGATGTCTGTGGATCCAGGTTGCCTCTGCTATTTACTTTGGCGATGCCATGGTCAGCTGTGTTCAACTCTTTGAAATCAATCCTGGCATTGTAACTGATATATATTTTTTTAAATCCAGTTAGAAAAAAATGAGAAGAAAACCCTCACTTTTGGAGCAGGGATTTTTTTGAATTCATTTAGACTGCCGTAACAAAACACCATAGATTGGGGAGGTTAAAAACACACTTTTATTTCTCACAGTTGATAGAAACCGAATCAAAGTGCCCACAAACCCCATTTCCAGCAAGGGCTTGCTTCATGGTTAATGGATGGCCTTCTCATTGTGCCCGCACAGGTAGAAAGAGAATGAGCTCTGACCTTGTCTCTTCCCTCTCCCAGTCAGGCCGCTAATCCCATAATGGGGTCGCCACCATCATGACCTCGTCTACGTCTAATTCCTTTCAAGGTTCCATCTGCAAAAATCATCATACTGAGGATCAACGTTTCAATGTAGTGTTTGGGAGGGGAGAGGTATAAGTGCACAGCACATAACAAATTCCTTGACTCATAAGATAATGTATTGACACCTACCAGGTGTCCCCAAACAACTAAATCATACATTGGTGCATTTTCTGCTGCTCTAACAAAATATCTGAGACTGTAAAGAAAAGACGGGTTTTTCTCTATTGTTTCCTTCCTTCCTCTCTTCCTTCCTTTCCTCTTATGGTTCTGGAAGTCCCGGAGTATGCCAATGTCTTTTGCCCAGCTTATGGCAAATGGCATCAAATGGTGGGGGATGCAGGATGAAAAAAGCCCACAAGGCGAGAAACAGCGGGAGACATGGAGTGGTAGTCATGGTGTTTTATAAGGACTCACTCCTTTGCAGGAACTAACTCCTTCAATATGACTAACATCAATTTGTTCTGAGAACAGTTCCCCAAATGACCTAATTACTTTTGCCTAAGTCTTACCTTTTAAAGTTCCCACCACCTTTTTCTGGTTACAACAGGGACCAAGTTTCCAAAATAAGAATCTTTGAGTGATACACTCAAATCAAATCCAAGCCTGGTCTTCAAGTTTCACATCTCACAATGGTAAATACAATTATTCTACCCTCAATTGTGCCAAGTCTTAATTCACCCAGGCATCACTCAAAGTTCCAAATGTAAAGTTTCATCTGTGACTCGAGGCAAACTCTTTGAGCTGTGGGTCTGTAAAATTGGAAACAACTTCGCTATGGCTAAATACAATGCTCAGGATAGGGGCAGGCTCAATGTTCCTATTTCCAAATGATGATGCTGGAAGTAGAAAGCAGTAATCAGCTCCAAGCAAGAGGAAAATCAACCAGGACAGACATTTCATCTTACAATTCCAAATCAGTCATCCCGTGCACCTTGCAGTGGCAGATGTCTCCCCAAGGCTTCAGCTAGTCCCATCCCCATGGCTTGCTGATCATGACCCTCGTGACTGGTCCACAGCTGTTGCCTGTGAAATCCTGCTATTGAACACTGCTGATGGCTGTTCCTTCCTGGGGGCCTGGCAGTGGCTCCCCTCCCCCAGTCAAATGAGACATAACCAAATTGGGAGCTCATGATGGGTAGCTCTGCCCTTGTTGGAAACTTCTGCCTGATCTCCCAAACTGTCCATTGAAATTCTGGTAGATGTGGCCCTGACCCAGCAGCTCCTGGATTCTGGGCATCAGCAATGTCAGCACCGTGTAGGCATCACCAAATTCTGCGACTTCATCCTTCAGCTGTGCCTGGCTCAGCTGGAACAGCACTGTGGAGTCAAGCAGGGAATCTCAAGGGACCGTGGGCAGACAATCCTTGGAGAGCACCTGGCAGGATTCCATGAAACTTTGGGACCTCTGGCCTGCGATGTAAGGAGCCCCTAAAAGATTTCTGAGATGCCCTTCTAGTCTTTTCCCCATTGTCTTGATAGCTAGAACTTGTGTTAATCTTTTTATATAAAGATTTATTTATTTTTATTGGAAAGTCAGATTTACAGAGAGAAGGAAGGAGAGCGAGAGATTTTCCGTTCACTGATTACTCCCCAAGTGGCTGCAGTGGCCGGAGCTGAGCTGATCCAAAGCCAGGAGCTATTAGTTTCTTACAGATCTCTCATGTGAGTGCAGGGTCCAAGGCTTTGGGCCGTCCTTAACTGCTTTCCCAGGCCACAAGCAGGGAGCTAGATGAGAAGTGGAGCAGCCGGGATATGAACTGGCACCCATATGGGTTCCCAGCACATGCAAGGTGAGGACTTTAGCCAGTAAGCAATCACATGAGGCCCAGTATGCCATTTTCCTGAGCAAGTGGTCACTCTGCTTTACTCTCCAGTATTTTCTTAGTTCTTCTGTGGTCATGGCAGCATTTTCACGACTTTGAGCTCAGTTTCCTTTTACTGCTAAAACATGTTCTTAATGTGAATAGACATTGCTGAGAAGACACTTGTCATAGACTTTGCCGTTTAAACACTTTCGCTCTCTCAAGGATCTTCAATCTCTCTTGAATTTGGCGTTCCATGAAGCAGTAACACATGGACACCATGCAGACCAAGTCTTTGCTTCTCCATAGTGAGGCTGGCTTTTTCTTTCATTTGCAGTAGGATCTCTGTTCCATCAGAGACTAACAACTGAATGTTCCCATCTTCTAAGTCCTCAACCAGACTCGGCCATAATTCTCCACTCACATCAATGTCCTAATTGGAGAATGATTTTTCAAAGTGTGTCACTATCTGGTCATGTTTGATGAAGTAAGCTTAGCTTATTAGCATCAGTATATTTCAAAAACAAGTAAGGAATCAAATAGACAATATTAAGTTATATTAGAAATAGTAGAATTAGGTAGTTTTTATGAATGTTATGTTTCCAGTACATGTGTATTTGATGAGTATATAAGGGGTAGGTGCTGTGCTGGCACATGTGTATTGTGTGATATGTGTATGATATATGTGGTGTGCTTGGGTGGAATGATGTGGGTATTGTGGTAAGTGTATGTGCATGTGATGTGGCATGCATGATATGGTGTGTAGTACATATATGTGGTATAGTATATATGTATGATGAGGTATACATGTACATCATTTGTGATTTTTGGTATGTGTGGTACACATGTGTGCATAGAATGTATATATGGAGTATATGTGCTAGACCTTAACATTTATGCCTCCCCACACACACAAACTCTGGCAACTCATATTTTGAAATCTTTGCCCAGTGGGATGGCATTAGAGGGTGGGGCTGGAGGAAGGTGATTAGGTCCGGTGGGGACATCCTCATTTGTGGAATTATTACTTTCATGGCATAGGCTGAACAGAAAGCCCTCTCAACCCTCCCACCATGTTAGCTGGAAGTGGAAAAATGGTTGTCCGTGACAAAGCAGGTCTTTCCCAGATCTTGGTCTGGGACTTTGGACTACAGAATGTGAGAAATGAACTGTTGGCTATTTTCACCACTTCTTCTGATATCCTGCCACAGCAGAGCTCAGCCTGAAGTCACTTGTACATGATGAGAGCAGTGTGGCTATCTGGGATGTCCTGTTTGGGGCATTCCTGCCCTTTTTTGTGGGTTTGATTAAGGTGATGGAGAGGGTCATGAGGTAGTACAAATTTATCTCCTCATCTTGGGGTTCTCACGAGTCACGTCCATTTCTTTTGCTTTTCAAGGCAACCTGAGCAGTCTGTGAGAGGCGAGGAGTGCTGGGTGTGTAGCTGAGGGAGGTCAAGCCAGGTTGGAGTCAAGTGAGTGTTACAACAGCCAATGGAACAGTTCAACATTTTCTCCCTAAAAGATGGTGGCTTCCGTGTCTGGCCTTCAAGTGCATGGAGGGAAAAGGAGCATCTTGGTTGGTAACATTTGTTGATATCAGAACCCTTCACAACAGATGATTGCTGACCTAAATTCCAGCTTGAATTTGATATAGAGACCAACTAATTTCTGGAAATTTAGGATATTTCACCATACTAAGAAGATTTCCATGTCCACAAATTAGGAAAGTGTCTGGGTCCAAGTTGCCCCCAAATCCTCCAACTCCTTCCCTCCTTATGTTAGCCAGAAAGATCTAAAGGACAAGCTCCAGGTCTAGGCCAACCTCTCCACTATCTTGTGTCTATCCCAGGTGCCACAGGCCAGGCCAGAATCCCCTTTCTTCTTTGACCTCTGACATCCTGCTGTGCCTGTGAAGTGCTCAGATCCATCAAGATTACACAACATGATAAAGGACAGAATAAACAAGAAGCTTTTCTATAAGGTGGGAGGGGATAAACAGAGCAAAGAGGAAGTCATTATGTAGCTCTGTGGCCACCCTAGGCGCTTAGTGGATGGAAGGTTTTGTGTGGTCCCAGGAGATGATTCTGAGTCATTCTGCTGTGGTAGTTACTTGCCTGCCTGCCTGCCTTTCTTTCTCTCTCTCTTTCTCCTTCTTTCTATCCTGCCTCTTGGTCATGAAATGTGGCCTCCTTAGGATGGTTGTTAGTAACCCTTTCTACCATCAGAACTTGCACTTTGATTTTAAGTGTGATTGAAGATTAACTTTCTGGCTTCTCTCCCAGGTGTACCCAGAAAGAATCAGCAGTCTCCACTGGCCCACAGGCAGCAGTGTGATGGAGAAAGTGTAACCGCAGGTCCCTCCCCTTCAGGAGACTGATTCAATGTGTGCTATTCTCATTTAGAATGTTCACACCAAGAATTGTGCCACACACAAGGGGATTGACAAATAAGCAGCCCTTAAAACATTTTCCATAGCTGCCAACCCTTCCTACATAATTGGGTAGAAGAGTTAAAATTTAAACGGTGTCTTTTCTCAAGATCCCCTTTAATGCACCTTCTTTTCATTTTGATTTCTCCCTGATAAATCATTTCAGCAATGGAATTGTGAATAAGGATTCACTTTTAACATATAACTATAACTTTTTTAGGATTATAAGCAAGGATATCTCAATGGATATAATTATCTATACTTAAATAACTTGGTTCTAGTAAGCCACACATTACTAAAGTGTGTTGCCATGCACTCCACATGTAGGGCTATGTTATAACATATTTATCAACTATAAAAGAATAAAATTACAACACTGCAGGTTCAAGATCTTACTTGGTTTTGTTTCAAGTTCTGGATTGAGCAGCATTTTATTGCATAAAGTAGAATAAATGTTTCAATAGACAAAACTGAAGAGCTGTGTTTTGTATAAGGAGAAAGGCTGAGAAAACAGTAGAAACAAAACACAAACAAAACAAAAAAGTGGTGCCTAGGGGATAAAGACCTCGCCTAGCACTCCCCAGGATCCCTTATGGGGGCTGGTTCTGATCTTGGTGGTCCCACTTCCTATTCAGCTCCCTGTGTGTAGCCTGAAAATGCAGTCTGTGATGGCCCAAAGTCTTGGGACCCTGCACCCACGGGGGAGTTACAGAAGAAGCTCCTGGCTCTTGGCTCCTGGCTTCAGAATGGCTGAACCCCGGCTGTTGCAGCCACTTGAGGGGAGAATCATCAGAAGAAAGATCTTTCTTTCTGTCTCATGTTCTCTCTGTAAATCTGACTTTCCAATAACAATAAACAAATCTTTGAAAAAAAAAAAGTGGATTGACTGTTTCAAAGCATTGTCCTTGTAAGGAAGGGACAGGGAGACAGAACTCCAGAAAAAAAAAATAGCTAATAGATTAACACTAGATTATTTCAAGTTCCTTATTTGTGTGAGGATTAGGCAAAGAGACCTTTCAGATCATTAAAACTGAACTGCTTGGGAAAGCTGGAGGTCATCATTCTAATCCCGAGTTCCCAGAAAGTCAGGATAAGCAGCTCAGTTTCAGCTTGGTGACTTGAGTCTTTGGCATGACTGACTCTATTTTGATTTTGAGCTTGTTGAGGCCTCGTGCAGGAAGTTTGTCCAAAAAAAAAAAAAAACCTGGCATCTTGCAATTTCTATTTAATGCAATATAATTTTCTCAAGTTTGCAGTGTTGGAATGATGAGCACAGGTTTGGATATGCAAGCAGGAATGATGAGCCAAGTTTCTGCTTATGAGATTATAATCTGATAACAATTACTGGTAGTATTTTTGTGAAATAATTTCATTAAGTACTTTAGTACAGATAGCATTATTTATGATCAGGAAGCCACCAAGATCATAGCACAAGACCCATTTAGAGTCCTGCATTCTGTGTTTCTGCTTCAGCGATTAAGGAAAAGCTGGCAGTTAATAGATGCAAAGATGACTGATATCAACTTCTTCTGTGTCCCAGTGGTGCAGCTTTGGGTTAGAGTTTGAACCCAGTTAATCTTCCAGAATAAAGCACAATAGTTTTGTGGTGCCAGCTGCTGTGCTGACTAGTTTTCCATTCTCTTCCAAACCATTCAGTCATTTCCATGTGTGGTTGAGTGAGCTGGGGAAATGGAAGGGCCATTGTAGTGTGCTGTAGCTTGGACACAGAATGAGCCACACTTAGCACTGTCTGCTCTTCAACTAAAACCCCAACCTGAGCCATGAATAAGAAACCAGGAAAAACCAGCCTAAACTCTTGCAAAATAGCAACCCAACTTGGTAGCCTCTGCAACGCTACAGTTATACTTTGCTGTTTAAATCAGCTTAAGGATATCACTTGACATTGTCTGGTAGTATTTTTTGAGATGTTTTATCTGGTGTATCTTTTGAAGTCTTTATATCGGGTTTTCATTTCAGTAATTTCTGCCTCAAATCAATAGATCAGTTATTGTATTATTGAAACATCACAAATAACACTTAGCATCTGCACTCCTGATTCTGTATTTGAACAATTTTAGGTGTTCGTTTATTAGCTGCTGGACTGTCCACTTTTCAAAGATGTGGATAGATTATCGCCTATTGAGTCATAGCAGCTGGACTTGCAGCAACATCATTTCCTTCAAGAACTAAGTCATTTTTCTGGCCTTGAGATACTGAGCTAGTAGCACCTGGCCCTTTGGATGCATTTTTCACCCCCAAAATTTCAGATTTCAGCAGGAATCCTGATGTGTGAAACAATCATATTGATGGGAAAGTGAGTATACACAGACCACATCTTGCAGTGCAGGCCAGGTAACCATCTGTCCATGACAACAGTCGGTATAAACCGATTCCTGTCTGTTCCCTCCAGTATTTGTCAATGTGGAGACTTTACTTCTCCTTTCCAAGAAGGCTGCATTGTTCACTGCTATGAGTTAATTCCGTCCTCCAGGTTCCTCTGGGATCCTTTCCAATAATTGTGTCCCCCTTCAGGCTGATGTCAATATTCTCTGCTTGTTGTGCTTCATTATTGCATAGGTGTGACAAAGAACTCAATAATTTTTTTTATTCCTTGTTTTAAGGTAAAGTAAGTAGAAAGAAAACAATTACTGAGTCTATACGGTATTCTTCTTAGTCTCTGTTATATGACTCAAATGAGATCTGTTCAAACCCAAAATAAATCTTTCAATCCCGTCCTAAACTCTTCTAGTGACTTTAAGATCCCTGTGCAAAAGGCCCTCAAATTTAAGTCACTCTTCCTGCAAAGCCATGGCCAGTCCTAGAGTGTGAAAGTGACACAATCCATCTCATAGAGATTGGGAAAGGAGCAGTGTCCTGATGAGCATGGGCCTGTCGACAAGATGTGGGGCTACCAAACTCAGGACCAAGGAGCCCGTGCAGTGATCCATGGAAGAGAGTGCTCTTTGAGAGCCTCAGCGCCCAGGGGCTAACTGCAGTTACCTTATCTCAAGGTGGGTTTCCATGAAGGAGCCAAGGCTGAGAGGAGCCAGGTGGAATAAGAGGAGTCTTTGTTGTTAAAATTTTTGAGATGGGCTGGAGACTGCCAAGCCTTTCTTGCTCTATCTTGGGAGAAAGGGGCACCATTTTAGATCATCATCACTGTGAAAACTGGCCAGTCACTAGGCAGCTGTCAGTCAGGCTCCAGGAGATCCGTTAGATGTGTTGGCCCAGAAACTGTGTCAGAAAGCATTGCCTGGGAGCCTGGGAATTTTTTAACTGACTTACAACAAAAAGGGGGTTAGCTTGACTAGATCTATATGGGAGATAGCGCATCACTGCACTTGTGAACATAGGTGGCTTGCAGAGAGAAAGAGCAGCGGGAATTAGAAAGCTGCAGGAAGAAGCCAGGAGTGCTTGGAAGGAGATGAGAGAGAACGCATTTTAGGGATATTTAAGAAGCAACTTGTAATAGGAATCTCAAGGAACTCAACCCTGCAGTTCCAGTTCTTAGGACTGTAAGAAGCTCCTTGCCCAGAAGCTAGGAGACAGATCACAGTGTCAGTCTTAGCTGACCTAGTTATTACAGAAACACAGTGTCTGTAAGACATGCTCTAGGTTAGGGAAGAGGAGTCGGAAGGAATGATAGATTTTATGCAGCTAAACTCACCTGTTATGAATATTCGTTACAAACCCAAGATTCTATTGTAGTACATGACATTGAAATCCTGGTGCCGTTTAAGCCATTAACACAGTATTATTTAAGAGTGTACAAATGAGCATGTCTTCTGAAAAAAAAAAAAAACTTAAGGTATCTTTTTAGGAGAAGATGACTGCTTTGGGGTAATGCTTTCTGAGAAAGCAGGAAATTATCTGAGAGATGGTGGATTTGCTGATAAGCCTCATTTTCTCCCAGGACCCAAAGGTGCGTTTTTATATCTGGGGTCCTTCTTTGAAAGATCCTCCTTTTTCAATGGTGTACTAATTTTGCTAAACTTCACTTAATACAAAGCTTTTCTGTGTTAAAATATAAAACAACAGCTTCTACATTGGAAACCACTAATTCTCTTCTCCACTTCCTTCCATTTACTTACAGTTTTGTTTTAAATAAGATTTACTCACAGATAGGTTTAAATCAGTCCACCCCTCTGCTTCTTTGAAAATATACATCAACACGGTCACAGCTTACATCTGGCAGTGAGCTACAAGAACTCAAAATCCAGCATGTCTGTGATACTTCAAGTCTGGTCATCCTTCATTAGTGACAAATTAGGTAAGACGGTGGAAGCTTGACCTAATTTGTCCTAAAGATGCATAATCCATTCACACCCAGCTCTCAAGCCTCGCCTCCAGTTCCAGACATCCCCAGCCACAACCTGTTTCTGGAGATGTATTTAATCAGAGGCAGCAAGCCTGGGATAGGAGTCAAGTAGCTGGAATTTTTTCAAGGTCTAATAGATGAAGCTTTCTGGGAGTTTGGTGATTACAGGTTTGTTAATTATTCTATCCTACTAAAGAGAAATCCCATTTCTGCTTTTCAGCATCTATCATAGATCACACATGACACTTATCATAAATCCTACATGATTTGACAAGTGTGTCATGGACCAGAGAAAAATCTTAAATAATTTCCCTGGGGTTATAAATATGTGAACGTCAAAGCCAGAATTCAGTCTCTGAATTTCTAGCCTGTTTCCTGAGTGAGAAATGCTGTCATACTTCATTCCATCTCAGACACAGTCAAGTGGAATGAGGGTAAAAGGAAAACAAAGAAGGGCTGGGAGGTTGGTGTTTTTAAGTCTTTAAAACGCAGATTTGGGATCCTGAGCAGAGGAGTATGACTTTTAAATTTGAAGCCATATTGCAAATAATGATACTGTGAATTAAAAATAATTATAGAGCCAATAGAGGTCTCACATCTGAAGAAGCACCAAAGCTTGATAAGGAGACACAAAAGACAACAGAAAAATGGGTAAATCAAATCATTTGATGACAGATACAATTATTAGCCCAGGAACAAGATGGCAATAGTCTTGTCATGGATGATGTGGAGAAAAGATTTAAGTTATTCATACCCAGTTTGATTTCTAGCTGCTCCCCAAATCAATAATCAGAATGCCAAGCTCTTGGCTGTTTCATTGACACACATCTACACGGTGATGCGTGCATATGCTGTGCTTACACCTGACACAGGAAAAGCAGGAACTGCACTCTGTGGTAAGATTGGAGACAATTTTAAATTTAATTATGAAATAAAATTAAAACCAGAAAGGTGTTTTTGAAACTAGTGATTCAGGGAAGAGATGACAGAGCTGCCCTTAGTTGGGGGATGCAGGGCTTCTGATTTGTGATGAAAACTCTGGCTGTGCGAGCTGCCAATATGGCAAGGTGGAACCCAAGAAGTTTCCCATGGCAACAGTGAAAATGTCCCTAGGATTGGGTTTTTCACACACAGAAAATGCCAACCTCCAGGTTCACTCTCTGGGGCCTGAAGCTTGCTCGCACAATCTGTGTGGTATACAGCAATAGGGCGCGGGTGCAGATGGCAGTGTACAGGGGACGAAAGAGGGGATAGCGCTACATGATACAAGAGACTCACAAGCTGTTAGTCAAAGCTCAATGAAGAAAAAATAATAATAATAATTTTTAAAAAAGACATTAAAGAAAAAAAGCTCAATGAAGTCATACGAGTGGGGAGGGAATGGAAGATTCAGGTTCAAACAGGTAGGCAAAAGTTGGAGGAGAAGGACTGAGAAAGTGCAAAAGGTGCCATGGGAGCGGGGCAGGTCACTGTGGCAGGTGGTGCTGGTGAGTGGCTGCATGCATTGAATGTTGTGGACTAAATACAAGTTCTAAAATGCTGACATGATAAGGATGTAATAATAATAATACAGAGAGAAGTCCGACTCGGTCCTTCTGAAACTACAGCTCCTGGATCAGCAGTACAGGGATGAGGCAGGATCCTATTGGAATGAAGAGGATCGGTTCCACCCTAGTAGTTAGTTACAAACCTTGTGAGTAAGATCCAGCAGCCTTAGTCTGAAACAGGCCCTTGAATGATCTGATACAGGCTGAAGTTTGCAAGCCTGTAGTCTAACCAACTGAAGGCCCTTAGTCCCAAATATTGACCTTTGGTTTGACCAGCTTAGAATCACCTGAAAACTTTAAAAGGCAGATGCCTGCACCACATGACAGAATTACTGTGGCTGTATTTGGCAGAGCTCATCACTTAAGCTTTAATTTTTTTCTTCAATGTAACTCAGTTATGTATCAAAGCTCAGGAATGATTATTCAAAGAAAGACATGGAGGCCAAAACTGATTATAAATATTTGGTCTGATTATAAAGGCATATTTTGACAAATTGTGGCACTAACATATTCACAGGAATATGAATTTGGGAGTCAAACAAACTTAGGCTAAATTTACAGAGTTATTCAGAATTTAAGTGTTCTTATACGCAAGGAAATAAAAAATACTCCTACATCATGAGATTTTTATAAGGATATTTATACACACACAGAACATGGCATACTTATAAGGTTACCGCTAACACAATGATCTTTTGGAATTAAACAAAATATTAACATGGAGTCAAATTTAAGAGGATTTTAAAGCTAGGTTAGGTTGTCTTAGTGTTTTCCAGAGAAAAAGAACTTATCACAAATTATTATAAAGGAATTTGCCATAGATTAGGAAGACTGAGACCTCCCAAGAATTGCTGTGGCTAACTAAGTTGGAGATCCAAGGAAACTGATCCAAGTCCAAAGGCTTGAAAACCAAAAGAATTGGTGGAACATTTCAGTTGGAAGGCAGAAAGGGCTGGACAAGTTGATGTATCAAACTAACCCACTGACTGAGGTGCCAGCATCCCATACGGGCACCTGTTCTAATCCAGGCTGCTCTTATGATCTGGCTCCCCAGTTTTGGACTGGGAAAGCAGCAGAGAACGACCCAAGGTCTTGGGCCCTGACACCCCCACCCTGGATAGCTTCTGGCTCCTGGGTTTGGATCTACCCAACTCTGGCTTTTATGGCCATTTGGGGAGTGAACCAACAGATGGAAAACCTCATTATTTCTTTTTCTCACTTTCTGTCCATTTCCCTGTAAGCCTGACTTTCAAGTAAAAATAAATAAATCTTTAATGAAAAGAAAAAGAAAAAGGAGAAGGCAGAAAAGATGGCTGTCCCACCTCCAGCAATCAGGCCTAGAGTCCCCCCTGATTCAGACATTTTGTGTAATGTGGCTCTTCAACTGTCTGAATGAAGATCACTAAGATTGGGTGAGGAGGCAAGTCTACTCAGTCTAGCAACTACAGTGCTCTTCTCAGCCTCACAGATAAGCCCAGAAAAAGGTTTAACCAGATATACGGGTGGTCCATGACCAAATTAAATTGGCACACAAAATTAACCATCACGGAACTATGGGGTCTGCCTATTGCATTATTTTGGCAGGTGAGTGTTATCTAGAAACCTGTGTCAAAAAAGATGCTTAATCAATTAGAAACAAAGCAAAATAAAAAAAAGTCAGTAGTTCAGTAAGTGTAGTCATATTTATACGTACTGAAAATAGTATAACGTATAAATCAAGCCTGCGGTTTTAGCAGGAGCAGGCAGATGTGAACTGAAATGTTTGCTAACAAACCTCGTGCACCATCTTTATCACAGGGGCCAAGTCCAACTTGTGCATTTTCGATGGCTCAGCTCCCGCGCTTGCCGTTTTTTGCAGCATGAACCAGCAGATGGAAAATCTGTCTCCCTGTCTCTCCTTCTCTCTGTAAATCTGCCTTTCCAATAAAAATAAATAAATCTTTAAAAGAAACAAACAAAAACAGACTTCCAGCTTATTAAGATAGTAAGATAGTCAAGTCCACACAAGGTAACCTATAGACATTTCCGTACCCAACTAGTCAGTGATGGTACTCGTCACTTTCGCCGTAATGAGCTACATGAAGCAAATAACTTTATAAAATGAAACTATTTATTTAGCTCTCATTTTGAAGATGTAAATCCAAGGTGATTTGGGTCGTGGTAAGGGCAGGGTGGAAGGTGCGGCGTGTGTGATCACATCTCCAGCCCTCCAGCCAGGAAGCAAAGACAGAAACCCAGGCAGGCTTCTACATCAGCTCTGTCGTGAGGCTGCCACTTTTGGTCTCCCACAATGTGCCTTGCTTTTCCTTTCCAGCTTGTTCTACAAAAAAGCTTCTGCAAAGAAGGGTCACGAGAAGGGCCAGTTGGCCGTCAATGGCCAACGAAAACACTGATTCACAAGCGCTACATGCCATGGGCTTCAAGTAGCCAGCTCTTCGGGCACTCAAAGAGATCCGGATCTCTGTCATAAAAGTGAGGGGTCTCCAGTTGTTCGCATTGATACCAGGCTCAATAAAGTTGTGTGGGCCTAAAGGAATAAGGATTGTCTCATTATGCATGCAGGTGAGATGGTCCAGAAAATGGTTATCCATGTCTTGTTACCAATTTCAAAATCTACAGACAGTGTGGATGAGAACTCAATAAAGTTGTAAGATTGTAAGGAAAAAAAAAACAGTCATGAGAACTCAAAAAAATCACATGACAACTGCCTTTAAGGCCACAGCCCTAACGACCTAAGAACCTCCCACCTTTCTATCCTGTCCTGCTAGTGCCACCCTAGGGACTGACCCTTTAACATGTGGGGAGGTATTCCACACTCAAGCCATAGCAACAGTTGAGAATGAGAACTTGGAATCTGATTCTCACTCCTCTCTCCACTGCATTATGGATAAAATTCTTGGAATGCAGCAAACACTCCCATGCAGCAGGCATCATCTAGATGTTTTGATACACACTTTCTCATTTGGCCTTTATGTGGAATCCCTAAGTAGGTGTGGTTAAGCTTTTCTGCTCTTCAGAGACAGAACTAACTTGCTGTTGGGTCTTGGGTGCACTCAGCTGTACAGCCGTACAGCTGAGGATCCACCATGCCTGTGGGCTCCATTCCATGTTCTTCTACTGGCATTTTAACTCTAGGGAAAATAATTAGGCTGTGTCTTAGGACAGTTAGTATTCTAATATAATTTCTTCTTAATGGTAGTATGATACTTTATTGGGAGGCATGTTAACATGTGTATAAAGTGTTTAACTTTGGCATGATCACTGATAGATTTTTAAATGTTTGAGAAAGTGCAAAGATGTTGACAATAGAATGGGATGGATCATGTGTTCTGCCTGGCTAAATTTTGCCCTTAACCACCCAGATCAATTAGTACATCACTTGTTTCTTTATTCTCATCTTGAGATCCTATGGTTAGTGACAAGGACACCTGAAACATATGAACACTGAATTTAACTTAGCTATATGGCAACATGGTACACTTTCCACCTTGATGTTTGCTCATTTGATTTATGTATTTAATTTTCTAAAAACATAAATCACTTTATAAATAAGCAGTAAGCGTGCTGTGTCTAGGGTGTCATCCTCCACAACCTTCTCTCGACTCCGAGCAATATAAACATGCGTTTGTTCTTGCCAAAATAGAATCAAACTACGTCTGTCACCCTGTGATTTGCTTTGTCGTATTTGACATTTTTCATTGTTATTTCCACATGCTAATTTTAGATATAAATTTCTTTTTGGTGTGGTTTCTTTATAAACACATAAATAAAAATGGAATGTTGTCATGTATTTTTGAAGTTCAGTTCTTTCTTCCTTTTTTGTTTGTCTCCCTCATCATTTTCTCACCCTTTACTTCAAACATTAGGCTTTTCCAAACTGTGGTGACAAGCTGCTCAAACTCTTTCTACTTTTATTTGATTCATGCACTATGTACACAAGCTGTGTTACTTCAAATTGGAGGCTTATTTTCACATAGTAAGATCTTTGAAATTATGAATCTGTTTTGAATGTATTGACACCATGGAGATCTCCATTTCAGACCCTGTCATTCAAGGACAGATCTTGGTGGAAGAGGTAGATTAATGGTGTTTTATTCGGCAATGGACATATATAAAATAGTGATCTCTGAAGATTTTAGTGGAGCATCAACTCTCTACCCTTCAGTGACTCTGTAGCAGTCAGAAGGACAGAGAGGGCAGTGAGCTGCTGCTGTGACTGTGGTGACACCCAGGCAAATGCCAGTCATCTGAAAGTATACCACACAGGACTACGTACTATACAGAAGACTTGACACTGATTATTCTACTGCTTTCTAGAGTTATTGTATTTTTACCATTATTTTACAGTGTAGTCCTTCTTTTCAGATAAAAAAATTACCATCAAAACATTATGCTGTGTCAGTCCACCAGCAACCTCCCATAGGTTGTGTTCGTCACATCTTCTGGCTGTATCAAGAGGTCACATGGAGGGATTGACCCACCTTGTCCAAGCTCAGGAATAGTCACTCTAGGATGTTCGTAGAGAAAGAACATCACTGAACATTTCTCAGAGTGCATCTCCATAATTAAGTGATTTGTGATTGCACTGTGAAGGCTGCCAGGAGCAAGGTAGACCTCGTTAGATTTGAGAACAGGAAAGTCAACAGTGACCTTGAATAAATAAGTCTTAGGAGACTGGAAGAGAAATAGGACATGTGCAATGTGAGTCCAGGTGGCTTCAGTCATTTTGCTGTAAAATGGTGATCTGAGAGATGTGTCTGGGATCAGCTGAATCTCTATGTTGGGTTAAAGGGGTATGAGAGTCTGTTGGTTGGCTAATGATGTGGATCCAGGAGAGAGAGGGATGAACTGATGCAGGAAGAAAAGGGGAATGTTGGCGACAAAGCCTTTCTGATAGATAGAACTAGAGGAGGAGGAGCTCTATCTCGGAGGAGACAGAGCCAGTTCACAATGGGGAGGGGAGGGTGGTCTAGTCAGAGCCTGAGTTCTCCTATGGAGACAGAAAGGATAGCAGAGAAGAGTATAGAATGCAAGTGGCTGGTGGTTTTTGTTATTGTTGTTGCTGTTGTTACAGAAAAATGAAAGTATTCTCATCTAATTGTTGCTTTGAGTTTGCAAAGAAATAAGGAGAGATGAGCAGAATGCCTACTCTTTTCTAGTCCCTTAAAAACTTGGAATGTAAGAAGAAAAAATCAACTTCTTCCTAGGGTAGTAGCCAAAAGTGGCATCAGGGTATAGTATAATAGGGACAATGAAGTGAAGGAAGTGAACCATTTGAGGATGAGGCAGTTATGGTTGTGATTGTGAATTCTGGGGGCTGTTGAAAAAATGACCAAGAAGGTGTGCATGCATCAGATGGAGGTGCCTATGAGAGGAGTGGGGGAACTGGATCTGCCATCATGTGGGGATGGCTGGAGGGGTAGATTAGTCCTTAGAGTACCTTCAGGTAGAAGATGGGCAGTTGATCAGCTTCACTACACGGGCACGAGCTGAAGCTGTGAAGCCACTGAGTGAAATTCTCTCTTACTGGAGGAGCCACCTTTCCTGGAACTCTACAAACCGTGACACACTTCTTCCTGACGGTGCTCTGAGGGCTAATCTGCCTGGAACTTATGAAGCAAGTCATCCAAACTCCCTGGGTTTGGGGATTTCCTCAAATACAATCCTTTCTATTGCTAGTATGTGGATTCAAAAACATCTGCCAAGGGCTAAATTCTGTGTAGTTCAAAATATGGAACTGAACCTTGTAGCGGAATACCAGAAGAACTGTCTCTGGCTACATTTAGTTAAAATTCAATTTTATTAATATAAAAAATGTCTGGGAGATAGGATTGTGTGAAAGACCTCAGAAGTTTGGGAATCAAACAGATGAGTGTTTCAATCTAAATTCTGTCCCCTGCCTGCTATGCAACACTGAGCACATTATTAAACCTCTTTCCCCAAACTCATGCTTCCTCATCCATTGAGTAATTTCTCTCTTGTAAAACAGGAAGAATATGAAATGAGAACATTGGACAGCACCAAGTACATAATACAGGTGAATGTTTATTCCCTGTTGTGAGTATGAAAGTCTAGAGACATTTGCTGAAAACAGGATGAAAACAAACAGCAAGCCATAGAGAACAAATAACAGCAATAATAAACGCTCTTGAGATATTCTGGCTATTCTGAAATGAGGGGGGAAGCTGAGCCATCAGGGCCACTGCCTAGAGAGAGGTAGGAGAGTGAGTAATGGGCCCAGGGAACCATGAAGGAAGAGGCATTGAAGAGGTAATTGTGCAGAGGAAGCTAAACACACACACATATATTTCAAAGCACAGCAATTCATTTGGGAATATGAAATTGAAGTAGGGTCCATACATGATATTAAGGCTGGAGTGACCATGCGAGAAAGGAAGGTCTGATCAGTGTACATGCTTGAGTTCAAAGTCATGGCGACCCCTGCCACAAAGAAGAATCCGAATCAAGGCTGAGACTTGAAGACCTCAGCACTCCAATGAGGCAACAGCATGGGATTCCAACGGAATTGCTATGATAAACTCAGTTCATGTGAGTGAGTCATTTTACTAAAAATTAACCTGAACACTAAGATTGGAACACAGCTTCTAGTCTTTCTTTTAAAAAACTGAGTGCTCACTCTGATCTCACTATCACTCTAGGATTCCATCAGTCAGAATTCTTTAAGGAGTTATTTTTAGTTAGGATTTACTCTTAGCCTTTTCTGCCATGGTGCATGGAGTGGAACAGGTTTACAAAGCTCGGGGACTCACGTGCTCTGTGCCCTAGAGATGGCAGAAGCAGGTGCTGAGGCAGCAGCCAATGGGATTAGGGTTTTCTAACAGACATGGCAGAAATAACCACTCCTGGGACTGGTTTGTGACCTGATAGGGAGCCCGAGCCAATGCCCTGGAGGGCCTCTGGAACAAGGCTTGAGTCACAGGGCTAATTGTGATACCCTGGGAGATACGGGCAGCAGGAAAGGAAGTGTATGGAGGGAGACTGAGAAGTCCAATTTTTTCCAGACCCTAACTAAGCACGATGCCTGCAGGGTTGAAACTGGAAAGGAAAGGCCCACTAGTAGCGAAAATTCTGTAGGAAGTTGGGGCTGAGGCAGTTACTTGGCCTTTCAGAGCTTTTTGCACAATGGAGACAGTTGGTATTCCTGCAGACACCACTGCTTGCCTCAGGAGAAAGCCTGGATGGCGTGTTTGGGGTCTATTCCATGAGTCATTAAACTGATGAAATTTTGAAAGCATGTCATGTCACTTTTTTGTTTTTGAGAGATTATTGGGTGTTCCAAAAAATTATTCAGAAGAGAATGTCTGCTACAGCAGACCAGTAGTTCCAAAATAGCAGGTACAGGCAAGTTCCAGAGAGCAATTTTCTTTTAAAAAATTTCCATATTCTATTTAAAATAAAACGTATTTTAATTTGTTTGAGTAACAGAGTGACCCAGAGAGACAGAAACAAAGACGTTCCATCTGCGGGTTCACTCCTCCAGTGTTTACAACAGCCAGAGTTGGACTAGGAGTCCAGAGCTTCATCTGGGTCTCCCGCATGTGTGGCTGTGGCCCAGGCAGTCGAGCCAGCATCTCCTGCCTCCTGGATGCATTACAGGAAGCTGAATCCAAAGTGGAAGTGCTGAGACTCCAACCAGCACTCCGATATGGAGGTGGGCTTCCCAAGCAGTGGCTTAATTCACTGTACCACCATTCCCACTTGTGCTGCTGCGTTTTGCATTTCAGTATCATCCCACTCTCCTCAGGCTAAGCCCAAAGTTAGGATTTGGCTACTAAAGCTTCAACTTTTGACATTTTCCTTCTTTCCTGTATCCCAGTCGGGGCTTTGGAATGAGTTTGGAATTCCTATCACTGCAGGTATTGCTGAACTCGGTTCTCCTTATCCTTTGGATTCTCTTCATGCCTGCTCCCATTGGAAAAAGCATTCCCTTGCTTCCGAAGGCTGAGTTGGCACCACCCTCCTGTATTTCTGCTTCTGCTTACCAACATATTGCCAACAATGGCTGCATTTTGTTCATTTGTATGACTGCATGGGAATGTGTACTCCATGAGACTAGGATTTCTGTCTTATTGATAATCTTCATACGTTTATGGTTAAACGTATTGCTTGGTATATGACATATATTCAGTTATCTGTTACATGAATGTGTAAACGAAAACATAAAGGAATGAATGTGTGCTGTCAAAATACATTAAAAAAAAACAGCCCTGGAGTGAGAATTTCATTTCAACTCAGTTCATTTAGGAATGATTGAGTTGCGTTATGTTACATGTGTTGTTTTTTTCCCCCATGCCTTATCATCTGATTTGTGCAACATCATTTCCTTAGACACTTTTACATGTTGTCCTGAAATTGCACAAACTTAAATATGAAAAGAAATGACAACATGAGACAAAATTCAGCTCTAACCTGTAATACTTCAAAAAATCAGAGAAAAAAAGATTCAAGGCATTAGTCCAATAAAGGAAAAATGGAAACAAAACGAGGAGCTAAACATGAAAGAGTGGCTGGAGAGGTCCCAGGACATCGGTTGTGTGATAAACGCTCTGAATTCTACCGAACTACCAACTTCCTTCCCATTGGCTACATCATATAGTCTAACTTCTGCACACCTCTGACGTAGATTTTGCATCTTGATCCCTTACACCTGCTCCTTGCTGCTTTTGTCACTTTCTTTTGGTGTTTCTATACATTACTTTGTTCTATTCACAATGAGTGCCTTCTTTGCAGTGTGTTTCTAAGTGCTTATCATTCTTCTCGATGTACATGTAGCACTGACTCTCAAAAATTTGGGTGGTGTTATGGTGAAGCAAGAAAAGCCAACGTCTGCAATACTAGCATTCCATGTGGTGTTGATTCGTGTTCCATTTCTGATCCAGCTCCCTGCTGCTGGCCTGGGAAAAGCAGTGGAGGATGTAACCCTGCTACCCACATTGGGGATTGCAACCTGGCTCAGCTGCAACTGTTGTGGCCACCTGGGGATTGAACCAGGAGATGGAAGATCTTTCCCTCATTCTCCTTTCTCGCTCTCTGTTTCTCCCTCTTTAACTCTTAGTTTCTTCTTTATCTCTCTCTCTCTCTTTTAAGGATTTGTTCATTTTTATTGGAAAGGCAGATATACATAAATAAATGATTCTGAAAAAAATACTCAGTTGTCACTGTAGACATATTTTGGAACAGCACTTCCAATACCTTTCATCGAATATACTATAAAGACTGAAAACACATGTACTCTTTCATTATCTTTCCTAATTAAATCTTAGCTCTTCTGTTTCATTTTTAAA
The DNA here is from genome assembly GCF_017591425.1 of Ochotona curzoniae. Lineage (NCBI taxonomy): Eukaryota > Metazoa > Chordata > Mammalia > Lagomorpha > Ochotonidae > Ochotona > Ochotona curzoniae. Next base: position 26,743,882 of record NW_024467115.1, on the reverse strand, counting down.
GATCTCTGTGCACTATTTATGTGATTTTCCCCCATCAGGAAAAAAGTAATCAGTTATAAAATTTCCGATAGCCATAAAATTTCTGATAGTTCTAAAATTTCTGATAATTATAAAATTTCTAATTTCGGATTTCAATACGCTTAAAAATGAGTTAACTTTAAGAGATTATTGCAGTTATGTGGGCAACAAAACACCTTGACAAATGAGCTAGAGGTTTTTTTTTGTTTTGTTTTTCCATTAAGACGAAGATGTTCCCATTTCGGTCATCCTTCAAATCAGTTCATTGGAAGGTCAGAAGGTAGAAGTGGGAGTAGGATTAGAGATAGATAGGGAAGAGAGGGCTATGATGCAGATATCCATGGTTCAGGCACTGCTTGAGACACCGGCATCCCAAATCGGAGTTGTGAATTGTGTCCTGGCTCTGCTGCTCTTTCTAGTTCCTGTTAATGCGCCTCCTGGGACCAGCAGGTAAGGACACAGGTACTTGGGTCCCTGCCACCACGTGGGAGACTAAGACGAAATTCAAGACTTCTCACGTTAGCCTGACCCAGACCTGGCCATTGTAGTCATTTGGGAAGTGAATTAACAGATGGCAGATCTGTCTACCTCTAAAATAAAACAAATACAAATTTTTAAAAACAGAGAAAGCATCTCACCTAATCTTTGAAAATGAGCAGTTCTTAGCAGTGGGGTTTCTGGCGGTAGAAAGGCTTTACCAGCCACACTGAAACAGACCAGAAGGAAGGGACATCACTGGGCTTTATCCCTGCACTGCCCCTAGGCCTCCCAGCTTTCCTGAGGTGGAGGCAAGAGAAGTGAGAATGTCATTTTTTGGCAAAGCATGGGCACTGTGATTGAAGAGGATAGTAAGTTCCAGGCAAATACATGTTTGATTCTGGAACTGACCTCTATCCATCCACCTGAATAGTTTTATTAGGCCATAGGCGCGCACACACACACACACCTGTGCGAGTGAACTGAAGAGATGACTAAAGATCTTGGCACTTAAAGCCTAGGGCCTTTTAGAGAATATGGATACACCCGGCAGGGAGAACCTGCTCTTGTCATTTCTAGGATAACCACCGTGGCCGGGGACGCAAGGCAGAAGGGCACTCCTGGTGAAAAGGGAGGAACAACAAGTTTAAAAGCATTGAAAGGTGCTTGAGTTTAAAGTGATTGCTTGGACAAGAAGAGACCAAGCATACAGAGTCTTGTAGGCCATGGTATGTTTAGATTTCTCTCTAAACTATTGTTGTTATTATTATTTAGAAAATACTTATTTTTTTTACTTTTTTATTATTAATTACATTGCATTATGTGACACAGTTTTATAGGTACTGGGATCCCCTCCTTCCTGAACCCTACCCCCATGGTGGATTCCTCCACCTTGTTGCATTGCCACAGTTCAAGTTCAGTTGAGATTCTTTCACTGCAAGCATATACTAAGCATAGAGTCTAGTATCTTATTGCCCGGATAAGTTCAACGGCTTCTTGGGGAGGCCATCTCTGGTCTGAAGGTAGAGCCAGCAGATCTACAGAGAGACGGGATAGAGCAAGCAAGTGTGCAAGAGAGATTTCCCATCTCCTGTTCTCTCCCCCAAATAACCATAACTGGAGCTGAACCAGGCCAAAGCCAGGAGCCTGGCACTCTATCAGGGTTTCCCATGTGGTGGCAGGGACTCGAGCACTGCCTCCCAGTCACATCAGCAGGTAGCTGGAAAGCCAGCTGAGCAGCTAGGAGTTGAACCTGTGTTCACATAGGATGCTGGTATCTCAGTGGCTTATTTCATTGTGCCATAATATCGGTCCCAACTTAGTGTTTTGATTTCAGCACTCCCACCAAATGACCTTGAATAGAAGCATGTTATTGTCTGATTTTTTTTTTTTGCAACTGATCTTTTCGAAATTTGAAGTTTGAAATCCCATACTCAGATGATTTCAGAGTGATTTTGCTACTTCTGCCTCACTTGTTAATAATGATTAGCCCATAGATGAAAAAAATATATAGTTTAGTATCAACTGTAAAAATAATTGGCTCCATCTTACACATGAAGGCCCGTACAGCTCTCTTAAGAAACTGTTATAACTAGATTTTTACTTATGAAGAAATTTTTCTGGTTGACATGTATATCTGATATTGCAACTGCCCACACTCACCCCAAACCAAAAACATAACTGAGTTCTATGACTTGAGGGGTAGTGGTTTGCTATAGACAAAAATGTTTATATTTTTAGTCCAACACTTAATTTCCATTTATTACTGGTTTCCTCCAGTATGTTTTTACACTATAATTTCAGATCATTCCATGTGATACTAATTCAGAGGATAATGAGGAACAAAAAGACTAAGATGATTCAGTGGTGTTAATTGTTGTACTTTGTCATCTATAAAGCGGAATGTAAATGTCCCACTGAGAAATTAGAAAGTGATCATGAGTTATAGTGAGAACCTGATGAGTTGTTTAAAGCCATCACATCCTTTGACTTGGCAATGACCCAGTTCCTGCTTTTGCTTTGTGTTTTATTAACCTTGTAGGCAATCTTATTTCATCAGCATATTAAAATAGATACTGTGGAATATAAAATGTTATACAATTAATAATGTACTTTCAGAAAGTTACATTTCAGAACTGTCAGAACAATGGACGCCTTCAAGCAGAATATTAGTTCAATCAAAATAAAAGATAATTTTATACTATGGAGAGATCTACTGGCAGCTATTGATAGGATGGAAATAATATTACAAGCAAAATATGTAAAGCACATATTCACATAATTATGTGCATCACATGAAAAAATTGGTGTGAAAGCTCTTTAACTTAATCAATTTGCCAACAAATATTAATCTACATTTCCTATTTGATAGTCTTTTTTTCCCTTGAAGGATTTCATAACCTAGAGGAGTTATCACACGAACAGCAAGCTGGACCATGTTTTGATACAGTATGAAGCAACAACTGCTATGGCAGAGAGCAGGGGGCAGTTTCTCCCTCCTGGGGACATGGAAGGCTTTCAAGAGAAAATGACATTCGCTTGACTATAAAGAGTTAGTGCGATTTTGTCAGGTTAGGAAAAAAATGAAGTCTATTCTAAGGCATAAACAAATGCACAGAGAATTGACAGTACATGTAGTTAGTTGAGGCATGTGCTAATTACAGGAAATTATCTTGGCATCCATTCTGGTACCACAATAATGGGTCAGGGAAGGTAGTCTGCTTAAAGTCTTATTGCCAGATTAAAGCCAGGAGCTTGTACACGTTCCTGGAGACTTTTGGCAGGTCCAAACAGTTGAAGCTGGCAAGGGGTATGATGGGACGGGGGGGGAGTACCCCTAGTAGCTCTGGCTGAGAAGACGCAGCAGCAGAGGCTGGCCTTGAGCAGGAAGAAAGAGGAGAAGCTAAGTTTGAGAGTTGTTGCCTAGGTAACACGCATCAGTGGTTTCTGATGAACTCCAGGTGTCCATGGAAGGAGTGGTGTTGAATCAACTCTGAAGGGCTGGATGTTTTATGATTTAATTGATGTATTTCCTCATCCACATAGAAAACCCCTTTATTTCCCTTACTCAGGTACCTAGGACACTTAACCCTCTTTGTGCTAAAGAGACATAATTGAAGAAAGGAAAATGTTACTCTCATCAGATATAACTTCTGGGTCAAAATATCTTGTAATTGAATTCACAATGGAGTTTCAGGATCTTTGGTACAAACAATAGCTTTGAAACCTAGCTAGGTTTAAACATCCAGAGCTGAGGTTGTAAAACACACCAGAGGCACACCCAGGGAGGGGACAGTGCAAGGGGGGTGGGGCAGGGCTCCTGGTTCTTAATAACCACAGTGAGCACTTACTATTTCTCTTGGTAACTTCTAGACACCCATTTTTATGTTAGCATCTTGGAAGATCAGGGAATGTGTAATAAACAGAATCACTGGTAGTTGTCTTTGTTGGAATTATCAACAATGGTACCTAACTATCAAAGGCGTTTTAGTTCAAGAAAATCAGATCTCATTTTAATAATCACACCATCTTACCTACTAGGATAGGGTGGCATGGAGTGAATGAACTTAGGGAAGTGAAGGCATAGAATTTGACTAGCTGGAGAGGTTACACTCGGGTGCATGAACTGTGTTCTTAGATGGGAGCACAGGATGCCCTCCTAGCGGATGTGCTTCTGCTGACTTAGAAATCTTAGAAAGTGGGTAGTGGATTTTAAAAAATGTATCTATTTTAATTTGAAACACACACACACACACACACACAGATGAAGAGAAGTCTTCCATCCACAGGTTTATTCTCCAAGTCTCCAAGTGCCCATAGAAGCCTAAAGCCAGGATTCAGGAACTCAGTTCACGTCTCCCATCTGGGTGGTAGGAGCCAATTTGAGCCACCTGTTGCTGCCTTCCAGAATATACATCAACAGGAAGTGTGAATCAGAAGCGGAATGAGGATTCTGATATAGGGTGCCACCATCCGAAGTAGATACCAGCACTGAACAGAACACCCTCATGTTTTCTTTGAGAAGGAGGATCTTGGGCGGAAGATGAAGAGGAGAACAAGAGAGACAGAAGTAGAAAATGTGAATCTTTCATCAACTACTTCACTTCCCAAATGTCTGTCAGTGGCCAGGCTGCAGCCGGAAATCAAGTAGAATTTCTCATGTGAGTGTCAGGAACCTGATGATTTGAGCTTCCCACAGTCCTGATTAGCCAGGAGCTGAAGATGGGACTCTAACCCAGCCACTCCAATTTGGGTATCTTAATCATGATGCTAAATGTCTGCTCCACTGATTTTTATTCCAATGTAATGTCTGAGGGAAAGAAATGTTAACAAAAGGCCATACAGGGCTGGCACCATGGCAGAGTAGAAGAGGCCTCTACCTGTGGTGTTGGCATCCCATATCACTATCAGTTTATGTTCAAGCTGCTCCACTTCTAACCAAGCCCGATATGGCCTAGGAGAGCACTGGAGGATGGCGTAGTCCTTGGGCTCCTGAAGCAGGCCCCTGGCTCCCGGCTTTGGATCGGCTCCGCTCTGGCTGAAGTGGCCACTTGAGGAGTCAGCCAGTGGAAGGAAGATCGCACTTCTTCATTCTGTGGCTCCTCCTCACAAATAAAAATAAAATAAATCTTTAAAAAAGGCTAAGTAACTATACATCTCTCTGCTCTAAGAACAGGAACAGACAAAGATCACAGCCTTGTCTCTCATTTACCTGCTAAACAAACAGCATCTTAGAGATGGTAAAAGAATAGGGAGACAACATTCTAACTTCAGATTTGTTTTTTAGTTTACAGACATTTTACATAGGACCTGTGAAAAATATTAACTATGCTGTAACTAAACACCAGAAGGTATTTACTCTCAACATCATAGAGGAAAAATGAACATTTATGACGTCCAATCTGTTTGTTTAATAAATAAAACGAATTATCAGGCACTGGAGTTTGGTTACAGTTCTATTTTCAAAGGCAATCACATAATAATTTTAATACGATCTTATATCTTGATGATAGTTGGCAATAAGTGCAGGTTGAATTGGCTCCCTGGAGCACAAAATAAAAATAAAATTCAGTTGGAACTGATGTTGCTTGTTAAATTTAGACACATTTGATATATTGACCTACATTAATTACTTTATTAAACACCATATATCTGTAATTTATATCCTGATTATAGCAGTAATAATTCTGTTTTTTCTGACCTTGATGTGAAACCCATTACTTGGCTTTTCGTATTCAAGTATATTTGAATCTCTGAGCTTAAGGGACTACTATTTTTACAATCACGAAATCTTGTGTGTTTGCCAATTCTGTATTGCTAAGGACTTTCAGAAGTTATTATATCCCTACATCTACCATGTGAGTAGGTAGGGCCAATATTTAGGCCATAGCTTTACAAATAGTAAAACTTAAGAAAACAGACACTGCAGGCTGAGTGACACGGAAAGGGATGCTTGCTTCATTGGTAAACTTAGAGACACAATGTTAGTCCTCAAGCACAACATGTGCTGGGGATTTGAAATCATGTCATATATGATACCATTTAGTAACAGATAATACATTTAATGCATTTAAGCAAAACACAAGGCAAAGTAATTTGCCCAGCATCTAACCAACCGGCATAGATTGAATTTTGGTCATTAGGAAAGTTTCCTACACACCAGCCATGATTAAGGTATGTAACAGATTTTTACACCTGATAAAATCTTTGTAGGCTGGATTCACTGTCTTGTGGGCTCTAGAAAAAATTCACAAAGACAATCCTAGATCTTTCATCTACTCCGTTTCAGAAACAGAGGTTAAATAGTAAAGAGAATATAAATTTGCAAGTGAATTAATACAAAATGCACCAAAAATCCAGAGTGATCTAGACTTCTACGTTCATGTAAACCTAGTGGCAGGTGTTATGAACACATCTGTGATAACCCACCAGATGGGGACCAGAAAGGAAAGAGCTTGGGCCCAACCCTGGGTCTCTTTCTCTGGCCCAGCAATTCAGCAGGTATTGGAGGAGGGGTGCTGGAGAAGGGAGGACAAAGGTCTTATACCTTAGGAGTGCTTTAGAAATTTCTGGAGATGTATCTTTTTTTCCAGTACATGCTCAGCATTTACATATTGAAATGAATTTTAAAATGACAAATTATTTTCATTCTAAGTCTCTGAATATAGTTCAGACACATTTGAATTTTAAAAGCTAAATGAACATGCAAGCATATTTAGCCTATAAAGAGTGTTATAGGACAGCAAAGGAAAATATTTTATATCCAAAATACCAATGTTGTAGAGAAAAACCCATTTTTAGGGCATCACTTTAGATCAAGATTCTCCAAGTATAGTTCACAGCACATCAGCATCAGGGATACCTGGGAACCTAAACTAAAAACAAAACAATACAAACTAAAAAACCCAACAACAATAACAAAAGCAAAACCCACTACAGGATTATTGCATCAGAAACTCTGGGCCTGGGGTTCAACGGCACTATTTTATCAAGCTGTCTCCAAGCTGCTCCCGTTTCAGCCTCTGCTTAGGCTGGTGCCATCTGTAGTCATGTGGAAGGTGACACATTCTGAAACACATTACACGCATGCAACGCTACGACACCTTGGGATCTCTGACCCTGAAGCCAAGCCACTGTCAGGAGGAGCACAGTGAAGCAGTTGTTAGCTTTGTATTCCATCACACTCCTGTGCTTGAATGCATCAGAATATCTCCCTCCACATGTGTCCTTTTGTATGGTAGACCATTTTTGTTTTATCTGAAGATTTTTGAGGCTACAAGGAATAGGGGTGTCATTTCTGTGCCATAAAAATTGCAAATTCACCTAATGTTTAGGGGGAGCCCCAAAAAACATAAGAAATCATGCATTTCCCCCACAAAAAGGCAAAGGTAGGTAGTTGCTTAAAATAATGAGTTGTTTTGGGGGATACACATAGAACTGAAATACAGGAATAGCGAAGTGGGGGAGATTTAGAAATAAAGTTATGAACTTACAAAGGGGTGGCCAGATTCAGCAAAGGAACACACATTTCCTAAGACCTTCACTCTGATCTTTCAATTTTCTTCCTTTGTTAATGGCAAAATATCCTGCGTTGTCCAAAGCTTTCTATTGTTTAAAGGTCTACTTCATTTTTATGTGGTTTGAAAATGGTTTTAGAATATAAGCCATGGAATTTTGTTTTATAAAATAGAATAAAATTAAATATCATGATTAAAATAAAGTTATAATATTACCAGTTTTTGAATAAACAGAATATTCATTATTTTTGTTAAAATGAGTAAAAATTTGAAAAATACAAAATTCTTTGTTGGGATCTTTTCTTTCAAAGAAGTTTTACTCTGCACAATACGCACTTGAAGACTTTGATTAGGGTGGTTAGGCAAAACACTTTTGTACAAAAACTAGAGATATGATAGAGCAAACACACATAACATAATGAGAAATTCAGACACTTCCTATAAACTCCTGCGAAGAATTACAATGAGCAGGTGAGACTCTCACGGCACACCCACTTAAGCTAGTAAGATATGTTTGCTCTGTATTTGTAAAACTTTAACAATTTTCTGGATACAAATGTTCAATTTGTAAAGTCTCACTATTTTCCCTTGTATTGTCTGGTAAGCACATCTTGTTAAAGTATCAAACACTAATGTGAAACTTGACTGCCACCATGTGGAGCAGGCGTGCGCCCAAGAAGAATATAAATACAAGCACATCAACGTCAAATCAACCTGCAACTTAATGAGAGAGCTATCAAATTCTTCATTCTAAAGTGCTTGGGAAACAATAGGGAAGAATAAGAATCCTTTGATCTTCTTTGAACTGCACTGTTCTGACTGCATAAATGAGATGTCCATTGTTGGTACAAGAGGTGGATACTGTTACCTATGATACCCAATAGCAAAATGCTAATTACGAATGCTACCCATAGGCTCTCCACATCAAAGAATCCTCCACGGAGAAGCAGCATCTGTGTCAGATCGGCATTTTTCAGATGCAACTCCGATCCCCAGGGGACAGGTGACATTGGTCCTCAAGAAGGAGGCACTGGGGTCTCGCTCCCAACCCCTTCCCTTCCAACTAACTCAGACCAGGGCAGGTGACCTTCACTGGAAATCCCAGTTAAGAACAATGTAATTGGTCTTGTTTGAATGACTTGATCAACTAGAGTTTTTTCCTATGAATATGTGAAAATACATTACTGGTTTTTTTAAGACTGACTTACGGCTGAGTTAATTCCACAGTTCAGAAGAAAATTAAAGGTAATTTTTAGAAGAAAGGGCTTGTCTAGTTTCAGGAGAAGATTATTTTATTTTGCCCAATCAGAGCCCTTCAGCATAAAGAGACATTCATATACATATATATGAACATTTCCAGAAACAGTAATTTATAATACATTTTTAAAATACCAGCTTAACGGTATTTATTTACAAAAATATTTCATCACCTAATTTTTAATCCTTCTGCTATGATGACAGTTTTTTTTTTTTGGTTGATTAAGTACAGGAATGCAAAATAACTACAAAGTATAACGCATTTCAGTGTTTGCAATAGTGTTTTCTCTTTTTTTAACGAAACAGTACACAGAGATCTTTTTTTTTTTTAAACCATATTTCAAATGCACATTCCAGCAAGTACCTTTGAGATAGTTACTGGGACTGAGCAAGATTTTTTTTTTTTAAAAAAGGGGTGCAGCAACTGAAAAAAAAACCCACATGTACAGTTTAAAGTATACACAAGCTTCAGCTAGATACCAAGCATGCTTGTCCCCCAAGTGGAAAATGTTAGAAAAATTAAATCTTGCTTTTCTTCATACTGCTTTTTGGTAACTCATTTACAATGAACCAACAGTGTAACTAGAAAGCAAAATGGTTTTTGGCTTTAACTACCACGGTTGAGCGGGAAGTAACACCTACATTGTAACAGTACTGTTGTTTATTTACACACACAAAAATAACAAAATTAAACCATGACTCATCCTTTCTGTACTGCTTTCCACTGATATGTTGAGTTTATTTTCAATTCCTTACATTGTGTTTAGTTGAACCACAGTTTAAGCAATACAAAACAAATAGCCAAAGTATAAAAATTCAATTCTCAAATTAATAGGATTCCATTACCATTAATCTACATCCATTAAATCCTGAGTCAAATGACCTACAGTAAATTAATACTGTCTATATCTCATACACTATAAAATTTTAATTTAACTATGAGCCTCGCTGTAAAACACTGGTAAAACTGACATTCTTGATTTTTTTTTTTCCTGATGTAATGAGAAAATAAGGAGAGCACTTACATATAGCCTTGAACTACGGAACTCAACTCAGAAATGAATGGCACCTCATAATGCAAGACTGAAGGGAATAACATTAAAACCTTGGTCACTGGGAAGTTATCACAATTATTTAATTCAGCCAAAATTTACCCTTTAATTTTTTTTCTTTTTGATTGTTACAACTGCTTTCTTTCCACAGAATCTTTAAAACAACTGAGGCAATAGTAAAATCATTAATATCCACAGGAAAAATAATCCCTATAGCACTTTATAAGAAGTTGATCAGAGTGATGAAAAGTGCAACTAACAAAATCTGTAAACAGTAGCTTCACATTCATACTCAAATTAAAAAAAAAATCAAATCTGTAGGCATAAATTTCAATCCAAGAGAAAAATACCCTAAAATGGAAAAAAAAAAAGGACATTTAAGTTATAGGAGTATTTTTTTCCAAAGTAAATACAGATTAAAAAGTCTAAGAATATTGATCAAGTATCAAACTGATAAGGAACAAATTCTATAAACTACAAAATAAAAACCTTCTTTGACAAAAATACATAAACTCTGTTTTCATTTTTTGGAAATTTATTTTTAAAAAAGGTAGAAGAAAATACCTGGAAAACTATTTTAAATATATATTATATATATATATATATATTTGTAGAGTAAAACAATAATTAAGGTAGGCATCCAACAGCAAGTTTGTAGTTATTGAAAATATCTTGCAATTACTGTTTGTGGGCATTTTCCTCCCAAATCAAATTTGAAAGTGATCAATAGAGGATCTTTTTCTTTATAACAATGGTAATGGTATCTTTCGTGTTAAGTGTGAATACTTTTAAATGGTGCTTAGTTTTTTGTAAAATTAACTGTATCTCGATATGAGATACCAATATTTCTTATTATAAGCATAAAACGTAACTTTTTGTATGGATAATATACATACTTTTTAAGTACTTTGACTTAAACTTCACAAGTTCACCATTTTTAAAACTAAAGAGCACACTTATAAAAATTTCATTTTAAAACTAAAAGCATATTTCTAGCAGTATGTATAAATATAAGATGCATGACCTTCAAACAAATCTGAAAGTGTTGCAATAATTTAAGATCAAGGACACTGAAACATACAGCAAATAATTTTACCACATTTTTTTTTAATCTTTGAAAACCATATAAACCCTACTAAAGGCTTTAAAACTGATTAATTTAAGGTGCAGCTAGCAGCAATATTCATTGATTTTGGTATGCTTTATACATACGTATCACTTTAAACTGAGCATTGCAGATTAAATGATAATAAAAAGATTTAATATCTAAAAAAGTACAGAAAATTCAAGTTTAAAGTTCAGTGCTCTTTTTTTTTTTGCAGAAATAAAATTCCAGAAGTTAAAGTGGAAAATAAATGTTAGCCACAAAAATCGTACCTTTGGATGTAACTTTTCTAATGTCCTAGGAGAGATGCCGTAAGTAAATGGGCATGGAATACAGAACCTACAACTCAGGGTAAAGGTGGAATTCTGCAGTGTCTGCTTCAGTTTTTTTTCTACCTTGGCCGTTTACTCCCTGTAACCCAGAAGTAGGTAACACTTTCAGACTTGTTTAAAATACTCACATACCTACTTGAAATAAATTCAGAAGTACCTAAAATCAAGAAATCCTAAGAAAAGAAATAGTTCTTTCTTTAAAGCACTGTCCTTAATTGAATTACAATACACTTATACATAATAACAGACAAGTAGCAGCACTTTTTTCACATCCACAAAAAAATTGAAGAAGCAACAGCTCGGTTGGATTTAGAATCATTTTTAGGAAACACTGTGCAATCGAAATGCAAATCAAGGGTGTTGAGATGCTCCCAAACTGAAAAACGGATGTAATGTACAGAAGCTAGCAGAATAAAAGTTTTCAAATAACAACTCTATGAGTTTTTCTAGTTCTAAAAGGTGAAATGAACTGGACACACAGGAAATCATGTTCTCCTGAGAAATTAATAGTAAATATTTCAGCGATATTAGAGTCAAGGACAAATGAGATGAGACAATGCTGAGAACAGAGAAAGCACATGAAAACCTTCCACTCTTCTGGCATTTTCTATTTTGACTTTTTTCTTGTCTAGTTTTCCTGAAACCTTGGTTTGCTGGTGACTATTATTTTTTTGCATTTAAAAAGGAAAAAAATAGAGATGTTATCTCTCAAATGACAATAAATTCCCTGGGTTAGCTCTTTTTCTGCAGACTGTCTCTTACCTACGGATTCAGTCAAGTACAACTCTGAAAAGCTAATTTCCTGAACTCAAAAATTACTTTATGATTCCTACTTCTACACCAACATCTCAGAGAAACGTAACTACCTTTGTGTTTGAAAATAATTACAAGATTGGTTCTTTTTATATACAACAGGAAAGAGGACAGTAAAAATGAATCTGATGTACAAACAACACAAAATAACAAGGTAAATTAAGTAACTGCAGCTAGCAGGACATTCCACAGAAGTAGGAAATCAACCCGCACTTGTTACTCAATGTTTCTCAACTCAAATCTATAACTGTTGATGACATCCACAAGACTGTACCTTTAAAAAAGGACCAAAGACTTCCTGTGACCTATCATGTAACAATCTGTAAACTGCTGAATACTCAACGGACAGCTGACATCAACAAAACAGAAATATTTTACTCGTTATTTTTACAAATTCAAAACATTCAAAAATGATTACATTTTAAAAATATTCCTTTCAGATTGATCAATTATCTTTATCAAATATATCCAGTACCTTCCCAACGCTGTCCAAAGTTAGCTTTGATGTAAACTTTTGTATCCAATAGTGAACATTATCAAATGTAAAGCAAAGCTTTGTTAATGAGTGAGGAGGAGGAAAAGGTGCGTAAGAGTGCGTGAAAAAGGTTAAGACGCTCTGCGTATGCTTTTGATGATTATCTGGAATACAGAAACAACACTGATGTTTGCTATCAACTTGTGCTCTGCATCTAGCTTAATGAAAAAAAAAAGATTTTAAACATTTTAAAATAGATGACAGCATTTAGATTTCATTAACAATACTTTTAACACTTTTATTTTTCTCTTTTTTTTTACAATCAATAATAATCTCAAAATTAGCTTGCATTATGAATTGCTTATGGACCTACTAAGTGGTTTCTTTCCTGTCTATTCTAGGAGCCAATCATTGTCCATTGCTGGTTTCAATTTTACATTACACCCCAGCACAGAAATAATTCAATTATGAAAGTGTACATATTTTCCTTTTCTGCTGGCTTTGTAAAACCTTGAAAGGATATGTACAGACTTGTATTTCTACAGAAAATAATTTGTAGATCATTAGACTAGTCTCTTCTATGTTGTTGACAATAGATGCTTATAATTTTCCATGCGACGGCATGTGCACTAAGATTTAATTGGTTCATCACCTGAGTGTATTAGAACTGTTAGCAAATAAAGGATATTTTAAACAGGGAGCTAAGCATTTCACTGAGATAAAGAAACAATTTTTTAAAGCAATTTTAATTAAATAATGCAAAGGGTACATCTGGATAAACATTTTATAAAATTCAAGCAAAATTAAAAACTTAGCCAATTTCAACATTTTTATAAATTTAACCAGTAACTATTTTGAATTAATGAGAACAAGGACAAGGGACACTGAAGGATTTTCCTCACCACAATGGAGGGTTTTCTCACTTTCCACACTGCATAGCCACTACATGGAAACTTCCAGAATGATGAGCAATTCAGTCATGCTCTACACTTTTCTTTTCAATGAAAAGTGATGTATCACCTTGTTTTGCTTTTGACAAAATATGAACTAAACACAAGTATATATCAACGAGAATCCAGGAGAGGCCATACACAAGTCACATATGTGTGTGTTTATTAGTTAAAGCCCACCGTTCAGCTTCTCTGACTAGAGATATGATAACAATTTATTTCTTTTTCACTAATGATACTGATGGCCAGTTAGTTTAAGGGAGGGAAAGTCCAGGGCAGTTGTTGATAATCCAGTCAAGGATATACACACAACTCTTACAGCCTCAGGACGTGCCACTTACGGCCTTTCCCTCAAACAGTTCCAACACTGATGCCAGATACAATGGCACGACATCTTTTGGCATATGAAAGTGTGGCACAGGAATGATCGAGGAATAGTCCCTGCCATGTCTCCTGCGTGTCAGCTCCTGTGGGACACACACTGTGCACTCCAGTCCGAGGGTGTGAACCTCCCTCAGTTCAAGCCACGTGACTGAGGTAAACCAGTACATGATTGTGCTAGGAAAGAACAGTGTTCAGTGACCAGCTTCCCTACAGAAATCGATGGAGTAAAAAAAGCAAAACATTTTTCTTCTGGCCGATGTCGAACCTATTGGAGTCTGGCTGTCAGAACTGGTACCACTTCTTATCTTTGTATTTCAACATCATCTAAAGGAAAAGAAAAAAAAAAGGAAACATAACATAGTTTTTAACAGTCAAAACAACTTTTAAAATTGGTTTATTTATCCTTATAAAACACATTTCATTCTGAAATATTATCTATACTATCATAATGTTAACTTTGCATTAATTTAAGAAAATTGGAAGAAAAAAACTGTTTCATTTGGAGGAAAAAAATACCATGCGATTAAGAAGCTACTTAGAAAATTCTCAACATTCTGAGACTATGACACAATTCACTGAACTAATTAGCTAATAGCCTACAAAGAAGATAATGTTCAGTTACCTTATTGGAACTAAAAAGAACACTTAAGAAACTGGAGAATGAGCAATTGGAAATTCTACTGCCATCTCCAATGCACAGAGACTCTGGTCGTAGCAGGGAATGTGTCATAATCTCCCCTACTTCTTTTTCCTACAACTAATCTGCAGTTAGACATTATTTCTCTCCCCACTGTAAAGGTGAAGGAGCTTAGGCCTGGAGGGGTTATTCAAAAGGACGATGCTACAGTTGAGACTGGAGCCCACATAGTCTGATTCAGGAAACCATGACTGCATCCACTTCAATGTCTCTGGTAAACTCTCAAAGATGACTCAAGAACACTTGGTTTAAAAAAAATAAAAGAGTTATCAGTGCAAGACTGAGCTCTTTGCTAACTATTCATAGTCTAACTATTCAGTCCAAAATGGACTAAAATGCCTAATGTTTCAGGTATTGTTATTGCACAGATGCAAGATTATGACAACAAGAATTTTGACCTACCCTGAAGGCCCCTAGCAGCTACATACACAAGGTTTTTCTGAATCGGGACAGTAACTCCAGAACAAGTTGCTTCTTTCACGCATTCCATGTTTCTGATTTATTGAGCAAAGAGATGACTTTTATTTGAAAATGTAAAGGGGAGCTAATATATATTGGGCATAAAACAATTTTGATACTTCTTCAGACAAGGAACTCAAGTTAACCAAATGTTAGCAACTAAATGTGAAAAGTAGAGTAAAACATACAGGAGCAGCACCCCTGGGCATCAAAATTAAACCTTGTGTTTCACCCACAGGCTTTTCAACGCTGGTGTGAAGGAGCACTTCGCCCTGTCACACACCGGCATTTGTGTGAAGGCCACACCGGGATCCTGCCTGCACAGCACCTCCTTGTGCGTCCCACCATGACTTCCGAGGTTTATCATGACGCACTCCCTGCACTAGGCCACTTGCCACCATTCCATATGAACTGGACGGCCACACAGATTTGGTACTATTTGTCAGGATAAAACCTTGGTCAATTTTAGCTATGTATCCCTATCTGGCCATTTCTTTCTTTCAGAAAAGGCGTTAGTAGACTGAGTTGTGTTGGAAAATCAGCATGATCACGATATTCCCTAAGAAACGGCTGCAAAACTGCTGATTCTGCTAACCAAGGACAAGTCTTCTGAAAAAATCTAGAAGCTTCAGTAACAGAGCAAACACTACTGAGATGTGTTCTTGTAATGGTTCCCTCTAGTGGCTAAAATCAGGAATTTACACTTGTGCAAGGATATGTAAAAATTCATGTGTCTACAAATGTTAACAATTCTACAAAAACAATCATTCCCATTTCCTTGCCACAGGATTTCCGCTGTTGGTTGAATACATGCTGGACATACCTCATGAGCATGTTTAGAAAATGAATCTGCACTGGACAACATGGCCGCAGTTCTTTCTTCTAAGTCACCAAGCTTCTGTCCTCTCTCGTCTAGTGCCAACCTGGCTCGTGCCAACTCCCCGACGACTCCAGACGCAGCCCCTTTCACACCTTCAATTCCTCCAGGGCCAGGGATGTGCTGGGCCAGACTCCTGGATGCCTTCCCTGAGGACGACTCTCCAACTGAATGGATTTTAAAAATATCAATACATGGTGGCATTAGAAAACAATGTTTATGTTAATCAAACTGCAACTGAATCATCTATATATTTCACTTTATAATACACGTTTTTCTTTTATTACAATGATTTTAATGACTTCCAATATTTTAACAGGCCCATAATGTACATGAGTAACTATCCTATATACTAGTTTATACAGCAACACTTGTGCCAAAAGGTGTGGCAATTATTTATTGCACGCTGATATCAATGGCAAAAGTTTTTCCTAAGTGTACAAAATGCAAATTAATTTGAGATATTTAACTGAATACAGAAATTTTATTTACTTCTTATTTCTTACTTTAAAAAACACTCTCCTTGGCTGAGAAGAAAAGTGAAGATGTCAGCATTCTGTTTAGTTTCTACATCTGGTGGACAGGCTGTATACCTTGCTTTCCCTCCTTTTCACATTGACACCAAACATAAAGAACAAATTTCCCCTTTAACAGATCATAAAGGTGAACTGTTTGAGGTCAGCATGAAATTTTTTTGTTCCTGATAATGTTTACTTGTCTCTGTTTCTTGATCTGTTTCACTGGAGTATTATCAGTTTCGTTACCTTTTTACTTTCTTTTTAAAATTAATAATCCTAATTTTTCATTTTTAACTTCAGAGACAGAGAGACATATTGACAGGGACAGAGAGAGAGCGACTAAGTGGCGGTTCCCTTCCCAGATGTCAGAACTTGCTGGATGAGGGTCTTAGGGTGGAATTGATGCCAAGTCTACCAAGCTGAGTCTTGTGCTGTCACTGCTGGCCTCCCAGGTCCGCAATAACAGGACGCGGGGCTGAGGACTGAATCCAGGCACAGCTATGTGGGACAGAGGCACCTAAACTGTTAGGTTACATGTTTGCTGCTACCAGCATTTTTTGTTGCTGTTTTGTTTGTTTTGTTTTAAAATAACTTTTAACATCACAAAAAATAAGAGTATGACATGGGCCTGCACTGTAGCACAGTGGGTAAAGCTGCTGTTTCCAGTGCCTAAATCCCATATGGGTACTGGTTTGAGGCCTTGTTTTTCCTCTTCCCATCCAGCTCTCTGCTAGGAACGCAGCATAGGAATGTTTCAGTCTCTTCATTCACATAGGAGACCCGGAAGAAACTCCTAGCTCTTAGTTTTGACCTAGTCCAGCCCTGGTTGGAAAGTTAAACAGCAGATGGGAACACCTCTCTCCCTGTCTTTCCCTTCTGAGTTAATTGTGACTTTGAAATAAATACACCAATATTCTGGAAACATAAAAACTTTGAAAGAGTACAAATGGTTCCCACATACCCCAGACTCAGACTCCTCTAATGTTTCATCAGAGCATCTTTTTGCCTCAATCACTGAATCACACTAACCTTCCCCTCTTATTAACATATTCTTTTGGTACATTTAAGTCACAATTAATAAACCACATCCAACTGGGCTAATATTTTTTTAAAATCCTAACTTCCTCTCTCTTTCAATGTTCACAGCCTCTAGTAATCAACATTCTATGTTCAGAATGAGATTTTTGTTAATGTTTGTTTATTCTTTGAATTTCTACATACGAGAGAAAAAACGCAGTGTTTTTCTTTCTGCGTTTGGCTTATTTTTCTTAACTTGATGTCCTGGGACCAGTGTGATGGCTCAACTGGCTAATACTCCACCTACAAATGCCAGCACCAAATATGGGAACCGGTTTGTGTTCCGGCTACTCTACTTCTGATCCAGCTCCTTGCTTATGGTTTAGGAAAGCAGTGGAGAAGGGCCAAAGGCTTGGGACCCTGTCCCTGCAAGGGAGCCTTGGAACAAGCTCCTTGTTCCTGCATTTAGATTCACTCAGCTCCGGCCATTGCAGCCACTTGGGGGAGTGAACCAGAATTTGGAAGATATTTTTCTTTCTGTCTCTCCTTCTCTCTGCAAATCTGCCCTCCCAATGAAAAATAAATAAATCTTAAAAAAAAAAAAACATGATGCCTATAGTTTTATCCATTTGGCTGCAAATAGGATTCCATTCTTTGTTACTGAATGACATTGTACTGTGTGCCTCTATCTCATACTTTCCTTATCTATTCATTTGATGATGCATATGTTTGTTGACTGCTAATCTTGGGTTTGTGAGCAGTGCTGAAATAAACATGGTAGGCCACACATCTCCTTAATACACAGTATTATATAATGTTACATACGGTAGTATATGACATCATATATGGTATTAGAATGATATCAGCATCTAATAGTATATGTCTTTTGGGTATATATCCAGTAGTCAGATTGCTGGCTCATATGAGAGTTCTATTACTAAAAATCTCCTGTCTATTTTATTGACTGCTAATTTACATTCCCATGTGCTTTCCCCTCTCTCCACATGCTCCTCAGCTGTTATAACTGTCTTTTTTACAAGAGTCATTCTAGTAGGGTTGAGTTGATATATCAATGTCATTTTCATGTGTGAAAGGCTGGGGAAACCAAGCACTTTTAATAAATTTTTAGGGGGGGCATTGTATTAATTTGGGGGACTTTTTGTTCTTAAGTAGATTGTGTTTTTTGTTTTTTTTAAGTTTATGATAGACACATTAAGAGTTATCCATCCTTAATCCTTTAATCCTTTGATTAGTAGTTTGCAAACATGTTCTCCCATTCTATTGATGTTCCTCACTGTATCAATGGCTACCTTTGCAGAGCAAAAACTTTTGAGTTTCACATAATTCCTTTTGTCTAGTTTTGATTTGGGCATATTTTTTACTTCTTTCTTTTTTCCTTGAGAATATAAGTCTATTTTAGAGTTAGAAGTTGCAGAGGAAGAGGAGGAGAGGGAGGGAGGAAGATACTGGTTTTGAGTGGCTAGTTCACTTCTCCAGTGGCTCAGAGGGTTAGGGCTGGGCCAGATCAAAGAGAATTCCATCCAGTTCCCCCAAATGTGTGGGAGAAGATCAAGTATTTGAACGTTCAGACACTGTTTTCTCAAGCCTGTTAGCAGGAAGCTGGATGGGAAGCCGAGCAGCAGGGATTCCAGCTGGCACTCTGATATCGGGAATGTCCATGTCACGAGTAGCAACTTACCTCTGGGACATCTCCAGGAAACCGTCGCCTTTGATAGAGCCTTAAAACGCTTAACATTTTATTCTAGGAATTTCATGTTTTTTTTTTTTTTAAATCTATCTTCAGTATTTCTCTATGTATGTTTTTGGTTCCCTTGTCAAAACTCAGTTGCCTACATGCATGTAGATGAACTTCTGGACTTTTTATTCTGTTTTAATGATCGACGTCTTGAATTTTACATCAGTACTCTGCTGTTTGAATTACTTGTAGTATGCTTTGACATTAGCTATCGCCATTCCTTCAGCTTGATGTATTTTTTTTTTTCCTTCTCAGGATTGCTTGGTCATTTTAGGACATTCATGGATCCATATCAACTTTTTTCTAATTCTGTTAAGAATACCAAAGGTATTTTGATACTTTGCAGTGAATTTTCGGATTACTTTAGGTAGTAGAAACATTTTAATGATACTTATTCTTCCAATCTATTAGCAAGGGATACCTTTACATTTTCTGTGTCCATCAGTTTTATGTTTTCACCGTGCTAGCCTTACACTTCCTTTTTAAAGCTTATTTTTATTGGAGACACAGATTTACAGAGAGAAGGAGAGACAGAGAGAAAGATCTTTGGATCACTGGTTCACTCTCAAGTGGCCGAAATGGCCAGAGCTGAGCCTATCCAAAGCCAGGAGCCAGGAGCAGGGTCCCAAACACTTGGCTCAGCCTCTGCTGTTTTGCCAGCAGAGGAAGGGAAGTTGAGCAGCCGGGATAGGAACTGGTGCCCAGACAGCATCCCAGTCTGTGCAAGCTGAGGATTCAGCCCCTGAGCCATTGAGCCAGGCCCAAAGGTATGTTACTTCTGTACATCATTCATTGAGTTCATTTTTTTAATCATGGAGGGAGGATGAATCATATTGAATGCTTTCAAGGAATCTACTGAAAAGCAGCAGAGGCTGAGCCAAGTCCTTGGGACCCTGCACTTTAGACACAGATTGACAGTTTTGAATTCTTTCATATAGGGTTATTGAAAATTGCATTGGTTTTAAATGTAAGTATTTGAAGTTTTAATTTTTATTGATTATAAGTTCATCAGTTGACATGACTTAATTGTAACTCTTTGAAAATGATTTTTAACAAGTGTTCTTCTATATAGTTTAGCAAAAACTAATCTTTACCTTAAGTTTAAGTTGACATAGGAAATTAAAATTAATTGTAAAATATATATAACATGTATATGTCAATTTCCTAATTTTTTCTGCCTTAAGAATGGAACATTAATTGTAAGCATAATTACTTTTTTCTCTGAAATATTCAGTATGTATCTCTAACTTCTCCACAAATAGAGCACATAGTGTTTTCTATACCTTCTGCACACTTACTCATTAATTTTTATAATATAATTTCAAATACTTTGTAATCACAGGTCTAACGCACCATTAACCATAATGTTCAAAGAGTGAAAAAGCACAACCCACTTCACCCTCACTGCAGGACTCTTTGGTCCTTACACACAGGGAGCTAGTGCAGGGTCTACAGGCTTACAAGGTCTGGGAGCGATCTTTGTAGCTCTGGTACACTGTAAACAGCCTAGCCACTTTCTCCAGATCAACAAAGTGCTCCAGGGTAAAGGTGGCCTCAAGTTGCCTGGATCACCATTCCCGACACTGATCCTTCCCCAGGGATATTGTCATTCCTGAACATTTTTTAGGTAGCTACTAAATTTTTCATGTCAGTAAGAGTTGTAAAAACGTATTTTTTGAATCCTGAATGACCTCATCTTTTTTTTTCAGTGATAATGTCATTCCAAGTTTTTTGTTTCTATTGATTTGAAGAACAACCTTCATTTTTCAAACCACATTAAAACTATGGGCCTATCATCTGGTTAAGGTTTTTGAAAATCAAGGTGCACTGAATTTTACTTACTGCTATACAATATCACACTTACTAATTAGTAAATGAACTACAAAATGGAAATTTTAAATATTTTATCAAAATGAAAAAAGATCAAAGGACACTCACTAATTCATTCATTCAATGCAGGAGACAAAGCCTGCTAATTACATGGATGGGAATAAATGAACATAATTGGATATTTTACATAATTTCTTAGTGAATGAGAATAGTTTGGAAGGATTTGTTAAGATAGATCAAATATACGTAAAAAAAATTTAAAGCTAAAGTCATTATCTTAATACAAAAAAAAAATAAAACTGAAATAATGAACTCAGATAATGAAAACAAAGAAAATGCTTTCTAAATTATTTATATAAAATTGTGAATATTCTTTAATCATCTTTAATCATCTGAAGCTATTGATTTCAGTTTCCTACATAAAGTATATCCTTGATTTGGGATAGAAGAACAGATATACTAGTTTTATATATTTTAATAAAACATTACAAATGATATTAACAGAAGTGAAATGAATATAATTTACATGTGATGAAAGAAGCATGGCTTGAATGTTTGTTTTAAATATCATCCAAATTAAACATCTCAACTTACATAGTTCTTCTCTATCAAGAGACTGTGCACCACCTCCAAACAAGCCTTTGAAGAACCCCCTGTTGGGCGCTTCAGGAGTCTCTACGGGAGTGAAGAGTTCCCCCAACATTTCCTTTAAAACCAAAACAAATTGTAATTGTTAGAATTTCAGGGAAGCTATACTATAATCTATAAACTGTCTTAAGCTTACAACATGACCTACTGAGGCTGACAAAGACTAACAGGATTAGAATCAGTACATACTGACTCACTAAAGCTTCTCAGAGTCAACGCAGTAAGACTGATTCGCTGCCAACTACATTTCTCACATCACTTTCTTTTTTCAAGATTTATTTATTTTTATTACAAAGTCAGATATACAGAGAGAAGAGATAGAAAGGAAGATCTTCTGTCTGATGATTCACTTTCCAAGTGAGCGCAACGGCTGATGCTATGCCGATCCGGAGCCAGGAGCCAGTAACTTCCTCCAGGTCTCCCACATGGGTGCAGGATCCCAAAGCATTGGGCCGCCCTTGACTGCTTTCCCAGGCCACAAAGCAGGGAGCTGGATGGGAAGTGGAGCTGCTGGGATCAGAACCAGCACCCATATGGGATCCCGGCACGTTCAAGGCGAGGACTTTAGCCGCTAGGCCACAGCGCCGGGTCCTCCTACATCACCTTCTTTTCATTCATGCCAATGTAGTGTTTCTGCTGAGACTATAAGCAGATTTGAGTGTGATTCTCACACCCCTCTTCTCAAGAACTGACAACCGAATATGAGGTCTTTTTACATTAGAAACAGCATGTTCCAAGAGCAAGTCTAAATGTGCAGTGTAATGTTGATCCCTATGGCATTACAAACTAGCTGAAACACAAAGTTAGTATTTTAGGTATATTAATTTGCCTTCACTATTCTACCAGATAATGCCCTGCTTCCCCAGTACCATCTTGAAGTTTCAACAGCTTCTGACATGTGTAAGTGGTCTAGTGGCGGAGGTAGCCTTCTCAAGAGCACAGACCCAGCAATCATTTTCTGAGACGCTCAATGAAGTTTGCTTACTGTCTTTCTGGAGGACCAAATGACTGTAACATCCCTTTATTCAGAGAGTGTTATGAAAAGCACAGGGTGCTTTAGAAGAAAAACACCTGTGAAGGTCACTAGAGTTCTTCTCTACTACAACATACCTGCTCACTCCTGTCGGTTATAAATATAATTTCCTAAGAATTTCTGTGTGAATAATTGGGCATCTTCTTGATAATCATGTTTTGTCTGCTGATGTTTTGTTTCCTAATTTAAAAGATCTTTAAAGAGCATATATGTTCCTTAAATAATATAAAGAAGACTTACGGACATAGTTAAATTAGCAGCACCCTGCTATTTTCAGATGGACTAACCAGGCAGTATCACTCACAAGTGTCTTGAACTTGATGGAGCATGTGTTGAGAAATAATGCTGATGCTTTCTATGTTTGAATTTCCTTTTTTTTGGTGTCCTTTTGTGCTTGTCTGGTTTTACACTTGAATATCTTATTTGTCTTTTATGTGAGCTAATAAGCTTACATGGAAAAATACAGCATGAGTTTCCCACATGCATCAGTAACTACCATTTTAACTTCCTTTACAGCACATTGAATAATCGCTGATTTTGGTAATTTTGACTGAAAAACCCTATTGTAAGATTTGTTTATTCATCTGAAAAAAGCCCCTTGGAGATAAGCAAAGCAATAATTTCATATCAAATGCATACTACCCTAAGCTTAAGAGTCTTATTACTATGTTTTTGTTTTTACAGTAAGATATGGGTTTTATTCATAAATTTTGCACTTGAAGTGCCTCTTATAAATCATATATCCTTAATCTATTTTTAAACAGCTTTACTGAAATAACTGATACACAAAGCTACGTATATTTAAAGAACAGATTTTGGTAAGTTTTGACATATGTTTATACTCAGAAAACCATCATCACATTCAAGATTGTGAAGTCAGGCATCACCTCCAAGCCTCACTTTGTTCTGTTTCGTAGAAGACTTCACTTCCTATTTCCAAGTAACAGTGGATTAGCTTAATTTTCACCATAGGTTAAATTGCATTTTGAATTTTACTTAACTGCAAAATTTGTAAAAGTTGAAAAGCACTTTCAGTTTGAAGATGAAGCCAAAATATTAATATCAAATACAAAGGCAAGTATATATTTCACTCAAATACTTAAAAAAATTCACCATTCTGTATTTCATGGATTTAGTCACTGTCTTAAGAAAGGTTAAAAAAAATATTCAGGGTCTGGGCCTGGCATGATAGTCTAGTGACTGAATCCTCGTCTTGCAAGCACAAGGATCCCATGTAGAAGCCAGTTTGTGTCCTGGCTGCTCCATTTCCCATTCAGCTCCCTGCTTGTGACCTGGGAAAACAGCAGAAAACGGCCCAAAGCTTTGGGACCCTGCACCCACATAGGAGGCCCAGAAGAAGCTCCTGACTTTTGGGTTCGGATTGGTTCAGCTTTGGCCATCGAGGCCACTTGGGGAGTGAATCAGCAGATCGAAGATCTTTCTCTCTGCCCTTCTCTCTGTCAAATCCGCCTTTCAATAAAAATAGTAGATCTTAACAAAAAAAAAAAAAACATTAAGGGCTAGCACTGTGGTACAGAGCACGGCTGGCACCTGTGATGCCTACATCCTATATGATGCTGCTTCCTGTCTTGTCTGATTCACTTCCTATGCGACTCCCTCATAATGGCCTGGGAAAAGCAGCAGAAGACTGTTCTAGAACTTGGACCACTACCACCCTCGGGGAACATGTGGCAGAAACTTGTGGCTCCTGACATCAGCATGGACCAGCCTCAGCCACTGCAGCCATTTGGGGAGTGAAGTGGCAGACAGAAGACCTGTCTCTCTGTCTCTCCCATTTCTCTGTAGCTTTAATTTCCAAATATGTAAACAGTTTAAAAATATTCAGAGGAAAATTACCAAATATTACTTTTTTCTTATGTGCAAAACATTGGGTTAAAAGGGGCTAGCTGAAAATGTTATCATAGAATCTAAACTAAAATGAATACAATTGTTTCACATTATTTTTATTTCTTTAAAAAAAACTTGTGTGTGGATTTGTTGCCTATGTATGTAACAGACATCCATTGTGTGGAGAGTAGGTTGCATACATGTTACATAAAACACCTCGTATCCCAAATTCCTTTGCTATCACTGAGGAGCAGGGATGGATCCGTGAGATGACTAAGACACTTAGCCGACAGGAGTCTCAGAGCATGCACTCTGAGAGTCTAATGAAAAGGCTTTGAACGATCCCACTTAGGCTGCTCGGTACACTCCTGTAAGAGGGAGTGACTAGCAGAAGGGTCCTGAGAGAATACTTCATCTCTGAATAGACTGTGATATTTTTGTTATTTACCTGAAGGTTTTCACAGGTCTCCTGACTATAAGTCAGTCTCTGAATTTCTGTAGGTGAAACAAGATACAACGCTTGTCCGTTGTTGGTGAAGCAGAACGTTCTGGCTATCCGCATGTTGGTAAGAGGCAAGTAGTACACATCCAACAGTGGCCTTAAACTTGGCAAACTTGAGGCAAAAAAAAAAAAGACCTGTCAATACTAAAGAGTGTCATGGTAGTTTCCAGTACTAAATAAAGTATTACAGAAAGTAAAAATCGCAACGATCGTAAAGTCTTAATAAACTGAATCAATGTCTGTGTATAGGAATGGTGATAAAAAAAATCTTTCCGAAATCCATTACGTTACGTTAATTTATTATTAACTAAATATAAACAAATTCTCAGTATCTAAGAATGTAAGCAATGAAACCCAACAGCATTTCTTTTAAGCCAAACATAATGCTACAATGTGATCTGAGGAGCAGACGCTGTGCCTGTGTTTTCACTCTTACCTAAATGCCATAATGTGTCCATTGGCACAGAAACATGCCAGGCAGATGCTGTTGCTCAATGCTACAATATCTCCACGAAGCACGAATGAGGTTTCTGTTATGTTTTGCTTGTAAGCACAGTTCTGGGTTGGCAGTGAGATGACTTTCGCTTGCTTCTCAGAGCATATCACTGCATACTGGTTTTCACTAATTTCCTGAGAGGAAGAAGGTGATACTGAGACAGGCCGCCTTTTTTTCAATTTCTCCTTTTCATCCTTTTCTTCAGGAACATTGTGTTCTTTCCAGGGTTCATATGCAGGTGGCATTAAGCAACCAGTTGTATCCAAAAATGCCATTCTCAAAATTGCACCTTTTAGTCTCAATATAGTACCTAAAATATATAAGTTTAGTAAATATCTGAAATATGTTCATGTACAATATGCTTATTCCTACTCTGATCCATAGTAGATGTGCTGAACGTATGTCAAACTGAAATTTTCAACTGACCCACTCATTGATACAATTCAAATTTCAAGCCTGACTTTCACGAGTCTGGAAAAAGGTGGCAATATTACATGTCCCAAATGGATAACTCCGCCAATAATTCACAATTTAATTCAGCATGACAAATTATGTAATCAAACACCTCAACTGCAACTGGTATGCTGGGGTATCTGAAACTAAGTGTTTTGTCACACTCAGTGAACTACCACAGTACGACGAGCAAATGGCATGCAGCCTGGAGAGCGGAGCCGTCCAAGGGGGAGCCAAAGCCAGCGGGGAAACTGTTCTGGAAATGTGACTTGTCTAAGCTATGGTGGACCACTGCGCTCTGAGAGTTAAACACACACCAGATTGGATGATTCTGTTAGTAAAATGTCTTGATAACCTAAAAGTAATGATTGTGTGGTGAAATGACAGCATTTTGGGATATACTTGGCTAAGCAGAATATGCTACACATTCAGCATCATTGTCTAAAATATAAAGACAAAGAAGTTGCTTCAATTCTTTCCAAGTTTTAAAATATCTGTATTTACAATCCTTGAGGATGTCCATGTCAACACAACAAATTTCCTCATTCTTCATTAATACACCTCACACACGCGGCTTGCTGGCCAGTTTATGGAGTACTTTTAGTGTGCTTGCATTTTGAGTGTAATTTACCATAGACAGTGCAGTGGGGCTGGGGTAGATCGAGAATTTTGTACCTGGGGAATCATGTGAGTGCTCGAAATGTTTTAGATTTAAGAACGGCGAGTATTTTTGATGTTTAGAGCAGAGATGGTGTTTTGTATTAAAGTTAATTCCAACTTTTATTTAATCTTTCTTAAAATTCATTTCATTTAAAAATTTTTCATTTTATTAGAAAGGCAAAGAGACTGAAGAGAGAATGAAGAGAGAAAGCGTGAGAGGCAGCAGACACGCCTTCCGCACACAGGCTCCCTCCTCAAAGGCCCACAGCAGCCAGCAAGAAAAACAACCTGTACATTTGTAAGCATTAGCTCTACAATCATAATTTTAAACTATTACCAATAAAACTCAGATATACTCAAGCACTATTCTTGTCAGTTGGTAGGTGTTAATTTAGTATTTACATTATTTTTTTAGTTTAGGTAATGATGGTTTTTCTTCTACACACCTGTGAAGGTCTATAATCGTGCTCTAAGGCTGTTCCCACACTAAATGATGAGATGAATTCACTGCAAAGGAGTGTGTGATCCATTACTGCAAAACTGTTTAGAGACTCATTAACTTATTTGAAAGGCTGCATTAGAGGGTGGGGAGGGAGAAAGAGAAAAAGGGAGAGAGATTCCATCTGGTGGCTCCCTGCCTAAGTGGGCTCCACAGCTGGGGCAGGGCTGGGTCAAGTCAAGGCCAGGAGCGAAGGACTCCATCCAGGCCTCTGGTGTGGGTGGCAGGGGCTCCAGTGCTTGGGCGGTATTGCACGCTTGTTTTTCGAGAGCTGGTTCAGAAGTGGAGAAGCTTCAACTTAAACCCACATTCCAGCATGGGATACAGAAGTCACAGCAGCAGCTAGTCCACTGTGCCAAATGCCAGCCTCTTCAAGTCTTAAAGGGTTATTTTTTTCTTATTTTAATTCATAGTAGTTAATCATATTCTTTAATTTTTTTTTCTTATAAGAAAAATATTGTTTCCTTTCTTGTTTGTATTTTTGTCTTAGTATTGGAGGATTTCCAGATTAAAAATTAATTTGAATTTTGGTCACACACCAAGTATTTTTTAAATATCCGAATGTTCCAAATACTACATATATTTCCAAATAATGCTTGGGGCATATTCACATTACAGCATGGTTATCTAACGCTAATAGGACTGGGCATCCTATGCTTTCATTAGCTAAACTAGGAATTTGACTGTACAGTTCAGGTTTCCCGAGTGGGTAACTTAACAACTATAAGCAATCTTTCTTGTAGAACTATGAGAAAAATGAGTTGTAATCATACAACTTAATTAACATTTACCTCACAACAAATGCCAGGTTTGCTTTTACTGTGAAGCCCTATAACATATGTTAGGCAGGAATTTTAGTAACTTTCTCAACAGAAAGAGTGAAGAAAAGAAAAAAAAAAAAGGAGCGAACAGAGCACTCTGGCGCTTAGCTAGAGAAATGGATGTCCTGCAAAACAGGCCTGTCACATCTCCAAGAAAGCTAACAGGATAAAGTGCCGTTGGTCATTTACAAGCAGGCATCTTGTTAAAAAAAACCCTTAAAAATATGAAATTCAAAAGAACTAAAAGGTTCCTTTGCTCATATGACACGTTCCTATCAGGGTGACTTTGATATTTAATTTGATTTTACTGTAGGTCAGAAAATATTCTGATTTTATTGAGTTGAAAAATACCTTAAATACTTTCTGTGTGGCTAATTGCAAATTATCTGTATTTAATTGCTCCCTCTCATTTTATTTGCATTTTCTTAATGCAAATGTAAATTTGTTTATAGAGGAAATTTAACACCTATAACTCAGTAAGAAAAAAAATGGAAATGATTTTATGTCTTGCTGCTAACCAGTGACAATTTCTGTTAGCATCTTGATTTTCATATTTTCAGGATTTCAGTAATATGTATACATATTTTTGTTACCTACCAATGAAAAATGAAAGTAGAAAGAATCTCATCATTACCTAACCTGTTTTTGGTAACCTAACAAGAAGGCATATAATACAAATTCAAATACTGAGTGGAATGAAAATCAAACTTCTTATTTAATGAAAGATGATTTGGAAATGAACACTAAAGTTATAACTACATTGTAATTCTATATTCTGAGAATTTTATAAATCTACAAATTCATTTGGAGATACACTAATGAACAAAGTCATGGTTTTTTCTTTGTGGCTCAGGTTAATTTAGTAATAACAGAAACCAGAACTCTTATTTTCAGACCTATTAGACTAAGCATTATTTGATGAAATCCAAATCTCATTTCTAACATATGAAGACTATGTATATTCTAAAATTTTCTATTAAGCAATCCTTTGTTATTACTTCAAATGAGAAATGTAACCTGGACTTTATACCTGCAGATAAAAAATAACTATATGAATGTTTACAAATGTACATTTTTGTTTTTCTACTAAATATGTACCAACCTTCTGTGTATAGAACACAGTATCTTGAGTTATTAAGAATGTGTTATGTTAGCAATTATTTTTCATTTTTTTAGACCAGGAGGAAGCTGCTGGCTTTGGGCGTCAGCCTGGCCCAAACCCAGCCATTGCAGTCATTCGGGGAGCAATCCTGCAGATTGGGGAGCTCATATAAATAAAATAAATCAATTCAATAATGGAAAACAAAGCTGCTTTTAAATCATGGTAAATCACACCAGAAAAGGAACCAGAAGTGCAGCGGGCAGCGCATACATACCACTCGGAGACACGATCACCGGCTGAAGAAGTCTCTGTTCTCCTCCCGGGGGGAGGTTCAGTGCAATCACCAGCACCGTTCCCAGTGTTGTTCCAACCCAGAGACACGGGGACGGGGAGGAGTCCGCCTTGCGAGTGAAAGTTTCACAGAAATGAAGAGCCGAGATAGCCTCTCTGGATTCTTTGTCAATACTGGTTACACTTGAACTCCGCGATCGGCTGAAGGAATTATCTTTTACATCTGAAATGATTTAAAAGGCAATGAATTGCTAAAGAAATGAAAAAGAAAATCAAGAAGCTTCTTGAAGAAAATGGTGCTACTGTATGATCTGTAGTCATTGAAGCATTTAATCAGGAGAAAGTGTTTTGAGGAGGTGAAACTAACAAAAAAAATATAAAAATCTATGAGATACAGTTTCCACTGATCTTTGTTGGTGAAATGTGTCTCCTGTAGGCGACAAATAGATGGGTTTTGTTTTTTAATCTGGTCTGCTAATCTGTTATGTTTGATTGATAAGTTTAAGCCATTTACATTCAGAGTTAATACAAATAATTGGTAATTAGTTCTGCCATTTTAACAATGGATTGTTCATTGATTTAGTCTTCTGTTATTATTTTACTGGGATGTTCTTCACATTTGTCTTTGGTTTTCATTCAGTAGCGTTTTACTTAACTTCATGGTGTTGTTAATTTCTTTTCATTCTTCCTGATATTGATTTTGTTTTGTGGCTTTTCATTTAAGGGGATGTATAGTAACTGTGTAATGGAGACTATCATATCTGGATGTGAGGGTACAATGCAGTATGCATCTCTACTTCCAGACAAAGATGGACTCCCAATGAAATTGCTTGCAATATCTTGACAATAGGATGCTGGACTCTCTGCCATTGACCATGCCCACAATGATGGACATATGATTATATATAAAGAACTATGCTTATGAACAACAACAACAAAAGGCAATGAGCTTGCTGAAATTGTAAATCTACAGCATATTGTTTTTAATTTATAAAGAAACATTACTGGCTTTAATGCTAATAACTTTTCCTGCTTGCTTAAATGTAAAATAAAAGTGGACTCAATGTGTTGGGGACAGGGGAAGGAGAGTTGACGTGATGGCTCAGTGGTTGAATCTTCACATTGCAAGGACTGGGATCCCATACAGGTTTGTGTCCCAGTTGCTCCTGGGAAAGCAGTACAGGATGGCCCAAATCTTGGGACCCTGAATCTGCACGGGAGACCCGAAGAAGCAGCAGCTCCTGGCATCAGATTGTCTCAGCTCCTGCCACTGCGGCCCATTGGGGAATGAACCAGTGAACAGATTTTTTTCTGTCTCTCCATCTCTCTGTAGGTTTGACTTTTCAAAAACTAACTAACTAAATAAATAAATCTTGAAAAAAAAAAGTGGTCAAAGCCATCCTTTCCAGAACTCAGCTGCGTAAGTCCGGGTGAGTTTCTAGATGTAAGCCCTTGTTAAGTTATTGTTCTAATCTTAACTCTTCACCACTCTTTTCTGGTACATTGTCTTTCATAACACACTGCATGAGCAGGTAGAACGAGAAGGAAGTAGAAAAATGAGAGTCTAATTCTGCAAGTTAAAAATGCATTTAGGAACACTCTGATGGATCTTTTTTTTTTCCAATCTTCCTGTAAGAAAACCTTTAGTCAACAGAAGTTTAGACTGCCTTCTTGAATGCCATTCTAAGTGTCATCCACATGTAACAAAATACACAAGTGGCAGATAGATCATCTGCTCTTTACACAGTCATCTGTAGTGAGAAATATTTAAAAATTATACTAAGAAATCTTTTATCCTATTACTTTCCCTGTGGCCATTACTATGTTAAGTCTCCCCTTTTCTCTTTGAAAATAATTACTGGACTTTTTTTTCCCAGTTTTGTCTCCAAAACAAAAACTAAAGCATTATATTTTTCTCATGACATTATTTGTATTAGTAACATCCCTGGTTCTACTGGTGAACAACACTTCAATAAACCATAGTTTTTGTTTCTCTCCCTTTAATTTCTCCTATAAACCTGATGGGAAGCCATACCCTGTTATTTTGCGACAAAGACCTATTTCCCTCTTTCCATTATTAATCCATTTCCATTGCCCCAAATTCAGTCTCATCATCATTTTCCTAGGCAATACCCAATCGCTCTCCCAACCCTTAGTCTTTCATAGTCTAACATAGCTCAATTAAACTTTATAAAACATGGTTACAACGCTGGGGCTAGTGCTATAGCCTAGTAGCTAAATCCCCACCTTGCATGAGCTAGGATCCCATATAGGTGCTGGTTCATGTCCTGAGTGTTCAACTTTCCCTCCAGCTGCCTGCCTGTGGCAAGGACAGCCCAAATCTTGGGATCCTGTACCTGTGTGAGACCCAGAAGAAGCTCCTGGCGCCTGATTTCAGATAGCTCAGCTCTGGCCTTTGTGAGCACTTGGGAGTGAACCAGTGGAAGGAAGATCTTTCTCTCTGTGTCTCTCCTTCTCTCTGTAACTTTGTGTTTCCAATAAAAATAAATAATTCTTAAGAAAAAACTACATAGTCACAATTCTGTAACTCTGCAATTCAGTGGCTCTTGTTTATTCTGATAATGCTAGTGAAACTTTTTTTTTTTAATTTGGAAATTGAGAAGCAGAGAAAAAAGAGAGAGAGAGAAGGAGAGAGAGTCCCATCCACTGGTTCACTTGCTAACTGTTCACAAAGGCTACAGCCAGGAGCTGGGAACAGCATCCATGTCTTCCGAGCCATCACTGCTGCCCCCCAGGGTCGGCACCGGTGAAGTGCAGGCAGGATCAGGAGTTGGGAGCTAAACCTAGAGACTGGGATGTGGAACACGCCATCTTAACCACATAAGCGAAGGCAAACTCTCACTCAAAGTTCTCAAGAATTCACAAAACTTTTATTCTCCTAACCTCTTAACACCCAACACCACCCTTCTTCAGGGAAATACATCAAGTCATCTGATTTTTTTTTTCCAAATATAATCTGGAATATTGCTTCTTGGCCTTTTGGCTAAGATCAACTGTCCAATTATAATCTGCATTTCCCTACTTGTTATTGTCTGGCTCGTGTCCTTGCACTATCCCATTCTGTAACTAACCAACAATATGCTTATTTCCCATGTCAAGTACTATCATATTGCAGAACCTGGTCTTTTTCCAACAGCCATGCATAGTTTCTTCCTCTGTTGAATCCCTACTGCTTGTGACTCCCACTGGTAATCACATTTGCTCTGAAGTTACTACTGATTTGTTTTATACCATGCTTTAAAGTAACTACAAGTGCAAGTAGAAAGTGACTACAAGTAAAACCTGTAAGTAACACATGTCATTTTTATACCCTGCAGAATTTTCCATGTGCCTACCATATGAAAAGTATTCAGTAAACATTCAATAAAGACAGATCTACAGTTGAAATTATCTAACATACTGCTTCTACTTCCCTGCCAGAATGTAATAAAAGTCCCAGAGGCTTCTACTGCTCATGTCTAAATCACTGCTCAAATCACAAGCCTTCCATGTTCCTGTAAAAGAATTTTCCTAATTTTGTAAAAAGAGTTAATGTTCCAGGCTTTATGTGACAGCACAAAAATGACATACCTGAATCCTAGTAATACTTAAGATTTTTACAATAAAATGAAATAAAATTCACACTGTGAAAATATTGCTTTAAAGTATAATTACGTGCAGTCTAATTCTGATTACAACTAGCTTCTAAAAATAATAAAGTTACTAGTTGTAACAAAAGCACGTCAACTTTTTTAATAAGAGTCATACCTGAGGTTTCTAAAGACATCTTTTCTTTCACTTAAGAATTCTGCATTCATATATGAGCGTATTGTAGAAAGAGATTATTTACTATAAATGAAACAACTTTCCATAATCAATGGGTTATGACTGAATTAGTTTACAATGATATTGATTCTAAGAATTTAAATTTCCCAAGTAAAAAAGGTAGAAAAGTTCAATATAATTTATAATGACAAACATATCAAATTTGTAATTTAAATAAGCATATATATATGTACACACAAAGTGAACTGACATGTGTTTCTGCCTATGAACTAACAATAACAATGAAAAGCATTGATATAGAAAGTTCAATAGTATAAATTCCAATGCAAATTAACATGGAAAAACTGAGATATGTATACATATTAAGATTACAACAGGTGATTTATAACAACCTACACATGTTAATTTACAGGCCAAATAAACAAAGATTTCATGGGAAAATAAATAATAATATTAATAAACTACAACTTCATTTTTGCTGTACTATGTACCTATGAAAATTAGGTTACGAAAGAAACTCTTAAGAGTAGATCAATATGAGATGATGCACTGGATAAGAATCAAATTTGAAAAAAAAAAAAGGACCACGTTTGAACTGGATAGGAGCAGGTTGCTTATTTTATTATACACTTTAAAATGTATGAAGGTAAAATATAATTCTCAACAGTTCGAGAACTACAATTTCTACTTGTTGTTGTAGACCTCTGTTGTAGAATGTTTTATTTGCATGGTTCTAGTAATTAGAATAGAAATCAAAGTAAGCACCGTTTACTATGTGACAGGCACTGATGAAACAATTTATAATTTATAATTTTATAATTTTTTGATTCACAAAACAATTTTGAGAATTATTATTATCATCACAAGCTCCAAGAGAGTAGATGATCTTCATCGAAAGTTGAATCTGATAAATGGTAGAGTCAGGCCCTTGGCAAAGTCTAAAATTTTCTATTAGATAACTCTAGACAGCTACCTCTCCAGTGTCATGGAGTTGATCAGTTTTTGGCTATAGGAAAAATATCTGAAACATTTGTTCTTATAGCCAGACCTACACTCAGAAACAGTCTGTCACACCTTACCTAACACGCCCACGTCATAAAGCCTTCACTTTCATGCTACTTGCTCAACTGCCTAAACATCGTAATGTGTAATGACACTCTCCTATTCCCACGTACAATTTTATGAAGCCGAATTACATTTCCCAAATAAAACATCATGCCAAGCGATGGGGTTTCTAATGGTAAAAATAAGAACAAGAACTCACACCAGTATATGTAACAACTAGATGTCTGCCTCCTACAAGTGTCAATGAAGAAGCGACGTCAGACAGTATTACTCCTGACTCCCTGGAGGCGGGGACAGCAGAGTGAAAGGGCAAGCAGAGTTGCACATGTTCCCCACTCATCAAGATGAGTCCTATCCACAGAAGTGTCCAGAGAGACAGGACAGTGCAATAACATCTACTGCTTCAGCAGCACCTAGGAGCCTCGATTCCAAGTACAGTCAGCTTTGTTTTCCCCATCGCCTCCTGGATCTGTTTGAAACAACTAGCAGACAAGCATCTCCACCAAACAATCTTTCAGTAGTACAAAGACTTGAGAGAAACACAATACCACAGAGACACTTAACATATATAACAAAAGTAATAATTGGCTGCAGACATTGAAGCATAGGGGCAGGCTAACTAAAACCATTAATTAAATAAGGATGACTTACAAAAGCATGGGGTATATATTATTATTAAAATTTATCATTCTGAAATGTGAGTTTTTTTTAAAAAACATACAATTCAGCATGACATTTTTACTATCTTTACATGTACATTTGTCCCTAGAGTGTTGCTTTCTACTAATGACAACTGAATGCATTATAAACACACTTATCTATCAGTAACTGAGGTAATACTGTAATTCGGGAATGCTAAAATTATTATGTAAAATGTACCAGCAACTAGGTTTGTGACATGCAGGAAAAAAATCAGGAGAAGTGAGGCTGCAGGACAAATCTTTTCATCTCTAAGACAACGGTGGGTAGAATCGTGTGTGAGCAGTGATTTTATTAATGAAAGGTAACAGAAACATCTGAAATAATAAAAATGAGTTTAAAAAAGAAATCCTGCTTTATAAGGAGCATATGGAATCTTTTATCTTTACTGAAGCATCATTTATTACTACAGAAAATCAAATATCTGTTTTTTATTGGGATATTTGGTAAAATAAATGTGCAAATACATTTACTTGCTTAAAACAGACGGAGGTACACAGAAAAGTGTCCTGAAAGAAGAAATGTTGCTCAATTTGCTATCATCAAAAATCTACATTATAATAACCATATAGGAGACACTGCAATAAACTGATTTTTAAAAAATGTTAAATTAGTGCAGTTTATAGGCTTCAAAATAGGTTTTCAGATAATTACATGGGTTATAAACACATTTAAATTATAATCATGTTAAGATTCTGCTAAAATATGAACTATGAGAAGGCCAAGAAAATACAATATTTTGATTGGCTTGATTATGAATTATCATTTTCATAATTTGTATATAGCATTCTAAAGTTTATTCTAAGGGATTTTTAATACTTAAACATTTTAGTCATTTTAAATTTTATTTCCAATGCAAATCTAGGATGTGCTAATTTAAAAACTTCCAATTTGCCTACTGAATCCCATTAGAAAGAATTCAATCACTTTGGGTATTTATTAGATAATGTATTTACTTACCTATATCAGGCTTTAGGTCAGTAGGCAAGCTTAACTTCCTTGACATCTTTGCTGAAAAATAAAATGTAGTTTTAAAATTCTGAAGAATAACTGATTCATACTTTAATTTAACTGATTCCCAGGATAGAAGAGAACTCTTCAGTGAACAAGTGTAGAGGCTAGGATGATTAAGAATGATTAATAATGTTAGGGGTGGAAAGTAAATCTTATTTTCAGTCTCTTAAAAAGTTTGTACTTACTTGATGTCATGTTTTGGTTTGAAGTTCCTACTTCAAGTAAGCCTTTTAAATTTTAACTTGTAATTCTTTCTTATGCTTACAGGTAAAGGTCGGTCTTCTCTAAGAGAAGAGTTATTCTTCCCAGGACACTGTTGCAGTTAGGGTATTAGAAGCATTAGGACCAAGTGTGGGGAAGCGATAGGAACATTTTCCAACTCATGATATTCACTGCAATCTGGCTCATCATTTCTTAAGTCAAATTCATTAATATAGGACAAACCTATACCATAATAAGATTATTTTATTACATAACATATTATGTCTTCATTATTACCAAACATAAATTAACATTTTTATTTATATTTCAGTGAAAAAGAAAAACTTAAAATCACACTAAATCTAAAATGATAGAATTTAGATAAAATGTAAGCTGCTGGTGTTTTTCTGTGTGTGGTACTAGAAAGGAAGAAAGTTAATCAACTTACTGGAATTCACTTTCCATCCTTAAAAGTCAGTTACTTTCTTGAACTAGTGAGTGATTTAAAGTTAGGACTAGTTCAACTACATTATGTTAGTGGTAATGCATGCACAACAGAATAGTGCATCCTATGTGAAATTAAAAAAAAAAAAAGCATTTGTTAATACACGAATGCATACGCTGGGTTAAACTTGGGACTGTTACGAGATATTTAAAGCACAGACCCTGCTAGTCCAAAGGGCGCCATGTAAGCAAAGAGAAATCCAGTCATAGTACATAACTTGCAATCTAAAAAAATGACAAATCCAGTGTTAGGAAAGAGGCATTAGGCAGACTGGCAAAGGACTGGGGGAGGCAGACATCAAGGTTTGACCCCAAGCTTCTCTCATTAATACCTTTTAGCACAGAAGAAGGGGTCACATGTATCCATCAGTCATCTCATTTTTACTCGCTGAATAAAATTTACTTGAAAAAATGTAATACAAAATCCCAAATAAAACCTGTTTGATTTTAAAAACAGACTGTTGTATCTCGTAGTATTATAATTAGAAGGCAATAAAAAGCAATAAAGCAATCTTACAAAAAATGTACTGAACATTAGGAAAGGATTCAGAGGTCATCACCGACACCACAGGTACAATGTGCATTGACTAGCAAGGATCTACACAATGAGCATAGTATCTGAAGGAAAAATTTATATTACTTGTATTTAACCTCGCACAAACAAAAGATGCTTTTTTGGGGACTGGCATTGTGGCAAAGTGGGTTAAGCTTCTTCCTGTGATGCTGCCGTCCAATATGATCATGGTTCAAGTCCAGGCTGCTCTACTTCCGATCCAGCTTCCTGCTGATGTGCCTGAGGAAGTGGAAGATGGCCCAAGTACCTGGGCCCCTGCCACCCTGATGGCTGCGTTTTCAGGCTCCTGGCTTTGGCCTTGCACAGTTCAGACTGTTGCAATCACTTGGCACTTCTCTCTAGACCTCAGTATTATGATTTTGATTAAGTTACTCAAATCTTCGGCCTGTGCTTGGTGATCCTGTTAAGGGAACATTGTGATTCTATACTCTCGGTCTATGACCTGAGAAGCATTTCCAGCCAATTTCCAAGGAGATGCTGATGCTTCTGGTCTGTGGACCACAGTTTGGATAGCAAAATACTTGTGTTACATACAACTTGAGGGTTAAAAACCAAGATAAATTAATGAAAGTCAAAATTTAAATATAGTCAGTCTGAAAAAAATTATTTCATCAACAAGCTTCAATACCTAAGAGAATATTTTAAAACCTCAGTATTTGTAACAGAAATAGTATTAACTCCAAGGATCCTTCAAGTAATTGTCCATAGCATAGCATAAGTTTTGTCTAACACTATGCTTAATTTTTATTACACAAAAATATTAAATACAAATAATGAGCTTTCAACTATTCTCAGTTGGTCTAATTTCAACACTTAAGAGTTTAATATCGATAGGTTAAAAATCATACATAAAATGGTCAAGACGACACTTCGAAGAGAGCAGCTTTAGTTAGTGAAGTGCCATAATAAAGTTTTAATTATGTAATCTGTTATTTTCTTCCAGGAGGATGCAATTGTAGGTCTGACACTCAGCCACCAGCACAGCCATAATATTCAAGTGACAGACAGTTAAGCAATATTGCTATTATGATGTAAGTATAAGTCCCCTGATATATACAGCAAAAAAATCAACTTCAACTTTTTTTATGCTAAACCTTGTAATCACATTATAAAGGTAACAGAACTAAGAGCTTGGCTCCCTTTCATGGACAGAGATGTCAACTGTCCCTATAGCTGAAGGCTACTCATCTGTTTTCTATTTTGCTGATTTGTACTATTTGGTATTTGATTCTTTCCAATAGGTGTTTAATATCTCCTCCCTTTTTTTCCTTAATCTTATGACAAAGACTTTTAAAAATTACTGGTTTAAAACAGTTCCTTTTTAATATCAATATTTCTAGTGCAGATGTAACCCAGCAAACGGCCTCAGTCCTCACTGACTTGGAGGGATTTTTTGAGCAGTTTCTCTGCCGTAACACCTGTCTCAAGAATTTCAGCCATATTAAGAACACACAATTGCCACCAATGATTCCCAACTATAGTAAGGTTGTAACTTCTCCTGGGTTCTAGCTTCTTCTGCTGCAACAAGAACAACATATTCTGTGCCAGAAAGCTGGGGAGACGAGGGCTCCCCTCCGGCCTCCTCTTTCAAGGACAACGGGAATGCTGCTGTGGTTCATGTCCTGAAACCAACAGGCTCTCAAACTTAACCTGCTTCAAACTGGCATTTTCTGGGAGTCTATTGCTTCCAGTAACTTAAAAACAGTCCCAGGTGTAAGGCTCAAAGAGATGCATACGTTAGTAGCTTCTAGCTTTATTTTTGTGCGATTCCTGGGGAACAGGGTTTTTTTATGGTCAACTTCCTGCACAGTAGGCTCAGAGAGGCAGCTTGAGTCGTGCAGAACCTTTGGTCAGCCCTCCTGGCATTAAATCTGTATTCAGACTTGGCCGGCAGTTTTCAGATGGTCGTGTTTTTACTTCTCAGCAGGCTCAGCTGCGATTGCCAACCTGCATGACCACTAGTTGAAACTTGTGTTTATGCCTTGAAGTTGCCTGTTTTTCACTGAGACCATATGATTTAAATGAGTTCTCAGATACATATTGTTCCTGTTTTCTTCAACTGTGCCTTCTTTAATTCTTGTATACTCATTGTCTTCCTTGTTTCGAAATCATATCATTATAAAACATAAACTAACTCATTTCCTACACTTCTCTCTACAGAAAGCATGGGAATGAGCAAAAAGATTTCTTGAATCAGAGAACTGGCATCAGATATGTCTAAGCAGGTTATTAATTGGGTCTTTGGTCTCTCATAAACCTTAAAGACGGTGTCATGCTCTGGCTGAGTAAACAGTAAAGAGCTGCGTCTGCTTTGTAGAATCAGTGAAGGTAAGCATGATCATGACAACGATGCAGTGCGAGTTTCATCACCCCAGATACATGATGCTGAAGAGAGGCACATCTCCAGGCAAACGCACTTCCTGGACCAACAAGGTTTTCATGACTCCCGCTGGTTAGTCCTTTGCAATTGCAGACATTTTCAAAAGGTTTCTCAGAGATTTTCATTGCTTCTTTAAAGCTAAAGTGATCTTTGGCAAGTTTTCTTTAGCTTTTCTGACTACTATGTCCATAACTTATTCTCCTAAAGGCTTCTTAAAAGAATGGAAAATTATAATTCTTATACTTTCAGAATATGACATTTACAGTAAAAGGGACTAATCACAAGAAAAAGTGAAAGGACTTACTATGACAATATAATAAAGTTACAAACATGCAAACTGTTTTACATATTCTGAGCGAGGTTCAATAGTCACACTAAAATGACAACAGCAGTTTTTTAACCGTATGCACAGAAGGCTTTTCAAAAGAGGTAGTGCATAAATGCATAAATGAATGTACGTCCAATAAAACAATCAGGATAAAAAGGAGACTATTTTGGAGCACATGTCATGGAAGGTTTGAGAAAGAATACAAGAAGAAAAGTAGGATCAAGAAGCATAAGTGCAGTTATGACACATTATGTTCAATGTGGCTTTAATTTGTATTTCCCTGATAGTTAGGGAGCCTGAGCACTTGGTCATATATCTATTAGGCATTTGAATTTGTTCTTTTTTTTTAAAGATTTATTTTTTAATTTTTATTGGAAAGGCGGATATACAGAGAGGAGAGACAAAGAGGAAGATCTTCCATCTGCTGATTCACTCCCTAAGCAGCCACAATGGCCGAAGCTGAACCAATCCGAAGGTAGGAGCCTGGAGCCTCTTTCAGGTCTTCCCTGCAGGTGCAGGGTCCCAAAGCCTTGGGCCATCCTTGACTGCTTTCCCAGGCCACAGGCAGGGAGCTGGATGGGAAGCGGGGCCGCCGGGATTAGAACCGGCGCCCATATGAGATCCCGGGCGTTCAAGGCGAGGACCTTAACCACTGTGCCATCGCGCCGGGCCCTGAATTTGTTCTTTTGAAAAATGTCTGTTCATTTCCTTCCCCCATTTTTTCACAGGGTTGTTTGCTTCACTCTTGTCTTGTCTTCTGAAGCTCTCTGTAAACCCTGGGTATTTGTCTCCTCTCAGTTATGTAGTGCACAAAGATTTTCCCATTCTGTTGGTTGCTTCTTTGTTGATCAGTTCCTTTGCTGTACATATTATCTCAAAAGCTATAAGAGCTCATAGTACCAATGGCCTAGTCTCCCACAGTAACACAATTCAAAAACAGACTTTTTCCTGAAGAACACTATATCCATTTGGGTATGTAGCAGACACTACAAACGAACAAATGGATAAAAACAAACTAAAAGCAAAACTTTGCTTCTATTCAAAGAAGCTGATTTTCTATGCAAATTTAATAAAATGATTCCAAGTTAAAAATGCGTTTCTAAAAGATTTTTGGAAATAATAAAGCAAGTATCCTTTATGTGAGAGGGAAGGAAATCTTGGTTATCAATGGTTGTCTGTTAACGATTTGGCAGTAACAAATTCTTTTCATTTTTGAACTCAAGGTTTTGTCTTGTTTTTTCCTATCCCTATTTGTTTTGTAAAAATTCATAAAGCTTAAGAATAATGAACTTCTACTTTTTTCTATTTCTAAAAATTTCTATTTCTTTTCTATGAATGTTTAATGAAACACAATGACACTCTTTATAAGCATTTAGAGAACATCTTATAAAGATATTATAAAATGCTAGCATTAAAAGTGTTATAAACTGAATTGTGTACCCCTAAAATTCATATGTAAAAACTCCAATGCCTAATTCTTTAAAATGTGACTGCATTTGCACACAGAGTCTTCAGAAGAGTGTTTAAATTACACAGATGAAATTAAGTTGGCCTCTAAAGAAACCTCATTGGTATTGTTATCAGGAGTAACGTGAGCACACAGTGATATATAACTAGCATGTACACACACAGAAGGCTATGTGAAGGTACAACAGTTACCTGTACTGTAAGGAAGAGGTTATGGAAGGAACCAAACCCGCTTAACCGATAGCCTCTGGAACTGTGAGGACAGAAATTTCTTTCTATGACATCCAGTCTATGATATTTTGTAATGGCAGCTTTAACAACTAACATAGAATAAAAGAACAGAAATAGCCAAAGGTACAGTTCTGCTCAAATAATCCTTGGCAAAGGTATTATTTTAGTGATGTGGTTTTATTTATGTTAAGAAAAAAAGAGAAAAAGTGATTTCTAAGTGTAAGAAAGAGATGGCTGGAGAGAATATTGTGGCATAGTGAGTTAAAATGTCACCTCTGGTGCCAGCATCCCTTATGGGTACCAGTTTGTGTGCCAGCTGCTCCATTTCCCATCCTTCTCCTTGCTAATACTCCTGGGAATGCAGCAGAAGATGGCCCAAGTACATATGACCCTGCATGCTTGTAGGAGCCCTGGTTTCAGTCTTGCCCACATTGGCTGCTGCCATTTGGGGAGTGAACCAGCAGATGGAAGACCTTTCTGTCTCTTTCCCTCTTTGTAACTCTGTCTTTCAAATAAATAAATAAAAGGAGCAGATAAATATGGCCTTAGGGAGAGCTAAGTTACGCACAGTTTAGGTATCAGTATATGAAACACAAACAGACTTCTGGCATATTTTATTATGAAATTTGACCAAAAAAAAAAAAAGAATCCAGAAGTAAAACTAAAAACTGAATATACAAAATGGAAAGTCTCTTCAGGTGTCAGTCATCCTGCAAAAGAAAAATAATTCACTAGTTGAATTACAATTTGTATAACAGTTTTAAAATTTTTACCAAATATATTTGTTGATAAATTAAGGCCAATAATTTGCAAGGTATGAAGTATTAAACTTACCTGTTAAAGATGCCATCACCGCACGCTTGATTCATCTTCTCTTTCGAGTTTCTATTTTCTCAACAGTCATATTGGGGACTAAATTTAAGGTGAGCCTCTATAATTTCAACAGCCACATTTTGGGTTAAATATTACGAATTACACAGTAAAAACATCAGCCTTATTTTGAATTTTATAATGATTTGACTAATCCTGAACCTTCAACTACACCTTAGTCTGATATTTAACTTCCTATTCCTAAGGTATTAAGTTCTACGTTGGCCTCTGTGGATTTTGAATTTGCAAATATAAAAGAACTAGGAATATAGCACAAGAAAGTAAACACTTAAGAGGATGCCCGAGCAGTGAGTCTTGAGATGTGACTGCAGCATGAGGGTCAAGAACTCTGGGTCCCAGTCCTCCGCAGGCCATTACTACCTCCACCCAAACTCTCTGAGATCACATTTCCTTTCATAAAAGAACCAAAGAAAAGTTTTTGCAAAGAAAATTCTCCCTTAGGAGCTCACAATTTAGAAGACAATGAGTGAAAACAGGTTTTCGTCTTATTAGAAATCTTAATTTTAAAAAGAAATCATTTGAATTATGTATAACTGAATTAATGAGCACAGTGTTGGGCTAATAAACACAAATTTCACACAGCTGACTTCCAATTCACTTCAATTTTTGCTAAGAAATTAATTTATTGTTGAACTAACCATGCTAATTTAGAATCTGAGAAACAAAAGAGAGACAAAATTATCAGGATATTAACAAATGTCATATGAAAAATATGTAGCACATTGTATAGAACTTTGGATTTATCCAGTAAACAGGGTTATAATTTGTACTTGTTTTGGCATAGTACTTATTTAAGTCACTATAAATTTGACTTACTATCTCTAGGATGTTTTTATGTAATGAAACAATGTGGTAATCATTTCTTCTACATGGAACTTAATGATTAAGTGGGACATGAGTCAGATCACAGCCCACAGATTTCAGCTAGTTTACTTCAACATAGTTTTACGTTGAATCATAATGAAATAGAACAACCTTCTGAGAATGTTAATTACAGAGTCTCAAATTTGCCAAAGAATGCTAGCTAGCATCAGGGCCACAGTTTACTCATAAGGATGTCATGAAGAACATGATTAATGCTTTGTTAACAAACACATACATTTATCAGGGTCAGGTGTTCAGCTTAGCTGTTACATCATTAGTGTCCCACATGGGAGGGCCTGGCTC
Source organism: Ochotona curzoniae (assembly GCF_017591425.1). NCBI lineage: Eukaryota > Metazoa > Chordata > Mammalia > Lagomorpha > Ochotonidae > Ochotona > Ochotona curzoniae. The sequence goes on along the minus strand of NW_024467115.1, from coordinate 26,700,189 downwards.
CAGCTCCTGAAACCAGGGTCCTGTTAATGCCAACCCTGACAAAAGCAGGTAACAGCTCAAGTAGTCACATCTGCAATTCACATGGATTTCCCAGCTTCCAGGTTTACTGTGGGCATTTGAGGAGTGGGTTGGCAATGAGAGCTCTGTCTGTCTCTTGAATAAATATTAAAAAATTATGTATCTGGCACAGTGGTAAAGCAAGCTAGTCCTCTGCTTACAACACTGACATCCCCTGTGGATGCCCGTTCATATTCCTGCTGCTCTACTTCCTATTAAGTTTCCTACTAACGGCCTGGGAAAGCAGCATCAGATGGCCCAAGAGCTTGAGCATCTGCACCCACACTGGAAACCTGGGAGAAAATCCTGGCTCCCAGCTTCTAACAGCTCAGCTTTGGCCTTTGTGGCGAGAATTGAGGAGTGAACCAGTGGATGGACGATCTCTCTGTCTGACTCTCCTTCTGTCCCTGCAGCTCCGACTTCTAAGTTAAAATAAAAAGATCTTTAAAAAATTATAATAACATGAGGTAGGGATAAGCATTTAGTACAGTGGCTTACATTGCAGATTGGGACCCCTAGAATCCCCTATTGAAGTGCCTGATTCAAGGTCTTGGCTGCCCCACTGAGTACCCTGCTGGCTCCCAGTACACATCCTGGGGTGGAGGAGGGGATGTCTCCAGTACTTGGGTCCCTCCCACCCACATGAGACTTGGATGGAATTCCGAACACAGGTTCTGGTTGCTGTGGGCATTTGGGGAGAAAACCACGAGACAGAAAATCTTCGTTTGTCTGTATATCTCTCAAATCAAATCAAATCAAATCAAATAAATAGAACATTTTAAAAAGCAACAAAAAGGATTTTGAGGAATTTTGTATTTTTAAAATGAGAATAAACAAGAACTCATTAATCTGCCTAATTTTCAAGTGATCTATGAATACCAATCATACAAAAATGCTACTGATTTTGAAAACAGTAGTCGATAATATTTTACTAAAAAACTTAGTATTTGTAACACACAGGCAGAACAAATTAGTATATTTGTATTATATGTACCCAACTTTCTATATGAAAATGGCAACTGCATTACAATCTGCTATTTTTTTCTTTAAACTCAGAAGAACGAAGTTTTCTTTTTTTTAATATGCTACATTTTTTACACACAAAGAAAATTTTGTAAAAATCACTCATCAATGTAGCTGTTCAATTGGATATAAACTGGATATAAAACATGAAGCCAGTGTCCTGGAAGAAATGCTGAAGTGCTTCACCACTTGGTCTCATCCTATCTCCTGAGTCCAGCCTTTGATCGGCAGACTCCAGGCAGTATATATTTGCTGTGTGATGAGCACCAACACGGTTCCGGTCTGTCATAACCAGATTATGTGGTTACAACACATATAGTGAATCTGTTTTTAGAACCCTATGCCTTCTGTTACTACTACTATTATTTTTTATTTTTATTGGAAAGTACATATACAGAGAGAGTAGGAGAGACAGAGAAGATCTTCTGTCTGCTGATTTACTCCCCAAGTGATCACAACATCCAGAGCTGCGCCTATCCAAAGCCAGAAGCCCAGAGCCTCTTCCAGGTGTGCCACATGGGTGCTGGTCCCAAGGCATTGGGCTATTTTCTACTGCTTTCCCAGGCCACAAGCAGGGAGCTGAATGGGAAGTAGGGATGCCGGGATTAGAACCGGTGCCCATATGGGATCCCAGAACATGAAAGGCGAGGACTTCAGCCACTAGGCTACTGCGCCAGACTGAACCCTGTGCTTTCTGTGCACATGGTGTTAAGAGGACAGACAGAACAGTTGAGCTAACTGGATGTCATCCTGCTCTGTTATTTTGCTGGCTGTGTAAGCAATGGGTCCATCACTTTCACTCTCCTCATTTATGGATTTGGGAAGTAATAACACCTTGTTCACTGAATTTACTGAGTGGATTAAATGCCAGAATAGTAATAATAATGGCTAAGTATACGCTTTTCAAATGACTATTATCATCCCAGGTATCTTAGAGTTCTATTGTTGGGCAGCTTGAAAACAAAGACTCAATTGCCATGCTTGGGTGGTTGCCTTTACAGAATAAGACAAAGGAGAGACAAGAGCCAGAGCCAGAGCCACACAGGTGGTACTTTCACCAGGGCCCCTCTCCCGATGAGACCGCTGCAAGGACCTCTGGAGTTGAAGCTAAACATGCATGTGGATAAACACAGACAGAAGTAGTAATTTTATGACTTTCCAGACGTGCCAGAGCAAGTACTGGCTTAGATGCTGGGGAGTCCGAGGGCCTGTGACACCACAGCTTGACACAGGAAACACTGATCTCCAAAGACGTCTTTAGATGTCTGTCAATTTCTTTTTAATGTTCCATTAATATTTTATGTGTTTTTCACTAACATGTTTTGAACCAATTCTTACTACAAAACTAGATTGGTAAAACAGAGTGATAAACTAGCATTTTTTTAATGATAAAAACTTTATATCAAAAATGAGGCAGTAGCCCTTTGAAAGAAAACTGACACATTTTTTTCCCTTCATATGCTTAAACTTTGTGCTTAAAACACACACACACACACACACACACCCTGCACTAAAAAGAAACAAAATTACCTGTGTAACTTGGGCTGTAACAATAGTTCTTAAAAATTATGAATAACTTAGTACTTAATTTTTAGAGTTAAAATTACAAAGTTTTTCAAAAAGTATAACTATAGAAAGTGGCTTGCAGAAAAACTGCTATATGTAAAAAGGAAACTAGAACATTATTAAAGAACTATTCCTTCAACAATGATTCAACCTAAACAATTTAGTGAGGTATTTCAGCTAGTGATAACATAATTCATGCTAAATATTGCATTTCAAACAGAGAAAAGGAGCTGGTCCATACATTTCAGAAAACAAATATAACTCTAGTATCAAAAATCAAGCAAATTATTTTAACATTTAATTACATACAAAGTTATTGTCACACAAGATTCCTAATCAATTTCATTTAAAAGTATTTAGTAAAATGTCCATAGTAAAGTTTTCTTTAACTTCACATATTCTTTAAAAGAACTTGTAACATAACATTACAAAACATTATAAAGAAAATTGGATGACATTTATTGTTACAGCTCTATTTCATAATTAAATCGATTTAGAAGTTATCTAGAGATACACTAAATAAACCCGTAATAACAAAGATGTAAGTCATTGATTCTGCATAAATGAAGAGCCCTTTGCCCATGAATAAACCAACTTATTTAAACAATGACCAAAGGGGCTAACACTCAGCCACCATTAATCTGATTAAACAGGGTTCAATTTACAACATGTAAACATCATGGATGTTATCCTTAAGGCTTTTTGACAATTTCATCATATCTCAAATGTTAGCAGTTGAAAAAACATTAACTTGTTTCAACTGCCGAGTCATTCAAATTAAAGGAACAGGTGGTAGCAGTTTGGGAGGAAAATAATTAATATTTTAACTGTATAACAAAAATGTTGCATTTACATCAAATATGAAATGCATTCTTTCTAAATGTTTTCAAGTCTTTAAAAAATTACTGGAGCATAATCAAATCTTTGTGAACACAAGTTCTTGGATTAAGTATTTTGTGCACTTTGAGAACTGACTGATTCTGAACTTTGGTCTGACTAATTTCAAAGACTAACCACAAGAAGAATCAGTAATAAGATAAATACTTTTGCTCATGGTGGTGGAGGAGCATCCTAGAAAACTCCCATCCATTGTAGAACAAAAGAGCCAATCGTTTTTAAAGTCATTTTCTCAAAATCTGGAATCTTTAAGATGTCAAAAGATAGAGTAAAAGAAAAAAAAAATTATAAATGATTATTTTAATACCTAAGAGGACAAAATTCTATTAGTAATGACATAAATTGAACCCTGTTTTATTTTCAAATAAAGCAAAAATAAAATTAGAAGAATAATTCACATTGTAAGTCAGAGAAAGAGCTGCAACCCCAATTGAACTGATTTTTAATTATTGCCCGAAGGAGTTTAGAAGACACAGCCCAAGAGATTATCCTTTAGCACAGGAGTAAAAATTAATACACACAAAATGCAATGCATTGTATAATTCTCTTATGTTGGGTTAGCATTGCAGGTAACAAGGATTAGAGGTAAAATAGAAATTTCTATTTCCTACCTATGTCACTGGCTACCATCTTGGAAAACTTTCTGCTCTTGGTCTTCACTGAAAACAATATTTTGATATAAAATGTCAAAATCTAATCAAAGCAAGCTAAATTAATCAAACATATAAAAGAAAATATTTTAAAACAAAGATACTATACCCTTTTCTATAAAATTATTCATTTTTTGTTCATCATCTGAATTGTATGGTGATGAAGAACCTATACAAATGAAGATAATGGAAGGAACAGACAGATCGTCAGTCACAAACATAACTGTCACACAAAGTGTGCAAACGAAAACTCCAGTCAGCTCTACAATGAACTCACGGATCACTGAGCAGAAGAAATGGTCATACATGAGAGCACTCCAAAAGGTTCTTAGAAGAAAATGGAGGTGAAAAGATAAATTCACTTTCATGCAACATTTTGGAAACATATGCACAATTTTTCATAATAACCTCCCATGACTCATCATATATAGTTAACAATTCTTTCAAATTACAACCTAACAACCAGTGCAGTAGCTTTAATGGCAGATACTAATAACATATAAATATTAAATCCTAAAATTACTGTTCTGTAAGTGACATCATTTGGTAAAATCTTGGGCATAGCACATGTTAAAAGGACAAATAAAGAAAAACAATACTAGTAGATTTTTTTGAAAATTTAGTAATTTGTGTGTGGATAATGGAACTCAGTTTCTCTAGTAGAACCATACTGGTAAAACTTCACTATGTTCTGGTTAGCCTGAAATTTCAAAACTATGCACTCCTTGCACTCTACAGCAGAGGTACACTTAACATATCAGGAACAGGTGCCAGTGTTGTGGTCTAGCCTGCTAAGCGACGGCCTGCAAAGATGGCATCCCATATGAACACCCACTGATGTCCCGGCTGCTCTGCTTGTGTAGTGCCCTGCTACTGTGCCTAGGAAGGCAGAAACGGATGGTATAAGCCCTTGGTCCCTGGAGGCACGCGGGAGACCCAGAAGTAGTTCCTGGCTCCAGGCTTTTGCCTGTGCAAACCCTGGCTACTGCGACCATTTGGGAATGAACCAAAGGACGGAAAAGCTCTATTTCTCCTTCTCTTTTCCTCTCTGCAGCTTGCCTTTCAAATGCACATATAAATCTTTAAAATGATATAAACTACTGAGAACAATACTTATATTTTTAGTTATGCTGAAACTCTAATCTACTAATACAAGAAATATTTCATTTTATTTTGGCTATGACTACTAATGCTAGTGCATAATCTCTATAACGCATTTATAAATAAGATTTCATCATTTCCTCAAAAATGCTTGTAAGGTCTGATGGCCTTTCTTTAAATTGTAACATAAATCTTTCACCATAAATTTAATCTTGAAGAGTCTCTGCCTGATCAATTTTAGATATTTATTTATAAAAATTAATTTATTTAGTTTTATGTACTGAGAAGTAGAGAGATATCGGAAGACAAAAAAACACAGACACAGAAACAGACACAACACGAGAGAGGGAGAGGGACAGACGGATGACCCGGAACGCTCCTAGCCACTGGTCCACTGCCCAAATACCTCCAACAACTGTGACGAGGCTGGGCTGAGGACAGACACAGGCGCCAGAACCCGAATCCAGGTCTCTCCCACGGCTAGCAGCCATCAAGCCATGTAATGCATTGATGCCACCTCCCAGGGTCCACCGCAGAAGCTGGACTGGAGTCTGAAGTCAGGTACCCAGACACAGGAGGACAGCACTCTGACGGGCGTCACTGATGGGCCAGATGTCTGTCCTCAGAGCCACGTTCTTTAAAGGCAGGCCTAATGTGTCTCATCCACCAACTTTTAAAAAATTGCTCCAGCTATAAATAACTTCCTCTGGTTAGAGCTCTCATATAACACTTTACATATTTCTTGTATGATGCAAACTGCTCGCTACCCTACATTTTAGATTTACTCTTCACTTTTTTTTTTCGCTACACTGAACTTCTGAAAAGCAGGGCTCACATCTCAATGTTTTACATTAGGCAGTACTTGATACGAAGAACTTCTCAAGGCATTATATCCTAAGTGACTGCAGCTTTTCTACTGAGAAGTAAAAACTTAAAGCACAGTTGTAAGCAAACAGAAAATGTTCCTTTCTGTGCTTCAACATATTGCAGTAGAAGTACTGATTTTAGGGCCTGATGCAGTAGCCTAGTGGCTAACGTCCTTGCCTTGCATGCGTCGGGATTACATACTGGGAATCGGTTAGTGTCCTTGCTGCCCCTTTCTCTATTCAGCTCCATGTTTGTGGCCTGGGAAAGCAGTAGAAGACGGCCCAGGACCTTGGGACCCTGCACCCACGCGGTTAACCTGGGAAAGGCTCTATGTTCCTGGCTTTGGATTAGCATGTCTCCAAATGTTGCAGGCATTTGGGGAGCGAACCAACAGACGGACGACCTTTCTCTCCGTCTCTCCTTCTCTCTGTATACCTGCCTCCCCAAGAGAAATAAAGAAATCTTAAAAAAGAAGTACTGAATTTAAATGAATTAGGGAAACTTGAAATACCAAACAGCATTCCCCCTCACATCAGATGTTTGTCCTTCTGCTTGGGACATCTCTTCCTACTCCAAGAAGACTTCCTGTGCTGACCAGGATCCAATTAATTCTACAGTAGTTTTGCAAAAATAATCTTTAAAATTCATGTTAGTTTTGCTAGACAGTACATATAGATCCTTATAAAATTTCTAGCAAAAATATCAAGTAACACTGAGCTCAGTAACATGACAAGGAAGAGACAGCGGTACAGTTGTTTTTCATAGAAATATAATTCATTCTATACAATGGTTGATGCGACATATGTATTTCAAAATACCACTGTCATCTCCGATACCGAACAGCTACACAACGCATTAACACAACCAATCCCTGACTGGTTTATTTCTGTGGCAGCATACAAAAATGTTCCAAAATGGTTTCCAGCATATCCTACTTGAACAAGTTTATCAAATTACCGCAGTTACATGAACAATTCACTCTTGTTCTAAATGTACCATCCTGTACATCACAAAGCTCTGGGCTTTCTTTAGTTTTAAATAATCTAATAAAAATTTGTTAACTATTTTAAAAACAATTCTAAAGAAGAAGTCCAACATCATTACAGTGCTAATTGAAGCAATCTGAGTTCTTTGCTATAAAATTCAAACAAAGGCATTCTCTTTATTTGTACAGGATGTGATTGTTCAGTATGCAAAATTACCTTTCTATTTCACGAGACTATTGGTTTATTTAAAAATATGTGCAAAGGAAAACTGATATTTGTTACATGGATTTTCTAAGGATCTTTTCTAAAGACAGTTTTGATGTAGTTTATCTCGATAGTTCAGATCACAAATTTTGATTACAGGACTTAAAACCAGTTTTAAAAAGTTCTACTTCATTGAGTAAATTAAATTTAGAGAAAACAGTTGTTTTGGTAAAATTCAGAACTAATTACTATTTCCTTAATTTTGGTTCTCCACTGAGTATTCATGACAGGACTCATTTTTAAGTCCCAACTCAATTTTAAGCATTTCTTCTTTTCCTATAAATGCTTTAAAGATAGTAATTACATTTGTTTTAATAATTTGTAATGTGCCATCTAATTATATTAGCTTGTGTGTTTGTATCTGTCTCAGTGTGAAAAGTATTTCAGGCTAGTGATTTTTACTGATTTTCATATTTTCAATGTCAATGATATGCCTCAAACCCATGCCATCTATTATTACTCTCTTACTCCAAGTGAGTAGGATGTGCATAGCTTGGGCTGAGAAGTGAGTACAAATTATTATTCTATTTTCATGTCAGAATGCTAATGCAAGACTGCACAGAAGGTAAGAATGAACAAAGAACAAGACACTTAGCCAATGCTAGCTAGCAAAGACTACTATTACCTATTTTAAAATAAAAATAAAGATATATGTAGGCTATAAGAATAAGGTGCCCAAAGGATGGTTGTGAAAATCATGTTCTACTTTCTAGCACTAAGTTCTTATAGTCATGTGTGATGAACTCCTATTCTCCTGCTACACGAAACCTGTGTTAGACACATTACTACTTGTAGAAGAAGGTTGGCTGTTTCTTAAGAAATAGTCCTCCCGGGCCTGGTGTGGTAGCCTAGTGGCTAAAGCCCTCCACTTGCATGCGCTGGGATCCCATAAGGATGCTGGTTCTAATCCCAGCAGTCTCACTTTCCATCCAGCTCCCTGTTTGTGGCCTGGGAAAGCAGCCGAGGACAGCCCAAAGGCTTGGGACCCTGCATCCACGTGGGAGACCTGGAAAAAGGTCGGGGGATGGAAGATCTTCCTCTCTGTCTCTCTTCTTCTCTGTATAGCCGACTTTTCAATAAAAAATAGATTGTAAAAACAAAAAGCCCTCCCTAATACGTATGAATAGATACAACTTCTCAAGAGAATTCCTACATGTTTCAGAGAAAACCAAAGCCTAAAAAAATTCTGGGCTCTACATCTAAAGAATTTGTTATTTATCAATGATTTTTGTTGTCATAAATTTTAGTCCGCATTTCAAACTGAGACACAATAAAAAACATAGTTTCACACTAATTTCTACATATTAAAACTATAATGTATCTTTTGCATTGCATCAAAAGACAAAACATAGTTTAAAATATATACTTCAGTTTCTTGGGCTCAAAGACAGAATTTTGAAAGTTTATATATAACCTATAAATACTTCTATATTTATATTAACATAAAATATTTCTCTATTTACATAAATAGTTTTAAATATACCTACACAGTTATCCGTAATTACCACTTATTGGTAATCCATAACAGTTGGATGCACCCATCTTTTGAAGGTCTGGCTTATAATACATATGTTTGTTAATTGGTTTGGGCTGAATCTTATTAAAACAATTTTGATGATAATTCAATAAGTGAAAATGCAATACTTCTATTATCCACTCTGTTGTATGTACTTAACATATTGATAAGCCACACTGGCATGGTCTTGATCAAGATGAAAACAGCAGAAAATAGTGTATGCCGTTGGGGGAAGAAGAGTTAATTATGAAAAGATATTAATTCAAAATTCCAAATAAAAAATTCATAAAGTAATTTAGAATCATCTTAATTACAAGGGGTATGAAATGTATTCCCATGTGCTGCTAATATGTACAGAGGACATGGGACGGCCTATTCACAGACTAAGCAAGGAGAAATATATGAAAAAGACATAAATACATCAGAAACTCTAGTTCCATGAGGTAGAAGTAGGTTACTCAATTCAAATTAGTCATTCAAATTTATTCTACCAATGGTAAGACTTAGTAGTGTGTGATGGTGACAGTGATTCCCATGTCTTTATTAGCTTAGTGACTAAATTTCAATATAAAGTTTAAAGAACAAGAAAACATAAAATGAGCGGATTCTTTTAATTTTATGAACAAAATGATCAACTTGTACAGCATTAGAAAAATGTAATTACACAAAGTTTTACAATCACAGTTCTAATAAGATGCTACCTTGAGCGATCAGAGAATAAAGTGAAATATTTTCTATTCTTATCATTGTTTCTGATGTAGTTAAACCAGAGATGGAAAGATCAGAACCTAAGAATAATGCTACTTATCCTAAGAACCATATTTCCAGCAGAAATCTGATGGAAATTCCCATCCACAATGACGTAAGAATTCTAACAGTTACAATTATGAACCTAACTTTAAAGATTAGCAAAACTTACAATAATCCAATAGATAATTTATTTCTTAACTATAAGGGGTATCAAGACAGGAAGCATAACGCTCCTTTGGAATATTAACATACATATAGGTTACAGAAAGACTCATTTATAGACGAAGAAAGGAGGACTTCAAAAGAAAGCCAGAAGTATACCAGAAAGTACACTGCTCGAGCAATTCTTACCAATCTACAATGACTTTAAATGTGAAGTCACCACCAGATTGTGCTACAATCTCTAATCATTTAAACGGCTAGTACTCAAGTATCAGAAAAAGCAGATCACATTCATCAACTTTTCTTTGGCTCTACACTGTTCTCCACAGGATGCCAGGAATATTCTACAACAAGGTGAGACATTTGAGACAATGATAAGGAGTAAAACATATTTCCTCTAAGGAAGCATTAACACTAGGAAGTTTAAGAAACAATCCATTGATTTTTAAGAGGTAAAACCTTTGGATTTCTAGTGCAGGCTAAATACCTGTTGACTCAATCAGAAATGGAAAGAATACTGCTACGATTTTAAAAACAAATGTGACACAATTTCTTGTCCCTCTGTTTTAAATACTTTCCTTGGCAAAAGTACACTGATATGCTACCTTGCGTTTTATAGAATCAGAATTATTAATGAAATACAAGAACAAATTACCAGAAGTTGGAGATTTGCAGCGATCTTCTGGGACGGCTGTCCCTTCATTAATATCACACAGACCTGCTGAAAGACAAAAATGAAAACCAAATAATAACAAAATTACATGAGCACACTGTTGTCGCCCATTCACCACACAGTCACCTACTTACTGTCCCTTTGAGAGAACTCAGAAAACTAAGTCTGATAGTTTTGATTCTATCTTCATTAGCTCAGACATGAAAAATTCTGACTTTGAGGTACCTCCAACTAACACAGCAGTCACCAATTAAATAAATAAAACCATAAATATGAAAGCGATTTCCAAATGAGATAATTTGTTATTCTTGAAGAGCATTCGATATAATAAGAATTTGTTCAAAATCAGTGATAAGAGGAGCACATGACTTACTTCTTTTTAAATTTCTCTAAGGGAAAGCAAGTATTTCATCATTTTAACACAAGGAGGACACTCAACTCAGAGAGGCTTCCCCTAAGCATCTCTCAAATGCTTCTCTTACATGTTTCTGAACAATAATTAAGAAAAATTATGCTTTCCTAAAGTTGCAAAATTCAAAATATTGCATTTACCTATCCTATATTGCTATACCTCTTAAAACATCACATCACAGAACTTTTACAGAGCTCTAAAAACACTTTCATTCCATTGGTATATGTGAATTATGCAAAACTGAGCTATCTCACAGGATGGCCTAAACTCTTAGCAGGAAAAAAAAAAACAAGGTATTTTATGTTACAAATAAGAATTAAATGGTAAAATATAAATTATTACTATGAATATCATAAAAAATCCTGAAAATATAAAAATTGCCAATATACAGGAACATATAAAGAGTCTGGACCAGCAGGGCAGCAGACTAGGTTAGCAAGTCTCACTTAGAAAAAGTCAGGTGTCACATGGTTTATGCTCATGTGTGACCAGCATCTGTTTATTCCTAACTTTGCTAAGAGTCATATGATGTCAAAAATACCTAAAGACACTATGAAATGCTTTATAACAATACTGGCAGAGAACACACAGTCCTGAACTGGTTTTTAGGAAATGCTTTCTATTTTGAATGACTTAATGACTTCATTCTTTCATAAGATAATGATATTTTTTTTATCTTTGTTGAAGTATTGGTTCTAGAAAAAAATACATGATGACAGCAGTTAAGTAAAGGCATGCAAATAATCTTTGGCAAAATACTTGTTTATATAAAGAAATTCTTTCTTAATGTAACACTAACAGCACATCTCCAAGGATTTCTGGTACTATAAAGGAGTATTATAATGTACTTGATGTGAAATAAAGGTAGTTTTGAAATTTTAACCCTTTGATATTTTTATTAACTCTACTAAACACTATACAGATATTTTAAGTGATACTATTCTAATTTTTCAGATAACCCAGGAAGAAATATCTAGGAAGCTGAATTAATGCAGACTGAGATAATTTAACTGAGATATTAAAAATACATTACAGTGACTGCTAAATGAGCTAAATACACTTTCAGCGCCATTTACTTCATATGCACAGAAAGTCTGAAGTCCACGCCTGTGCTGGTTGACTTCTCCTTGACCCTCTGATATGTGACAGCTTGTTAAGTCTCTAACTTTATTTCCTTTCCTTTTCAACCTACTTCCCAGCACACAAACTTTCCTTCTATTCTTCTATTCATAATTCACTGATCTTACGAGAGCAACTTGGATTTGCTACTGTCTTGCTTGAAATGCTCCTTTACCAGACTTCCTTATAGATGATACTCTCACTTCACTTAAGTCTTTCTCCAAAGTCACGTGGATCGTATATTTGAACACCCTTAAGACTGTCTTAAAACTGTCTTCCTTTAATTCTGCTTCCCCTTGGAAAAGTATACATACTTATATCTTCTACATTGCCTTTTCCAGGAAGATAGAAATTGTACGAGGACAGAGATTCTTTTTTATACTGCTATTACCAACAATGGTGCACAGTACATGGTGGGTGTTCAAATGTTTGTGAATATCTGATTGAGTGGATCGACACAAAAGAAGAAGCATACAGTCTAATCCATCCTTTCTGCTTCTTCCAAAATATTTTCAACAAGTATTTCTAGCACTAGAGTTCCAGGTTTTGCTCAAATGTATCCCAACCCAAGCAGCCAGCTGGCCAAATGAAACATTTACAGAGTGCTTAAAACAGCACCACATACATCTTTGATTCAGACACTAGAAACTAATGGGGTCTACTCCCTGACTGTCAGTGAGCCTCCCTCTATTAGCTTAAAGTTTTTGTTGTTCTGTTTTCCTGAATGCTAAACAATCTCTAATAATATTCACTCTCAAAATTAAGGCAATGACTTAGTTTACCCCACAGGTCCTATATGTCCAGTCTCACAAGGTGTTTCATTTCCTCTACAGATAGATAATATATTGAGGCTGAGAATTATCTTCAGGGTCTTATTAGGAATCCCAGACATTGAGCAAGAAGTAACTATTACCTGACTGACTGGAGTATACACAGCCATCACTTGGGAAGGGCCATAAGCCTGACAGACCAGCCAGAGACCTGGACACCAGCTGGGCATGCACCATTCAGGCCCAACAATAATTGGTAAGAATCTCTATACCTAACTTCTTAGAAAGTGTGGGTATGTAGTGATTGCCATCTGGCTTCTTGCTCTGTCATGTGCGATAAACATCTACTCTGTTTCACCACCGTGGGGTCAGGGGTTGGTTTGTCACACACGGGGTATATGCACGGAGGTTTGGGGGTTTCTGCAACGCTCACTATGTGTAGGTTTTGTTCTAAGCTTTTAACTCACTTAACCATCAAAGCACACGATTAGGTAGACATTATGATCCTCATTTTCAAGAGAAGAAATGCAGATACTGAGTGCTTCAGGTATCTTACACAGGGCTTATAAATTATTTCTGGAGATGGTCCACCTTATTACCTACGCTATAGGTATTTTACTAACGGAAAGTTCTATATAAATAAGGCAAAAACATGATTTAAAAATTAAAAAAAGAAATTTTCAGCACATTGCACATTAATACATTCAGAAATATGGTCACATTTTTGGCACACATTAAGTTCTAGATAACAGCTGAGTGTCAGCAATATTTCAGTCACAAGATATGGTGTGTGTTTATGTGCCATGTCAATGATTACACTAACGTTATGAGGGATTAATAATCTTCATTTTATAAATGAAGATTCTGACCTTTGGAAAAGTATCTCTCAGGTATCACACACTTAAAAATGAAATACAAGAGATCATATTTACATGCCTAACAAAATCTCTAAGTAGATTTCATATGAGTTATACTTGAGCCACATTATTCTGTACATATCCAATAAAGCTTTATCAACTGGACTCTAATATTTATTGCTGAAAACATTTCCTTTGATTTAAGTTTATAGTTTCTATCTATAAATATCTCTTGAGTCTTTACTCTGCCACAAAATGCAGTAACTAGCACTTAGATAATGATGTTCTTTTCCAAATATTCAGATGGGATATTTAACTTACTCTTTGAAATATTGAACAAGACATTATTACCCATTATTCAGTGTAACAGATACATTAGCAGAGGAATACTGCATCAAAATTAGGTCAGAAATTGATCCATTAGCTGCTACTATCATTTCATCTGAGGACAAGGAATATTGGAAACCATTTTCTAAAATAAAAGGTCAGAGAGTAAACAATTTAGATTTTTGAGCATAGATTTGTTTTAGCCATGCAACTCTAAAGTTGCAGTACCAAAGTTACTACAGACAATACCCCCCAAATTCTGGCTGCACTTGATAAAACTGCATTCAAAAACCAGGCAGTGAGTCACATTTGGCCTTGAAGAAGGTATGTGCTGAACTTTGGTATAATCAGTCTTGCAACTGTCAAACTAAACTAGGTATAATGTCACTTGCACCCATTTGGTTCATAAAAGTACCAAACTATTCCTTTTTAAATCCCTCAGTAACTTCAGGAAACATTATGCCAATACGTTGCCAAAAGTCATCATTGTAGTCAATAAGAATGTAAAATTGATTTTGCTAAACTTTTCGTTAATTCCTACTGGTGTCTACTGATCAATTCTAGTTATACACATGTATATGCTCATGAAAATACTCCAATTTGCACACCAACTAAACTGATTTGTAAAATATTTGACCTTTATTACCTCTTAAATTCACAAGTTCTGTTGCCTTCTTTTTATTATTGCTTAATCCATTTATTTGATAGAGGCTTAGACTGTAATTTCTCTTTTTAATTTTAATCCTTCTCAGAAAAATCATTCTTTTAAATGGTGACATGGGAAACAAAGATATTTTCTTTGATATCTGTTTATCAACTGTCACTTACCATCGCCCCAAAATTGGAGTCTCAATCCTACATGAACCAAATTTTCACTCCATGTAAATATTCTTTATTTCTTATATTTCCTGCTTTTGGAAGTTAGCTTAATTCAACACAGTACTTAAGTACTGCGGAGCCTTTCTATATATTATGACTGAGTCCCTAATTCCTTTTTGTACACAGTAGTCTCATATTTTCTGTGGTTTTCCTTCCCACAGTTTCAGTAATCCACAGTCAATTATACTCTAGAAATACTAAGAGGAAATTTACACAACTGTTTAGTAACTTTTAAATTGTGTGCCCATTCTGCAGTGTGATAAAGTTAAGCACTGTCCCGTCTGGGATGTGAATCATCATCCCTTTCCTCAGCAGCTTCCTGTTGCATAAACCACCCACACATTAGTCACTTCGGAGTCAGTAATCAGATTGGCCAAGGTGGTTTCAACAGTACTTGTGCTTGTCTAACACCATGTTGCAGTGCCTACACCACTGTACTACTCATGTCACCCTTTAGATAGTTTATTATCTCACCTTATCACAAGTAGAAGATGGATAAGCACAGTCCAATCTGATATTTTGAGAGTGAGACATATTTAAAGAGTTTTTATCATAGTATGTTGTTATACCTGCTGTATTCTGTCACTACTGTTTTTGCTCTTGTTGTTAATTTTAAGCTCAATCTTAGAATTAAATTTTATCTCAAGTATATACGTATGAGAAAAGTCCAGAACATACAGAGTTCAGCAGTATCTACAGGCTCAGATATTGTGGAACATACTCCCCAAGGATAAAGATGGAGTATTGTAGCATTTTCTGCTTTGCTTCTAATACACATCAACACACTCACACATATTCTAGATATTTCAAGTTCACATGACTAAGATCTTTAGCTGTTTCTACTTTTTTATTTAAAATACTAAGATGTGAAAATAGTTGTAATCGCAGTAAGAAACTTCATTTTAAAACGTCTTACCATAAGTTTTCAAAGAAAAGACAGTTTTATTATTTCTATAATGAAAATGCAGTCCAGATTTTTAGCAACAGTACAACTACATTGTAATAAAGTACTAACACATTTAAACTAAACCTGGATAACAACAGTTTATCTTACAAAATAAATTTATGAGTAATAGTAATGCTAAATCTATGAAAATATATTAGCATTTATTACTTGACAAAAAGTTTCCTGACGCAAACTCATCTACCAAAAGAGAAAGCAAAGCAATGTGATGGCATCTGGGCTCTGCCTCGTGGCTGCACTGTAACATGCGCACTGTATCAGATTTTTTTTGTATCGATGCAATTACAAAATTTTAGTACCAGTCACTCCATATTTAGTTTTATTTGAACTATAAAAACTATCCTGAGCAATCAGAATTGTTCTTTACATATTTAAATATAACTTTCATGAAACAAAATGCCAAATGCCAATATACTGAAGCATAACAGTGAATATCAAGAACTAATACAGGAACACTAAAATAGTTTTCTTCTGTTTAACAGCTAATTCTTAAACGTAAAGCGAAGCTAACAGTAACATGAGTGATATGGAGTTTACTGCAACACAAAACAAAGAAATTAAAATCAATAATTTTTTAATCTTATGGTAAAACTGGTCTTTAGATAAATTTAGATATTTAATTTCTAGAAATTTTCTATATACTATCATAATGTATGAAGAAGAAAAGCAACCAATTGATTTTAGATTAGTAAAAAGTATGTAACAATTTTTAAAATTTTGATCTTTTAAAAATCCGTTCTTTCATGCTAATGTTCTTTCTAAAACTATCAGTTTCTTTGCTTTGTGAGGAAAATGCGGTTGGGACAGAGGTATTTAAATAGCCTTCTTCATATTTACATGCACATACTATGAGATGAATCTAATGAATATATTTTAGAGAACATCTTAATATACTTTTAAAAATAAATGAGCAAAGAACATAAATGACTCTGTAGTCATTTATTTATAGAAATAAATGACTCTATAGATAAAAACAAACATGGCACAACATAAATAACTTACTTAAAACAGAAGAACGCAGTTTTTTCACAGATTCAGAATATAAGCTAGAAAGGCCGCACATGCAAGAGGTCGCAATCAGCATACCTTCGTGAAAGCAATGAAAAGTGGAAGGAAATAAACGCAGACAGAACTACTAGAATGGTGTGGTGGGGACAGCGATCTCTGCTGGAGATATTACATGACAAAATGCTCACACTCACACACAAAATGGGGGGGGGGGAATTGTAAAAGAAAAAACTGATCCTATCAAAGTGACAGGAAAGTTTATATTCCCTTATATGAAATTCTTAGGAAGTATAAAATTGGCAGAATTAAGCAATATCATACTGACATCATTTATAAATAAAGTCTCAGAAATAACCACAATTTTTAGTTTCTTAAAAGTGTTTCCAAAAATGCAATATTCTACAAATGAGTTCGATATTGCCCAAAAGGGATCCCCTCAGCCTCTGGTCCAACGGAGCAGACCAGGACACAAGGCCACAGGGCAGTTACACCTGGATGTCTCATCAGGGCCTTAAGTCTTCATGTCATGACGTGAAAGGCAGCAATACCAGTAATTCTAGCAATGATATTTATAGTAGTGTGCCATCAGGCATTAGTGCTGAAACATTACAATTCAAGATTGATTACATGTGAAACAGAAAATGGAAAATGTTATAAAGAGAACTCTAAGTGAATGTGGACTTGTACTGAACAAGGATATCTGAAAATGCAACACTTTTGAAGATTTCAAACACATGTCCACATCTCTTTATTTTAATACAGCAATAACTTATTTCTGTAAGTTAAGTGATGGAAACAAATAATTCATTGCTCTGATAAATAACACACAGCAAGGAGGAAAATCTACAGAGGAATTTTTTTCTATAATGATACTAATGTTCTTGAAGAAATCTGGCACTGTAGTTCTTTCTTAACGTGCAATAAACTCTGAGTACATTAAAACAAAAAGGAAAGAGCAGTAACAACACAAACAAGACTCATACCCCTTGTCCTGTTTTTTTCAGATTATATATAGATTAAGTCGGGCAAACTACATATGTACAGACAGAAGTCAGCCTTGACACACACCCCACGGCTCAGGGTCTCTTCCCCTTCGCCCCTTACCTCCGGATGGTTGTCGAGATTTGCGAGGGGATCGGGGTTCTCGCCGATAAGGATCGTTAGACCCATATAACTCAATGGTGCCCAGATTAAGCAGCACTGCCTTCTGGAGGTAGTCCACCAGAGCGATGCCATTACAATTACCAAAAACCACTCTGTCGGAAAAAAGCACAAGTTATCAGAAGAAAATGTATCATAGCCTACAAGAAACATGAGGGGATTTTCAGAAAATTCTTTGAAATGAAAGGTAGCCTTTGAAATGAATGACAGGCATGACAATACAGACTGTAATGCCTTCTTGCAAACCTGTTTATTTTAGATCTGCTGTAACAACAACAACAAAAAAGACCCAGTCAATATTACTTAACCAATTATCAGCATCACTTATGAAAAACATTTAGCAAAGGTGTTGAAACTTGATCAGAACTGTTAAGTATCCTACACTAAGCAAGATAATGTGCGTAACGTGTGTGTGTGGGTATGTGTGTGTGCGCGCTGTCTCAATGGCATCTTGCTCCCTCCAGGGAAGACAGCCCCTTCCGCTAGGAAAGGAGTGATTTATCTACTGGGGAAAGCTTTCATAATCCCCACACTGCAATAAAGAAAAAGCATGAACTGTGAAAGTCTCCCTTGAAAGCATTTATAGCCCGTTCTCAATTATGAATCAGAAACCACGACTCAATGAACCATAATAGAGGAATTTTTACACTTTTAAGATCTCTGAAGACGGAAGATAGCAGCACACCCAAGTGAACGAGATCATGTGAGATCACTGTGGGGGTTTGAAGACTACATCAGACATCAATGGAGAGAAAAAATCATAATTCAGTTCAGGCTGAATACTGCCACGCAAGGATGTAAACAAGAGCCTCATAGATTTTTTTCAGCTAAAGCCTAAATACAGACTTTGATGTTATTTTCTCAGCAAGAATTCAAAATTTAAAAATATGGGCCTGGTGTGGTGGCGCAGTGGTTAAGGGCCTTGCCTTGCACGCTCCAGGATCCCATATGGGCGCCGGTTCTATCCCGGCAGCCCCGCTTCCCTTCCAGCTCCCTGCCTGTGGTCCGGGAAGCAGTCGAGGACGGCCCAAAGCTTTGGGACCCTGCACCCGTGTGGGAGACCCGGAAAAGGCTCCTGGCTTCAGATTGGCATAGTATCGGCCATTGCGCTCACTTGGGGAGTGAATCATCGGATGGAAGATCTTCCTGTCTGTCTCTCCTCTCTGTATATCCGCCTTTCCAATAAAAATAAAATCTTTAAAAAAAAATTTTAAATATGGAGAGCCCAGTTCAATGGCCCAGTGGCTAAATCCCTGCCTTGATGCACCTGGATTCCATATTTGGGTGCTGGTTCATGTTTTGGCTGTTCCACTTCCCTTCCAGCTCCCTGCTTGTGGTCTGGGCAAGCAGCAGAGGATGGCCCAAAGCCTTAGGACCCTGCACCCAGGTGGGAGACCCAGAAGAAGCTCCTTGCCCCTGGCTTCAGATCAGCTCAGCTTAGAGTGTTGTGACCACTTGGGGAGTGAACTCTGTAAATCTGCCTTTCCAATAAAATAAATCAATCTTTAAAATAAAAAAAAAATGCACAGAAAGGGCCAAAGAAAATAAAACTCTGTAATTAACTTATTTGCAGCTTCCTAAGAAACTTTCTGTGTGCCTTCTGCTTCTTCCCTATTTGCTTCCTTTATGGTTCTGAATAGTTAGATATTTAACAGGAAAGGGCTTCTCCTTACTTTGTGAAACAGTAAACAAAGGATATGAGAAAAGACTATCTCAGACAATAGTAGCCTGAACTGAGCGAACAACTCCATTAGACGGAGTAGGCTGCAGTAGCTACCGGGGAGGCGCGGGGGAACAGTCCCTAACCCTTACTATTCAAAAAGGAGGCAGCGATCCACCAAACATAAAATGCTCTGGCACTAAACACTTAACAAGAAGTACTTACATAGCACAGCTGATTTTAAGAACAAAACAAATATTTTGTAAGTTTATCACATTGTAATAAAAAGTATGAGGGAACCTTGAACAGTTTGTGGGATTTCCCTCTGAACCTACGAAAACTTAACCAAACTTGTATTTAGGGTTGGGTATTACACAATGGGATGGATTCCTCTTTATGATGCCCACACTCTACACTGGAATGCCTGTTTCAAGTCCCACTACTCTATTTCTGATCCGATTTCCTACTACAGCACCTAAGGGGCAGTAAAGGACATCCCAAGTATTTAGGTTCCTGTTATACAGGCAGGAGACTGGATACAGTTCCTGGCTCATTGCTTTGGTCTGGCCTAACCTTGGCTCTTACAGGCATTTGAGTAAGTCAGCAGATGAAAGAGCGCTCTCTTTCTGTCACTATGTTTTGCAAATAAATACATGAATCCTTGTAAAAAGAAAAACAGTGCAAGAATTCTGAAATCCATGCATGGTTTCTCATAAAAAGCTCATGGAAACTATATATATTATGAACTCAGTATGACCTTCAAAACTATGCATCAAAACAAACATCTTTTAATACCATTTTTATATACTTTTTGAAGTGGCTATGCATATATAATTAGTTTTATGTGGCATGAATAATAAATAACAATAAAATCCATTTGTATAGATGATACTACTATGGATTTACAATTCAACAAGTTACTTTTGGAAGTGGAAAGAACAAATACACAGCTATGGTTCAGAATCAGTTTATGATGATCAGTTTTTCATTGTTTGTTTCCCATTACACTGAGTTATAAAACAAAAAGTATTTCTTTAACACTATCTCAATGGGCAGACATTTGGATTAGTAGTGGTTAAGATGTTGCTGGGAATACCCAGAGCCCCTATCAGAACGCCAGGGTTACAGGACCCACTTGGCTCTTGGCTGAGCCTCCTGAGGGTGCACGCTCTGGAAGGTACCAGGTGATGGCTCAAGTACTTGAGCTCCTGTCTGACTTCCTGTTTTCCAGTTCTGAGCACTTTGCTCTGCCCTGCCCAGTCCAAGCTGCTGCAGGTAGTTGGGGAGTGAACCAGGAGGTCTCTCTTTAAAAAAAGTAAGAAACAAAAGAACCCTTTTTCTTAATTAATTCATTCATTCTTGTGATATTTACTCTATATCAGGAAGCAGTTTACCCAAAGGAGTAAATTATTCAAGATAAAATTATATTCCAAGCAAACATTAAAACTGGCCTGAAATGGAAGTTATAGCAAAACTCATTCTTCTGTATTTTTAAAAATAAAATGATTTCTGGGATATTAAGAAGAAACTCACAATACGCTGACTTATACTTACAGTCCATAGGAAGAATTGACGGCCAAGCTGGTTATTTGTTGTGGTGGTTCTCCACCCACCCACACCAACTGAATAACCAGCTCCATCTGGTAACCTGGAGACTGCTTCAGTGGTGAGTTTTTAACTCTGAAATAAAAAAGAAAAGTATAATCATTTAATTCAATTTTAAGTATCTTATTAGTATACATGCATAATTATACAGTTAGAAAAATAACATGATACATGGAACACTACTAAAATGCTAGAAATTGTAACTGTAAAAGTAAGAATCTTATTCTCTAAAATTATTTATCTAGTTCGAGAGACTAAATTTATATCTAGATAACAACAACAATAAGAAAAAACAAGAAATGCTGTATAAGTTCTCACCATGGGAGAGAATGCTAGATGTGAAGGGGGGAGGGGAAGAAGTGGGAGGAGGAATAGCAGAAAGGACAGAGAACCATGAGAAGGAGTAGCCCAGGAATCAGCAAGAAAAAAAATCAAGTGAGAAAATTAGGCAAGTTAGAAACATTACTTAAAATTTCAGGTATAATTTAAGAAGTGGCTATATTGGCACATTTAAGATATAAGTGACCAGTTCATAGAAGTCTTATTTTAGCCATGATTAAGCAATAAAAAAAAAGCACCTTAAGCCTCATTAAAAATGTCTCCAATTTGTAAAAACTTAGAACTGATCAAGAAATGAGAAGGCTATTTGAATTTTAAAACTGTAAAACAGGAGAAATTCTGCATTTTATGTTACAAAATCTATAACAGAAAGGAACAGAAGACATTAAAAGATGGAGAAATGTAAGATGTTCCTGGATCAGTAGAATCCATCAAAATGGCCATGTTACTGAGAGTGTACACAGATTCAATGTAATCCCGGTCTAAATCCCAGTGACACTCTTCTCAGAGCTAGAAAACATAATGCCAAAATTATCTGGAAACAGAAGAGATAGCCAAAGGTATTGTAAAAAGATAAAAACATGGGTGGAGGAATCACAATACTAGATTTTAAGACATAACGACAGGGCAGTAGTAATCAAAACAGACTGGCATCGAAGAAAAATAGAGATCAGTGGTACAGAATCTCTGAGCAGAATTCACGCATGGACAGTAAACCTAATCTTTGAGAAGAGAACTGAAAATAATAAAGGCCAGTCTCTTCAACAAATGCTATTGGGCTAATTGGATATTGGCTTGCAGAAGTAAGAACAAAATCCCATCTTTCACCTTATGCAAATATCAGCTCTAAATTGATAAAAGACTTAAATTTGCACTCAGACACCATCAAATTTCTGGTGGCAAACTGTATTTTAGATATTAGAAAAACAAAAAACAAATAAATGCTTTATACATTATTATAGTATTGGAAAAAGTTGAGAAAATGGAATCAACATATTAGTCTGTATTTCAAAGCCTAATTACAGTCAAACATGTAATGGAACATTAGCTAACAATTCTGTGTGCTTATGTGCACAATGCAGAGCATGGGAGAGGAACTTGAAACCTTGGACATCAATGCCATCTGGAGCTGGGTGGTTCCTGGTGTGTGCACTGTGTGGTGTTTATCATAATCCCTGGGTTCCCTCTGCTAAATGTCAATACCATCACCTTCTCCCACTGTGGCAACCAGACATCTCAACTATTACATAGCATTCCCTAGCAAAAGAGGCCAAAGTCATGCCCGGCTGAGAATTGCCTGCTTAGAATACACAACCTTGAATTTTATAAACAGATAAAGCATCTTTCAAAAGCCTGCACTTTCAGAATGAGCATGATATATCTTTGGGATGAGTGCATTTAGGCTTAAAAAGAAGATACCACAACAGTTGAAAAACTAGCTGTTAATAAGAAAGATTCTAACAAAAACAAGATTCTAATAAAAAACAAAGCCATGCAAAACTTGGTTCGTTTTAATCAACATACATTCTCTTACTTAACCATCTTCTATACTTGGAACACACTACTGTCTGGCTCTCACCCACAGCCATCTCTGAATCTCTTTAATCTCTTCTGAAAGCACTTTTGCTTCACCAGCCCAAATGACTTCTCAGTAAACTTTGTTAACCATAATTACATAGTCTTTAGTTTTTCTATATTTTTAAACTCTCTATTTTTTTGCCTTATTTGTATTTTAAAAGATAATACATACCCTTGAACAAATTTAACCACTCAATTATAAAAATGATAGAAAAATGACATTTATCCCATTATTCCTGTATAAAATATATATTTAAAATTGGAATTCTATTGGCTAAAGCAAAGATATTCCATTGTGAGAGAAGAGTAACAACAACAAAAAAAAAAGATTATGGAATAACTAAAGCTCTAAAGACTGAAAAAAAAAATCCAGAATTTACGACTGGGAAGTCTGAGCATAAATTTGATCTATGTATAAATGTATATTAAACACTGATACATTCAGAAAGATTGAAACACAGAGAAAATCCCTATTGTTACTTTATTATTGAGATAAAATATTGGTATTTAAAGGAAAAAAAATCATGGAATGCCAACATATTCCTCTTCATGGCACGAAAAAATCAATTATGCTACTTTATTTCACCACAAAATAATGCTACTGCAGCTTTACTTGTTTACAGTTGAAGATATACAAATCCGTGATCATAATTTTATGACTTACTTTAAACATGGTACATTATCACGGAGCCCATCGGATGAACTGCTACTGGTAGAGGGATGAGACTGAGGTGGAACGGGCTGAGAATTGGAACTTCCCACAGGTGTTGACAAAGGAGGAGGCTGCTCAACGTCAGGAGAGTCCACATCATTTATCTCATATAACAATCGGATTTCAAGCATCTGTTGTAAAAGAAGGCCAGCTTACCTCCTGGTGCTCAGTACCATTCATTTTATTACAGTTGACAAACATACACAAATTGCAATGGAAAGAATATTCTATAGACAAAAATTTATCAAAATTTCTGCAAGAAGGATTTAATGAGGAGAAAATGCTTTTTCAAAAAAATGTTTGTGTAGGAGAAGATACATTCACAAATGCATCATGGATTTAGCAACAACATACTTCATAAATATCAAATCAAGAAGACTTGCATTAGTTTGATGAGCTTTTTTTAAAGGAAACATACAATAAAATTAAGAACTTATTCGTCAATGAAAAGATACGCAAAAAATGCTGGGTATTTTTAGAAAATAAGAGATGGTGATGTAAATACTGTGATTTTCAAAAGTTCTATACACAACTAATTGCAAATAGTTGTCTAAATAATAATAGTTGTCTAATAGTTGTAATTCATAAATCTCAGTCAGATATTTGAAAACGAAGATAATGAGGAGATTATTACCGGAATGACTTCTGTAATCACTTCTTGCTTGCTAAATCTATATATGATGACATGAGCCGAAACTCCAGCTATGCACAGCATTCTACTTTCTGGACACCAGGAAATGATCT
This sequence comes from Ochotona curzoniae, assembly GCF_017591425.1. Taxonomy (NCBI): domain Eukaryota; kingdom Metazoa; phylum Chordata; class Mammalia; order Lagomorpha; family Ochotonidae; genus Ochotona; species Ochotona curzoniae. The sequence goes on along the minus strand of NW_024467115.1, from coordinate 26,675,542 downwards.
GAATGGCATATGGGTCTTCATCTACAATGTCTGTGTTTGGCCTATCATCTTTACTTCTTGACTTTTCAAATACTTTAGATGTCTTCAGCTTATATAATACTTGTAAAGTTACTAGAAAATAAAGACAGTATGTTTGAAAGGTTAGTACAAAAACAACACATATAAGGTAATGTTTAATAAATATAGAGAGAAACAGCTTATATTTTTCTGAGCCATTTATCCAGGCTTTCTACATTGTAATAGTTTTATCTGTATTTAGATAACATTTTCATCGCATTCACTGAATGCACTAAAACAAAAAGACAGATTTGGATAACCTGAAAAAATAACAAAAAATGTTATACAATGAAAATAATATAAAAAATATTGCTTTCTCAAAAGACTTTTTATATATTTTCTCTAGAAAAGTTAGTAATATTATTAAACACTTCTACATGATAGAATAACATATCCTGGGTTACCTGCCACTCAAGTTTTTCCAAATTTCAATTATTACAGTCAGTCAGTCTCTACTGTGTAGCCACCAGACATATTTCAAAGACAATACAAACTTTTGTGAAATAAACATTAAATAATTCTAAAGTTTTAATCTGAAAATTCTGATTTCTCTGTAGGTTGGAGAAAAATCTTACAAAAATTTTTCAAGAAAGCATTTAAATATTTCCTGAGAATTATTGACTTACTATTATCTTTAAAAATACTTTGCTCTTAAAACTCCTAAACTCATATACTTATAAAATGAATAGCCTTTTTAAAATACTTTGAAATATCCCTTATATGTCTACTTAAAAACAGGACTACCAAGGCAATGGTGGTGTCACACAACGTGCAAATGTGAATGTTGAAAACACTTACTTGCAGAAGCATCCCAGAACTTAACTGATCCATCAGCATGTCTGTAAAAAGCAAATGAATTAAGAATGTGATGAAAAGAAAAAAATTATAGTATTTTTTCTTAAAAGATAGCGACAAAAATAGGGCAAAAGGTGAAATCTGGATAAATCGACAAATTCTTAACAATAACTTATTTCTATCTTATTACAAAATAAAGAAAGTCTGGGTGGGTCTCAGGATGGGGCGTCTCATGCCTGGATCCCAGACGACAGCCACCATGTGCACGTGGTGAGCTGTTCCTGGGCCTGCCTGGGCTCCACAGGCTGCTTCCTTTGGGGTGAATACACCGAGGGAGGAGGTCTCCATGACTGGGCAGGTCCGGGACCCACCCGCCACCTTCATTGGGCGGTGAATGGGATTTGGGAGGGGCGCAACCTTGGGCCTGGGAATTTAAACTTCCTGCAGCTTCCCACCTGCTGGTGGGTCTCAGGATGGGGCGGGGCGTCTCATGCCAGGGCGGCCAGGGCGCCATTTCTTGCCAGGCTCCACCTGCTGGCTGCCCGGCCGGGGAGCTCTGGGGTTTTGGTTCTTTGAGTCACTGCTTAGTTAGCTCCAGGTAGAACCCATTGTGCTTCTAGGACCTGAAACATTCGTAAAGATTCCAACTGGCAGTAACTCTTCCTTTGTAAAACTTGTAATCACTGAACAATGCCGACCACCAAATACCAGTCCATGCAGAAGCGATGGCTTGGGGCTTGTCCTGCAAAAGTAGCTCCAACAGCTGGCTAATGTGTCAATTGGTAATGGAACAGAGTAGATCAGGCACGAATGAGCAAACCTTAGCCCACAAGCCAAACTAGAAACCAGGAGGGAGCACAGGTCATGCCAAGCTAGGCTCTTATATCTACTGGTCCACATGAGCCAGGGACGCTAAGCCACAGTGTCTAAGGCAGAGGTCGGGACACGTGAGGGGCTGTGCCAAGCTGAGTCAGAGCAAACACTGGCATGCGAGTGAACTATGGCTGGGAACAGGCCCGGTTGGGGAGCTAAGGGGCCAACACTAGCTGGGTTGAGGTTCCTGCCAAGGGGCGTGTGGCCTGGAATGGGGACTGCATTCTGATCTGGAAACGGTTGTAGTCTCCTTTGGCACAAGTGTGGACTGGGATTGGATGCACCGAACCGGGCCAGACCCCAACACCCCCTGGTGTCCTGGAGGACCAGGGCAGATGTGCGATGGACTAGGCAAGGTCTCAAACCCCTACTGAGCTGTGTGTGAGACATATGTGGGTATGGACAAACCATGGCTGGGCTGAAACATCCAACAGCAAGAACCAGATTGGGTTGAAGGCCAGTTAGGAAAAGCCACAGTTCCTGCTATGACAGGAGGTGGACTGAGTAGGGCTGGCTTATGGACCCACTGGTAAGCATGAAACCTGGCATTGGGAGAGGTTCTGATGGAGGAGCCTGGGCAACTCCTCTGGCAGGACACAGACCTGGCAGGTAAGTGCAAGAAACATGATAGGAAACAGCCCAGAAGAGGCCATGGAAAGTTACCCACTGGCATACAATTGGCAGGGGTTGGGGAAAGACCAGGCTGAATCTGTCCAAGTCATCCACTGGCAAATCCAAGCACCAGTGTGGGTCAAGCCAGGTTCAGTCGCAACAAAGACTAGTGCACAATACAGAATGCCAAGGTGAGGTTGCCTATACCGGAAGGGACCGCAGCGCCCAACCAGCACGAGAACAAGGAAAGGAGGGGGCAGAGCCGGCAGGGGAATAAGGGAGGGTTCCTTTGCTGAACAACTACTCCTGCAGGAGAGCGTAGGCTGGGATGGGGGCAGACCAGACTAGGCAGGACTACCACACCTGTGCACGTCAAGTGGCCTGGATCAGGGAAAAGCCGGGCTGGGCAGATTATTCCTACTGGTGCAAACAAAATTAGAGTGGGTGAGGGTTGTTTGGGCTTAGCCACAGCATCAGCTGGAATCTGGGAGTGGGAAAGGCCTGGGAGGGAAATAGTGGGCTCATCCCTCTTGGGTTACCGCTTCCACGGGAGGACATAAAACTAAGACAGCGGCTGGGGTGGAATGGGGTGTGGGACAGACTGGATTACTGCTACACATACTGGCAATCCAGGGTAGGGGGCGGGCCTGGTGGGGGTTATTGCGGGTCGCTCCAACTAGGCTCGCACTGGTTTATGTGAGGACCGAGTATGTGCTGGGCAGAACCAGGCTGAACTGCAAAACCCATTGGTTCCAGTGGAAGTCGGGAGTGAAAACAGAACCAACCCAGCAATTACAACCACCAGCTGATCAGGGCGATGGACTGTGCCAGGCCCTGTACTTGCTAGCACATAAAAGAAGTTTCTTTGAAGATCTTCCTAATCTAAATGCTGGACTCAGAACTCTTAACCAAGAAAAGAGAGAAGACAGAACAGGTCAACCAACCATCTCAGCTATATGATGGACTATGTCAATCAGTGGATTTTTCAAAGACCTCATAGTGCTTGGAGTGGCAAAATTGGCAGCAATTCATAACTGTGGCAATATCAAAACCACTTGAGCAAGAACCTCAGAGCATGCCCTACATGCGGGACCTGGGGAGGGTGGGAAACTGGGTGGGCCTTCTCCCTTAATACCCCCTTTAAACATGAAGGAAACAATATGGAAAAAATACTAGTCTTACCCACTTTCCTGTAGCCCTTGAACCTTTCTGCCCTAATTAACTATATAAAGAGTATAAAAAAATAATAAATAAATAAATAAATAAATAAAAGTCTGTAAGTTGCCAGTAAGTTAAAAGTCATGCAGTCTTAATTAACATATTTATCTACTATTGATTTACTTGGTGAAAGCTGTTACTTACCCTGTAATAATTATTTCTGGGTAACTTTGAGCACCCAAGCCCCAATTACCTCCATTGATGGGCCATTCCTATTAAAAAAAAAATTACTATGTAAAATAATTTGCAAGCATATCAAATGTCATGATAATGTGAATACATTACTTATAAAAATACTAAACATATTTTATTTCCAAAATAGTTTAAAAAAAATTTTCTATTGAGTATCAATGTTATCAAGCATCCCAAGGTGATAAGCACAACAAATGTAACACTGACTATTGAAACTCATATTTAATACCTTTTTGCTGTAACCTTGACGTTTCTGTCGAGCTCCAACAGAATAAAGTGCAGGAATAAGGTCCACAGGACAATCAGCAAAATATTCACAACACGTTACCGGGGATTCATGTATATTCAAAGGGTAAGGGTTTTCAAATATAGGATAGCTTTAACAGGAGAGAAATATTAATTTAGTGAATTATAAACAATAATCAGCACAAAAGGAAAATTTTCAAAAACATTTTTATTAAACTGATTTTTATGTTAAACTGTAAAGATTTTTGGTCTATTTTAAGATGCTCTATTAAAAGAATGAATGGAAAAGCAATATTTCCAATTACATAACATTTGCCACACATAAAACTAAATGTGCTTAATAAAGTGTGCCTCATTTAAGTCTTTCACCAAACTTTTGACAGAGGCATTTTATTGAAGAACACTTGCAGTGGTGAAGGTGCCAAGTACATGCCACCTGGCAACGAGTAGCAGCAGAAACTGCCCACTACAAGCAGTAAGGTTCTCAACAGCAGATCCTCGTAGCAGCAGAGGCAACGCATTTTCTACACTTTCTATCACCAGTCCAGTGTTTAGTCAAGAACATTTTCCTGTTTTAGTAATCATTTAAAATAAAATTCTACCATAAATGCTATCTAGATAGGAAATTATTTTACTGAAAAAGACAAATTCTCTCAAAAATCATGAAATTAAAGTAAAATCTTATAGGAAAACACAAATGATACTCCTAGAATGTGATAATTTTTTAAAAAGACTTGTTTACTTTTATTGGGAAGTCATATTCAGAGAGACAAGGAGAGACACAGAGACAGATTTCCCATCCTCTGGTTCACTCTCCAAGTGGGAAAAATGACCAGAGCGGAGCTGAACCAAAGCCAAATCCTAGGAGCTTCTTCCAGGTCTCCCATGTGGGTGCAAGGTGCCAAGGCTTTAGGCTGACTTCAACTGCCCTACCAGGCTATAAGCAGGAAGCTGGATGGGAAGTTGTGTAGCCGGGACATGAACCGGTGCCCATATGGGTTTCCCAGTGCACACAAGGCGAGGACTTCAGCCACTAGCTACTACACCGGGCCCAGAATGTAATATAGTTTTTAAAAATATTTTGAATCACCAGCAAGTGGCTTAAAAACACAAAATATGGGGGTGGCGTATGTTAAGCCAAAACCTGTGATGCCAGCATGCCATATGGGTACTGGTTAGATCCCAGCTGTTTCATATCCTCTCTAGCTTCCTATTAATGTCTTGATTAAGAAGTGGAAGAAGTCCCAAGTGCTTGGGCCCATGACACCATGTGGGACACCTGGATAACGCCCCTGGCTCCTGGCTGTGGGCTGGCCCATACCTAGCCTTTGTGGTCAGTCAGGAAGTGAACCATTGGTGAAGTATCTTTCTTTGTGCATCTTTTTTCCTTGCTGTATTATAGTCTTTTAAATAAATAAATCTTTAATAAATGTGTATATACATATATATACATAGATAATAGATAAAAACAGCTAAAAACCTCCCACAAAAATTATTAAAAAAAAAAAACCTGAACACACAAGGTAGCTAATTTGTAAAAACACCAAAAAAAAAAAACCAAAATTAGAAAATTTCAAGTACTTTATAGATTATAAAATGAGCCCAACTATTACTATCCTTTCCCAAACAGAAGATCAAAAGTGTCTTTCTTTACAGCACATAAGTAATCAACTAAAATTCTACTACACTTTATATACATGCAATGGATGCTTTTGCTAAATAAAATGTCTAGCCACAAGTTATTAGCACAGTACTCCTTTGACTTCCAGATCTCAGTACAGATTACATGTGAAAAGTCTTACTTCATTGAAACACCTGATTGTCGTGGGGAGCAGATACTAAGTTAAAGTAAATTTAAGGCTGCCTAAAAGCAAGCACATAATCCTGTTCACGTAGTACAGTTTTCTGATTGCAACACTGTCTACACGAGGCACCAGTGGGGGGCTAGCCCGCGCACTGTGAATGTTGTGCAGCTAGTTGTTTGACCTTCTGAGTAGATGCCAATAGCAACCTCTACTCCAGTAAAAGTGACTGCAGACACTGTGTAATGTCCCCTGGGAAACAAAACCCACCTGCAACTGAGAAACTAAAATATTGATGTGTATACTGAAGTACGCTTAATGACTACTTCTCAGGAGATATGAATAAATAACAATGTGTTTCTAATCAAAGAATTTACAAGTAAAAATATTATCATTAAAAATAGAAGCATAACAAGAAAAATATCATAAAAAGTTTTCAGAGGAACACAGCAAATAAAATAAAATTAATGGTGAGGATGCATATATCAGATAGGATCTTCCTGGTGAAGAAAACAGGGAAAGCCTGAAAAAAGGACTGACTTGGAAAGGTTATGGGGTTTTGATGCAGTGAAGCAACCAGAGTGTTCCGGCTGCTGGGGATTATATTAGAGAAGACACGAAACCATGCTGTGAATTCAATGAACTCTAGTTGTCTCAGAATATGCCATCTGTGGAGGCATTGAGGAACCCAGCTTGTAACCATTTCTACTCAATTCTTTCTTTTCAAAGCAGTAGGCTCAGAAGGAGTTACTAAATAATAATAATAAATGTTAAGGAAACAGGATTGGCATTACATGTAAAGTTAATCTGATTGTGGCATGTATGGCACACTGCAACAGAGAGTGAATGAAACAGACAAAGAGAATTTAGTGGTAACTTATGATGAGGCTAATTTGGAGTGTGCTGCTTTTGCGCGATCCCAAAGTACTCAAGTACCAAATTAAATCATTAAATTTCAGAAATTCAATGCATTTTTGTCACAGATAAGTCTACAAAAATGCAAAACAACTGAGAAATCTGGCAAGTTCTTCACACATGGACTGGAGCTCGAAGGAGGCCAAGGAGATACAGAATATGGCATACCAACAGAATGACTTACCAAATTTCATTTCTTACCCATTTTGTGCAAGGTCTATTAGTACTAAATCCTTTTCTAAAAGAACAACCACCGCATATGGTTCCTGAAAATCTGGAAAAAGAAACAGTGCATGAACAAAAGTTTTCAATATGCAAGAGGACAGGAAAACAAATAAGGGTAGTCAGTTTTAGATAAGATAAATCTAATATCTCATTTTGAAATTTTTATACTTTTATAAAGATGAGCAACAAGCACAAGAAGCTCAGGGTAACTCGTACAGTATTGCAAATTCCAAGGCTGGACATGGATAACAAACCAAAATTTAATCTGAATATTTAGGTACCAGCATTATGGCACAGTGGGTTAAGCTGCCATATGGGAAGGTAGTATCCCATTCCCAGAGACCTGGTTCTAATTCCAGTTGTTCCAGTTCTGATCTAGCTTCCTGCTCATGTACCTGAGAAGGCAGCAGAAGTTCCAAGAACTTGGACCCCTGCCACCCATGTTGAAACCCAGACTGGAATTCGTGGAGCCTGGCTTCAGCCTGGTTCAAACCTAGCTGTTGAGGTCATTTGGGGAACAAATCAGCAGATGGAAGATCTCTCTCCGTGTATCACTCTTTCAAATTAAGAAAATGTTTAAAAGAAAATCTGAGCTTCCATAACAACAATAACCATTACTTCATCTCACAGAAAAAATAATATAGCTCTAAAATAATATTTATCTTTCTGGGATGCTTTAAAAATGATTGGTAATAACAGAAAAAAAGTGTATCTTTTTACCTGAATGAGCTAGAAATGAAGTTAAAAATATGTAGATTTAATTCCTCTTGAATTATATGATTGTGATGGTTACTCTTTTGTGTCAACTTGTCTGTTCTAAGGTAACCCTAACCATGTGGTCAAACACCTGTGCAGATGTTGCCTTGAGGATATTTTCACAATCTGATTAACATTCAAATCAGCAGACTTTGAGTAGAATCTATTAGTATCTGAATGGATGCACCTTCTCTTATCAGTTCCAGGTCCTGATGACTTAGCTTTTCTGAAGAAGAAGCAACATTATGCTTCAAAACTGCAAGGTAGAAACCCTGCCGGTCCAATCTTGCTTTAGATTCTATACTGCAACATCAACTGTCTGTGAGTTTCTAGATGGCGGGCCTGGCCAACTCCACAGATTGCACAATCGTCAAGCCCCACAACTATTAACTCTTAAAATTAATCAACCAAGCATTTGTCTTTCCAAATATGTATGTCTCTCTTTTTTGTTCTTATTCTCTGGAAAACCCAAGTACATTAGCATTTTACAGTGTCTAAATTTCTTGATATGTGTAGTCTTCTTTCTTCAAAATAGCAAACTAAACTTCTGAAATAAAATTTGAGAGACTATAAAAGAATATCTCTTTCCCAGGAGAATCAGCATGATTGCAGAAGAAAAATAGAAATGTGTCTCTGCCTGGAATATAAAGTATCATCATAAAATTGGCTTTAAAGATGAAGAGCTTACCATTTGGGTATGGCGTCTCACACAGTGTTAGAAAATCAACAATTGGATAGTCCATTTCTAGCACAGCAGTGCTTTTCCCATGCATCACTGTTAAGCAAGGTCTTCTTCCGACAGTATCATATGACAGACCTCCTGATAAAATAATAAAAGGCTCCCTGGAAAGAAAACACATAGTTAGGATTACAATTAGCAATATCAAGATATTTTCTTTTGTATTCTATTTCAATTAATGCTAGAACCACCTTAAATTCTGTAAGACATTTAGTTGAAGAGTCACATGTAGGATTTTAATTGGATTAGGTAAGGCCCAGGTGAATTTCTAAAATTAGCCTACAATAAAAATGAACAGCATTCACATTTAATTCTCTTGGTCTCTAAATGGTTTTCATTGAAACACTATATGAAAGTGTCATAAAATTCTCTCTGGGTTTCTACTGATAAGTCCCTTGAAACTATTGCTCTTATTTTTATTTCTAGTTTTATAAAAGTTCCCAAAGAGAATCTTAACACCTTGAAATATACATTGTATGCAATGAATTCATAACTCACAGACTCATCAAAAATTATTTCAGCTACAAATCACCCTTTGTGAGAACTGCGAAGAGCCACTCATTTCCTGTAAGCCTTACTCTTCATTTGCATCGCTGGGAGACACATTTTCAAACCACACCTCCTTTATACAAATTTATATGCCGCTCTCTTGTCATTTTATAATACCCCTACAACTCTGTTAATCTAATTTCTTCCCTTCCAATCATTAAATCTAAATGGTTTTTCAAAATCTGTAAATACATTTTCTTTATCTCTGATTTCCTTTCCACTGGATAGAAATGAAATTCTATGGGATATATTATACAGATTATTTAAACTCCCGTGTCTGATTTCCAGTCTGTTATGATTTAATGCAATATGTATCTCTACTTTCAAATCAAAGATGGACTCTCAATGAACCTGTTAAATTTATCTTGACAGCAGGATGCTGGACTTTCTGCCATTTTCTATAGCTACAATGTCAGGATACACTTAAACAGCATAATGATGGACTTAGGACTGTTTTTGTAATAATATAGAGGAAGCCAGTTGGTGGAGGGGATTTGAAAGGGGACAGGGAGTCCTGGAGCCTATGGAACAGTATCATAAAGCAAACAAACTTTTTTTAAAATGTTGCCTTAGGTTTTTGTTGTTGCTACACGTGGTGTTTCATTTGCATGTGCTCCAAGTTTTGAGAGTTTCCCTACCCTACATCCTCCTACAAATCAGCCATCAGAGATTGGAGTTTCCAGCAGGGGAGCGCAGATACCTGTCTAACTCTGGCTACAGAATGCTCTCTCATCCCTGCAGAGAGCTGTCCACTTGAACCTAGCACGAAGCTCCAGGACATACACACATGGCCTCAAGAGGGAAGCCCAGGATACCCACCCCGCCAGTTACAGCAGTTCAATCAGTCCTGAGTGGGTCAGATGCTGGAGCCAAATCACCATAAAGTGTTTAAAGCTGACTCCAAAGCCACTAAAACAATCTCCTTCCTCACTCATTGTTCATGAAGTTTACCCCCTTCACCTCCACTTTAAGTCTTCCGGTCTGCTACAAGCAGCATGTAACCAGTAGCTAATGGTAAAAGTCCTAGTTCTGAAACTAAGTCGTGTGCCTCTGAATCTCGGCTCTGTCATTATGTTCTGTGGAATCTTCTACAAGTTGCTGTTTCTGGTTTCCATATTTGTATTAAGAGAGAGAGTAATAAGTTGCAAATGTCACATGGTTTTTTAAATTGTGCATTCCCTGGCGCACAGCACACCCTTTGTAATAGTTAATTACTATTATTTGTCAGTATCATTAAATCATCATTATCACCTACTGTGAAAATTTCTTTCATGAGCGGAAAATAAAACAGGAGCAATAATAAACAAGCGTCACTAAATTTTAATCAGATTGATAGGCATCTAGATAATTTAATTTATAAACAGTAATTACATACCTATACTTCTGCAAGTATATATAGATTGGATTTGTTCATCATAAGGAGGAAAATTTGAGTAGTAAATGTAAATGAAATGAATGCCTCATAGGAAGACATCAATCAAAAAAGTTATATGTTTTAGTGCTATACAGAATTATGAAAATCCTAAGTTTTTGTTTGTATTTGATAATTGGATTAAAAGTTCTATGGAACTAAACTATTTTCTAGGTAATAAATGAGCTATGAAATTGAAGAATAATTGAATCTATTTTTTAGAATTTCAAAATTTTTTATTTATTTGAAAGGCAGAATAACAGAGACAGAGTTGGAGAAAACAGTGACAGGATTTCACTTCATTTCATTGGTTCATTCCCCAAACAACAGCTGAGGCTGGGCCAGAGTGACGAGGGGAGGCAGGAGTCTCTTCTGGACCTCCCACGAAGATGCAGGGACCCAAGCTCCTGGACCACGTTCTGGTGCATTGCCAACCACCACAGGGAACTGTATCAGAAGTGGAGTCATAGCCCTGCAAATGGCTGCATTGGCCAAGTGCTAGGCCAGACCAAAGCCAGAAGCTCCAAGCTTCTGCTGGATCCCAACATGGGTACAGGTGACCAAGCACCTGGGCTACCTTCCACTGCCTTCCCGGGCACATTAGCAGGGAGCTGGATCAAAAACACAGCATGTGGGATTTGAATTGGTGCCCAAATAGGATAAATGCACCACCAATGGAGGCTTAACCAGCTACACCATAGTTTCAACACCAAATGTTATTTCTCTCAAAAAAAAAAAAAAGTTTACTTATCTACTTGAAAGGTAGAGTGAGAGTGAAAGTGGAAGACATATCAGTCTTCCACATCCTGATTCCTTGACAAATGCATGCAACAGTCAGGGCTAGGTCAGGTGGAGACCAGGAGCCTGGAAATCCATCCAGGTCCTCCGTGAGTGACAGGAGCCCTACCACGTGGGCCTTTGTTGGCTGCCTTGTAGGATACACTAGCAGGAATGCTGGCTCAGAGGCAGAGCAGCAAGAGCTCAAGCCAATATTACAAAACAGAATGACTGTGTCCCAAGCAGCAACTTAAGCAGTTCCATCATAACATCTGCCCCAAATATATCCTTAAACAAAAGAAAATGAATGGTTGTTTTCTTTGTTAGGTATGGGTAACACTGGGAGCAAATATTCTAGTTGTGAGACAATGGAAACAATACAGATAAATCTGGGATAGATCATACAATAACTAACTAGAGAGACAGTGATAATTTTAAAAAACATTAACCTACCTGCCATTAAAATCTTTTAAAACTCAATTATTTATTATTTATCTTAGAAGGGTGGGCGAACGGAAAGAGAGGAAGCTAGCGAAAGCTTTCACCTGATGGTGCTTTCCTGTTCCTCCAACAGTTAAAGATGTGCTAGGCCAATGCCAGCTGGGAACTCAATCTGGGTCCTCTTTGTGGATGGCAGGACCCCAGCACTCAAGACATCATGTGCTGTTTTCAGGAAGCAGAGGCCAGAAGCAGAACTGGGACTCCAGCTCAAGCACTCAGATATGGGACATAAGGTCATAAAATATTTCTTAACTGTTTGATCAAATGCACACCCCAGACTGAAATTTTACATGTTACAACAGATTAACTGATAAGGCCTTAAAATTTTTAAGTCCACAAATTCAAAGAGTGTCTTGCATTAGATTCAATATAAATATGACTGAATTTTACTCATGACAAGATTTTTCCCTTTGACAACAAAGGGAAACTCTAAGATCAGAACTTAAAACTGGTCAGATGAAAATTCGATGTGTAGTTTGAAAATTACTAGAAGTTCTCTAGTCATTTGAATAACTGACTTACAGGCATTGTTATAGAGCTGTAAGAGTCACAGAAAAATGATTAGTTTTAACACGTATGACTTAATGTCAATGTCAAATGTTAAGGTTAAGATGGTCTAAGATATTCAGCCGCAAGACAGAATTTAATTCTCTTGGAAGGCTAAACTCCCCTTTTTGAAGGATTTTTTTTAATTGGAAAGGCATATGTACAGAGAGAAGACACACGGAGAAAGATCTTCTATCCATTATTTCACTCTCCAAATGGCTGCAACACCCGAAGCTAAGCCAATCTGAAGTCAGAAGCCAGGAGCTGCTTCTGGGTCTCCCAGATGGGAATGTGGAAAGTAATATACAAATTCAGTGTGAACCCAAGCAAAATTCCAAAAATATTCTTTTCAGAGCTAGAAAAGATGATGCAAAAATTCATCTGGAGACATAAGAGACCATGAATGGCCAAAGCCACCCTAAAGAACAAAACTCAAGCTGGAGGAATTGCAATTCTAGACCTCAAGACATACTATAGAATAGTGATAATATAAGCAGTGTGGTACTGGTATAGAAACAGAGGAAAAGATCAATGGAATAGAATAAAAAATCCGGAAGTGAGCTCACATGTAAAGCCAACTAATCCTTGAAAACAGAACTGAAATTAATCCAGGGAAAAAAGTTTAGTTTCTTCAATAAATGTTGCTGGAACAACTGGGTATCAGAAGTATCTGCTTCAGAAGTAGGAAGCAAGACTTCCACCTCTTACCTTATACAAAAATCAGCTATAAATGGATCAAGGGCCTGTATCTACACCCAGAAACCATCAAATTATTAGAGGAAAACATACAAAACACTCTGCAAGATACAAACATTGGTAACCACTTCTTATAAAATTTACCAAAAGCACAAGCAGTCAAAGCCAAAATAAGCAAATGGGACTACATTGAACTAAGAAACTCTGTAGAGCAAGGGATAGGATCAATAAGAGAAGAAGCAATGACAGAATGTGAGAATGGCTTTGCACACTACACAATAGATATGGGACAAAGAGCATCAGGAACTCAACAACAGAAAAAACAAACAACCCTGCTAAGAAGGCAAATGAAATGAGCAGGAATTCTCAAAGGAACAAATTCCAGTCCCAACAGACATTAAGAATTTGGAGGCTCCCTGCTGTTCCACCTAACTCTAGTGAGATTGGCCTACATTCAGAAATCTATTAACAATCCCTGCTGGTGTAGATGTGGGGAGAAAGATACCCTACTCCAAGTGAGACCTAAGGCAGGTGCATCAATTATGGAAGACAGCAGGAGAGTGCTAAAAGAACTGAAATTGGATCTACTGTTTCACAGGAGTGGGAAAGTTGGGTCATACGTTAGCAGCATTTTTCATATGATTATTAGCTGCCAATTAATATTTAAAATAATGTATACATTAAGAATTCAGAAGAAGATCCAAATCACCAGAACTGGAAATGACACAGGGGTCATGATAAAGGTACTTCACAAGGTTCATGGAAAATGCCATTTGTTCACTTGAAGAATGCCTGCTTCTTCAAAGTCAAAGTAATACTTGATCTGTCACAGACTCTAAACAGCCTGCCCACTGTTTATAAACGAAACAGGCTGGCTTCTTACTACTGATCAATCAGAAGAAGGCCACAAGCATTGCAGATCAATAAAGGACTTACACACAATCTGATCACACACAGTTAGACCTCCTACCTTACAAGATTCATTGCTCTAAATCCCTCACAGATATTTTGAAAACTGAGCAATAGCTGCCTGACTCTGAATTTTAAGTTCTGCAAAAACAAACTCCGACTTCTCCTACATTACCAGTATAACGATTGGCTTGATTTATGCAGAGTACATGGAGCCGGGATATGTGATGCTACCATTCAGGCCTGTTGAGGTCTTGGCCACACCTTCAGGTGGGCGCACTGCCCACCCATTTCCTGATTAAGAGACCACCAATGGGGACCATCTTATCCATAGGTTTCTGTACACCAAGGAGGGATCAGGGAACGCTAAAATCCCAAGACCCTTCCTCCAGCCTTCGGGGTCTCTCCCTCCCCTTTCCTTTGCGAGGCCCACCTGGTTTTCTCTCACCCCACCTCCTGGCTTTCTCTCCAGAGGGGCTTTCCCCTTCCCCCTCTCTTCCTGCTCACCTGGTCCCTTCACAAATAAATTTTTCTGTCTGTAACAGTTTCCAGCTTTTATTTCTATAGTAAGCTGAGGAAAAAAGCACACTGGACATATCCGGTGACGTGTGATATATACAATAATTTCTGAATAAAAATCAACACTTCTAATGTTGTGTACTGTAAAGCACTGGAGAATTTACCTAGCAGTTAAAATGCTGGTTAAGACACCCAGGCCCCGTATCACAGTAACTGATTTCAACACCTAGCTTGAGCTTGTAACTCCAGCTAACACAGACACTGGGAGGTAGCAATGGTAGCTGAAGTTACTGCACCCACCACACTCACTGGCGTTAGTCCACACGCTGCCATACAGGCATCTGGGCACTAAAACAGTAGATTAGAACAACGTATCGAATTCTGTGCCTCTCAGTACATTAAAACAGAATTTATGAATTTATTTTTTCTTCCTAATGTTGATTTTGTTTTGTGGCTCTTCATTTAAGGGGATGTATAGCAGCTGTGTAATGGAGACTGTCATATCTAGTAACATGTTATTTAACTTCATGGCATTGTAAATTTCTATTTTTCTTCCTGTTGTTGATTTTGTATTACGACTTTTCATTTGAGGGGATGTACAGTAGCTGTGAAATGGAGACTAACATCCAGATGTACGGATACAATGCAGTATGCATTTCTACCTCCAGACAAAGATGGACTTATAATGAAACTTTAATATATCTTGACAATAGGATTTGGGACTCTCTGCCATTGCCCATGCCTGCAATGACGGACATATGACTATGTATGAAGAACTAAACTTTAGTAATAATATAGAGGAACTAGGCGGGGGTGGGGGGAAGGATTGGGGCTGGGATAAAGGAACTACCAGGAGCCTGTGGAACTGTATCATAAAATGATAATAATAATAATAAAATGTAAAAAAAAAAAGAATTTAACTGAGTGCCAGTTAAAAAATTTAAACACAAAGTTGCTTCTTGCTGAAAAATTGGTCATATCCACTTGTTACATGGTTCATTAATAAAAAGTTTGGGAGAAGAAAAGCAAAGGAACTACAAATTTTGATGGAACTTTAAAAAGTTCTCGGAAGAGGCCAGCGCTGTGGCATGGTGAGGTAAGCCTCCCATACAGTGCTGCCATCCCATATAGGCACCAGTTCTTGTCCCAGCTGCTGTACTTTCAATCCAGCTCCCTACTAATGGCCCAGGAAAATATCAAGATTGCCCAAGCACTTGGGCCTCAGCACCTACATGATAGACCCAGTGAGTGAGGAGTGAATCAGTAGATGGAAGATTCTCTCTCTCTCTCTCTCACTCTCTCTTTGTAAATCTACCTCTCAAATAAAATAAGTAATTCCTCAAAAAAAAAGTCTTGGGAAAATCAAATTAAAATTTAAAGCTTCATTTTGTTGTAATTTTTTCAAAAATCTATACATTTTTAAAATACGCAGTTCCATGAAGTTCTTTACAATCCACCTGCCAAACACCTCAAGTGCTAGACACATAACATGGTGTTATGAAGAACTTCATAAAGAAGAAATATCATTCTCATTTTTCTGAAGTAAAAAGGTCAGTGAAGTTAAGCAGATGATATTCAAAGTCAAGCTTGACAATCCACAGACACAGTTCTCTCTTTCTCTCTCATTTTCAATGTGTGAAAGTGTTTTTCAACTAAAATAAATCCATCTTTGGCGGGGCGGGGGTCAGGGGCAGTGTTGTAGCACAGTGGATTAAGCTGTGGCCTGTGGAGCACAAATCTCATGAGTGTGGTTTGACTCTCAGCTGCAGCACTTCTGATCCAGTTCCCTGCGAATGTGTTCAGAAAAGGAGTGGAAGACAGTCCAAGTTTTGAGTCCCTGTCACCCACATAGGACATGAAGTCCCTGGATCCTGGCTCTGGCCTGGTCCAGCCGTGGCTGTTGAGGCCATTTGGAAAGGGAACCATCAACCCAGTGGAAAAGTGTTATGAGCTTATAAACAGCCTTAACCAAGAATACATGTTAACCGGATAGTCACAACTAAACAAAATTTTCAAAAACAACTAATGAGTTACCATTACCTGATATCTAAAACTCTTAAAATGAAATGAAAAACAACAACAAAAAAGACACTGTATTAAATGATAAGGTATCTATGATTACTCTCCATCTAAGAAAGACTATCAAGTTCTTTAAGTTCGTCCAAATTTGCCACATGTGCATAGGCTTGACAAAAGCAAAAGACAGAATAACCTAATCACAGATGTTTGTCAGAAGCAATAAAACAATGTTCTTAGAACGTGACACTATTTTTATGCCCATTTCACAGATAGAGACACTGAGTCAGCAAACTTAGTTTGCCCCAGAATGTAGAGTGAGGGCAAAGCTGAGGGACGACTCCAAGGCCCGGCTCCGGAGCTCGCACTCCTCCAATCAATCACTGCCACTGCCACAACCATTCCTCAAACAAATCTTCTACAGAAGTGACCTGATCCTAAAGACGTTTCATTAAAAACTGGTCAGGCAATGAATTAAATCTAAAGTTATGTAAACTTGTACCCTTACTTGCTTTACTTCACTAAATAAGAAAAGCTTTATATCATGTTAATCTTTTTGTCAGTTTATATTTTTGATTCAGATTATATACCAGGCATTTAGCACATCTAATGATTCAAACTTTTTCTGTACTATACCATTACCAACTTCCTATTCCTATACTCAGCAACCCCATGCTAGGAATATGACTATTAGAAATGAGACATGTATGCCTTATACTTTAAACAAGCTGAAAATATAATGGAGGAGGCATATGTTCATTACAAATGATGAATGTGAATTCTAGTAAAAAAAAAAAAAAAGTACTGCATGCTCCACTGGGATAAACTACTACTCGAAGATACAATATTGCCAATGAGATCAGGCCATCCTTAAGGTAGAGACACTTAGGCTGATCTATAAAAGCATAGGAGAGAATTCTACATTCTAGAAAGATTTCTATTCAAAGAGAAGAAAAAGAAAATGCCAGAGAAATAAGGCTGACTCCTGGTTAAGAAGTGATTAATCTGGAGAATCAAAATGGTGGAATAGGGTAAGGACACATTAAAGAGACAGAGAAATATTAGCCAGCGTGAAGCAGAGAGGGCACATCCCAGGAAATAGAAGAGGACAGAACAACAGCAGAAGGGGACCTGTAGACTGACAGACACGGGAAAGCAGCAGACACAACAGTGTGGTGTGGCAGTGACTGATACCCCAGCAGCATTCAGCGAGTGGCGATCTGAACTCCACCGACAGCTGGAACTCCATCAGCAACCAGGTGGGAAGCGATGTTTACCGGAACCTCTGGAGGGGAACCCAAAGAACTGCTCATTCTGTTCATCTGTTTGATTTCACCAGGAGCACAAACAGAGCCTCAGGTCCCAGACAGATGGTGCGGGAAAAGAGTGGATTTCTTAACACAGTCAGCCTCCTAGAGCTGAGTTGGGCACCATAGCGTTTAAGGAGGCAAGGGCTATAGGGCAGGACTGCACATGCACGGAGCTGGGAGTGAACTCATTTCTGAGTCAGTAAACTCCAGCAACATGGCATCCTACAGGTTCCACCCAAAATAGGTCTGGGTAGCCCTCAGACCTGACAACCAGCAGATGAAGAACTCTAGTTTTTGTAGTGTGGCAAAGAATTTAAGACTGCAGGGGGCAACAGTGAGCTGCGCATGTGCTGAGCTTGGCAAGACCTCACCCTGCTCAGTGCACTGCACTGGTTCAACAGGAAAATAATACCTACTCTGGCATCATATGGGTCAAAATAGGTCTGGGTGGCCCTCAGACCTAACAGCCAATAGCTTCCGGGAAGATCAACCAACAATCTAGCTGTATAGGACACCTGGTGTTTCTCTAATCCTGGGACCTGCTCCAATCAGAAGTGGGAGAAAGGTTGTACAGACAACAGTGCAGCCTCAGCATGGTATCACAGGAGGTGGAGACTGGTGAGCCAGGAGCTGGGGCTACAGAGACCATGGTGGAAATCTAACATAAGAACCCAGACCTGGAACTCGCTGAGGGGGTGGCACAAGTGACTCCAAACAAAGAGCCATGTATCAACTGCAATAAGTAAAATTGAACTGTAGACCTGTGGGTGACAGAGCTTAAAAACCTGCCCTAAGAAAAAGAATCTGATAACCAGAAGCACAATTACCAAGAGCAAAAGAAGAGAGAGAGGCACAGGAATACTACTGAAGACTCCCCTGCAAAGGAGCAAAACCCTTTGCCAACCTCAGAGTTCACTCAGGAAGACATCAGAGAAAATGGGGGATACAGAATTCAAAGCACTTGTTATAAAACTTATCAACAACGAGAAGCACGTGAAGCAAGTATTCAAGGAATTCAAGGAACATATCACACTGGAAATAAATCAAATGAAAGCTGATATATCAGAAATGAAGAATACAGTGGAGCAAATTAAAAGTGCAGTGCAGAGTCTCCAAAATAGAATGAAAGAGGCAGAAGACTCTCAGAATTGGAAGATATTTCCTGTCACCAGGAGGAAACAAACAAAAAGCTGGAAGCAGAGCTGCATCAGGCCAAAACAAGGATTCAAGAATTGAAAGATATTAATAAAAGGCCAAATGTAAGAGTCATGGGAGTCACAGAGGGTGCAGAAGAATTGCTGGGTTTAAAAATGTATTTAATGAAATAATAAGGGAAAATTTCCCTAATTTAGAGAAAGAATTGGGAAACAACATCCAGCAGGGTCACAAGAGTTTTTTGACATAAAATTGTTCCCCAATCACGTGTAGAGAATTTATTAAGAACCAAGAAACGTATGAACTATTTTGCTTACAGTGGTATCTGACTTAACTTGCCACAACCACCTTTAGACGTCTCAGCAAGGTTTTTACATCTCTGTCTCCAGTGAAGTCAAGTAACCGTGCCAAAGCTCACACAATTAGGGCTTTAACAGTCGATTAAAAAGATGCTAGACATTTGGGAGTTCATTTCATCTCTGGACACAGTGCATCTACTGGATCTCAATGGCAGGATACACAGGGCAAAAGAGGAAAATAATAGCAATTTTAAGACTTAAGACATTTTTTTTAGTGAGTGCCTTTTCTCAAATTAGAGCAGAGCTAAGGTGAATATGTCTGGGAAACAAATTAAAAGCCAACGTGTGCCAGTTTTAATCACAGCATTTCTTTACATTTACAGTGACTCTACAATGATTCTAAACTTCTGCATGCCTCAAAGTGTCCTGTAGATTCAGTTAAAACACAGATTGTCCTCCAGTCCCCAGTACTGTTTCTGTTCAGTCATTAGAATCTAAGAATTCTCGCAAAGAATCTGAGATTCTCCATTTCTAATAAGTCCTCAGTTAATGCTACTGGAGCCAGAACCAGTGCAGAAGTCCACTCATTACACAGCTGTAGTGAATACAAACACACATTTTCTAGGGAATTAGAAGATTAAATCCTAGGACTCCTTTGGAGAGGTGTGGAACTTTCAAAGAAGCATTTTACTAAAATTTTCAAAGAAAAATTTTACAACATTTATTGATTATATATTAACTATGACTGTTGACACAGAAAAATATACATAAGATATATAAACTCCTAATTCTCATTTTTCATACAGTTAACTTTCTTTAAACACAACCAAAGATTTCCTTCAATAGTAAACTATATTTATTTTTATAATAAGATTTTTAAAAATTGTAGTATTTTACAAAAAGATTTTATTTCTAAAGGACATTCATTTTAATTAACACATATATAGTATAAACAGGTTAAGTTTTAAATCCTTTTTTCATCATTGCTTGCTTATTTTCACTAGTGAATAAACACTATTAAAGATTAGACAATTAAAAGACATGAAGTTTGAGAAGAATAATAACTCAAATTTTCCCAATATACTCTATAAACCTATTAATTAACAAAAAAACACAAAATGTTTTATCCTAAATCTATTAATTTTAGTTCTTTTAATAAGCAAAAAAAGCATAAGATTTAATACGGGGTGATATAATTTTAAAGTAGGCATTTAAAAATAATGATAAAATAGCTACCTATGCTATTTGAGTAATCATATACAACAAATATTGGCAACAAAGCAAAAATCTTACCCAGATCTAGTCGTTTTGAATTCCACCTTGAGGATAGGTTTGCATGGCTCTGGCTTCTTCCCATCCTTTAACTGTTTTCCTAAAATATAGTTTCCTGCATTAAATTCTAAAATTCTAAGTTGCTCTTAATTCTTACATTGATAATTCATAAAATTAAAGTGAAATATAATAAAATTTATTATGAAATACTTTGTTATCTTTGAAAGAAGTATGTAATACAAAGTAATATTTTTTCCAATGAGTAAGCAGAATGATTATCTTAAATAAAATACTGAAAATGAATGACTTAGTAACATCATTTTTATAACATTCTCTTAAGAGAAATTGATAGTCATCAAAACGTGCTTAACTGAACATAAGAGAACCAGATTTTGAACTTGGTAACTGAAAATAAATTTTAGATATGAAAAACCTAAACCTGTATCACATCTTCAAAAAGCATAAATCTGTATCAAATCTTCATTCAAATGTGACTGACTACAAAATCATTCTCCATTGTAACAAATTCACTAATAGTTCTCCTCCTGGATTAAAATTCAACCACTTTTATACCCAGAAGACTGCTAAAACATACCAGCTCCACTAAATATCTGGATTATTTCTAAAAATGTTCGTTAACTCCAGTTGCCAATTTTTATATGGTCATTGTAGAGATTTGAGACACTGAAAAGTACATAAAGAAAACTCTCCCATTTTTCAGAGATTCACCATCTCTGAGATGATTAGCACTTTCTGACAAGTCAGGACGCGTGGGGCTGGTCTTGCGGGAGGAGTGGCCATTCTGACATGTCTTCACCACAGCAGCTCCCTTCCTCCTCCATAGCGTTCTCAGAAACTCCGTGCCATTTTAAAGTCTCGGGCATTGCCAGATACTTTGATAGCATTTTTCGTGAACTCTTTGCAGTACCTTTTTACGAACCCCTGTGTCATTTCCAATTCTGGTGACTTGGATCTTCTCTGTTTTCGAGGGGTGGGGAGGCAGTCTAGGTAAAGATTTTTCAATCTTTATTTCATCTCAAAATACTTCTTTGTAAGGGCTACTGTGCATTCTTTACTTTGCTTTTGCCCGACTGACAAGAACGTAAATTCCAGGAAAGCAAAGGTTTTAACATGTAAGCTTTTTGTCATATCCCCATGGTAATACTGTTTATGTCATATTGGGTATGCAATTTAATGAATGAATACATGAATATTTCTGTAGGATTAAATTCTTAGAAATAGGATATCTGGATAAAGCTATATTTTAGAAAAGAAATTAATACACGACAAAATATTTCATGTTGCAAAAACTAACAAAAATACAGGGAAAAAAAAACTAATAGAGACCTCAACACACCCTACTATTAACAACAGACAGAACAACCAAACAGAAGATGAACAACAGCATAGAAGATAAGACTGTAAGCCAATGACACCAGACATTCAGAGGCTATAGCATCTAATAAAAACAGAATATTCATTCCTCTTAAGTGCCCATACACATTTTTAGGACAGAGCATATGATTCTACTATGCAATAAACTTCAACAGATTTCAATGGACTAGAATATACGAAGTTCTCTAACCACAATCAAACAAAATCAGAAATCCACAGCAAGAAAAAAAATGGAAAAAGTTAAAATACGAGAATTACATAACATACTACTAAATATCCAATAGGTTAATGACACAAATAAAGGAAAGCTCAGGGACCAGCTTTTGCAGTGGGTTAAACCATCATCTTCAATTCTGGGATCCCAAAGAGCACTAGTTGAGTACTGGCTGCTCCACTTCTGATCCAGCTCCCTGCTGATGCACCTGGGAAAGCAGCACAAGTATTTGGGCACCTGTCACTCATGTGGGAGACCTAGATGAAGTTTCAGGACGGGGGCTTTGCCTGGTCCAGCTGTGCCCGTAAAGAGAGTGAACCAATAAAGGGAGTTTTTCTTTCTCATTCTTGAACTTCATCAAACAAATAAATAAATCTTTAACAAAAAAATATTGTTCTCAGCATCCCTTTACAAAGAATATGGTGAGATGAAAATATAGAATTGAAAATGCTTTACCTAAGACTGCCTCCCCACCCCTCGAAAAAAGAGAAGTTTCAAGTCACGTAGAATTGGAAATGACACGGTCGTTTAATAGGTACGGCAAAGAGTTCACGAAATATGCGATCAAAGTACTGCATGCCCGAGAATTATAAAATCATTGAAATTTTTGCATAATTTCATTTTTCATGGACATTAATCCCCTCCACTGCATTCATGCTGTCTGATTAATTTATTATGCCATTTCCCTTGACGTTTAGAATAAACTATTTGAACCTACATTTTTTAGTTTAAAGGGATAGAATAAACTGAAAGGCCACAAGCAGAAAACTCAGATGAAACAATTATTTGAAAAAGATAATTACTGAAACTAACTCAAGGACCAGTGCCACAGTGCAGGGGGTTAAGCTGCTGCCTGCAGTGCCAGCATCCAAGATGGACGCCGATTTGTGTTCAGGATGCTATACTTTTGATCCAGCTCCCAGCTAAGGTGGCTGGGGAATGTGGTAGAAGAAGGCCCAATTGCTTGGTCCTTTGTATTCATGTGGGAGATGTGGAGAAAGCACCTAGTTTGATCAGCCCAGCTGCAGTCATTGTGGTTATTTGGCGAATGATGTGGCAATTTGAGGAAGGAATTAGTGGATGAAAGACCTCCCTCCCTCACCCTCTCTCCCTTTACCTCTACCTTTCAAATAAATACAATACACATTTTGTAAAGAAGAAACAGGCCACAACAGGGAGCTGGATAGAAAGTAGGCAGCTGGGACATGATCTGTGCCTATGTAGGATCCTGGCGCTTGCAAGGTGAGGACTTAGCCATTGAGCCATCACCCCAGGCCCAACTTTAACGACTTTTTCAGGACCCCTGATATGCATGAATTGTAAAATACGTTGGCACCAAAACAAACATGTTTCAATCTATGGTTTGAAAATCAATATTCTTCCTTACAAAAAAAGGAGACCCTCCCCCAAAAAAGTTTAAACTCCATGTTTTAGAAGTAGCTTAAAAGGAAAAACACTACTCATAAAGGACAGCTCAGATTCAGACAGCTTCACTGTGGAATATGAAGGATACAGAAGTTGGAAACAGCTCAGTTTGAAAATATTTGTAGAAAACAGAAGAAAAGTCTTTAGTTTTTAAAAAACGGTGATAATATTACTAAGCATGAATTCATAGGAAAAAGCAGCTCATTCTAAGGAATGTATAGAAAGATGGTAATTGCAGCATAATTTGTCGAGATTAAGAACTGGAGACAAAGTGAATGCTTATGAATTTGAAGCAGCTAACTGAATTGTAATACGACTAACAGCTGCACAGCCATTAAGATGAAGGAAACAGAGGATGTCAAAAGGTTTGCAGCAATTTAGAGTGCACTAAGGAAGATACCAGAAAGACTGCTACAATCCTAATTTGTGGGGGAAAAAAATCACCGAGAAGACTTTCCTACATGTATATGTTTGTGAACCAACGCCAATGTTTCTACAAATATTTCTGACACAATTTACCTGGTGACGCAGGTAAGGGGTTGGAGCAGAATGAGGGAGAAGAGCTAGTGTGACACGACCCCGTTTTTAGTCAACATAGGTAAAAAATCTACCAGGTCGTTTTGTTTGTTTTGGTCGTTCTTCTTACTCACTGTATTTAATTATTTTCTAATATGTGTTTTAGTATCTGAAAGATAATTTATTCAGTGAATAATCAATCAACTCAGTGCTATTTGTAGTTTACTGAGTTATAACTGCCAAGGCACAAAGTACATATAACTAATGGGTATAATTTAATGAGTTTTGACATTTGAATGTACATGCCACCATTACTTACCGAATCGTAATTCTTTCCCCACTGATATGAAATGTCATCTCTATCATTTTTGTAGATATATGTTTATAAACTGGTAATGGGCCATCTAATCCTGTCTTAATTTAAGAATCCAACAGATCACGCCTTTTTCCACCATATGAAGAAATGAAAACACAGCTCAATTTGAATTGAATCTCAGGCAAGCCAGATTACAAGAATTAGGAAGTGATTTGGATAAAGGTAGACAGAAGACTAGACAGAACATCTCGGAAAGACTGGGCTGGAGGAAAAAGGACTAACCTGTTGAGATTAGAGAAAGAATTGAGAAGGAAAAAAAGAAAGACCTTGAAAGATAAAGGCCAAAAACAAGAGAGGTTTAAGTCGGAACATCAATCTGTTGTTGCCCAAAGAACAACTTAAGAATCTCAACTCCTACGGCAATGTGTTTAATAAGGAATTTAAACGTTCTCTGTGAAGGAGGACTTTATTCTGTGCAAACCCTAGTTATTGTTAGAGTAACTAAATTTGAGATTGCAAATTCAAAGTTTACATTTGCTTCAAAAATCACTGTTATCTATATTCTGTTTTATGAAGCAGAACAAGTATTCAGATGTAATTCCTTTCATTTATTTCAATACTGATCATCAATATTCAATTTTCATCACAATGCAACAATTTTCAAAGAAGGGTTCTGAATGCTATACTAAATTCCTGAAAGTCTGAGTTTGTGTAACTTCCTTAACACAATTAGGCACAAAATTCTTAACTCTCTTGTTGCTTAGTTGTCTTGTTAAAATACTTATTGCTTTGCCTGAAAGGAAGAATTACACAGAGAGAGAGACAAAGAAACTTATCTGCTTCTACCTAGTGGCCTCTTCCCCAGATGGCTGCAACAGCCAGGGCTAGATCACATCCTAAACCAAGGGTCAGGAACTGCACCTGGATGTCCCAGAGAAGGCGGGGGCCCTGAAACGTGGCTTACATTCTGCTGCTTCTGACGCCTCCGCAGATGTGTTAGCAGACAGCTCACCTTGCTGTGCTACAATCCCAGCCCCGTTCAGACTTACTAAACAACCTGGTGTTTATTCTTTGATAAGTTAATTTTTATGTCACCTGCATGGATGCTAACAGAGTAGTTGTAAATCAAAAGTGCAGCTGTTTTTACAATGATTGTTCTACACTGATTCGTCTTGGAAACCAAAAGGCACTTTTGATGTGTATATTCTGTTATTTTCCCAGTTTAGGTGTTCAGATCAGGCAACTGACTACTAACATTGGTCCAAAAACGGATTTATTCATCTGTAATACTAAGGCAAGAACTTTCCAAACCAAGTGACACAACACTAGGTATATTTTCAAAAAAAAAAAAAAAAACACAAAGAACATTTAGATAATTTCCACATTTCACCAGTAGGTGTCACTTTACTTCTTAAGGAATGCACCTTGATAACTAACTTAAAATCTGATCAAGCATAAGACTTTACTTAATAAGTCACATAAACTTCTCTGCCACATAGGCTTTGTTCTTCTGTTACCCTATTCCCCAGCTCTACCCTTCACCACCAAACCACCCAGATATCAAATTGGACTGAGTTCCACTAATATTAGTTCCAGAATCTCACCCATGCAGGTTCATTTCTTCTCATTTCTTTTGTAGTCGTCAAAATATTTGTTATTTGCTCGCTAGTTTAACAGTTTTCTAACTGGGCATCCCTTTTCACTCCTGGCACATTTGATGTATTTCCTCTTATTAAAGTGTTATTTTCAAGTGTAAACTGTCACTTCAATTCATTTAATAGTTATCGTCAGGAAGTTCCAAACTTTGATATATAATTTTGCCTCTACATTGTTCTATTTATAATGTACCTAAGGAAATTTTAAATTCTGGACATATTAAAGCATTTGCAGTTTTCAGAAAACAGCCTGCATTTTAATGTTTTTGTGTCTGTGTGTCTTCTAAAATAACCTTGTCCTGTTCTTTGCTGTATAATAACACGCCTTAGATCAGCTAAGAACAGGTTCATATATTCTAAATATGTGAAACACCCCATACCCTTCACCTAAAACCAGTCGGCATTCCTACATCACACCTTTATCAGCATTCATCGCACTGTACTGCAGCACTGCAGCTGCCAGTTCACAACTCATTTAGTCTCTAGATACACCAGGAGTATTTAATAAATGTCTGCTGATTAAATAAAGATTCACTAAAAATTGATTGAAGAGCCTCACAATTCATTGAAGTTTTTTTTTTAATTTTGCCTATTAAAATATATGACCAACTAATAGAGTTGTTAAAATGAAGTATGCCCTCTATTAAGATTAGTTACCCAGAATGATAGCTGTTGGGCACCCCAAAATGTTAAGATCTGCTGTGAGCATAAGATAAGCATGAAATTTCCAAGTCTGAGAATAAAATAAGAGACTGCAAAATGTCTCAGTGTTTTAGGTTAGTTACATGATAAACTGATACTCTGATATAGTTTCCATTAAAATGGAGTTCATTATCAAAAAGGATTTTATCTATTTCTTTTTGCTCTTTTAATATTGGTAAATTAGAAATTACACTTATAGCTTACATTACATTTCTATTGGATTGTGATTTTGTCAAAAAAATTCTCAGGCAGACCTGAGAATTACATTCTTGATATTAGAAATACTAGTGTGGGGTTCGGGGCCTTGGGGTTGGGGGCATCTGCCACTCCCTGCAGTGTGGCGACTGTGTGGGGTGCCCCTGCCGGGTCGGACCCAATGCTGGGGACTCATGCCAAAGACACTGGCACAAGGCAGTGAACGAGTCCTCGGCTTCCCCCAGGACCCAAGAGAGCTCTTCCCTCAGGGTAAGTCCACCATGAGGGAACTTGGGGACTGGGTTAAAATTCCTAGCTCCGCCATGCCACTAAGATCTGGCAGCTAGGTGAGTTTGGGAGAGGTTCGGGCCTTGGGGTTGGGTGCATTTGCCACTCCCTGCAGTGTGGCGACTGTGCGGGGTGCCACTGCTGGGTCGGACCCAATGCTGAGGCAGTGCAGAAGGCAGTGAATGAGTCCTCGGCCTCCCCCAGGCGGCCAGTGCACCAAGTGGTGCCAGGCTTTGCCTGCTGGCCACCTAGCGGTGAACTCTGGGGTTTTTAAGATATGTAGTTGCTGCCTGGGGACACTCATGAGTAAGGCCAGTTTGAGTGTAGGTGAGAAGTGAATTCTGGGTGATTCTCAGCAACAGGGTCATCAAAGATTCAGGCATGCACGGGGACCAAGACCTGGTGGTTTGGAGAGAAGTATCCAGAAGATAATTTGAGTTAGATGCAACAGCTCAATTAGGAATACAGAGATGGACTATTAGCATAGAACATCACTGATCGCCACACACTAGCCCACACTAAAGCTATGGATGGGGGCCTCTTTGGCAGTGTTAGGTACCATTACCCAACTGGGTGGTGGAGTTGTGGAGTGGTCACATTTGGCAGGATCAGGACACTATCCTGTACGCAAGAGAACTTGGCCTGGGGATAGACTCTGTAGGGTTGTGTGGGCCCAACCCTCTGGAATACAAGTCCGTCCCCCTGGTTACCTCGCAGGCTGGGGTTGCAATGGTCTAAGTTAGGTGAGACCATGCCACCTGCCATCTCTCATGGGTAAAGGAACCCACAACAGTCAGGGTAGGTCAAGGCAGCAGCACCCAAATGTGCATCTTTAAACAGGATGTGGGGTGGGCCTGGCTGCCACTGGAAGGGGGCAGAATGGGCAGGGCTGAACAAACCTCAACTCACACGAAACAAGAGAAATCAGGTTGGAGCACAGCTCATGCCATGTAGGTCCTTGCACATACTGAACTGCATGAGGCAGAGGCACTAAGCCACAGCATCCAAGGGGCCAGGACAAGTGAGGGGCTCTGCCAAGCTGAGACAGAACCACCACCGGCCTGCACGTGATCTAAGGCTGGAAACAGGCCTGGTTGGGGAACTAAGGGGACACCCTAGCCGGGTTGAGTTTCCCACCAAGGAGCGCATGGATGGAATTGGGGCTGCATTTGGATCAGGATACGACTGTAATCTTACTTGGCCCAAGTGTGGACTGGGACTGGAAGCACCAAGCCAGGCCAGAGTCCAACACCATCTGGTGCTCTGGAGGACTGGGGAGAGATGTGTGACAGACTAGGCTAGGTCTCAGCCCTTACTAAACCATGTGTGAGCTGTATGTGGGTATGGAATAGCCATGGCTGGGTTGAAACATCCAACAGTGAGAACCAGATTGGGTTGAAGGCTAGTCATGGAAAGCCACTGTTCCTGTTAGGACAGGAGGTGAACTGAGTAGGGCTGGCTCATGGACCCACTGGTTTGCGCAAAAACTGGCATTGGGAGAGGTTCTGATGGAGGAGCCTGGGCAACTTCTCTGGCAGGACACAGTGCCTGCATAAGAAGGGACAGCACAAGGTAAGCACAAGAAGCACAACAGGGAACAACCCAGAACAGGCAATGGAAATTATCCCACTGGCATATACATGGCATGGTTTGGGGGCAGACCAGGCTGAACCTGTTCACATTACCTACTGGTGAATCCAAGCACCAGAACAGAGTGTGGGTCAAGCCAGGTTCGGTTGCAACACATACCAGTACACAACAAGTAATGCCAAGGTGAGATGAGCTGTACCAGATGTGGTTGCAGTGGCCAAACAGCACATGTGATAATCACGGGGAGGAGGCAAAGTCAACAGGGGAACGTGGGAATCCCTGCTGGACAACTATTTCCATTGGAAAGCATGAGTTGGGATGGCGGGAGTTCAGACTAGGCAGGGCTATACCACCTGTGGGCCTAACGATGAGCTGACTGTTCCACCTGGTGAAAGCAAAAATTAAGAGTGGTTGAGGGTTGCTTGGGCTTAGCCGCAGCATTAGCTGGCAGAGGATAGCATTGGGAGCTAATTCTGTCAAATCAAATGCCAGAACCACCTGGAGACTGCATAATCTGGGAGTGGGTATGGCCAAGAAGGGAAATAGTGGGCACCTCCTTCAGGGTTACCACCCTCACTGGAGAGCACGAAAACCAGGATGGGGCAGGGGTGGCTAGACAGAAAGGCACTTGCCAGTAGGTGTATGGGCTGGATAATATGTTGGTTTGGTTGACATGTCCACTGACATGTATGAGAGCTAAATGGGATGTGGGACAGACTGGACAAGCCTGCGGTACATACTGGCAAGCATGGGAACCAAGGTAGGGGGCAGAATTGGTAGGGGTTTGGGGGAGTACCTCAACTAGGCTGCAGCTCCAACTGGTTTGCATGAGGACAGAGTATGAAGTGGGTAGGATCGAGCTGGACTACAACACCCGTCGGTTCATGAGGAAGACAGGGATGGAAACAGAATGGACCCAGCAATCGCAACAACCAGCATGTGTATAAGCTGATTGGTGTGACGGATGGTGTTGGAGTCTGTACTAGCAAACTCACTCAAGAATCAGATCTGGGATCATCTCAGATGAAGTTTCTTTGGAGATCCCTCCAACTGAACTGCTGATCTTGGAACCCCAAACATCAAGAGCCTTTCAGCCAGTGGACTCTAAATAGGTTTCATTGCGATTGGAACTGTGAGATTGGCAGCAATCCAGAACCGATAAACTATCAAAACTGTTTGAGCAGGACCCTTGGAGAGTGTCTCCTGTTGGGGATTGGGGATGGGTGGGAGGTTAGGTGGAGCTTTTCCCTTTGTTACTCCCCTAACCCAAGATACAGGGAAATGATTATATTAGCGTGGAAACAATAGTATTACCCACTTTCACCCTGTAGCCCTTGACCCTTTGTACCCTAATCAATTAAGATTATTAAAATAAAATTAAAAAAAAAGAAATACTAGTCTGAAATGAGGAAGAATATTCTTACTGAGTATGGAAATAAAACCGATTTAAAGCCAGTGACCAGACATGTCTGAATTTCGATTGTTCATGAAGCTAGGGACACTGGGATTTCTGATGTGTGCCTCAAGGTCCAAAGTTCTTCTGTTAAAAGCCCAGTGATAACAGCTTTATTGATCATGGTCACCTGCCACTGAGTTGGTGAGACTGGCTTGATCATTTAAGGGGGCCTCGCGAGAGTTTCCTGTTAAGTTCTTCAGAAGTCACATCTTGCTGGGAGGAACTGGAGGACACTTTGCACAATTCTATGTGCAGCTAAGAGCCCATGGGCTTACAAACAAGAATGTTTCCAAATGCTAGCTTGCACTCTTGTATGCAATATGTGTGTGTGTGTGTAACTTTATGTAAAAACCTTATTTGATATTCTCTATGGAGACTGGTGAATCCTCAAATTGTGGTATGTTTCATTGTTTATTCAGCTGACTTGCAGAAGTAAGAGGAAATTTTGCACGTCTCATCTGTAATATATATGTGTATGTACATATACATCATACACTGATTTTTACTTCTGTGAATTTTTATTTTTTCCTCTGCAACCCTAACACAATAAATGCTTCCAAATTTTGGTTTACTCCTTGATAAGGGCTGGATTACAATGATGAGTACGCGCCAGAAATTAAATTTAAAATGTCACTTCCTATAGTGAATGTTTATTAAATTTGACTGACTAGCAGTCTCCCTTTCCTTAGGGAGTCATTTCACAACCTCATTCTGAAGCACATCACTCCCACGCCCCAGGGTATTAGCTGAGATCCGAGGAGAAGCTGGCCCACTAGGTCACATGATCAAGATGACTGCTTCTGGGTAAGAATGAGTCATGTCTAGTTGGCAAAGTCATTCCTTCCTAATTAACTAGTGTCTAAATAATTAAAGAAATTGACCAAAAGAGAGAATGGAGATAATCCATAGCTTTATTAAATAGAAATATAGAATCTTGTTGGGTCAAAATAAAATCTTGCCTCATTTCCATATAAAAGAAATCATAAAATTCATGGAAAAGATATATATGATGATAAATGCTCAGATTTCAAAATGTTTTGCACCAAATAAATTTATCTCATATTTCTAGGTTGCCAGAAACTTTTTTTTAAGATATATCTATTTTTATTGGAAAGTTAGATTTACAGAGAGGAGAGACAGATCTTCCATCCACTGGTTCACTCCCCAAGTAGTAGCAACAGCTGGAGCTGAGCAATTCTGAAGGCAGGAGCCAGGAGCTTCTTCCAGGTCTCCCATGTGGCTACAAGGTCCCAAGGCTTTGAGCCATCCTCCACTGCCAGGCCACAGCGAGCAGGATGGGGAATGGAGCAGCCAGGACATGGACTGGCACCCATATGGGATCCTGGCACATGCAGGGCAAGGATTTAGCCACTAGGCTATCACATCAGGCCTGCTAGAAATTTTTGAAACCCTCCTATTAATAGAAAGCTGAATTTAACAATTATCTTGTTTCAATTCTCCTATTTTACAAAATGAAAAGAATTTTCAGAAAATAGAAACTATCCCCGCAATATATCTTATATGCAACAAAGTTGGAATGAGATTTCAAGCTGTCTGACTGCCAGATAAATGTTTATTAATGTTCATAAAGACTAGATTAAAAGAAACAATCATGCTTTGCTTAGTTTACCTAGTCAAAAGACATCTACTGAGATGGGGAAGAAAACTATTCAATTTTAATTCAATGCTACCTACAATGTTTTCAAGCCCAACACAGTTATTACAACAACTTACCAATAAAAACAAAACTGTATCTGTCTCACATGTAGAGGGAACAGTACTCTAATCTATTCATCAAGAAAATAATAACTTCCAGAATTAAACTTATTAGCACAACACACACACATATGATGTGATTTATACATTTATCATGCATCATAATTTCCAGGCATTTTTACTTACATACTGCCAATTTGAGCAAGGGCTTAGACTAGTATCTAATAGCATAACATAGCGAATTAATATGTATTAAAGAAATAAAAACCATCTTCACAATGCTCACGTGAGAAGACTGAATTGTTTCACTACTGTCTTAGGGCTCAGAAATGTTAACTGACTTCTTGCTGTTACAAAGTTAGAAGCTATGGAACCTTCTGAGAAGCAAGCACTCTGGCTTCAAAATTCCATGGTGGTCTGATTAGCATTATGTCTTCTGAACAAATTTTTCAAAGCACATTAACACTAAAAGTCATAATAAATAACTAGTAGAAGTCTCTGATTATCAAGGAAAACTGTGAATGCTTTTCTATTTTAAAAAAATATCCAAAAATTTGAAGTTTATTAATGAGGCTACTTCAAAACACTAATGAAGAGCTAAATTCAAAGATGCCTATTTTGGTACCAAACATTTTTTAAATCCATACATAGTTTTTTTTTTCACAATTACTGATTTAATAAACTTAATACATCTTAAAGATTTATTTATTTTTATTGGAAAGGCAGATCAGATTTAATGGAGAGAAGGAGTTAGAGACAAAGATTTTCCATCTGCTAGTTCACTCCTCAAATGGCCACAATGGCAGGAGACAAGCAGATTCAGGAGCTTCCTCCAAGTCTCCCATGCAGATGCAGGGTCCCAAGGCCTTGGGTTGTCCTCCACTGCTTTCCCAGGCCACAACAGGGAGCTGAATAGAAAGTAGGCAGCTGGGACATGACCTGTGTAGGATCCTGGCGCTTGCAAGGCGAAGACTTAGCCATTGAGCCATCACCCCAGGCCCAACTTTAACGACTTTTTCAGGCCCTCTGATATGCATGAATTGTAAAATACGTTGGCACCAAAACAAACATGTTTCAATCTATGGTTTGAAAAATCATTACTCTTCCTCACAGAAAAAAAGACCCCCCCAAAAAAGTTTAAACTCTATGTTGTTAGAAAAGTCTTTATCTTACTATTTGTTTATTTTTACAGTAATTCAGAAGGTATCAGGTTTTTTTAAGGTAAATATTCACATTATAAGCAACCAATGGATATTAGCCGGAACTGGGGACAGACCAGGCAAGGCCAGGATGCTGAACCCCTGGTTAATACTGAGGTGAAGAGGGCCATGCCAGACTGAACCGCAGCACCCACAAACACACATGAAACCTGATATGGTGGAGTACGAGCCTACTACTAGGGGCGCTGCATGGGCTCCCCTCCTGGGCTACTGCTCCCACTGGTGAACATGAGAACTGGGACTGGGGGCAGACCAAGCCAGTGGGCTACAATACCTGTTGGCCTGCATATGAACTGAGTTGGGAGAGCCATTCTCGGCTAACCAACTGTATCCATTGGTCCATGCATTAGGTAGAATAACTGAAGACTGGTTGGCTTTGCTGCAGCATCAGATGACAAGTGCTTGGTCTATGGGCAAATCCTGTCAAGCTAGATTGCAGAACCATACGGAGAATGCATGATCTGGGACTGGGGTCGGCCCAGTAGGCAAACTTTGGGTATCTCTCTGCTGGACTGCAACTCACGCTGGTGAGCATGAGAACCAGGACTGGGAGTGGGCCTGACTAGACAGCTGGTGGCATTTGCGTGAATGAGTATGGGCTCAGTAGTGGGTTCAGTTGGGTTGAGCTAGGTTTCAATGAGTGAGTTATTCTGACTTGGCTGGAGTTCCTGTTAATATCTGTGAGGGCCAAGGGGTGGGCAGGGCTGGGCTGGGCCACAGTATCCATTGTTACTAAGAGATGAGGCTAGAGATAGAACTGATCCAGCAATTGCAACTACCAGTGTGTGTGTGTGTGTGTGTGTGTGTGTGTGTGTAGGCGGATGCGGGTGACAGAATGAGCTGGACCATGTACTGGTAAGCACACAAAAGAGTCAGGTCTGATATCACCTCAGATAAAATTTATTTCAGGATTCCCCCCAAATGAACCACCAGACTTAGAACTCCAACCATGGGGATTCACAGGAGCTGTGTTCTGACCATGGAATGCGTGTGTCAGAACTTGGCCTCTTCAGTGGCTTAGAACAGTGGATGGCATACTCATATGCACATGGAGGATATGGCAGTCTGTTGGGACCTGCAGAGGACAAATGGTACCATAGCAGAGGAAGAAGGGCAGAACAAATTGGTCGACTATCCCAGTCAAGTGTTGACAGCAAGTATCTGGGCAAATGGAGACTCTAAGGCAGAGTATGTCAGCCAATGGACCTTGGAAGGATTTCCTCATCCCTGGAGCAGCAAGATCGAGAGCAGTTTAGAACCATTGAAACTACTTGAGTGGAACCCTTGGCGCATGCTCCACATCGGGAACCCTGGGATAACTGAAGGGGTTGGGAGGCTGGGTGTAGGATATCTTCCTTTCTCCCCCTTCCTCCAGACATCAAGAAGAAAAAAGAATGTGTAAACAATGTTCTCACCTACTTTTCCCAATCCTCAACCCTTCCCACCCCAATCAACTATGTAAACATCACACACACACACACACACATCCCTCTGGAATCCTAAATTAGAATGAGGTTCTTTGGTCAGACAACATTCCTCTTATGTAGTAACAACTCATTTCCAGAAAGATTTAGCATGTCTTGTGTGATTCCACAGGGCGATGACTCATAGAATCCTGTATTCCATTTCCGCCACAATTTATCCCATGTGTCTTTCCCCAATATGAGTTTGGTTTTACATCATTACAAATGACTAGGTACTGAGTCCAAAAGACTTTCTAGTGGAGAAGCACAGCTGGAGTGTGATCTTGGGAATGCCTAAGATTTTAACATACAGAATTGCTTTTAACAGTATCCCTAGTGTTTGAATCATTGTTATATAACCATCATCAACTTGCAGGTTATAGATTTAAGGACACAAATGCTTTAAATCCTACATTACCCCCAAATTACTCACTTTCTTAGATGACTTTAGAAATGATATTCAGAAGACAACACTCATTTTCCAAAAGTTCAAATTTTTTCAATTTCAAATACAAACACGCTAACTCTGAGATTTTATTATCTGATTGTCAGGTATTATTTCTGCAAGGTAAGTGAGAGCAAACCCACCCTTATCTTAAAAACAAGATAAACAAATCTCAAATTTGAACAAAACCATTTTCGGTCTACTCCAGGCTAGGCAGTGTTTAAAAGTGCTGCATTCTTACCATGGGGAGTGATTGTCTGCACGGGCTTGGTGGGGGACTTCACATTCCAAATTGTCAAGGTGCCATCTGAATGACTGCAAATAAACTGTTTTCCTTCATGATGCCAAGCAACAGAGTGTATAGCCTATAAAAGAGTGAAGAAGTTCACATTTCTTTTGATACATATTTAAGTGTCAGACTATTCATAAATTGATTCATAATTTTCATCTTGAACTTTTTAAAACTTTCTAAGCTGAATGCAGTATGTTAACATTACAGTCCATAGTAATTTAGTGCTGCTGCACTACAAATGAGAATTTTTTACTGGTACTTTAATTCTGTTATTTATTTTATTTGCTGTCTAGATGAGAAAGCTATGATGGTGCCCCATGTAGCATTGGTGAGAGCCGGAAAACAGACTGTAGCCTTATATTTTCTTAAAACAAACCCTACTTAAACAAATTATAAAGTTAAGAGCAATATCCCACTGGAAAAAACTATCTGTATTGACAGACTATAATGAATTTTTAAATGCTTATTTTGTTTATTTACATAAAAGGCAGAGGTAGAGAGAAAGAGAACAGGGAGGACAGAGATCTTTCATCCACTAGTTCAGCTGCCAAATGGCCACAACAACCAGAGCTGAGCACATCTGAACCTGGGATCTAGGAGTTTCTTCCAGTTCTCCTACGTGGGTGCAGGAGACCAAGGTCTTCACCCATCCTCCACTGCTTTCCCAAGCCATAACTCGGAAGCTGGATCAGCAATAGCAGGCAGGACTCAAACCAGTAGCCATATGGAATACCAGCTCTGCAAGTAGAAGCTTGCCTGGCAACACCACTGCACTAGATTAAAAGAACGCTGTTAAATCAGCTAACATCCTGGAAAACAAACTGTAGATCTGCTTGAATTAAGACTAATAATATTCTTTAATTGAGCTTGAAAACATGTTTCCCATTTCTCAGGAACTGATTGCTGAAATAATTTTATGTGATTTATTTTTTATTCATTTGAAAATCACAGTTACAGAAAGAGAAAGAGAGAGCGAGAAAGAGATAAACAGAGATAAAAGATCTTCCTTCTGCTGGTTCACTCGTGAAATAGTTGCAATGCTGGAGCGAGACCAGACCAAACCCAGGAGCTTCTTCTAGGTCTCCCACGCAGGTATTAGGGGCCCGCATGTGCAACCAGAACATTAACAGGAGCCCATAGAGGATGTCAACTTTAAAGCTGGTGGCTTTGCCCATTATATCACAATACCAGCCCAAGACAGGCTTTAATCTCGAGAGAACAATTCCTACCAGGAAAATTATATTTTCTAGCCACTTAAAAAACATATACACAGGGCCCGGCATAGTAGCTTAGTGGCTAAAGTCCTTGCACGCACCAAGATCCCATAGAAACGCTGGTTCTAATCCCAGTGGCATCATGTCCCATACAGGTCCCTGCCTGTGGCCTGGTAAAGCAGTCAAGGATGGCCCGAAGCCTTGGAGCCCTGCACCTGCGTGGGAGACCCAGATGAGGCTCTGGGCTCCTGGCTTTGGATGCTCAGCTCCAGCCGCCACAGCCACTTGGGGAGTGAACCAGTGGACTAAAGATCTTCCTCTGCTTCTTATCCATTCTGTATATCTGAATTTCCAATAAGAATAAATAAAAGAATGTAAAATTTATAGTGTGTTATTATCCTATCTTTTCAATGTTTTTCAGTGTGTAGTTATATATTTGGAAATACCTTGGTTTTCAAGGTTTGCTTTTGAGGTTTGTTAACCCTCCAAATTCTAAAACTTTCTAGGTAGCTCTTGGCTCTTCAGCACCTTGATTTATAACCTACCTTAGCTTCTTCCAATCCCGGACTCTTTCTCTTCAATGCAGGGATACTAAGTTTAAGCTTCTAAGTGCTAAGACCTGGGGAAGTCTCTCCATATCATAAACTGATGGAACTAAGAGGATGTTCTCCTTGTTTGCTTGCCCTCCTAGATGAATACTGCTGAACACTACCTGCTGCGTAACTGCTAAAAGCTGCTGCTTCATACACCATGTACTGCTGCTTCATACACCATGCACTGCCGCTTCATACACCATGCACTGCCTCTTCATACACCATGCACTGCCTCTTCATACACCATGCACTGCCTCTTCATACACCATGCACTGCCTCCTCATACACCATGTACTGCCTCATCATACACCATGCACTGCCTCTTCATACACCATGCACTGCCTCTTCATACACCATGTACTGCCTCTTCATACACCATGCACTGCTGCTTCATACACCATGTAATGCCTCTTCATACACCATGCACTGCCTCTTCATACACCATGCACTGCCTCTTCATACACCATGCACTGCCTCTTCATACACCATGCACTGCCTCTTCATACACCATGTAATGCCTCTTCATACACCATGCACTGCCTCTTCATGCACCATGCACTGCCTCTTCATACACCATGCACTGCCTCTTCATGCACCATGCACTGCCTCTTCATGCACCATGCACTGCCTCTTCATGCACCATGCACTGCCTCTTCATACACCATGCACTGCCTCTTCATACACCATGCACTGCCTCTTCATACACCATGCACTGCCTCTTCATACACCATGTACTGCCTCATCATACACCATGCACTGCCTCTTCATACACCATGCACTGCCTCTTCATACACCATGTACTGCCTCATCATACACCATGTACTGCCTCATCATACACCATGTACTGCCTCTTCATACACCATGCACTGCTGAACACTACCTGCTACGTACCTACTAAAAGCTGTTGCTTCATACACTATGGCAAATCTAGGCTGTCATTCTAAAATGACTTAAACAAAGATTACTACCTAAATTCATAAGATGCAAAACTAGGAAAGTCAATTTTAAAAATCTGCTTTCATTTTAGCACAGAAAAGAGAGCAAGTAAAAACCTCCAAAGAAATGAAGACAATTATTCAAAATATTCTCTATTCCCTTTTTTATTTGAAAAATTTTGATCATTGAACAAAAAGTAGAAAAAACGAATTGTCCCTTGGTTTATGTTAACAAAGAAAACATGTAAACATTTTCAAAGTGTTTAAGTCAACATAGTCTGCTGAGTAAATATATCGATAAAAAACAATGTATTTTGTCTTAAAAGCACACAAATAAGCAAAATCGTTTATATTTCCTAGACTTAGCTCTGCTCATTGATAACTAGAAACTACCTGGCACCCAAATTATGGTTGCCAGATTCCATTTCACAGGCAAATTTTGTTACACCAAAAAAACCAAAGAGGCCAAACAGGACAATTATGATTGTCACTGAAGGACTTGCGAGGGGGTTATAGGAGGTTCATGGACCAACAACACAATTTGAAAACTGGGCATATTCACCTTGATAAACTAAAGCATATCAAATCTGTTTAACTTATCAAGCACCTAATAAAACTAAAAGTGACCACAAAATTTACTAGGAGAATGATATCTTTTTTTTTAAAGATTTATTTATTTATTGGAAAGTCAGACATACAGAGAGGAGGAGAGATAGAGAGGAGGATCTTCCATCCCATGATTCACTCCCCAAGTGAGCGCAACGGCCGATGCTATGCCAATCCGAAGCCAGGATCCAGGAACTTCTTCCAGGTATCCCTCACGGGTGCAGGGTCCCAAGGCTTTGGGCTGTCCTCCATTGCTTTCCCAGCCACAGGCAGGGAGCTAGATGGGAAGAGGAGCTGCTGGGATTAGAACTGGCTCCCATATGGGATCCCGGGCGTTCAAGATGAGGACTTTAGCCGCTAGGCCACGCCGCCAGGCCAGGAGAATAATATCTTTAGAGTGAGTACTAAGATAGTGAAAAGAACCAAGCATTTATCCTGTCTTTGTTATCAAAACTGTATAACTGTAAAACAAAAACCAGAAAAGAGGAAGTTTCTGCTGACTAACGGGTCCTAGCTCATTAACAAAGCAGCAACGACAGGGTACAATGTTTCCACCACAACTACTGTATACTAATAAATCTGCTGAGTACCACTGGTCTGCCAACAGGAAAAGAAGATGAGAAGGTTCAACTCTAACAGCATCAGAGACAAGTGATGATGCTAAAATGGAAAAATGAATCTGAACTGATCGAGCCTCTGCAAACTATCAAATTTATCGGAAATTCACTTTATATAGCTGTCAAAGACAATAGGAGGGTCTGTGTCATGGCACACCAGGTGAAGCTGCTGCCTGCATCTCTGGCATCCCACCCATACGGTTTGGGATCCAGCTGCTCCACTTTCAATCCAGCCACCTGCTAAGAGCCAGGGAAAAGCAGTGGAAGATGGCCCCAGTATTTCAACTGTGCTACCCTCGTGCAAGACCTGAGGGAAGCTCCTACCACTGGCTTCAGTTTGGCCCTATCTGGGGAGCAAACCAGTGGATGGTCGGTATTCTCTCTCGGCGCCTCTTTCTGCCTGTGACTCTGTAAATCAATCTCAAAAACACAACAAATAAACAAACAAAAACAACAGCTTTGTAGCCAGAAAAATTCACCATTTAGAAAACTTTATCGTCAATAAATAAATGACCAAAAAAGAAAGAAAAAAGGTCTATCTGTTTATAAATGCCCGGAATCTCTGTAGAACAACACTTTTAACAATATTTGAGAAATTGGTAACTCGGAGCCTACAGGGGATTCAGATGTCCATAGGTAGCTAGGAAATGTTGACATCTTTTCAACTATGTGAATATGTATCTTCCAAATTTTACTATTATAAAAGTAAACTGTGTGTTTCTGCAGTTTCAAAGCTCTCCCAAACTAAAATCATCAGTCATGTATTTATAGCAGTTGGTGACTCAGAGAAACAACAGCTTTATGAAGACAAAAAATGTTACCTCATCATATGTGTATCTGTAGTCGGCTTTCTTTGATTTCAGGTCCCATAAGACTACTGTTCCAGATTCAAAGCCAATTAGCAGCTGTAATAAAAGAAAAAGCCACATTATCTAAGAATGGCATCAATTATATAAAATATATATTTTTTGAAATGAAGATAAATATTGTTATTCATAAGCCTTAAGTATAAAATTATAATTTAATACCCGTGGTGCTAATTACTAATCACAGAGATGATAAAAACAATGCAATTAATACTTACATATTTTTTATGATCAAGTAATCAACATTAGATTGATTTTTGAAAAAAAGTACCATAGTTTAGTGTATATCTATACTAACATAAAATATTTTGATAAATTATAAAAATTAAGAATTTATAACCTATCCAAATTCTTCATTTATAAAGATCAATCTTATCTTTATGTTGAATAGTTCCACATCAAATCAGCCTAGAGTGCTCTCACATGTTTCAGACACATCTCCAGTAACACATACTAGAAGCTCCCAGTGCATGTGTTCATGGAACTTGCACTCTCAACCCTTCCTCTGGCATTCCTCCTTGCAGTAAGGCTCTCAGCACACCATCACAACAACAGGTGCTCAAGCCAGAATCCTAGCGATCATCCTTAACCACTGCTGCTCTCCAACACGCAAAACCACCAAGTATATTCAAAATTACATTTGTCATTTCTCTGATTACTTTCTTGTATTGCCAGATCACTCTTCTGGTTCAAGATACAAAGGTCTCTTCTGGTTCTGATTCCAGTGCTACTCCCATGTTAGCCCCGTCCATACAGTAATACTAAATCTAAAAGCAAACCTAATGGTATAATTTATATTTCAGTCTAAATCACTTTAATGCCTCATTATTATTTTAGGATACAGTCTAAACTCAATTAGTATCTATAAGATCTGTATGACCTTTCATTTCTATTTTACCATTTTATAAAAGCAATAAATACGTGGCTTGTGTTCATGCAATCTGGAGACAAGACAATGTTTGGGAATACTGAGTAATTTTAATACAACAGAAATTTAGTGTTTTTATACTGTAAGGAAAGTTGGATGGCTAATTGCTGCAGCTAATAAAAAAGTTTCTCCCACTCTTCCCAAACCCAATATTTTCTTTAGCAATATGAGACATATATTCCTTCTAGGAAAAATTGGTATTTGCTTCTATTTCCTAGGCTTTCTAAGTATTTTTAAAGATTTGTTTATTTTATCTGAAACCCAGAGTTACACAGAGAGATCTTCCATCTATCTAAAGGTTCACTCTCTAAATGGCCAGAGCCAGTCCAGACTGAAGCCAGGAGCTCCATCCAGCCAGGCTTCCTATGTGGGTTCGAGCATTCAGCCCACCATCCCTGGCTTTCTTAGGGTCACTAGCAGATAAATGGATTGGCAAGTCACACAACTAACCCTGAACAGGCACCCAAATGGGATACTGACATTACAGGCTGTGGCTAAACATGATATATCTTAGTGTTAACCCCATTCTTTCCAAATATTGTGTATTTTCAATACAGTAGTTTTAAAATGGGAAGTAAGAAATAAGGAAAAGCAAGAAACAGAATAAAATTTATGAATTAATGTTAAAGGCCAACAGCATTAGTTGCTCAGCAGATATACAACCTGAATTTTAGTCTTAAAACTCTTACTTAGTATCCATGCAACTTAAAGAAAATGATCTTACCCACGTAGATACTAATGAATTAAGATGGATATAGTAAACTTTAGTCTCGCTAACCAACTATAACATCCTAATTAAGTTTTAAAAGTGTACCAATAAGTTATACTTTAATGCCAATAAATTACTTGGCTTTTCAATTTCTTATACTATAGAATTATAATTAAATATTATGAGACAGAAAGATAAATGAAATTTATAGTTCCTAATTAAACCTTAGAAATTTCCTGCAGGACATACCATAACACCCTGAACACGCCTGATCTTGTCTGATCTTGGAAGCTAAGCAGGGTTGGGCCCGGTTAGTACTTGGATGGGAGAAGTTTCCTGCAATGTTCATCCTTTCTAAAATCTTATAACTCAGAAAGGTGGGAGGGAGAAGGAAAGGAGGAAAAAAGAGAGAAAGGGAATATCATGATGGTCTTAAAGCCCTAACTATAAACCACATTGAATTGCTAAAAACCAATTAAAAATTAAAATCTACAAATTTTAGGGCCTGGCACAGTGGCCTAGCGGCTAAAGTCCTCGCCTTGAACGCGCTGGGATTCCATGTGGGCACTGGTTCTAACCCTGGCAGCTCCACTTCCCAAGACCTGGAGGAAGTTCCTGGCTCCTGGCTTTGGATTGGCTCAGCACCGGCCATTGAGGTCACATGGGAAGTGAATCATCAGATGGAAGATCTTCCTCTCTGTCCCTCAATCATCTCTGTGTATCTGACTTTGCAATAAAAATAAATAAATCTTTAAAAAAAATTTACACATTTTAAATAAGTAAAACTTTAATAACTCATAGAGAGGTTAACTAGTTTACATACTATTAATTGATTTTTCTCACAAAACAATGCGCATGGGTACACTAAGAGAAGCAAAATCCTCTATAACAAGAGCTAAACTGTATCTAAAAAGGGAATATAACATGAGTTGATATCAAAGAAATCAATATTCAAATTTCAGCTGTAAC
Organism: Ochotona curzoniae; assembly: GCF_017591425.1. NCBI lineage: Eukaryota > Metazoa > Chordata > Mammalia > Lagomorpha > Ochotonidae > Ochotona > Ochotona curzoniae. The sequence goes on along the minus strand of NW_024467115.1, from coordinate 26,632,827 downwards.
GATACCAGCTCTGAACTTCAGGGACACAACATGACATTGTTGCTGTTTCATCATCTGTACAATGTGAAGATCTGGCAGTGAAAATTCCTTGGGAGGATAAAATAAAATGGTGTCTATAAAGTGGTGAGCACAGAACCTGACACACAGTATTCAATAGACGCTACTAATTACTATCATAACTGAAGATACAGTAAGGTCTACCCCTCTTCGGCCAATGCCTTCAATTAGAGGTGCATCCATCCATAAAGTTAGCTTTAAAGGAATCTACCATAGTACCTTATATCTTCTGTTAGTTAAAAAAGTGAGGGTGATATTTGAAAATACGAAAAAGAAAAACACTGGTATGATTAAAGTAGATTTTTCTCCACAAGAAATCAAATGGATACTATAATCTATTCCAGTATCCCAATGTTTAAAAAATAAATTTGAATGTTATTAACTCTGTGAACTAAGGAAAATATAATGCCATGTTTAAAAAAAAAGACAGAAACTTACATATAACTTACTCATTCCATAAAAGAATTTATAGCAAAGGAATTTTCAAGAGCCAAAACTGTGATAAACTGGATTAGGCTAACACCACTCCATATTAGATCCAGTTCCCTGCTATGTGGTTGGAAAAGCATCAGAAGATGGTCTAAGTACTTGGGCCCATCAGGGAGTTCTAGAAAGAATTCCTAGTTCCTGTCAACAGCCTTGCCCAAGCCTTGCTATTGTCGCCACGTGAGGAGTGAATCAGCAGATGGATAGTCTTCTTGTCTGTGTCGCTTTTTTAAATAAATAAAAGTGGGGGATTCAATGGGAGAAAACTAAAAGGAATATCCACTCTTTGTAAATCAAAACTGCCACATACTGACTACAAAACTGTATAAAAATTAAACATTGGAAATAAAAATGAAATAAAAATTAAACATCTAAGGCAATACATAATAATATTTATTGAATGTTACATATGTCTTACAGTGTTTTGGTCATTTAAAAATTATGATTCCAGAGGCTGTGCTGTGGTGAGGTGGGTGAAGCCGCTGAAAATGACACTAGCATCCCATCTGAATGTTGGTTCAAGTCTTGGCTACTGTACTTAAGATCCAACTCTCTCCTAATCACACAGAATGCAACAGAAGGCAGCCTAAATATTTGGATGCTGGCCACTGACCTGGTAGGTTTGGGGGGAATTCTATGCCCATGAATGCAGCCCGACCCAGATCCAAACACTGTGACCATTTACAGACTGAAACGCTGGATGAAAGATTTTTTTTCTCTCTCTCTCTGCCACTCAGTCTTTCCAATCAATCATTTTATTCCAAATATCTTATATATTTCATAACAATGAGGCATTAAGCATATATAGCATACAAGTGTTATTATCAACCTTACTTATACAGTATAAATACAGTTAAAGGGTTTGTGTATTTAAAAATACAAAAACATCATGCACTTAAATAATACAGCTTCTTCGGGGGAAAAATTTTACCTTTCCTTCATCCATTGGATTATCACTGATATGGACAACAGGTCCTGGATGAGACTTAGAGGACCTAGATAGAGAAAAAATAATTAAGATTTTTTTCTCAACTAGAAATTTCAATATGGTTACAAATTCACTATAATAAGAATATATGAATGTTAAATAAAAGTATTTCAACAAGTAGCAACACGTGCTAAAACAGATAAGAAACAGAAAAATGGTATGAATGTCATGTGTACATAAATTTAAAAATTTACAACTAAGTGTACTTTGTGTATGGAAAAAACATCCTTAATTCTGTTGAATTTCATTAGACAAAATCTGTTCCCTAGATACTATTCCCAAATTTTTAAAAAAGTTCAGTAGCTAACATTTTATTATTTTATTTTACTCAGTTCTAGCCTAAAATTATAGCTATTCTTTGAATTCTGTAGTTCATATCAGACTCAGGAAAAATTCTTTAAATTAAACAATCTATTTTCAATGCAAACGAAAGATACATATTTGAAGTAAAGGATATGTTAATTGTCCTGATTTGCCAATCATTACATATTGTTATCTTCCAATGAAACAAAAACAGTAATTTAAGGGTTAATGCAACAGCTAGCAAATTAAGCCTCTGCCTATCGACCTGAATTCCACACAGCTGCTGATTCAAGTCTGGCTGCTCCACCTCCAGCCCAGCTTCCTGTGAATGTGAGAAAACAGTGGAAGACAGCCCAAATGCAGGGGTGCCTGCACCCATAAGGAAAACCCGGAAGAAGCTTCTGCCCCCCTGCAGCCCAACTCCGGCCACACAGCCACCAGCCAGCCAGGAGATGGAGGATCTGTACCTGCTTCTCAAATAAAAATGAATAAATATTCTTAAAAATAGTCATTTAAAAATAAACAAAATAAAGCCTCCTATTCCTGATTAGAGAAAAAGAATTGACACAGATAAGAACATGCGTTAAGTGATGCCCATTTGGTAAGAAACAAAAAACATATCCCTATTCATAACTGAAGGCTGAGGCTTTACTCCACTTTATCAGAAAGCTGCACCAGATATACCCACTAGATGTCGTGATTTACTCAAAGAACAGACTGTAAATCCACACTCCCAAGGGACTGATTAGGATAACACCCCTGTCACAGGAAGGAAAACTAGCTTTATAGACTGTTAAAGTTACATCAAAACATTAGGCAAGAGATACATAATGCTATAAACTTATTCTCATGCTGAAAAGATACAAGATTATTAAAACACACTAAGCACTTTGTAAATCAGTTTCCTAACTACTGGAGGCAATTCATTTGTGGATCTTGACCAGCGTTTCCAAGACAAATCATAAGAGAACAAATACAGAGAGTTTTTTCACCTAGTTGGAAAAAATTACCATTTCATTGAATTTATGCTACAACTCATATGCATGTGAACATATGCATATTTATATATGCATACATATATATCTATGTACATAAACAAACCATTTAAATCTGCAAACTACTGAGTCAGCAGGGTAGTATTTACAGACTATTAAGCCTGCATTTCATGTTAAGAACATCTGACATATTTAATTCGGATGGATTTACAGACTTGCTATTTTGTGATATTGTAATATTGGATACTGATATTTTCAGATATGGAGTATTTGCTCAAACTCACAGTTCAATGGCTTTATTCCACATGATGACGTAGCCTGAGAGCGTGAAGGACTCCACGTTGACAATGTGTATATTACCTCTTTCAGTGCCCACATAGAGCCACTTACTCTGGAAAGGGAGATGGCAAAATGTAACCCTGCAAGAGAAAATATATCCAAAGCAGAAAATATAAAAATATGTGTCAATTTTGCTGACTGTATTATAGGGTTAACCGTGAAGATAGGCAAGAATGATGCACATTCTACTTAATGTGAATACCATTTAACATTAATTCAACTTACAATCAAACCTAAGACCTTTTTAAAGTAAACAGCATGGCATGATTTGAAGAAGATGAATTCTGAAGTTAAAATGATTTTCAAATCTTGCTGTAACATCTACCAATTGTGTAATCTGAAGCATACCACAAATTTAACCTATAAGTCACAAGCCATGGCTCCAATACCTATCTTATTCCTGAGTACCACTATGTTTCTGAAGAATCACCAAATGTGTTAAATCCATCTCACTCCTCCCCATTCAGATTTTTCTTCTAATTTCATCTCAAATATTACTATCACTCTAACATTCCAATATGTGTACATATATATGTTTATGTATATCTATCTATTTCTCAGTCAATCAATCAAGTGGGCTTGCCTTGTAAGAGAGAGCCACTCTTCCTTAATAATTCATAAGCAACTGGCAAAGACAATGTTTAGATGTTTCTGAAGTGTAACTGGATTTTCCCTTCTGCATTCTGAAGACAAGTGAAGCTTTCAACAAAAATTATACTAATTTCCATGCATTCAACAAAACATACCAGTATTCTAACAAGTTCAGACATTTTATATCAGCTCATTTCAAGATAAAAGCCAGAAACAGTCTTGCCCTTTGGTTGCACCGATTTTTAGTAAACCAAGCGTTATAACACACAGTGCTTCTCTTGATAGAGATGATATATATGTTTTTCAGAATCAAATTTCAATGGACTAGCACTTCAAAAACACACAATGGTCACAGCTGGACTGCTAATCCTAACATTAGGTATTGGATAAGACAGACAATACCAAATATCGCTTATTCCCAATAACACACATTCATTACAGTAACTATTTGACAACACCTGTTACATAAATGTGCATGCTTGTGACACAGCAAGTTAAGTTGCTTCTTATGATTTGTGACCCATTATGGATTGCTGTTTGTTCTGGCTGTTTCAATTCTGATCCAGCTCTGAAGATAGCCCCCATACCTGAACCTCTCCCATTCAAGCGGGAGTCCCAGATGGAATTCTGGGCTCCTAGCTTCAGGATGTCCAGTGCTAACTGCTGTGGCTATCTGGGGAGGGAACAAGTGGATAAAAGATCTTGCTTTTCCGCTTTCTGTCTTTCCCTCTCTCTCTGACACTCTTAAAATAAATAAATGTACATACAATAATTCTTACTCTTTTTTAGAGGCAATATTCAATTATTTGAGACAATTTGTTATAATTACTCACTCCTATTTTTGTTAAACATTCATTACATATGATCTCTTTCTAAAGGACTTATGACAAGATAGGGACATGTCTAGTGAAATAACAAGACACTTTATGATACCTTATCACTTCATCTTTTCTTAAAAACATCAGGGTGATATAAGCTTCAGAATTCAGAACTTTTCCAGATTTTACATAGGAAAGTACATAACACATATTTTATATAATAACAGCAACCCATAAAACATGTCAAATACTTCTCATGTATAATTTTCAATAATTTTAAAACATTTAAACATACATCTATCATGTTAGTGAATCATTCCATTCCTAAATTACACCCAATAAAAAGGAAACCATGTATTCACACAGAACTTGTCCACAAATGTTCACTGCTTTGCCTGTAAACAAGTGAACAAGCTGTGTCATATAATTAGACTGGAATCCTAGTATATGTCAAATGATAGAATCACTTATACAAAGTATGAGATTGATTATGCCAACTAACAAAATCAGGCATTCCTGTTTTGCTGCCTTTTATTACTAGCTACCAATTCCATTCCATGTCTCCAGAAGAGTTACTCTCTAGGTTTTTACAGCCAAGAGAAAAACTCTAATATCATTTTACATGTCCAGGAAGAGAGGCTAGGAAAACAAAGTGTGCTAAATTTGGTCACTTGGCACATAGCACCTATTTTCACATCTTCCTGTGTGTCTTCCCATGATGCACTGCAGATGCTAGAAAGCCAATATTTAAAATTCCCAGGTTCTCCTGCAGGTAACAATGCTAGATGAGATTTTACTGTACTAACTGGATGTGTTTGGGCAAAGCCCATCTTGCTGCTGTTTCACCTGGGGATGTTTAAGCACACACTGACAGCAGCAGCGGGTACTAGACAACAGCACTCGAAAGTCTCCCCGAAACTGAATGTGGTAAGAGATGTTAACCTTCAAAGCAGCATCGTTTTCTACTTCCTGGACTGCAACCAAGGCAATATGAACTAAAATCCAATGGGTGTAGCATCTTCCCAAACATGTTAGCAAAAGTTAGCCCACCATATTAAACTGCTTTATGCCTAAAATACCTATTGTTAAATTTGTTCCTACATCGAATCCTGACTGTAAATGTGACTAATCTGCAACTTACCTACATGGATGCTGGTCTATAGTGATGAGAAATACTCACTTACATTGCATCTTGTTCTCAAAATGCTACTTAGTCATTCAAAAATCTAAAGCCAGAAAAGTTTTAAAAGTGAACGTTTTCATCGTTGTACAGAGGGACTTTCATAAGGTAGCCCTTGCTTACTTTTTCAAAATTATCCTTTCTGAACCACATCCAGCAATGTCTAACTACACTGCCCTGAGCATCTGAGAACGCTTCAAGACTTCCCATCTTGCGACACAATGGAAAGCCCTTTTGCCATCTTTCAGTGTAGGGAATGCTCATTAATCCAGCAGGCCTGCTAGATTCATAAATATATTAAATATAATAGCCATCAACTGAAAACAATTTATGGACCTCCTAAAAGAACTTCCATTTTAATACATAGTCCCATTTATTTTTTTCTGATAAACTGTTACAGATAATTCAGAAAAATCATCCTCAGACCAAAACTCAGCAGTATAATACAAATGCTTCATAAATTATGCTTAAGAGTCTTACAAGCTTTTCACATTTATAATTTATTTAATATATGCCTTATTAACCACAAATATTTATAATAACCTGAGAAACTTACAGAAATATGTCCAAATAAATTACAATATTAACCACTCTTGTAATATGAGATTTTGGTAATATAAACAGTAGTAGTATCAAACAAGAAAACAGTGTCAGCCATAGGAATAATTAAAATCATCTAAATAATGATACCTGTTCATAGAGAATTTCTTAAAGTTCTATATTTAATGATCTTGGAGAATGAGGATGCCAGATGTTTTTACCCAATAAATGTTGAGGTAAAATGAAGCAACCTGGTATTCATAAGTAATTGTTCATTACATTGGTGTGTGAAAAGTCCTAGTATTATCTGTTTTCCATTTTATAAATGTCATTTATTGGATAACTGTATTCTGTGTATCTTTTACTCTATAGCTCATGTCTTCCTCACTATTGAAATTTTTCAAAATTTTTTAAAGAAGTTTTTCTCTTTCACTCATACTTGTGTATTTTATATACTTACTATCTAAACTTATTTTTCAATGACCTTATTTTATCGTTTGTCTTACCTTTGCACCAAATTTGTTCTCCCCATGTTTTATCGAGGGCCTAGAACATATTTCTGTATTTTCCTTCATATTCATAAAATAAACAAGATACAAGAAATTCTTGAGAACAAAAGGTGTTACTTTTAAAAAGGAAAATGTTGTATGAATTATCCAGATTCAGGTGTTCCTATACACCAGTATTTAGTGAGTGAGCTTTGTTAAAATTTTGATAACAAGCGTCAGTGTTGTGGCCTAGGCAGATAAGCTGCCTCCTGGGCTATCCAGAGGTTCCAAATGCTACTTCAACTTCCAGTCCAGTTTTCTTTAATGCACCTTAGGAGGTAGCAGACACGAGCTCAAGTGCTTAGACCTTTGTCACACACATGGAAGGCATAGACGGAGTTCTAGTTCCTGGTTTCAGCCTGATCCATGGGACAAGAACCAGCCAACAGGAGATATGTCCATCTCTGCATTTTTCCCTCCCCTAAACTCTGCCTTTCAATTAAAGCAAAGAAAAAAAAAAGATTTTAAATTTTAATTAAAATAATATTGTATTAAGGATTGTTAGGTCTAGCAAGTTACACTTGTAACAAATTGTTGTTGTGGCCTAGCAAGTTAAGCCTCTACCTGCAGTACATTCCATAAGGGTACAGATTCCAGTCCCAGTTGCTCCACTTCCAATGACTTCCTCCTTATGACTTGAGAAAGCAACAGAGGATGCACCCACCTGGGAGAACTGGAAAAAGCTCCTGGCTCCGAGCTTTGAACCAGTCTAGTCTCGAACACCACAGCCATCTGGGAAGTGAGGCAGTGGATGGGAAGTGTGTGTCTCTCTAACTTTGCATCTGTTTTTCCAATAAAAATAGATTTTCCAAAAAAAATAAAGAGGATTAATTCAGGGAGTAGCGACATGTTAGAAATTGAATATTTCTTCTTGTAAAGTTCACTTTTTTGTCATTAATTTTTCCTCTAAAGTTTGAATAATTTTTCCAAATAGAATTTATATTTTTTACATAATTTATGAATGATTTGCTATCTTTTTCATTCATTAACTTTGAAACTTTAGGTAATCATGCATTAGACTTTAACAGCTAAATTTTGTTCAACAATTAAACAAATTTGAAAATGAAAAAATTTTGGTACATGAACTTGGTACATATGCAGTAATTTTGGTTACTAATGGTAAATTTTTTCTTCTTCCTAAAGAAAATTGTTTGAAAGTCAGAACTGCAGAGAGCAGAGATGGAGAAAGCTTGCATCCACTGGTTGACTCCCTAAAGGCCACAATGGCCAGAGCTTGACCAGACTGAAGTAAGCAGCTAAAAACCCCATCCAGGCTCCCTACGTAGATGGCAGGGGACCCAAACGCTGGGCCATCTTTTACTGCTTTTCCAGGTATATGAGCAGGGAGTGTAATAGGAATGGAGTAGCCAGGACAGGAACCAGAGCCCATATGGGATGTCAGAGCTGCAGGTGGCAGCTTAACGCACTGAGCAGCACTAGCCCCAGCATGGACAGTCTTGGTTGCATCATTCGTCTCTTTCCGACTTTGATTCTCTTCATTCTCTTTTTCCTGCTCTAGTCGTTTCCCTTCATCTTTTCTGTTCTTTCAGATATTACCCTTCCAGGTTTTTTTTTTCCTTTTTAATATTTATCCATTTTTATTTGAAAGGCAAATTTAGAGGAAAATATAGAGAAAGAATCTTCCATCTGCTGGTTCAGTCTGGCAGGGATGAACTCACCCAAAGCCAGGACCCAGGGGTTTCTTCCAGGTCTAGCACATGGGTACAGGGACACAAGGACTTGAGTCATCCTCTGCTGCTAATGCTGAGGCTCAGCCTGTTGAGCCACTATGATGGCCTCAGCATAAAGATATTTTAACTATACAAAAATTTCTTGTTATGCCCTTGACAAATAATTTTAACAGAAATAAGGCAAAATATATGGGGAAAGAAATACAGTGAGAATAAACATGAATATAGGTATTTAGGACTACAATGGGACATAAGCCTTCAATAAATAAAAAGGAAGGTTTTTAAAATATATATATATTTAATTTTTATTTGAAAGGCAGATCCATACACAGAAGTAGAGACAGAAAAGGAGAGAGAGAGAGATCAATCTTCCATGTGCTGGTTTACCCCTCAAACAGCCACAATGGCCAGGGCTGGGCCAGTCCCAGAGCCTGGAGCCAGGGACCCCCACGTCTCGCATGTGTGTGCAGGGGCCCCAGGACCTGAGCTATTCTCTGCTGCCTGCGCAGGTCAGAAGCAGGTAGCTGGATCAGAAGCAGAGTTGCAACCTGAGAAGGTGCTCAAGGGAATGTTGGCATCAACAAGTGGAGTGTCAGCCTACTGAGCCACAAAGCACCAGCCCCAAAATTGATATTTGAAATCATAAAAATCACCAAAGAAGAGAAAGAAAAAATATCCATAATATGTTCAAAAATACATACAAAATTATATACAATAAATTCTAAACCTAAAATCCTTGCTAGAGTTTGAAAGAATTTCATGAAGCAGATCATTTCTCTGTGAGCCTTTCTGCTGTAAAATACCAGGGATTGAGGCGAGGGGGGAGGGATAAGTCCAGGGGTGAGACAGAACCAGGACTGCACAAGCCTACGACTCAATGCATTACATGACGAGTTATGCTCCGATACCAAGATCGACAAAGGCGAGGAAATGGTGACATTGTAATCACATTTATGAATAGAAAATTGCCGAAGTATTACCAAATATATTTGCAATTACATGAAACAACATAATTGCCAATCTTATGTAAAATTTTGCATAGGCATACAAAAATCTCAGCAGCAGAAAAAGCTTTCAATCTCACAAATTAATTACATCAGCAAGAAAAAGGGAGGTAAAATGATATGATAATCTAGACAGATGCTTAAAAGCATTCAGTTCAATCTAAACTGTGTGACTGATAAGCAGCTCATAAGGAAAAATAATCTTATGTTAAAATAATACCCTACACTATACTTAACAGCAAAACTCTAAAAGCAATATTATCGAAAACTAGCGCTAAGAAAAAGATGCTATCAATAATATTGAACACTTCCTAGAAAATTCTTGCTAACACAGCAAAACAGGAAAAAGAAAAATAATTTTTTTGTCTTGAAAAACACTGCTGTATTTTTTGCAGATTATAGCTGCTATACCTCTCCAATTGCACTGGGCTACCAGAAAAAAAAAAAAAAAAAACTTGCTCAAAGCTTTACCTGTCCCCATCTTACTTTTATTACAAAATAAAATAAAAAAACTTTGTTATGGACTTTAGACCAAACAGGACTCCAAGGAAAATCAAGCACCAGGTGAGGTTTGGAAGTATCCGTGGAAGGAATCAAGATTAGAATTAGCCTGGAGCAAAGATTCTCTCTCCATCCCCTCCCCAATCCTCTTTCTCTCCCTCTCCTGCCTAAAGGCTCTCCCTCTTAGAATCAATCTCCCAGGCAACACACACTGCCCACGGAGTGCCAAGCCCTCCTTTTAAAACTAGGGAACTCTCCTTGAGCTTTAAAAGCAGAGAAATATCAGACAGGCAACGAACACTTTTGAGCACTTACTCTCCACAAGGTATGGACAATAGAATATTAAAATATATGGCATTTAAAGTCAAATCAGGAAGACAAGTAGCCAAGGCAATGAGCAGTAAGCATGGCATGTGCCATTTTAGGAAAATTATAACAAAAGCAAGCACAAAACTCAAGCCTGAGAAGTAACACACACTTTTTATTAAATGACATTTTTTTAAAATGACAGTGGTATCTTAAAAAATAATGAGACCTCAAAGATGAACAGGAATTAGCCATGGAAAAAAAAATCAGTACATTCTTGGAAGGGGAGTCAGCTCATATCATAGATAGGAAAGAGAGCAGTATCTTTCTAAAAGCCTGAAAATATTGTGTAGCTAGATTTTAATGCATAAGAAAAAATAAACTTATGAAATGAGATGACAGTGATACCAGATAGTTGCCAAATTTAGAATAGTAGATATTTCAGAGTTTCAACTTCATTCTGAAGACAGTGAAAATAATAGGAGACATTGGTTATCCAGTTGACATTTAATCCTCAATCGACATATTTTTCATTAGAGTTCCCATATGCTTGGGAAAAGCTTAAATAAAAGTCATTTCCATAAATGACCTGTTTTAGGAGCTATAACTTGATACCATATTGAGTCATGATATCAAAGCCTACAAGGTCAGCTGATTTGGGGTCTCAAATACACCTGCAGAACCCCTTTACAGTATGAAGTTGATTAGGTAACATTGCCATGTTGACTGGGAGAAGGTGTTTGTATATAAGCATGTAGAAATTGTAGGGACTCATGGATGCTGGGTTCATGAATCCTGGGGGTGGCGGATCTGGAGGGACTTGGGTCACCTGGCCTGGGTCCTGTGGCCTGTCTGCAAGGTGGGTGCCAGGTTCATGAGCCCTGAGGCTGGGGGATCAGGTGGGGTTCAGTTTACATGGCATTGGTCCCTTAGCCCACTTGAGTGTTTGGTGCTAGGTTCGTGAGCCCCAAGGGGTGGGGGATCCGGCAGAGCTTGGTTGCCTGACCTGGGTCTTTAGGCTCACATGTGAGGTGGGTGCTGGGGTCATAAGCATTGGGGAAGGGAATCTGGCAGGGCTCAGGTCACCTGGCCCTGGTCCTTGGACCTGCCTGTGACTGAAAAATGAGTAGTAGTGGACACAGACCCTGATGTACATAGAGAATATGGCAGCTCATTTGGTACCGTAGCAGAGAAAGAACAAAGCAAACTGAACAACTACCCCAGCAAACAAGGACAGCAAAAGTCTGGGTGAATGGAGACTTTAAGTCGACTACATCGGTCAACGGACATAGGGAGGGTTGCCTCACCCTTGGAGTAGCGAAATCGACAGCATTTCAGAACTATCCAAACTACTTGATCAGAACCTTCAGAGCATGCACTACATCAGGACCATAGGTTGATATTGGGTGGTGGTTCCCCATCCCTGGGTGCTGGGACAACTGGGAGGCTGGGTGTGGCTTTCCCCTTTATCTCTCCCCTTCCCCCAGAGACAAGAAGAAAATAGAGAATTTGGAAACAATCATTTCACCCACATTTCCCTAACCCTCAATCATTCCCACGCTGGTTCACCGTGTCATCATCATCATCAAATATACAATTTTTTTAAAAATTTGACCCTTGAGCCTCCAAAGATCTATGCTCCTACCAATCCAACACCCCTGAAGTCCCAAAGAATTATGGCACTAATTTAAGATCAAAAATCTGGAAATTGCTTCAGCTCAAATATTCACAATCTCCTTATTTAAATGCATTGCAAAGGGGGTCCTGGGAATAAACTCATTAAGTATACCTCTTGGGTACAACCACTACAACTACGGTCTAGGAACTTCCCACTAACAGTCGCAGCATGTAATGACGCAGCAGATAAAGGGTTAACAGTGATGTAAGTTTCTGTTCAAACAGAGGGAAAGCTGAAGACCAAAACAAGTCACTTGTCAGTAATAATTTTAAACATATCAACTGTTGTTTTGTTCTTAATCAGGTTCTGAGACTTGTGAATAACCTCTCGTGGCTGCGTCTTCTAGCTCACACTCCCTTTTCATCAGAGACAGCACCTGTTGGCAGCCGGGTGCTTTTCCTGGCTGCTTCTGGCTGCAGTCTGCTTTTACTCCGAGCTCTCACTGTTCCTTTCACTCCAACCCAGCGATAGTTCCAGTGATAAAATTTTCTTGAGAAATCTGCTAGTCTAAATAAATCCCACTGAATTTCACTCCATTAGGAGAAATCACACCTGAATCTTCTGGGACAATTCCTTTTCTGTTCTACCTCCTGATGGGATGACATACTTAAACTCGCCAGAGGCTCTCTGGTGTGCTTGAGATCCGTCGGGTGAGGGCACAGCCTTCACCTGCTAGCAGAACCCTTCTCTTGACTGAATACTCTGTCCTTTTGTTCTTCACAATATTTTTAGTAAAAAGCTGTATAGCCACATTCTCACATTACTGTCTTTGAAATTTTCAGAAGGAATTTCTCTTTTGCCACCTGTATAAAGGTAAAAATGCCTCAAAATTATCCAGGCCTTGTTCTTTAATGATGCTTTGTTCAATTTACTCTTCTCCTTTTGCATTTTTACTATGAAAGTGCACGGGAAAATATTAGAGTGACTTTTGCAACACTTTCCTTGTAAATCTTATCAGCTCAACACCCAAGTTCATTGCTTATAAACCCTGCAGCAGGCAATTCTGTCAAGCTCTCTGTCACTATATAATGAGGAATCACGTCTCTGGTTTTCCACTGAAAACCTCAGTCTCTCTGAAGCTCTCACTTGGAGTAGTATGCAAAGAATCCTGTAAACAACATACTCAGGGCAATTTAGACATTCTATTTATTATTTTTAATCATGTTCCTCAAAACGCTCCCAGCCTCTATCCACTAAGCAGTTTCCAAAGCTGCTTTCACACTTTTGTGTTTCATTTATCACATAATATTTAGGTCAACAGACTGCATATTCAATAATAATCCCACTAAGATTCTATCACCTAGTGACATCATAACCACCTTAGCTTATGTAGTTATACTTTGTGATAGGCACACAATGATAAAACTACCTAGTGAAGTATCTCTCAGGCTCTATTCGCATGGTTAAGTGACTCATGAAGTTGTACAGTGACATCCTATTACCAAATACCAAACACATACTAAATATATTTTTTACCTAGTGTATCAAATAATCAAACTACTACAAATTTACTAACTCAAAACAATCTTAATTTATGATTTGCTTCTGTAAATTACATGCCCAGGACTCCATGACTATATTATCTATTCAGAGACTTAACAAGGCTAAAATCTACATAGTGGCAAGGACATTTTCCTACATTCCTTTCCACAAGTGCTGGAGAACAATCCACTGCCCATCTCATCCAGGTGCCTGGCTAGGTTTAGCGTCTCATGATTGCAGAACTGAGTCTCCCCAGTGCCTTGCTGTCCCCAGACAGTGAGCACTGAGCTCCTGGAGGCATCCTGCACCCTTTACCATGTGGCCCCTCCGCCTTTATGCCATAAAAGGAGTCTCCATTCCACTGAATCCCCCTCATATTCTGAAGATAATCAAACCCCTTTTTAAAAGCTTAGCTGATTACATCATGTCTGCTGAGGATAATGTCCCTATCTGAAGGTCAATTTGAGAATGTAATTACATATGTAAAATGCCTTCAACCTAGATGAGTGTGAGTAGCAGGCAGATGTATATTAAGGAACAGGTACATTAGGACTCATTCCAGATTTCTGCCTACCACAGGAGATGCTTAGGGGTGCAATTGTTAACCCAGGGTGTGAGTATTGCCACTGCCTATGACACTAGACCCCAGCTGGGCACCAGCTCCTTCCTGGCTCTTCCACTTCCAATCCAGCTCCTTGCTAACAGCCTGGGCAAAGCAAGGGAGATGGCTCAGGTACTCAGACCCACTGGAGACCTGGAGGGATCTAGGTTCCTGATTCAGCCCGGGCCAGCACTGAACATTGTGGCAATCTTGGGAATTAACCAGTGGATGGATGCGTTCTCTGTGGGTGCCTTTCCCTCTCTCTGCAACTCTGAATTTAAAAGACTAAATTAATTTTTTAAACTACTGCCATAAATTTTTTCACAGTGATTTTGACTTTTAACACTCCTATCAGCAAATTTTCCAAAAGTTTAGTTGTTGCAAACTAGCGAACATTTTAGCCATTCTGATGGATGACTGAGTTTCAGCTTGTATTTTCTTGATGATTTTCTGTGTTCTTAAAATGAAACAAAACAAAAATTAAAAAAGACTATTTCATGATAAATTTCAATATAAACTTCTACAATGGCATTTATTCATACAAAAATACATCATGAAGTAGGTTTATTCTTTAGTATATGGTATTCAATTATTTTTAAAATCTTTGATCTAACATAATCCCTGGCACAAGATATGCAGCCAATATTTCATGATCTAAACCTAATTCAGCTTCTGGCAGGTTTTTTTTTTTTTTCTTATTTCTAAATTTGAAGCATCTATCCTAAATCACACAATTCTGAGACTAATCAATAGTGGCACAGGATTAGCTGCTTTCAATAGTTTAAGATACAATTCATCAGGGCCAATTAATTTTAACGTTAATACAGCTGAAGGGACTATATCCATACACTATCTACCATTAATCTACTTGCTTTCTAGACCTAAATGTTAAAAAAAAAGTGTTTTTACTGATTTACTTTTTTGTTTTTTGTTTTACACAACTCAGTCCATTAATAGAGTTGCATTTTTATACACATCTTTCTCTTTCCACATAATCTTCCTACACCTTTTAATACAATTGTTTCATATATAATCTTTCTATACCTTTTTAGTACACTTAAGGGCCACGTGTAGCTAAACCATTCTCTTCAAATAGCTTTTCCCTTTTCCTGGTAAAAATGTCTTAGTTATAATGAAAATGTTATTCTAGGAACTTCCCCTTTCCTTTTACAGTTTCAAGGTGACCAGTTCCTAACTACTGCGGTAGGTGTTGGGCTTAGAAGTTAAGACGTTACTGGGTAAGATCCTGTTCTGTATTAGCACATCTGGATTCAAGTCCAAGCTCCACTGCCAATTCCAGTTTCTTGCAGTAAATCTTGGCTCAACCTGCTGGGTCTGTGCTTCACACATGGGGGACCTGAAGTGAATCCCAGGCTTCCACCTTTGGCCTCGTCCAGCATTAGCCAATAGGAGTGTTTACGGAGTGAGATGATGGGAGCTATTGTCTCTGCCCAGGTCTCTGCTCTGCCTCTAAAATAATTTTTAACATCACAACTGTATTATCTTTACGTACTAAGAGAATGCTTTTTCCTTTCTTCTTTTAAAGGTTTCAGTGAATATATTTGCATATATAATTCCTAAGATGATTCATAATTTTCATTTCAAGCCTCTGTGGATCAAAACCAGGTCCAAAGTAGTAGAATTCCTGTTTTTCTAATAGTCTTCGATACCATTCATTCTTGTATTCCAATCCTTAATTTCAACTCATTAAGTTATTCACATTTCTAAGGCTTTTATACTTTTCATTAAGCTGCTTTCAAAGAAAAGTATTATGACAGTATGATGTAATTACCACAGAAACTGTAATTCTAGGTTTTTAATGTGTTCCAATATTGTGACTAATTTTGTTCTTGTTTAATATGTGTGCTGAATTAAATAAGATTTATATATCTTTTTTTCTGGTATTTGGCAAAATACTCTTATATCTATAATAGTATGGCCCCCATTATGTGCATACTAAGAAAATTATAAGCTTAATGAATATGCGAAGCACAATATCTGGGTAGAGCAGACAGAAGCCAGGAGACTCATCTTGGTTACCAATGTTGATGCAGGAGCCCAAACAGCTGACCATCCTCTCCTGCTTTCCCAAGGACACAGGCAGGGCGCTGGATTCAAAGTGGAAGTGGAGCAGCCAGGACTGGAATTGGTGTGCACATGGGATGTTGGCACTGCAAGTGCCACAGGGAAAAGGTCCTGATTCCTGCCTTTGCCCTGGATAGCCCTAGCCACTGGAGCCATCTTGAAAATGAGCCAGTTGATGGAAGATCTCTCTGCGTTTCTTCCTCTCTATCTCTTTCAAATTAATTTAAATTAAAAAGAAGTAAAGAAGGAAAGGATCAGAACAAGCAGAAGACATGTTCTTAAAAATGCTGCTTCACTTTTATCAGCTCCCTGCTGATGTGCTCCGCAAGGCAGGTGAGATGACCCCAGTTTTGGGGCCCTGCCACCACACGGGAGAGCAGGGAGAGCCATGGAGAAGCCCTTGGCAGCTGGCTTCAGCCTTGCCCATCCCTGACTTTGGTGATCATTTGAGGAGTGAGCCAGCACATCAAAGCACTCTTTTTCTTTTTTCTGTCCCTCTTTTCAAATAAACTAAAACCTTGAAAAACAAATAAAAAATACTGAAAATTATATAATGAACAGCATTAGTCTTAATAGTGTCTTAATAGGACACTTTACACTCAGAGTCCTGACAGTTGATTCCTTTATCTGCTTATTGTGTCCTGAAGAGCAGCAGGTAATGCCTTAAATAGCTGGGCTCCTGTCAGCCATGTGGCAGACCTGGACAGAGTTCCTACGCCCAGCTTCTGTCTGACCCAGTCCTGAATATCAGGGCCACTAGAGCGTGAACTAGTGGACTGAGGAGTGCTTGCTGTCTCTCTTTCTCTCTGCGTGTGTCTGCCTTTCAAGCGAAAGGAAAAAAGCAAGCAAGCAAGCATGCTGTCAACAGAGCTATACTCTCTGAAGATTCAAAGTAATGATCTGTGGCATGCCTCCTGGCTTCTGGTATTTCTAGCTTGGGCATTCCCTGGCTTGATAGACGCATCACTGCAGTTTCAACTACCATGATATAGTATTCTCTCCACATGTCTGGGTCTCGCTTCACCTCCTCTAAGTATACCAGTTAAGATTAGTGCCTCTAACTGGATCTGTGAAGATTTTATTTTTTCACATAAGGTCATATTTACCGGTCCCAGAAGTTACAACTTGAAAGTATTTTTTTAGACACAACTCAATCCTGATAAGGGATGAGAAAATACCAGTCACACCTTCAAAGTTCTTCACTAGGACACACTGTTGCCGTGAATCCCATTTCAGGCCAGAGGGATTCAGACCCTGTAATTACTAGCACAATGGATTTCTGCGAGAAAATCCACATGGCAGGTGAATCTCTATAATAAATAGCAGAAAACATAATCAGCAAAATAAACGTAATCAGCAAAATCAAATTTTGTTTTTCCTCAGCTTTCAAAATATGTCTTCTATTTCCACAGTTTGTTAATTAAGACATATTTTCCTAGGCCCAGCATGTTAGCCTAGTGGCTTAAGTCCTCCCCTTGCATGCGCCAGGATCCCATATGGGTGCCATTTCTAGTCCTGGTGGCCCTGCTTCCCATCCAGCTCCCTGCTTGTGGCCTGGGAAGGCAGTTGAGCCCAGAGCCTTGGGATCCTGCATCCATGTGGGAGACCTGGAAGAGGCTCCTGGCTTCAGATTGGCTAAGCTCCATTCATTGCAAACAGTTGGGGAGTGAATCAGCGGACAGAAGATCTTCCTCTCTCTCCTCCTTCTACTCTCTGTATCTCTGGCCTTCCAATAAAAATAAAATCTTAAAAAAAAAAAAAGAACTCTTTCCTTTTTATAGTTGAGGGGTGTGTCTTCCTCTGACCCCAACACACCATCCCAATGCATTTGCTAAAGTCTTAACTTCTGATACCTGAAAATGTGACTGTCTTTGGGAACAGTACCTTTAAGAGGTAACTACCCATGACATGCCAAAGTGCCAGTCTGGGGGCAAACAGACTAGGGATCTCATGGGTGCAAGGCAGGATGCACCTGTGGTGTACCAAAATACTGCTCTGGAGCCCTGGGAGGGCCACACCCATAGCTCACCCCTGAGCTTGGTCAGGGGCTTGAGGCTGGGGTCGTGGGTGACACAGTTCATTGGCATTGCCAAGAAACCCAGAGTTTCATGTCCCATTGGTCTTAGATGCAACAGACTTTCTGGTCTCAGAGACTGGAGAGCAGGATGTATGTTCTGGCAGTGAAACACACAGTGCAAGTTGTACTGCCTCCTTTGCTAACTCATGTGTAGGGGAGATGGTTGGTCCAAGTGCACATGAAGGATGAGTCAGCCTGCTCCTGTAAACCAACTGGGATGCCACTTCAAAAGACAGAAACAGACTTCTTGGAGTGGCAATGGATAAGCTATACTTTCTATGGCTCCTGAGACAGATCTGTTAGATAAGACAGGGAGATTTCTGAACCTAGGATATGCAAGGGCCACACTCCTAATCAGCAATTAGTAGCGACCAAAAATATGAATCTATACCCTGCAACAACCTTTCAGAACAGGGATCAGAAATGAAAGGGTACAGGCAGCTTAGAGTCACAAATTAGAAGCCATATATCCTCAGCTCTATGTAGTAAGGTCTATCCACCTGTCAATCAAATTGCCCCTTCTCCAGGTTGTATTCTCTCTCACCTTAGACTGGAGGGTGGTATCAGGTAACCACTCCCCTCTCCAAGCTCAGGGGAAGCCAGGCAATGGGAAGGCACACATCCACTCTGTCCACACAAGATGAAAGTAGAAACGTCCCTCTCACCTTTCCTATTTCTGCCCACTCTAGTCCTGAATGTGTTTCTGTGATTTCTCCACCTTATAAAAAAAATTTACAAACACACACACACACACACACACACACACACACACACACACACGGCAACTAAAGGAGGATAGGATAATACCGTACGTGTAGGGTCTAAATCAATTTGATGTTGCCATTGTAACAAGGCGTGATTTGGGTACAATGGGAAGTCTGTGAGAACAGACAAGGGAGAGATGA
Source organism: Ochotona curzoniae (assembly GCF_017591425.1). Classification (NCBI taxonomy): domain Eukaryota; kingdom Metazoa; phylum Chordata; class Mammalia; order Lagomorpha; family Ochotonidae; genus Ochotona; species Ochotona curzoniae. Next base: position 26,613,652 of record NW_024467115.1, on the reverse strand, counting down.
CATGTGTTTATATGCCAAGCCAAGAAGCTTACGAAGAAACCACCCTTGCACTGCCAGTCTCTGTAACTGTGAGGAAATAACTTTATGTTGCTTAAGCCACCCAAACTGTGGCAAAACTAGATGAAGGTGTAACAACCTTCATCAGATATTCATAAGTCTGTGTTATCCCTTAAATCAAAATCATTCTAAGTAAACCAAATTGCATATGTATTTAATTAAAATATGTCAGCTTATTGGCTTCCTGAGATGCTAAACTTGTCTTTGCTGTCTTGGCTTTTTCCAAGATCTTAACAGCAAGGGCCAACGCTGTCTTGTCTATGCCGTCAAACACACTGTCACCAACCAGCAACAAGCTGCTTATGACAATCATATCAGATTGCCTATAGGGTACATTGGGAGAGACACATAAACTTATTAAATGTGTAAGGAAATTACATAGATCCGAAAGAAAAATTTCCTGGAAACCAGAAAACCAACACACAAAGGGATAAATTAACTTGTTCAACTTCACAGTTAAATCAAGACTTGAGGTTTTTTTCTTAAACACTGTAAGAATGAAATCACATCAAAATATAGTCACATAATAGGGCTGTGCAACAGTGTGATTTTTTAACACTGCTTAACTATGCGTAGACATGTTTAAGATGGCATCTGTTGTTGTATGTCTCTTTCTACACTTTAAAAATTAAATGAAGTATAAAAATACTCAATATTCAATATATGATTTAAAATCACTGCATATAATTTCTATTGTACTTGCAGAATTCTCCACTAAAATAAAAGCCAATTACTTATTAAAATAAGAAAATGAAGTAAAACACAAGTTTAAGTTAATAGCTATTCAGAATTCTGTGAAATTATTACCTTTTTATATTTCCCCTGCCTTTCCTAATTTCAGAAGTAAAATGGCATAAAAATGTAACACAATGAAATAATTATTAAATTGTCCAACTTGAATGTGGAATGAGGGGACACTATTGCTTATTCTCCTTTGAGATCAACAGTAGACACAGCAGTATGGTAGTCCCTACAGCTACCACAATGACTCCAGTCTTCTCTCTTTCTAGGTATATGACTCATGTTATAAACATGTAACATGTTCTGACCCTTTACCCAAATACAACATACATGCATCACTTTCAGGAAGAAGCTTTAAGACATTCACATTCTCTTCTTCTCTCTACTGAAGTCATTGGCCATATTTTAAAGCTCAGACTTGCCTCAGCTAAGGCTCTGGAGCAAAGATGGCAAAGAAAAAGGAAAAAAAAAATGTTTCCAGTAAGTCCTCAAAAGAAACGCAATATAAGCAAAAATAAACTGCTACTATATAAAATGATTAAGAGTTTTGGGCCTGGCAGTGTGGCCTAGTGGTTAAGGTCCTCACCTTTAACGCGCCAGGATCCCATATGGCCAACGGTTCTAATCCCAGCAAGTTCCACTTCCAATCCAGCTCCCTGCTTGTGGCCTGGGAAAGCAATGGAGGACAGCCCAAAGCCTTGGGACCCTGCACCCGTGTGGGATATCCAGAAGTTCCTGGATCCTGGCTTCGGATTGGCATAGCATCGGCCGTTGCGCTCAGTTGGGGAGTGAATCATCGGATGGAAGATCCTCCTTTCTATCTCTCCTCCTCTCTGTATATGTGACTTTCCAATAAATAAATAAATCTTTTAAAAAAAAGTTTTGAAAGCATCTGTTACTACAGTGTGGTTAACCTAACACAAAATACAAAATACTTGCATAAAAAAAGGACAGAGTCCTACAAATGAATGACCTAAGCATGGGCAGAAAATGACAGGATTCTGCCCTTTCTCCACCAAGAAAGCTGCTCCAAGAGAAGTCCTTGCACCTCAATGTTACGAAATGTTTTCTAAGTCACAGAGCTCAGGCTGAAGGACTGAAGGCAGAGCAAGTATCAACATTATAGACAGGGCTTAGAAACAGAAGAAAGATGCTATTCCACCTTCCCCTCTTCACCTGCAGAAACTGGGCTCCTTACAAATGGCACCTCTATCCACTTAGTCAATCTCAGGACATCTTCAGACTTCAGAGAACTGAACAAGGTTCTTCTCCACTCCTTGACCTAGGGCACCAAGACTCATTCCACGTATTTCAAGTTCAACAGATGTCATACAAGTTCACAACAATCCTACAGGATTTCATCTAGAGGAGTTATTCCTAGTTTAGGTAGTTCAGCAACTGGCCTAAGCTCACTGTTGCACTAATAAAGGACAACAGAGGGCTACACTTTGAACAAGACCTCTAATTTTCCTGGTCACCTGGACAAACCATATCACAAAATTGAAAAGTAGGAAATGCACAGTGCATTTTATTTGTAATTTTTAAGACCACTGGATACAGTTATGCAATCTTTGCCCAGTGTTATACAATATGAAGCTCTAATCACTCAGTATGTCTTCCTACGTTCCACAAAAGTGCCTCCTGTTGTTAAAACCCATATCCACAGGTACTCACACTAGTTTACTGTTGCCCAGCTTTATTTGTCAGAATTTATTATAGACCATAGTTAGAGGTACTACAGGCAACAAACTCCATACCAGCCCATCAGCAGCTCCTGACTCAGGCACTACTTGAGCTTTGAGTCTTTCTCCATGAAGATTTACCAATTTGCTTATAAAAAAAGGACCCCATACTATCACATTCCTGTGCCAAGTGAGAAATACGGATATGTCACCAGCAAATAAGGTGTCAAACTATTCATTTGCCAGAATTTTAGTTCTTCCAAATCTCACCAGAGGAGTGGAATTTAAGACAGCTTAAGAAGAACTATACTGAACAAACACAAAGCTAACGTGCTAGAGTAGAGGGTTTCTTAACTTATGCCAAAGCACTGCTTCCCTCCACCTCTATTTGTGACAATGAAAAGTGTCACTAGATACCGTCACATGTCCTTGGCAGATGGATAGGACAAAATTCCAGTTTGGTGACCAGTTTACTAAACTTTCACTTTCATTCCCAGCAGGTATGACACTGATCATAAGATGATATGTATTACATCCACAATGCTCATCCTACCTCCACATATCCTTTTGGGACTGATGCATACTTCCCAAGAGAGCCCAATGGCAAACTCCGCCCAAGAAACAGGGAGGCTTCTTGATTTGTAGCAGGTAGAAAATAGCTAAACTCTGACTTTTTGTCTTCATTTTCTTTCCAATTCCACTCCTCCCTTCTTCAATTCTGCATCCCTTGCAGAAGCAGAACTATGACTCAACTAATGTTACTGGGATGGTTTTCTCTTTCTACACAGAATGTAGCCCAACAACAAGCTGCCACAGATCCCCTCCGATGTCCTGTGTCCTACAATGCAGACAATGTGCCGCTGTGGGCTGGAGGAATGTGTGGCGCTGCAGTCCCAGGAGCTGCTTTAGCGGCATAGCATCAAGGGCAGGGGGAGGAAACTCAGACTCACAGACTAACCCGTAAGTTCAGTCTGACTGACAAATATCAAACCAGAAGTATGACCTATCTTTGGATACAGATTGGGAAGGATGCTGTCTGTCTGTCTAAAACCAGGCTTGAACAAATAACTCCAATGCTTTTTGATACTGTCTAGACTAGATAGACTAGGTGTTTTTTCTTTTTCTTTTTTTCTTTTATTTCTTTTTTGGCAGTAGTGACACCTTAGATAATTCTTAATTGTATGAGATTCAAGCAAGAGGAATCCATGACAATTACTTCAAGTGCTAATAAACACCCATGGTTCACTTAATAAATTGGCTGACGTGGAAATGTATTTTTACATAAAATCTGTGACAACAAACAAAGACAGTAATCACATATACATTAATTTACAAGACAACAAGGTTTTCAAGATTTCAAGGTTATTTACAAGGTAACAAAGTGAAAATCAGCTCAACTACAAATCACAAGATCACAATTCCAGACTTCATTCTAATTCCACTGAGCAGCTTAAACAAATAATTCGGTATTTTTCTTCAAATTCCCAGTTTCAAATAAAAATAGTGCATGTTCTACTTCCCTAATAAATGGATCTAATAAAAAGAAATATATGAAAAACATGACATTTTTAAATGAGTAGTAGAAAATTACCATGTTTACTAAGTTTAAATAGAAATCATTATGTTTAAATATCAGGGCCAATTTTTAAATCATTATTGACCCTCTTTAAATGATACATACATATATTACTGTATATAATAACATTCACTTTAAAATCCATTACAGTATCTGCTTCCAGTAAAAGACAATAAAGGTCCCAGTGGGTCAATCCACTATTACATAACAACTATAAACTATTGGCAAAATGCCAGAAACTATTTGACGACACTGAAGATCAATGCAATACTAGCAAAATCAGGGGGGAGTCACTTCTAAGAAAAAGAAAGAGGTATGGAGAACATGTTCAAGGGTTTTAACACAAGGACAGGCCGTGGTCTGTACAAGTTTGCAGCAAAATCTGCAATAGGAAACCCAGGGACCAGAAACTGAAGCAACAGCAGCCACTGGAAAATGAGAGCAATAACAGAAGGAAAGGAGCCAAACAGGGGAGCTCCAAACCCTGCGTACAAACGCCACCCACACCTACGCAAAACATGCATGCTCACGGCAGGCTCTGAGACGGCCAGGTAGAGACACTAACTGAAATCTGAACTGCTTCCTAAAAGTCAAAGTTCATAATTAGCATAAAGCCAAGGAAACTAAATTAAGCTTTAAAACACAGACAAACACAAAACAAAACAAAACAAATGTAATAGTCACCAAGAGAAAATAAAAGGGTTGAGAATGAGCATGCCTAACACTCACAGTGTCCCAGGTCATTCCAACGTCAGTAGCTACAGCAGAGAGAGATTGGATCTAATCATAAACGGGGGACAACTGACTGTGCCTGGACTAGAGAGGGATTCACAACGATAGAATTATTGGCAATTAAGACTTACAATGTATTTCCTATAACTATGATTAACAAAGAAAAACTTGTAGAAATGAACAAATAGGAAGTATAAGTAGAAAAAAGAAGCATAAAAAAATCAAACATTCTGGAACTGAAAAGAACAAAATCGAAAATAATGTTCACTGTAGAGGATTAACAGAAATATGAAGATGTGTGGAAGGAATAACTAAATCCAAGAATATGTCAACAGAAATCTCCAATCTGAAAAACAGAAAAAGAAGTGAACATAAGGGAACAAAATTTTCCCACAGGAAAATACTAAAAACTTTAATATGCATGTAAGCAATACTCCAAAAAAAGTATAAATGGGGGGACAGTGCTTTGAAGACCTATCAGCTAAAAACTTCTGAAATGTTATGGAGAATGTAAGTCAACAGAATGAAGAAGTTCAGTAAATCACAAGCAAGACACATGTGAAAAAATAGGGCACATGCATCACATTCAAACCACTGAAAATCAATGCGAAATTAGCCGGATACATAGGATGCATCTGAAAGACGGGAATAAACATTGAAATAACTACCAATTTCTAAAGGAACCAAAGCAAGGCAGAAACCAGGGGAGTAATAACAAAGTGTTGAAGGAAATTCCTACCAAGGACATCCTAAAAAAACCACTATCAACATTTCAACAATACAAACTGTCATTTCATAAGATTCTAAAATTCCCAAACATTTCATTTCACCAGCTCTAATATACTGTTGACTTTAGAGTCAACATAATTCTTATTTAATAATATTCAAAACACATTTCCAATTTTTATAAGACATCATTCACTATGGGAAATATCTCAAGCTCGGAGATTATAATGTTAAGAAAGAAAAAAGTGTTAAAATCAATGAGGCAGATAGATTCTTTTCAAAAGGTCAAACTGCCAGCATGCTTTTTTTGTGTACTTCAACATGGTGATTCTAAAGTTTATCTGGAAAGGCAAAAGACTGAATAGCAAACACAAAACTGAATAAAGACAAGGCTGGAAGCTCAATGCTAGCTTACTCAAGATTTAGCATGAAACTGGTATGTGTTAAGATACAAATAAGACCAAATGGATTAAAAACAATCTGGAAACAGCCTACAAATACATGATCTTTAGGCAGTCAATGCTATTTATGGACTGTAATTCATACACAAAGAAATTACAGTAATCTAGATATAGAACTTGAACCTTTCACAAAAATTAAATCAACACAGACAATACAGCTAAACAATGTGTAAAACTATGAAGTTTCTATAACAACAGTTTGAAATCTAGGTATGACTCTGAGTTAGGTGATAAATTATCCTTTTTATTTAAATAAAACTAATTATTTATTATAAAAGCAGAGAGGGGTGGGGGAGAGAATGACAGAGAAGAAAAGAGAGGGCTTTCCTATCTTTTGGTTCACTCTCCAAATAGCCAGGACTGGGCCAGTCTGAAGACAAGAGCTCAAAAGTCAATCGCACATAATAGCTTGAGATCTAATTACTTGAATGACAACCACTGCTTCCTAAGCTGTGCTTTTATAAAAAGCTAGAACTGAAATCAGCGGGGCCAAGAACCCAGCCAGTGGGATAGGGGATGTGAACATGCCAGGTAGCTTCTTAACATGCCAGGGACATGTTAGATACAAAAAGGTATCATCCCTGAAGGAAAAGCTGAGAACATACTAAGAAACACCAGCAGGGAGTAGCCTATCAGACCAATCCTCCATCTGCTGGTGCCAGCATCCAATGTAGGTGTTGGTTCTAGTCCAGACTGCCCCACTCACTGATCGAGCTCCCTGCATATTGCCTGGGAGAGCAGTGGAGGGCAGCTCAAGACCTAAGGCCCCTGCGTCCACCTGGTTGATTAAGAAGAAGAAGGTTCTAACTCCTGGCTTCAGCTGGGCTCAGCTCCAGCTCTTCTGGTCATTCGGGGAATGAACCAGCAGATGCAAGGCCTCTGTCTCTCTTTGACTATAAAATCTGCCTTTCAAATCAAAATAAATCTAAAAAAGACAAAATAACAACAACAAAACCCCAAAATTTCTGTTCTTCAGATTATATTGTTAAAATAACAAAAATTCACAGATTAGGAGGAAACATTTGCAACAAAACATATACAAAACGGGTAATGTCCAACACACTAACAACACAATATGTTAACAATAGGATTGCTCACTGATAGGAAGACAAACTGGTCCAGCAGCAAGGATGACAGTGTGTCACTTACAAAGCAAAACATGGTCTTAGCATATGATATAGCTATAGCATTCCCAGTTATCCAATTGTGTTAGATGTACATCAACAAAAGCTGCACATGGAATATCTTTGGGATTTAATCAATAAATGAAGAGGAGAAACAAACTCTAGTACACCCACACAATGGCATGTTAGTGATTTAGAAAAAAAAACAACCAACCATGAATCCACACACTGAAAGACACTGTGCTGGACAGTCATTCAACCTAGTAATTAAGATGCCAGTTAAAATCCCCAAATGCCACAGTACAGTGCCTCCACATCCCATATCAGAATAACCAAGTATGCTATCTGACACCAGTTCCTGACTTCAGCTTCCTGCTGAAGCACAATAGTCCAGGTAATAGATAGGTATTGTGGCATACCAGGTTACGTGGCCCCAACGACACTGGCACAGTGTCAGTATGGATACTGGTGCCATGCGGGCACCAGTTCAAGACAGAGCTGCTTCCCTTCGAATCCAGCTCCTTGATAACACATCTGGGAAAGCAGCAGAGAACGACCCAAAGCCTTGGTCTCCTGTGCATTAGGGAGACCTGAATAGTTTCCGGGCTTCAGCCTGGCTCACTCTCATGTTACCGTCACTGGGGAGTGAAGCACTGGATAGTACATTTCTCTGTCTCTCTCTCTCTCTTGCCTTCAAATATCAAAATACTTAAAACAAATGGGAGTGAAAACAGGTCTTTCCAATCGAAGCCAAAAATTTACAAGCTATAATAGATGGATTTTTTTTTTTTTGGTCCATGTATTCTACAAATTCATCTCATAGGTGAGTAGTTCAAAAAGTTCGTGGAAAAAGTTCACTGTGGTGCAAAATTTTCTTTAATTCAGGCAGATTTTCCATAATTTGAATTTCCCATAAACATATTAATGATCCCTCATCTGTGTAGAAAGAGGAATAGGTTTCACAGTGTCACAAGGGAGCAAATTAAACAGCAGACGAGAAATCACACCAATGTCCACTGATGAAGTTAACTAAATCAGCCATAACACTTGCATGCAATGCAACACTACAAAGCTCTAAAAACAACCCAGGATGATTTAAATGTGCAGACATGAGACATACCTAGCAGCTATTGTTAAATAAAAACAACTTACTGGAAAATATTACATGATTTCCATTTCACTTTAAAAAAAAAAAACCTAGAGGGATAAAGCTACCTGCAGTATTTTTTGCTTATATACAGACTGCTTACAGCTTCCATGCTGCCTCAGGAAAGGAAGCTGGGCTTAGGAAGGAAGGAATCTTGCTTTCATTCTATCTTCTTTGAGGTGTTCAAATTACTTCTTAGTGCATGTGTACACAAAATCAAAGAATAAAATTAAAAGCAGGTATAACACAGCAGAGTAGCAAATGCCTTCAATATAATAAATACGGAGCGAACCTTACCTTTCTCTGCAAAACTTCAGTGAATGCAGTATGGCAGGCCTCTTCTGTCGCAAATTCCACAAATGTAAGGTGTCATCAGCCAGGGCACTCACAAGAGCTCCCTTCAAAATAAAGCACATTTTACATACACATATTTCACAAGCAATGAGACTGCTGAAAAGCTGCCAAAAAAATTTGTTCCAAATTTCAAAACTTTCTGCCATTAAATATCTAAGAAGCATTTAACCCACTCAAATTCTTAATAGCAAATGCTAAAGAGTTCGTTTATATATACAGCTCCATACAAATTAATATACATCTTATGACAGTCGATGATTTAAAGTATACTTCAGTATCTTATAAGTGAAAGGCATACTAGGATATAGCAGAACATGGCAGTTGACAATTATTTAAAATTAGGTCGGGGCTGGCGTGATGGCTCCAGAGGCCAGCCCTCTACTTTCAGTGCCAGCATCCCAAACAGGTGCAGGTTTAGCCTGGACTGTTCCACTTCCCATCCAGCTTCCTGCTTGTGGCCTGGGAAAGCTGTACCCTGCACCCGCATGGGAGACCCAGAAGAAGCTCCCAGTTTCTGGCTTCAGACTGGCTCAACTCTGGCTGTTGCAGCCATTGGAGGAGTGAAATATGGATGGAAAATCTCTTTCTCCATCTCTCCTTCTCTTTGTAAATCCACCTTTCAAATAAAAAATCTTAAAAAAAAAAAAACAGGTCAGACTCTAAGTTATTCGGTTACTACTGTACATACTTCTCTAGTAGATAGTATATAAAAATAATCTCATTTCACTTGACATAAACCAAATTCTTATGAATGTACTAGAACCAGATTATAATTCTATAAAAATATATTTACAGCACTTGGCACAACTGTCCAATGTCTGAACAGTTGAAAATCTGACTAAACTAGAAAGTGAAAACATCAGATGCTTTTAAATATTATTTATGGGGAAAGATATACCTGGCAGTATTTGAGAATCATCCAGGTGGTTCGCTGCCACCTCAATACAACAAATCAGGATTTCAAGAGCAAGGATCCTTACAAGTGTATTTTAAAAGCTCTCCACAATGATTGTGATGTGTGAATAAGATTTTAAAAAGTCTCTAGGGTGATGACTGGTTTATTGAATCACCTTTATGCTTTTCCTCAGAGGAGTCAGGTACCTTTCATTAATATTAAGAAGAGTAACACAAGAATAAAACACCAAAATCGATACCAAATTTAAAAATATTTGAAATTGCAATCCTTTAAATTACTGATTTAAAATCACTGGTTTCGGGCCCGGCGCGGTGGCGCAAGTGGTTAAGGTCCTCACCTAGCACGCCCGGGATCCCATATGGGCGCCGGTTCTAATCCCGGCAGCCCTGCTTCCCTTCCAGCTCCCTGCCTGTGGCCTGGGAAAGCAGTTGAGGACAGCCCAAAGCTTTGGGACCCTGCACCCGCGTGGGAGACCCGGAAGAGGCTCCTGGCTTCGGATCGACATAGTACTGGCCCCTTGCGCTCACTTGGGGAGTGAATCACCGGATGGAAGATCTTCTTCTCTGTCTCTCCTCCTCTCTGTATATCTGCCTTTCCAATAAAAAAAAAAAAAAAACATAATAAAATCACTGGTTTCTTATGTAGCAATGGGGATTAAAACTGCTATCGAGCCCAGTGCGATAGCATAGCGGTTGCAGTTCCCGCCTTAAAAGCGCCAGGATCCCATATGGGCACTGATCCCAGCAGCCCCACTTCCCTGCCTGTGGCCTGGAAGAAGCTCCTGGCTCCTGGCTTCGGACTGACTCAGCTCCGGCCGTTGCGGCTGCTTGGGGAGTGAACCATCTGCCTCTTCTCTCTTTGTGTACGCCTTTCCAATAAAAATAAATAAATCTTAAAAAAAAAAAAAACCTGCTTTCAAGGTAAAATTAACACTAATAGTCTCTCCAAGTCATTTCCACATTGAAAATTTTAGGACTACTGTAGTGAATAGCTCTCATTGCTACAACACTATAGCGTAAAAGCAAGAAGTTTATATAGCCCATACACTCTCTTCCATCAGAAAACACCCTTTTATCTCTACCACTTAAGAATCAAGAAACTGAAAGGATTCAGGGGAGCAAGATTTGAACCATTAATTTCGAATTTCAACTACAGTATCAAACACTCCTCTCATCTGACCAAGTTGACCTGCCAAATCATGGACAGGAGGAGTGAGTTCCTGAAGACCCTGAAAATGACCTAAATGGAGAAGAGAGCCTCTGACAAGCCCGAGGAGTTGGAGAACAGTACAGTTGAAGCAAAGGAAAATGAAACGGGACTGTCATGGACAGTCTCGCTCTCCCCGCAGTGAAAGGGAGGTCCTCCCACACTCCGGAAGCAGAGCACAGGTTACTGAAAGTAAGGGATGGCAGGAATATTCCGAAAATGATGACAACTGCCTTTCCTTCCTTCTTGAGCTCAAAGAGTTGCACATGAAGACAGAGCAGCTGAGATGAAACAGCTTCAGGAAAAGCGGCTCCCCACGGAGCCCAGGTTGCTGCCTGCACTGCCCTTGGCTTAGAGAAGCAGAGGTAAGCAGGCTCGAGGACTCCACACAGCAGGATCAGGGAAGCATCAGCCAAGGATGCCTACTCACAGACAGATACAGCTATCCCAGCAAACTTGGCCTGGGTGTTGAAGCAGTGCACCAGAGAAACTGCTCTTTTGCTTTCCTTATGTTCTTGTTGAATGCTTCATTCACAAGGGCAATGATCATAACCCAAAGGGGAAACGATTCATTTGTTTAGCTTTCGTTGTTCTTCCCCATTATCCATTTAATTATCAGGTCTGTGTGGAGGGAGACTTGTACAATACACGTACGTGCGCACACACCCCCGCGTGATGCACAGGTGGCAGCTGGCAGGGCAGAGGCAGTAGTCTGGGGCGTTCACCCCTGCCACTGATAAACTGATTACTGAAGTTATTAACTATATTAAATTAATGCTAATAATGTGGATATTTTATTTTTGGCTGCTTGGGTAACTTTAGCCTTAACCAAGCCGATGTGGTTTTTTGTTTTTCATTTTTCCTTTTTCGCTACATTTGTAAAATATTTAGATATAAGGAAATGTACTAATTTTGTGGTTTTGATAGGGTGGATTTTAAAATATGAGTTTTGTGATGTTCTAAAGCTCAGGATGATTTTGTTAACATTATTCATATATTAAAACAATTATGTTGGCTCTCTGGATGTATTTCAAAGCAACTCAGTAAATTTGTGATAAGCTCAAACTTTAATACGGATATTTTGCTCATGGCATAATTTCAATATCTCTGAAATAAATCATAAATGCAGCACCTTGTTTCAAAAATAATTATACCATAACATCTGCAACACTATACATTATTTATATGACCATCCGGTATTCCATAATGATACCTTAAAATGTATTTACTCTACATCGCAAGAAATTAACTTTTTGTTCAAATATTTAAACATAAATAAATACAAGAATCCAGAAATCAACAGGAGAGAGGAAAACCACTCACTCACCTCATTAATCAGGAACTGGAGTTGGATTACTGCAGCCCCACTGTCATGCTGGCAATAACATTCTACTCCTGGACGACCAAAACTGTCATGAATTCCATTAAGGAGTTTGTAATACATATGCAATTCTTTTCCTTCAGAAATCCGCTGATTATTTAACAGGTTAATACTATTTCAGAGACCTTGCCTTGTAATCACTATAACTATTCACTGAGATGAAAATTAAGAGTTAGATTTATTACACATTAGTCTAGACAGTTTCTGGTGAATATCTCAAGCATCAGGGATTACAGTCTTACAATGCAGTATGCATCTCTACTTCCAAAGATGGACTCCCAATGACATTGTTTGCGATATCTTGACAACAGGATGCTGGACTCTCTGTCATTGCCCATGCCCGCAATGATGGATATATGACTGCGTATGAAGAATTATGCTATAGTAATAATATAGGGGAACTCAGTGGGGAGAGGGGAGGGATAAGGAAAATCCCACAATCTATGGAACTGTATCATAAAATGATAATAAAAAAGGGGAAAAAATAAGAAAACTGTTACTCAGGCAAAAAACTTAATAAAAAATAAATACATAAAAACAGTATAATGATACTAAAATACTTTATTCTGACCCAAATTGTTCCCTTCCTGTTAATATAATATTTTGTTCCAAGTACTATTGCAAACATGTTATATAGACTAAGATAATCCTCCATAATGCATTTTTCATGTGTTATTATTCCTTGCTTGGTTTTTTTAATTCAGTTCATTTTCTCTAGGTCTTTAAGTGTTTCTCTGTTGGGGGCACTGACCATTTCCTGCCCTGTGATTGGCCCTTTGCCCTGATTGGTGTGCCTTGGTTCTCTTTAAGTTGATTGGTCAAGTTTGACAGTTAAGCGGGGGGCTTGGCGGGGGAGGGGCTGGAGCGTAACAGATATAACGGTGATAACGGTCAACGGACAAGGGTCACGAGGGGACGGAGGAGCAGAATAAAAGCGCCTTGGAGACTCTCTCAAGTGTCGGGTGATTTCTTCCGCGGGACGGGAGGACCCCCGATATTTCTCATTTTTATTTGAAAAGCAGACAAACATACACACACACCCAAACACACAGATTTTCCATCCACTCATTCGCTCCTTAAATTCCGGTTACAGCCAAGCCCAAATGGCAGCCACAAGCCCAAAACCTAAGTCTGTCATGAGCCATCACTTGCCGCCCCCCAGAGCACACTTCAGCAGGAAGCTGGGTGAAAAACAGAAGCAGGCACTCCAACTTGGGATACAGACAACATAATAGGTTCTCTTAGACTCTATTTAAGCAGATGGGGAAACTTAAGAACTGAAAAATTACTTTCCCCAAATCAGATAACTAGAAAATAGCATTGATAGAATCTGAATAAGAACAAAACCGAACAATCAAAAGCCCAAAGGCTTATAGGATTCACACGTGCACTCCAGCATGAGGCGCGGTGTCTTAACAGGTGTGCCCCTTCTCGTTGTTCTCAACGCAAAAACAACTGTGCTCTAAGTTTCCATTTTCTATGTCGTTTTCTTTGGATTTCTAGAATGAAATGTATTTTCATGGAATTTCTTTTGTCATTTTTACACTAGCAGGTAAGTTTTATTTTATAAGCCAGTAAATTAATTATGTAGGCTTAGCACATAGTACCCTACTCGTTAAGCACAGAATTATTAAGTAGTACAATCTTTTTTAATCTAGCACCAATTAGCATATTTTGTAGTTTTCATCTTGCATGAATGAAGTCACTAAAATTTTTCTCATCTTGCCACTTGAGCATCTTATTTTAAATTTTAAAGTCTGAGTTACTGTAGAGAATCCAAAACATCACACCTGGTTTACATATGATTTTTAAAACAAAAGAGATCATTTGCTAATTCCTGGATATTATCCTAAGATATTTTCTTTGATTATGAGTCTATCACTGAAGTATAGGGCTGCTTTTCCTTAATGAAATATGGCTACAGCTATCCAGATTAATTTTTAAATAGGACTTTAAAGATTGTGGCAATGTATTATGTATATAAAATGCTATGTTTTCTCATCTTGCACAGCTTTATCTCATGCACACTTAATCTTACAGGAGATTTTAAGAGACTGACCTTCAGGAAATCTTCCCAACTATCTATCTTAGATTTTCATTTTTTAAAAATACTTCTTTTTTGCATCATATCATATCAAAATTAATATGAAGATAAATTATTGTATTAGAATATCAAGTATAATAAGCGCAAACAGATTCAGGAATATACAAATTTGATTTTTGATAAACAAAGAATAACAGCTGATTAAGCATTCTAGGAAGATCTTGAAAGTAAAATTCACTATGTTAACATTTTAATAATGGAGAATAAAAAAGTGCTTATATATCTCGGAAAGAAATTACATGGAGGTCAAGAAAATTTTGATGACCTTCATGACACAATTTTATGAAATAAAAAGGTAGTTTTTATATTTAACAATTTAGTCATTTAATTTGTAGATAATAATATGTCTTCATAATAGCAACCACTTAATTGATATCTACTGAATTTTGGCCAAAGTGCCTTAATGCAAAATTGCACCTAATTTAGAATAGGCAATTATTAATATTTTACTGATGACTCAGAAAAATTACTTCGTTTCAATGTTTGGGTTTTTTTTTTTTTTGGTCGAGTGGGGCAATATACACAGTTCTATCTTGCCCACAAAAGCCGCCGGATTAAGGAAAAAATTTCATCGTGAACTATTTTTCCATTATAGCAAAATGTCTAGAATCAAATTTTTTTAAATGGAGATGGGTGACATGTAATCATGAGAGAACAAAAAGAAAGGAATTTTGCAGCAACGTGGTTCTCGATATTAGTGATCTGCCACAATTCTGGTCCTACGGCAGATTTCCTAAATCCAAAGTGCCTGAGTCGGTTGGGTGGGCTTCTGGCTTTAAGGGAGCACAGAACATGTGAGGATCTACTTTCAAAACAGGTCACATACCGTCTCTATTTACTGTGATCTAGAGAACTCACTGCCCATTTTCTGTAAAAAACCCAGTTAATAGATACCTAGTCCAGTGTTCAGAACTGCAAAGAGTATCTACATAAAGCATATTCTCCAACTGGTAGCCAGTCAGTATTTAACATGATGCATTCATTAGATTAATTAGAACTAAATATCACTTTACAGTGTGTACAATATCGTAATACAAGCAAATGTCAAATCTGAATACATTAAATTACAAAACAATGTGTCAGATATAAGTAATTATGTTCTTTCATGCCCGTTATAATCACTGATTCCTGAATATAAGGCTCTTTCCAAAACTGACATAAATAAGAGTTAACATTTTTGTTAGAAATTGGTCAAAAAACGGGCATGCATGGTATAGCAGGTAAGGTCAACAATTGCACCATTGGCATTCCATATGGGAGGCAGGTTCATGTCCTTGATAGGGACACTGCCACCCAAATGAGAGATGTGGAGGGCGCTCCTGGCTCCCGATTTAGACTGGCCACTGCAGAAATTTGGGGAGGGAACCAGAAGACAGAAGATCTCTGTTTCTCCCTCTCTGTAACTTTACCTTTCAGAATAAGTAAATAAATCTTTTTTAAAATGTCTAACATTCTAATAAAGATTTCCTTGGTAAACTAGTCACATTTATTGTTACTATGTTCACAATTAAAGCAAACAGTCTGAAATTGAAATGGAGAAAAACCAAAACACTACATATCCATTGAACATTCCTGTATATTAAAAATAATTCATTTTTAGGGCCCAGCACGATAGCATGATGGTTAAGGTCCTGTCCTCGCCTTGAACACACCAAGATCTCATATGGGCACCGGTTCTAATCCTAACAGCTCCATTTCCCATCCAGTTCTCTGCTTGTGGCCTGGGAAAGCAGTTGAAGACAGCCCAAAGCCTTGGGACCCTGCACCCACATGTGACACCCGGAAAGAAGTTCCTGGATCCTGGCTTCAGATCCGAGCAGCACCGGCCACTGCACTCACTTGGGGAGTGATTCATCAGACGGAAGATCTTCCTCTCTGTCTCTCCTCCTCTCTGTGCATCTGCCTTTCCAATAAAATAAATTTTTAAAAAAATAAAAACTCATTTTTATAACTGCATGAATCAATTATACAAGGCTGAATGCTTATAAATCCTTTTCTCAGTAGTATTTTTTTACCTTATGACACTGAAATTCAATGCATTCTTTTGAAAATAGGATAATCCTCCTGGATCAATTACCTTTCTAACTTTTTATATTGCTTGCTTATCACAAACTATTATCTCTGCCTAATTCTATCAGTCATCTTTACTTCTGGAACAAATCACTTAAAATATCTGACCCCATGTCACACCCCACTGTACCTATTTGGTCAGTGAACCAGTGAATGGAAAATCTCTTTCCATCATCCTACTTTCCAAATAAATAACATAACTATTAAAAGGAACAGCTTACTTGGGTACAACAAATCTTCCACGAATTCTCTGAAGCAAGTTCATAAACTAGAAGCAGAGTTTTGAATACGTTAGATAATTCACCTTAGATAATTCACACGATCTAGGTAAGCAACAAGGTAAAGAAAATTATTACAAAGAAACATTAATGGAGCTGAAACAGCAATTAAGGAAGGAAAACCAGGAAGAAACGTGCAAAATGGATAAGCAGAAAGAAAAAAAGAGATGATAAAACCTTTTACTTACCCTGTTCTAAAAGCATTCACCCACTTGCCTAAATAGTTGCTTTGGCTACTACTTTTACAACTGTTTTGTCATTGTTTGGAATGGGAGAGATGAAAAGTAGAATGGGGGGAGATTTTAATTATATCATCATGACTATTTCAACTTACATTTAGTGAATACTTACTATTTATCACATATTAAATATCCGCTACCTTATAACAGTACCTCCAAAATGAACCAGTTTGCAAATAAGGAAACTTAGGTACAAGTTTCAGTAATTGCTAGCCAAGGTAATACAGCTAGTTAGTATGGGAGGTAAAATTTCCAGATACTATGACATACATCACCAAGCCTTATTACACGAAATAGAAAAGTACATTAAGAAACAATTTTCACAGGTAAATGTAACTTTCTATCTTGTTGTAAAAGATCCTAAATTTGGGAAATAAATACATAAGAAATATAGTATCCCACATGTAAATATTTAATAAAGTCAGACTGATTTAATACTACAAAGAAAGAAAAATATAACTTTTAGTAGCAAATAAATATCAAAGTTAATTAGACAATAGATGGTAAGGCATAGAAAAATGGCTTGGCATTTTACTGGGAAAAATAAGTTCTAATATTCTATAACATGGTAGGATGACGATAGTGCAAGTGATATATATATATATATATATATATTTAAATAACTAGGAAAGAATAAGTTTCCACAAAAAGAAAATAGCAAATGCTTACAGTCAGAAATGCAAAATATCCTAATTCGATCACTATAAATTATATGTCTCCATTTTTATACTGTACCCAATAATGTGTCAATTAAACTGCACCAACCAAAAAAAAAAACCCTAACACTTACTTTTCATGTCAATTTATCATATTACACGAAATACTAGTTTTAATACAGAAAAATATTCCCCAGTAGGATAAGCAAAATTTTGGAATTTCATATTCCAATTCTGAGACCAGTGACTTACAGACCAGTCTGTAAAATTATCATCCAAAAAAATACATTAAGTCCCAATGGCATGGTAGCCTGGTGGCTAAAGCCCTCGCCTTCAATGTGCCAGGATACCATATGGACACTGGTTCTAATCGCAGTGACCCCACTTCCAATCCAGCTCCCTGCCTGTGTCCTGGGAAAGTAGTCAAGGATGGCCCAAAGCCTTGGGATCCTGCACGCACATTGGAGACCTGGAGGAGGCTCCTTGCTACAGACTTCAGATTGGCGCTTCTCCGGCCCTTGCAGCCACCTGGAGAATGAATCAACAGACGGAAGATCCTCCTCTCTGTCTTTCCTTCTCTGTATATCCGACTTTCCAATAAATATAAAATAAATCTTTAAAAAGAAAAAAAAAGACATTTTAGAGCCTGCAGGTATTTGAGAGGCCAGGATTCAGTGACCTTATTGTCAGAAATCATGAGACCAATGGAATATACTGTATGAATAGTAAAAAAGACAAAAATCCCCATGATTCATCTCAACAGGATTACAAAGGGTCTTTGGCAGCAATCCAATATCCCTTCACAAGACAACACTCAATTAAATTAGCAATGAAGAAAACTTCCTCAAAAGGCCAAAGGACATTTATGAAAAACTCACAGCTAACATCATATTTAAAGATGGAATGAATGTTTTCCTGCCAAGATCAGCAAAGTGCCACGGTGTCCATTCTTGTCGCTTCTACTCATTATACTAAAGAATATTCCAGTCAGGGGAAACTGGCAAGAAAAACAAACACAAAATGTCCAGATTGGAAAGGAAGAATTAAAACTAGTTCTATTTATAGATGTCATAATCTTACATACAAGAAACTTCTAAAACCACTAAAAAAACAATTAGAACAAATAAACATATTCAGCAAGACTGCATAAATCAAGATCAATAAAAAAATCAATTGTACTTTCTGTATGCTAACAATGAACAATCTGAAAATAAAATTAAGAAATGATTCAATTTGTAGTAACATCACAAACCGCAAAATATTTAGAAATAACACATCCAAAGAAATGCAAAATTCACACAAAAAATATAAATTAGTACTGATGACAAATGTAAATACACAGAAAAACATTCCAGATGCATGGATGGGTGTATTATCAAGAGGGTAACAGTCACCAAACTGAGGTACCGAGTTAAATCCCAGATGTCTTCACTAGATGACAAGCTAATCCTGAAATTCACACAGAAAGGCAAGGCACCCAGTCTATCCAAGATTCCTGTCAATCTTGACACATGAAAACACAGCTGGAGCTTTTAAGGCTTGGATTTTAAAATTTACCATAATTTTAAAACAACCAGGACATAATGGTATTGACACAAACTGTATATACAGACCAACTGAATAAACTAATAATCCAGAAATAAACTCTTACTTCTATGATCAATAGATTTTTGGCAAGGATTTCAAGACAATGCAAAATATTCTTCAACAAATGATGCCAGGGTAACTGGATACCCATGTGATAAGCACTTCATACATATACCATTACTAGTTCAGAATCAAACAGACCTAAATAAGAGCAATAGCCATAAAACTCTTGGAAAAAAAAACAGAAAGGTAAATCCTCACAATCTTAGCTTTGACAAGTCAGAAAAGCAGAAGCCACAAAATAAAACAGAGAATCTGAGTTATCAAAATGAAAAATCAAATTCACAGGATACCATTAAAAATGTCAAAGTAAAATCCACAGAATGAGAGAAATTGTTTCTGAATCATATATGACAGACTTGGTAGCCAATAAAAAGAGAACCCAATTTCAAAATGTGGAAAGCTATGTAGATATTTCTCCAAAGAAGATATACAAACAGTCCATAAGCATATGAAAAAAATGCCTAATATAATTATTCATTAAAGAAATGTTATTCAAAACCACCTCGAAATTCTACCTTACACCTTGTAGGATGGTTATAATGAAACAGGCAACAACAGGTGTTGATAAACATACGTAGGAATTAGAGCCCTCAATTATCACTGGAAACACTTTTCCTAGTCTGTTCTGTTACCGTGACAAAACAGGTGTTACTGACACTTTATTAGGAAAAGATGTTTATTTGATTCTGCACTTGTGTAGATTCAAGGGCACAGAGTTGGCCATGGCTGGACTCTCTTGAAAGTCTACTTTGGATGGTATCACAATGCTGGAAACACATGCAGGAAGGAGATCTCACAGAAAAACAGGAAGCCTGAGAACACAGCAAGGGCTCTTTTCTAACAACTTGGTCTTGTGAAACTGAGGGTCCCATTAGAACTACCTTGTTCCTTTCAGAAGGTAGCATCTCAATGACATGACTAGCTCCTAGGAAAAAGTCTCCCTCTTCAAGATCCTATCACCTCTCGGGATACCACACTGGGGTCTGAGCCTCCAATACATGAACTATTGGAGGATGGCCTTCAGCCACTTTGTAAAACAGATCTGCAATTTCCCTTTTCTAAACCAAATGATCATGATTTCAAATCTCACTCCTGAAACATACAGAACTGAAAACACACCATACACAAATTCTACACAAATGTTCATGGGAGTATTATTCATGGATTCCACACACAAAAGATCGAAATACTCATCACCGGATTAGACGTACATGCTGTATCTACACAATGAATAATAAGTCATACATTTAAGACTTAAATTGCTAATGAAACACTGTTAACTTTGTTAAGTGAAACAAGACATATGTATGAAGAGCCCCCACACAATAAAATTCATAGAAGTAAAAAAAGCTTGATTGCAAGGGAGTGTCAGGAGGGCTAATGGATTAATTGCTAATGGATATGAGTTATCTTGTGGGAGATGTAATTCATCTCCTGAAATTATAAAGTGCTAATAGTTATACAACTCTAATATAATGAAAAACATAAAACCATTTATTTCAAAATTCATTTTAGGGAAGAGATACATATACATGGTATAATATACATGGAAGGATATATGTATATATGCATTGTAGGGAGGAGATATATATATTTGTACATATATCACAAAGCTATATAACTAAAGCTATTATTTCAAAAACAATTGATTTGTATGAATAAATGCAACATATAAATAAGCAAAAAGAGGATGAATTTAAGACAAAAGATTGTAATTATTATGGAAACAAAACTCACTATATTCTTAAATATACTCTCTTGTCTAGAATTTCTAACATTGACAAGCAATGAGTAAAATTAACTGTTAAGATACAAACACAGTATGTATTTAACAGACAAGAAATAAAGATAGCAGTATTTACAAATAAAATCTTAGGAAAAATATCTTTCTTTGCAAATTTAGATTGCTTATATTTCCATGTAGTAATTTATAATGTAAATTAATCCCTAAAAGAACTGATGAAAATATTCAGGAAATCATAATTTGAGATTATAACGATTTAAAAAAAAAGGTTGAGTGAGCAGTCATTTGCTCAGTGGCCAAGGTGCTGGCTGGGGCTCTGTGCACCCTGCAAGGCAGATGATGGTGTTGGGTCTCTGCCACTACGGTGGGAGATCTGCTTTGAGCTCTTGGCTCCATGGGCTCCTAAGAAATAAACTGGCAATTGGGAACTAATTCATTCTCTGTCTCTGTCTCTCTCTCTCTCTCTCTCTGTCTCATAAATAGATAAACTTAAAAAAAAAAAAACCTAGCCATGAGTATTGGCACACCTGCTTCCCATAGTGGAGTGCTTTATTCAAGTCCAGGTTTGGCTTCTGATTCCACACATATTCTGTTTCCAGCCAACAAATATTCTGTGAAGCAGCAGGTAATGGTGGTCTAAGCGGGTCCCTACCACCTCTGTGGGAGACCAGATAGGATTTGGGGCTTCAGGTCTTCTGGGCCTGGCCTGGCCCTGCCCTGACTGTTAAGAACATTTAAACTGGTGAATGGAACTGCACTCTTACGCTCTTTTATTAAAAACAAACAAACAAGCACACAAAATTAACAAACTAGGGGGAAAAAGTCTTTGGATCAAGACAATAAGTTGGACAATTCAGTTTGCTCTCAGTTTAACTGCAAATCCCATTTAAAAAGTCACAGGAAAAAAAGTAGAATATAACACTTAAAAAATAAAGCAGGTAATATCTAATAAGAGTAAATAAAGAAACAAAAGAGACCTCCAGTTAAGAGGTTGTCAGGACCACTGTTGATTCCTCCTGTATTATGCACAGAGCAGGGGGCACCCCAGAGTGGAGCAGGAAGATAGGAGGTGGCTTGTATTTCAGCACTGGAGACTCCCGGATCCTCACCTAGGACTATCGGTACGGGCACCAAGGACTACATCCCAACTGCCAAGGAGACCACGGGGAATTGGATTGCCCCTGTAGGCCAAGAACTCTGAGGTCATCCTCTCCCTTTCACATCTCCCACATGGGATGGAAGATGTCCAGATCCTTCCTCACAGGGTCTAATATCATCAGAACAATAGTCAGGAGCCCTGAGCGGACTCAGAAATGGAAGAACAGTAAACTCCCTCTGGGACTCAGGATAGGAGCTTTCTCTGGTCCATACTTAGTTCCAACTTTGGATCCCCATCCTCTCTTGCAATGCCCATCAGGGTCGCTCCGGGTACCCCCCGCCCAAACAAAATTAGAACAGACAGAGACCAATAAGGAAAGTGTAGAACAGACAGTAAATGGTCAGCTTGGACTCACATATTCCTTACAAGGTAGGACACAAAGATTAGTTACTCCTCACTAAGGTATTGAAGATTTCTCTGCACACCCCTCCTAAAACTGTTCTGCACCTCAACTGTTGACATATGCATTAGAGTTATAAGCCAGTTTGAATTATCCTAAAATTCACCAAGTTCAGTAAAAATTATGCTTCAATATTATAAACTGCTAAATATAAAAATGAAAATAGACATGAGACAGCTGAATAGTACCCTATAGCCATTTTAAGGTGTATAGCAGCTGGCTCTGTATAAACTAAAATTGAAATGTCAATGAAGTAGTCAAAGGATGTGGTTAAGAACATGCATTTTCTAACATATTGGTCACTCAATACCATGTCAATTAACTCCATAGTGTTGTAAATTACTGTTGATGTTACATCGTGGCTTTTTACTGGACAGGATGATATTCTGCCAGCTCTGCTTTCAGACCAGAGATGGTTTCCCCAAAAAACTGTTGAATTTATATGGACAACAAGATGCTGGACTCTATGCACGGTATATGCCTGCAATGAAAGAATCATGACTGGATTTGAACTGTAATACTGCAACAAGGTGGAGGAATCCACCATGGCGGGTAGGAGAGGGTATGGGGAGGGTTTGGGGGAATCCCAGAGCCTATAAAACTGTCATAAAAAGAAATGAAATTTTTTTAAAAAAAAGAGAGAAAAAACATATCAAAGAAATAACAGAAGAAATGTGGAGTTTGCTCAGCTTCTAATCAATATAGGCCTAAGTCTGTGGAATGGAAAATGAAAGGAAATTCTCACCTAAGCACAACACTGTGAAAAACATCCTGTGGCTTACGAAAAAGACCTCTAGTACATCAGGATAAAGGGAAACAGAACAGAAAAAAATGTACCTGTCTAGGAAGTATACTCAAATTGTTAGATGTCTCTGATATCACTAGCTTCAATAAGACAAACAACATCTGTACAGTTAAGAAGCAGAGCAGTCTTCAACATGGAACTAGATTCAATTAAAGCACTGACAGAGCCTGATTATTGAACTCAAGCATTTACAGATGTTCAACACCTCACCTCTGAAATCTTACTATTTTTAGGAAGTCATTAGAACTGTGATTCCATAAACTGAAAGTCGCCACCATCACTGCCCCAATAAATCAAACCCAGACGATGACGAAAAAGCCCAAAGAAAGCAGTGCAGTAGACAAAAACACACTAATCCAAAACAGAGGACTACGGGGAGCGAGGAGACTTCTATGTGAGTAAGAAGCCTCCAGATATGAGAACTTCTATCTGAGAAACCTACGACAGTTAATGAAGGGACTGGTAGCAGCCACTGTATAAAAAGAATGCAACAAAGAAGACAGCTGTACAAGAAAGGAAATGTACTCACAGAATACCACTTGGCTGTAGAATGTAATATGGCCATAACAGAAAAATATACCATAGTAAATGTTACTCATTTATTTCTAACTCTGAGAAACAAATGTAAAATTATATAAAATAGACATGACTATAGTAAGGAAAGGGCAGGAAGAAGAGGAAATAACTACAGAGAAGTGATGAGATTTTCATTTTACAAATCCAGGAGCCAAGTGCTAAGATAAATAGTTGATACAGCAACTATAATACGGTTATTGAAACTCACAAAGGTGTTGAGAGAAAATGAAGTTACGTGACCAATTTAAATTGGGAGGGAAGATATCAGGCAAACATTCATCTACAAAGGCAGTAATATGGCTTATTTGAGAAATTTACTAGGCATTAGGAATACAAACTGTAATCCTTATCCTTAAGGATCTTAAAGTCTAGCAATGCAAACAAAAATGCAATTTAGGATCAGGTTCAAAGATTAACCAAATAAATGTTTAGCTAATACTGCTTGAAAAACAAGCAAACAAAACATTTTTTCAACTATATTAACACGAGTCCATTTCAGACTTCAGCATGACATACTCTATTCTTATATACCCACGATGCTCTTTGAATTCCTTTTTGCTGTTACATAACACATTGGATTTTTTTGATAATTCCTTGTTTCCCCTATTTGGGCCATCTGTAACCAAATCATAAAATTATATTTGAGGGCCTGGCGTGATGGCGTAGTGTTTAAGGTCCTCGCCTTGTGGCATGCTCTGGGATCCCATTTGGGCACCGGTTCTAATCCCAGCAGCCCTGCTTCCCATCCAGCTCCCTGCCTGTGGCCCAGGAAAGCAGTCGAGGACGGCCCAAAGCTTTGAGACCCTGCACCCACATGGGAGACCTGAAAGAGGTTCCTGGCTTCAGATTGGCTCAGCTCCAGCCATTGCAGCTGCTTGGGGAGTGAATCATCGGAGGGAAGATCTTCCTCTTTGTCTCTCCTCTCTGTATATCTGCCTTTCCAATAAAAAAAAAAAAAAAAACCTTAAAAAAATTGTATTTGAAGAATTTTCTCCCATAGGCTACAAACCATCTAAGTCTGCCTCAGGTAATAGGAATATGCAGTTTGGTGTTTTTAGCTCCAGACCTGGATAAGTGCATGGTGCCTGGTAGACACACATTCAATATTTATGAAGGAATGAAATGCCGTTTTTAAAATTTAAATATCAAGAAATACATTTATGTCCAATAATATCTTAAGTAAGATCACTTTTCAGAAAATCTACAAAACAAATAGCACAATAGAAAAAATTCCCTTGTCTTGCCTTTATTAGGGAATTGGTCTATCTCTAGTTAGCTCTTAAAATTCCATGCATCTGCAGGTTCCAGTTCATTCAATTTGTACTTCAATCATCTGTTGGGTTGCTATTACAATCACAGCAGTAATTCATCCTATTGCTTATTCTTCCATCTGGAATTTATACTGTATTGTCAGCAAGGTAGAATCAAAAGCAGTACAAAGAAACATGCAATGGGACCCCAGCCAGCAGTAAGTCCTGCACATATAGCTCCCGGGCAAGTTTTTACTGCTGTCAGTACCACTGTGTGTTAGAAAAATGGCTGACACACATATTTTGACAACCTCTACCTTTATGAAAAATGAAATAATATGAAGAATAGTACATGCTTAGTAAATTATTGAAATTTTTTTGAAGGTAACTTATATTCTCGGAGAACCTGGTCATCTATTCCTGTCAAAATAATTTTTTAAAAAAGTGATGGCATTATGGCATTATTCTAATCTCTCCAGAAGTGACATATTTAATTTTCTTAGGAACAAAAGACTGGAATAGAAAGCAACTGGAGAACTTAGATGCTTCATGCATTTGCTGAAAATATACATATATATTTTGTAAGCTTTGCTTGTAAGTACTATTCTTCATTGAATTTTTGACTAATAAATGATCCTATACTCTATATACATACATTTAATTAGGCAATAGTCTACACAATTAACTTGTTTAGAGAAAATAATATGCTACAAACTAAGATAGGTTTTTGAAGACAAACTGTTTCCTCCCAACAAACAGGTAAATCCAAGAGCATAGTTTTAGTCCTTCACTAAAGACTAATCTTGGTTGCTCTTTTTTAAGTACATTCTTATATTTTCAACAAATGGTAACTGACACTTCTTTCATTATTTAAACAAGCCTATAGGATGTTGCTACTCTGAATTGCCTTACTAAGGTCAATGGATGAAATAAACTTTTGATATTAACATAAGAAATGAGACTTAACAAAATGTGGTTATTTCAACAACCAAGTTAAAATCTAAATACTACTATAGTTTAGTCAAACAATACTGATGAAGGCATTTGAGAAAAGAGGATGAATTATAGAATAGGATCAATGTTTTCATTTATTTTTGTGAACATAAATTTCTTAGAAGCTCAGAGCTTTGATTTCTTTAACTCTAATTTCAGATATAAGAATAAATAAAATCAAAAGATGTGGAACAACACACATTTATCCTGCTAAAAGTAATATATCTCATCAAAAAGAAAATTCTGAATTGTAGCTTACCAAGATTAAAAAGATAAGTAAAACACCAATCTGGGTTGTAGTTTTCTCAACTGAGTGAAATATCGCTTGTCTCCTTCACTTTCAGCTATTTCTACCACATAATGGTCATTTTTACTGCTGGTTCTCATGACCAGTGATGAACTGCTAAGGAGAAACTCCTATAACTCAAATCAGGAGCCCAGATCCTTTCAAATATTTCATATATCAATTATACAGTGTATACTTGCATAGCTACATTACGGTTCTTAACATGTCATAACTGCTTTACAGTAACACTCTCTACACACACACACACACACACACGCACACACACACACACACACACACTCACGTTTCTTACTTACCACATGCCTTGCTAATGCTGCTAACCAAGTGAAACACTTAAAATCAGTATGTCTCAATCCTGGCTGCATATCACAAGTTTCCATGGATGGAAATGTAAAAACATTAACTACAGAAGCCATGCCCCATGCCAGACTGAGAATATGTAAGAAATCAATCCGTAAGTTTGGGCATTCTTTTTTCCCCCCATTTTGTATTCCTTTTCCAGCTCTACTAATGATTCTAATGGACCAGTCATGATGGAGAAACGCTGCAACAACCTATGGATGTAACTTATCTTCTTTAAATAACCTGTTAACCTATATATGATAATTTATCAAATAATTTCTCAGATTTCCTTTCTTCAAATAGAATTATGAATCCTTTCTCCAGGTCTTATTTCGCAAACTTAACTTCCTTCACCCATCTAAAGCAGAAAAGTTTTTCATTTAAAAATCTTTTTTTTATTTATTTATTCAAAAGCCAGAGTAACAGAGAGAGAGAGAGAGAAAAGGAGACAGATTTTCCAACCGTTGGTTCACTCTCCAAATAGCCACTACAGCTGGGCTGGACCAGGCCAAAGCCAGGAGCCAGAAGCTTCACTGAGGTTTCCCATGAGGGTGCAGGATCCCAAACCCTTGGACCATCCTCAACTGCTTTTTCCAGGCACATTAGCAAGGAGCAGAAACTGAAGTTGGGCAGCCCAGGCTTCAGCAAGTGTCTCTGTAAGATGCTTGTTCCTTAGGATGCAGCTAAACCGGTTATGCCACAATGCTGGCTCCCTTCATTGTGTATGTGTACTTTTAATAGAAAGCTTTTGCCAAGTAACAATTGTTTATACTTTTAGATTAGAGCACTTAAATTTGATACCTTTATCAACTTGACAAACAACTGTTTTAAAATCTCTTTTTGAATATCATGCATTTTTCATCTGTAAAAATGAATATAAATGCCAGGTTTTTGGTTCAGCATGGAAGTCCTCAGACTGACCCAGCAACATGTTAAAAAAAAAAAGTACACAAAATGGAAATCATTAACTTTTCATATCTGAAAAACAATGGTCAACAACTGTCCCTAAAATTTTAAAGTTTTCTCTTGTTTTCATGATTTAAAGTTTTAAAATTTTTAAATTTTAAAGAGGAAAAAATATATCCCACAAAACTACAATTCTGTATCCTCGAAATTAACCTTCAAAAGAGAAAGAGAAATGAAAATTTATTCTAATAAAAATTGATACAACTTACTGCCATTTGATCCAAAATATAAGAAGACATGATAACATAAAAGTTTTCTGACAAAGGAAATTATACAGGTTAGAAACTCAGATCTAGGTAAAGAAAGGAAGAATATCACAAAACAAATAGGTAAAGGTAAAATAATTTGTATTTTTTTCCTTAATTGATCTAATAAATAACAATTTGTTTAAAATAATAGCAAAAATGGATTCAATCATGTGATTCTATATTTATGTAGTTAGAAACATTCAACTGTAAGTGAAATGAATATCAGCAATGATATAAAGCATGGCACAGAACTGAGGTTATTTTGTTATGCTATAAATGATTATGAATCCATAATAACTGTGAAGTTGTACAGTAGTCTCTAAGAATAGAAGATTAGTTGTTAATATATACTGAAAAGTCTAGAGCAACCACTAAAAAGTTCATAAATGTAACTGCTATGCTAAGAAAGAAAATGAAATTATACAAAACTAAAACCATAAAGGGTAGAAAAAGAATCAAAGCTAAAATTAAAATAAGACACAAAGGTAATAGATAGGAAAAAATAACATGATAGATGTTAGTCCACTGGTAGCAATAATCATTTTAAATGTCAATGGTCTAAATGTATCAAAGAGAGAAAGAGTGGATTTAAAAAACAAACCTAAACTTCATGTTGTCTATAAACGTACACTTTAATTAAAAAACCATATATAAATTAAAACTAAATGTGAAAATCAAGACGGCAGAATATAGTAAGGACACATTTAAACAGAAGAAGAAACATTAGCCAGTGTGAAGCAGAGAGGGCACATTCCAGGAAACAGGAGAGGACAGAAAAACAGCAGAGAGGCAGCTGGAGACTGACAGACACAGGAAAACATGGATACAACGGTGTGATGTTGCAGTGACCTATACAACAGCAGCATTCAGCAAGTGGCCATCTGAATTGCAGAGGCAGGAAGAACTCCACCAGCAACAAGGTGGGAAGGGACATTCACTGGGGGAGCTCCAGAGGTGAACCTAAAGGACTGCTCGTCCTGCTGGTCTGTTAGATTTGACGAGGAGCAGAGACAGAGCAGCAGGTCCCAGACAGGCAGTGCAGGAACAGAGTGGATTTCAGAGCCAATTCCACTCCCTAGAGCTGAATCAGGCTCTTAGGAGGGAAAGGCTATGAGAGATCAAAAACACTACTAGTGGCACATCAGCCACCATTTCTTACAGTATGGCAAAGGCTTTAAGACTTCAGGGACAACAGTGAGCTGGGCATGCACTGAGCTGGGAGCAAACTCATAGAGCTCAGTGAATTGCACTAACCCCACAGGAAAATAACACTGACTCTGGCATTGTACAGGGCAAAATACATACCAATGGCCCTCAGACCTAACGGCCCACAGGTTCTGGCAAGATCAGCACCAACAAAAACCTAGCTATATAATATAGGACACCTGGTGTCTCCCTAATGCTGGGACTTGCTCCAACTGAAAGTGAGAGAAAGGTTGTACAAACAACAGTGCAGCCTCAGCAGAGTGTCACAGGAGTTGGAGAATGGTGAGCTGGAGCTAGGGCTACAGAGATCATGGTGGAAATCTAACATAACACTTCTGTTCTGGAAATTGCTGGATGCAAAAGTGACTGCAAACGAAGTACAATGTGCCAACTGCAATAAGTAACATTGAACTGTAGAACCCTGAGTCACACAGCTTAGAAACCTGCCAAATAAAAAGAATCTGATAACCAGAAGCACAATTACCAAGAGCAAAAGAAGAGTAAAGGCACAATGAGTATTACTGAAGATTCCCCTGCAAAGGAACAAAAGCCTCTGCCAACCTCATAGTTCACTGAGGAAGACATGGAGAAAATGGGGGATACAGAACTCAAAACATTTGTTATAGAACTTATCAACAATGAGAAGCAGGTAAAGCAAGAGTTCAAGGAATATGTTACACAGGAAATAGCAGCAATGAATCAAATGAAACCTGATATATCAGAAATTAAGAACATCGAGGAGCAACTTAAAAGTACAATGGAGAATCTCAAAATAGAATGAAGGAGGCAGAAGACAGAATCTCAAAATTAGAACATATTTCCTGAGACAGGGGGAAACAAACAAAAAGCTGGAAGCAGAGCAGGATCAAGCCAAAAAAGGGATTCAAGAATTCAAAGACACTATTAAAAGGATAAATATAAGAGTTATGGGAGACCCAGAAGGTACAGAAAGAGAAGCTGGGTTTAAAAATGTATTTCATGAAATCATAAGGAAAAGTTTCCATAATCTAGAGAAAGAATTGGGAAACAACATCCAGGAGGGGCACAGAACTCCCAACAGAGTTGACCAAAAGTGATCTTCACCATGACACATGATAATCAAGCTCTCTTCAATCAAATAAGTAAATGATCACTAAATGTGCCTGTGAAAAAAATCAACTGACATATAAAGGAATGCTAAGTAAACTCACAGGAGACCACTCACAGGAAACTCGACGCACCAGAAGAGAATGGAACAGCATATTTCAGATTCTAAAAGCAAAAAATTACCAGCCCAGAATAACATACCCAGCAAAATTTTCCCTTGTCTTTGACAATGGAATAAAATTTTTCCACAGTCAAGCAAAGTTAAAAGAATATGCCTTTTCCAAACCTGACCTACAAATGATTCTTGAAGAGAAAAGGAATAGTGCCCACCAAAACTAAAGGCAAATGCGAAGAACATCCCAGTAAAATAACACAAGACTAAATCAATGAACAACCCATTGTTAAAATGACAGAACCATATTACCACTATTACCACCCATTCCTATTAACCCTGAATGTAAATGCTTTAAACTCATCAGTCAGATACCATAAATTAGTAGACTGGATTAAAAAA
This sequence comes from Ochotona curzoniae, assembly GCF_017591425.1. Classification (NCBI taxonomy): domain Eukaryota; kingdom Metazoa; phylum Chordata; class Mammalia; order Lagomorpha; family Ochotonidae; genus Ochotona; species Ochotona curzoniae. The sequence continues at coordinate 26,582,956 of NW_024467115.1, read as the reverse complement.
ACAAAACTGATATTTGTTGCCTACAGGAGACACATTTCACCAACAAAGATCAGCAGAAACTGTATCTCGTAAATTTTCAATATTTTTGTTAGTCTCATCTCTTCAAGACACTTTCTTCTGATTAAATTCTTCATTGATTCAATAGGTCATAGAGTAGTATCATTTTCTTCAAGAAGATTCTTGATTTTTTTTTTCATTTCTTCAGTGACACATTAGTCATTCAGTACGATGCTATTTAACTTCATGGTGTTGTTAATTTTTTTTCTTACTATTGTTGATTTTGTATTGTGGCTTTTCATTTAAGAGGATGTATAATGACTATGTAATGGAGACTGTCATATCCAGATTGAGTATACAGTGCAGTAGGCATCTCTATTTGCAGACCAAAGATGGACTCCCAATGAAACTGTTTACTATATCTTGACAATAGGATGCTGGATTCTTCCTTATCCATGCCTACAATGACGAATATATGACTGTTTATGAAGAAACATACTATAGTAATAATATAATGGAACTCAGTGGTTGGGGATGGGACTTGGGGAGAGGGTAAGAGAAATCCCAGGGCCTATGGTACTGTATAATAAAACGATAATAATAATAAGTAAAATTTTAAAAAAGTAATTGGCACAGTAGTTAACACAGAGTTTAAGATGTCTCAATTTCATACTAAAGTGCCTGAGTTCAATTTTTGGCTCAGTTCTGTGTATGATTCCAGGTTTCTGTTCATGTGAACCCCGGAAATAGCAGGTAATGGTTCAAGAGGTTGGATCTCCCCATCCATGTGGCATACCTGTATTCAGCTCTCAGCTCTCAGGTATTGACAGATCCTTAAACCAGTGAATGGGAGAGCTGTGTGTGTCCACGTGCCTCTCAATTTGAAACAAAAAAAAAAGGGGGGGGCCGGTGTGCAGACACTATGTTAATCCTCTGCCTTGTGACTCTGGCATCCAAAGTAGGTGAGCATTCATGTCTTGGCTGTTCTCTTCTGATTCAACTATCCGTTAAGAAAAGCAGAGAAGAATGGTCCAAGTCCTTCAGACCCTGTACCCATGTAGGAGACCTAGAAGAAGCTCCTGGCTCCCAATTTTGGACCAGCTCAGTTCTGGTCTTGCCACCATTTGGGAAATAAACCAGCAGATGGAAGACCTTCTGTATTTATCTCTCCTCCTCTCTCTGTAAAAAATCTGTCTCTCAAATAAAAGTATACCAATGTTTTAAAAATTAAGTAAATTAATGATAAAAATAAACATAATACATATGACAAAATAAATTAGGGATATTTATATTATTATCAGACATAGTCATCTTCTGATAAAGAAACATATCAAAAGGAGTATTTCATAATGATAAGACACAATTCTCCAAAAAGATATAACAATCCTTAACTTACAATACTAAACGATGAAAATGTCAAAATATGTGAGACAAAATCCACTAGAAACGCAAGAACAGATGAGTCCACCACTACTACAGACTACCAATGGCACCCAAAATAGACCCAGCAAGCAGAATAGTTTTACTGACACAGCAAAACTTAATACAAGCAATCAATTACATATCACTGATGCTTATAGACTATTTGACCCCACACCAGAACATTCTACTCAAATGCACACATATCATTTACAAAACTGATTACATTCTGTGCTATAAAATACATCTGAACAAATATATAAGAACAGAAATCAAATGTCTGTTAATGGACTTCAAAGAACCAAACTAGAAATCAATACCAGAAAAACAGCTGGAAATTTCCAAAATATTGAAGATTAAGCCACACAATTATAACAGTAATAGTAAAAAAAACATACAAAAACATTTTGAATATGTAAATATTTTAAAAAGAAAAACTTTCCAAGATGTGTAGACAAAGCAGTGATTAGAAGGAATCATGAGGGTCAGCACTATAGCAGATCAGTTTAAGCCACTGCCTTCTTCCTACATTGTAAGCCAGTTGGAATCTACAAGCATCGCTTCCAACACAACTCTGTGCATATGTACCTGGGGATGCCGGAAAAGATAGCCTTAGTACTTGCACCCCTGCCATCCACGAGAGAGATCTGGATGGAGATCTGGGCACCTGGCTCTAGCCTGGCCCAACCTCGCCCCACTGTGTCCATTCAGAGACTGAAGAAATGGATGGAGTACATTCTTTCCCTCTCTCATTCTCACTCTGCCTTGGAAATAAAGGTATAAATCTTGGGGCTGGTACTGTGAGTATTACGGTAGAGCAGCCCTCCTGCCCCTACAGTGCCAGAATCCTATGTAGATACTAGGCTATGTCCTACCTGGTTGTTCCATTTCCAATCCAACTCCCTGCTAAAGTGCCTAGGGATGCAGCAGAGGATGGTCCAAGTGCTTTAGTTTCTGCACTCTTCCGGGAGCTTCAGATGCAGCTCTGGACATGGTGGACATTTGGGAATAAGCCAGTGGATAGTGGATAAAGATCAAGTGAGAAATTTAAGGAAAAAGGAAATTTAAGGCATTGAATACATTAATGAAAAAAGATCTTAAAGACCTAAATCAGGCACATCTAGTTTTACAAGAAAAGCATTAAATCGAAAGTTTACAGAATAAAAACTGAAATAGAAATCAATGAAATTGCAAGCAAGAAAAAAAAAATCCACATTTCTAACTAAAAGTGGCAACTTCCTAAGCATTAATAAAATCAGTAAGTTACCAGTGAAGCTAAGGAATCAAAGAGGGGACAGAATAACACACATCAGAAATAACAATACCAATTCTAATTAAGCACAGAAACTACTACAAAATAACACTATAGCATTCCTATTCCTTTGTATTACTATTCACTTTTTTCTTTTTCACTTTCCAAGGAGTTGATTTAATTTCAGATGATACAGAATTTCGAGAACAGAGACCACAGAACAGCCCCTGGCAGGACGCTAAGCTGGGCCTATTTTCCCTTTGCAGCTAAGAACAGCTGGATAAAAACAACACAGGAGACAGCTACTGTATGGTGGTGGGTTCCACCACCACCTTTTTTTTATTGTTTTCTTACAAAAGTTTATTTGTACACATACAACAGGCGGCACAGTAACACTCATCCTAACTATGGACAGCAAAAGATGTTCCGGCTAGGAATCCTGATATTCAGACAGGCACAAGATTAAGGACAATATCACTTCAGGCATAAAGAGCAGCTTCATTTTGCCAGATTTCTTAACTTCACTTTTGGCCAAGGGGCCCTTCCCAATGCCATCACTTTCAGCTCAACTTTCTCCTGGTCCTCATGCTTTTGCTTGAAAGCCTCATCCTCCTCATCCATCTCCCTGGCCTGCTTCTTGGGTTGTTTCAGCTTCTTTTTGCCATCTTCCCAGCTGGATGTGGTGAATGTCGCTCCTTCCCTGTACCCTTAGCTTACCTGTTACATAAATAAAATGTATAACATCCCTGGCACAAACAAAATAAACAAATAAATAAGTAAAAGGGGTCAGCACTGTGGCATAGCAAGTAAAGCCACCACCCTTCTGGGCACCGGTTCATCTTCTGACTGCTCTAGTTCCAATCCAGCTTCCTGCTAATGTACATGGGAAGGCAGAGAAGATAGCCTGAGTCCTTGGACCCCTGACACCCATTTGAGAGACCAAGAAATAAACAACTGTCTCCTGCCTTTCAATTAGCCTAGCTCCAGCCACTGCAGCCAGATCCCTCTCTCTCCCTCTTCCCCTCACTAAACTCTGTCTTTCAAATAAATAAGTAAAGCTCAAAAAAAAAAAATAATAATAACCCTGTGCCTACTAATTTTTACAACAAAGACGAAACAGACAAAGTTGATGAAAGCCATAATTTTCCAAAACTCACACAGGCAAAAACAGACAATCTGAATAGGCTTTAATTTATTAATGAACTGAATCATTGAACAATCTTTTAAGCCATAAACAGTTTTCTGAATCATAAATTGGTGAATAATCTTCTAAACTAACTTTTATGAAGATGAATTTGATGGTGAATTATAACAACTTTTACAATCTCCTCAGAAGACAGAAACCACAGGAACACGTTCCAACTCATTTTTTGAGGCCAACATTACCCTACTAAACAAAACCTCACAAATACACAATAAATGGCACAGCCCAGTATCTCCAATGCACTCAGATGTTAACAAAATCTTAGCATACTCATTTCTCAGGTAAAATTCATAATACAACATGATCAAATTAGAATTACTTTAGGTATACAAGACTTGACCAACAAAAAAAATATTAACCTAATCATCACATCAATGAGTAAAGGGAGAAAAATCACATGATCTTATCAAAGAGTCATAAAAGGTATTTTACAAAATCCGACACTCACTTATGATAAAAAACAGTAAACTTTGAGTGTAGGGGTCACTGATGCATTTAAATTCATAAAGAACACCTACCAGAGAAAAAGGAAGGAAGGAAAGAAGAAAGGAAGGCAGGCAAGCAGGCCGGCTGGCCAGCCTACTCTTAGCACGGTGATGGGAAATTCAGCATGGCGAGGACATCCTCACTCACCACCTTTGATCAGCACTGTACCACTATGAAGTTCTACTCACTGTAGTAAGAAAGATAATATTTACAAGTTGGAAAGAAGGCTATCTTTGTTTACAGATGAAATGATTATCAAGATAGGAGTTGGATTGCTGCCCTTATAGGATCCATGAAATCATTTGGCCTGGCCCTGCCAAGACAATCATAAATGGGACTTGAAATTCAATAACTCAATAGAAGGCTAATTTTTAATTTGTGTGGCCTATGAATGGTGTTTTAAATATTCCAATGACCGTTAGCAGAAAAAAGGTTTCTCACTGCTGATAGACAATCAGAAATAACTGAAAAATGGGGGCTACCCCTGGTACAAAGTGATTACTGCAAGTTGTGGGATACAATGAATGAATGTCATCTATTTTTTTCTGTATTAGCAATGAACAAATGGAACTTGAAATTAAAATCTATATTGTTACCCCAAAAAATGACACTTGAACATAAATCCATATTTTAAACCTCCAAGCGGAAACCTACAGACTGTGAAGAACATTATCAAATAACTAAACCAATGAAGATTCCCATGCTCATTGATAAAATGACTCAATATTGCAAAAATTTAGGTTCTTCCCAAGATCTATTGATTTTACATAATCACAATGAAAATTACAGCAATATATTCTGTCCTACTGGAAAAAAAAATTCTAAGGTTTAAATGGGAAGCACATCAAAGTAGGCAACACAATATAAAAAGAGACCAAAGATGAAGAACCGACTATTCAACTCCATTAAGAGAACTTCATTAAAACAAAAAAACTCCTTTGTTGAAAATATTGTAAAGAAAATGAGAATAAAAGAACTATTACATAACATAGAAAGAACTCTCAGAAAACAAGAAAAAAACCAAAGCAATCTAATGAAAAATGGGCCCAAGACCTTAACAGGCACCTTATCTGAGAAGATATACAGGTAATAAAGCACGTGAAAGGATATTCTATGGCATACATCTGCAGGAAACACAAACTACAACAATTACATAACGACACACTCCTGTTAGAATGATCATGATAAATGCTGACAAGCTGCGATACAACAGAAATTCCCACTTATTGTGAGTCAAATGCAAAATGGCATAGTCATTTCAGAAGATAATTGTGAAGTTCTGAGAAAATGAAATATACTCCGACAACAATCAGGCTGCTGGATAATTACCCAAAGAAATTTAAAACTGGGTGGAATGCCAATGTTCTTTACCATTGGTAGCATAAGTATCTTTATAAATAATTAAATATTTCAAAATGGCTCCTGCAAAGGATTTTAAATGTTCTCTTAATAAAAAGTAGATAAATGTCATGCCAGTGGTTATGCATTTGCTAATCATGCTGATCCCATCATTATACACTGTATGTATGAACTGAAATTTTACACAATACCCAACAATATAGGCAATTACTACGTGTCCATTTAAATTTTTAAAATATTTTTAATTAAACTTTACACATGGATGTTTAAATTAGCTTTATTCAAACCACAAAAAACAGATGCAAACAAATGTCTTTCAGTGAACAGTAAATTAGTTGTGGTGCATCTAGGTAATAGACCATCAAAACAAAGAGACTATCAAGATATGGAGGAAACCTCAATGCACATTACAAAGCAACAGAATCCAATCTAAACAGAATACATACTGAAGGATTCTGACCATCATGACATTCTAAAGAAAAAAATATGAGGCAATTAAAAAAAATCAGTTGCTAGTATTTGATCAGAGAACAGTATGAAGAGTTTAGACCAACAAATTTTTAGAATGATGAAATTATTCTTTACAACATTACAAATGTGTATATGTCATCATACCTTTATCCAGAAGTACTTAAGACATACCACCAAATATGAATCGCAGAGTAAACTACAGAACCTGGGGGAAACCGATGTGCCAACAGAGACTCATCCATCGTATCTTACAATTGAAGCACAGGTGGAAAAGTGGACAGAATGCGAATGTGTACACCAAAGGGAAGAGCGAATTCTGTCCCATCCACTCATTTTGGCTGTGAATCCAAAACTTCTCTGAGGAGTAAATCATATCATAAAAAATTAATGTATCACAAAATGAAGACTGCCATATCCTCACGATTCTGGGATGTGCTGAGTCACAATTCTGACATTCTGCTAATATGCTGCTTAAGTGAAACTATAACACAGCCTTTTTGCACAAAAAAATGTAACCAAAGCTAAAAATTAGTATGAACAATGCATACATTTAAAAACTTCTTTAACTCAATAAAATCGTACAATTTACAAAGATGTTCAAAGCATATGAACATCTATGTTAGCAAAGTGCTTTCTTTTCACATGAATGAAATGAACACCAAAAAAAACACTTCAGTACCTAAATTAATATGTAACTAAAGTACTGAGTTGAAACAGTCAACTAATTACCCATTCCAGTGTTATTTTAATTAAATTTAATTTTTTCTTTAGAATAAAGTGGTCGAAAAATTTACTCTTACTAAAATTCACTATCTCAGTTACAGTTAACTCTGAAGAAGTCAAGATGAATTATATTTATTATCACAATCCATTCTTAAAATGGCTCTTGATACTTATTTTAAACAAACCACTTGCTCAGTCTACCAAGAATGTCATAAATAATACTTATCTGGATTAAACGAACAAGGAGGAATATACATTACCACACAAGTAAAAAATATTTTATTCTGGCATTGAATCTTCAACATCTAATCCCTCAGTTCTTTTTTGAGTATAGCAAATTAAATTTTAAAAGAAAAATAAATAGCAAAGACTGAATAGTCAAAAAAGTTATTTCAATATTTTTCTTCTTTTCAAAAGACAAAAATGAAAAAAATTCCCAAAAAGGAAAGCACCCTGGCAGAAAGTACTGCAATACCTGATGCCACCACATTTACAGGCACCCTTGGCAGAATACCGCTGTAAAAAAGCCAACGTGCTTCTAGTACAAGAAATTATCATGTACTTTCCCAAAAGGGTTGGATTAATCCTTCATCAACAGACACTCTCACTAGGAAATGTCTCAAAAGTTCTAGACTGATTATATTTAAAAGGTAAATGTGAAAAAAAAGCACAACAAAAATAACTTTGATTTTTAAAGAAATTTACTATTCAGAGTAATTTTATACTATTTCTAACATTAGCCATATATTCTAGAAATACAATTATAAATTCAGCAAATTATATTTTTCAAATGAAGATTATTGTAGCAGCAAATGTATCAGATATTTTTTAATCTAAAAACTTTAAATTGTCCCCTATTTTAAAGCATCCTGACATCCCAGATTCGTTCTCATGTTATAACCATAGTATCAATGAATATAAGGACAAGCTTTGCATGTAACAGTTTGTCATGCGGTTGTGTGTAAGAATAAAGTTTATTTACTGAACAAAGCTATACCTTTGTATACTGTTGCCAAAAAATGACACAAATAATGGGCAAACCAATTTTTTACAAACTGAATTTAATTTTCCAATTAAAGTCATTGTTTTATCCTTTCCAAAAAAAGAGGCATGTAATATACCTGAGTCTAAAGAAGGCACTAAGTTTGTTTCTTTATAGTTTTGTCTAGTTTTCTATCTAAATACATTATTCCCTTTTTATATTTTGTCCTATAAATGAGTTATGGTTGGTCAAAGTTTGCATGCATCCAAAAAAAATCACAATACTTTAGGAAAATGCTCATGTTGACTTTTACGCTTACCTAAATGTATTATGTATTATACACATTATGTATTATATATACTTATATGATATTAACGAAAATACATCACAAATATAAATACAATTTAACCAAAATTAGGATGATCTGAATGCTTGAATAATAAAACTGACCACTGAAGTATTCACAAAAGACAGATGCCTAATTAAATACCTTTTTATTATTATAATTGAACAGGAAAAAAAATCTTTCACAGAATCAAAACACACGCACTTACATGAACATGACAGATGAAATGGAGTACTATGTTTCGTTAAGTAATACTGCTTATTTTCACTTACTTTAAAATGTGTGATTTAGTCCAGCACTATGATACATACTGATACTTCATATGGGAGCAGTCAATCAAGTCTCAGTTGCTTTCCATCCGGCTTCCTGCTAATGTGCTTGGATAAATAAAAGAAGATGGCTCAAGCTATTGACTCCCTCTCACTCATGTGGGAGACCAGGTTGGGGTTTCTGGCTCTTGGCTTCAGCCTGCCCAACTTTGCCACTGTGGTCATTTGGGGAGTAAATCAGCACAAGGAAGTCTCCGTCCCTGAAACCTAAGCTTTCCTCTTTCTATCTCTGCCTTTCAAATTATAATAAATCTTAAAAAAAAAAAAACTATGGCATAAAATTAAGTTTCAATTGACATATTAAGTGTAATCTATGAATTTTATGTTTTTTTTTTTACATATTTTAACTATTTTGAGATCTTGCTGATTCACTTCCCAAATATTCACAAGAGCCAGGATGGCACCCAATAGAAGACAGACGCTCAGAAAGCAAATGTGGTCTCCAGTGGGCCACAGGGATGCAGCCAGAGCCATCACCTGCTGTCTCCAGGCTGCACATTAGCAGGAAGCCGGGCTGACCTTGAGTAACAAGGACTTGAACCAGACATCTGCATATGGGACATTGGTGTCCTGATCACTGCACCAGCGCCACTGCACAAAATGCTCAGATTTAATCAACATTAAATATTAAAATGTCGGTATGTCTTCCCTTTACATTCCTCTCCACTCACACTTTAAAAGCAAGGCAGCCTGATAAACCGGCAACCTTTGGCCAGCGAGCCAGAACTAACAAAGGAAAAAAAAAAACTACATTAATTTTTTTAATATACTGTTTGGTGGCTGTTTTTGTTCTGAGAAAGGACAAAGCTGAAAAGTTGTCAGATCAATAGGCCTAAAATAATTTATTACTTAGACCTTTAAAGAAAACATTTGCTGATTTCTAAAGGGACAAATCTTTATTGCTTTAAGTGAGTATATACAAAAACACACTCATCTATATAGTAAAACTGAGAGAACATACTAACTTATTACATCAGAATTTGTATATTCCATCTTGATCTTGTAATTTTACACTGACTACTGTCTAATTTCCAGATTCTTTAGGAAATAAAGAATAGTGACTGAATTTGCAAATCTGCATTACTTTGAACAGCACTGCATGTTCTCATACATTAATGCTGACAATTTATTTTAAGAGAACATATCACCAGGTATTTTAGTTATAATTTCCAAGAGGACTAATTTTTGACATTTGACTTTCATATATTATTTTAAAGAATGGTATTGAAGGGCAGACATCTGGCAGGGCAGATAAGGTCCCCCTGTGGAACAGGCACATCCTTGTCTGAGTGTCTGAGTTCAAACTCCAGCCCCACTTCTGAGTCCAGTCTCCTCTAATGCTCAACCTGGGATGCAGCTGAAATAACCGGGTCTCTGTCCAGCCTATGTGTCTGGATCTCTCAGCCTGGCTCAAGCCTTTGCTGCTTTGGGCATCTGCAAGGGGACCCAGAGGAAACCAATTATCACTCTGTCAGTGTCTCTCTCCAAAATAAATGAAAAGATTTAAACTAAATTTGAACTACAAAAACGTTGGCAAAATGTTTTGGAAGTTGGAATGAAATCAAACCAAAAATACAACACAGAAAGAACCTGAGCTCTAAATTCAAGAATTATTTAAACAAGAATGGAGGACAGGGTCAGTTGTTCCACTTCCAATCCAGCTTTGTGCTATTGTGCGAGGGAAGGCAGTATAAGATGGCACAAGTACCGGGTCCCCAGCCAGCCACGAGGGAAACCCACATTGAGTTCCAGACTCAACCATATGGACAGTGAACCAGCAGATGGACGATTCCTCATACCCCATAACTCTTCCTTCCAAATACATAAATAAGCAAATATTAGAAGGAAAAAAATAATTACACAAAGTAGGAAAAGTTAATTCTAAATTTAAGGAATCATTAAAATATGGCCCATTATGGACACTTGAGTAATATACAGTAAACTCTATTAATTATATATCCTACTTTCTCCTTTCAGCTTACATTCTTCCCACAAAAAAAGAAAACAGAATAGAGTACGTTATACAAAGTAGAGCTAATAAGAGTTGGTACTGAGGCATAGCAGATAAAGCCAGAGCATGCATCCCACATGGGTACAAGCTAGAGTTCCAATTCCTCCATTTCCAATTCAGCTCCCTGCTAATGTGCTGGTGGAGCAGAGTGTGGAGGATGGCCCAAGCATTTGAGCCCCTGTAACCATATGAAAGAACCAGAGGAAGCTCCTGGCCGCTGGCTTTGGATCTGCCAAGATCCAGCCATGACAGTAATTTACGGATTAACTTTTAAGTACATGAATAAATATTTAAAAAAAAAAAAGTGGCCAAAATTTCTTTAAGCTGAAACACAGCAAAACTGGTGATGAATTTCAGAAATTTCCTTAAAATTAAATATTAGAAGAATAAGAGTGAAGCAACTGGAATTGTTAGATCTGAAACTAGATGTCTGCTACATATTTAAATTTAAAAACATTTAGCATGACAATATATATGGAAGATCACTAAATTATCCTTATTGCTGCAAATAAAAATTATAAATGGGTTTGAAGTAAAAATGACCACATTATAAAGAAACCTGAATCATCTTCACAGGGAGTCTGAATTACCCTGGAAAGCCCCATTGTTCCGTGGAATAATGCATCTCACATGCAACTACAGGATGAGCTGTATCAGGCACCTTTTAGCAGCCTTGATTATAGTTTTATGAATTCTAAGGTTTTTTTTCCTAATGATCAAGTCAATAATCACTTTGCTATTACTTCCCAAGAAGCTTGATAGTAAGGGATTAACCTTAAATGCTACTTTAATGAAATATATTGAAATCTAAAAGGTTATATACAAGGAAATGTCCATCCCATCACAGCATTTAATTACAATCTTTAACAGACAAATATCCATTTTGGTCAAACAATAACAACAACAAAAAACTATTTTGTTAATCTATAATCCCAAAATATGAACTATATTTGCTGATGATATTAATATGTCAAATCAGGTCAATAAATTCCCATTTAGGCAAACACTGAAATAAATCAATACTGACATTCTGATTATTTTCTCCTTGTAAAAAATGTTCATCTGCCAATGCATACAGTTAAAGCCAAATAAATTTAACACCTAAAGGTCATCTTTCATAAAGTGATACTCAACCACATGGTCTAATTATTTACATGTATACTCCTAACCACAAATATTCCAAATTACTATATAATTACAAAATTCAGTACCCAAGTTACATTCCAGCAATTCAAAGAAGTCTCTATATGCTTATTATAAAAAATGTAATAAAATCATGTGAGTAGGTACTCAATACTACTCTTATTGTAAATTAATTCTACTTTTATATCACAACCATTAACATACAGGAAAGGAAAATAAACTGTGTTACCTTTATTCTAAAATGTCTAATGAGATCTAATCTGTTAAGTAAAGGAAACGCTACAACCCATCTTTCTATTCAGTGTGAATTACTGCTTCAAGGAAAAACATTTGTGTTCATTCACATGATCTTTCCAGGCAACTTTTGTAAACAAAGGTTTAGACTTATGCATCTACTGACTTCAATTAAGAATGCAGTCAACAGACAGAAAACAAAGAAAGCCACAATGCGATGACCTTAGTACTATTAGTCCATCATCTTTAACAGGTACTAAGGATAATCAATTAGAAGCTCATCCTACACAGATAAAATTCAGAGAACTCTCAAATCCTACACAAAATAATTTTAACATCTTAGAGCTAGAAGGACCCATAGAAGTCATACAGCCCAATTCCATCATTTGTCACAGAGAAAGAAAAGAAACAAGAGAATTTGGTTTACTCATACAAAGTCTGTAGACTGGAATATACAATTTCCAATAAAATAGTTTTTCCAAAGTTCTTTTGACTTTTACTTCAGGTTGATAAAATCAAGTTTTTATTTTGAATTAAATTGTAACACAAAATAGAGATAAATAATACCTGTCAAAAATAAAAATCTATCTAACTCAACACAGAAAGGCTTCCCAGGCAAGGGCTTTCTCTCAGACACAGTACTTTCATATTTTGTATCTTTGCGCAAGAAATTATCTGCAAAATCAAACATTTCCAGGTAGACCTCCTTTGTTTTTTTGTTTTGTTTTGTTTTGTTTTTTTCTAAACTAAATGTGCCTATTTCTCCAATTGTAGAATTCCATCCTGGCACTTTTACCTGATACAGTACATAGTCTTCCTTTTATGCCAAGTCCTTTAAGGAAGAGCTTAAGAGCAAAGAAGTTAAAGTACTTCAGGATTTGTTTCTCCTCTACAGCTAGAACTCCATGAGGATAGAACTCCCTTAAGAATCAAAGGATGGAAGGGAAGAGAAGTGCATTAAAATGTGACTAAATTCTACTGAAACAATTTTACTTTAAACAATTGTAAACAAAACACATTTCAAAATATTTTAGTAGTATGTTCTATAAAATAAGCTGCAAGTCAAAACATTTTAATACTATCTTACAAGTATAGACAGTCCTTAAGCAATCTTTTACTCAGTACTTAATGTGAGAAACTTTCCCACAGATTATTTTATCACATCTGAATAGAAACTTAACAAATTTGTAGTTGAGAAGAATATAACCATTTCAAAGACAACTTTTCAAGATATCTGCTTGAAAGACTATAACAGTTATTAAATAAAAAAAAAAGAATGAAGCCCTCAAACACAATGCATGCCTGCACCAAACTACCTCTCAGTAATTGTTTGCTGAAATACATGAATGAAGGACTTGAAAACTAAAACCACAGAAAAACTCTCACATTAACAATAGCATTCACAGAACATGTTATGCCCATGTCACTGCATATGGTTACAATTCCTATTAAACTAGTAAATACTTGGAGCAGGGATTGCGGTTCAATTTGTTTTGTAGTTGCTTCAATGTTTTATTTGTAAAACATTATCTCCTTATTTAGTCCCCAAGATTTTAAGCAAACAAATAATCAAAATCTTCCCCAATCCCTGATCATACCACACCTCATTTGGGTCCACTGTTACTATCCTGTGATTAATGGTCACCTTTGAGGTAAATTTTATTTTCATCCATGGCACCACTGGCCTATTAATTATGCAAAAAGTCATACTGCCCTTCTGTCATCATCTCCTTCAAAACTAGGCTCCCTAACTAAATGCAGATGCCTCTGATTAACATTCAAGGTCAACAACTGGTTCCTTATTTCTCCCCCCAACTCAACTGGGATCATTGTTCCTCGGCCTTCTTACTATAATCCAAACCACCATGGTAATTCCCTTTTCTATACTTTTATCCATACTGTTTTCCTTGTCTGGAGTGACTTTCCCACTTCTTGCTATTCTAAAATTTTACTATGTAAAGCAAACTTCAAGACTGGTGTTGTAGCATAGTATGTAAAACCAGCGCCTGCATCCCAGGCAATCTAGCCTGTTTGCTTTATTTCTGATCAAAATCCCTGCTAATGGCCTGGGACAAGCAGTGATAGATGGCCCAAGTGACTGGTCTCCTACTACCTACATGTGAGATCTGGAAGAAGCTTCTTGTTCCCAGCTTGGACTTGGCCCAGGCCTAACTGTTGAGGCCATCTGGAGAGTAAACCAACAGATGGAAGATCTCTCACTCTAACTCTGACTTCAAATGGGAAAGTTTTTGAAAGGTCATGTTTCCATTTCCTTTATACTACATATAATGTTTAGTTACTGAAAATCCCAGAATTTCTTGAAGAAATCATCTAGTAAAGTACCTTCAATTTTTTTAAAGATTGAATTATTTAAAAGGCAGAGTTACATAGAGAGAGACGAAGAGACAGAGAAAAGTCTTCCAAACACTGGTTCAATCCCCAACCATCTGCAATAGCTAGAGCCTGGTCAGGCAGAAGCTAAGAGCCAAGAGCTTTTTTCAGTTCTCCCATATGGGGACATGGACTCAAGTTATTGGGCCATCCTCCACAGCTTTACCCAGGCACATTAGCAGGGAACTGCATCATTAATGGAACAGCTGCAGCTTGAACCAGTACCCACAAGATCCTAGCACTGCAGGTGGAAGACTAACTAGCTATGCCATAACACTAGCCCTGCCTCTTAATTGTTATAGTAGTAAAAAATGAACTCACAGGCCGGTTAGGCCCACCATTACAGCACAACAGGTTAAGCCACTATCTGCCACAACAACATCCGATATCAATACCAGTTCAAGTCTTCTTCTCCAGTTCCAATCCAGTTCCCCACTTATGTACATGGTCACACATCATAAGACGGCTCAAGAGCTTAGGACCCCGTCATTCATACTGGAAACCTGGATGAAGTAACAGATTTCTGGTTTTGGCCTGGCCCAGTCTCAGCCTTTGCAGCCAACTGTAAAATGAACTCACAGACAGAAGATCTCTATCTCTGTCTCTACCTGTCACTCTGCCTTAAAAAAAAAAGAAAAAGAAAAATCTTAGTAAAACAAGCAATTTTATAAAAAGACAAAAATCAAATTTCAGGTGACATGATCTAATGTTGTTCAACACTTAATAGGTACTTATTAAATTATCTCCAAGGTATAAAAAATGTTCTATAATGCATCCAGCAACATTACATTGCAATTAAAAAGACAGTTCAGGCCTCACTCATCAAAGTAGACTGCCTATTACACAGCATTTTCCATTACTCAGACAATTAGGTCCTTTGATGATAAGTTGATAACCATTTCATCAAAACCACAAGTTTTTACAAAAACTCATTAAATATGAAATCCTATTCTTTGGCTTTCTTTTTGAAAGGCTAATATATAAACTGTCCTTGTTACAGTAGTCATAATTTTACTTTAATAACAAGGTCTGGGTAGACCATGCTTGTATTATATTACAATGTAATTCAAAATCATACTAAAAATCCAGAAGTCCAGATAAAGAAAAAAGCAGAATTATTAAGAATGCCTTTGTTCTTTAGTTAAAAACTATATTGTGTTTTTACTTTCACTTATTCACTTTGAAATAAACAATGGATTATTTTATTCCAATAGCTCTGATTCTCAATTTGCTCCTAAGAACCAAAATGACATAGAAGAACAGAATTAAGGTCATTAAATCATATCACTACTGTATGACTCAGTATATAAAAGGGCACTTTCTTGCTTACCAATAATTATGTTTTCAACCTCATAGTCTCTCCAAAAGTCCAGAAAGTTGAGCATTTGTGCGTGTTTACAGTGATATTATCTTTTGCTATAGGTTAATGCAGATACACTAAATTCATTTTGTTTTACTGTTGGTTAGAATTATTTAAGTCTTCAGAGCTTTACTAATTTTTACAAAAATCAGACATCCCATATAATTTTCTCACGTAGTACTTAATTTTGAACTCTAGACAAATTTAATATGATCTCCATCTTAGAAAAACTCTAATTTGTCAAATTAACATGGATTTGGAATTCTAACACCACAGTTCTACTGAAGACATCTCCTTTCTATCTGTGGTTAAATGAAAGAGAAGACTCTGCCTAAAAATATATTTCTGCCCTATAGACACCCGTTAGGATACTTACAGCATGGACTACACAAGTGTAATAGTAAGACAACGGAGATAAGACAAACAGAAACCAGTTGCAGTCGGGAAAAACATAAAAGGTCAAAGGTAACAGAGTTGTAATAATCTGTACGTTAACCAGTATGAGGCTTCAGAAGTAAAATCTATAAATTCAGATATCCTGTTTCAAAAACAACAGAGAAAACACGTATATCTTAAACCACATAAATGAAAAACAAGATCAAAATTAAAATGCCTTAGTATTTTCTATAAATCAGAGTGGCAATATGTAACATACACTAGCTTATCTGCTCCTTGAGCCTAGCAGAAAGAATGATCAAGTGGTATTACTGGTAGTCAAGCCAATTTACCAGTCTAATACATTGATAAAAATCTCATAAAAAGGGAATGTAAAAGATTTGCTAACCAGTTTTCCAGTCTGCATTCTAAATATAGCAAGGAGGCAATGAGAAAAATAATTGCAAACTAAAAATACAGGTTCACTTTTCCTCATGTAATATGTAACTGCACACATATGCCAAAAGTCACATATCTAGTGACTTGATAATTGATTCTGGCTTTTAACAGTAACTGGCATTAGATTTTTCACAAACAATTTTTATGTCAATTTGACAATTATTCAAAGTTGTTAGGGTTAAAAGTGTTGTCTAAGAAGAGCTTTTGGTTGTTTTGTAAAACCACTCTTAGTAGTAGCGGTAGTCATGTATTATTTCAAGTTGTAAAAGATCCAGATTGGCTATTAAAAAGACCAAAATAATATGATATGAAATTCTTGACACAACACTGGGAAAAAAGTAAAAACTGAACCTATTTAAAAGAAGAGCTAAATAATATAGAAATTAACTGAACTAAGTTCAACTTCACTCTGTTTTTGTTAGTCCAGTAATGAAATTCTTTTCTTGGAGAAACAAAATGTGCCTTCAGTTCCCAAGAACTCGGCCAGAACAATGCACTAGTCTTGTTAGTAGAGCTTCTGCTCAACACGCAATCCTCACACTGACGAAATTTAACTTCACTTTTATCATCATGAATCTAAAGTAGAAGATCTTAACCATCAAATTCAGGAATTAAAATCCGTAAAATGTTGGGGAAAGAACAGTTTAGACATACTGTCTCAGAAATGAACATATTCAGATCTAGGTCATCAGACGTAGGTATCGAAAAAGGCGGGACTGCACCACTAATATTTACTATGTACGATGGACTTCACTTCCAACACAGGTGAGCAGACTATTTCTGTTCTAAAGATAGCACAGTAAATCAAGATGTGGGCGTGTCCTGATACCAGAGAAAGTAAGTCTGAGGGATCAGGAGTAAAATGCATGACTCAAAGCAGATAAATCTAAAATGCAGAGGGCTGAAGCTCCCGGCCCATGCCCATTCTTTTGATAGTTTACTGAGATCACCTTGTGATTTCTTCTCTATTATCAACACATTTCCTAAATAATATAGGAGGCACATATCCTACAGATAGCTAAGTAAAGCATTTATAAAGAAAAAACTCTGTTTAGGTTTAAAAATAAGAATATTCAGATTATGCATAGTGAAAAGCTATAGTGAAAGCAATACAAACTTTATTTCCAAGTTAAGCGGTAGAAAAGCGAAAGGCAATCTCCATTTTTCAGAATAACACTAATGATCCTGAAACTCATTTTTTAAAGTATTTGAGGAAATGCTCATGACAAAAGTACTGCAGTTAACACAGAACCAAGAAAGAGTCATTACTAAGCTGATACGTCAGCACACAACTACATATGAATATTACAAACAACAAACGTACACTTGTAAGGGGAAAAATGTGCAGAATACAAAATATACAAAAACACTGAAACTTCACGAAATACTGCCCCTTTCTGGCTACTCACAGAACCTACAGTACTTGTGTTTTGCTAATGATTTTTCCAGATGGACATTTAGAAACACTTACACTCAAATTCAAATCAAATCTATAATTCATGAGAATAACACGCAGGTCTCATGTTCAATGTCTACCATGCACAACACTCCAAGAAACAAGCAGCATGAACACACCCCATCTTTCACAACTTACCCTTAACACACCCCTTCCAATACATCACTAGGATTTGCACATACATTTATGTCTGCCCTTGGAAAGCTCTAGCCTCTTGCACAGAAAGTAACTACCAGGACAGAACTTTAGATTTCTAGGCGGATCCACATTTATTGGCTAGAAACCACAAAAATATCACAGCAACATACAAGCCACAAGTATAACCGAGGCGAAAACCAGCAACATACCATGTCTTTTGACTTAAACAAGGAAAAAAAAAATGTTTTCTTTGGAACTAATCAGGAACACAGAAGGACTGGGGAGCACCCAGTATAAAAAAAAAACAATCACGGAAAGGATACAGCCTTAAAGCACCAGTCTGCGTGCCCACTGCCAGGATCTTCTGCACAGGATCAAAGGCCAGGGCTGAGGGCTGGTAGGGAAATCCATGGCGAACAGTCTAGGCACGGGTGAGTGACATCACAGCGACCGAGGCATCCAGCGCAAGGGAAAAACAGACATGTCAGTCGAGGCGTTAGAATGCAGACACAACTACAACCAAGCACAGACACACGCATTTACTGCTTCAAAATTTAACCCAAAGAGTGAAATCTGCATGAACAAAGTGACCGACAGGGAACCGGAATCAAGCAAAAAATCTCGGTATGACACTTTATATTTTGCTTCTCGTAGAAGAAAATCTCACACTTTTCTATATTAAGTCAGACACCAAATCGCAAAAGCTTGCACAGGCGCCAGATTCTGCAATTTGTGTTAAGAGCGCAATGTGTGCATTATTCCAAGAGGAGCCCCTCCATCATTCCTGCATTTGGATGCTAAATCATGGGACTTCCTAGGAAAAGCTGTCATATAATCACTTCAGCCAAAGAATCTGGTCAAGCAATTATTGAGCCTCCACCCCAACATCTTGCAAACGTAAAAGAATGAAAACGAGTGCAACATCCACTCGCATTTTTTTGCAATTTGCGATTAATTCCACGATAATTTCAGGGACTTGGGACAAAACGTGTACACTTTTAAGAAACTCTGCCACAGGATCGAGTGGCTGTTTATGAGAAAGGCAGCAATTAACCCCAAGACAAGTTTTGTAGTGCTTACGGAGCAATGGGTGAATTAATTCGCTGCATCATTCTTTCTCAATTACAGAATGCTATGGCACTCGGAGTGCCATTAATTGGTAAAAATAACAGTAATAACTCTTAAACAAACACAGTGACAAAAAAATAAAAAACCCTGCGATTTCATCGTGTACGCTGCTCAAACCCATTTTAAAGGAAAAGTGATGAACACAGATCTGGTTGAGCAGGTTCGGCATTCTGATAAACAATATCCATTAGACACTATTTCCAAAGGAAACTTGGAAGTGCGTGAATTAGATTCAAATGTTTAGCCCTAAAAGCGTTCCGATGTTTACTAGCAGTGTCAGAAGACGAATTAAACATCAGATAATGCGTCTGAAGCAACCTTGAACCCACTGCTGTATGTGAAAACGGGAAGAGGGGTTCAAGGAAAAGCAGCGAGACCCGTTGTCCAAAACAACCCCACATCAACGTTCGCCAGGGGAAGAGCCAGCCCTCTGTTAGAGCTACGGTTACGGACTGCTCTCTCTCTTCCGTGGCATCCCCCCCAGTCCAGCCCTCAGTGCCCCCCGAAAGACCCCGACTCCCCGATGACGGCGTCGCGGGGATGCGCGTTCCCTTCACCTTGCAGAGCTGAAAGTGCTCGGACTGGAGCGTTTCCTGGATTTCGGGCTCCCGGTTCCCGGGCGGGTGCTGTTGCTGCTGCTGCTGCTGAGACGACGAAGAGGAGCCGGCCGTGAGGCCGTCCAGCACCTTCCTGATGTTGAATTTCCTCATGGTCTCGGCGGAGCTCAACCCGCAGTCCGGGAGGGGAGGCACCGAGGGTGCCCGGCAGGGGCGGACGGGCCGGGGCCGAGGGCAGCTCCTCCGACGGGAGGAAGAGTGAGGGCGAGGAGGCGGGCTCGGTGCCGGGGTGGGGAAGAGCCGAAGATAATCCGAGCAGGAAATGCTGCGACGACGACGGGAGCGAGGCGACCCCTCGCGCTCCCGGGCGGCCGCCGCTCGCCCGCCGCCGCCGCCTCCTCCTCCTCCTCAGCCGGCGGCAGCAGCGACCGCAGCAACAGCAGCAGCAGCGGCGGCGACGGCGCCCGAAGCCCCGCTGTGCCCGGCTTCAGCTGGCGGCCGGCGGGCTCTGCGCCGCGCCGCCACCTCGGCTCGCCCCCGCCGCGTCCATGGCCCGCGGCCCCGCCAGTCCTCTCTCCCACGCGGACCCCGCACTCCCGCGGCGCGTCCTCCCGCTCTTCTTCCCGAAGGGTCGACGGTTCTCGATCGGCCTTCCCCCCGCCACACACACACACACACACACACACACACACGCCGCCGCCTCAGCGCCGCTGCCCGCCCGGCATCGCACGCCAAGCAGCCCCGGGCTGTGGCTGTCGTCCGCCGGCCGCCTCGCTCCGCCGGCCCGCCTCGGCTCCTTCCGGAGGCGCCGCCGCCTGTGGCGCTCCCCTCGCGGCCGCTCCCTCTCGCCTGACGGCACCAACCCCCGCCCGGGCAGCGGCGGCCGCGGTCACAGCGCCGGTGGCGGCTGCTGGGCCTCGGCCGAGCCGGGCTGTGGGCATGCGCAGGCGCGCCGCAGCCTCCCCACCCCCTCAGCCCCCGGCGGAGCGCGAGCCGGCTTCGGAAGGATCCTTTTCGAAAATCCCAGACGCTGGCTACATTGCTCCCTCCTTAATGGCGCTGCCAGAGCACGCAGCTGTTGCTTCGCGGCAGCTGGCATGGCGCAAATGGGGACGACTAACCTAAGCCGCAAGAGAACCTGCCTTTGACGTTTGCTCAGGAAAGTGAAGGTTTATGCTTTCAACCCTTTCAGTGAGGTCCTCGTCCCTCCCCAGCCGCTGGCTGCCAGGCCCGTACACACAGTCTTTGCTTCCCGGGTGACGTTTGTTTAGGACTAATTGGGATTTCGGTTTTGCGAGGGAATCTTGGCGACGATTATGGCGAGAGGATGGCACGCTTGGAGAGGAACTGGAGAAGAAGAGAAGCCCCGAGAGCAGACGCGGATTCCTCCCGACAGCTGCACGCAGGCAGCCGGCGAACACCCGACCGGGCACCCCGAGTCCCCCCGTAGCCGGGCGGTGGGCGCGGAGGACCCCTGCCGCCCCTCGTTTTCTGAAGCTGCGTGCGCTGATTATCCAGTCAGCAGTGCAGCGGGAGGCTCCCCACGCTTGCATGGGAGAGTGGAAATAAGTTTCTGCTCCCAAGTCCCCATCTCTCTCTCTCTCTCTCGTCTGGCTTAAGTTGAGGAAGGGAGCGAACCTGCTGCTGGGGGGCGGTCTACAAGGGCGGGTGGAGAGAGGCAGACGGGCAGGAAGGGCGTAGAGAACGGGAGGCAGGAGGCACTCAGAGAAAGCTGAGTTCTAAGGAGACGCGAGGAGGCCTGGCAGTCTGCGGGCAAACAGCTTCCCTCCCCCTGCGGTGCAGGGAAAAGCCTCACGACAGCTGCTCGGGGTTTATTCTGTTCCAAACCCAAAACATGCTCCCGCCTCCTTTCTGCGATTGGTCGCCTCCTGCCCGGGCCGCTGAAATTCTCCCCAAAGTATTGGCAGACGTGACCTGTCTTCAAAACAGCCAGCAAATCAACGACGACGGGTGCTCGAGCATTTAGGGAAATGTAGTTTCACGGAGCTTCCGCATACTCTGCAGGGTGTCTTACACTTGCTGAAACTTCCGAAAAGTTGTGTTGTAGCTGAACATTTACTAATTCACTAGGAGCAACGATAAAACAAATAGGAAGACTTTAAAATGCTATTTCCAGGAAGCCCTGGACTTTTGTTCTCTGAAATGCACGTTATCAGCTCTGAGGCGTTGTGCTATGTACTGAAGACCTAACAGGGCAACTCTAGCTTTGCAGCAAGCCTATCACAGTCAACCAGGAGCGACCTAAACGTTAAACAAGTAACTGAAAGACTGTGATGAATTTAGAAAGCATTGACCTGGCCAGGAATCGGCTGGAAATACAGGGACGCTGGCGCAGTTGAAGCCAAAGGAGCCGAAACCCACCTAGGGAACAGAGCTGGTAAGAGCATTTAATGAAGTAGGGAACGAAGTATCAGAATTACCTAGAGAGCTTCTTAACAGCAGAAATGACGCCAAATCATAAAGCAAATCCCAGCCTCACCTTTTCATGGTGAGACTGTATCTAGATTTTATTTAAATTACTTTTTAGAAAAGATTTTGTTGAGATTTATCTTTATTTATTCAGAGGGGCCTAAAGATCTTACTGGTTCACTCCCCAAAGTAACTACAATGACCCCTGGTATTGCCAGGAACATGGAACTGCACCTCCAAGTTCTTGAGCCAGCTCTGCCTTCCAAGCGTGTTAGCAAGGCAGCTGGTTGAGAAGCAGAGCAGCCAGGACACCCACCTGTGCCGGTGTGAGATGCAGCCCTCCTAGTGCTGGCCCAGCCTGCTGAGCCGCAACACCACCCTCTTCCTATAGGTCTAAAATGACTGTGTTAGATAATCTTGTCATCATCAGATCGTGAAACTTTCTGGACAACGGACAGTTCCTCCTTGAGAGTTCTTGTGACATAGTAGTGGAAAGCCACAAATGCCAATCTAGGCCCTGGGAGTATGTACAAAATTGTGGCTTTCCTGAAGGTCATGTTGCTCATATGTTAAATAAGATTCAAACTGCCTTCTTCCTTGGGCTTTGTTAAGCATACACTGCAGGGGAAATAGCAGACGAGTTCACTACATTGCGTAGCACTCTGTCAATACTGAAAAATGTCAATTTCCCATTCTATCAGAGTCATTCAAATGAAAGAGACGTCAGGAGGTCACCAATTTAAAACAGCTCCCTATATATATATACCAAATTATATTATATATATTATATGTATATAATATATATATATTCCAAATTATATTATATTATATTATATTATATTTTTATTTTCTTACCCTGACACTAGATCATGAGCTGATGTTGACCTTCTACAGATGTTGTTAAAGACTGTGGAATTTTAGATGAGCATGAATAGTTAGCTTAATGAACGTTGAATCCATCCTCCCCAAGATCTCCATGAAATCCACTTGATTAAAATATCAGTACCCAACAACGGCTGCCTTTTTCATAGCAAATATAAAAATTAATACATGTTCAGAGCAGTGATATTTCTACTAGGTAAATGCTTTTTTATCAACTGTAAATTAAAATTTAGAAATTTCATTTGAAATTAAAATTTTTAAGTTTGGAGTATGAAGAAATTATAATAATTTATATTATTCATTGTACACTTTAGCATAGAGGAGGATTTTACTTATTATAATTTCCCAGCAACGTTTCCTTTTCATGAATGAATCAATATGTTGATTCCAAGTCATTCAAAAGTTTAGTTTTTTGCCTTTGGGCAAGTAGCATTCGCCCAGATGGAATTCTTCTTTATGTGCTTATTAAAGAATGAATCAGAACATGATTATACAATAGCAAACCACCAGCAAATAATATATAGATTACATTTAGCTGGACTGGGATTGCACTAAGCAGTGCAGTGAAAATAAAAAAAGCAAACTGGAGCTGACATTTGCCATAGCAGGTGAAGCTACCTCCTGGGATGCAAGTGGTGCAGATGGACACCAGGTCTGGTTGTGGCTGCAATACTTCTGATCCAACTCCTGGCTAAGCCCTGAGAAAAGCAGGGAGCAGAGCCCACGTATTTGGGCCCTTGCCACCCTTGTAGAAGACCTGAAAGCAGTTCCTGGCTGCTGGCTTCCGCTAGGCCCAGCCCTGACTTGTGCAGCCACCTGGGGAGTGAACCACCGTTACAAAATCTCTCTCTAACTTTCCTTATCTCTCTCCCTAATGTTTTAAAATAAATACATTTTTTAAGATTATTTTTATTGCAAAGTCAGATATGCAGAGGAGGAGAGACAGAGAGGAAGATCTTCCTTCTGATGAGTCACTCCCAACTTGGCCACAACAGCTTGAGCGAGAGCTGCGCTGATCCAAAGCCAGGAGCCAGGAATTTCTTCCAGGTCTCCCACAAGGGTACAGGGTTCCAAGGCTTTGGTCCTTCCTCGACTGCTTTCCCAGGCCACAAACAGGGAGCTGGATGGGAAACTGGGCCTCTGGGATTAGAACCAGCACCCAAATGGGATCTCAGCGTGTGTAAGGCAAGAAATTTAGCCACTAGGCAACCTTGCCAGGCCCTAAATAATTTTTTAATTGAATAAAATTTTTTAATATTTTATAAGAGAATGTACACACACACAGGGATTCCAGTAAACTATCAGCATTATCTGGCAGTGGAAGGAAGTAGACACAGAGACTTCCTAACAGTCCTGCATTTGCTATTCCTGGTAATCCAGTGTAAAAGTTACCAGACTAACGAAGGTGCTGTCTTAGAGGACCCACTGGAGGCTCTCTGTGATGAATAACATAAACTTAACAGGTATCTTAATGAATAATTATTTACTGGCAAAATCTTTCTGGAAGGTAGGCCAAATTCACCTCACCCAGTGGCATTCACTTTTATTGGCTTTGGTTCAGTTCATTGAATCCCAAAGGATATGTAGAAGTCAATAATTGATTCACTGCACTATTTAACAGAATATTGACTTTAAATTATTCACAAGTTGTAACAGAGATGGTAATTAGTTGGTACACCTTGGTCAAGCCCCCTTTTGTAAATAGGTCCTCTTGCCAAAATGATGAGCCTGAGTAACGACGTTGTGATCAAGTGATACTGTCTCCCGGTTCAGACGGATTGGTTCAGAGGTGCATGCCTAAAATAAGCGAAGCCAAGAATCCTCTGGGAATTTGACATTGAATTATACTTGTAAAATTGCTAATCTGTCTGATGCAAAGCTTGAATGCGTCGCATGTTTTATTTATTAGGTAGAACATGGAAAACAGGGTAGACACAAAGACAGCAGGATAGTTAGAAGGCTACTGAAGTCATTTGGAATGGGGTTGGAGGACTGGACCAGAACAATTTAAGTGGCATTGCATCAGATTCTGGACTGATGTTTTTAGGGGTGGAGGCAAGCCGATTGGCTGGTGCTAGGGAGGGACAGGAAAGGGAGACAATCAGAAAGAGGCAAGGATGACACCTTGAATTTGGGGCCTAAGCACCTTACAATGTAATTACCTTGCAATGTAATTTCAAGTCACCGCTTGTACCGTAGGGAACTCAGCAAGTATTGTCAGCTTAATCAGGAGCCACTGCACTGCGATCTTTGTCCAACTCCAGGCTTTCTTGAAAAACAGACCAAGCAGATATGAGCGCGCCGCTGCAGTCACAGATCGCCTCTGTTTTATTAGGTTGTAGGTGGAAAGCCTAAACATTGGTTAGTAACTTCAATTGAGTATTCCAGAAGTACAAAATAAAAGTGATAGAATTAAAGGTACACTTACATGTAAAATGGGAGATATTAATCTTTAACATAAGTGAAAAGACACTGTAAAATTGTTAGAACTGGAGAAATCAGGAATCCGGTCTGATCAGATCAAATGCGATATTTACAATGGGGATGATATTAGAAGTAAGGAACAATGCTTCCAGTATTTCTAGTTTCAGTATTTTTACATTTGATTCGTGGCCTGAAGATCTAGCAACAGTTACTACTTTGCACAATTCCTCAGTTACTATAGCATGATAATGCAATAAACTGCCAGCTGCAGTTGAAGTTGCTCTTTCTTCTCTATTTCCATTCACTACGAATCGCCCCCAGCCCTCTGTCTGCCATCAATAAATAAATAAAAACAACATGAGAATAATTATCGTACAAAAAAATGTACAACCGGCAACAGTTTCTGTCCGAATAAATCCCTAGGCCGAGGCACCTGGCCCACCCCACCATGAGGGCGCCTTGGGGCGTGGCTTGGAACCGCGGGGCAGCCTGGGAGCGCACTGCTGGGGCCGCGTCTCCAGAGTGGACCTTACCGCGCCCCCTCGAAAATTCCCGAACTCTCTGAGTGTGGACACTTTTTGCCTCACCCAGAACAGGAAAACTGGTACATCCAGACTCTAGGAGTCGGGGTCCTCTGGCTTTTTAAGAGTGGGCACCGCGGCCGCGCAAGCACCGGAAATAGGATTCTGAGGTAATTGTTCCATTGGTCTTCGTGGATTTTTCTTTCTTTTTTTAACGTTTGACCTCAGAATAGGGTTGAGTTCACAGAAGAACAATTGCGTAGTGTAGGAATTCTGGTGGAGCCCTTTGCGGGCCTTGTTCACCGAGCGGTGTCAGCCCTCGGGTCCCTGGAAAGCGTGACGTGTTACAGCTCTGCACGGTAAAGCACCGGATCTGCACCAGATTGTCGTGCGCAATAGACCACGCTGTTTTGAACATTGTCTCTAGCGAGGAATGAGTAGCACATCTCTATAAATTCTGTGCAGATTTGTAAACTACGACTCCAGATTCAGTTGTGTTGAAATCTGAACTATTGAAGGAATTGACTTGTATCAGAACTTGTTTGCGGTTTCGTCCCGCACAGGACAGCCTCCTCGGTTTTTCCTTAGCGTAGCTTATTGCTAACTCTTGTTTGTACTAGGAATAGGATCAGGTTTTGGTTATCAGAGTTAAAAGCCAAATAAAGACTGAAATTTAAATTTTTAGAGATTTACTTTTCTTTGAAAGTCAGATTTACACAGAGAAGGAGAGACACGGAGAGATCTTGGATCCGCTGGTTCACTCCCCAGATGGCCACAGAGCTGAGCGGATCCATAGCTGGGGGGAAGGAGCTTCTTCCAGTTCCCCCACATAGGTTCAGGAGCCCCAGGACTTACAGCATCCTGCTCTGCTTTCCAGGACCATAAGAAGGACTGTGCACAGCAGCCAGGACAGGAAACACTGCCCAAATGGGCTGCCAGCACCACAGACGGGGTCCTAACCTATTGCACCATGGCACCAGTCTCGGAAATTTAAAATTTAAATTGGTTCTATAGCTCCCAAAAAGATGAAAACTGTTACAATCTGCTGAGCATTAATCATGTAAGATATTTAGGAGTTCTGGTCACCTGTTTTAATGACTAATAGAGGGCAGAAAACTGGAGTTGTAAGGTATTTCTACTCAGCTGCCCAACTCAGTGAGAATTATCATTTACAAACAACTGTATAATACCAGGAGTTCTTGTTAAGCATACAGGCAGCTACAGGTGAACAGTCACATCCTTTGGCTGTATTTAAAAATACTTGATTGCCTCAGTGTTATATTTTGGAAGGACAAATGACTACTTAATGAAAAATATAGAGGAACAGAAATTAATGATGAAAATTGATACTTTATTTGAAATGAATAATCTCACATTGACACTATGTTGAAAAACTCTGTTGACTGTTGTAACTGCTGGGTAATAATGTCTTCATTGAACAATTCAATCCTCATAGTCACCTTGTGACCTGTTCTTAACACACCTGAAGGATGTGACGGTCTTGGCAGTCAGTTTGTAACTGGGCGCTTCCCGCACGAAGTAGTGCCTTATTTCTTTTCTGACATATAGGTCAGGAACTAAATTCAGAAGCCTAGTAGAACCTTCCTAGCTCTCCCCCCAGGAGTAGTAAGGGAGATAGTGTCACCTTGATACAAGACCAGGGCTTCCATTTGGGGTGCTGGGCTTGGTCACCTGAGGAGTGAGAGCTTTCAGATGCCATCTCTGTTTTCTTTGTGGTTTAATCATGAAAATGACAAGAAACAAGAAAGGTGGAAATGCGACTAGCATGAAAAGTGGGAGCAGTTCTTCAAGGACCAGCAGAGCCTCACAAGAGAGGCCAATGAACTCTCAGAGGCTTTCCACAGAAGATGTGGCAGCATCCATTTAGTCTGCGGGACCGAATTCCCCCAGAATAGAATCAGACATCTAACTTGAAATCCGGAGTGTGTTCCTTGACTGTGACTTTTGCAAAGCCTGTAGACTTAAAAAAAAATGCCATGTCTGCTATCTGAAAGCATGCTGTTTCCTCCATTGCTCGATCAAACATCCTCTACAACAAGTCTCCAGATTGCTAGCACCTTCTGGGCAGCTCCTCTTCCTCTGACACTCTATTCTATTTTCACACATTTTTAGTTTCAGAGTTGCCTTCTGTGGCCACCATATTCTTCTGATTCTGTGGCCAGTGGTACAAACTAGGTTCTTTGGGCATGGCACTTTTAATGATGGATCTCCATCAATCAGTGTGCTCTATAGTAATAAAATAAATCATCAATCGAATGAATGTAAAATATATCGCCTATATTTTAGGGAATAAAAGGGCCTTTTTAATGTCAGAAAACACACACACACACGCACAAACACACACACACACACACACAAACACACATACGCACTCACACACCTCTAGCTGCCAGACTCCTGAATAAATACTGAAATATTTCTTGAAAGATTTTTAAGGTTATTTTGTAAGGAAAACAAAACACTTGGCATAGGAAAATGTCCTCAGAATTCTCTTCCCCCATTAACCAGTCTTTTCACTAAACTCTATCCTGACTAATGACAATTTTTAAATACCCTTTGGCCCTTTCTCATGAAGCCCAAACTTTTCCAGATAGCTTTCTTTCTCTGAATTCTTTCTCCTCTCAACTCCATGACTTTTCCACTCTATTTTCTATGTATGTCATCCAACTCCTTCACTTTCTCAGCTGGTACCTTCAGCTAATCAAATAAATAAATAAATAAATACATAAGTAAAGTAGGGAGAATGAATAGCCCAGGAACCCAAACAAAAAATATTCCTCACAAGGAGGTATTTGGTATTTGATGGTTTATCCTTTGGTACTTTAATCCCAGTCCCTGACATGTCAGTACATCTAGAGAGAAACCAGTCATGTTATTGGAAACACGAAGTCACTAAAGTCTGTTGAACAAGGGAGAAGCGGAAGAAAAGGCAGGGTTAGTGCAACTCCTAAATAGAGGAATAAGAATCTGAATGATAGGGTTTATCTACTTGCAGAATCATCTCTGTTCTTCCACTCCAGAAACATTTACCACATACCACTGTTATGGTTACTCTGCTGGGCAATGTGAAAAATACAAAAATAAAATGATAAGACACTTTTTGTTGAGGCACCCAATAAGAGCCACAGAGTTGTAAGGAACCAAAATTCTTGTTAGGGAAGACAAAGATCAGGCTTCAAAGGTGCCATTTTATTCTCCTGAAGGTTATTATTTTATGAGTAATGTCCTTTCACTCACTCTATAGCAACCCTCTCCAGCAAGTAAGTACTTGTCTCCACGGAACTTTGTCTGTATGGAATGTAACTCCTGGAATTGGCAAGCATGGGGAATCAAGGAGGAAGGGAACTGAAATGAACCAATTCCCTGTAATTCATCCACAACCTCCCATTAGGTTTCATCCAGATTAAAGCGTGACCCAAATATTTCTGCCAAGACATAATCTCGTTCAGCAGGCCCCAAGTACAACTCCCCTTGCTTGTTTCCGCAGAACCAGAAGGGCATTACTTCAAGGTGTGGCTTTACAGTTGGGGAAATGGAAGCTTTCACATTTGCATATGTCGGTCCCTGTTCCTTCGGTGTGGAGTACTGTGCTGCTTTTTGGTCTTTGTGGTTGTGCAATAGCAGTGACCCTTTCATTGGGTCATTGGCCTGTAGGAAGACTTGGAAGAAGCTTATCAGGCATTTTTTGGCTCTACGTTATGTTTTAGCAGTTGGAAAAGGCTATACTTTTGAGAAGACAATGAAAACAAAGTTGTTGAAGACTGTCAGTCAACCAAAACCTATTGCGTAGGACCAATAGATTTGTGAGGTTAAATGCAATGCTGTAAAAATTCCCACTGTGGCTAACAGTGTCTGTCTCTTTGGTGGTTTCACATGATTCATATTTAGTTTTCATTCCTAAAGTTTGTTCCCTCTGATTTCATGTATTGTTTCCTTAATGCCCTATGAGAACATCCAAACTTTGTCCCTAAAATGCAGTGCACATTAGCTATACCCATTCTCCTTAGAAGTGGTTGCTCCTCATTCTTCTCTTAGGCTAGAAATGTTCTGCTTACTCATGGTGTGAGGCTTTGTTAAATTCAGGAAATTGATGAGGAAGTACCATGTGAGCATTATCGTATTTCAGCAGTCTCGTGGTTTCCTTAAAGAGCATCCGTCTCATGGTAGTTGAAATGTAGAGAGGAGATACATATCTGGGGACAGTATCAGTGTCAGGGCACACCTATTTAGTTAATTCTATCTCTTTAGCTATTTAGGTTGACCTGCTAACATTCACACATTTGTGTTTTTACTTTTCATGTCATGGCATGAGCAGTCCTAGTTGATCCCCATGGCTGGCTAAGTAGAGTCAGATGAGTCATTGAACGCTGGAGTTTTCATTTCCTCAGGTTAATAGTGAGGGAATGGGGCTGGCTCTGTGGGGCAGCGGGTAAAGCTCTTGCCTGCCATGCTGCCATTTCATATGGGTGCCAGTTAAAGTCCACTTACTCTACTTTGGATCCAGCTCCCAGCTAATGTTCCTGGGAAAGCAGTGGAAGGGGACCTGAGTGGTTAGAGCCCTGCATACAAATGAGAGACTTGGAAGAAGCTTCTGGCTTTGGTGTGGCCCAGCCTATTAACAGCCATTTGAAGACTGGCCCAGTGGATGGAAAATAGGTCACTGTCTGTCTCTGTGTCTCTGACTGTGTCTTCCTCTTTCTCTTTGTAACTTTGACTTTAAAATAAATTAATAAATAAACCTTTTTTTAAAGTGAGGGAACAAATACCTAAGTAGTAGATTGTAAATATAAAGTTTCTAGCTCAAAATCTGTCCCATACTGAAATTAAGTAGCTATTGAATTTTTCTCTTTAAAGGCTATAGCCATTCTCTAGGTATTTTCATTCTATTCTGGTGACTTAAGTATTTTCTAAACATGAATGTTTCCCACCTTTGTGTACCCATTTCAAACTTCTTCCCTGTGTATCATATTTGATTTATGTAAATGTTTTTGACAACTCCAGTTAGAACTGCAAAAGACATTTAAATGCCCAATTAAATTCCTCACTTCCAGTCATGAATTGACATGTCCCACTATCTTCCTTAAGCTCCTTATCAGTATTTTTACCTTCACAAATATGCAGGCCCACACCAATAAACTTGGGTCACCTCCTCTCCCTTCACATCATACTCACATACTCTCCTACCATTGACAAGTTCTGTCAGTTCTATCTTTCATTTATTTGGAAGTTGATGAATCTTTACTGTCTCCATCTTCATAGGTGAGTCCAAACAGGAATCATTTTTTTGAGCTGAGTTATTGCAATTCATATCAAACTCACCTTCTTTTATCCAACAGAATGATCAACTTAAAACTTAAAGGTAAATGTCAGTGTATGCTCAACATCCTCCAGGACTTTCTGCTTTTCCTATAAGCCGAGATCAAAGTTATTTCAATGAGCTAGAAGGCCCTGGTATCTGAAGCCCTTTCTGATTTCTCTTAACTTGTCTCCTTTTCACTCTGGTACTTGCTGGAGGGTCTCAAGGCAATCTGTGGCTTTCGGATTTTTGTTTCTTGTGTTCTCTGCCAAAGCCAGGGTCAGTTAACTTTTCTCTAATGAGCCGTGTAGTAAATATTTTCTCTTTTCTGGGCCACATACCACCTAAGTCCCAGCTACTGCCAATGTAGTGTGAAAGTGACCGTGAACACGCAAGAACAGATGGTGGGCTGGCTTTGGCTAATCGCAGTCCTTCGTTTCTTTCATGCCTGAAGCCAGCTGTCACATTTTCATGATGTGACAGATTGACACTGATATCACCTCATCAATGTCCCCTCTTTGACTTTGTTCCATAAAAAAAAAAAAAGAGTAGTTTCACTCCCTGCCCTTCACCCACCTCCTCCACTAACACATCCTATCCCCAAGCCAGGGCCCATCCAGCCTTTGTTTGTTTGTTTGTTAGCACTAACTGCAACCTGAAGTACCACACATTTATTGTGTAAGGGATTTTGCTTTCCTCCGTATGTTTTTGAGGCATGGGACTGTTGATTGAGACAAGATGAATCAACAGATTTTGGCCCAGAAGGCATGAGTTTATTCTGGCTTCCAGTATAAAGCAATATAAACTCTTAACCTGTCATGTAATCCATGAGTTTACGAACATATCTTTGTAAAATGGCAGCAATGAGGCAAGGCTTGAAGACGTGTTGTGGATGTAAAGTCAAATAGTAAATGCTAGAAAAAACAGTAATAAGAAAAGAAAAAATTCAAATTATATTTGTTCATTGTTGCAAAATATACGTATTCCTAAAAGAATCCTAACTTTTTCTAAAAAGGGAACCGATTAATGTTTTCTTTTATGATTGTATTTCCAGAATTGTATATGGTGAAAAAGATCTAAATCTTCAGAAATAATTTGGGGGTTCAATGTCATTCTCTCCTTTTTACCACAAATATCTATAATGATATAAGCATTCACTGTAGGTGTCAAGTAAAAATGGCAGTTAGAGAGTTCATCTCATAACTTAAGAATTAAAGATTATTGCATTTTAATTAAACCAAAAGTTGTATTGTTAACCTGCGTGCTTCCTGACAGCAATTTGATTTGTGGGCTGTTTTACATTTAAAATGAAAGATGGTGCATTGGAATATTATTGTCTGATGTTTATGACTTTTTAATTCTTTGTGAATTAGTTCTAGTTAGTTCTTATTAATTTCTAAATGATCAAGTTCCCGAGGTGCACAAAGCTCCATTCAGTTGCAAACCCTATTTTTCTCCCACAGAAAGTGTTTCCCTTGCCTGGGTGAAGAATCAGGGCTGGGAAAGGTGCTCTAGGGACCAGAGAATTTGGAAGGAAGACCTAGCAGTAACTGAACAGTGGAAGCCAAAATAATCCTGGCAAAGTCAAGCCCGTTTTTGCCTGCTGCCCCGAGCATGAGTGTTATGTCCAATTAGCAAACATAGCATCTGAGGTTTTCTTGGCTGCCATACAACTCAGATTGCTGCTTTAGTGGCAGCCGAATGATTATCAGAAGCACATTTGGGTGAAGGACAGAGACCCCAGAGAACACATGTGAAGCATTATTGTATCAATGTGCACGAAGTTTGCAATGAGAGGGAATCTTTCTTCATTTTCAAGTAAGGTGAACTCCTGACTTGAAATCCTCCCTTTATTGGTATCATTTTTATCTGTTGTAAAAATACTTAGCTGTGCTGTATCAGGTAAAGTTTTAGTCTCAATAATTTGCACATACTCGTTGTCCTAGTGGAGAAATGTTATTGTCTCCTGGGTCTCCGTTTCATCAGGTCGGGTCCTCCACACAGGTGACAAAGCTCCACCTCTCAAGGACTAAGTGATGGTCTTAGAGAAAACTGATTCCACTTACAGCGACCAAGAGGCTGTGAGCCATAGCCGTGGAATCCACAGATGTCTGCTGGGGAATGCCAACAGTAGAGCCATCTAATACAGCATCCCGTTTTCCACTTGTAAGACATGTGTTGGGAAGGACGTCTGTCACCAGCTCTTTAGACCTATGATAGTATTGTTTCCTTTGTGGTCTGCACTCACGGTCTGGGGTGAGTGATTTGAGCTCCGAGAAGCCTGTACAACTCCAGGACTTCATCTAGAATAGAAGGCACAGATTTGGGATCATGAAACTCAGTTTGGCTCAGACCTTTGTTCCTAACTCCAAGCATACATTGTATGATTCTCTGCTTTTGTCCCTCATTCTACTCTGGTGTTCCCCATGTCAAAGCTATGGAGTTTTTATTTCAATTATCTTATTTTTAAAATTTATTTATTTATTTGTTTTTAAAGATTTATTTATTTATTGGAAAGTCAGATATACAGAGAGGAGGAGAGACAGAGAGGAAGATCTTCCGTCCGATGATTCACTCTCCAAGTTAGCGCAACGGCCGGTACTGCGCCGATCCGAAGCCAGGATCCAGGAACTTCTTCCAGGTCTCCCACACGGGTGCAGGGTCCCAAAGCTTTGGGCTGTCCTCGACTGCTTTCCCAGGCCACAAGCAGGGAGCTGTATGGGAAGTGGAGTTGCTGGAATTTGAACCGGCACCCATATGGGATCCCGGCATGTGTTCAAAGCGAGGACTTTAGCTGCTAGGCCACGCTGCCGAGCCCTAAAATTTATTTATTTTATGATGCAGTTCCAGAAACTCAAGGCTTTCCCCTCCTCCTCTCCCTCCCCAGTTCCCATCTACACACTGCTTTTCTCTGTATTATTACAATAGTATAGTCCTTAAAAAACAGCCCATTATGCTGCTATTTAAATGTATCCTGACATTGTAGATATAGTGACAGAAAATCCAGCATCTTATTGTCAACATATACTTATCAATTTATTTGCGAGTCCATCTTTGATTTGAATTAGAGTTGCATAGTGCATTGCATCTTCACATCTCGATATGCTAGTCTGTATTATACAGATCCTCCAGGTGACAATATGCACATTGATGTTTATCCACGTATATATATTGATCTTGTATTTCACATGAAGATTGCCTTACATCAGAGAGATAAATAAACTGGTGCATCTACTCTATGGAATACTACTCAACCATTTAAAATAATGAAATTTTACCATCTGCAACTAAATCATCCCAACTAGAGACCATTAAGCTCAGTGAAATATGCCAATCCCAAAAGGACAAATATTATATGTTTTTCCTGATATGAGTTTTTCTTTTAGATCAGTCAATCACCACTAAGAGAAGTAGCAGGCTGCCCCTGCTTCTCCTACTTTCCAAACCCTTTGGAATTCTGTTACAGCTGCACTTACTGGTCACTGTGATGGCAATGGAGAGAGTGACCTTCAGATAATCAGAGAAGTCAGTTAAACTTCTTCAAGATTTATGTCATGGCATGAAGAAACAAATTATCTTCTGCTCCATACAGATTTGTTAAGCTGGCTACTGGCATTATCTGTTATTAGGTTATTTCTTATTTTAAAAAAAATTGTTTATCGGGGTCCGGCATGGTGGCGCAGTGGTTAAGGTCCTTGCCTTGCACTCCCGGGATCCCATATGGGCGCCAGTTCTAATCCCGGCAGCTCCGCTTCCCATCCAGCTCCCTGCCTGTGGCCCGGGAAAGCAGTCTAGGACGGCCCAAAGCTTTGGGACCCTGCACCCGTGTGGGAGACCTGGAAGAGGCTCCTGGCTTTGGATCGGCATAGCATGGGCCATTGCGCTCACTTGGGGAGTGAATCATCAGATGGAAGATCTTCTTCTCTGTCTCTCCTCTCTTTATATCCGCCCTTCCAATAAAAATAAAATAAATCTTATTAAAAAATTGTTTATTTTAAAAAGTTGTGTACGTAGTGGGGCGGGGGGTATGTTTTATCTGCTAGCTTACTCCCCAAATGCCTGCAATAGCTCAAGCTGGGCCAGTATGAAGCCTATAACTGGGAGCTTCTTTCTAATCTCCCACTTGGGTCCACATACCTGGACCATCCTCTTTTGCTTTCCCTGATGATGAGCAAGGAGCTGCATTGGGCAGCTGTGGGCAGTGCTGGCACTGCAGGCAGTGGTTTTATGCAGAACTTCATTGCACCAGCCACGGATAAGTTATTTCTGCGTCCAGCTTCAGCTTTCTACCTGGTGAGAGTAAATTTCATGACAGACCCTGAGCTGGGTTGGCTGGAAGATTCTCTCACCACAGACTTTGGTGGCTGATGTGCCTGTATAAGCAGCAGAAGATGGCCCAACTGCTTGGCATGTGGGAGACCCAGAAGAAATTCCTGGCATCTGCCGTTGGTCTAGCCTAGCCCTGGCTTTTGGGCCCATTGGGGAGCAAATCAGAATATGGAAGAACTCTCTTTGTTCCCCTCTCTCTCTGTAACTGTGCCTTTCAAACAAATAAATATTTTTAAATAAGAGGAAGAAGTCTTCAGTTACTGAACTTAAAAATATGATAGCTGATATATTTTCTTCATACATTTTGTTTTTAATAAATTCTACCTTTTATATTTGAATACTCACAGCAATACCAATTTATCATAGCAACTTATAAAGACACCCAGCTCATTGACTGGCAGGGTAGAGGTGAGGGTGATGCCCATTGGACCATATGTCCAGAACCCTTTCTTTTCTATAACAATGCCTTTATCAATAACTTGTAATTATATAAAATGTCAAAATAGGGTTGTGAGGACCTACTTTATTTTGGCTTTATTTAAAAAAAATAATACACATTTTCTCTCATATTTTCCTCAGTCTCCTCAATATCTCTTTTCTTGAGGCTGGCGTGGTTGGCGTAACAGGCTAATCCTCCACAAGCAGTGCCAGCTTCCCATATGGGCGATCAGCTCAGCTCTGTAACTTGCAGTGATTTGGGGAGTGAACCAGTAGAAAGATGATCCCTCTGTCTCTCCTCTCTCTGTAAGTCAGCCTTTCCAATAAAAATAAACAATGAACTGTTAAAAAAAATTCCCCTTTCTTGTGAATCCTTTGTGAAGGCTAAACATGACTCATCTTTAAAAGTTTATCTGCCACCTGTCAGATTGTTTATCTGTCGACATTTTTGTTTATAACTAAAATTTGCAAGACCTCTCATACTCTCAGATGCTAGGGTGAAAGTTGTTCAATTGGGGATATAAACATTTCGTTGTACCAATATTTGGGCGGGGGGCAGAGGTACTGTAATGCTAAAATTATTTTTGAATCTTTCAGTCACTATTTTTACTCATTGAAGATAAATGAAATGGAAATAATTTGTTTTTCAGGAGCACCTTCTCATCTTTTTATCTATAGATGAATACCCTACACATGTGTATTAGTATGTGGTATAAATATGTTTGTACATACTGTGTATATAATTTTATATTCTGCACTTTCTGGCCAAGCAAAATTGTTTTAATGAAAGTTCTCCAAAAACTATCTGTAATAGCCAGCTTTTATTATGTGATCTTTAAGTTTTTTAAATGTATTTTAAAGAGTATGAATAATGTTTTTGACATGAATTTTGATGTGCCGTGTTGATTATTTTGTAGGGGCAGATTTGTAGAGGAACTCTCCCAGGTGAGTGGCAACCTGTATGGATTTATGTACTATTTCCTCCATGTACCATGTCTAGGTAAAGTCATTCTGGGAAGATTTTCAGGTGATGAGGTCTTTATTTCATTCACACAACAGCATGAAGTGGAAGACGCAATGTCTTAGGTAGTGCTGTAAATTTCAAGTTCCAGATGAGATCTTAATGGGTTCAGGACTTTGGAAAAATTACTCAGTATGGCTCTGCTATAGTTTTTTTATTTGTAAAATTGGGGCAACTGGATTTTTTATAGCATTATTATTGGGAAAATATAAATATATTAATTTTATGTGATATCTATCAAAATTCATATGGTGACTAGTCGAGTTCTGAAGATATTATAGATATTAATTCTTCATTGAACAAGCAGCTTGTTATTACTTTTTTCCATTCTATTGAACGTGTATTTATTGAGGCATCCTTTGCTGTGTGGAAACTTCTCATCTGATGTAATTCCAGTTGTCTGGTTTTTATTTTGTAGCCTGTGCTTTTAGGATATTACCTAATAATCATTGCCAACACCACTGTCTTGAGGTGTATCCCTATGTTTTCCTGTGGAAAGTTTATGACTTCACATCTGCCACTTAGGTCTCTCACCCACACTGAGATCATTTTGTGTCTGGTGAGAGGTAGGCATCTATTTCACTCTGTGTGTATGGCTGGTTTGCCAACATCTTTATCTGACAGCCTGTCCTTTCTCTGTTGCGTGTGTTTGGCACCTTTGCCAAGAATCAGCACTTGGATTAATCTGTAGTCTGGGTATTGGATCTGTCTGTTGCTAATGCCAGTACAGTGCTCTTTTATTACTATAACACTGTAGCATGCTTTGAAGTCAGGTATTATGGTACTTGCAGCTGAATTTTTTTTAATTTGGAATTGCTTTTGCTGTTCTGTGTCTTTTGTGCTTACATTCGGTTAGTACTGTTGTGTTTTATAATTATGTAAAGAATGTCATTGATATTTTATGGGATTGCATGGCATTTGCAGATTGGAGCATTTTAATAATATTTATTATTTCAATCCATGTACAGGGAATATTTTTCCATGGAGTGTGTATGTGTGTCCGTAAAGGCTTATTGTGACAGTGCTGTATAATTTTCGTTTTGCTTCTTTGATTAAACTTATTCCTAGACAGTTCATTTTTGTTCTTATTGTAAATAAAATTTATTTCTTGATTTTTCTTTTCAGCTGTAGTATGATTAGTATATCAAGTGCTTCTGCCTTTTGCACATTTATATGTTCATTTTGAATCCTGCAACTTTAGTGAATTGGCTTATTCATTGTAACAGATTTTGTCTCAGTGTTTGTTTTTTCCAATGGAAAATTTTTGTTGTCTGAAAATAAGGGTTTTTTATTCCCTTCTTTATAATTTTGATGTTGTTTACATCTTCCTATCCCCTAATGGCTGATGCTGATACTGTCAATATTCCGTTGAGTAATAACAGTGAAAGTGGACATCTTTGGGGCAGGCATGATGGCATAGTGGGTAAAACTGCTAGCATCCTGTGGTTTGAGTCCTGCGTGTTACACTTCTGATCTGTTTCTTTGCTAATGCACCTGGGAAAGCAGCAGAAGGCGGCCCAAGTGCTTGGGCTCTGCACCCATACAGTCAATCCAGAGGAAGCTCCTGGCTGCGGACTGACCCACTCCACGTTGTGGCTATTTGAGGAGCATGTGGAAAATCTCTCCCTGTCTGTACCTCTCTCTGTAACTCAGCCTTTCAAATAAATAAATAAATCTTTAAAAAAGAAAGAAAAAAGAAAAGAAAGGAAGCAAGCAGGCCAATATTCTTCTCTTGATCAATATCTGAGGGGGCTTTTAGTTTTGCCCTGCAAAGTGTGATAATAGTTGTGGGTTTGTCATATGGAGCTTTTATCATTTCTAGGTATGTTTTTCATATTGATAATTTTGCTGAATGTTATTAAATATTTTCTTTGTATCTTTTTGGGTGGATTCTTTACTATTTTGTCTTAACCATTTTTAATCTGTTGTGTTTTTTAAAAAGAGAACAGACTTAATAGATTTTATAGATAAAGTTCTAAGAATATAATGATACTTCCTCCTCCCCTCTGTCTTTTTAAATTTTTGAATTGATATATTTAATTCAC
This sequence comes from Ochotona curzoniae, assembly GCF_017591425.1. NCBI lineage: Eukaryota > Metazoa > Chordata > Mammalia > Lagomorpha > Ochotonidae > Ochotona > Ochotona curzoniae. The sequence continues at coordinate 26,543,729 of NW_024467115.1, read as the reverse complement.
TTTATACTCAAAGACGTGGTGCTGCGCAAGCTAAGGAGTCCCAGCAGTTGAAAAGGAATGACAGCATTGTTCAGCAGGAATGTAGATAGGGCTATAAAAATAATCAAATCAAATGATGTTAATTTCCATCATTTATAGTACGCTTTTCTAATACTTTCAATTTATTACAAATCAGAGATTATGTGATATTTGGGTTTTTTTTTTTACTTCTCTTTAGTATTATCATTTTATGATTCAGTTCCATAGGCCCTGGGATTTCCCTTATCCCTTTCCCAATTCCCTCTCCCATCACTGAGCTCCCCTATATCATTACTATTGTATAGTTCTTCATACACAGTCATATGTCCATCATTGTGGGCATGGACAATGGTAGAGAGTCCAGCATCCATTGTGAAGATAGAGTAAACAGTTTCATTGGGAGTCCATCTTTGTCTGGAGTAGAGATGCATACTGCATTGTATCCTCACATCCAGATATGATAGTCTCCATAGCACAGTTACTATACCTCCCCTTAAGTGAAAAGCCACAATACAAAATCAACAACGGAAGAAAAATAAACATTTACAATGCCATGAAGTTAAATAACATGCTGTTAGATAGGATAGTCTCCATTACACAAAACAAAATCAATAACAGGAAGAAAACATCCAGGAGGGGCACATTTCTCCCAACAGGGTTGACCAAAAGCGATCTTCACCATGACACATGATAATCAAGCTCTCTTCAGTCAAACATGAGGAAAAGATCCTTAAATGTGTACATGAAAAAAATCAATTGACATATAAAGGAATGCTAAGTAAACTCACAGGAGACCTCTCACAGGAAACTCTACAGGCCAGAAGAGAATGGAATGACATATTCCAGATTCTAAAAGCAAAAAATTTCTGGCACAGGATAATATACCCAGCAAAATTTTCCCTTGTCTTTGACAATGGAATAAATTCTTCCACAGTTAAGAAAAGTTAAAAAGTATTTGCCTCTTCCAAACCTGCCCTACAAGTGATACTTAAAGATGTTCTCTTGACAGAGAAAAGGAATAGTGCCCACCAAAACCAAAGGCAAATGTGAAGAGCATCCCAGTAGAAAAAAACCAAAAAAACAAAAAACAATAGACAGGACCAAATTACCTATTCATATTAACCCTGAATGTAAATGGATTAAACACAGCAAACAGCATAGATTAATAGACTGGATTAAAAAGCAAAACCCATCTTTTTGTTGTCTACAGGAGACACATTTTACTAACAAAGATCAGTGGAACTATATCTCATGGATTTAGATTTTTTTTTGTTGGTGTCACCTATTCAAAACACTTTCTTCTCATTAAATTCTTCAGTGACTCATAGATCATGGGATAGCATCATTTTCTTCAAGAAGGTCTTTGTTTTCTTTTTAATTTCTTTAGCGACACATTAGTCATTCGGTAGCATGTTATTTAACTTTATGGTGTTGATATTTGTTTTTGGATTCTGGCTTATTTCACTAAGTATAATGATCTCCAGATACATCCACTTGATCGCAAAAGGATTTTTTTTTTTAATGACTAAAAGATCATTTTGTCTAAGTTCTGTATTTTCTTTATATAGTCCTCAATTGATAGTAATCAAGGCTGATTGTAAGCGTGGTAATAGTACAGGTAACTCTTTCCTATTCTAACTTCATTTCCTTTGAGTATATTACCTAGCTGGGTCATTTGGAAGAAAATATATTTTTAAGTTTTCTTAATTATTTATTTGAAAGGTGCAATTACAAAGAAAGAGAGAGAGAGAGGGAGAAAGACTGACCTTGGAATCACTGTTTCACTCTTCAGATGGCTGCACACAGGTGGGAGCCAGGAGCTAGGAATTCCATCTGGGTGCCAGGAGTACACTTCTGCTCTTATCACAGGCACATTAGCAAGGAGCTGCATGGAAAGTGGAGCAGCTGGAACTTGAATTGGTGCTCAATGGGATGCTAGCCTCACAGGCAGTGGTTTAAGCTGTGGTGCCACAGTGCCAGCCCATGAAGGTTCGAGTTTTAGAGGATTCTCTGTATCATCTTCCATAGTAGTTGTACAGTTTATATTCCCACCAGCAGTGTTTTAGGGTACCCTTTTCTCCATCTCCAGTGTTTGTTATTTTTTGATGTTTGGATGATGTAGCCATTCTAACTGTGATGAAGTGATACCTCATTGTTTTTATTGATGCTGAACATTTTTATATTGGACATTTCTATTTCATCCATTGTGAAGTGCATGTTCATGTTCTTGTCTTTTTCCATATTTGTTAGCTTGTTCTTTTTTTTTTTTTTTGCTGTTGAGTTCCTTAAGCTCTTTATGTATACTGAAAATTAAACTTTTATCAGATACATAGTATACAGATACCTTTTCTGATTCAGTCAGTTGCTTATTCACTGTGTTGAATATTTTTCTGGGCTGAAACTTCTTAGCTTGATGTGACTCTATTTATTTTTGTTCTTATTACCTGTGCATTTGGGGTCTTATCCGGGAAGTCTTTGCCATGCTATGGACTTGTGCATGTTTTCTCCTAGTAAGTGATAGTTTCAGATCTTAAATTCAGATGCTTGATCTATTGTGAGCTGATTTTTATAGAGAGTGTAAGGCAGGAATGTGGAATCTACCCTTCTTCTGGGAGTAATTTTAGTTGCTTTCAAAGGTTGATTGGTTGTAGATGCATTTGTTTTGTTTGGGGGATTTTTTTTAGTCTGGGCTTGTGTCTTGTTCTGTTGGTCTACATGTCTGTTTTTGTGTTGGTAATAGGCTGTTTTGATTATTACAACCTTGGCATATGCCTTTAGATCTGATATTATGATGCCTCTGGTTGCTTTGACTATTTGGAATCCCATTTGACTTTTAGGGTCACTGTTCTAGATCTGTGAAGAATGTCCTTGTTGTTTTGGTTGTATTTCATTGAATTTGTAAATTGCTTTGGGTAATATATATATTTTTATGATATTGATTCTTCCAATCCACAAACATGGAAGATGTTTCCTCTTTTTAGTGTCTTCTGTTTATTCCATTAATGCTTGATAATTTTCATTGTAAAGATCTTTCATATCCTTGATTTGGTTTATTCCTAAATATTCAAAGTTTTTGGTAGGCAGTGTGAACAGGACTGATCATAAGTTTTTTCTTAGCAGTGGTACGTTTTGATGTGTAAGAATTCTATTTATTTCTTTGTGTTGATTTTATATCTGCGGTTTTACAGAATTGTCTAATGATAGATGATTGCCAATAACCCACTCCCCCTTTTAAAGACTTAATTTTTATTGGAAAGACAAAGAGGAGAGAGAGAGAGAGAGAGACTTCCATACTTTACACACAGAGAGAGATCTTTCATACTCTGGTTTACTGCACAATGGCTGGAGCTGAGCTGATCCAAAGCCAGGAGTCATACCTTCTTTGTCCCATGTGGGTCCCAGGGACCCAAGTACTTGGCCCACTCTCCGTGGCTTTCCCAGGTTATAAGCAAGGTACTGTATTGGGACTGTATCAGCCAAGACTTGAACTGGTGCCCATATAGTATTCTGGCATTACAAGAGGAGAATTAACATGTTATGTCATGTTGCCAGCCCTTTCCAGTAGCTTCTTAATGGAATCTTTCACTTCTACTCTGTAATGGAGCAAGTTGTCTGAAAGTAAGGATAATTTGACTTCTCCCTTCCTGATGTGTATATCCATTTGATTTCCTTTTTTTGCATAATGGCTCTGGCTAAAGTTTCCAAAGCTGTATTGAATAATAATGATAAGACTGGATATACTTGTCTATATCCGCATCTTAGTAGACATGCTTCTAACTGTTCTCCATTCAAGATGGTGTTATCTATGGGTTTGCTGTATGCTGTTTCGTTTTTGCTGAAGTATTTTCCTTACATAACCAATATTTTAAGGATTTTTTTATTATAAAAAATGTTATGTTTTATCAAATGGTTTATCTGTTGAGAATAATTATTGAGATACCATATGGCTTTATCCTTCACTTTATTGATATATTATGTTGATTGGTTTGTATCTGTTGAAACAATGCTGCATCCCTGAAATAAATCCTACTTAGACTGGGTAGATAGTTTATCAGTTTTGCTTATTTTTTATTGTTCATAAGGCTCTTCATTTCATCAATTTTTTCTAATGTCCATTTTGTCTATTTTTCTATTTTATTTCTATCTTTGTTTATTTTTTGCTCCAATTTTTATTATTTCTTTCCTCCTACTAATTTTGTGTTTCCTTTGTTCTTGATTTTCTGGGTCCTTGAGATTAATTTCTTTGATATTGTTCTAATTTCTTCTTGGTTATAAATGCTAATTTCTATAAATTGAAAGGCAGAGTTACAAAGGGAAGGAGTAAGGGGCTGCAGGGGAGAGAAAAACCAAGAGAGAGGAAGAAGAGAGAGCGAGATAGCCTGTGTCTGCTGGTTGATTCTTCAGATAACTGCAGTGACCAGAGTGGATCAGGCTGAAGCCAGGAGCCAGGAACTCAGTTTTGTTCTCCCCATGGGTAGCAGGGACCCAGGTAGCTGAGCTATCTTCTGCAGTTTTTACAGGCACATTAACAGGGAGCTGAATCAGAAGTAGTAAAGCAGCAAGGACTCAAACTCATATGGGTTGCAAAAATTATGGGAAGTGGCTAACTCACTGGCTACAAGCTGGCCCAATAAACTTTCTTCTTTCAAATGCTTTCACTCTATCCTATAAGCTTTGTTATGCTAACAGTTTTGGTTTTTGTTCATTTCAGAAAATTTGTTACCTCATTTTTTATTTCTTCTTTGATGTACGAGCATTTTGTTCAGTATCCGTGTGTTTGTATACTTACTGTAATTTTTGTTATTTTTGTTGTTGTTGCTGTTGTCAGTTTTCCATTTCCATTCCATTATTTCATGACCCAGAATATAGTATATTCTATAGTGCCTATTTGATGCACTGATGTAAAGAACATGTGCTGTGAAATTGTGGGATGAAATGTTCTCTAACATACCTGGTCTATAGTGTGGACTGCGTCATCTGGATTTATTTGTTGTGTTGTTGATTTTTTCTTTTTTCATTTATCAGTCCATTGATGAAAGTGGGGTGTTACTATACATCCCCTTAAATGAAAAGCCACAATGCAAAATCAACAACAGAAAAATAGAAAATAGAAATTTATGCCTTGAAGTGGTTGTTCTATCATTGGGTGTATACATTTACTATAGTCACTATCTTATTGAATTGCTCCTTTTATCACTTTATAATGACCTTGTCTCTTTTCACAGTTTTGTGTTAGTCTATTTTGTTTGAAATGAGCACTGTTCCACCTTTTCTTTTTAAAATTTGTTTGCATGACATATCCTCTATCTTTCTATTTGTGGTCTGTATTGTTATTAATGAAGTATCTTGTATGCATGTATTATGGGTTTTATTTTTAATCCATTCAACCAGTCTGTATCTTTTAAACAGAAAATTTAGTCTTTTTATACTCGAGGTTATTTTCGATAAGTAATGATAAGGTCTTGCTGATTGTCCATAAATATTCTTTTTTGTTCGTTTTGAAGCTTCTTTTTTAATTTGGTGATTTCCTGTCTTCACATTCTTTCATGGTGCTGGGTATTTTTTTCTGTGTTTGTGGTACATTGTTAAGTATCATGTGGAAGGGTGACCAGGTGGTAACAGATTCTTTCAATTTTTGCTTGTGTTGGACGACCTTTGTTTCATGTTCATTTATTAATGATAACTTCTGTGCTTACTTTTGTTTTGGATTTGAACATCATATCTTCATTCTTTTCTGGTCTGTAGGGTTTCTTTTGAGAAATCTATTTGGAGAATCTATAAAATTAATGGGACACTTATCTCGTGTACATTTGAGGATATTTTAACTGTACCTGACCTTGTGAAGGTCTTTTTATAATTGTGTCTATCTGTATCTGTCTATGCACAACCTTGATTCGGATAGCCACCTCTTAAAATCAGAGATTTTCTGCTATTATTTCACTGCTTATGTTTTTTTTTAAGCCATTTTCCCACTATGCCATCAGAAACTCTGATGTGTACTTGGTCATTTAATCCTATCCCATAAACACTGAACGCTATTTTCTTTCTAACTTTTCCTCTTCCCCTTCATCCTTGCCTTCCACTTCTACCCTTCTCTTCCTCTCGCACCTCTTCTTCCCCCTCTGGCTCTTTTTTTTTTTTGTCTAAGATGTATCAAAAGACCTGTCTTCTTGATTGAATATTCTTTTTTCTTGCCTCACCAAGTTTGTTGTTAAAACTTTCAAATGTATTTTTTTTTATTTAGCTTATTTGGATCTTAGTATATATTATTTTTGTTTGATTTTTCCTTCAGTGACTATATGCTTGCAGAAGTTCTGATCTATGTTGTGTACAGATTTCCTTATTTCATGCAACTGTTTCTCTGGGTTTTTGAATAATCTTATAATCATTCATTTGAATTCTTTTTCAGGCATTCTGTCAACCTCTCCTTCACAATCCAATATTGATGTATTATTTTATTTCCTCCTGGGAGTCATGTTGCATTTCCTGTTCATTTTTCTTGCCTATGCATGCTGATTTTTTACACATCTGGGCAATCACTTGTTACTCTTTTCTTTGAAGTTTATATTCTTGGAAAGGCAATTCTTGCTAGGGGGATGCCTGAAGCACACACTGGAATTCCGGAGATGTGTGTTAGGTGAGACCAGGGATGTCTGACCACATGTGGGTGGGGCGGGAGTCCAGAGTGACACCCAGGTTGGGTTGGGCTTGGTGGAGCTCCTGTGGACTGTTGGCAGTAGGTGGAAAGGATATTGACACAGGCTGATGTGTTCACATTCCCAGCCCTTCTCTTTGCCAAGTCAAATCAGCTGATTCACTGCCTAGTGTTGAGCTCACGCGCATGCAAGCTTTACAGAGCACGGATGCATTGAAATGTGAGCCCTGAGCCTTTGGAGTGTTTTGTCCCCAGCACTTGGTGAACTCTGGGTTTCTGGAAATACAGGGCAGGTGCCCATGAAGCCAACTACAACCCGTGGGCTGTCCTCACAACTCCCAAGGTCTCATGGGGCAGAGTTTGCTGCTGTGTATCCTCTGTCCTCACTCATCAGTGGAGTTTCTGTTCTGTCTGTTCTCAGGTGACAATTTGTCTTCACCATTCCCCCGAGAGTGTAGTTCTTTGTATTTCTAGTATCTTTCTATGACTGGGAATGTAGTCTTGTTTTTTTGCTATCTTTCTATGACTGAAAACCATTTTCATTGTTCAACCTTTCTTCACCTTTCCAGTTAAATTTTGATATTTATTGATTGGTGAACATTGAGCCATCCTTGCATCCCTGAAATAAATCCCACTTGATCTTCTATGATCTTTTTGATGAGGTGCTGGTTTCAGCTTATTAGTGTTTTGTTCTGAATTTTTGCATTTATGTTACCCAAGGATATTAATCTGAAATTTTCATTTTTGGGTTGTGTCGTTGGTTGGTTTTGGTGTTCAAAGTAATCTTGAAGTCATGTAAAGCATTTGGCACAACTCTAGCCTTCCTAATATCTTGGAATAGTGTGAGCCTTATTAAAGTTACTTTCTCTTTAGATATTTTACATAATTTAGTTGTAAAACTATCAAATCCTGAACTTTTCCTGGATGAGAGATATTTAAGTACTGTCGCCAATTGTGTTACTTTCTGATTTGTCTGAATTTTCTATACATTCCTGATTTAAGCCTGATAGGTGGTATGTTTCCAGGAATTTATCCATTCCTTCAAGGTTTCCCCATTTGTTAACATGGTTGATAATAGTAATTTCTTGTGATCCTTTGTAGTTCTGTGATATCAGTGGTAACATCTTCTGTTTTATCTCCAGTTTTATTTCTTGAGATTTTTGTTGTCAGCCTTGCTGTACCTCGCCTAGCTATGTAGTTTGTGTATTTAAAACTAAACCAAACCAAAGGAAAAAAAATAAAACACAGCATTTAGAGTTTTTGATCTTTAGAATTTTTTTCTTAGCTTCAATTTAGTTTCTGCTTTGACCCTTTCCTCTTTGTAACGTTTTACTATAGTCCTTTCTTGCTGCTCTAGGTCCTTAAAATGCATCATTGGATTGTTTATTTGAAAGGGTCTTTTTATATCTACGTGCATTTGCTGATATCAGCTTTTCTTTTAGTATTGCTTTTACTGTACTCGTAGCTTTTGATGTGTTGTATTTTTATCTTCTTTTGTTTGAATACATTTAAAAATTTTTGAATTTGCTTCAATGAGCCTTTTTTCCATGTAAGAGTGTATAATTTAAATTCCATATATTTATGATTTTTCTGTTGTTTTCCGCGTTCCTGACATTTAATTTGCTTGCTTTGTTTTCTGAAAACAAATTTAGAATGACTTCATGTTTTTAAAATTTACTGAGGCTTGATTTATGAACTAATATGTGATATATTCTGGGTGATGTTTCATATACTAATGAAAAATGTGTAATTTATAGAACCTGTAATAGCTTGTTAGAACCATTTGCTATTGTGTGAGGGTCATTATTAGTGAGGGTCATACATTTAGTGAGGGTCAGATTATTACTTTGTGTCTGGGATAATCTGTCCATTGATGACAGTGGATGTTGCAGTGTCCCAGTAATATGAATTAAAGTCTGCCTCCCCCTTTGGTCTAATTTTTATATAATTGAGTTATTGCCTGCATGGATATTTGCATCTTCTTGCAGAATCAATCCTTTTACCCATACAGTGTCCTCCTCCTGGGCCTTTTTTTAAAAAACTGTTTTTCAATTAGAGTTTCATTTAAAGTTTAGTCTGTTCTATCTAGGGCCGGGCATGGTGGCCTAGTAGCTAAAGTCCTCGCCTTGAATGTGCCAGGATCCTATATGGGCGCCGGTTCTAATCCCAGCAGCTCCACTTCCCATCCAGCTCCCTGCTTGTGGCCTGGGAAAGCAGTCGAGGACAGCCCAAAGCCTTGGGACCCTGCACCCGTGTGGGAGACCTGGAGAAAGTTCCTGGCTCTGGGTTTTGGATCGGCACAGCACCGGCATGGCACCGGCTGTTGCACTCACTTGGGGAGTAAATCATGGGCTGGAAGATCTTCCTCTCTGTCTCTCCTCCTCTCTGACTTTGTAATAAAAATAAACAAATCTTTTAAAAAAGTATTCTGTCTGATACAGGCTTAAGCTACCTCTTGTGGTTTTGATTTCCATTTACATGGCTTTATTGCCCAACTCTTCATATTCACTTCTAGACTTGTATGTTTTTACATTATTTTTTTTTTTGAGATTTAAAAATTTTATTTGAAAGGCAGAGTTTATGGATAGAAGGCAAAAAAGAAAATGAGAGAGACAAGAGAAAGATTTTCCATCCACTGGTTCACTCCCCGAAGGGCACAATGGCCAGAGTTGAACTGACTCGAAGCCAGGAGCTAGGAGATGCTTCTGGGTCTCCCACGTGGGTGCAAGGACTCAAAACTTTGGGCCATCCTCTGTTGCTTTCCAAGGTTGTAAGCTGGGAGCTGGATAGAAAGTAGAGCAGCCGGCACATGAGCTGGCATCCATAAGGGATCCTGGCGCTTGCCAGTTAGGATTTAGCCATTAAGCCATCACACTGGGTCCTGTAGCAGTTTGGTTTATTAGTTGGTTAGTATTGTGTTTTCATAATGGTAAAATGCATGACTCTCCTGAAGATTTCCTTTAGAGCCAGTCTCGGTGATGATTCCTGCTTTTGTTCTTTTGGACAATACTTTATTTCTCCTTCACTTCTGCATGCTATTTTATTGGATAATAGTGTCCTTGGTTGGATATTTGGTTTCTTTCAAGATCTTGAATCTCATTTCTTTTTCTTCTTGCTGTATAATTTCTTCTGTGAAGTCTCCTGTTAGTCTAAAAGGCTTTTCTTTATATGTAACTTAACATTTTCTTTGCTCTATCCTTAAGATTTGCCTCTGGAGAATTATGCCTATGTGCATTGTTTCACTTATTTATGTGAATTATTTTTTTGTATTTTCTTGAATCTCATTAATTTTTTCAATCTACTTTTCAGTCCTTCCAAAGATTTTCTTCAAATCATGATTATTTCTAGATCATAATTGTGCATAGTGGCATGCTGTGTTTCTTGTGTTTCTATGTTGGTCAGTTCATTCATCTAATGTAGCAATTCATTCATTATTTGGTGTGGCTTTTTTTAGAAAGTCCTTTCTTTTTTTTACAGGAATGTTTGTTGCTTAGCCTTTGATTGTAGGTGAGCCTAAAATGCAGTGTATGAGTTCTTTGCTCGGGTCACCCAACATCCACTAGTAAGAGATGCAGAAGGAGACTGCCTATAATCTGCTCCTTTGGACTGGGTATTGGCTGTCGCTGGAGTTGAGCCCTAAGAAGCAGAGGGGGATTTCCTTAGATCATAGAGAATAAATAGGTGTGGCTCCAGGGCTTGTGCTCAGCAGTCCTACAGCTGTAGGATGCGGAGATAAGCTGGCCTTGCTCCTGAGTAGTGCACTTGTTTCAGCTACAGTGTCTTCTGGTATCAAGAGGCTGCCTCCTTTGCCCTAACTCAGAATGGCACTTAGTTGAAATTGTACAATTTAGAGCTGGTTTTTTTTTTTTGGTATAAGATGACAGATATGGGTCTTCCTTCTTATCTCTGCAGGGTGTTATCCGATTGTCTCAAAAGCATTTGTTGAAGAGACCAAGCTTTTTCCTTGAATTGTTTTCAGTTTTCTTGCCAAATATTAGTTGGCTGTCCATATGTGGGCTCCCTTCTGGTGTTTCTATTCTGTTCCATTGATATTCTCTGTTTTGGTATCAGTACTAGACTAGCTTGATTATTATTCTTCAGGATGGCTTTGGTTATCTGTGGTGTCTTGCGTTTCCAGATGAAGTTTTGTATCTTCTTTTCTATTTCTGAGAATGCTGTGGGGATTTTGATTGGGATAACATTGACTCTGTATATTACTTTTGGTAATATGGGCATTTTGATGATGTTGATCCTGCCAATCCAGGAGCATGATAAGTTTCTCCATATTTTAATGTCTTCTATTTCTGTTTTTTTTAATCTTTTGTATTTTCATCATAGAAGTATCCCACATCTTTAGTTAGGTTCATTCCAAGGTATTTGAGATTCCTCTCCACTATTTTAAATGGGGCTGTATTTACAACTTCGTTCTCAGCCATGGAGCTATTTGTATGTATTAGCACCATCGATTTGTGTCCATTAATTTTGTATCCTGCTATGCTGCCAAATTCTTTTATGAGTTCCATTAGTCTCTTGATTGTGTCTGCAGGTTCTCCTATTTAGAGGATCGTGTCATCTGCAGTGAAGGATAATTTTAATTTTTCATTTCTGATTTGAATTCTTTCAAATTTATTTTCTTGTCCAATAGCTCTGGAAGGACTTCAAAACTATATTGAATAGCAGTGGTGAAAATGGTCATCCCTGTCTAGTTCCAAATCTTAGTGGAAAAGCTTCTAATCTTTCCCCATTTATTATGATGTTGGCATGGAAAAAACTCAGATGTCTATCCAAAGAGGAATGGATGAGGAAACTCTGGTATATCTACTCCATGGAATACTACTCAGTCATAGAATGAAATTCTACGATTTGCAAAACAAAAATGGTCCCAACTACAGACTGTATGCCCAGTGAAATAATTCAATCCCCAAAGGACAAATATCATATGTTCTCTCTGACATAAGGCAACCTCTTTTCAAAATGGAAGATCAATAGCCCTTTCAATTTTTTTTTTAAAGATTTATTTTTATTATTTTTTTTATTGGAAAGGCGGATATACAGAGAGGAGAGACAGAGAGGAAGATCTTCCGTCCGATGATTCACTCCCCAAGTGAGCGCAATGGGCCGATACTATGCCGATCAGAAGCCAGGAGCCTCTTCGGGGTCTCCCACGCGGGTGCAGGGTCCCAAAGCTTTGGGCCGTCCTCGACTGCTTTCCCGGGCCACAGGCAGGGAGCTGGAAGGGAAGCAGGGCTGGCGGGATTAGAACCGGCACCCATATGGGATCCCGGGCGTACAAGGCGAGGACCTTTAACCACTTGCGCCACCATGCCGGGCCCGCCCTTTCAATTTTTAAAATTATATTTTGATACAATTTGGTTGGTGGTGGGCTCTCCCTTCCCCCAATTTCCTTCCCCTCCCTTCTGTTCTCCCCTCTAGGTTCATAATGTGTCCATCATGAATTTTCCCAAGTCCATCATGAGATATCATATGTTAATCTTACTCTGTGTTAATCAGTGTTGCTTTGTCTACATATCCTGGGATTTGATATTTTTGGTTTTATTTTCATTTCTTCAAAAAAGTTTTTTTATTTCTTCCCCGACTCATAGATCACACAGTAACATTGTTTACTTCAAGAAGGTTTTTTTTTTTTTTCATTTTTTCCTTTTTTTTTTTTTTTAGTGGCACATTGGTCATTCAGTAACATCTTATTTAACTTTATGGTGTAAATTTTCTATCTTTCTTCCCGTTGTTGAATTTTGTTTTATAGCTTTTCATTTAAGTGGATATATAGTAACTGTGTAATAGAGACTATCATATCCAAGTGTGAAGAAACAATACTGTATATATCTCTACTTCCAATTCAAGTATAAAGTCCCAATGAAACTGTTAAAAATATATCTTGACAATAGGATGCTGGATTGTCTAACATTGTCCATACCAACAATCTCAGGATTCACTTAAATAGTAGAATAATGGACTTATGACTGCTTGTGAAGGACTATACTTTTGTAATACCATAGGGGAAATCAGTGCACAGGAAGGGGTAAAGAAAATCCAGATTCTATGGAACTGTATCCTAGAATAATAATAATAATAAAGCAAAAAAAATTGATGAAATCAAATAAAGTTTTAGCAAAAACGTGTATGATAACAGTCCGAGTGTGAAGCTTATCGCAGTCATTGTTTTAAATTATTTTAAAACCACGCTTGGCATGGTGACTAAATTATTGGCATGTGCCAGGATCCAATATGGGCGCCGGTTCTAATCCCAGCAGCTCTACTTCCCATCCAGCTCCCTGCTTGTGGCCTGGGAAAGCAGTTGAGGATGGCTCAAAGCCTTGAGACCCTGCACCCATGTGGGAGACCTGGAGGAAGTTCCTGGCTCCTGGCTTCAGATCTGCTCAGTTTTGGCTGCTGTGGCCACTTGGGCAGAAAATCATTGAGTGGAGTCTCTTCTTTTCTGTGTCTCTTCTCTGTATATGTGACTTTCCAATAAAATAAATAAATAAATGTTTAAAACCTAACGAGGACTGTAGAATTGTCTTGTTGTTGGGATTGCCAGTATGTAGTGAGGCAAGAGCTGCCAGGAGGCTTCCACTTACCTTGACCTGGCGAGACTGACTCACTCTGACGAGGAAATCAGGGTAGTACACGGTAATGGAGTCTGAAACTTGTTCCAGTCATCTTTCCAGACTGCGTTCAAACCTGGTGAGGCCTGGGATTCTGCTGTAGTTACAATTGACTGGTGTTGTTGGGGGTCATGGAGATTTCCACTTACCTTAGCGGGGCAAGTTGGGGTCCCCACTTGGGAAGTCAGGGACTGAGCCACAGTGTGCTGTGGATCCTCCGGCTCTGACACCTTCCGAGCCTCGGTGCCATGTAGAGCGCCTGCAGTGCTTTGCTGAAGGTTGCCCTCCGTCTCCTTCAGCAGTCACCTCTCCTGTGCTGTTCTGGGTCTTGCAGGGGCAGAGCTGGGTGCCGGGCCTCTATTAGCTGTTTTGGATCTCTTCCTCTATTCTTGTTATGCATAGAAATGAAGGTATTTCCATTAAATCACCATCTCCTTAACCCCGAGCTGGGTTTGCTCCAAACCCTGGACTCCATGTGAAGAAGCAATTCAAGGGGGAGATGTAGATAAGAGACACATGTGTACAGGGAAAAAGATTCATTTGCGAGCTTGACACTTTAATGAATAAGGCAGTAACTTTGCATAACATTTTTTAGTTTGTTCTCTTTTCAGTGTTTCTTCCTAGTTAACTTCATGTTTGTATTTTTTTTTTTTTTTATGATAACGCCACAGAACTGGAACTGGGCTCTCTGCATATCATATCAGAAAGCGTTTAATGTCAATTTGCTTCATTATCAATGACATTATCTTGATTACTTAAATAATTTGTTTGTCAGGTTAATCTACTGTAAAGTTACTTTTCCTTTATAATTAGTAAGTAATTTGTGAGAAGTTATGTAGGAACTATGTAAATATTTTGCACATTATACACAGTTTCATCTGCTACACTGGAAACTATTGAAGTGGTTCCTGGCTTGGGGGATGTGTTTCTATGTAATGTTAGCACGCTTTTTGTTGCCCATGGGAAAGCTACCAAACCTGGATGCCTCAGAACCTGCATGGGAGAAAACTACTCACCAGCCTGAACTGCCTGTGCTAGCATCTTATTTGTGTCAGGAATGCATGCAATTTTCTTTGATCAATTTCCTTTCTTGTGTCTGTCCTGCATATCGCATGTTTAACTGGTTACTAATTTTATATCTTACGGTTGTCTGAAATTAAACATATATTCCTCATTAAATTTCTTTTTTTTCACATACAAATTGTCTTCCTCATGCACATTACTGAAATTATGTAACTGTTACTGACTACCTTTTTATTCCTTTGGCCTGAATCTATTTTAAAGAACAATTTCTTGGGCATGAATACTCTATTTCTTGCCTATCCAGCCATTCCTCTTTATTCTCTTCTCTCTGCCAGGATTAATGCAATAGCATAGAGAATTGTTTTTTCAATTTTTAGTCTTGCTTCCCTTGAATCAATTATCGATTATAGTTCCATGTTTACTAGTTCAATGATGTCATCTGAAAAATAGTGATACTGACAATACATAGTTTATGGAATTTTTTGTGAGACTTAAGGTAATGCAAGTCAAAATTTTACTATGATATCTAAGATATACTTGTTTATTGTCAACAATGCTAAAATTCTCATCACGTTCAGTGTTAGATATTGTTTTATTTTCATGTCATAACTTCTTAAAATTTCTTGGTGGATTATAATTGATTCTAGAGTGAAATTAATTTCCTTAGTGAGCATGTGTAATATTCTAGAGTTTGGTGCTTACCAAACTGTACATTTCTCTGATTGTCCCTTTCATAGAAGGTATATCAAAGGACCTATAATTTCCTGAAGATGCCTAACTCTTCCATACCTGTTTGTGTTTTCTGATGGTTTTACATCAAGCACTGTGTTGCATCATAATCTCTCTGACTCTTAGTATGTGTTAGGGTTCTTGCAAATTTCAGCTCATGTATTACCTTCTTTAGAAATTTTTTATGATGTCCTCTCATTTAGTTTAGGAGTATTTTCTATGTACTTTTATAATACTCCGTTTTCTAATACTGTGGCTACTAGGAAATATGCCATAAATGTTTATTAATAATATAAATATGTTTTTAGTATTTTCCTGATTCATGTTTAGGAATTATCCTACTATTGTGGGCTTTATTGATTATGTTTATATGAATCTTTACCCTGTTTATCATGTCTAATAGGAATTTGCCCGGTGAGTTGGTTATAGCAAGTTAATATTTTGAAAATTTAAATTAAGAGATAAAATTATGAATGATTAGTATACTACTTATAAAATATTCAACATGGGAGCTAGAGTTCATGCCTTAGCAAGGAAAAAAAGAAATTAAAAAGATAAGTATAGAAATATAGAGAAACTGTGGTAAAACGGAAGCAGAGAAAATGATGTTGGTTCTGCAGAGAAAAGGATGAAAGTAATACTTGGGGAGCAGCAAAGCCAAAACAACAAGGCGCATGCCTTGAGTATTTCAGCTTATATTTATTCACTGAAGTTGAAAATTTTCTGCACGTGGCAGAGAAACAATTCATGTTCTCATGGCACCTGGACTTTCTATCTTTATGGTCTTAATAATATGTGATAGAATTCACCTAAATAATAAGTAGGCTAATAGAGTAAATTTATTAGAGAAGTGAAGCTGGCATTACTTCACACATACTTATTTTTTTCCAGATTTATTTATTTTTATTGGAAAGTCAGATATACAAAGAGGAAGATCTTCCATCCAATGACTTACTGCCCCAGTGGCCACAATGGCCAGAGCTGAGCCGATCTGAAGCCCAGAGCTTCTTCCAGGTCTTCCACGCTGGTGCAGGGTCCAAAGGCTTTGGGCCATCCAGCACTGATTTCCTAGGCCACAAACAGAGAACTGGAACAGAAGCGGGGCTGCTGAGACATGAACTGGCGCCCATAGGATCCACCTGCATGCAAGGCAAGGCCTTTGGTCACTGGACTTTGCCCACTACGTTCATGTCTTACATGCCCCTGGGTGCCATATGGGTGCCGGTTTGTATCCCAGCTGCCTACTTCCGATCCAGGTTCCTGCTTGTGGCTTGGGAAAGCAGTCCACGATGGTCTGAAGCCTTGGGACCCTGCACCTGCACGGGAGACCCGGAAGAGCTCCTGGCTCCTGCTTTCAGATCGTTTCAGCTCTGGCCATTGTGACCTCATGGGGAATAAACCGGTGGATGGAAGATCTTTTTCTTTCTCTCCTTCTCTCTGTGAATATGACATTTCGATAAGAATAAATAACTCTTCAAAACAAAAAAAAGCTGAAGTCGATGCAGTGTGTGCCTAGGATTCTTATATTTTGTCCAGAGTGGCAGTGATTGATAATGTTTAGACACAAATCACCTTCTGCAGCAGACATTGAATGACAAATGCAAGAAATCAAAAAGGTGTTCTGTGTTTCAAAGATTATTATGTGTAAATAAAGGAAATAGTCTTGCAAAGGTTAGCCTTAAATATTTTTGAGGTCCAATACTCCAGAAAATATATTCTCTCATGTTTATTTATGATGTCTTTTTGGTTGTTTTTTTTTTTCAGTTCTTTTTCTTTTTGTCTCGGCTTTATATCTCACACATTTATATTTCTGAAAAAATAAATTCCTACAAGTTTTAGAATAAAAAGACTTAGTTGTCCAAAAGTTTGAATACAACCTGAGGTGCATTTTGCCAGAAAAACATTGAATGAAATGTTAAGGTCCAAGGTTCTAGGCTCAGTCCTGCTGCTGTTTAACTGTATAACCTTTTCAAGCCAGTTGACTGGGAGCCTTCCACTTCCAGTTATCACATCGCGAAAGCAAGAGTCATAATCATGTTCTTGTTTATATTGCAGCAATCAGATGCACACTTTAAAAATGCAAACTGTTGGGGCTAATCCTGCACCTTCAAGCACCAACATCCATATGAGTCCCAGCTGCTTCATTTCTGGTCCTAGCTGCTCCATTTCTGATCCCATTCTCTGCTTATGACCTGGGGATGACTCAGGTCCTTGGGCCTCTGCAGCCACATTGTAGTCCGGCAGCAAGGGGCTTGGTGCTCAGAGCCTAGAGTTATACACTTGGGCTACTAACTGATGGTAGATAGCAGCAGTTCATCAGCAGCAAGCTAAGGAACTTTTAAGGACTGAGGATCACAGTGGCATGGGGAAGAAGGATTTGAGACAGGTCTATCAGCAAACAAAGTGTTTCCCTAGCAGGCACCTTTCTTTGACCTGTTATCTAAACTTGAGGATTAGGGAGTTCATTGCCTGTGCATTCCCATATTAACTGCTTCAGGACCTTTGCCCTGAATGCTCTGAGCTTTGTCAGGATTACAGTTGGTTTTGGTTTCATACCAGGATAAATTTCCCATTGTACTCTCCTAATCAGCTGTCTTCCTACGGGAGACCTGGGAGAAGCTCCTGGCACTAGCTTTGGATGAACTCAGCCCTAGTCTCTGAGGCCATTTGGAGAGTGAAACAGTGGATGGAAGATCTTTCCTTCTCTGTGTCTCTTTTTTTTTTTTCTGTAAAGTTTGCCACTCAAATAAAAATAAACACATCCTTCTGTTTTTAAACAAGATGCTAAATATTTAAAAGGTCGTGTCTTATGGTAATGTGTTTTCTATGGCTGACTCCTGTCATTCCAAAGAAATTACACTGCTAGTTATTTTCTATGCAAGCAGGAATGCTCCCAATTACATTCTATTGAAAGCACAAACACTTACTTTTGTCTACTGCAAAATGGGATTTTGTGATTATGTAAACAAACGAGATTATAAAGAGTTTATCGCAACTCATGACACAAAATGAAGCCTCAAAGAAAATTAGGTGTAGAAAGAAATGATAGCTCTGCATTTTGACCTGGGCAGGTCAAATGGACTTTGATGAAGGGGCTTAGTGATAAGAAATGTAAAGTGGAGCAGATGTAAAAATGTGAACCCAGGTGTAGAGTTTCACAGGAAGTCATTCCTTGTTTTTCCTTAAACTTGGTTAGAGTATGGAATGTTCCACTCTTCCTCGAGGTTGTCTCCTGCAAGGAGGATTGTTATGCTTCAGTAACTCCTACTAAATGTCAGTCAGTGAGGTGGTATTTTTACTGACTTCCATTTCCCAACAACATTTTGGACATGGGGATTTTTAACCAGTGTTTTCATTAAACATTGTAGAACTAATCCAATACACATTTAAGAAGCTAGCCCTACCTGGTTTATTTAAGGTCTTTCCACAAATATTTACAAAAAGGTATTGTTAGAAACCTCCCCTGTGTCCTAATAAAGCAATATAAACAAAATGTGTGAGTACATTTGATATAGCTTTATTTGACATTGTACAAGAAACACATTGGAAAAGTAATGAAAACTGCATAATGGTTATAGGCAGATAATGAGAAACACGGAGATCTTTCAATTTCTGGTCACTCCCCCAGTGACTCTAACAGCCAGGGTTGGGCCACTCCAAAGCCAGGAGCCTGGAAGTCCAAATGGATGGCAGGGCCTCAAGTACTCAAGCCATCTTCCACTGCTTTGCTGGGCACGGCAGCATGGAGCAGGATTGGAAGGACAGCAGCCAGAACACGGATGTGTGCTCGTAGGAGTGCAGGTGTTATAGGTAGTGACTTAAGATGATATCCTGCATTGCTGACCTTTTGTTTTTGTTTTAGAATAAGGAAAAATTAAACAAAAAATGTTGTGATATTAAAAAAAATGCTTTAGATGATGATTTCAACCATTCTTTGGGTGTAAAATTCACTGACTTTTACCAAGTCTCCTTTATGAAGCATTGCAGGATTAATTGGCATCTGAGCATTTAAGGGCAGCAAAATACAACTCCTCACACCTACCATAAGTGTTTCTATTGATTTATAAGCTATCCTTGGACCACTCCTCAGGTGTAAAAGCCAGATGAAGAAGTATTCTTGTTAAAAATCACTCACTGTAAATGTGTGTTTACACATTTGGAATTTATAGAAACCTATTCTTGATTCAGTGTATACAGGTTGGAGAGTTTAAAACATGCCACTTTTGAGTAAGTGAAGCAAGAGTGTTTTCTCCATCCCTGTTGTTCTACTTGCGTTAACATACAAAACAGATCCTGACGTCAGTGGGCTGCTTATTACAATTCCCTGAGCTGTGCGTTTAAACTGTGAACTCCCCAGTCCTGAATCTCCTGCTCAGCTCTAGGTCTGGAGTAGGCTCAGGGATCTGCAGTTTGAACAAGAGCTTAAATGAATCTGATGTGTACAGTGTATTCATTATAAATGAAAGGCACTAAGAATTTTGGAATTAGTGAAACAAGGAAATTATTTTATGTGCAAGCTATGCACATGCAATTATAACAGGTTTTTAGCAGCTTGTAGGTATATAGTTTAAGACAGAAAACTTGAAAATTAGTAGACAGTGTTAGGTTTGAGCCCCTGTGCACCCAGTTATAGACTTTGCCTATCATTTCTTACTTCGAGATTTGATTCTTTATTATTTAATGTATTAGTGTGTGTGTGTGTGTATGTGTGTGTGTGAGAGAGAGATAAGAGAGCATGAGTGTGTGTGGGTGTGTGTAGATGCAATAGCTCATGCTGTGTCCATCTGTGGTTAGTTTTCCTTGGTGTTCAGTTGTGTTTTAAATGAATGCAAGATCACTTCCTAATACTGCTTCCTAAGAACAGGGTGATGCTATGTGTTCCCATTCTTGTAAAATCAGCCAGAATTACTTTTGAGAGTTCCTACTTGTGTTCTCCTGTTTTGATGTGAGTCTGACATTTTATTTATTTATACAAATAGAAAAAATAAGAAAGAGAGCTGTAGAATACTTAGAGTCCAAAATGATTCTGGGACTTCATCAGCAAATAATGTCTATAACCCAGAAAATAAATTTGTGTCATCTTTTGCTGTTTAAGTAAAATACATGTCATGTGACTCTGTTTTATCTACTTTGGGATTTTGAAAAAACTTTTTTTATCTTTAAAAATTTAAACTTCCATAATAATTTCAGAATGAAATAGCATGGGAATTCATATTTAACTCAGGCATTTGCTACCAAGTTTCATGCTTCATCAACATATGAAAGAGGAAAACGAGTTTCTTGATTTTTCAACCTTCCAACAGTGGAACACAGTGTCCCTGACTTTAAAATGGATGATATCCAAAAGGAAAAAACGAATAGAGAACTTGACATACTATTAACTGCCAGTATTTTTAGTATTTCAAAAGTTTGCTTTATGTATCTTCTCTTTGAAGTGTTGCGATATGACATTTCCAAGACGTGATGGCATCTGGTGCTAAAGGAGTGGGAATTTGCCACAGAGACCTGATTTTCCCACATGTTCTGTTTGAAGAACGTTATTTGAAGGCACATATGGTATCATTGCTGTCTAATGTGAGATAGATCTATAAAGGTTTGGCAGCATTTAACAATACTCTGACTTGTGAATAATGGCAAATAACTGGAGATCACTAAGTGATGTTACTGTATTATAAATACATGTGTATTTGAGTATATTTATGTAGCCATACAACTGTCATGAATAACTGTCATTATTTTCCTCGTATAGATATTAAACTGCATTACCAAGAAGTTTAATTCCTTCCCTGAATTTACATAATTGTTAAGTAAAAGAGCTAGGGTTCAAATCCAGGCCTTGTGATTCCAGAGTCTTAACTAGTATGTAATATGTTCATAGCTAATAGGTAAATGTTCTTAATCAGTATGTAATATAACTTCTCCAGGTTAGGTAAAGTGTCCTTTTGAGTGGAGTCCTGGGAAGGCTGTACAGTTATTCCACCTATTTTGATTTTAATGAGCACATTCTTGAATTTTCTTTAATGGGATTTGTTACCGATACAGCATGAGGCATTCATGACAGATAGTAAAGCATCCAGAGTATCTTGATGCGGCAGTATGGAAATTAAACGTGAGGCATCCTGATTAGTTGTGGTCCTCAAGCAGTCTTTGTTTGGTCTGTGGTTTTGGCCTTAACTGTATTTTGTAAAGTAAACGCAGTGAAATTTCAAAGCTTTATGTACAGATTTTTTTTCACTTCTAATAGGATTCTTTTTTCTTACTGGCCTCCTTATCTCCAAGAAACTGAAGATAAAAGACATTTGTCACATTTCTCTTTGTTTCCTTTGTGTATTTTACCTACCCAGCTTCTTTCACGTTTGATTCTGTGACTTATGAATAAAAACATTGTTTTCAACAATTAGTGGGAAGAAATTATTGCAACTTGTTGAAAGGGATTTTCATTTGTTTCTGCTTCAAATAACAGAGAAATTAAAGCGAACTCATGAAGTTTCCGAATAGAGTGTTTTTCCAAATTCTAGGTCCTGCTCATGCTACAAAATAACCAAAATATATTTTCATGTCATGGTCAATGTGTCCTATTACAGAGAAGAGCAAAATGTTAGCCAGATGAATGGGAAAAAAAATTCAAAGCAGTGTCACAAATAGTTCTTTCTTCAAAAATGGAAAGTTATTCAATTTCCACAAACAGTACTCATCAAACAGAAATCACAGGAACAGGCACTAATTTTGTAGCGTCTGCTGGATAAGAAATGTACAAATGTGTTTTTCTAATGTGCTACTGATCCTTTTGAAAAATAATTAATTACTTAATTCACTTACTTGAAAGGCAGAGTGGCAGAAAGAGAGAGATGGAGAGGGAAAAAGAAAGAGATATTGAGTTTTCCTTTGCAAGTTCACTCCCCAATGACTATGATTGGCAGCACTGGGCTAGGCTGAAACTGGCAGCAAGGAACTCCATCTTGATCTACCACAGGACAGGCAGGGGTCTGAGAACTTGAGCCTCTCTCTGCTCCCTTCCCAGGTGCATTAGCAGGAAGTCCAGGCTCCAATGTGGACTGGGACTTAAGAACGGGCACTCTTTGGATACAAGATGCCAATGTCGCAAATAGAGACTTCACCCTCTACCCCACTCTGCCTGCCCTTGCTACTGCTGCCAGTTTTATCATGATTGGAAATTTATTTGCCACCAACCACACAACATTCTATCACCAACTGTGCTTTGGAATGTGACTTTAAAAATGTTTGCCTTTATTCATGTTTGTATCAAGGAACCCTTACCATGAAATATTGGCACCAGGAATCTTAAATTTTGTATGTTTCCAGATCTTGAAATATTGATATAATGAGGTATGTGAACATATCTAAGCAAAATTCAAGTCGAAACGCAAAAATCAGTTATGCTTTATATATTCTTTATGCATATAACCTGAAACTGATTAATAGTCTTGGTGAATTGGCCTTTTCTGTTAATCAGCACATGAAATCAGAAGTGGAATTTTCCACTTATTGTGCAATGAATGCCACTGCTCAAAAAGTTTTGGGTTCTGGATTTTAGATATCTAGATCAGATATACTCATTCTGTGCATACAAGCTTGTCTTATTTGCACAGAGACAATTTGTGACTCATTCACTCCAACTTCAGCTTTTCAGTTATTGCTCATTTGTATGTTCATTTGTAAGCTGTTTACCATGTGCTCTAGGTTCTCAGATTCACTGTGATAGTTACAGCCTGTTCCAGGCATGATTAGAATAATTATGGTTCTTCAGTTAATATGGAGGATGCTCTGTGTGCTTGGTATTATATTGGAGGCTTGAATGGAGACACTGATACTAAATGAAGATGTATTTCCTCATACTTAAGTTCCAAAATTACTGGCACAGTAGAAGGCATCAGTCTGCTGTGGCACCGTAGGGGAAGGGAATCATGATTTTAATGAACTAATTATTTTTCTTTCTGAAAAATTGTCAATTGTTTTCCCCCTCCTGTTGTTGCTTCTTAAGTCTGTCTCAGAGCCTTTGGAGTTCTGTTGTATTCTTCTTGGCAAAGTGTTGGAATCATGCTTTCTTTTCCTTTTAACTTCACTCTGATCTGTTCATATTAGAGAAGTGTCTCAATGTCAGATATGTGAAGCCTTCTTTTATACAATATGTGGATGATGTTAGTGAAGGAAGTTTTAGAATACTTCCAAGTTCTATCATATTAGAGTGAAAGGGGTATTCTGTGATTCCATTTAGATCTTTTGAAGTTCCAGAATTATAATTCAGCTTTTGTGAAATTAACAATAAGCTTGCTTCCCATCCTTCCTAAAGTTAAGCCACACCGTCTTGGCCACTTGAATGCTGAACAACTGCAGCAGTTTCCAGTGGAGACTACCTGCCAGAGGCCTATTAGTGCCCTAATGAGAGCAATTTATATTAACTAAGTCACAGTTAAGGCACAAGAGGGAAAAAGGTTAACCCTTCCAAATGGATGTCTTAACTAAATTAAATGAAAACTGCAGTTCTCTCTTTCCCCCAGAATTGTGGGTGATAAAGACATATAGCTACAGTGAATAGAATTTTTTTTTTCTATTCCGTGGCTTAGTACATATGATTTCTTTCCTCTGCTTCCAATTCACTGTCAGATAGTTTGTCTGATTCTGAATGGACCTTGATGGAATGACTAGGGGGTATATGTATTGGAGGACAAAGGGTAGAGAAGAAGTTTCCCCAAAAAAGGAAATCAAAGAGAACGAAGATTTGGTTTTTTTCAGTCACTTCAGCTAGAGAAACATGTGCTTTATTAGGCATTCACCTAAACCCCCAGACTGGACTGTCCATCAAACAGGCTGAGTCCCATCAAAAGACTGGAATTCTTAGAATGTGGAACGTATGTTTTGTAGAGATTTATTTTACCCTCCCTGAGAAATAAAATTGAAGGTAAATGCATAGAGTATTATCACCATCTTCAGGATTTATGGGCGCTTCGAGGCCTTGGACATAGATAAATGCAAGCGATTGTTAAACATTGTTTTTAACCACCAAGAACCTTACAGCTTATATGAGAAGAAGGAGTATATACATACACAGATAACTAAAGTTACTTTTTAAAAGATGTATTTATTTTTATTGCAAAGTCAGCTATACAGAGAGGAGGAGAGACAGAGAGGAAGATCTTCTATCCATTGATTCACTCTGTAAGTGACCACAATAGCCAGAGCCAAGCCAATCTGAGGCCAGGAGCCAGGAACTTCCTCCAGGTCTCCAACGTGGATGCAGGGTCCCAAGGCTTTGGACCGTCCTCAACTGCTTTCCCAAGCCACAAGCAGGGAGCTGAGTGAGAAGCAGGGCTGCCGGGATTAGAACCGGCACCGATATGGGATCCCGGCACGTGCAAGATGAGGACTTTACCTGCTATGCCACTGGGCCAGGCCCTAAAGTTATTTTTGGTAATATATGGGTAATAATGGCATAGGAAAGAAAAACATATTAAGATGGGATGATTTAAATGAATTTAAATTAATTAAATTTAAAATTAATTTTAATTTAAATTTTTTGAAACTTACTTACCTGCACCTAGCCTACACTTTAGTTGCTCCTGTACTAGTTTAGCTTTGTTACTACTGTGAACTTTAAAACTCTGGCCAGAAAACGTTTTGGGGAACAATTAGATGGGAGGTATTTTAGGCTTTGCCAGTCATGTTTTTTTTTTTTTTGTCATAATTAAGCAATTGTAGTTTGAATGCAGCTATAGACCACATGTAATGAGAGAGCATGGTTGGATTCCAAACATTTTTATTTCTGGGCATTGAAATCACAGTGTTACTTAATTTTCACAGAACAACGAAATATTATTGTCCATTTGACTTTTTCATGTTCACACTTTAATTCCTGCACTCTACAAAAAGATTCTGTATAGAAGGCCCAGCACATTTGCCTAGTAGCTGAAGACCTCACCTTGCTGGGCGGGGATCCCATGTGGGTGCCCATTCACGTCCTGGCTGTTCCACTTCCCTTCCAGCTCCTTGCTTGTGGCCTGTGCGGGCACAGGTGGTTGGCCTAAAGCCTTGGGACCAGAGGAGGCTCCTGTCTCCTGCCTTCAGATTGTTTCAGCTCTGGCTGTTGTGGCCATTTGTGGAGTGGGCCAGCGGATGGAAGATCTTTTTCTCTGTCTCACTCTGTAAATCTGACTTTCCAATAAAATAAATAAATCTAAAAAAAAAAAGATTCTGTATAGAAATTGACCAACTGACTGTATATTAGTGCCTTCTGCACTTTAAAACTTAAGTATTTACCAACTTTTGCCCTCGTTCCAACTCTGCTCAAATTCTCAAGCTTCTGGTGGAAATCAGGGCCTGGTACTTTGACTTACTTGGTTGTAAATAGTTGGCATAAATTTAGTTCAGAGTGTCCTGAAAACACTAACCACTGGAAAGTGTTGTCCAAGGGGACGTTGAGAAGTAAGAAAACAGAGTGACTAAGGCAGAGTCCATGCATTTGATACCAATGCCAGACTCATCTTCGCCCTCAGCAGGGCACGAGAGAGCCTCTCTCTGCAGCTAAACCGGGCAGTCAGTGTTACTAATGACTTCACAAGGAAATCACCTCAATGTTCCACGTTATTTGAAGTGTTAAATATTAAAGCATTTCAAGACTTACATGTATTTTCTTATACACACACACACACACACACACTGTCAGAGATGTTTTCCTTCTGCTGTTTCACACCCGCGTGTTTTTTTTTTTAAAGATTTATTTTTATTATTCTTTTATTGGAAAGGCAGATATACAGAGAGGAGAGACAGAGAGGAAGATCTTCTGTCTGATGATTCACTCCCCAAGTGAGCGCAACGGTCCGAAGCCAGGAGCCTCTTCCGGGTCTCCCACGTGGGTGCAGGGTCCCAAAACCTTGGGCCGTCCTCAACTGCTTTCCTGGGCCACAGGCAGGAAGCTGGAAGGGAAGCGGGGCTGGTGGGATAGAACCGGCGCCCTATATGGGATCCAGGGTGTGCAAGGCGAGGACTTAACCACTTGTGCCACTGCGCCGGGCCCAACACCCGCATGTTTGAAGTGCCAGGGCTGAGGCAGGGACAAAGGCAAGGGCTCAGAATGCCACCCAGACCTGCTGGGAGGCTGACGGGACCCAGCTCCCCCAGCCTTCTCCTGCAGCCTGCCCACCTGCTAGAATATAGAACATAGTGTTTGAGGGAAGCAAGACTTGGGATTGGAGGAAGAGAGATATGCTGATTTTAAACTTTATAATAGTATTTTAAAATCCTACATGTGTCTTAAATGGACACAAAATTTTAATTAAAAAGAGACCGGAAACCAAGTTCACATGACTTCCAATGCTTATCGAACAGGTCCTAATTACATGTCATTATGTGGTGTGTCACAAAAGTCTTAAGGATGAGCATGGCTGGCCATTTGGCTTCACCACAATTAGTCTGCAGCTGCTTTTCTGTTGCTGCATTCTCATACTGTTTTCTCATTTTCTGTCCTCTCCTGACTCCACATCTGGTGAATGTCTTACTTGTCAACTATCACCAGCTTGACTGCTGCCTTCTTGGGAAATCTAAGTAAATATTAACGAATTTATTATCTGTGCGCTGCCAGCACTTCTCACATGTTTGTACCACTGTACCTACCCTGGAAGATTATTTATTTACGGCTGTGTCAATTAAGGAATTTTGCCTGATTAGTCTTTATATCACCATTCCCTATGACATAGTAGGTGCTTAGCTAATAATTAATGTCTTTCAGTTGGATCCTGCTGTTGTCAGAGAGTAAACAAAAAGTCATGTTATTAGTACTAATGTAATTTATTTTTAAAATTTAAACTTTTTAAATTAAAAGATTTAGGGGAAATTGGGTGAATTCATTGCTTCCAAATTTGCTATTTCTTTTTGTTGTTCCTGGGGCAAGGGGCGAAACAAAAGGGGAAACCAGTCACGACTTTCCACACGCCTCAGGATCCAGGGATGAGGAGCCACCATCTCATATCAATCCAGAGTCCCAATGTGTACATATTCCGAGGGTTCTGTCCAGGTGGCTTGGATAGTTCTGAAATGCCGCCGATTTCACTGATCTAATAATGGTGTCACCCTCCCAGTGTCCACTGGCTCCATTCACTGAGATTTTTTTTCGCTGTCAATCGTTTGTTTAAGGTTGTTGTCCAGTTAGTTCTGTTCTGCTGTAGCACCAAATGAGGTGTCATATTCTCCTTTTACAATGGGGCCTGTGTCCACTACTCCACCTTTTTCATTAAGTAGTGCATGTTCTTACAGGAGAGTCCAAGTAGCTGGACCAGGTGTCCCAAGCATCACCGAATCCCCACCCCTGGGGCTCACAAATCCAACACCCACATAGCAGGAGGGCCCTAGTACCCAGGCCAGGAGACCCAAGCCTCACTGGATTCCCTGCTCTGGATTTCACGAAACTAACACCCACCTATACGGCACACATCTGGGCCAAGTGACCCATATTCCACCAGTTCCACTGTCCCCAGGGCTCAGGAACCCATCCCCCACCACACATGTGGGCCCACATGTGTGACCCATGACCTGAGCCAATCTACCCAAGCCCTGTCAGATCTCCTGTCCCTGGGATTCATGTACCTGGCCCATGCTTGGCCCCGGTTGGCGTGACTTGCCTCACCTAAGTGTCTGTAGTCTTATTGTACCTCCTAGCCTAGTCTAGTCGGCTCCCTGTTCCAGCTGCTGTTGGTGGGTGCTGCAGCCTATTCCAACCCAGCCTGATTGCTGTCCTGATCCTTATGTGAACTGGCTGGTATTGTGGCCCGATCTGGCTCCTGCCCCCTGCCCTAGTTCTCAGATCTCCCAGTGGGTATTATGTACTGGCCCAGACTGGTTTGTCCCCAGACCTGACCACATGTATGCTGGTGGGTATTGTAACCTGGCATGGTCTGGGCTACTCCTTGCATTGTTTCTTGTGCTTTCCTGCAAGGGTCTGCATCCCAATGAAGGAGTTTCCCAAGCTCCTCCATCGAGTCTCTCCCTACTGGCAGTTCTCGCGCACGACAGTGGGTCGTTCGCCCAGGCTGACTTTGTCTACCTCCAGTCCTGGTGAGAACAGTGGCCTTGCTCAGCCAGCCACACCCATTCTGGTTCTTGTTGTTGGTTATTGTAGCCCAGTGCTGCCTGGTCCATGCCCAGACACAGCTTTCACAGCTGGAGTCAAGACCTAGTCTGGCCTGTTCTACACCCAAACTAGCTCTCTTGAGTACCAGTGGGGGATGGAGTTAAGCCCAATCTGTTGCTCCACCGTCAGTGCACACTAGTGCCAGTGCAGTCTGTAGTCATGAACATCCATGCCTGCTGCTCTCAACCCTACTTTTGTTTTCACCAGTGAAACTCCCAGCCCAACTGGGGTGCCCTCTTACCTCCCCAGCAATGCCTGGCCCCATCTGCAGTTCTTGGAGAAACCAGCAGAGACTGCAGTTCCACGAGGGTGAGCCCACATTGCCCCCACAGATTCTGCTAACAGACCAAATTCTCTCACTCTTATTATCTCCAAATCACTTTGGGGTGGGTCCCATACATACATACATACACGTAGCATGGACTTATCAATGGAAGTCTCTCAGCTGTAATTCCTAACTTGAGCATAAAACCAAAGGTTATCTCCCACTTCCACCTGTATAATCCCATTACCCCCTGTAAATCAAAACCCTGTAACCATGAGGGTGTGTGCTTGGGTGGCCTAAGAGGCTTTGCACAGTACCTTTGGCATCCACCTGGGCCACCTGGCTGTAACACCTGTGTGGCTCAAAAAACCTAACCTCCTGGATGGAATGGTCCTGGAAACCCACCGAGCCTCTCTCCCCCAAGGAAGACAGTGTGCTTGGCTGCACATTCCTGTGCCAAGGTCAAAAAGTCTCCAAGCTGGGGGTCTTGAAGGCCTGTCACGTAAGCCCCTCACCCAGGGCAGCAGTAGTAATGTAATTTAAAACGTGGGTCGAAGGCCAAAGATGACCTTTACAATTTTTAAATTTTATGAGGTTGGTAATTAGGAAGTTTATACGATTACTAGAGTGAAAGTGGAAGAGCTTCTTTTATGACAGATAAAACAATTCAGGTTTGTGCTGCCTAAGTTATTTATTGACGTTGTGTCTTCTAACAAATATTTCCTCCCAGAGATTAGAGAAACCAACTAATTTCCAAAACAGGAAACAAAGTTCAAAGCATATATTATGTTGTCCTTAGTGTGTTAGAATATCTGTGGTTCCATGCGATTCAGTGACTTCTGTGATGAGAAACAATACTACACAGTAGTTCTTAGTTAGCCTCAGAGGGCACCAGAATCATCTGATGAGTTTGTAAACAGAAATTCCTAGGATTCTAGTCCCAGGATTCCAGCTCAAGAGGGCTGGAATGGGACCCAAAAGTCTGTATTTTCACAAGAATTTTGTGTTGCTTCCGATATACATTGTCCACACAACTATACTTTGAGGAATACTAACCTTAGAGGAACAGGAACATCATTGAAGAAGTGAATTTGGGAGATGTTGAAAGGCTGAGAGCTTACTTAAGAAAGAGAGACATGGTTGCTGACCTGACTTGGAAACAACTTCGCTACTATCTACCGAAAGCAGAAAACGCTGGAATTAGAATGAATGCATTATGTTTTCTGTCTTCAAATTGACTTCTTCTGATTCATGGTTTGAATTTAAAAATGTTTTCATGTCACAGATTTCATAAAGAGTTTGGTGAAAGCGCTGGAAGTATCTAGAAATTCATCCTACTTTGCCCTTTTCCTGATAATTAGAATTCTGCTGTATCACGTGTTCTCCCACTTACTGAACACTTTTTTGTTCATAAGTTATGTTTTCCTATCTAACACTCTTTGTTAAACACATTGTGTGAAAAGACTTTACACTGTCTTCTTACTATATAAAAATTTCTGCTGATGAGTCACCCCTGCCTGCAAAACCCAGATAATCTACAAGTCAATGCATGAATTACTATTGGAAAGTTCGCCTCATTTCTACCCTGGCTATGAATGAAATCTTGACAGTATTTTTCTTTATCAATCTGAATTCCAGTTTTACTCTGGCTACATCCAGTTCTGCAATGGAAGACTGTGCCATTGAAATTTTAATGATGGACTATTGCATTATTTAATCAATGATCAGTACATATTTGCTGAAGATATGCCATTGTTAAATTTGTGCTACATCATTCTCATAAATGACAATAATTCAAAAATTGTCATTGCTCTATATGGAAATAAAGACCACCAAATGACAAGATGCAGCTCAGAGCTGCGGTCTGCCACCATTGCTTGGTTTGGCAGAGACTCAAAGGCAGGCAGAGGAGTGAGAAGGCTTTCTACTGGAAGGAATGAACATCCTCGGTGAAGTCCTGCAAGGAGGCTGTTGGCCTAGAGAAGCTCTCCCAAAGCCAGTCAGAGGCTGGGGGACATGTGATTGGTCAGATTGTGTATTTGGGCTTCTGTAGGTCGTCCTAAATTGAAATGGAAAAACTTCCATCTATCAGTTATTAATCAAAAGTCCCGGTCATGTGAAAGTGTTCATTACAGACTGTTTAACGTCCCAAGCTAGTTTCTAGAGAAAGAGTGGGCTGGCTCTGTTCAGTTTTGGCTTTCAAGAACTGACTGGCTTCTTAAGCTGGTCATGGTACCTAATGGGCTGGCTTCCTCTGTCAGTTACTCCAAATTGTGAGTCACATATCTATTTTTATATATGGTCTGTGTGTTGTTGTTTGTAGTTTCTGAAACACAATGAAATCTATGCTTTTTACAGGAAACTTATAGATAAGGTTAGCTAGAACAGTAAAGCAAGCGCAACATAAATACCTATATTTTTTATATTATGTAAAAGATGAAAACTTGTAACAATCTGCTTAGATAATACCATAGATATGTACTGAACTTTTTGTTTAGTAAAACTATATATTGTGTAGTAAATTATGTATTTCTAATTATATAGTAAGCATATTGAGAATATATGTGTTTAGTAAAAAGTTTGGCATTTTATACCAAAAATGACATGATTTAAAGCCAAGAGAATCATTGAGACACCAGACTAACATATACAGTTAATTCCTAGACCCGAATGGTTTTTTGTGGTGAAGCACACATGTATGTGAGAGTCAACCTTTGTACATGGGTGGGATCCTGGGGTTTCCAGGGGAAGGGTGTGGACTGCTCTCCTTTAAGTCTTGAAGCACACACTATAAAGGGGACTTGTAAGGCTCTGGGATTCATATATATATATATATTTAGAAATTTTGAAAGTCTGCTTATAAATGGCTATTAAAGTTAGTGTCAATAAAATATACTTTATTGGATAGGTAACTTATTCTGTTTGATGTTACCTTAATAGCACCTGACACTGGGTGATTTATCAAGAAAGAGGTTTATTTTGGCTCACAGTTCTGGAGGATGGGAAGTCCAAGAGCATAGCACCAGCATCTGTTTGGCTCCTGCTGAGGGCCTGCTGCAGTTTCAACTCACAGGTGCACTGGGTTTTGCAGAGGAGCCAAACATAAGGAGACTTGTAGCAATCCACTCTGGTTATTATTACAAGTTGAATGAGAACTCACTCCCATGAGAACGTATCTGTTCATGGAGGTTCTTGTCCCCATGGCTCAATTATCTCTCACTAGGCCCTACCTCCTAACACAGATGAGTGGCGAAGTGGCAACACGAGGGACAAACCACAGCAAAGTTTGTTTTGGCTTTATTTATGATGTAGACTATTCCAGCATGAGACCTGTGGGACCCTGCTTGCTCCTGAGGTATTGTGGATAAACTCGAGGGTGCCGCTCTTGTGTAAGAGCTGGGGAGGAATGACCTTCTTAGTGTCAAGGAAAGGTGCGGAACAGGTTAGTCACTCAGCATGAACATAGTTTTTCCTTTTCCTGTCATGAACCAACTGTCCCATAAATTGAAGTCCAAGTATTTGTGAAGAACCCAGTTATAGGGCTGAGTTTAAAGTAAAATATTGTGTTTTAGCATGTAAAGCAGCTGCCTGTAATGTTGTCATTCCAAATGGCCTCTGGTTCATATTCTAGCTGCTGCAATTTCTTTTTGTTTTTTTAAGATTTATTTTTATTGGGAAGTCAGATGTACAGAGAGGAGGGAGACAGAGAGGAAGATCTTCCATCCATTGATCCACTCCCCAAGTGGCTAAAAAAGCCAGAGCTGAGGCAATCTGAAGTCAGGAGCCTCTTCTGGGTCTCCCATGCCAGTACAGGTTCCTAGGCCACAATCAGGTATCTGGATGGGGAACGGGACTGCCAGGATTAGAACTTGCACCCATATGGGATCCTGTGTGTGCAAGGCGAGGACTTTAGCCACTAGGCTACTGCGTTGGGCCCCAGCTGCTGCCTTTTCAATGCAGCTCCCAGCTAACAGTCTAAGAAAAGCAATAGAAGATAGCCCAGTTGTTTAACTCCTGCCAGCCACCCATATGTTCCCTTTCATTAGTGCAAATTAAAAAATAGATCTGAACCAAGATTATTGATGGAGGAAAGGAGGTAGAGATAATGGTATCAAACTCAGTTGGATAGAAGTAATAAAAGTACAAGGTTCCTTATTGTATCCTTCACTGTAATGTGTTATGTATTCTACTGATAGTACAACAGGGTAACTTGCATATTCTAAAAATAAAGATAAAGAAATGGAAATTCCAGTTACCTTATTTGATGAGTTTAAAATATGCGTAAGTATGAATTATAATAATTATGTGTATCACATCCATAAAAATTAAAAAGGTTTAATAGATATTTGGCTTTTTTGTGAAGATAAAAATTGTTTGCTACTTATTATTTCTCATCCATCAAATTTATAAGAGTTTTTATAAGTATACCTAAAGAAATTGAAGTAGAACTTAAAATTTTAAATCTGTAGCATCTGTTGATGCTGTTGGAGCCCCATGGGTATCAGGGGTTAAGTACCATCCGCTGCCTTCCAGGAGACACTAGCAGGGAGGCAATTTGAAAGCAGAGCAGTCATGACTTCATCCAGCAATCTGATTTAGGATGCTGATATGCTAGGTTGTGGCTTTCGCTGCTGAGCCACAGAGCCCACCCAGAAAATATCCTTCTTTATGTACTATGGATCTTCTAAGAATTCTACTATTTTATTAAGCTCTACCAACTTAACCTAGAACCTACAGTTTTGCTGAATCATAAAAAAGAATAGAAAGCAAATTTGATTTGTTCTACTCTTGAGAAAAAATATTTCATTCTTACAGTTTTTATGATGACTGTGTATATAATACTTTTTTTTACTAGCATATATATACATGCACAAAAAGTTTCCACTTAAAATATAAAGCACATTAGGGCCCGGCGCGGTGGCGCAAGTGGTTAAAGTCCTCGCCTTGCACGCCCGGGATCCCATATGGGCGCCGGTTCTAATCCCGGCGGCCCCGCTTCCCTTCCAGCTCCCTGCCTGTGGCCCGGGAAAGCAGTCGAGGACGGCCCAAAGCTTTGGGACTCTACACCTGCATGGGAGACCTGGAAGAGGCTCCTGGCTTCGGATCGGCATAGTATCGGCCCGTTGCGCTCACTTGGGGAGTGAATCATCGGACGGAAGATCTTCCTCTCTGTCTCTCCTCTCTGTATATCTGCCTTTCCAATGAAAAAAATAATAAAAATAAATCTTTAAAAAAATATATATATAAAGCACATTAGCACATTAAGAACTGTAAATTTTGCTGGACTCTATGCTTGTTATATGCTTGCAGTGAAAGAATCTCAACTGAACTTGACCTGTGGTTATGCAGCAAGGTGGGGGAATAATCCACCATGGGGGGAGGGTTTGGGGAGGGGTAAGGGAACTCCCAGTGCCTATAAAGCTGCGTCACATAATGCAATGTAATTAATTTTAAAAAAGCAGAAAAAAGACCTGTAAATTTTGAAAATCAAGCTGGCTGTTTATAGATGACATGATCCTCTATATAGGGGAACCAAATGACTCTACTAAGAGACTATTGGAACTCATAGAAGAGTTTGGATTTAAAATCAACTCACAAAAAACCAAGGAGGTTTATGTACACAAACAACTCTATGGCTGAGAAAGAACTTGTGAGATCAGTACTATTCATAATAGTGGCAAGGAAAACTAAATATCTTGAAATAAATTTAAACGAGGCTGAGAGGGATCTTTGTGAAAAGAACTACAAAAACGTTAAGGAAATAAATAGAAGAGGATTTTGAAACATGGAAAATACTTGACATGTTCATGTTTTTATAGCATCAAATGTTTGTATTGCTGAAAGTAATCTATAGATTTACTAGGATTCCAGTCAAAACCTATACTTCTCTTCTCTCGACCTAGAAAAAACTGATGCTAAAATTCCTTTGGAAACACAAGAGATCCCAAACAGCCAGGGCAGCTCTAAGAAGCAGACACAACCCCTAGAGATATCATAAAACTATGCTTCTTCACATTGTACTTCCAGGCGGTTGTAATCAAAAGAGCCTTATATTAGAAAAAGAAAAAAAAAAAAGCAAACAAAAACCAGACATAAAGATCAATAGAACAGAATAAAAATGCCAGAAATTTATCCTCACATGTATAGTCAACTTTTGTTTGACATGCAGATCAAAAACAATACAGGGAGAAAAGGAAGTAAAATGGTGCTGGGAAAATGGGATCGACACATGCAGAAGTAAGAAACAATACCCTTATCTTTCATCTATACAAAAACCAACTGTAAATACATCAAGGATCTAAATCTATCACCCAACACTATCAAATGACTTAAGGAAAACTTTGGGTACACTCTGTAAGACATAGGCAGAGGAAAAAACTTGCATGGAGAAGATTCTAAAAGCAGATAGTCAAAGCAAAGGTAAACAAATGGTATTATATCAAGCTAAAAAGCTACTGCACTGCAAAGAAAATCATCAATAAAATGAAGAGGAAGCCAACAAAATGGAGAAAATATTCACAAATTACACAACAGGTAGAGAAATAATATCTAGGATCTACAGAGAACTCCAGAAACTCATCAACAACAGAATAAACCATCCAGTTAAAAATGGACAAAGGACATGAATGGACACTTTTCAGAAGATGAAATTCAAATGGATTACAGACATGAAAAGATGTGTAAGTTTTATAGGTATCAGGAAACTGCAAATAAAAACCATAGTGAGAGTCCGCCTAACGCCAGTGAAAATGACCATGATGCCAAAAACATGCCTAACCCAATGCTGGTTAGGGTGTGAACAAAATCCGGTTAGTGGGACTGTAAGGTAATGCAACCACTCTGGAACAAAATATGGATACTCCTCAGCTGTCTGAAAACACATGTACCACAGACCCAGCCATCCCAACTCATGGGGATATATCCAAAAAGAAATTAGATCTACTTATGTGGGAGTTACCTGCAACCCCATGTTTGGGGTAGTGCAATGCACGATAGCTAAGACATGGAGCAAGCACAGCTACTCAGCAACTGATGACTGGATAAGGAAAATGTGGTACATATACACTATGAAATACCACTCAGCTATAAAAAAAAAGAATGAAACCATATCTTTTGCAGCAAAATAGACCCGGCAGGGAACCATTATGC
The DNA here is from genome assembly GCF_017591425.1 of Ochotona curzoniae. Taxonomy (NCBI): domain Eukaryota; kingdom Metazoa; phylum Chordata; class Mammalia; order Lagomorpha; family Ochotonidae; genus Ochotona; species Ochotona curzoniae. The sequence goes on along the minus strand of NW_024467115.1, from coordinate 26,508,123 downwards.
TTAGTGAAATAAGCCAATCCCAGAAAGACAAATGTATGTTCTCCCTAGTCTGTGACACGTAATATATAAGATCACAAAAATGTAATCTGTGAGTGAGGTGAATATATTGTGAAATAACTCCTGTATACAGCAAGAATCTATATTAATGAGTGATAGGATTTTCATTTTCTTTTTAGTTTACTTTTACTATATATATAATCTTTTTTTCTCATTTCTCTAGCTGCTGTGTCATGATACCTTTAAATGTCGGAAAGTCAAGTTTATTGCTGTTCTGTGAATGAATGTGCTAGTGTGATGCTGCTGGTAAAGACGATGAGGAGAGAGATACAGGAGAAGGAAGAAGGGAGAGCGTGAAGGAAGGATGATGGTGGAATGTCTGTGTTTCTAAGTACGTATCGAGAAAAATAGGCAATCCATTCGTTTTATGTTATTTAAAAGCATGAAAAACCAGAAAAGTATAAATTACAAAACCCACAGAATTGATTTGTTGATATATTTTACAGGAGAAATACCTGCTGTCATTAATCTGAAACAGACTACAAAAGCATACAAGGACAATTGCTATCCCATTTTGCACCAAAGATAAGAAATAGAAACGAGTCGCTAGTTTCTGCTGTATTTTGTAATGATCATAATGCACACGGCAATTACTGTGGCTCAGTTCCTCTTCTGCAGAACTGTGTGCGCTTGTTCGTGTGACCTGTGTAATTGAGTAAAAGAAGGAAAACGTATGTCATCAGATATTGTATAAATAGGCATTGAGAACTGGTAGGAATCTCCCTTTTACCAGAAGATCACATTGCGTGCATTTAATACACTACGCATATTCCAGAATACAACATGAGTCATAAATATGAATAGTTTCATTAAATTATGTAAAAAAATAAGTAAAATATTAAATAGCAATGCATTTTATTTAACAAATTCTCTATAAAATAGCATCTTTTTAAGCAGGCATTTAACACTTCATGATGAGATATTTAAAATTTTTTTTTTATATGAAGGAGTTGAAATCGTGTGTATTTTACACTGACTTCATATCTCAATTGGAGGTATGTATTGCTGGTATTTAATAACCTCATATGAAGAGTGGCTATTGTACTACACAGTGAAAGTACAGGAAAGTAGAAGAAGCAATGTTAAGGAATGCAGGGTACTGTGAGGGGAGGGAAGGAGAGAGAAACTGGGTGTTTTTCAAAAGTGGAAAGAAACATTAATTATATAATTAAAGTCTCAAGATACATAAAGATGTCTGCCATTTTGTTTTCCTAATGGTATCTCTCTCAAAATATAAAGTGCTTAAGCGCTGGAACTTTCTTGTTCATATAATTACTACCGTAGCCTAACACATAGCCTCATATACATTAGGCATACATGTATTTTTGAGTATGTAAATAAATTAATTGCTATCCTAAACATGATTATTTTGAATATTTGGGATATCACATAAATATTAGTAAAAGATTTAGGTGGGCTGAGTGTAGTGACTTGTCATTTGAGAGCCAGAAGTAAGTTGTGCATGCTATGCTTCATTGTCAGTACTTATGAAATTCATTTGGAACTAGAGTGTGAATATGAATGCATTGCTATCATTAAGCAGTATCTTTTTGGCAAGCGGCTTTTATAAAATAACTGCTCACAATTATTTTATAAAAATCTCAAAATCTCACTTCATTTTTGAGGATCGTAGCTAAGCCCAAGACAAAACAACCTGATTTAGTTCCTCATAAGACAACTTTGTATTAAAACTTCTCAAAAATTATTATTTCTCTAGTTCATAAATTATTTTCGTAATTTCTTTTTCTTTTAACTCAACTCATTAATTTTGGAAGGGCTGTACTTAAATTATGTAAAGAGTTGACATCCTCAGGGAAAAATCAAATTCATGCTTTATGTCTCAAAGAATCAACTTGCTTGGGTCTCAAGGCCAGGTGAAGTACACATTTCACATTTTAGGAAAGCCTGCAATGCCTTCAGCTGCTCTCTGTCAGACCAACCAAATATTGCTTTCATCATAGAAACAGGTTTACTGAGTGTGCCCCTAAAACATCTTCAAAAATAATAGCTGCAATTTTCTTTTTGGTATGAAAAACAACTCTTTTTCATGATAAAATCTTTTTGGAAGCCCGTAAAAAAGAAATTTATAATCATCCATGCTCTCATTTTAACATGCCTATCTAGTCATTTGAAATAATATTAAGTGTATATTGGTTTTATAAAGATGGTATAATCATAGACAATTGTGTTTCATCATGCCATTTAATATTCAGAGACATTTTCTGGAATTAGTAAGTCAATGACTACATAATATTACCAAGGAATTTGAAATGCAGAGTGAAGCACAATCAGGTTATTTACAAGATTCTATTGTGTATGGAAGGAATTACTGCAAATTACTTGTAGGAAGTGTGCTGCAACAAATTCTCCCTCCTTCCAGTATAACCCAGAACCATAAGTATTGCTGGTAACAAGATTTCAGTGGCAATGATTAGTTGTTCTGAGACAGACACATGTATATTGTCTCTGAAAGGTCTGAGAAGATGAGATCAGAGGAGGCCAGTAAAAAGGCTGAGAGTAGTGTAGTGCAGACTTGTAGCTGTTCTTTCTTCCATTGTTTAGTCCTAATGATTAAGACCATTCATATGTTTCTATTCATAAATGTTCAGGTTTAAGTACTACTTTTGTGGAACCGTAATACTTGATATCCAGCATTCCTGTTTAGCTTGGTATGGAGTGAAATAAATGTACTTGAAGATTGGCCCTGGATCAAAAGGTCATAAAATGTTAAGCTCTTAGGAATTCAAAATGATGATGAATTGCTGTGGACCTCTGCTTGTCAAGTAAGGGTCAGGATTATTGTTTCTGTCCCAGGAACTTCTCTTAGGAATGAATGCACAGTACTCCATTTTCCATGGAGTCCTATGTCAAGTCCCTCAGATGATACCTTAAATTGCAGATGATATGAGATCTTACACATACTGTCTATTTTTCCATAATGTCTATCTGTGGTAAAGGTTTATTTTAATTTTACTTCTTTTTATTACAATAATTTTATGAGGCAGTTCCATAGAATGTGGGATTTCCCTTATCCCCTCCCCTCTTTCTTCTCCCCTCACTGAGTTCCCCTATATCATTACTATAGTATAGTTCTTCATACACAGTCATATGTCCATCATTATGGGCATGGACAATAGCAGAGTCCAGCATTCTGTTGTCAAAATAAACAGTTTCATTGGGAGTTCATCTTTGTCTGGAAGTACAGATGCATACTGCATTATATCCTCATATCTGGATACAATAGTCTCCATTACAGTTACTATACATCCCCTTAAATGAAAGGCCACAATGCAAAATCAACAACAGGAAAAAAAAAATGAACAACACCGTGAGGTAAAATAACATGCTACTGCATGACTAATGTGTCGCTGAAGAAATGAAAAAGAAAATCAAGAACCTTCTTGAAGAAAATAATGCTACTGTATAATCTGAAGAATTTAATGAAAAGTGTTTTGAAGAGATAAAACTATACAAAAATATCAAAATCCATGATATAGTTTCTGCTGATATTTGTTGGTGAGATATGTCTCCTGTAGGCAACAAACATCAGTTTTGTTTTTTTAATCCGGTCTACTAATTATGGGCTTTGATTGATGAGTTTAATGCATTTACATTCAGGGTTAATATGAATAGGTAATTTGGTTCTGTCATTTTAGCAATGGGTTGTTCATTGATTTAGTCTTCTGTTATTTTATTGGAATGTTCTTTGCATTTGCCTTTGGCTTTGGTGGGTGCTGTTCCTCTTTTCTGTCAAGAGAACATCTTTAAGTATCATGTGTAGGGCAGGTTTGGAAGAGGCATATTCTTTTAACTTTACTGTGGAAGAATTTTACTCCATTTTCAAAGACAAAGGAAAGTTCTGCTGGATACATTATCCTGGGCCGGTAATTTTTGCTTTTAGTATGTGGAATATGTTCCTGTGAGAGGTTTTCTGTGAATTTAATTGACATTCATTTAAATGACAATAGATTTTTTCATGTGCATTTTTTCTTTATGTGTGACTGAAGAAAGCTTGATTATCATGTGTCTTGGTGAAGATTGATTTTGGTCAACCATGTTGGGAGTTCTATGCCCCTCCTGGATGTTGTTTCCCAATTCTTTCTCTAAATTAAGGAAACCTTCCCTTATTATTACATTGAATACAGCTTTGATCCCAGTTTCTCTTTCTGCACCTTCTGTGACTCCCATAACTCTTATATTTGTCCTTTTAATAGTGTATTTCAATATATATATATATATTATATATATAATATATAATATATAATATATATAATAATATATATAATATATTATATATAATAATAATATAATATAATTATATAATTATAATTATATGATAATATATAATATTATTATAATTATATAATAATAATATATAATATAATTATATATATTATATATATTATATATTATATATTATAATATATAATATAATATTATATATTAATATTATAATATTATATAATATTATATAATATAATTATATATTATAATATATTATATATATTATATATTATAATATATATTATAATATATTATATTATATATTATATATATTATATATATATTATATATTTTATATATATATATAAAATATATATATATATAGGCCTGATCCAGCTCTGCTTCCAGCTTTTTGTTTTGTTTCCCCGTGGTAACAGAAAATATGTTCTAATTTTGAGATTATATCTTCTGTTTCATTCATTTCATTTTGGAAATTCTCCATTCTACTTTTAATTTGCTCCACTATATTCTTCATTTCTGATATATCAGCCTTGATTTGATCCACTTCCAATGTGACATATTCCTTGAATGCCTGCTTTACATGTTTCTTGTTGTTGATAAGAAGTTTTATAACAAGTGCTTTGAATTCTGTATCCCCCATTTTATCGGTGTATTCCTCAGTGAACTCTGAGGTTGTCAAAGAATTTTGTTCCTTTTCAGGGGAGTCTTCAATAATATTCATTGTGCCTCCGTCTCTTCTTTTGCTCTTGGTCATGGTACTTCTGGTTACCAGATTATTTTTCTTGGGGCAGGTTTCTAAGCTGTGTCACTCAGGGTTCTACAGTTCAATGTTACTAATTGCAGTTGGTACATGGCTCTCTGTTTGCAGTCATTCTTGCCACTCCCTTGAGTGAGTTCCAGGTCTGGGTTCTTATGTCAGATTTCCACAAAGAACTCCATAGCCCCAGCTCCTGGCTCACCAGTCTCCACCTCTTGTGATACTGTGCTGAGGCTGCAACATTTTCTATACAACCTTTCTCCCACTTCTGGTTGGAGCAGGTCCCAGGATTAGGGAGACACCAGGTGTCCTATACAGCTAGGTGATTGTTGGTGATGATCTTTCTGGAATCTGTTGACTCTTATGTCTAAGGGCCACAAGGACCTATTTTGACCCATGTTAAAGTACCTTAGTCGGTATTGTTTTCCTGTAGGATTAGTGCAATCCACTGAGCTCAATAAGTTCTAGCCAAGCTCAGCACATGCACAGCTCACTGTTGTCCCCTGCAGTCTTAAATTCTTTGCCACACTGTAAGAAATGGTGATTGATGTGCCACTACTAGAGTTCTTGATCTGCTGGCTGTCAGGTCTGAGGGCTACCTGGACCTACCTTGGGTGGAGCCTGTAGGATGCCATGTTGTTGGAGTTCACTGAGTCAGAAATGAACTTTCTCCCAGCTCCATGCATGTACAGTCCTGCCTTATATCTCTTGCCTCCTTAAACAAAATGGTGCCCGATATGGCTCTAGGAGGTGAACTGGGCTATAAAATCCACCCTGTTCTCACATTGCCAGTCTGGAACCTGGTGCTCTGTCTCTGCTCCAGGTCAAATCAAACAGACGAGCAGAACGGGCTGCTGTCTGAGTTCACCTGTAGCGCTCTCGATAAACATCCTGTTGCTCCTTGCATTCCAACTGCTTGTGGAGTTCAGATCGCCACTCACTGAATGCTGCTGGGGTATCAGTCACTGCCACACCACACTGTCATTTTTGCAGCTTGCCTGTGTCTGTCAGTCTCCCCCTCTGCTGTTGTTCTGTCCTCTCCTATTTCCTGGGATATGCCCTCTCTGCTTCACACTGGCTAATATTTCTCTGCTGTTTAAACATGTCCTTACCTTTTCTGCCATCTTGATTCTCTCTATGGTGAAGTTGTCCCTACAGATTATGTAGAATAAGTCTATAGATTACAATAACAGTAGCAGAACAGTTATATTGGTATTGTGCAATAAAAATTGCAAATGTGCTTCCTCACAAGCTCTGCAGCCGTATTAAGTTAATATGCATTAGTGGAACACAAGTGTTACATACAACAAAAGGATACCTGACCTGAGAACCAAAATAACTGTTAAGTAACAAAGGGTGGTATCCTATGATGGCATGGAAATAAGAGACAAGGAATGCCGTGGGTAAAGGGATCAGTCATCTCCTGCTGGGGACAGGTACAGGTAACTGAAATGGCACAAAGTAAAAGCTATGGATAATGGGGAGATAAGGTATTTATTGTCAATTTTCCTGTTTTTCCATTCTTTTATTTTTGCCCTCTCCTCACACCTGCTCACAATATCAGTTCTCAGGTATGTTGTCTTAATTTTTCAGTCTCTTTTGGCTTTTTAATCTCTTTTTTTCTTATTCTAGTGTTTTTTAAAGTTAGGAAAGTCTCCTGTGTATAATTTCTTTTCATATCTGTCTGAGCAAAGCATGAGTGTTCTAGATTCTGGTTACAACTAGATCATGATTACACGATTTATTGTGTCTTCTTCCTGCCCTCTCAACCTGCAACCTGTATTCTTAAAATAAAAGCATACAACAATGCCATGTACACCTAACATATATATTTTAATCTTATCCAATTTTGTCATTTATCTCTACTGGGTTCTCTAAACTTGTCATGATGTTTAAGTTGAAAAATCTTTAACAACTTGAACAACTTGTGGATAAAAGGAGATGGTAAGGAAACTGAAATTACAAGTCCACCAGATAAATTTGCCTGTTAGTATTGGTTCTTAGCCTCAGTTTTACATTTAGAAAAAGCTTGGGAAGAATCATTTCTCAGGGCCTGTGGTGAAGAGTTTAAAAATTATTATGGTGTGTCTATTTTATATAAACTATGAGAAGAAAAGAATAATTCACTTTGTAAAATGGCGTAATGTTTTCCGTATTCATCTTGGCAGAACAGTTCTGCAGCACAAGTAGTTATGGTATGGTCTGGGGAAACATCCCATTGGGCAAGTCTCATTCTATTCCCTGTCCCCCTTAAGAAGCTGTGTTCTGTCTCCCGCAAAAGGCTTCTAAGAACAGTGAGTTGTGGATTTTTGCACACATTTAAAAAATATTAGGATACCTGGACATTTGCCGTAAGGGAATTGCTGGTATGGATTATCTGAATAGAAACCATTTCTTGGCTTCTTGATGTGAAAAAGAAAACCATAAAAAAGAAGACTTGCCTGCATCACTACATGGGTCTTGCCGTTTGCTCTGAATGTGTCTATTCATTTTACCGGAGTATGGTAAGTAAATGTTTATTGAGTGGCTAATAAAATCAAACTGTATTCTAGAAGCTGTGAAGAAAAATAAGACAAATAGACTCTTTACATAAGATTGTGGAATTTCTATGTATATACATATATTTTTGCTTGGGACTCGTATTTCAGCAATTATTTCAAAAACTGTGTTTTTATTTCTATACACCTGGGTTTGCACTAACGAAATGACTTGTAATATGATGTGGTAGATTATTTATAATTTTTTTCCTACCCTTCAAATATGCATGAGAACAGTTTTCCCTTAGGAAGCATATCTACCCCGCATCACTAGGACAGAAGTGTTTAGACAAAAAAGGTCTGATTTTTTTTCTACGTTTTGTCTAAGGTATTTGGAAATAAGTTATAGTAAGTGATACAGAACAAAATAAAACCACATAAGAAAAAACATAATATAGAATTAAAAAATAACATGTTGGTTTTCTAGTAATGGATTTAAGAATTATTCTGTGGAATGAAAAAAATATAATCTAAATGTGAGGCTGAATAAATTATTGTATGTAGTATTGACGAAGTCCTATATGTTTATGCAAAAAGTTTATTCTCTTATGAGTTAGTTCAATAACAGGAAAAACTGGGAAATATGAACTGAACCTTATGCAGGAAAAATGAAGTCCAACGCCACATATCCTCCTTGAGCCCAAGTTATGCAGTGTATTTCCCTCTATTCAGCTGACTTGATGTAGCAATCACCTGGTCAGCTGGCCTTCTAGTGGCATCACACCACATTTCTCAACAGTTTTGAGTAAGAGTGGATAAGTATAGCCAGCGGTTGCTTCAATTTGTGCTTTGAAATTTTAAGCCAATTAATCAAAGATATGCTCTAGCATATGTTGCATTGGATTAACTTTTTAATTTTTCTTTTTAGATTTACTTTTAGATGCAATCCAAACATCACATGGTAGGATAAGCTTTTCGACTTTTAAAGAAGGTATTTAAAATTCAGAGATTTTTCCCACTGCAAAGATCTGTTATAGTGTTTAGACAAAATAAACACTAAATTCTACCCAAATAGCAGTGTTTATATTCATTTTCAAAGGCTTTGTGCATATATCATTTAGTAAATCCTTGAGATACAACATTCTGTCTTTATATTGCACAATACAGGTTTTTAGAGAATTTTACACGCAATTTAATATACAGCACATGACTAACTCATTATGGAGACCAGCCGGTCTGCCAACATCGTGGCTGCTAGCTGATTTACAGAATGAGGGCTGAATTCATACACCTTGGCTCCTAATAGACAGCTCTTAAATACTCATAGTGGTCTCTGGGTGGGTACTTTTTTCAGATTTACTTGTTTTTATTTTTAAAGGGACATTTTACATAGGAAGAAAACACAGGTCAGTCTTTTTTCCACTGGCTTACTCCCCGCAAATTACTGCAGCTGCAGCTGCCAGATCTGAAGCTGGAAACCAGAAGCTTTTTCTGGGTGAGCCACATAGGTGCAAGGACATAAGGGTATGTGTCATCGTGCACTGTTTTCCCAGGCCGTAAGCAGGGGGATGCATTAGAAGTGAAGCAGCAGGGAAATAAGTGACACCATATGATGTTGCTTCAGGCAGAGGTTTACTTGGCCATTGTGCCAGCCCTCTAGGCTGGTCCTTAGTTTTTTATCTGTTCTGTAGATTTCTAGAAGAATAAGATGAATAAAAGAAAAAAATGGTCACCTTGGAGGCATGTGCCATTAAAACATAGTCCTCCATGGGGCTTTTCTTTCGAAAACTAACATCAAACCCTTCAAGTATCTAAGTCTTTTGATTTTCTTAAAAATCGCTGAATGCTGCTGGGGTATCAGTCACTGCCACACCACACTGTTGTTTTTGCAGCTTCCCTGTGTCTGTCAGTCTCCAGGTCACTCTCTGTTTTAATACTCATTACAGAGATGAAGGGATGGGGATCGGAGACCAGTGTGGGGGAATGTAGGGATAAAGAGAGACAGGAAGGGGCAGAAGGATAGGAGAAATGTTGAGGGTAGGGAAGGGAAGGAGGGTGAGCTGTTCCTTATTGTCAGACTATTGGTGCTGGGAAGTTGAGATGGGTCTCTTGACACCAGCTTAGTGGTCTGAGTCAATGTTTCAAAGTAGCTGAAGAGAGATTCTACTGTCTTGGCTTGCAAAGCTGTGTAAGGTTAGCTGTTGGTGTAATGTTAAGATGCCCATATCAGAGTGCCCAGGTGAGTCCAGCTTCTGGCTTCTCTCGGAGGCAGCAGGTGGTACTGAAGTGGTTGAGTCATTGTTATTCACAAGGAAGACCTAGGTGGCCTGACTCAGCCCCAGTTGTGTGGGTGATTTGAGGATGAACTAGTTAGGGGAAAACTCTGTTAGCCTCTCCCTTTGTTAGCCACTCTCATTCTTCCTTTACCTTTTTCTCTGTTGCTGCATATCTGTGTATGTATATATTTTCTCCCAGGAGTATTTGAGAGTTTTAAAAAAAGGTCAAAATAGTTCCTTCTCAACTTGTTTCACTGAAAATGGTTCCAGAATATTTATGTTGTGTAATTTTACTGCAATTCCCCCTGCTCTGCAGTCAATATCTACTACCATAGTTTGAGGATGTGCAACTATCATGATGTTTATTTACTGTGTATTGTTTGCTCATCATGTACTTACTGTGTACATCTTTTCATTTGATTGTTGTTCATGGCCCTGGCCTATGTTCTCCTCTTCCATTTTTATTTGTTGAACTTTTTAAATTTAACTTAGCATAGACCATTGACTGTAATGTGGAAATAAAAGCTGTTATCTCAAAAATTTTTAAGTAGTAAAAAATTTGAATGGAGCTTTCTATTGAATTTTTCTTGTTATTGCAATAATGATCTTTAGGGCAGAAGTTCATGATGTATAAGGAGATGCATAATCTAACATCTGTTAGTCTTACTTAACTACCTCTTTCTCAATTTGTATTCTGTGTGAAAACCAAACACTTGTCACAAAATAAATTTTAGCTTCTAGCCAGGTGTTAGTCTTAATTCCGAGGGTATATACAATATGTTTGACTAGGCACCCCTTACAATTCAACCTTGTTTATGTTTGCAATGAACGTAAGACTGAGACTGAGTCACCAACCGTTAAGTTTTTATTATTTTAGTAATATAATTCAATCTTGAGGATGTTCTTTTTGCATGATGCTTCAGCTTTGAGTCTATGCATCTGCTCATGACAGTATCACAGTGCTGACTGAAAAAAATTCATCAGGCTGAAGAATAGATGGTTCTGACTGGCTGTCCAGCATCACTTGCTGACTGCAGGGCAGCCTCTGCCTGGGGAAGGAATGACAGTGAGTGGTGGAGGGAGGCTCTGGGCTCTGTCTTTCCCTTTGCCTCTCTGCTGCTCTCGCTGTATGAGGTGGCTGGGACTATGTCACCAAGAAATGCCGAATTGTGTTAGGATGCCTGTCTAAGCAGACAATAAGAGACTGAGTACAGGCTGTCCCAGAGAGTAAAAAGCAATTGATAGAAACGTGAAGGAGCAGTACTACTGGACAAGAGGACCCATTCCTATTGGGAAGATGAAATATGGAAGGAGTATCATTGAAGTTGTGTGATAGTTCATGTAAATATTTCTGCCTCAGAATATTGGAAAGGACCAAATAGACGGCAACTTATCTTTGCATTTTAGTTCTGAAATATTAATAATCGTATCTTGATCAGATAGAGTCAAGTTCATGTTTTGAACTGGGGACCAGCATTGAGCATTGTAGTGCACCACACAGAGCTGCTGCTTGTGCTGCTGGTGGGCACTGATCCATGTCCTGATGGCTCTTCTTCTGATCAGGGCCCCTGGTGGAAGATGGACTGGGGTTAAACCTTGAATTGTAGACTGTGTGTTTGTCATGGCTTTGTGGGAATGACCTGGTTCTGTGTATGCTTGTTCTTTGTTTTGTTTGTTTGTTTTTACAAAAGATTCACTTTATTGGAAAGGAAGATTTTAAAAGAGGAAAAAGAGAAGGATCTTCTATCTGCTGGTTCACTTCCCAAGTGGCTGCAAAGGCCAGAGTGAAATCAATCTGGAGCCAAGAGCCAGGATTTAAATTATCCTTTGCAATCATGCACAATTGTTAATTTTAAGTACCTTTGCTGTCTGTGATCTCAAAGTTACTAAAGAGCTTTCTAAATATGGAATGATCATACTGAGGAAGAACTTAGTCTATGACATTTAAGATGTGTCATGCAATTTAATTTAGTTTGTTTACTCACAAAATAGTTACATTTATCTCATCTTCCTCATCAATTTTCATGAAGACGAACGTGAAAACTGTCATTTTAAAATCTAATTGGAAGGCCCAGTGTGGTGTCTCAATGGCTAAATTTTCACCTTGGAAACACCAGCATCCCATATAGATGCCAGTTCATGTCCCGGCTGCTTCTACTTCTTGTCCAGCTCTCTGCTTGTGGCCTGGGAAGACAGTAGAGGATGGCCCAAAGCCTTAGAGCCTTGAATCCACTTGGGAAACCTGGAGGAAGCGCAGGGTTCCTGACTTTGGATTGGTTTCTCTGCAGCTGTAGTGACTGCTTAGGGAGTTAGCCAGCATATGGAAGATCTTTGTCTCCTTCTCCCTGTAACTCTGATCTGCCCTTCTAATAAATATGTAACTCTTTAAAACAAGTCTAATTTCAGTGAGAGGAGAGTGAATGAAGCTGCCTATTGAATAACAGAAAATTCAAGATTAATGATAAAATAACTAGCAAATTAACCTTATTTTCACACTTAGCATTTCCTGATAAACATACCACCAAATTCAGGTACTCCTATTTTTTTTTAAAATATGAATTAATTATTTGTATGGTAGACTTGAGAGCTATTTTTTTGTAGTGTTAGGAAATAAAGGTACAGTCTTAAAAATGTTTCTTCTGCTATCAGTCATTCTTGAGGAGAAGTAAGTGTAAAGTAAGTTCCGTATTCTTATATAGGCTGCTTATTATAAAGAATTCTTGGGTGGGTCTCAGGACGGGGCGTCTCATGCCTGGATTCCGGACGGTGGCCGTCTATGGTCACATGGGGAGCCGTGTCCGGTGCCTGCTGGGTCCATGGAGGCTGCTTCTTGGGGTGAGTAACCGAGGGGGAGGCCTCTGGGACCGGCAGGTCCGGCACCCCAGCCACCGCCCTCATTGGGCGTGAAGGTGAAATTTTGGGCGGGGCGCGACCTAGGCCTGGGAATTTTAAACCTCCAGCTGCCTCCTGGCTGCTGGTGGTTCTCAGGACGGGGCGTCTCACTGCCTGATACCGGACGCCGCCATGGCAACATGGTGAGCCGGTGTCTGGCGGCAGTGCGCCATGGCCCAGCTCGCCTACTGCCGCCCGGCTGGGAGCTCTGGGGATTTTGTTCTTTCAGGGCTCTGCTTAATTAGCTCCAGGTTGACACATTGGATTCTTTTCCGGACTGAAACAGGCAGTTAACTCTTTGTAAAGTTGTTATCACTAAGAAGTGCGGGCACCAAAATACAGGCCCATTCAGAAGCCTGGCTTGGGGGCCTTGTCCCTGCAAAAGTAGCTCCAACGGCTGGCTAATGGTCAACTGTAGGGAACGAGTATATCTTGTACGAAGGAGCAAACCTAGCCCACAAGCAAAACTAGAAACCAGAGGAGCAAAGGTCATGCCAAGCTAGGCTTTGTACCTACTGTCTCAGGAGCCCAGGGACACACAAAGCCACAGTGTCTAAGGCAGAGGTCCGGGACAGGTGAGGACCCTGGGCTAAGCTGATCAGAGCAACCCAGGAATGCGAGTGATTTATCGCTGGGAATAGAACCCGTTGGGGACAAAGGACAACCCCAAGCTGTCTGAGGTTCCCACAAAGAGGCAGTTGCCTGTAAGGGGGGCTGCGTTCGTGATCTGATACAGTTTTGTAGTCTCCCTTGGCACAAGTGTGGACTGGGATTGATGCACCGAACCGGGCTGGACCCCGACTCCCCCTGGTGTTCTGGAGGACCAGGTCAATTGTGATAGACCTACAAGGTCTCAAACCATACAGAGCCATGTGTAGCATACGTAGTATGGACAAGCCATGGCTTGGGCTGGAACATCAACAGCAAGACATATTGGTGGAAGGCCAGTCCAGGAAAGCCACAGTTCCTGCTATGACAGGAGGACTGAGTAGGTTGGCTCATGGATTCACATGGTAAGCGTGTAAACCTGGCATTGGAGAGGTTCTGATGGAGAGCCTGGCAACTCCTCTGCAGGACAAACAGACCCGGCAGGTAAGCGCAAAAACATGATAGAAAAACAGCCCAACAGGCCATGGAAAGCTTACCACTGGCAAACACTTGGCAACGTGGGGCAAGACATGCTGAATCAGTCCCTCATCCACTGGCAAATCCAGGCACCAGTGTGGGTGCCGACATAGGTCGGTTGCAACAAAGACTAGTGCAAATATGGAATGCCGAGGTGAGTTGCCTTACTGGAGGGGACCGCACCCAACAGCCTGAGAACCAAGAAAGGGAAGTAGCAGAGCCACATGGGAATAAGGGAGGGTTTCCTTTGCTGACACTACTCCCGCATGGAGAAGCATGGGCTGTGATGGGGCAGACCAGACTAGCAGAGCTACCACACCGAGCGCCTCATGGACCTAGATCAGGGAAAATCCGGGCTCGTTGGATTAATCCTACTGGTGCAAACAGAATTAAGTGGGCGAGGTTTTGTTTTGGGCACGGAATCCTGGAGTGGGAGAGGCCTGAGTAAAAGTGGCTCATCCCTCTTGGTTACCACTCCACGGGAGGACATAAACTAAACAGTGGGCTGGGTGAATGGGGTTGTGCAGACTGGATTACTGCTACACTTACTGCAAACCAGGGAAGGGGCGGTCCTGGTGGGGTTAGTGTGGGTCGCTCCAACTATGCTGCAGCCCCACTGGTTTAGTGAGGGCAAATAATTTGTGGGGAGAACCAGGCTGACTGCAAAACCCATTGGTTACAGTGAAGTCGGAAGTGAAAACATAACCAACCCAGCAATTCCAACCAACCAGCTTGAATGGAGCGATTGGACGTGCCTGGCCCTGTACTTGTACACATACATAAATTTCTTTGGAGATCCCAAATCAATGCCTGGACTCAGACCCCTAAACGAAGAAAAGAGATAAGACAGAACAGGTCAACCAACCATCTCAGCATGATGGACTATGTCAAATCAAGTGGATTTTTCAAAGACCTCATATGCTTGGAGTGCAGATGACAGCGATCATAACTGTTGCAACATCAAAACCACTCGAGCAAACCTCAGGACATTGTGCCCTACTACACCCGGGACTTTTGGGAGGTGGGAAATTGGGTAGGCCTTCTTCCCTTAATACCCACCTTTAACATGAAATAACATATGAAAACATACTAGTATTATCCACTTTCCTGTAGCCCTTGAACCTTCTTACTCTAACTAAGTATGTAAAGAATATAAAAATAAATTATATTTACAAAAAAAAAAAAGAATTCTTGCTTTCATTTTGATAGCTACGTTTTGCTTCTGGACTTTGCCATTGGTTCATTAGCTGCATCTTTTAATTTCTTCCTAATTAAAAAAACTGTGATTTATTGCTTTGTATTAGTCATCAATTACATTTTCTCTCCTAAATAGTCAAGTAAGTATATGTGTATTTATAGTTAATTGCTTTTTTGTGTTTGAAGATGATATTTTTGTGTTGTTATCTAAGATTATATTTCATAGCTTAAACACTGAAATGCCTGATTTGCTTTAGGATGTCATTTTTGTTGTTGTTGTTAAATAGTCGTGCTCAACTTCTTCTGAGTACTGGAAATTAGCCAGTGGCTTAATGCATCCTAGGAAGCTTTCATTCAAGAGAAACTGCTGAAGGTTAGTCAGAACAGCAATCTTTGGGATATTTTCACCTACCTAGTTTCATCCTCCACCTTCCACTTCAGTAATAGCTTTGCAAAAAAAAAATAATTAGCCAAGGGGAAAAAAAAAGTATTAAGCCTTCATTCTTAAAGAATTAGTGCTATTTGATCTATCCAACCATTCCCTGGAAGACTTAGAGGAATGCTATCTCATTGCTTGGACTGATTTAAGCATTGCCAATACTAAAAACCTTTTCCCAGACAAGACATTTATTGGAAAGATGTGAGGTCAGTGTTTTAATATCATGATGCCAGAGGTATTAGCTAACAATTGGGGCAATTAACTACGCAGAATGTTTAAAAAGAAAAACTAATGAATGAAGTATCCATAAGGACTTTGGAAAGCTTTCATATATTCCTAGGAATCCAAAAGATAATGTGCATGTGCAGGACTTTGTGCATACTCTGAAAAAACCTTAAATTCTTGGGTGTGGATTGCATTGAAGCTCTCAAAATCAGGAAAGTGAAGCTAAGGAAGAGTGTAACTTACAACCCTCCATTTACAGCAACACAAACCACAATAGCAAAGACATGAAAAGAACCCAGAAGCCTGTTGAAAGAAGAATGGATAAAGAAACTGTGGTGAATTTACTTCATGGAATACTTCTCAGCCAGTAAATGGAATGGAATTCTGTTATTTGCAAAAAATTGGGTCCAACTAGAAACTGTTGTGCTCCATGAAATATGCCAATCCCCAAATGACAAATATCATATGTTCTCTCTGAAGTAAGACAACATTCATGCAAAATACAAATTGACACAGGTAAACATGTATGTACATATGTTCTCATGCATATAATGCAGACTAGCATACCAAAAAATGAAGATATGTTCCACTGTGCATCTCTACTCCTGAATAAAAGGAAGACTCCCAAGGAAATTGTTAAATATACATCAATAATAGGATACTAGATTATCTATTATTGTCTACAGCTACAATGCCACAATATGCTTAAATAGCAGAATGTTGGACTTCTGATTGATGTTAAAGGGATATACCAGTTCAGAATATGGGGAAAATGGTGTGTTGAGGAACTGTGGGAAGGAAGGAAGGGGTGAGAGAAGGGAATCCTTATGCCGACAAAACTGCATTATGGAAAATCATAATAAGAGTTAAAAATCCCTGAATTTGGAAATAATCCCCAATATTACACATAGTGCCTCAATAAAGAGTGGGAAAGTTATTGCAGTGGATGTAAGTGATAAAGAATGGATAATTTACAGAATTAATCCAAAACTTTCACTTAGCTAAGAAGTAGCAAAAAACATTTTTTTGAGAAATATTAACATAAATCTTTCACATTCTTTCCCACCTCATAATAGGAAGAGGAAAGAAAACACTTCTTAATTCTTTCTGAGATTATCTTAACTGAAAACTGGGAAAAACATTTCGAGAAAAGCAAACTTTAGACCAATACCACTTATAAATCTGGATATCAACTTCCTTAGCGAAATACTAGCAAATTAAACTGAAAATATAGAAAAAAAAACTGTACACTGTTTTCAAGAGGAACAATTATTATTCCAGAAAGGCAAGGATGTTTCAAAATATGAAAATCAATCAATATAGCTAAGTATACTAAGAGAATAAAATATCATTATGACTATATACACAGATAAAACAAAATCAAGTAAAACTTCATTTCACCAAAATCTGTATCATTTTAGGATGAAATATTTGGCAAACTAGGAATTATAGGGAACTTCTTGAACCTAATCGAAGATATATGAGAAAATACAGCTACATCACAGTCATGGGAAAAGACTTAATACTATCTCCATGATCAACAGCAAGACAAGGATGTCCCACTATTTCTGTTTGATATTGTCCTAGAGGTTCTAGCTGAGGCAGTTGGGCAATAGGAAGCAATAAAAGGCAACCAAAAATGAAAATAAGTGAATGCATCTCTATTTACAGGTAATATTGTCTTACAAATAGAAAAATACTAGGAATATACACACACACAAATCATATTAGAGATAATGAAATTATTAAGTGAAGTTGTTTTATAGAAGAGCAGTGTATAAAATCAATTGTGTTTTTATGCACAAGCAATGGAAAAAACAATAAAATTGAATTCCATTTACTATGGCATCAAGAAAAGTAAACTACTTAAGATTAAATTGATTCAAGACATGCAGGATTTGTGCAATGAAAACCAAAAATAATATTACTGAAATATAAACAGCTAAATAAGTGGGAACACATCCTGTGTTCATGGGTTGGAAGAGTTAATGTTGTTAAGAGAGTGTGTTCCTTATACTGGTTGTGTTTGTCAGCTATTTATTATTGTAGTGATAACCAAGAGGAGGTACAAAGGGAGGAAGCTTCATTTCAGTTCAGAAGTTGGGAGTTTAGGTGGCCTCGATACTCTGGTATCTAATGAGGGAGGTAGGTGGTAGGATAAATGCAGAGGAGTGACCATTGTGAGCCAGCCAGGAACAGATGGCCCATGTGTTTCTCCTTAGAAGCTATCTTGATTCCATTTTTGGGCTCCACCTTACAACCCAATCCAGTCCAATCACTACTTAAAGATCCTATCTTTAACATTGTAATTGGATTAGGTTTCTGTCTTCTTAGCCCCACTAACATAAAGGCTTTAGGGAAGCTACAGTGTCTCCCTATGAATCTTTGAACCACAACATTGCTCTACAGATTCAATATGTGTCAAAATTCCAATTCCCTTTTCTGCAGAAAGTGAATCATAAATCCAAACAAAAATTTGAGGATTCCACAATAGCTCTTGAAAACATAACATGAAGTTGGAGAAGTTCAGTTTCTAGTTTGAAAACTTAGTACAGGGACCAGAGATGTGACACAGTGGATTAAGCCACTTCTTTGTTATCAGCATCCCATATCAGCGTGTGCCAGTTCAGGTCCTGGATACTTTGCTTCTGATCCAGCTCTCTGCGAATGTGCCTGAGAAGACAGCAGATGAGGACCCCTGTCACGCATGTGTAAGACCTAGAAGGAATTCCTGGCTTCAGCCTGACTCAGCCCTGACTCTTGCAGTCATTTGGATAGTAAAAAAAAAAACAGCAAGTGGAAAATATCTGTATCACTCTATGAGGGTACCTTTCATCTGAGTGAATAAGGAAATATTTTTTCTTTTAATATTTGTTGGAAAGAGCTGCAATGGCCACGGTTGGAGCAGGCTGAAGTTAGGAGCCAGGAATTTCATCCAGGTCTTCCAAGCAGATACAAGGTCACAAGCACTTGGGATATTCTTTTCTACTTTCTCTAGATTGAAAGTGGAACATGCACAACTCAAGCCTGGATCCATATGACCCATATAGGATGCTGGAAACTGCAGGCTGTGGCCTTACCCGCTATGTTACAGCACTGGCCCAAATGATTATTTTTTTTTTAATAATCAAGCTTTATATTTTAAAAACTACTATGAAATGACAATAATCAAGATGGCATGATACTGGAATAACAATAGACATGAAGATCAAATAGGCTGAACTAAGAATAAGAAAATACCCCATTCTATGTCTTATGCCTGTTGGCTTCAGCAAGTTTACAAACATGAGGTAATGTTGGAAAAGAGCAGTATTTGGATGATGCTGGCATGTCTGTTAATAATATTGGAGCCTGTGCCAGTGTAAAATAGTAGAGTCACTCTGGAAAACCTGATATTTCTTCAAATATTGGGAGTTAAAGTTGCCATATGACCTAGAATTTTAACTAGTAGGTATGTAATAGCAGTGTGTGAACTCAAATGTGTTCATTCAAAAATTCATTGAGTTATAGCTACATTATTTATAAATTAAGATGTATAAATAATATGATTATCAATTGATGAGTTGAGAAATAGCATGTGGTATTTGCAAAAATGGGATATTACTTGGCAATAAAGAGAAATATGAGTGCTATAGCAAAGAGATATGCTAAGTGGAAAAAAACCATATACAGATCACATATTGAATAATTCTACTGATGCAAAGTGTCCCAAACAGACAAATCTAAAGGGACAAAAAGTTGATTAGCATTTTCAGATGACTGGGAATACATAAAAATGTGAAATGACTATTTTAGGGTGAAGGATTGTATTTTGGAGTGATGAAAATATTCTAGTGTAATAAGATGAAATTCGTTATAGACTTCTATAAATACAATCACATCTATTATTTATGCACTTAAAATGACTAAATTTATTTACCTAAATTATTCTGCCCCCAATTAATAAATTAATAAATTTATTAATAAATTTGATACTGGAGATGTTTGAAATAAATATCATATCATCATTTTGGAATTAGAATAGTATACCTGGTACTTTTAAATACTTTATAAAATGTTTAAATTACTGCTTGCCATTCTTCTCTTAACACTGAGATAAATTTTATGATTGTCCTTCTCAGTTATGCTTTGAACCAATCTGATCTATTATTTTAAAATCTATGGAAATCTTATAATAGCAAAGAACCAACATTATTTTATGAATCTTGCAAATTACAAATTTGTAATTATTTTCCAAATTTTCATTTTTATGCAAGAGCTACGGATTGAAATTTACTAGGAATGACATTTTTAAGGATAAATTATTACCTCAATTTTAACTTTATCAAACTATAAATGTGGTCAATTTTAACTCTTTAAATCTCTATGATTGTGGTTAATTAATTCGGCATTAAGAACTCAATGGTTTGAATACCAAACAATGATTATTCCTAAAGTCTGTTGTGGTTGGGGGCATGGTTCTTCATTTTGGTCTGTCTTGGCTGAGGTGGAAATCATTTATACATCCAGGCATTGGCTCTGTGTAGAATCCCTTGGCTTCCAGTAGGCCAGTTCACGTGATGAGGGAACTGTTGAATAGAGAGAAGATAAGCTCCTCATGTGAGTGCTAGGATGGTTAGTTTTATTTGTCAGCTTGGTTGCAGGATGATTCAGACATTTGGTTAAACATATTTCTGGAAAAGACCAACACTTGAATGAACAGACTAAAGTAGCTTCCCCTCATTGGTGGGGACAGGCCACTTCCAATTAGTAGGAAATCAGATTAGAACAAGAGATGGGATAAGGGAGAATTTGCTTTGACTGACCTTGGCTGCTTGTCTTCTCCTCCACTTGGCCAGGGACTTATGCCATTAGTCCCTTTGGTTCTCAGTCGTTTGACTAAAACTGGAATTACACACACACTGCACACTCTTCCTGGATCTCCAGCTTGAAGATGGCAGATTATGGGATTGTACCACTGTCATATGAGACACTTTGGGTAATAAATCCCCCTCTTTCTGAATATTTATCCGTATCTATATGTAGTTGTTGCTTCTCATCCTGTTTTTCTCAATATATCTTGTTTGTTCTATTTCTCTGAAAAATCTTGACTAATACACACACCATTCACTTTCTTGCTTGTGTCACTTTTTGCTTTTATCTCTTTGGTCCAAGCAAGTCACACGCCAAGTTTCATAGTCATCAAAGAAAAAGACTCTCCATATGTATTTGGGGAGAGATATTGAATCATTCATTTTACAAACAACTTACCAAGTTAAATGAATTTCTCATCACTTATGACTGATAAATACTACAATTTCAGGCCCAGTGCAGTAGCCTAGTGCCTAAAGTCCTTGCCTTGCACTCTCAGGGATTCCATATGGAGTCTAATCCCGGCAGCCCCACTTTATGTTCAGCTCCCTGCCTGTGGCCTGAGAAAGCAGTTGAGGACAGCCCAAAGCTTTGGGACCCTGCACCCACAGTTCCTGGCTCCTGGCTTCAGATAGGCTTAGCTCCGGCCATTGCTGTCACTTAGGGAGTGAACCAGCAGACTGAAGAACTTCCTTTCTGTGTCTCCTCCTTTCTGTGTGTTTGCCTTTCCAATAAAAACAAATAAATCTTAATAAAACAAAAAACAGTAATTTCCAAGTAATTATTTCACAGGTGACAACAGTCTCTCATCTTGCTTGTTTACCCTGGAAACTGGGAAAACGTGACTTACATTTATTATGCTTTTTAAAGAATTTTTAATCATGGACTCTTAAAACATCAAAGATACAAACCAGATTTATTACAACCCCCTTTTCCTGAGTTATTGGAAATAGATAAAGATGTACTATTTATGAAATTTTCCTGATACCACTTTGAGTTGCTAACATCATAAACTCAGATGTTTCTAGAATCAGGATTGTAGGTACTAGAATTACAGATTCTCTTGAATATTGCAAGTATATTAGCAGTGCCGTGATTACATAATGTGGTAGGAACCGTATTGATAGTAGCAGCAAAAAACAACTGCAGTCAGTTGACTATTTCTGTTCGCGTTCTGCATGCTTTATGTATGAAATTGGTCTTATGATTTTCATTTTTAGGGCAAGGTAATGGACACACATAGAAATTGTACCAGCATGAAGTAGAAAGGACTCAGTGGCTTTTTTTTTTTTTTTTTGGACTTATTGAAAACAGCCTTTATAGTTTAGTTCTTTATTTTCTCCTAAAATGATCTCATTGTTTGCTGGTGTTATGTGAAATACCCAATGATTGATGGCCTCAGATTTCTGTATCCATCCTTAGACTCTGCTGGTGCTATTTTCTCACCTGTGGTCCTTTCATGTCTTCAGCTTCCTCTTTGACATATTGTACTTTCTAGAAAACGAGTCTCCCACTTCTTTTACTTTAAATAAAAAATCCTTTTTGCTTTTGCTGATGTTTACATAGTTGAGAAGGATACATCCCCATGTGGACCACCGATTAGAGTGGGTCAAGGAATGGGGGAAAGTGGATGAGATAATTGTGTTCAATCTCCTTTTTTAATCTTGTTTCTAAGCAGAGAAGGAAGGTGAGAGAGGGCCACTCCCAGCATTAGTACCTGGGAATGGTTGATGGCCACTTGATGTCATCCCAGGGTCCCCGATGTGGGACTGTTCAAGTGTTTTGTTTGTTTGTTTGTTTGTTTGTTGTTCTTAAATAGTTCTGAGATGCTGTTGATTTCATTGGTCCAAGGTAAAGGAAATTTGCCAACAAGTGCTACCACCTGGCTCTGTCTGGTCTGCCGCCAGTTCCAGCTCAAGCTGGCAGATGCTGCAGCTTAGCCTATGCTGGATAGCCCCCAGTCATCTCCCTAATGTGAACTGGCTGCTGTTGTGGCCCAACCTGGCCTGTCCTGCACCCTGTCCTGGTTCTCAAATTTGTCAGTGGATGCTATGAACTGGTGCAGCCTAGAGCCTTCCAGCTCTTAAATTCAAAAGTCAGAGAAAGGTGCTTTCTTGGTGGAGAAAAATAGATTCTTTTCATTCCATGAGACTGAAAAATAACCTCCACCAGGTCTAGACTATCAATAAGGTTGGGCACTGTATGTGAGCATTTATGGAAAGATTACTGACCCAAAATAATGACTATTTAAATTACTGAATGTGGGAGAGCTTCCACAGTTTGGGGATGTATTTTATTGATGTACATTTCATCAGATAAGCAGATAAGCATTTAACATATCTCTGAAATGACAGTGTAGTAAGATTACATATAGCATTTGTATATTGTCGGTAAGAAAACAGTATCATTCTGTTCATTTTTATTCAGTCCTATTCAACTAATTTCTTATTGTGATTAGCTTAAACTTAAGAATGTTCATGTATAAAATCGTAACTAAATTTCAAATAATGTACTATAAAATATTGTTAAAATACATAAAATATACCTTAGGGGAGCTCCTGAAAGGCATAGATCTTACATTGCTATAATTTGGATTATCCAAGATGTGAAATAATTGATGTGCTTTGTCTTTTTTTTCTTTTTAAACTTCCTTGACATTTGAGAGGGAGGAAGGGAAAAAGAGAATGAGAGAGACAGAGAGAGCAACACACATGCTTGTTCATTCTCCACATGCCCCTGTTGTGATAACTTTAAACACATCTCCCACATGGCATCACCTGCCTGAGTCCTCACTTGCTGGTTCCCAGGTACACTGGAGCAGGAAGCTGGAGTGAAGAGCAGAGCTTGAATTGAATCCAGTCTGGGTTTGGGCATCCTGAACAGCAGCAGGTTAAACACTAGCTCAGATGCAGACCCCCCATGTCTTTCTTTATAAATCTAATTACTAGCCTATATAGACTTTGTAGGTTCTCCTTTCCTACTTCCTTTTTCTTTCTCTCTTCTTTTTTCTCTTTCTTCCTCTCTCTCTCGTCCCCCTCTGTCTTTTTGTTTGTTTTTTCATACTTAACCCATGATAGAGGTACAATTGTCATAATTAATTTGCAAAAGAGGAAGCAGAATGACTAAGTGCTACTCTAAAAGCTGTACATTAGAAGAGGACTTGTCATTTGAAACAAAGTGTGTTTAGCTTTGAAACTTGTGTCCAACCCATGTTATACAGAGATATTCATACTTAATTAAAGTAGAAGCAGAGTATTTGCTTTAGAATGTTTTCTTTGCTCTGATTTATGACACGTTGTCAGTTCTGAGTAGAAAACAGTGCCGCTCTTTCACATGTATTACTTTGATAGGAAAAGATGTTAATAGACAAAAAGGAAGAGGGAAGGATGAGGATGGAGGAAAGAGGAAGCATGGCAGGTCCAGGAGCAGGTCCAGGAGCAGGTCCAGGAGCAGGTTCAGGGCTGTTTAGTTCCTGGAGAAGGTCATGCTCACTTTCAGAGGATATACAGAAGGGACCTGTCTGCTGGCTCAGAATATCCCTGCTCTTCTACCAGCCCTCAAACAGAGGAGTGCATTCTAGGACAAAGGAAACTGTAATATTAAACATTAATACATTGTGTTCACAATATAATGTACTCAAGAATATAATAAGTCTCAAAAGCATCCGTTCTATACATTTTTTGGTATTGTTGCAATTAATTAATATAGATCCCAACTTTGGTTAATGCCATTTTTTGTCTTCATAAAATATCAAACATGATGTTTCCATCAAACACCTTAACTTCAGTAATTTTTGATTGTTGCTAAATACTTTCTTGAGATTTGAGTATTAATAGCATTAATAAATCAACAAATAATTAATTTGTCATTAAACAAATTTATATTTTATTATTATAGTATTACTATAATATTAATTAATATGCTGGCATTAATATGTTGAGAATTCATTATTGGTATAAATATAATAATATCATATTTTATATTATAGAATTTAAAATTATTATTTATTTTTAAATAATTGATAAATTAATGTTTAAACAATTCATTCTTATTATCTACATGTATCTTAGAAGCTGGAACAAAAATGTAAATAGTCATTTTCAACTTACCAGGACACATACTATAATTCCTAATACAGAAAGTTATTTGCAGATATTTCTTATAAAAATCACAACTGAAATTCATATCGACTAACTATTATGATGATGAACTGGTAACAGAACTCTATAGGAAGATGATCTCATGAAGAAAAGTGTTGAGAATTGCATTTTTTCATTAACAAAAGGCTTAGATATGTGATATCATTTTTTGAAGAAACTTAGATTACCAGGATTGCCAAAATGAATTGATAGAAATTGGGTGGCATACATAATAAGGATTTTTTTTTGTCTCGTAGTTTTGAGGTTATAAATTTGAGATCAAGGTGTTGGCAGTTTTGGTTCTTACAACTGTCAGGGCGATTTTTTTTTCAGAATTTTTCAGCCTGTGCTTTGCTGCAGTCTTGGATGTTCTTTGTGTTGTAGCTGCCTCACTCTGCTTTCCTGTTCCCATGGGCGTGCTCCTGTGTCACCCCCACAGGGTCTGCCCACTATCTCTGCATCCGAATTTCCCCATTTGATAAAGACACCAATAACACCGGGTTAGAATTCATCCTCATGACCTCATTTTAACTTGATTATCCCTATTAACTCCCTGTTTCAAAATACGGTCACATACTTGGGTGTGAGAGGTTCAGAATCCAACTTAGCTACTTGATAGTCTCATTTTAACTTGTACCAGTAACACTGCAATTTTATTCTGCTACATAAAGTCAAAAGCTTATACCAGGCCACAATTAGTTTCCTTTTCCATTTCATTCTTTCATACATCAGATTTTCTGAACACTGTGCTCTTCAGAATGAATTGGAAGGGAGCAACGTTGGGATGCACATTAGGCAAGAAGTTGAGAAAGCATAAGGTTAACTAAAAACTCAAGAACATAGTTCTGTTGACAATTATACAAAATTAATTCCTTGACTTAAGTGAAAAATGTTTGAAAAAGGTTGACTTTAATATTTTCATGAAGAAATATTATTTT
The DNA here is from genome assembly GCF_017591425.1 of Ochotona curzoniae. Taxonomy (NCBI): domain Eukaryota; kingdom Metazoa; phylum Chordata; class Mammalia; order Lagomorpha; family Ochotonidae; genus Ochotona; species Ochotona curzoniae. The sequence goes on along the minus strand of NW_024467115.1, from coordinate 26,482,505 downwards.
GGATTTAAACTAACATGTTAACAAGCCAAATCCAACATTTTGGGGGTAGATTATTTAACATTTCTGTTTCAGTGCCCTCATCTTCAAAATGGATGTATCAAATCTAGTATTAATATGCTTTTCATGAAATTATTCTAGGAGCAATAAAATAATAGATGAAAAGGATGAGGGCAATGTCTGTCATGGAATAAGTACTGAATAAATTTTATACAATGCACTACCTAATTACCTGTGTATTGTAGTATGTAATGGAATACCTGACAGAACCAGTATATAGTGAGTAAGTATCTGGGATGAATTTCAAGTCAACCTAGATGATTCAAGATCCCAAGTGTCCACTGTCCTTAAAGGGGGCAAATCAGTGTCTCATTCAAAAGAATTTGATCCATATCTTTTCACAGTTGCGTGTGGACTCGCAGACATAGCCAAGAGCGTACCTAATTACCATCCTTGCCACTGGCATGAACTCAGCCAAGGCTGTATTATTCACAGGTTCCCCTCCCCTCCCTTTTTTTTGGCACAGTGGCATTTCTAAAGATTTATTTATTTTTATTGGAAAGGCAGATTTACACAGAGGAGAAAAAGAGAGAAAGATCCTGCATCTACTGGTTCATTTCCAAATTGGCCAGAACAGCTGGAGCTTATTTGATCTGAAGCCAGTAGCCAGGAACCTCTTCTGGTCTCCAATGCGTTGTGCAGGGTCCCAAGGTTTTGGGCCATCTTCTGCTACTTTCCCAGGCCACAAGCAGGGACTTGGATTAGAGAAAGAGAAATATTTTCATTTAACCTGGGTTTGCTAATTTGATTTGATATGAATTTGAAATGGCAGGTAGCTTTGTAACTAACACATATAGAGGCTGGCTTTTAGCTGTAGTGAATAATGTGAATGCTAAGACAAAAAAAACCAAACTGGTTAATAATGGCTCTAACTCCTGTGGCTCTAACCATGGCATAAGTCAAATCTACCCATAGATGTTCCAGTTAACTGAGTTACTGGATTACATTTCATTTTTGTTTAAGCTAATTATATGTTAGATTTATCTCATTTGAAACTGGAAGACTCTTGACTCATACAAATAAGTTTATATTTTTACTTACTAAAATCTTTGTTTGAAAGGTCCTTTCAAATTCATTTATATATCATCTAAATTATTTTCTGTATGTTGTCAAGTAGCAAAATACTATATACAGTATTCCTACATGGAAAATGAATGTTTTCAATGTGTAATCACAGCCACATGATTATTAATGCAAGTATTTTGTCTTCCAACTATCTGAGTAAGCTGGCATTACCCTGGCATCCACAAGGATGACTAAGCACCATATGTTTTATACCATGGCATATGCAAAAGACAGTTTTTCCCTCCAGGAACTTACAGTTTAGCTGAAGAGATAAAGCAGATCCACACACCAACAAAACAAACAAACAAAAATAGGACAGTATAATTGTGTAATCAATAATTCATCACCAACATAGAACTCTAAAATGTAAGTGGAGATGGAGCAGGAGGTGGGCAATTCCAGTGATGATAGAGCGTGAAGAGAAGCAGATAGAAGATCAAAATGCGTATTTAGAGAGCAGTGATTCATCCATTTGGCTTGAGATGGGATTGCTGCAGAGAGTGATGGAGGCTAAGTCTGAACATTTAGACTGTGGTCAGATTTTAAAAAGCTTAGGACATTAAGCTAAGGAGTTAGATTTCAATTTTCTGGCAAGGAGATGACTACAAGCATTTGGGTAAAGAGAGAGCTGCAATGTCATAGTGTCATCAAGGTATACTGTAGGTATTGCAAGGTGTGAACCTGCAGTGACCTACCCTAAGATATCTGAGGATGGAGAAAGGTGGAAGTCATAAATGAGCTGTGTAACACTTGAGGCATGAAGTGGTAAGGGCTCCCAAGAGGTTAGTGACACAGAGAAGCAGAAAGTAGGTAAGTGAAAAAGAAAGGAAAATGTCATGGAATGGCCAGAACTCAGACTGTATAAAAACATGAGGCAATACATTTTAAGATAAGGGTGAAAGTATTTCAGGAGCAGACTTAGAAAATACAGAAATTCTACCTGAATACTGCTGCAATTTTACATTTATGTATGCTATTATTTGATGACTATCCTTCTCTCACTATAGACATCATGCCCTTTTAATTTGAAAACCTTTTCAATACCTGCATTAGCAGCATGCTGGAGTTGGGAACAGGAGCTGGGAATCAAATTGGATTACTATAATGTGGGACGTGGTTGTTCTACCTGGCATCTGAATCACTAGCCCAGTGCTTCTCCCTCCATGAACATTTTGAAATGCCCTTGTATGTCAAGGAATTCTTGCCCAGTATGGTTATATTGCAATTTTTAGTTTGTGCCATGGTGAGAAATAGAATGATGTTGAATTTTCTGTTGAAACATCATAAAAATAAGTTCAAAGGCCAGTTGTGTCCTAAACTAGCTGTGTAACTTCAGACAAGTCACTTTATTCCCCTGAGCTTTCGTTTTTCTTGTGTTTTAAATGTGTCCACCAACTTCGCTCTATATTGTTTTGAGGACTGAATGAGATCTTTGTTTAGAAGGCTATCTGGCACATGGAAAGACTCAGCAAATTTTTTATGCTTGTGCTATTCTAAAATGATTAACTCTTCATGTATAAGGTATTTATAGAAGGGATTCTGTCTTTTTAACTAATGCCTGGTGCTGAGCACACTGCAAATTTAACATCTAGCTCAAGCATACTGCAGAACTGAGCAAATCTCTACATATCAAGGGTGGTAGATGACAAAAACAAGAGATATGAAAGAAAGGAATTCAGCTTGTAGTTATTCAACAATGTGCCTTAAATTTAGATAAAGAAATGTAAAGGCCAAAGAATATTTCTGAATATCTTCTGCACAGGGAACTGCTTCTAACCATTCTGAGTTAGGGAGCCTTTTTTTGTGTGTGCCAAGAGCATTTGGATATTTATAACATTTTTAGAGAGCATACAAAATTATCAACTTAAAAATTAGTCTGCTGCAGATTTATTGAATTTCCTGTCCCGCCTGTGCTTGGCAGGGTAGGGCCAGACCAGATGACTTCACAGCCTGTGGGTCAGATGTTGCCCACCCCAAAGGCCTTGATGATAATAGAGTAGGAATATAAATAAAACTTAGGCAATCAAAAGACAATCACTGTTATTGCTTTGCTCAAAAACAGACTTCCCATCTGAAACTTTTTTATGTATGCAATTCTGAGACAGTTGTATAATTCCTGTAAAGAGAAAACCCTGTTAGTATCATATTATTATGAATTTATGTATGATAAATATTATATAGCACTACTTGATTTATCTAATAACAAATTTGTGGGAAGATAACCTACATCACAGTGAAATCTCTTGTGCATGGACCATGAGCATATGTGATTTTAGGCCAGATATACTGATGCTTCTACTGAAGAGTTTTCATTTCAAAAAAAAAATTGGAAAATGATTTTCAGTAATGATTTAAAACAAATTTACAATTGCTCATTATATGAAATATAGTATATTTTCCCTAATCATTGCTGGAATTTAGGCTGAATTATGTCAGTTATTCTGCTGCTCTGCAAAAGTCCCTCTTTTTTTTTTTCTTTTTTTGAGCCTACACTGAACCTGTAATACTTATGGAAAGAGTAACCATAGCAACCTATATTGATGTCACAAGCCCAGGCTTCTGACTTTATTGCATAATGCAGAAGCAACTGGATTTGCAGAAGAAACACCCTGCTAAGGAACAAGTATCTTGGTTCACAGCAAAGAGGACAAAGGAAAACAGCAAGTCCTAGGGGGTTGAATCCTGGATTGTGAGTCAGATTGCCTGAGTTCTTATTTTAACCCTACCTCTCACTTGTTGCCTTGTTTTGAATAATTGTGTTTACATGTGTGCACAGAGGTTTGAAGCAAGAAATTTCCTGTCTTTGAGATGGTCAGAGCAGAGAAAGACTCAGGAATTTCTAATGTTTTACAGTTGGTATATAGCTCAGTAAAACTAAACCATCCTTAATATAACTTAGAAAGAAAAAGATTACTAATGTCTTGTTAGGTACCTAGCTGGCTCACCAGAGATTAAAGGACCACTTTGAAATAAAAAGCATCCAGTTGATTTCTATTATTGAAATAGCAGTGGATAAAGGAAACTATTGATTCCTGTTACTAATTTTTGTGGAAATATTAAGGGTTCTTACATAAATATGTCACTATCTGCATAGCTTTACTTAAAGGTGATTTTATGTTTAGATGGAAAAGTAAAAGATTATTAACTTGTATCTGTTATTGGGTCTGATACTTCTCATGTTTAAACTGTGTACATGAAATAGCAAATGTCTCTTGATTTTACCATGCAAGTGATGCTCCTCAGTGGAAAACAAATGGCCTTGATCGTTTCAGTTGAAATTTTTAAAAATCATGATGATATCCTTTTTTAGAAAGATCTAACATTTCTATTGGAGTCTGTAGCCTGCTCAGTATTTCCATTGGTCTAGCCTTTTATTATGCACTAAGTGTCAACATTGAAGTATGGATATTTTGGAATTTCAAAAGATGCTTAATCAACTGTCTTCTCAGTGATATGGGTAAAAATATGATACCGCTTTGTTTCACCTGAAGTACCAAGTTTGAGCATTTATCAAGATAGTTATGAACATTTCTACCCCTTTTTTCTATGTGCTTTAGGTATTCCAAGTTGTCACTAAATTGTAACATTCTATAAACAAACTAGCTTAATTCCACTGTTTAACAATAATAAGAACTTGAAAAATTTTTAGTTACTGTTGAAAATTTAAAATGAAGTGGAGGTTGAGGCAATGTTTTTGAATAAGTACTCAAATGCAGTTGAGTTGTCCATCATAATATAACACAATCAAATATATTAGTCTTAAAATCTTGCAAAATGTTTCAAGAACATAATTTAGTATACAATATTTTACAGAAGATTTGTGTGTACATGATGATAAATGAACTCTGATTTTATATCATGCCTATGCAGTTTCTAATATGATAATTTTTAAACTGCCAAAAAACCCTCCTTTGTGTATTTGTTTGACTTTAACTAACTTTATTGATTTTACTATCATGAGGAGGCCCTAAATATCTATGGTAAAAGTTTGTGAAAGAGATTTACATCCACATTTTAAAAAAAAAAATCAAAAGTGAGTTATTATTTTCAAACTTTTTCTTGTCCAACATTCCCTTGTTTCCAGATACAATCCTTCTAAACAGAAGAGCAAAGAAAAAAAAAAAGCAAAAACCTACCAAATCATGAATGCTGAGAGACTGCACCTGTAGAGATCTTTGTAGAAGTGAACTGTTTGGTTTAATAACTTTCTGAAGGTTAACTGATGAAGGATGCTGCATTTTTTCTAGCACCAAGACTGCCTTGATCTGCGGTTCTCACTCATAATCCTTTCTCTGCCTAATTGGAACTGTTCTGTGCTTGCAAGATCTATTCGTATGACAGAATTTGCCAATGATATGGTAAATGCGGTGGCTAGGTCATTCTTCAATTACATCTCTTCAACATTTGGAAATTTCTCTCTCCCCACCTCTTTCTCCATCTTTTCCCTGCCCCATCCCAAGTTTGTTAGTATGCAATGACACTACAAAGAACACTTATGAAAGTTTCTTTGGTTCATGTTACTGGAGAACATACAATCAGAAAGCAAAATCAGTAACTAGTAATCTTGTCAAAAATACATACAAAATAGATTAGAAACTTCTCTGAAAGAAATGAGCAGAGGCAGTGAGACCACAGCTGCAGCCCCGGAGCGTTTCATAGTGAAGGTGTTAGTCCTGTCGTCTCTGCTTCTTTTATTTTCCCATTTTCACTTTGACTCTTCTATATTCCTCACAGAAGTGTTTCATACTTATGGCTGATTCATATACAATAATTAGGCAGAAATTAAAAGGATCAGTTCATCATCAAGATATATATGTATCACCTTTTGTATATCCTTTCAACTGATAATATCCTAAAAAAGATACTGATTTTCCTACCACACACTATAGCTGGATATTATAACAATTGAGAATCATAACCCACTAGTAGAGAAAAAGTAGTACTTCCTGGTTGTTAATTGCTTGGGACTTTGTGTCCTTAACACCTTTTTTCATATTCAAATTCAAATTTCTTCTTTTGATGACTATGTGATTTGATTACTCACTGGTTGGGTAGGTATGTCTGTTTCTTACCAGTTTACAAAAAGTTAAGCCAGGAGCTTCTTCTGGGTTTCTCCCAGGCACGTTAGCAGGAAGCTGGATTGGAATCTGAGCAGCAGACTTGAAGTTGTGCCCAGGTGGAATGCCAGCATTGTGGGTGGTAGCTTTACCTGTCACCCACAATGCTGGCTCCTACTTATTGTTTAATGAATTTCGATTCCTACCTATAATTTATAAATTTGAAAATTCATCCTCATTGCCTTCCTAGGTCGATTAGCAGCAGACTGGATTGATAGCACAAGTGCCACAAATCGAACTGGCACTCTGCTAGTGGATGTAGTGTCTCCAGGGCTGGTTTAACTTCTGTGCTACAGTACCAGCCTGGGTTTCTCTTCTTAAGCTAATAGTGGAGTGAATTATTGACACAAACTCAGCATAGCCCTGAAGCCATCATTTTGTTTGCCACTGTGTTGAGCTTAATCTTTTATTTAGGATTTTTCCAACTATGGTCTTCAGGGATATTTTCCTTTCTTGTGCTGTCACTATTTTTGATATCAGCATCATATTTAATGTAAAGAATGAGTTCAGAATATTCCTTCCATTTTTCTGTAAGAGAAAATTTTATGTGTTGTTTGCTGCTAGGTTTATAAGTAGAATTGCTTGTAAAACTGTGTGGGCTATTGCTATTAAATTGTTTGTTTTAGAGAGTTATGGATCCTTGAACTGTTATATAAAATCTTTGAATTACAAAATTATGGCATAAAACTGTGTGCTTCTTTTTTGTGTGTTCTTGCTTGTTTTATAGAAGATTGGAAAATTATTTGAATTCCTGATTAAAGTTGCCAAGTCTATTTAATTTTGCTATTGTTAGTTTTTTGGTAAATTGTAGTTTTTTTCCTAAAAATTTATTTTGTTTTCAAAAATTTATTAGTGTTTAAGCATCTGACTTATTTTTCATAGTTCTATTTATTAATTTAAAACATTTCACTAGAAATGGGAGAAAGATTTCATCAGTCTTTCCGAAGAACCATTCTTGGATTTGTTCACTATTGTTTTGCTGCCTAATGAAGAATCTTAAAAATTTAGTGGCTTAAAATAAGCACTAGCCATTGTATCTCGTGATTTTGTGGATCAGGATTTAGATAGTGTCAGCCTGAGTGGTTCTTGTTGTTCCGTGTGGTACTGACTGCGCTTACCAGGTGGCATTCAGCCAGGAGCTGCCCTGGTGTGGAGAGTTAAGACAACTTGACTGACTTGCCTGATACCCTGGTTAAGGACAGCTGCAGGATAAGCTGTGCTGGTTTGCTCCCCCTGTGTATTTAGCACAGAGCCTTTTCATATCGTTCTTGTCAATGGAGGAGTCAGACATTTTACCTTGCAACCCAGGGCTCAACAACATTTCAGGAGACAGAAAACAGAAGTTGCAAATCCTCTTCCAGGGTAGACATAGAAGCTGTTGAAGCATGACTTCTGCTGTACTCATGCTCAGAGCAGCCACAGAATCAAGGTTCAAGGGGAGTAGTAATAGTACGGGCCATACTGTTGCATTGATGCTGTTGTTTTTTATATTTTAGTTTTTTGCTTGTTTGTTCGTTTCAGTAATCTGTCCTTCTATTCTTCCCCGTCTCTCATTTTAGTTTATATTGTCGTGAGGTCATGCCCTGAGTTTTTAAAAAACGATTTAAATTTTCATTTGAAAGGCAGATTTTACAGAAAGAGGAGAGATAAAAAGAGAAGGTCTTCCGTCGCTGATTCATTCTCCAAATGCTGTAGTGTCCAGAGATGAGCTGATTTGATGCTTGGAATCAGGAGCTTGCTTTTGGTCTCCCACATAGGCACAAGGGTCCAAGGACTTAGGCCCCACTGCTTTCCTATGCCATTAGGCAAGTACTGGATCAGAAGTGGAACAGCTAGGCCTAGAATCAGCACCTATATGGGATGCTGGCACCACAAGGCAGAGGATTAGCCAACTGCACTACCACACAGGTTCTCCAGCTTTTTAAGTAGGATGCTTAACTAATTTCACCATTTTGTCTTCAGATATAAATCATGAAGAATAGATTGTAACCAAACTGTTACTTTCACTGACTTGTAAAATTTTAGTTATATTGTAAATTTGTCTCTAATTTTAACATTTCATTACAGTTTGTTCTGTGACTTATGTATTATTTGGAAGCCTGGTTTTATAATCCCTTTCATGTAGATTATTAACAATATGTCTCTTGGAAAGCACCATAGTTTTTAAGGACCTGAAATTTTTAAGTGGAGGGGTTGCTCCTCTTCGTTTCCACTTACCTCCTTATCTGAGGAACACTTCAGCATGACCATGTTCTAGGCATCGAACTACCACTTCAGTTTATTCAACTAAAAATTGGTAATATTCTCAAGAATTGTTATTATCTCCAATGTGCAGATGAGGAATCTTGGGCTGTTTTGTCTAGGTGATTTATTCAACTAGAGAGTGAAAAAGCAAGAGTGGAAACTGAGGCAGTCCTAACCATAAAGCTGGTCCTCTTTCCGGAGTGTCACACCCTGTTCTTCAGCTTTAACCCATCCAGTTTTATCCTCCTTGCTTGGGGTGACATGGGGGGCTCTTTGAAGAACTCAGGAAGGTAATTTCTTCTCTGTGAAGAGTCTTTCCTGAGGTCTATGAAGTACAATATGGCTGTCATCCATTCCGATAGCATTACCAAAGGTAGAACCAGGAGGTGGGGCAGCAAAGGTGCCTAGAGGTTGTGTCCTGCTGTTGTGGCCCAGCTTTATGTTCCTGGAAACCTTTTGGGGATTCATCACTTTATTGTTGTTTTGTTTTATGGTCCTGGCAGAGTTTAGGTAAACTGAAATGTAAAAATAAATGGTTTACTTTCTTTTTCTGATGGAAAGTTGGATTTAGCTCCCTGACTTGTTGCTTCTAGCTTATTTGCGAACATAATTGTTTACTTAATGGGGATGTATACTTCCCTTCAGAATGCTGCCTTTAAAGTGAATTTCCATAGATTTACATAAATTCCCTTAGGGATCACTAAAATGTGAGCAAACAAGGAATTGCCCAGCTGTGAACTGTTTTAATGGAATTATGAAGCTTTCAGGTGTGCATTTGACAAAAATATCTGGGAGAAATAGTGGCTCAACTTTTTGGAAAAAATAATCTCTTAAATGAATTTGTGCTCACTTCCATCCATTTTAGAAGCCACTGCCAGCATAAGGTTTTTAAAAACTCATCATTACACTTTTTTAATATGGAGAGAATTAGCAAATATCTTTAATCTCGTGTCATCAAAAGTCAAAGCATTGCCAGGAAGATTTAACTTTAAATTTAGTAGATGCCCAGATTAAAGGTGACCTCAATTTCCATCACAAAATGATCCCTGTCAGTGATGGATAAAGACCAAATGTGATCCCGGCTTCTCAAGCTGGGGAATTTTATCATCTGTTTAACTTAGAGACTTTCTGTTCATGGTGGATATCCTAAAAATTATGTGGTTTTGTATTCTACTGCTAAATCTGTAGAGCTAGTTAAAATAAAACAGTGAGGGGGAAAACCTTGTAAGATGTTATGACTCCTTTGGCTTTGGAACAAAGCAATGTGAAATATGTTCTTTTCAGAATAACACCTCAAGCTTAGCTGGCTGTCTGTAAGTGTATCCCTTTCATTCAGGGAGCTTTATTTGGGATATGGATGGATCAATACTAATGTATGCTTTGTGTCGGGAAATCAACCACTGATGGTGATTCAGTAAGTTAATTATTGTGTCTGAATACATAAATGAGTCAATAAGTATTTAATAACATATGAAAAATGCTTTGTGGGAGATTCAGAAAAGGAAGAGAGATTTTTTTCCATGGTACCAAGGAGTTTCACAACAGAAAATGCCAACAACGGTAATAATAGCTGATATTTCCCATATGTTTGTTATGTCGGAATTTTCTTCCATTTCACATAAATTTCACAATGAGCTTACACTTAAGGTAGTCTGATTATCCTATTTTACAGATTTGAAAATAGGAGCATAACATACTAAACTACTTGCTTTACATTTTAAGGGGTAGCTGGGGCACCGGTCTTGACATTTGACTCCAGACCTTAGGCTCCATTTCCTCGAAAATTATTTATTCATTTATTTGAGAGGAAGTGAGAGAGAATCAAATAGAGGGATTAGTTCATTTCCCAAATAACCGCAAAAGCTGATACTGAAATCAGGAGCCCAGAACTCCATTCAGATCTCCCCATGGGAATGGCAGCGGTCAATGACCTGAGCCATTACCTTTGCCTGTCAAAGTCATGTGTTTAAAAAAAATTTGTTCTTACGTTTTTGTTGTTACATAATATAGCTATAATTACGTTAACCATTCTTTTCGTGTATAGTTTAATGCAGTAATACATTCACACTGTTGTTCCATCATCGCTACCACCTATTCCAAGACCATTTTTTCATTTTCCAAATTGAAATTCTTAGATCTTTGAACCATAACCATCCATTTCCCTATTCTATCTCTTTGAATTTGATTGCATAACTCCTCTCACATTAGCATGTTAATTATATCTCCCAACATTGGATTTATTCATTCATCATACTATTTCAAAGATTTTTCCATGTTGTAAAGTTTATCACAGCATCATTTCTGGTGGTTAAGATATTAGTTGGAATGCCTGTGACACATGTCGCATTGTCTTGGTGCTGGTTTTGCCTATACTCTTGATTCTCCCATCCAAGTATTAACCAGGCCTGACCCTGTTTAGCTTCCGAGATCAGACGAGATCAGGTGCGTTCAGGGTGGTATGGCCATAGACTATACTCTTGATTCTAACAGCCATACAATATATATCCAGAGAGGCAGAAAGTTATGCCTCAGTTTGTTGTCTCCCTACTACACAAATGGGAGAAATAGATTGAATTTCTTTCTCTTGATTTCAATCTGCTGCCACCCTGGATATTACACAGTCATTTGGATGGTGAACTAGTAGATGGGAGCCCTATCGTATCTGCCTGTAAAAGAAAAATAAGGTGATGATGACTAAACCACTGTTTAAGTCCACTTGTCATGGCCATTTGGGTTGTTTTCAGCTTTTTGCTGAAATTTTGTTAATATTGCTATTATGAAGATAGTATCTTTTCAAATTCTACTTTCTCTTATTTTAAAATTAACGTTAACGTTAATTCAAAGGAGAGGGAATTACAGATCCCTGGGGATCATGAGTAAGGACAGAGTGAGTGAGTAGATGGCTGGGTGGGTGAGAGAATTGTTCCTGGCTTCCCTCCTATGCCCACAGTGAGGGTGGTGGAGAGGCTCAGGGAGCATTCTCCTTGCTGTCAGACCACACATGGTCTCATGAAGGTACTTCTAGTACTTTGGGTAGGGGCAAGAATGTCCTGGGGTGGTATGTGAGTGAGATTTACATGGAGTGGGGGAAGCGTTACTTCCAACTCCTGACCCTATGCTAGCTAACTAGTTGTTTCAGTTCTTCTTCATCTAATGGCTCCTCTTGCTTGCTGAAGGCTTTCCATTCAATGGCTATGGCTGTGGCCCCCACATTATCTTGATTGCTCTGAGAAGTTGTTGGTTTTGTTGGACAAGAGGTGACAAATTCCCTTCATCTTCACAAAGGCTTTTCATTGTTCTCTAAGTATGTCTAAGTTCTATGACCTGTTTGCTGTCCATGAGTACCTCAGAGGGCAAGTTTTACTTTCAGTTGAATTGGGCATGTATATAGAAGTAGAATTGCTATTTTTTTTTTTTTGCTTAGCTTGTGAGAGTAGCTGGACCATTTTACATTCTCACTAGCAATGCACAAGAATTCCAACTGATTTCTCCACGTTTTTGTTTTTTTGTGTATGTGCATTTCCCTAAGTTAGTGGTGTTAAGTTATCCTATTCCTTATTTTGTCCTCTTATTGTTAATAGTGTCCTTTTGTATATATAAATGTAAATTTTTTTCTTTCCTTTCCTGTGCTCGAACTCCATCCTCTTAGGTCTGAGTTGTTAGGGAAGACTTGAATGAAGCAGTCAGTCTTAAATGTTACCTACATGTATTCACTGGGTGATTCTTGATGAGGATTGGATGAGGGATGAGCTGAGGAAAAGCTTCCCAGCTGTTATTTGCTGAGATATTACCAAAGTGTTCTCTGGAGAAAAACCTGATTTAAAGAGATGGGGTAAAAACTCTGCAGTCTCATTCATTGCCTGATTCATCTGCCAGTGCAGATGAAGAAACGATACAGAACGTTAAAGGACATGGTCCTTTCTTTTGCCTTTTACTCTGTGCTCAGGGCAGCACTAAGCTGTCCTGGGGTTCCTGGGACAGGGAGCTGAGTCAGCATTTTACTACTTCATCTCCAGAAGGTGCTGGCAGTGTGACTCCCATTTCAGAGTTCTTCGCTTCTCACTGCATACTGTTTCTGTTTTCTGTGTCGTAATTTAGCCTCTCTGGTTCTTTCTCTTTTAGCTTTTGAATTTGGAATGCATGTAAGATCAAAATTTTTTCCATATACTGTTTATGACTTATTAATTCATATCTCAGACTTAGAGGGTGGGCACAGATACTGTGACAGTAGCAATTTGTAAAGCAAATAGCATGGAATTTCACTGTTCACATCCAAGTATGCAAATAAACACCACATTCTCTCCTTGTAGGCACCAACTCCCTCTAGGATTTTAACCTTGTCCAGGTTTAAAATAATCGTAAAAGTGGTTTGCAAGTGTAATGGTGATGGCTTTGGCGGTGTCAGGAATTCTGCAGCAGGAAGAGCTCTGTGGTCAGCTCTCCGGAAGCCCTGGCTGCGGCAGCATTAGATGTAACAGTTTCCTCTGTTTGCAATAGCTTGGGTAATAGGAAGTTTGTAATGCTTCTTGATTGTGGGTTGAAAGGTGAGGGAGTAAGAAAGCCTAAACAGGGGTTTCTGAACACACCCAACCACATTCCATATGAAACCTCACTCCCAAGGAAGAGACTCTGCAGCCTAGATGGTCCACCTCCCTGTGCCCAAGGTCATCTCTGGACTCCAGATGACTTCATTTCACTTCTCAGGGCTGGGGCAGCTGGATTCCAATCCTCGCAGGGAATGGACAGATAGGGTCTCTGTTCCACATCAAAGCCAAGAAGAAGATTCGTTTTGTAAGATAATTTCCATAATTCTATTATTCATTGTGTTTGTTTTCTGTGCTAGGTGCATATATGTTTCATTAAACTCAGAAAACAATGCTAGTTAGATTTTATTCTTCTTTTTTCGTGGTAACAATATTGGGGCTTGGAAGGAGCAGATTCGCCCATGGTAACTCCATTTGTGACCTGGAAAGTTTGTGCTCATTTCAGGCCTCGTTGGTCCCACAATTTATCCTCTTCCCCCTCTTTAGTTCTGCCTTTTCCTAGTCTTCTGTTTTCGGCTTCATCTCTTTTTCCATTTAGGTTTCCATTATAGCTTGAAAAAAACAAAGGAAAAATAGGATATTTTACATGAAGAATGTTAACTGAAATTAGCAATTACCACCTTTTAGAGTAGAGAGCTGCTGTTCCTTTAACAGTTTAAAATGACAATATCAAGATGTATAGTCCAAATAGTAGTTTATCAGCCAGCTCCCATGACAGATGAATCTTGCATACATTCCCTTTGGTCTATTTGTTATCTCCTCCACTGGCACAGTTGGCTAAGGAATTGTACAGGGCTGTTTCACACTGCTTGCAGAAACTGTTGGGTGAGAGGGTTGCAGCACGGGTGACAGTAACATTATTCAGCTGCCATGAGGACAGGAGAGCATGTCTCTTGTTGAGACCGAGGCCAGTGGCAGAACCTTGTCTTCTACTCTTGTGATAGGAACTACTTTTTGACACATTTTTCTCTTTCTTCAGCTTAGCTGCTAGCTCTTCTTATTTTTCTGGAGTAAGAGTTGTTGCGGGGTGCGAGCGAGATCATACCAAACATGTCTGAGGTTTATTAAGGAGTCTTTATTAATCAAGCTTGGTGACAATAGAGCACAATAGCAAATCACAAGTCCATACAGCAATCCAACCAATTATAATCCCAAAAGAAACAAATGGTCATTATCCTTAAGCCCATCCGTTAAGCTGAACACTTACGTCCCAGTTTCCCCAACAATATAGCTATCCTAAGAGACATGCAGTGAATAACCTGGGCACACTTACAAAGCTGCAGACATTCACCTTTCCTTGGCTTCCCCGCCTACATTCCACTACTGCTAGGCCTCACCCCCTCCTGGAACTCCTGACAGCACACAATTCAGAAACAACATTATTATATCCATTGTCCCATCAAAGCAGTACACAGGGACCATGCTCAGGGGATTACCTGTCGTTGGTCAGCCAAGAGTCGAGGTACCAGAGTAACAGAAGCACCTGGCCAGAAAGAGAGCGAGCCCCTGCTTCACAGGCCTTTTAAAGGAGCTTGTGAGGGGAGTGGTTACACAACAATGCAATACCTTCCCCTCTCAGTTGATAGGTGAGTCACAGGTGGGCAGGAGAGAATACCTAAGTGTTATGGGCTAAGGAGTTGATTAGTGCTCCTTGGGATGGGCAGGAACAGGAACTGGGTTTGTAGTTAAAAACACCTAGACTAATTGGACTTCCAATATCCTAGCTAATTTAGGATGTGGGGGGTGGCTGAGGATGGAATTAGCATTCCATTGCTGTTAGGACCCACCTTCAGGACAGAGGGTAGAGAATACAACCACATTTCATTTGCCCGCTGTCAATGGGTGCTGGCTATTACTGGCTGCACCCGTAACAGAGTGTTAGTTTCATGGCAAGATGATTCTTATGCAAATCCAGTAATCAGGCCTAAAATAAATTTAAAAACATTTATGATTTCACATAGAACCAGTTTATTGTGCCTAATTTGTTTTTTTTTTTTTTTTTGAATAGATGATGTTGATAGCCAGTGAGCTTCATTAGTTTAGGTAATGTTTATAGTAAGTATCGTTTAACAAACACTTAGAAACATTTTTATTTTCTTAAACCTGACACAAAAATCACAGATGTAATCATTTGCATAGGGTGTCTATAGGAAGAGCAGGCACGTGGCTGGCTACTGAAAACTAGAGTAGAGGTGTTCTTTTTTGGTATCATTCTTGGAAATAATTACCATCAAGTAGAAAATATTTCCCTTAATAGCTGCTGTCAAAAAGTCTGTTACTGGAGTTTAGTTACAGGATTTTATGCCTGTTTAAAATATAATTTATTTGAAAGTGGAGTTACAGATAAAAGGAAAAACAGAAAAGAAGGAGAAAGATCTTTGACCTTCTGTTTCACTTCCTAAATGGCCAGAGTAGCCAGTGCTGTGTCACTGTGAAGCTAGGAGTCCACAGCTTCATCCAGGTCTCTCCATGGGTCTAGGGGCCCAAGTACTTGGGAGAAGTTGCTTTCCATAGTCCTCCTGGAAGATCCCAAGATGAATTGAAGGAGGCCCTAAGTAAGATCACTGTAGAAAGGAGTCAACCAACTGATTCATTTATTGAGTCTATTAGCGAAGCTTATATACAGACAGAGTGATAAGCAGGAAGCCCGAGGTGTTAGTACCAGCAACTTGATTGGTCCCTCCACTCCCACAGCCACCAGATAACTTAAAGGTCAGTTTCAGATACAGTCTTCCTGATAAGAGCAATCTGCAAGCCTGACCAAAGCACATCTAATTGGTTCCCTCATTTCCCCCACTGTAAGGTTGGGGCCTCCCAAGTAGAAGAAAACAGGATATATTCTTCCAGTCTTGGGCTGCTCAGGTCTAAGTGGGGGCTGTTTGTCAAGCCTCCAGCTGCTCCGGCCAGCAGAGCCAGTAACGTGAACACAGAGAGGGTCTGGGGATGAAGCACCGACAGGAGACCAGTGATGCTGGAAGTCTCTTCAAAGTCTCGCTCTATTGCTCCTTCACCTCTCTTTATATACTCTTCCCCCCACATCCTCATTTAGCAGGCTGCTGGATACAAATGAGTCCAATTAGCCTAGATGTTTTTACCCACAAGCCCAGTTCCTGTTCCTGCCCATTTCCTGTTCCTGCCCAGTTCCTGCTCCTGCTCAGCCTAACGAGCACTGATCAACTCCTTAGCCCACAACACCCAGCAAGTTTCCCAGGGGCACAGTGTGCGGTGCCCTCATGACCTGTGGCATAAGCCAAGAAGGCCCGAATCCACACTTGGGCTACCCTCTCTTGCTTTCCCCAGGTACCTTATCAGGGAGCTGAATCAGAAATGAAGAAACTGAGTCTGAAACTAGTGCCCATATGGAGTTCAGGTGTCACAGAAAGTGGTTGAACTCGGCGTGTGTGCGATCATGCTGGTCTCTTCTGGTATATACATTTCTTAGAGGGTCGGTAGGTACACGGAATTGTGGTTATGGCATGTGCTAGAGCTGTAAGACTAGCAGATCGGCTGGGAAAGGAACACTGTCTTTCCTATTATCCTAACAATAATAGCAAGTGTATAGCATACTCAGTGGGATATCTGTTCCAAACAATCTGCTTGGAGTAATTCACCTAATCCTGCTGGCAACTCTAGGAAGGGGAAGCTACTGATTAATCCTGATTTTACAGATGAGCATCCTGAAGCACAGAGGAGTTCAATAACTTGTTCAAAACAGTGCAGTCACCAGGTGGGAGAGCCAGAAACGTATCCAGGCAGCCTGGCTCTGGAGTTCATGCTCTTAACCACCTCCCTCTATGGCAACATCTTTGGATGTCACACTATTATGTTAGGCACTGTGATGGAAGAGATAGAAAATCGTTTAAGGAATTTGCAGACTAAATCTAGTTATCTTAAAGGTGATTTGAAAAGTTTCTGATGACAGGGAGGAATTCAGTGATTTCTGAAACGATGACTACAACAGCATGGCTTTCCATGAGGGATGTGACGCAATAATGTCCTGAGGGTTAGAATAAAGTGCTAACAGTTCCATCAGTTTCCATTTATGGAGGCTTTGACAAAGCAGCCACTTGGCTAATGTGATAAAGAAAGCATCGTGCCATTCAAACAATCTAGACTTCACAGAATTCTCACAACTCTCTGATCTAGATCTTTTCTGAAACAGATCAGTACCCCTAACCCCACTCCTGCATTCTTGCTCATGGATCCGTTTGTGGCACTTTTGTTTATCAGTCTTGTACTCAGTAACGCTCTTTCTGTGTGTTAAAGTCACAGAGAGGCAAGGACTTTCCCTTGTTGCGTCCAGGGCTTGGGCTGTAAGACGTCTTTCCTCACATAAGACCCAGAAATCACACCCCACACTCTACTTAGTTGGTTTTTTTTTTTTTTTTTTTTTTTTTTTACTTTTGAGGGGGAGTAAAAGAGCTAATTTCCTCACTCCTCTGATCTTGTTATTTTCATTGTCACTCTTCTCTGCATTTTTTCTTTCCATTAGAGCTGAAAACAAAGTGGCTACATTGTAGGAATCTCTTTTCTCCAAGAGCTTTTTCTCCATCAAGCAGAAGATCCGGATGTTGACAGCCTTCCTCCATTCAGTCTATTGAGTGTTCGCCCTCGAACTGGGCAAGCACAAACTTGGCTGAAATTGGAGGTTCAAACTGGGGAATGTTGAATTGGGCAGCACTGGGCTATAACTAAGCCTGTGTCATGGATGAATTACTAAAGATTTCATCAGGTTATAGTTGGCCTGTCACAGGCCATGTGAACTGAGTGTGAGAAGGCCCTAACTGGGAAGATTCCCACATTTTAAAAAGCCCCTCCTTAGCTATCCTATCCTGTATATCATGCTTTGATAATATTGGAAATAATATTTGAAGAGCTTTTTTTTAAATCTCTGTGTGGAGCTCATGTGCATAATAGTATGCACATATGCAAAGGGAAGACAAGATACAGACTTGAGGGAGAATCAGTGAGGTGAGGATATGCACGTATATTTTTGTGTATGGAAACTTTTTTTTTTAAAGATTTATTTTTATTTCATTTTTATTGGAAAGGCGGATATACAGAGAGGAGAGACAGAGAGGAAGATCTTCCATCCGATGATTCACTCCCCAAGTGAGCGCAACGGCCCATGCTATGCCAATCCGAAGCCAGGAGCCTCTTCCGGGTCTCCCACGCGGGTGCAGGGTCCCAAAGCTTTGGGCCGTCCTCGACTGCTTTCCCAGGCCACAGGCAGGGAGCTGGAAAGGAAGCGGGGCTGCTGGGATTAGAACCGGCGCCCATATGGGATCCAGGGTGTGCAAGGCGAGGACCTTTAACCACTTGCGCCACCGCGCCGGGCCCTGTGTATGGAAACTTTTAAAAAGCATATATATTTCTTTGGAAATTTGATCCATGCACATGTTCTCGATACATCGCAGAAACCTGTATCTGCTTTGCTGATAATTAAAGAATATTTTGGGAGGGAATTAGCTATTCCTTTTGAGAGATTTACCATTCTTTTGAACATGTGCCTACATTTACATAACTAGCTACTAAAATAATTCTTACGTTAAAGCAACCATTATTTACCTGCCACACTACCTGACAAAACAGTCTTTCAGTGATCATATAATTACATTTTTTGATGCTGTGCTTTAAGCTGACAAAAGTCAAACCTGTCAATCTAATGCATGTTTTCATGTATTTTTGAAATATGTAACTGCAGACTAAAAATAGGTGATTTTTAAAGTTTGTTCTTGTGCCATCCTGACTAAAATTATAGCTCCAGAAGGGATATCATAAAAACAATAAAAGCATTTTCATAGGCCAGTTTTCTATTAGCAGTATAATATTCTTTTCATAAAAATACCCCAAATATCTGGGTCATTAGAATAATCTGAAATAGTAAAATATCTAAAGCTTTTAGAGCTCTTTTAATCAGATCTGTTTCTCATGATTATATAAAGGAAGAACACATACAATTTTTTTTTTTTTAATAAAAGAAGCTGCTGTCATTGAACAGTTCCTGATCATCACTGGCAACGTTTAGCCAGGAGGAAAGTGGCACTTGCCCATACAGTGTCTGTTCCCCTTTCCTTTCCCTCGAGATAGTTACTACTAACTCCACACTGGGATTCAGGCATTAGAGCTCTCTTTCAGGATGCCTCTGATAGCCTCATTTCTGCTTAGAGGTTAGTATCTGGTAGCACAGTGTCTTCCTAGGGAATATATTTTTAAGTCAAAGGATTAAATCTTTAGTGGCTAACTATCTAACAGGAGGAATCAGGAAACAGTCTTAGAAGTCATTTCCCAATGCCTCCAAAATAATAAATTGGTCGTATAGGCGTTTATTTAAGTGTACTGTACCGTCTACCTTCTGATAAAATCTGCTTTGATTGTACTATCAGGAAAAGATGATGAATTGCATGAATCCTCTCTGCATTATGTTCTGGTAATAATGTATTGTGCTTCTATTTTTTATGTTACATTTTATTTTTGATAATTCAATGATCTTTTTTGAAGTTCTGGTTTTAAATGTACTTCAAGTTTAGTTAAAAAAAGTAAACGAAAACAATATTTTATTTCAGTATCTTATTATTTAAAACACCACATTTTGCATTCAGTAAAGTATAATTTTTAAAACGTTGAATATGAAGAATCTTCAAAACTTTTTTGGAAAGTGTGTTTTATAAAAACTATGTACATATTTTATTTGTTTTTTTGCACCAAAATGAATTAAATTTTAATTCAATTTTTACAATCTTTTTAAAATTCTCTCATGTGATGAACAGTAATAACAAATGCTTCATTTAACACTTAAATGTGCCAAACATTGTGCTTATTATTATTTTTTTTTTGGTGTGTATTATATTCTTTGTGTTTTGTGATAATCCTAGATGGGAAGAACTAGTTCTTTAGAAAGAAAAAAGTTCAAATTGATAGGGCCTAAGGAATCAGTTCACCTGTCAAACTGGAAAGAGGCAAAATCAGAATCTCAGCCTGCTTTTGTTTGCCTTCATAGCCCTGCACTACTGATTATTAAATTTCAGATCCCATCCTTGTTTCACACCATGTGCATACCAGACAGTGGTATGATGCTTGTACACTTTCCTCTGTCATTGAATCATTCTTAGGTGGAGTACCCAGTTTTGCACAGCCTAGCAATTGCAGAGCGAGGGCTGAGATCTTAAGATTTCAGTTCGAACAGTGTTTCTTCCATATGCAGCATATCTTTCAATGTGCAAATATGATATAAAGTAAGGAGAATTCTAGAGATAGATCCTCCAGTGACATTTCACTTACAAACCCTTAGGCTAGCACAAGCATTAGGATAGCATAAGCATAACATTTCAAGCATAAATTATAATTGGAATGATACAAAATCTGTTATTTATAGAATGCTGGAGGGGGTTATTTTGTTTTTAGTTGCTGAAAGTTGATAAAACTCACAAAGTTATGCCTTCATTGATTGAGGTGATTTACTAAACCTTACCTATTTAGGATATTTCAAATAAAGGATGAGGAGCAGGAATGTTTTGATTTTATGAAAGGGAGAAAGAACTGAATGCAGGAAACATGATTTTCTTGACTGAGAAACTAGGTGAAGATAGCTGTAGAGAAAGCAAGTGTTGTTAACAGTAGCAGATGCGTGGCAAAGGATAGCTGGTGGTGTCCTGAAGGAGAGACTCATTGTTGCTGTTGCTGAATGGCTGTACTGTTCCAGTGAAATGGGGAAAAACTGGAAGTGGAGGGGTTTAATCCCTATCACTACAAAACTGCATCAGAGAAAATTAAAAAAAAATATGTTATTCATTCTTAAACTTGGAGGAAGTCACTAAGGCTTTGTTTTAATTATGTAATAGAACACTACTCTTTTTCTCTGTGTTTTGTTTCCTTTATCCCGAGTTACTCACTGACACTTCCATTGTGGCTTGGAGTTTTCATCTACTCCACCCTTTCCCAAGCAGGAATCCCTGTACCGTGCTGTGTACAACGCTAGCGGTTCTCCTGCACCCGTGGTTTACATTTCAGATGTGAGATGTGAGGAGCAGGCAGAGCAATCTTAGACATGAAGAGGAGCTAAAGCTTATGAAATTCACGGTTGGGGTGATAGAAGAGCACTCTGAGGCACATAGGAAACACTACCTTTGCATCTGTAATACTAGTGTTATGACAATTTGAATATTCAGATTAAATATATTCCATGATACACTGATGTTTTTAAATAGTTATTCTCTCTGATACAGTACAAAAATAAAATAGGTCATTAGATATTGCTTCCATGGAAAACCCAAACAAATACCAAAAATGAGTGTCTTAAAATCATCCAAAATTGTGCACTCCAGTTCAGCACCAGGCTAGCACTCTATAGACTTGATGTAGCTACCAGGAAAGGCGTTTGGGAAGGAACTACTTTATTCAGTGACATCTTGTTTTCTCACTCTATGAAAGCTATGATGCAATTCATCCAATAATTGCAATAATAAATCCAGTATATTGAAGACACATCTAAAAAAAAATCATCCAAAATTGATTCTCTGACGTGTGCGGAAACTAGAAGTTTGAAGTAAGTGTTCTGGGAGGGTCAGAGTCTCTAAGAAGACTCTAAGGAAACATCCTGCGTTGCCATTTCAGGTGGTTCACATCCAACCGTCGTATATTTCTCCATTAGCGCTGCTCCACTCGAGTTTGCGAGCCTGTCTCCACAAGGCCACATTCCCCATATCCACGAGTGCTCTCTTCTGCTGTCTAAGACATCATCACTGAAGCTCTGACTCTCCCAATCCAGCACGATCACATTCTCAGTACATTCTCAGCTCCCTGGAACATACGAATTTTGGGACTCACTAATCAAGCCACCACAATGTGTCAGTGTATGTCAAGCATTTGCTTAAGTAAAGTCAAGGTGACTCATTTCTTCCTAGATGTAGTGTAGCATAGACATTAGCTTTATACAAAACAACTGTTATCAAGAATGCTATGTGTTTTAAAGAGCATTGGTCTTTGAACGAGTAGATATAACAAGAAAGTGATCCTGTGTAAGAGTTGGGAATGCTTTCAGCAGTGAGGTTTATAATTAAAAGATGAGTGCCTGACAGATAAGGAGGTGAAGAGAGGAGAGTAACACGTTCCTGAAGGCCAAGTACAATCTCTATGGCTGTTTTCAATCTGCAGCATTACAATCAGATAAAACCCTGGTATCTAAATAACGTATGGTGCTAACCCTGGGAAGAATATTTTTTGAAATATATAATTTTTTGAGATATTTTGATTCCTGATTTGAAATGGAAAATTTACTAGAAAGTTATTTTATTTTGTTGGACAGAAAGAGTGAGGAAACTAAAACTCTTGTTGGCATTGTAATAAAATGACTCAGGAGTCGACCTGAGGAGCCTTCCGCTGGCCAAAAATGGGACAGATAGAGCATTCGCAGGAAGTCACTGAAATAGATAATGATCTATGAGTGCAAAATTATACTGAAAAAATTTACTTTTAAACATTGTAGAATTCTTGGGAACCCACTGATTATTCTAACAACTTGTAAATCAGAGGAATGAAATGAGTATCTAACTTGCATTTCTTGTATCTGCTGTCTTCAGGACAGCTGTAGAAATGATGAAGCAAAGTCTTTGTCTATGTGATGAACAAATGATAAAATCATCCCATTTTAAGCTTGTTGTGAGGTAGTAGATTTTGGCACTGAGTATTGACGATCATTTATATCAGGGAAAGGCCATTGATAATTACATGTCTACCAAACCTGGTGCTGCAAATCTGAACATGAGTGAGACCGCCCCTCTAGATCTAACTACCAATTTACTGGATATATTACATTATGTGATAGATATGAAATCAGCAGAATTTAAGATTATTACGAATGCTGCAGGAACGAATGATCTAACTTTCTTAAGAAATGAACAATTGGGATAAAAATGAAGACAGATCCTTCAACCAAAAGGGATTATTGGGATGTAAATTTATTGTGTGCATCATATTTTGAGCTTGTTCAAGGCAACCTACTGGTAAAGACAAGCAAGTCTGTACTGCATAATAGGAGAAGTTTGTACACATACTATATAATTTATGATATTCAAATATATGTCTTTCTTTTTGAAATGGTCAGGAAGAATAATGTTTTGCTGTGTTTTAAGACGTTAATTTAAAAAGTTTTCCGCAGAGCCTGGAGTAATTTATTCTCCAACCAACAGTTCATAAGAATTCTCCTTTCTCCACATTTTTGCCAACATTTATTGAACACCTTTTTTATAGCAGCCATTCTGATTGTGTAAGATGCTATCTCATTGTGGTTTAGCTTTATGCTTCCCTGATAGCTGGTTATTCTGAACATTTTAAACATGTTTTTGACCATTTGTATTTTTTGTTGTTTAAGCACTGTTCATTCAGGTCCCAATTTCATTATCTACATATGTATGTAACAGCATCATTTATTGAAGAAATGATTCCATCTCCAATATATGTACTTCATACATTTGTCAAAAATTAGTTGGCCATATGTGTATGTAGATTTATTTCCAGGTCCTGTGTTCTGTTTCATTGATCAATGTGCTGGTTTTTATGCCAGCATCATCGTGTTTTAATTAACATAGCCTTTAATGCCTGCTTTGAAAAAAGGTATTGTGATGCCTCCACATTAATTTTTTGCTCATAATGGCTTTGTGTGTTCTGGGTCTTTGTGACACCATATGATTTTTATCCAGACTAACAAATAAGGAAAAAGAAAAGGCTCAAAAAGAAGTTGGAGATAAAAAATGGAAATTACAATTAATTCAACAAATATCAAAGAACAGAAGAAAATAATGTGAATAGCTACATGCTAACAGATTGAAAAACTCAAAGAATAAGTTCATGGATAGATATAACCTATCAAAAATAAAGCAATAAGATATAGAAAATAACAGCAAATCTGGAGTAAGATTTGAAGCCATAATTGAAAGCCTATCTTCCAGAGGCTTGATGGCTTGCTGTTGAATTCTATGAGGTATTTAAGGAGACACTAACCTCAGTATTTCTTCTGCTATTCCAAAATAGCAAAAAGTAAAATTTTGTCAAACTTTTTGTGAGATTAGCCTAACTGATTCGAAATCCAAAGACACAGCACACACACACACACACACACACACACACACACACATACTATAGCAGTATAGCAGTATAGCAAGCATTCTTGACAAAACTGTTTCCAACACTACATCCAAAGATTATGCATTATATCAAGGGAGGTTTTCCTAAGGTGTAATGGTGGTTAGACATTTAAAAATTCATAAACATCATAAATTGCATCACACAGTAATAAACAACAATCATGTGACCATATCGACAGATGAAGCAAAAACAATGGATTAATTTATCATCCCTTCCTGATAAGAACCTTCAATAAGTTGAGCATGTAAGGGACATATTTCAAAATTACAGTGGATATATATTGCAAACTGGTAGTCAGTATCATATGAATGCCTTTCAACCTTAAATCTCAAACAAGGCAAGGATGTCCATTTTCACTCTTTTTACTCAATGTGGCAATCAAAATGGGAAAAAGGAAGTCGAGGTATGCGTAGTCTACATTTCTGTTTTACTTTTTTTTTAAAGATTTATTTTTTTTTTAATTGGAAAGGCAGATATACAGAGCGGAGAGACAGAGCGGAAGATCTTCCGTCCGATGATTCACTCCCCAAGTGAGTGCAGACTCTTCTGTGTCTCCCACATGGGTGCAGGGTCCCAAAGCTTTAGGCTGTCCTACATTGCTTTCCCGGGCCACAGGCAGGGAGCTGGATGGGAAGCAGGGCCGCCAGGATTAGAACCGGCGCCCATATGGGATCTTGGTGCATGCAAGGCGAGGACCTTAACCACTACACCACCGCGCCAGGCCCTCTGTTTTGCTTTTGTCCATGAGAAATAAAAGTAAGGACATAGAAAAAGAAAAGACTAATTAGGTATTACAAAAGAACTCCCCTTTGTGGATTTCTGCTTCTCTTCTGTGTCATCATAAACAATTTTAGTGTTGACTCTGCATAATGCTGACTTGCTCTGGAATGTTCACCAATGTAATGACAGTTTTATCTCCCAGTAAGGAACATGGAAATATTGTAAGGTCAGAATCCCTTGAGGTCTTTTATGTGTTGAATTACTAAGTACCATAGAGAAGTGTGAAAGAAAATAAAGACCTCAGGAAACTACAAAACAAAACAAAACAAAACTATGTGCCTTTTTCCAATTAAAAAAAATTCTACTTACATAAATCCTAAAGGAAAGTTAAGAAAACCCCAAAAGGCGTGCATGTTATACTTAAAGATGGAAATTGTTTCTTTTTTTTGTAAACATAGCAAAACTAAAACAATACCTAGTTCTTAGTTTTTCAAGTTTCTAACTTTTCTTCCCCTTAAATGCTACACTGATTAAACATAACAAAGCATTTACACACCAAATGCAAAATAAATCTATAATAGCTAAAAAAACAACTTGATTATTCTGATTCATTTTGCATTTCCATTGTTCATCTTGAAAATCATTTTTCTTTTCCTTCTATCAATTCTTTTTTCTGCCTACTTTAAAATAAACTTTTGATCTGCTTTTAACCATTGCAGTTTTGTTATATTTTTCCTTGTAGGATTTAATATAAACATCTTCAGTGAAATTGTTTAAAAGAATAACCATTGGCTTTTTCCTTCTCAGTTTTCCACCCATTTTGTTCTTACTGTTTGGTGCATATTTACTGTGGTTGATTTTATGATATACTAATACATTTCTAGAGACCAGAAACAGTGTTTTCATAAAATTAGGCCTCTAAAATATCCTGGGAAAAGTTTGTGAGATTTAGGACAAAATGAGTTTCCATACAAGTCTGAAGCAGCAGTGTCTCCTGAGAGTTCTGAAGTCATGCTGTTATCTGAAATGCAGACAGTGAACACATGGTCTCACAAATGGATGGCTTTTCAGATGATCCCACAAGTGTACTGAAAGTCAGAATTGATTTTTTTTTTTGTTGTTATTGTTGATACAGTGTGGTAATTCAACAAAGGACAAAAGGGGTCAAGAACATTTCAAACAGTTGCAGTCATCTTTAATTAAACCGGACAATTATTTTGAACAAGGAATTTAGCAGATGGCTCATAGGGGAATTTTGTAGGTACATAATAGAGATCGTGTTTTTCCTTTGCTTCAAAACACATGGAAATACTGAAATTTTTTTCACTTCATAGACTTTGTTAATCACACAGTACTTATCCTTACTCTCCATTTTGGTTGATGCTTTACAGTGTTTTGTCCTCATATTTATTCCTCTGGAAGTAAACATGAAATATTTTGCTTCTCTTTCCATATTTCCCTGTAAATAGGACTTGCGGTATAGTCTGTTATCTCTTCTGCCTTTGATGGAAACTTGGCTTTATTTTCATGTATTTTTAAATTTTTGATCATAACCTCTGTGTCCCTATGCTGTTTCCTTCTGGAGGCCACTTTCTGGCCTTATTGCCTTGGCTCTCAGTCTTTTTCCACTCTCTTGCCCATCCCATGATCCCATGTGAGTTCCTTGAGGTATGTGAGTCTCCTTTAACCGTATGGTATATACTAAAGTAAATCATTACCATTTTCTCATAATATTACCTATATTGCTTTAGAATGTTCCCTTAAAATTCACTGCTGCTTGATATTTTGGCTTTTGTCTAATTCAACTAATTGGATATTTGCTTTTATGTCACTTGAGTTAGCTTACATTATTCTGTGACTGTAAAATTAGATTTCATTTTTGAATCTATCTGAGGTATCTTTTGTTGAAATCAATTTCCTTTTGATCTATACATACTATTCTAAAACATAGGACAGGAAGTGGTGCAGATAGTAATCTGCATTCCAGTCCCTCCGAGAGTGTTATATTTAATGCTTAAAGTTTTCTTCTTCTTTTCTTTTACATCAATATATATCAGGCATAAAAAGCAAGAAATATAGGAGAAACTAGCAGAAACACCATGAAGGTATAGCATTAACATCATTTTGACCATGTTTAGTTAGGAAGATAAAAATAGTAATGGATGTGTAAAGTTAGAGAAATAAGGGTGTAAACATTAGAAAATTGGATTATATGTATGTTAAAAATATCTACATTTATTATTTACATCAACTTTGTCACTGTTGATTGATCAGAAGGGAAGACTAAGATATCATGCACTGAAATTCACTTCTGCCCACTACTCCTATATTTTTTTGTTTGTTTTTAAAGCTCTTTTCATTAAAGTAAACCTTTGCTTTTTAATTTATTTTAATTAAATTTTATGATACAATTCCATAGTCTTCCAGATTTCCTATACCCCTTCCCCAAGTTTTCTCTCCCCACTGATTTCTCCTATATTAATAGTATAGTCCTTGATAAGCAGCCATTAAGCCCATCATTCTGCTGTTTAAGTGTATCTTGATAGTGTACATATGGGCAACAGCAGATAGTCCAGCATCCTATTGTCAAGATATATTTAACGGTTTAATTAGGAATCCATCTTTGATTTGGAAGTAGAGATGTATACATTGTGCTTTCACATCTGGATATGATAGTCTTTATTAAACAGTTCCTTGTATCCCCTTAAATGAAAAGCCATAAAACAAAATCAACAATAGGAAGAAAAATAGAAGACAAAGTTAAATAACATGCTTCTGAATAACCTTGTGTCACTGAAGAAATGAAAAAAAAAATCTGCTCGGAGAAAATGATGCTACTGTATGGTGTGTGAGTCAGTGAAAAGTTTAATAAAATAAACTAGTTTGAAGAAATGAAAATGAAAACAAAATTATCAGAATTCATGAGATACAGCAAAAAAAATTGAAATCTGATATTGATCTGATATTTTGCATGAAGGTTGCCTTATATCAGAAAGAATATATGGTATTTGTCCTTGTGCGATTGACTTGTTTCACTGTGCAAAATGTTCTCTAATTGGAACCATTTGGTTGTATATGGTAGAAGTTCATTCTTTTTAATAGCTGAGTAATATTCCATGAAATAGATGTACCACAGTTTCTTTAACTACTCTTCATTTGATGGGCATGTTGGTTGTTTCTATGTCTTTGCTATTATAGATTGTGCTGCTCTGAATATAGGATTACAGATCCCCTTCTCATATGCACATTTCATTTCCTTTGGATATATTCTCAGAAGTGGGATATCTGGGTCATATACCAGGTTGATTTTCAGTTCTGTTGGTACTCTGCATACTGACTTCCGTAGTGCTTGTACTAGCCTATATTCCCATCAACAGTGAAGGAAGAGCATACCTTTCTCCCCAGATCTGCTCTAACAGGTACTGTTAGTGGAGTTCTGATTGTAGGTCAATGTCACTGGATTTAGGTGGAACCCATATTAACAGTTTGTAGACTATTATTAAATAATACATTGACATTTTTGTTCATGGTTATATTTCATATACATTTATCACTAGTTCCTTTGTCATGAATTCTCCAATAATCTCTCATTTTGTTACTAAGTTTAGACTTGAGAGTTTAGGCTCTGTAGGCAACATGGGGACATTTGAGTTAACTGTGCCTCACTGTGAGACTTTAAGGGAGGAACTGTGCTTGATATTCCTCTTTGAAAGGGAGCTGTCTATATATTTGTTCTTATATTTAGAGAGACAGTTCAAGACGCCCAAAAGTTACCTGCAGCCACAGATATGACCAAACCTTATTAATTCTGTGTCTTTTCTGCTCATCAGTGCCTGTCTAATTTATAATTTATGCATGGTAAAAAGATGAAAAGCAACTACTTAAGCAGATCTTATAAATACCAACATGATTTACTCTTATTAAATAATAAACTTTAATCTTTTCACAGAAAGGAATGACATTGTGACTTCTTTTATTTCCATATCTGAATTGCCAGCATCATTAACCTTGGTTTGGGGACCATTATTCAGGTTTATTTGAACAAAAGTATCTTGATACTGCGACAGTTTTTGTGATAGCTCTATGATTCACTAACTGAGCAATGAGCAGATGTATATATACACAGAGTCAGCATGGGATTGTTCACTCTTGGAGTTTTCCAGTTAATGCTTTTAGACAACAGGTGGCTCTGAGTAATGGAAATCATGGAATTTAAAAACACAGAGAAGAGAGGAGGACCATGTGTGCTGTTCATTTATTAGCTTCACCCCATACCAGGTCCTGCTTCACCCTGTTCAGTCTTGTTCAGTACCGCCTGGGGGTTCAGCTCTACTCTCTGTGTCATCTAGGTGGATTGGCTTCCACTGAGTTTCATCAATGGGAAACATTTGCAGAGAAACAGAGTGGAAAGAGAGAGGTAGGCAATTTTTCTTACGTTTCCTCCACTGCAGGAGTCCATCTTGTGGAGTAGCCTCACCAGCTAAGGAGACAATCTGCTAAAGTTAGCCACTTTTCCATACCTCAGTTCTCACTGGATTCTGATGTCAGTGATTTGTTGTCTGTGTACCTAACCAGAATCTGTTGCTTTTCACCCCTGAATTCCTTTGCAAGCAATATATATGTATATATATATTCCTTTGTGTGTGCACATGTATATGTATATGCACACAAGTATACATATATATGTATGTATGTATACATATATGTATCTATATGTATAGATGCATGTATTCCTTTGTAAACGATGTGTGTGTGTGTGTGTGTGTGTGTTTGTGTGTGTGTGTGTCTCTGTAGAAACCTGTGTGAATTGAGTTCCTATCAGGATCCTCAAAAATGCAGTTCGTGATAACCCTGGAGATAGAATTCTGAGATAGGTTGTTTAACATGTTAAGCTAACTTATGGAAGGCCACCTTGCTTGGGAACATAACAGTAGCAATAGGTGGCATGCTATGGCATCAGAGCTGCTTGCATCACGCGCGTGGTAGTTTTAGGCAGAGAGCCAGCAGCAGACATGACTTTGGGAAATTCCCAGACTCTTCTGTTCTCTGACGGGATGACAGTGATTATGACAGATGTTTCATGAACTTACACTGCTTCTGAGTATGCCAGAAAGCTTGTATGAATGCAAATATACAGAGATAGCTTTAATTTAAAACATAAGTATAGAACCAGAAAGGTCATATGGAGGCCTTAAGAGAATTACACATTGTCTTTTGCTACAGCGTGGGCATGCATATGAATCAAACCTAAGTTTTCTTAGTGACAATTAAAATATCAGTTAAACATACATCTCTGTATGTCCTGTGTTAGAGTAAGAACTCCAACTGTGAATTCTGAGAAGATTCAGAGACTTTATGGCTGTGCAGATGCAGTTATACAGCCTTGTAGAAGCTTTGAGGTCTTTGAATCTCCAAATTAATAACAACCCCTTTCAATACTACAAACAGCTTCTCCCCTGCCTTTGGAAACCTTCTCTACTCCTGGAAATATCTTCTCTCTGACTCTGGAAATCTCCCTTCTATTTCATGAAATCCTTTCAGTGATACTCCCTGCCTCGGGTGTTTGCCTTGCCATGGGAGTGCTTCGTCTCCCATTCCCTTATCTCTAAGGTCTGAAGTCCTGCAGCAGCAGCTTGGCCAAAGGGAGAAATGAATTCACTTCTGGGGAGAAGGAGTAGATAGATACGAGAGTAAACAGGTCTTTTAGAGAAGCAGACAACCAGGGGATAGGTAAGCAAGATATTGGAAGGTCTAAAGATCTATGCCAGGGGTAGGAAATTTAGTTTGTGGATCAACTGTCTGCTCCTTCCTTTTAAAATATGGCTAGAGAACTAAAAAGGGTGTATATATTAAAATGTTCCATGTCACATGAAAGTTGTTATTCACATTTCATTTTCCTTAGATGAAGACTCATTTTAGCGTCGCTGTGCCCAATTATCTATGAGTGCTTTCATATGAAGATGAATACTCATGACTACTGGTCTCCATCTTTAAAAAATGTGCTTATCACCACTATATAAGTTGGAGGTGATGTTAGGAAATACCACAATTAAATTTTGATAGCAATTTTAATGGAAATAATGAAATCTTAGTGAGGCAGAGTCCAGGTGGTAATGCATTATTATCAGACATAGACTCAATTTATTTAAAAATATGTATTTTCATTTTATTTGAAAAGCAGAGGGAGAGATCAATCTTTTACCCATGGTTCACTTCCCAATTGCCCTCAAGATCCTGGGCTGGGCCAGGCAAAGCCAGGAGCTGGGAATTCCATCTTGGTCCCTCATAGGGATGGCAGGGACCTAAATACTTGAAATTCATCATCTGCTGTCTCCTTAGTTACGTATTTGCAGGGAGCTGAAACTGGCAGCAGGGCCTGGATTTAAACTCAGTTACTTTAGTATGGGATGTGGGTACCTAAAAGGGAGTGTTAACCACTGTGCCAAGTATCTACTTCATTAGGACAAAATTGCTCTAATAGTCAGAATCTAAGAAACCAATCATATCAATTATAGGGATTAGTAGAAGTAGTTCACTGATCATGGGACGATGGGAATAAATATGTTGCCTATTAAGATATTGATTGTGCTACATTTGATATTTGGTATTTGGGAATTCACAGGATCTCATCAATTCTAAATGATTTAAATCAGTTCCAGATTTCAGGGATGACTAAAGTTATGCTGGGCCTATGTGGAAGGATCCTGTAACAGTCACAAATATATATTGTAAAATTTCCTCTGAGCCTTTTCTTTCAGCCGTTTACATGGTGATTGTGTACTGGTGGAAGGTAATTTGCTAGATTTCTAGATGTGATAAGCTGGTGACCCTTAGTTGAGGCTTTCCAAGTTGATAACTAAATACTTACTATGCCATTGTAGTTTCATCTGAAAAATTATCACAAGAAGGCAAACTGAATGCTTAATTTACATGTGGCTTTGCATAGTATGTTGCTGTTTGATGATAAATGTGAGTCAATATTTCCTTATATGATTCATGTAAGAGAGTGTTTAGTCAATAGTAAAGGGAAGCTTCTTTGTATATAAGGTTCATAGAAGGAAAGGTTTTCCTGTGTGCCTTTTGCTAACAGATTTCCTTGTTAGGAATGGTCTTAGATAATGAGAAGGATGGAGATAGGAAAGTCTAGGAAAGTGTGAATGCCATTTACTTATATAAGCTTTTAGTAGAGAGGTTGAAAGATGATCTGTTTTATGGATGTCAGCCTCTTTCATCAGCCACTAGGATGCTTTTTAATCTTGTGGATAGATGTATGATACATGGGAATTCAAAGGCTATCATCAACCTCTGAGTTAAGCCAGTTTAGCATCAGAAGGTTCATTTAGGGAAGGCTGGGTCTTTGTGGGAATAATCTTGTAAATATTCCCAAGAGACTCATTTATTAGTTGGCAAGACATCAAGAATGGCAGTTATTCACTGACTAAACAGCATGGACTGCCTGTTGTGAAGGCTTATGGCGACCACTCTTGCTGAGTGTCAGACATGTCCAAAACAGGAACTAGTACTTCGCTTAAAATTAGGCTATGTTTTCCAGTGGAACCAGCCAGACATTTAGTGGTCAATTGAATGCCAGTTTCCTACTATCCTCACAAGGTATGTATTCTGGATGCAGCTTTGCCTTTCCTTCCTATATTTTGTGTGTCAGCACTGCCATAAACCCATCGAGGAACTCACAAAATCTCCTGTGTTCCTCATACATGATCATCATCAACCAAGAAATTAATGTCACTGTGAATGAAGCACATCAGTGAGTAGAGAGAGGCCTAAGAAATGCACTGCTCTTCCCACGTTTCCTTGATGAAAAGCAGCTGGACTGAAGAGAGTCCAGAGGTTGTTGAAGATTGAGTTATTGTGTCAACTTGGACACAGCGCTCTGCAAGGCCTTAGAGCTGTCTTATAGGAAGTGATAGGCACTGCATAGAGCAGTAGTTTTTTTTTTTATCAAGTTTTATTTTGGGAGAATAACCCCTACTTGTTGACTCAATATTTGATTTGGGGTGACATTAGATTTAAATGATTGTAATATATAAGGGACATTTTTATTTAGTACACTTGGCACATTTTCCACAAAGAGATAAATGGGGCTAATTACCCAGCCTTGAGGTCATGCTCTGTCATAAACGCTTGGTGCTTATCATCAGTTATTTAGTGATAAACTAGGAGATTTTCTTATGCCCCTTCAAAATTTCTATTCCCATCTTCAGGGTATTCCCATCCCTACACCTTCCTCTTTCTCTGGATAACACTAACACATCTTGTGTCTCCATGGGTCTGCCTGTTAGAGACACGTTGTGCCAACTGACTCCTATCCTCTGTAATATTTGGTACTGGGTATTTTTTGTGTACATCTTTTTCACATTTTAGCCATGGCATAGCTTGTGCCTGTGTAGAGTATAATGTTCATATAATATTTTAATATCTAAATCAACATTTTGTATATAAGATGTTTCTCAATGCTCTTAGTAGACCAGGAGTATTATGAGTGTATAGTCTAGAATACAGTTTATCCCAGTGGAGTAATCATGAATATTATGGCACCTACAGAAACTGGATTCTATAATCAGCATTATTTATCAGTCATTTTTTTAATTCCTTAGTTTTAAAAAAGTTTGACAAACTTGGACCATTATACACTTTAGTGGTGTACAAAAGAATGTTTCAACATATGCATACATTGTACTTGGTGGCATTAACTAATGTCACATCTGAAATGGTTACACCGAGATTGTTAGTGGGATAAGAATGATTTCCTTGAGGTATTGTAATGCCACCAGTTTGATTTCTTTCTCAGAATTTCTCTGAATATTCTGTTTTCTGTGGTTTTATGAGTTTTAGAATTTTTTTTTGCTAATTCTGTGAATAATATAATCAGTACTTAAGCTTTTACTTCAATCCTTCCTTCCTCCTTACAGCCCTCCTTTATTCCACACCCTCTCTTTCTTTTTCCCTCTTTCATTTTTTAAAGATTTATTTATTTTTATTGCAAAGTCAGATATACAGAGAGGAGAGACAGAGAGGAAGATCTTCCATGCACTGGTTCACTCCCCAAGTGACTACAATGGCCGGAGCTTAGTTGATCCAAAGCCAGGAACTTGGAGCCTCTTGCACGTCTCCCACCCGGATGCAGGGTCCCAAGGCTTGGGGCTGTCCTTGACTGCTTTCCCAGGCCACAAGCAGGGAGCTGGATGGCAAGTGGGGCTGCTGGAATTAGAACTACTGTCCATATGGGATACTGGTGCATGCAAGGTGAGGACTTTAGCCACTAGGCTATTGCAACTGGGCCCCCTCTTTCATTTTTTTGAGTGATTAAGTTATTTACTCTCTGGCAGCAATGGACGTGGTGCATGGAGCCAGTAATCATATGTCGAGTACTGAGTCATGGTCAATAGCTATAGAGCAGTACTTGTAGCCATTTCTCCAGAACTGGAATATGCCATCTGGGAACCAGGAAATGGAGTTGTAAGTGACTCTTCACCATGTTAGGCCTAATAATCGTGATTTTTATAACTGTGATCAGCGTGTTTGAAGTCTACCACCTAGGAGCAATGCTTCTCATGTTATACAGTCTTGATGCGTTAAATGTAATACCGGATTGTTGTGTAGAGTCAGTGAACTAACATATATAAAACTCTAAACAACATATATCTGTTTTGCTTCAAATCTTACTACCTTTTGTCTTCTCCACTATTGTGGGAGTGAGCTCTCTTTCCTCATAGTTTGTTGGAGACCTGTCTCTTTTTGCTCTAATGGGGGAACTGTGTGTTGTGCCTGTTTTCTGTAGTGAGAGGGTTGAGAAGGGTATGGGAGATCATTAAGATTTATGGGAAGCTAGGGTTTGAATGTCTGCTCCCTGCTCTCAATACTCAATCTCTAAAAAGCCTTGTTCTGAGATGACTACAGCTGTCTTGGGTGAGGCCTGGGGTAGCCCGACTTAGAGCAGAGCTTCCAGGTTGCATACGAAGAAGATGAGTTGGGATTTGATTCCTTCTTTACCTGCATGCCCTAAGTCCTGGTCCTACCTTTAAATAGATGGGACAGTTGTGAGTTGAACTCAGAACTCATCAGATGATAAGAGCGAGCAGTATTGCAGTTAAATATCTGGAGATCTTAAACCTTCAAAGGAACTTGTTTTGTTTTTCTTCTGTATGAACATTTGTTTTTGGCTTTCTGTTTTTGCTAGATACATATATTTTGTTGGATATAATTAGCTCTAGGTGTTAGTGAATAGCCTGCCTCCTCTTTGCAGCTTTGTTGCCAGAAGGAAAAAAAATAGAACACAAAATAGACAGTGAGTTCTGAGGGGTTTTTTTCCTGTTGGATCTGGAGAAACACTGTTAGGTGTTTATGTTTCATTTCTTTGAACAAAATATACATTTAGCTTTTGCTCATTGAAAATGTTGTAGATATTTTTCAAAAAGTTCATGACAAATGGAATTAAAAACTGAATTTTGGTATAAGAGTTTTGAAATCATGTGTATAAGGTTCTTCGTAAAATTCACAGAAAGTGTGCATTATTTAAAACAAAACCTGCATGGATTTCAAAATGATTTTTTACAATTGAAAATTAAGTTAATTTGTGGTGGGAGAGAATCTGTTGCAGTTTCAGTCTACCAATTTTTAAATAAACTCTGCATGCTTCATTACCCAGCATAGCTAGAAATGTTGTCCTATAGGAAAGTTCACAGAAATTTAGTCATAAAATTTTGATTAATAGGCCATTTAAATTTTTGTATGTAGAAGGGGTAAAAAAGCCTTCAGAATTGAAGCCTACCAAGTGACACAGTGAAATCTTCGTCACTAACATATAGTGATTGTATATCTTTATATATTCTAATCATATTCTTGGAATACATACTGATGGTTGAAGACCTATAGATAAAGTAACATAAACAAAGAAAAGTGGCATTCATCTCTTTATAGAGCTTGCATGTTGATGACGAAAACCAGAATAAACTAGTTAGTGTACATCTTGTTACTTATCAGTAAATGTAGGAGCTAGTGGAGATAGTTGAGTAGTGATAGGGTTCGGTGCAAAGGTAGGCTGCTGTCTACCCAGTTTGGGGAAAAGATTCCACAGATCAAGGTAGCAAATATGCGCATTTCTGGAGAGGACAATATTCAGTTAGAGGGAAATAGCAAAATAGCATTTTCCTTTATTTTTGTTTTTCTCTTCCTTTCATCTGGGCGTAGCAGATAAAAGTTATTTGATGAACTGGCTACTCAGAAAGTTGCTTCATTTCTCCCTTCTGTATCTATGAATAACAGAGCCTCTAAGGACTTCATGCTTTAAAGCAAATATTGATGCTTAAATAAAATCGAAGTACTCCTTTTGTTCATTTAAGAATGAATATGCAAAATGCCCGTTGTTTTTTTTATTTTTAATAAGGATCTGCAGATGATTGGTTAGAACCCAAGCAGCATGATTCCGGTGGGCCTCAGCGAAGACAAGTTCCATGAAATGGTAGAAAATCTGCCAGATTCTTTTAACTGATTTTTTTTTTTTTGTTTCCATTGTTTGTATCTTGCTCTTTATTGGCTAAAATGGTTACATAGGCTTAAATTGGGTTTTTTTGTTTTGTTTTGTTTCTTGTATGTATTGTTCCACATCATAAAGTAGAGGAAGATGATCTGAAAGGGAATGTGGACTTTCGCTTCAGCGGGCTGGCTGGTTTTATTAGATGATTTTAATTTGAAAGCAAACTGCACTCTGGGGAGAATCTACGCTTATTGCCATTTTAAAAAAAGGAATTTAATAATTTTCAACATATACCTAATGTTACTTGGGAAAACATCAGTAAGACAGTATTTGGGACTTAGAACAATGATCTAAAAATAGCTAAGAGACTATTTTTCTGCTTTGGAAAAAAAATCACTCTGAAATGATTTTTGTCTTCTCATGCTGAGCATTGCTTTTCTTATTCTGAGCACTGAATGTAGCAAAAACCAATTCATGGTAATTCCAAATCATGGTATTCTAAAAGAGAAATTTCCAGTCCTTTTCAGCTGTGGACCCTGGAGACCTCATTATATTGCCATTACTATCAGACCTGCAGCAAGATGTGCAAACCTTTCTGCTACTGAACTGAGCACATGACATAGAGATTGCTATGCAGATATATTTACCCGGTGCTGGAATATATACACATATTCCCAAGTATACTTCCCTTTATGTAATCAGTGTGTTTCTAGAAAGAAAAATGTGTAAAATTTAATTGCATTTTGAAAATTTTACCCCAGCGATCCTCACAGAGCACACTCTCCAGGCAGATTAATCATTATCATCACTAGAGTTTAGAGGCTTTTGTAAAAATCCCATGTCTTATTTTGTTACATCATGTGATAGGAGCCAAATCTTCATTCCCTGTCCCTACCAATCCACCTGCGTTTATTGTTGGCGGACATCTCCACTGTGAAGAATTATGTTCATTTGTGAATATGATGGCCCTTGGAAGTGTTGAAGATCAGGTTGAAAATGCCATGATGTTTCTTTCTCTGTCACCCTGCAAAATGAAAACTGAACCTCAGTCTTGTGAATTGTTGTTCAAACATATGTTCTCTCCCCTGAAGATGAGACTGGAGACTGCTCATTTTGTAGTATCTTAGTCATAGTGTCTGCTCAATAAATATTTAAGTGGTTGAATAAATAATTTCAAAGATACTCTATTTGAAGAGTTAAAGCGGCAAAATATTACCTCAATCCTTGAAGGATCTAAAATCTAATTAACAGAATGAAACATACATATGTAAAGTGGAAATATAAATCTTTGGAACTTTTTTCTAATGGGAACAAATCTTGATAACCAAGAGATCATTTTAACTTGCTGTGTACATTTGCATGTGCAAATGTAGGCCCCTGATATACTGGTTTTGGGAAAGGGTAAGGTGTGGGGCGGATTGAATTTCTCTACTAAACAGAACAAAACAAAAAATAAACATTCTAGTATGTGCTCCATGATGTGGATAGGATAAATTGAAGATGATGGAAGAACGTTGGGGAAAGGACATACAAAAAAATGGAAACAAGTGAAACTGGGGTGCTACATAGAATGAAAAGGCCAGTGAAATTTTCCAACATAAATGTCCGTATTTTAATATTATATTTTCCTTTTCTGTCACTGATTACTCAATAATGATTGGAGACTCATTTCTGCAAGCTATATCCATCCCTTTTTGGATGTACACACAGTTCTCAGTCAACGTGGTATAGAATGGCAAATGACTAGACATCTCTGTAATTGTGATGTAAATTTCTTCTGCTTTCCAAACTTTTGTTGAACCTGCCATTTATACAAAACCATGCATGTATGTTTTTCAGCAAAAAAGTGCCCCCCCCATCCAAAGAATTCACTAAACGTTTGTGGGTTCTGGCAGGAGCAAGCTTTGAACTTACGTGGATAGAGCTTAGTAGACTTTAGGTGACATTGGAGTTACAGATACATAGATAGAAGGAAGACAGTGCAGTGGTTATAAATGTCAGATGAATTGCAAATTCAATAATTTTTTAAAAAATGTACTAAGGCAGATGGAAATATTTCTTGAAGATGTGTGAAGTCAGTATGAATATTGTGAAAGACAGCAGCTTTTTTTCTGACAGAATTTGCAACATATTATTTGTTATGTGAGCCTTTCATTTAAGTATTTCTCAGTGCCTATAATCTGTATGCCAGAGTATCATGATACAATGGACATTCAAACATGATCTAAAAGTGCCAACAACTTTCAAGTAATAAAAATACTGTCCTGTGGTATGTGCACTGTTGTATGAACGAAGAGCACATGTGGGAACAATTCTTCCTCCTGGCATTCCAGGAATGATTTTCACTAAGATGTTGGCATGCACTGGGCTTTGAGGGCTCCATGTAGATTGAACAACTAGAGAACAAGAAAGGATGTTTCAAAGAGAAGAAATAATGTAAGCAAAACTAGGAAACTTGAAGTACAATTTATTAGGAATGTACCCCAGTCAAGGTGCACAGGGTTGGTGTTAGCGGAAACCTGGAATATTACTGTGGGGCAAGAATACGACAGGTTGGAATGGAGTTATTTAGAGATAGCAAGAATCCACCACAGATTTCTAAGCTGGCAAATGTGACTGGATTTGTTTGGGAAAGATAGCAGATTGAACAAGAGGGAAAAAAATGAATATTTGATGGATAAGACTTTCCTGAATTTAATGTGTGGCAGATACATTGTCAGTATTTGACACCATTAATTGGTTTTGATACTGCCAGAAAGTAGATCCTATTGTTCATACCATTTTATAGATAAGAAAACACAGATTCCATAACAGAGATGACAGAATTGAGTTTGAACTCATCTACTCTGACTGCAGAGAATGTAGTGTTAAATGGTACAATAAACTGCCTGTTAAAATTAAGAAATCAAGGCAAAAGTCCAAGGTACAGATTGATATTTTAAAAATAGGAAAATGTGTACAAGAATGATGACAAAATGAAGCTAGAGCCCAAAAACACTACAGAGGATGTGGGAAACAAAGATTAAGCAGATGAATCAGTTTTCTTATTTGTGTTGCCAGAAATATGTTAGAGGCAGTAATTAAAACAAACACACCAAATTACTAAGAAAATAAAAAAATATATAGCTTTTGAATATATTATCACCTTGATGCTTCATAAAATATTAAATAAAGAGATTATATTGGCTTCAGTAAATGTGGACAACCTCAAATTCATGAAATAATGAAATGCAAATGTTACAAAATGTTAGATTAAGTTTGAAACCGTGCCACCATAATGGCAAAAATGCAGGTGCAAAGAGGAGGTTCAGTTAATTGATACATCACTGCTTTGTTTTGTGTCATCTGATGAATGAGTTTGTTAGTATGGTTTCTTTACTGTTGTATAGCTTCTAGATTTAAGAAATGAGGGTAATCTCAGAGATATGTATGCAAAAAATGCAGACAATAAAACCATCTCTGATTTCTTCTGGATTGTAAAAACACTTAGCTGCTGGCACATGAATATAGATGACTAAATTTTGTGAAATAGTAAAAATAATAATGTCTTATGTTGCTATAATGTTTTACATAGTTTTCAACAATTCCTGGGGGAAAATACAAAATCCAATATGCATATGTAATCCAAAATGATTAGTAACAGAAATATGTGCATGTTTTAAAAAATATTTTGTATGTACTTCTTGAATCTCTATAATGTATTCAGAACTGAAATACAGACATTACAGGGGATTCAGCTGAGTCATACCACATATGTTTTTTCCCTTGCATATTTTATAATCCAGGGGGAATATTAAGATGTTTTATTTCTTGCTATGTATAGAATGGCTGATTTAGAAGCTGACCTTTCTTTGCTGGATCCTGTGTTCTCACACTGTTAACATGTTTTCATCTTATTTAGTTTTTTGGTTTGTTTATTCATTCAGTATTTGTTCAGCTGTCTCTGTGTGCACTGTTATGACATTTCATTTAACAGGCACAAGAGGAAAGGAATCCAGTCTACTTGTGCATGGCACAGCATGGCAGAGACTGGCTTGCAGAATGGCTGACTTGATAACGCTTATTTGGATAATAATTTATATATAATATTAATATTATACTGTATATTTTGGTAATTATCTGGAATATAAACACCATGAATTTCAGGTATAGTACATTATATGTATGGGTTTTGCAGATACACATCATATGAGGAAATTTTAAAATTTGTGCAAAAATTGAAATTGAAATTAAAAGATGCGTTTATTTTGATGTGCTTTTCTGTTCCTTGAAAAAATAATAGTTCATGTCAAGTACTTTATTTTTTGTAAAAACTGAGAGGCAGAGAGATAAACACCTCTCATCTACTGGTTTCATCTAAACAACTGCAACAGCTGTCACTGTGGAATGCCGGAGAACCAGTCTTGATTTTCTGTGTGAATGGCAGAAACTCCACCACCTGACCCATCACTGCTGTCTCCCCTGGCTTCCCTAGTCAGGAAGTTGTTAGAGGCAGGCCCGGAACTCAATTGCGCCATACCCTATACCCAGGTAGAGTCCTAACCAGCATTTCAACTGCTAGCCTGGACTGCAAAATGCAAACGTGAGTTTTCCATAGCACACATTATGTACAAACTTCTTCCAGAACAAGTAAAATCATTGTCCCTGAGACTTAAAGACTAGCACGCCACTGTATTTTAACATCATACTGTCATTAATAATGATTGACTAATGAATCTCTGCCCTGTTAGGCACTGTATAGATGATAAATATGGTCGGCACTTACTTTTTGTTGTTGTTGTTTTTAATATTTAAATCAACAGATATCTAGTGAGTTAGTAGTAAGTATTCCTATTTCCCAATAAAAATTTATAAGAGATCTAGCAGCTTGAGGTCACACTCTTAGTAAAGCAGGCCTTGGAAGCAATTGTGCTTTAGTCTTTTTATACTTACTATAACATGTACAGCATCACAGGCCCCTCAGCAGACTTTAAGGGATCAAAAGCTGAAAGAACTTCAGGGATTAAATTCTGCAGTTAGAATATGGAAGTCATTTATAGATTGAGAGTCTAGCAAAGATTCCTCCTCCACCCCACCAAACACATTCATGTTCAGTATTTAAACTTAAA
This sequence comes from Ochotona curzoniae, assembly GCF_017591425.1. Classification (NCBI taxonomy): domain Eukaryota; kingdom Metazoa; phylum Chordata; class Mammalia; order Lagomorpha; family Ochotonidae; genus Ochotona; species Ochotona curzoniae. Next base: position 26,441,014 of record NW_024467115.1, on the reverse strand, counting down.
TTCTTACACACTTGGCATTTAGCCAGAACAGACACTTTATCAAATCAGAGGTTTGCTTCATGAATTGTCATTTGATTTAGATGTTAGGATGTGAAATTTGCTCATATCAAGGTAAAAATGGCCAAGTGTGTCCGTTAATACACTCAAATGAATTCATCGCTTTTCTCCTTCTCTTACTGGGTTGTGTTTATGTATCAGAGGATCTGTGAAAGAACCACATTAGTGAAGACAAAGAGTCTGCTCTTGAGCGCACTGTGTCTGACATGGCTGTGTTATCTGGTCTTTCGGTGGTCGTTGGCATCTACTCCTGATGTTCCAAGGTCCAGGAGCTTCAACTTGCCTCCTTCAAACCTCAAGTCATATTGTTAACTTTACCTGTTTTCTTCCTGCTTAGTGGACAAAAAAAAAGTTTTAAGCTTTTTTTTTTTTAAGCTTTGCTTAAACCACACCAGGGGTGCTTGTAGGGACATCTACTTATTGTCAACGGTAGCTGCGTTCTTCTTGTGCTGTGTTGGCTGGGAACATCCTCTATAAAATCTGAAACCCTTTAAGCCATCTCTGGGCCACAGTCCACCGGTCTTCTTGCAAATGTACCTGCCTTTCCCACATCTCCAAATCCTATACTAAGCTTGGGGTGGAGAGTGTGGGGAAGAAATCTAATAAAAAATAATTATTTTAATCTGTTTCCTGTTTTTCTGAATATTTGCTGCTAGCTGAGAAGTCCTTTCCCTCTGCAAAGTTGGGGAAACTGTCCTTTCTACCTCTGTTTATGAGGATTTCAGGATTTTAGCTGTTTGCATTTCAAGTCAAGCTTTTGTTGCCAAAAACCTTATGTAGAGAAAGCTTGCTTCTTGAAAATAAAACACACGTTGTTGTCACAACTATGGTGTTTTTTTTCCCTGAGTTTCACAATTTAGATTTAATTGATGTACCTCTTAACTGTATCTACCTTTATACTGGAAAAAATGTTAAGTGATTTGGTGAGGGTAAGATTGTAGGGTAGAGAGCATAATATTGGAAAACAAAATGCTTGATTAACACAATTTTCTGTCTTCACATTAAACTCCATACTAAATATTTTCCTCCTTGCACGAAACACTTGCCACCCTCTCTGTTGAAGGGATTTGACATCATGTCAGACACCAGCTGGGCATGGATGTATGGGCTTGTCACTGTTTGTTCCATTCTGTCCCATTAGTCAATCCTTATACCAAATCCTCCAGATCTTATCTTCCCCAAATCTTTCTGCTTTGAGTTGTGCTCAATGCTTTACTTTTTTTTCCATAGCTTTTTTTTTTCTGGGTTACTTAGATTTTATTGCTAAATTTTCAAAGCCACACTATAAGCATGAATGCAATATACCTGTCCTTCTCTCTCTCACTATCCGCCTTTTACTTCCATCTTCAGAAATACAGAAATAAATCATTTCAAATCACATCCTGTGTTTGAAGATTGCTTTGCATTAGAATCAAAGACATCAACAATTTAAATTTTAAAATGCACGGACATTAAAATTTTTGAAATGTCTTGTGTCTTTCCTTGCATAAGTCAGAGAAACGCTATGTGAGTCAGTGGGGGTCATTTCAGAGGGACAGAAAGTTGAAGAGGCTTACTGAGGATCAAAGAATCCTATTGACAGTGAATTATGACAGTGAATTTTGTCTAGCAAACTACCATTTGTATTGCTTTTGATGAGAGGTCATATAGAAAGAATATATAATATCTTCCTACATCAAAATGAGAATTTACTAAAACGAGGGACAAATAAGAACAGTAAAATATACTATAATTAAGAAAATAAAAATATTTTCTAGGTTAAGCAGCAGTGTCAAGAATTTTAACATGAATGTGAAAAGTTAGTACTGCCTGCCATGTGAAGTTTAATAGGAATAAAATTCATGGAGCACCATGTTCAAGAAATCAGTCATGAGGCAAAGCACCAATCGTGATCTATTTCAACAGACTTCACAGTCTAATACAACTATCATGTTTTCTTGCCTGTGACTTTTCAGTTTGCTTGTTGGCTTATGCATTATGCATTATCAGTGTGCTAATTAGCACCTCTGTGTCAGGTCAAGGTCTGAGTTCATCTGAAAGGCTGCTGGTGGGAACTGTTTTTTCTCTGTGCAAACCTGCCACTTGGAGATGACAGGGGAATGCCTGCTTCGCATTTTCACAGAAACAAGAGTTAAAAGCATTCTCAACAACAGCAAAACCAACAAATAGGATCTTTGATTTGCCTAAAGGGACTCTGCCTGGTCTTTTATACTTGTATTTGTAATGGCACAGAGCTTCTGTGTTGTCCACCCACACAGTTTTCCCAATACCCGAAGGCTTTGTGGAAATGCTTCATCTCATATCTGCGCTAGGGTACTCTTGCCTACTGTGGAGAGCTTGACTCACTCATTGGCATTTAATGGAACTAGCCATTATAAATCTGACATTCACTGTATTATATACATATATACTTAAAAGTGAATATATACATATATATAGAGGGAGAGACTGAGGGAGGAGGAGGGGAAATTTGAGGAAGGAACTCAGAAATCTAGAACTTAGTGTCATGACACAGACTTTCCACAATAATCTGTATTTTACTGGAGCAGAGTTGCTTTTTTATTTTTTTTTCTCCTCATGAGCTGATTGGGTTTAAAGAAGAGTAATGAATATATTTCAAGAATACCAAAAACTGCTTGAAATAGTATGAAAATGCATCAGATTACATGAATTTTTCTGGTTAGAAGTTTCATATTTTCCTCAAGTGTTTCTGATTTAAAAAAAAACACTCCAAGTGCTATTATATGGAAAAGATGGAAGATAGGCTTAATCTGTGTTGAGTAGCATTCTGAGGATTAGCAGAAAAGATTGATAAGTAAATATCCATAAGGCATGTGTGTGGAACTTTTCTTGAGGCTTACGAACTATTTCTGTACTTAAGGGATTTTTTTAAAATTTATTTTTATTGCAGAGTCAGATATACAGAGAGGAGGAGAGACAGAGAAGAATATCTTCCATACGATGATTCACTCCCTAAGTGACCGCAATGGTCAGCTGTGCCAATCCGAAGCCAGGAATCATAAGCCAGTAGCCAGGAGCTGGGAGCTCTTCCAGGTCTGCCCATACAGTTGCAGGATCCTAAGGCTTTGGGCCATACTCGACTGCTTTCCCAGGCCACAAGCAGCAAGCTGCATGGGAAGTGGCACTGCTAGGATGAGAACTGGCACCCATATGGGATTCCAGTGGCATTCAAGGCAAGGACTTTAGCCACTAGACCACCATGCTGGGTCCTGTTAAGAGATAATTTAAGAAACATTATTGGAACCAGCATTGTAGTGTAGCGAGTAAAGCCACTGCATCTTTTAAGGGGGCTGTTCGAGTTCTGGCGGCTCCACTTCTGATCCAGCTCCCTCCTGGGAAAGCATAGAAGATGGCTCCAGTCTTGGCCACCTGCACCTGGGAGATCTGAAAGAAGCTCCAGACTCCATCTGTGGCCTAACTGAGCCTCAGGCATCGTGTCCATTTGGGGAATAAACCAGTGGATGGCAGATTCTCTCTGTGTTTCTCCCTCCTTTGAACTCTTTCAACCAAATAGATTATTTTCCTTTGTTTTTAGTAGTCATTCTATCCAATCTCTGCATAGGGACTGGGCCCAAATAAAAGTGGTTAGTTGCCTTACCACTGCTGAAGTTTTGAATCCATTAAAATTACCTCCATCTCAGTAATCATCATGTTAAGTTATAAAACCCATTTATTTTAGAGAAAAGCATGAGCAAGAATGACAAAGGAATCACAGCTGAATGTAGTTTCTCCAGGTTTTTCTAATTATACATCAAGGATCAGAATGTCATTCTGACATGTGGACTTTGGATAATAAGCATCACTTTGCCTAACAATGTTCAACAAAAGTCTAGAAGTTTGTAGTTATTATGTATTTCATTTTTGTGTTGGTTAAAAACATCCTAAAATTCGATCTTGTCAGAATATTTTAAAGCAGTAAACCAGATATAAGTTATTAAGGTTGGCTCTTTGAAAAATAGGACTGTGCCTGATAATAGAGAGTGGTAATATCCTAAATGAGGCAAAACACACACATTATTTAAAACAAACTTAAGTAGACGAATTCAGAGATACGAATTCTAAGTGGTCTTTCAGGGATGGAGAAATGCAAGTTAGATTTGAGATGAGTGGAAGGGAGATAAGTCTGTGGAGGATTGTGCAAGGGAGTCCCGATTGATTCATTGCATTGTAGATTTGGGCTGATAAAATAAAATTCCAAAAGTATTAGGAACCTTGTCTTTCAAGACTCAAACGAAGATCATGAAAATTTATGTTCCTACAGCATTTTTTGCAGGTTATAATTTTTGAAATGATTACAAGAAATATTCAGCTGTTGCTGAGTTTCACTAGATTTTTTTTGAAAAATTATACTTTTAGGAAATTTGTTTTCAATTTGGCAGGAAGATTTATTTATTTTCCAACCAGCCAGCCGGAGCTTCCTCTCATTGGTTCACTCCCAAATGCCAATGGCTAGGTCTTGTCAGTAATAAAACTGGGAACAGGGAACTAGGTGTAGGTCTACTATGTGGATTATAGAAACTTAATTATGTTAGCTGTCACCACTTCCTCCCAGGGGGTGTATTATCAGGAAGTGTGGAATCATGAATTCGAGCCAGAAATTTAACCAGGGCACTCTGAAATGGAATGTGGGTGCCATAATGGGCAGGGCAAATGTCAGTTTCCTTTTGACATTTTTCCTTCAACTGTAGATAGTAATCAGACAAATATATTTAGCTTTTTAAAAGAATTCCTATTTTTATGTATTTACTGGTATTGTTTACCATGCTTCTCTGCGAGCATGAATTCATTGTTAAAAACTCGGAAGGGCTAGAGGTGGTAGATCCTGGCATCACTTCAAGCCACTGAAGCCAGCTGTTCCACTGAGATTTTAGGAGTTCTACTGTCATTTGAAGTAGAAAGTATGGCTGTGTCTTCATTGACTCTCTCTGGGAAAGTAAGTGCAATACGGTCTGATTTTATTTCATAGCTTTGACTTTAAATGTGTGTAGGTGTGTTTCAGCTTTGAGTCATTTTATTAAGATTAAACATTTCTCAATTTTTAACTGAAGAATTCAAAGCAGACACTACATTTCTTGGGAAGTTATGACCAACAGCGCTCTCCAAACTCTGCTTTACTGGCCTGAGTGATTACAAGTGGCATCTTTCCATCGGGAATTCCCACCTGTTCCAGAAACCAGGACTCTGTTCTTCCGTAATTCTGGTAATCGACTGCTCCTTATATTCCAAGTGACGTGGCACATAAACACCTGTTATGACCAGTTTTAGGTAAATCACTGAAATCAAGCACCAGGGACTCCTGCAGATGGGGAGCAAGCAGTAAAATGGAAAAATACAGAATCTTAAAAGATTGAATCTGAAAGGGTCAGAGGCTCCATGCCAAATCAAATTCATGTTGCGGAGGTTTGCTCCAGTTTTCCTAGCTTAGAATTCATCTCTTGTTTCTGCTCTGGGCTTTGTGAGCTTGCCATGTGTCATCCTGAATCTTGACTCTGCTCTGAAACTACATTTCTGTCCAGCTGAAGTACTGAAGAGGTAGCCTAGTCATGCAGTCCATTTTCCTGGGCTGACAAACTTCTGGTTTGCATTTTGAACTGATATAGATTTTAACTGATAGGACTGTAGTCTACATGAAGGTTATCTTTGGCAGAAGAAGTTTTAATCCTGGTTTGATCCTGGTCTGAGCTTTGGTCAAATAAAATGAGTTGTGCTTCCATTTCCTTATCAATAAAGTCAGGCTAGAAATAAACTTAGAAATTAATAATTAGTTATTCCAATACCTTAGAACTAAGTTGTTGGAAAGATTAAGCATCCTTGATGTATGTGAAAATGCTCTGTGCACTGTAATGAGAGCAGTCCAACGGAAGCGGGGCTTTTGCTTGGAAAAGAGGAAGCCAGACAGTTCCCCTTAGGTTTTATTATCTATATGAGAGAAAAAATGTAGAAGGATTTGCTGGGACATTGAAATAGGACAGAATATGCTAGTTTAGTTGGAACAGTCTGGGAAGTCTCCCTGGGGCAGGCTGGTTCCCTCGGTAAGAACACGTTGCCTACACTGATTTCCCCTGTCACAGATGGTGAAGATACAGAAAGAGCCTTCACGGTTTATCTTCCATCGATCTGGTATCCTCGTATACTTGTTCAGTTTCCATGTGCAGAATTTTCTTTTGAAGTTTGCTGGCAGTTGGAGTTGGTAGAGCATGCCTGGCCTGCTTTCCTTATATTTATATCTGCCTGTTACACAGTGTGCCTTTGTTAGGTGTGTATTGGACACACTGATGACTCCAACAATGGGGGCACAAGGCCAGCCCCACGAGCACTTGACCTACTTTGACTTGGCTGCTGTATCAGTGTTTACCTGCCTTGCCAGCAGCAGGTACAGAAGTGACAGTGTTGTTTTAGATTCAGCTGCTGGATCCTCTAACTTTATTGTTCTTAACAGCACTTTAAATAAAGACATTTTCTTTCTTATTCAAGCAAGTTTGTAATATCTGCAGAGTACTATTCAGTTTGAAGTGCGGAGAGTGTGTTAATGCAGTAATCTGCTAGTCATTAAGTCCTCACGTGTGTATTTTACATAACTGCCGCGTATTCATTAAATTCGGAGATGGTTGTTTGATTCTACGCTCAAATTTATTTCTTTTAGACACTAGGTTTCTTCAGAGAGCTTCTTCACTAGGGAATAGAGTGGATTTTCAGTAATGTGAGTTTAAACTTGGTTAAAATCTCCTTGGTTCAACTTTCTACCAAGAAAATTCCAGGCCCAAAATGTAGTGCTTTCCAGGTAGCAGTAGATAACAGGATCATGACAGATAAAATGTTTAGATATTTACATTTTTAGAAGTCTAAACTTTTTCTCTTCTTTTTTCTTGGTTGTAAATTTGGGATACCTGACAGGTATCCCAGCTGCCAGTCATTAAAACTGTGTCCAGGGTTTAGTGGGCAAGGAGGGAGATCACGAGGAAGCTTATGATTTGGATGGAGAGTTTGAAATTAATTCATCTGAAGGTGTGGATCGAGGATTGCTTTATGTTTGGACCTCAAGTTTACTGTATCTCCCTACCTGAAAAACTTGTTGCTTGCCAGTGATACATCCATGCTCTTGATTTCCTGTCCCCTTAGTCCTCACTGGAACCCTTCTTTGGCTATATCTTTATCAATGCACTAAATAATCTCATCTAAATGCTGCCTCTGAAGATGCAATGGCAGTATTCATTTTACTCTTAGTCTTCAAACTGGTGTAAACAACTGTCAGTAGGTATAGTGTGATGCTGCTGATTGATTTGCCTTGGAGTCATTTATTTCCTTGTCTGGGACATATGGGCCATGAGAACAAAGGCTGTCTGTTCCCCTTTGCTTGTTTCCTAGAATGTGCCATGAGCCATGTGACAGATTCTCACTTCATATTTTCTTTTTTTAAGATAAATTTATTTTTATTGCAAAGTCATATATACAGAGAGGAGGAGAGACAGATAGGAAGATGTTTGCGTCCGATGATTACTCCCCAAGTGGCCGCAATGGCCCTAGCTGCACCAATCTGAAGCCAGGAGCCTGGAGCCTCTTTCAGGTCTCCCACATGGGTGCAGGGTCCCAAGGCTTTGGGCCGTCCCCTGCTGCTCTGCCAGGCCACAAACAGAGAGCTGGATGGGAAGCGGGGCTGCTGGGATTAGAACCGGTGCCCGAATAGGATCCCAGAGCATGCCACTAGGCTATTGTGCCGTGCTCGCTACATATTTTCTTAATGAAATAATTCCTTCATCTAGAGCCTTCCAGTGTGGTATCATATTCTGTATGTGCTGTTACCTTCTCAATATGCACTCTTTGTTTCCTGACAATGTTTTCTTTTTCTGGAACCCCAGTGCTTTTCTGGTGTGTTCTGTAAGGCAGTATTTACATTGGGGACATTAAGGCAACATTTTATTTAGAGATTTTCTGTGATCCTGTGAGATAGTGAGTTTGGTTGGTATGGGTTGGAAAGTATGTTTCCTCAAAAGGTTTTGTCATCTGACTTACAAAATCATTTGCTCTCAGCAATGAAGTCTTCACGGTGTGCCATCTGGTATCAGAGCTGGGTTGTGAGGTGTGTGATTCCAGGTCGATGCTCTGCGCATGGCTGCCGGCCCTGGAGTCCAAACAGCAAAGGCTCCTGGGAAGACAGGCGGGCTTGATGGATTTCTTCTTGATACTGAATCCAGGTAGCTCTTCCATTTTCTTTGTGTCTCATTTTCCATCTTCTTACATGAAATCTTCCATTTCTTTTTTTTTTTTTTTATATTTTGACAATCTTTACATAGTTAATTGGGGTAAAAAGGTTCAAGGCCTATAGGAAAGTGAGTAAGATTATTATTTCCATATTGTTTCCTTCATGTTTAAAGGCAGGTATTAAGGGAGAAGGCCCACCCAATTTCCCACCCTCCCTAGGTCCTGGATGTAGGGCATGCTCTGAGGTTCTTGCTCAAGTGTTTTTGATATTTCAGCAGTTATGAATCGCTGCCAGTCTTGCTACTCCAAGCACTATGAGGTCTTTGAAGAATCCACTGATTGACATAGTCCATCATAGAGTCTCTGTTTGCCCTGTATTTCGCTGCCAGCATATAGCTGAGATAATTGATTGACTTGTTCTGTCTTCTCTCATTTCTCGGTTAGGGTTCTGAGTCCAGCATTTTGATTGGGGAGATCTCCAAAGAAACTTTGTCTGAGGTGTTCTCAACCAGATTCTTGTATGTGCTAGCAAGTACAGGGCCTGGCACAGTCCATTGCTCCAATCAGCTGGTGGTTGCAATTGCTGGGTTGGTAGTTCTGCCTTCCACTGGAACCAATGGGTGTTGCAATCCATCCTGGTGCTGCCCAGCACATTCTCGGCTCTTGCATAAACAAGCTGGAGCTGCAGCCTAATCAGAGCGACCCGCAATAACCCCCACCAGACCCGCCCCTTACCCTGGTTTGCCAGTATGTGTAGCAGTAGTCCAGTCTGTCCCACACCCCATTCCACCCCAGCCACTGTCCTAGTTTTCGTGCCCTGCCTTGGAAGTGGTAACCCAAGAGGGATGAGCCCACTATTTCCCTCCCAGGCCTCTTCCACTCCCAGATTATGCACTCTCCAGGTAGTTCTGTGGTTTGACTTGACAGAACTAGCCCCCAGTGCCAGCTTCTGCCAGCTAATGCTGTGGCTAAGCCCAAACAACCCTCACCCACTCTAATTTTGTTTGCACCAGTAGGAATAATCAGCCCAGCCTGGCTTTTCCCTGATCTTGTTCACCTGAGGCGTACAGGTGTTGTAGCCCTGCTTGGTCTGTTCTGCCCCTATCCCAGCTCATGCTCTCCAGTGGGAATAGCTGTCCAGCAAAGGAACCACCCCTTATTCCCCTGCCGGCTTCAGTCATAAACAAGACAGCCTTGTAGGCAGCAGAAAACAAGAACAAGTTCTTGGGAGAAGTAACCGTGAAGCTGTTTTAGTGTCTGTTTTCTCTGCACTTAATCCTCTATTTCGTATGAAGTGCTTTTCCGATATCATGCTCCTATTGTGATATTGATCGTTGATATTTACATCAGTCATGGATGGGGAGTGTCCAGCCCATGGGCTAGATAAGACCCATGAAATTATTTGGTCAGGTCCTTCCAAGGCAACAGCAGACAGGACTTGAAATTCAGTAAGTCCATAGCAGGCTGATTTTTACCTCGGTTATTTTGTATGTCTCACAAAATGTTGTAACAAATATCTAAGTGGCTCCTGGCAGTAAAATGGTTGCCCACCCTTGAGCTGTGCTGGTCACTGAAAACTGTTTTATGTGTCTCATCTCAGTTGGTTTTCGTAACAGTCCTAGGAGGGAGCTTTTATAATTAACCTTATTTTAGAAACAAGGAAATTACAGTTGCAGCAAGAGATTAAGTGGCTTCCCAAGTTTACCTAACTAGAAAGGAGGTTTGCTCATTTTATATCTGTGTTTCCAAGAAGGAAACACTAATCATTGTGACTTCTGCATATCCAACTGACATTCTGTGGGATTTTAAGGGAAATGTGATTGACAGATGAGTTTTTCTGTATAAATTTATTTCATGCAAAAATCTTACTAGAAAACCTTTTAAAAATGCTTTGCTCCTGTTACTGGTGCTCTTGGCATGGTAGACTAAGCCTCAGCCCGTGGTGACTGTATCTCATATGGGCACCAATTCATGTCCCAGCTATTCCACTTCCAGTCTAGCTCTCTGCTTATGACCTGCGAAAGCAGCAGAGGATGATGTGACTCCCTGGGCCTCTGCACCCACATGGGAGCCTGGAGAAGTTACTGATTCTTGACTTAGGATCAACTCAATTCTGACCGTTGTAGCCATTTTGGGGAGTGAGGCAGTGGATGGAAGATCTCTTTCTTCCCGTACCTCCTAATCTCTGTAAATGTGCCTTTCAAATTTTTATAAATAATAACTAAATGCTCTACCATCTCCTATTAAGACAAACTTGTTAACTGGACACATGAACTTTATTTGTTGGTGGTCAGTTTACTTTCCTTGTTATTTTTAATTTTGTTGGTCAATTTTTTTTCTCCTTTATAAAAAATGTTAATTTAGGACTTCTAATGGTATGGTACACTGGAACACACTTTTAAGATTCAATTTTGTCAGTTTTATGTATCAGATGTGCCATTAGTTATGATAATCAGAGTAGTAAAATATGATTTGAGGATATATTTTATGCAAAAATATTCTCTATATGTGAAATTTTTCAGTGTGCTTTTGGAAGGGTAAAATTTCTGAATTTCTATAAATTACAAACTTAAGTAGTGATGCTATAAAGAATATGAAACAAATATATTTTCATTTTTATAGTCTTTTTTTTCAGAAAAGGGTTTCAGTTTCTCAGGATTCAGTAACTATTTGGTACACCTCACATTTTTTTTCACTTACTCATTTGTTCATTCCTTCATTATTATTGGCCAAATATGTGCAAAAACTCACCACAATTTTTTTTAAAGAAATCCAATGTGATGTGGAAAGCATTTGGAAGCCTTTCGGGTAGATGCTAAAGGCAGTTACAGGTTTGCAATATCAGATAAGACGTAACTCCCATTCACTATCAGTGACTGTATACTGGTATTCTAGAGAGAGTGTTCCATTTATTTTTCAAGCTTCCTTTGTTTATTTTGAAATAGAGAGCGAGAGAGAAATATCTTCCATGCTATAGTTATCTTCTCAAATAGCTGAAGTGATCAGTGCTGGAAAAGATGGGAACTTCTTCATAATGTTGTGTCAAATAATGATCCATTTGCCTCCTCTGAATTAAATTTTTCTTCCTCCTCTTTTCTTTTTATAAGGATTAATGTGTTCAGATGTGCTCTAAGCAATTTGTTTTGTATCTTTTTCTAAATCTTTTGAAGTTCTGATTTACTATTCAGATTGGTGAATTTTTATCTATTCTTACTTGAAAGGGAGATTTACAGAGGAAGGAGTGAGAGAGAGCAAGAGAAATATTGAGAAAGAGAGAGAGAGAGAGAGAGAGAGAGAGAGACACTCCCTGCACTGGTTCACTCCCCAGATGGCTGCAGCACCTGTAACTGAGCTGATGTTTGAATGCAAGAACCCAAAAACGTGGACCATCATTGCTTTTCTGTGCACCTTACCAGAGAGCTGCATCAAAAGTGGAGCACTGGGACTTGAACTGGTGCCCATGTGGGATGTTGGCATTGCAGGCAGAGGCTTGACTTGCTGTGCCACAGCACCAGCCCTGAGTCATTCGTCATGAAAATGGGTGAGATATAGCTGCTGCCCTTAGAGAGTGCTAGTGCATTTCTGTATCAGGGGTTAGCTTTCCTTTTACAAAATAATCAGCTTCCTGGCAGGGGTGTGGAATAAACAAGGCTGGATCCTCAAAGGTTGTCCCCTAGATTGGCACTGTGCCCCTAGATTGGCACAGCTCAGCCTGAAGGTCAAAAAAGGCAACTCTTGTGACCTCCTCTAAATTCATGCCATATGGCTCTAAAGAGAAAAGATTCATTCCTTTACAGAGATGCGTGTTTCTTCATCTAAGCCCTGAATATAAAGTTTACGCAATGCACAGTGTTATCTCGGGAACTGGAGTTCTGTGGTTTGGTTGTAAAATCAGGTTAAAGGTACCAAGTTTCAGCTTCTGAAGCAATAATGCTGTTGTTTAAAGAGGATAGTCCATTCAGTCAGTATGAGGAACAATCAAGGATCCCCTTCAGGACTGCAGTGTGTGGATTGGCCACATGATTCTTTACTATCAGTCCTATGATTTGAAAGGAAAAAAGAAAACCATTGCTACCTGAATAAAACCCACATTGGAATCATGCATATCATTTGCTCTCTCATTAAAGAGGGAGAAACACATCATTTTCTCACATGAGTTTGTCGATCATCATCGAGTGGTCAAGACTGGGTTCAAAATAGGGCTCTTCTTAAAAATTGTTATGCTAGTTCTAATGTACAGTTTGCCTGGTTGTCTGGATCTGGTGAAGTGGGATGTTGGCTTGAGGTAGACAGATCCGCATCATTTTGTCTTGATGTCCACAGTTGCTAGGGTCCCCATTGCTTCTTGGTGAATCTCATTTATGTGATCTGATCATCTACGTGGAAGGGTCTTTTCCTGACAGGTTACTCTGTAAGGACTTTTCTTGCTTCTGAAGGTTTCAGAAGCATCCCTGTCTTTAGAAAGCTACATCAGCTTTATTGGAAATGTTTGTGGAATTCTACTTCTCATTGAAGACCATGTTAAGCATGACAAAGCTAACTAACTATGAAATCATTTTGATAAGCAGTGCAGAAAGCTGCATAAAAGCATATCTCCTTTCTTTGTAAAGCAAGTGAGATCCAGATTTTCCAAATACTCACGGAAGTAAAATATATATGCTTTTTGCTTTGTGAAACTTCATGCTGCATAACTTTTTTCATTGCAGAGATTTACTTGTTTATTTAAAACACACATACAGACAGACAGACACACACACACACCATCCCTTGCATCTAAAGTTTCACTCTCCCAAATGCTACAGTGGCCACAGCTGGGTTTGTCCGAAATCAAAAGCTTCCTCTGGGTTTCCTGTGTGGGTACAGAGACCCAAACACTAGGGCCATCCTTTACTAAGGCCATTAGCAGGTGGCTAGATTGGTAATGAGGCATCTAGGATTGAGACACTTGTCCATTTGATACAGGTGCTGCAGACAGCGCTTTATCTATTAGCCCTAGTCCAGTTAAGCTACATAACTTTCATGCCATTATTAGGACCAAACTGTCCCCACCTGAGCACACATTCTTTCAAGTACTCATAGATTCCAGGTAGGAAGTGAAATGGAAATCAAGGGCCTTGCTAGTAAATAATTCTACCAAGGTTTTACCTGTTAGTTTAATGTGGAATAAGTTCTATTGAAAGACTATATTCAAACATTTCAACGAAATCAATAATGCCACTTATTTAAGTTATTAACACATAAAAGTTTCATACTATGTTATTCTTCAGTACATTGGCTTAAAACTATTGAAGTGATATCCTAAATGTAAATTATTGTGATTTGATCTGTAACACCTAGAAGTTGTATAATTTTATACCTGTAATTTAAAAATACAGTCTCTTGTTCAATCAAAAGTCTATTACTTTAGCTCCAACTGGTTTGCATGAAGACAGAGTATGAAGTGGGTAGGATAGAGCTGGACTACAACACCCATTGGTCCACGAGGAAGACGGGGCTGGAAACCGAACGGACCCAGCAATCGCAACAACCAGCATGTGCATAAGCTGATTGGTGTGATGGATGGTGTTGGAGTCTGTACTAGCAAACTCAAGCAAGAATCAGATCTGGGATCAACTCAGATGAAGTTTCTTTGGATATCTCTCTAACTGAACTGCTGATGTTGGAACCCCAAACATCAAGAGACTGTCAGCCAGTGGACTCTGAATAGGTTTCATTGAGATTGGGACGGTGAGATTGGCAGCAATCCAGAACTGATGAACTATCTAAACTGTTTGAGCAGGACCCTTGGAGAGTGTCTCCTGTTGGGGATCGGGGATGGGTGGGAGTTTGGGTGGGGCTTTTCCCTTTGCTACTTCCCTAACCCAAGATACAGGGAAAAATGATTATAATAGTGTGGAAACAATGATATTACCCACTTTCACCCTGTAGCCCTTTACCCTTTGTACCCTAATCAACTAAGACTATTAAAAGAAATCCATAATGTTGTATATTGATACTGAGGTTTTGTTGGGGCTTTTAACTGACCGGATCTTTACTCTGTTAGCCCTATCTTCAGACTAGAGAAGGTCTCCCCAAGAGGCCACTGAACTTATCTGGACAATAAGACGCTGGACTTTATGCTAGATATGTGTTTGCAAGGAACGAATCTCAACTGAACTTGAACTGTGGTTATGCAACAAGGTGGAGGAATCCACCATGGGGGGAGGGGTATGGGAGGGGTGGGGGGAATCCCCAGTGCCTATAAAACTGTATCACATAATACAATGTTAACAACAATAAAAAAAAAAAAAGAAATCAACGCAAAAAAAAGTCTATTACTTTAACATCCATAGCTTACTACATAGTTTTCTATTACTTACATAGTTGCTTTTAGCTAGCATTTTATACATAGCAGGGATCTAATGCTTAAAAGCACAGACTCATATCTATGAAAGAGCCCAGTTAAAAGGAAATCTGAGGCCACTGTTTGACATAACATTACATTAGGTAAAAAAATTTCTGCCTTTTCTATTTCTATTTGCTTTGCTGGATGTCAGGGAGGGGAAGTTAACGGGGTGGCCTGAGATACAGGAGAACACAGGGGGCCGTTGCACCGAAGACACTTCTTCCACTCCAGAGGACATGTATTCCCCAAGGCTGTGTTCTCCACAGCTTCAGTAGCAGCCAAGGGTGGAAGTATGGTCTTCACTGCTGTAGATGTTCCCTCTAGTCAGCATCTGTGCTAATCTGCTTCCTGTTGGCCTGGAAGCTCAAATTCACCAGATGATCCTAACACTTTGGTCTGAAACATGTTGTGTCTGAAAACAGAGCACAACGTTGATCTCTGGGTTCCTCCTGGAATCCCCCAGTATTTCCAGTAGCCATGCTTGGCAGCTACTGATGAGAAAAGGAAATGATCAGAGTGTGGTGGAGATACTAAGAAATAGAATTATTTATCTTCTTACTTTACTTTTGTCTCTTCTTCACTTTTTGAACATTTTTACTATGGAAATGGGGTTAGGAGTTGATGGAGTTCCTGAGCTTTGGGAGGCTGTGGACCACCATGGAACATTAGAAATCATAATGTCTCTTGCTTTTACAGTTCAGTGAAGGAGGGGATAACAGTCTCAGCTTTTTCAAAAATTTGAAGGCCATAATCAAATGACGTGTGTTGTGTGCCATCATTCCTTGTGCCATTGTAGGAATAAAGACCATAAAACTCACAGTGTAAGCACTTTCTCATTTAAAAAAAAAAAGGTTGTGTGAGAAGAGAAATAGAACCTGATCCTATGTCCATTCCCTCCTTAAAACCATTCCTATGCAATCTGGGGAAGCTAAGAGTGCTCATTAAATCTTTCCAGAATTTATTTTAGGAGAGAGTCAAAAATATCAGGATTGCAATGAGCTTGTATTTGGCATGTTTTTATACCCATTTTGTAGGCCCTCTGTTTTCACAGTGAATGAAATAGTAAATTACTATGTACTGAATACTTATGGTATATCATGCACTATCCTGTAGGTTTACTCTGTGTTTTCTTTTAGTGCTTGCAAAATTCCTGTGATAGCAGATGCTACTGTTATCTCCATCTTGGAGATGAGTAGATGAAGCTCAGCACAGGCTGTATGGTCAGTTTAGTATCCTAGAGCTACTGGTTACTTCTTGTAAATAGCAAACCTCTGGGAGTGAGGAGTTTTATTTGGAGAACATTCCTTTTTTATTTTTTAGTAATTGTGAAAGGCAAAATTAGAGAGATAGGTAGATATCTTGCATTAGCTGATTCTCTGTCCAAATGACCTGCAGCAGCTGGGGCTGAAACCAACAGACTGGAACTAAATCCAGGTCTCTGGCATGGGTAGCAGGAAGCCAAATACACGAGTCATCGCCTGTGACCTCCCAGGCAGATTCTCAAAAAGCTGGATGAGGGGCAGAGGGGAGACCTATTCCAGACATTTCAATATGGAAGACAGGAATCCTAAGCAGTGTGTTAATCCTCTGCATTATATTATGTTTGTATGTTCTTATGTGGAAGTAAATTAAAACTGTTATTGATTATCAGTCTGGAACGATTTGAAGCTTTTACAAGAGTGTTTGGTCAATAAAAATCAAACTGAGTTTTTGATTGTGATGTCACAAAAATTACAGATGTGTCCAGGGAAAAAAGAGTAATTAGTGTGTAATGATTGAGACACCAGTCATTCCCTAAGGGAGTGTTAACCAGTTAGGTAGTTAATGGACTAAACCAGACCACTGGTCATTAGCTGAAGCAGGAAATCCTTCTGGGAAATGTCTTATTTTAAAGTTAATACTCTTGCTTGAATGTATGTATTTAAAACAGAAAGCTTGACTCTTGTGCTACGTGCATGAGGGGCTGTGCAAAGGGACAGCCTGTAAAAGGGACTGAATGTAGTTGCTAGAGAAAAATGAAATAAAATTCACCTGTATTTGTGCAAAGAGAAACATAGTTGAATACTCCAGACTCCAAATTATTGCTATGGAAATTGGAGTTTATGAGTTCTGTGTTCACCAATGAAGTCAGATGAAATAGTACTGCCAAGAGAATACTGCACTAAGGTAAATCCCTTCAAGGGGAAGTCGGAATGAGAGAAAAGGGAGAGAAAGAAGGAATTGACAAAGGCAGAGTATTAGAAAGGGGGAGAAATCAACTTGCACATGACCTCGTAGTGAGTTCTAGTCATTTGGTCATTCCATTTGATTCATTTTATCTGCGGTTGAACAGTCTGTAGCCCCCCCTCCCCTTATTTTTCCTTCAGAATCTGTTATCACACTACCACTCTCCTCTTTTTTCTTTTTAAAGATTTATTTATTTATTTATTTTTATTGGAAAGTCCAATATACAGAGGGGAAGAGAGATGGAGAGGAAAGATCTTTCGTCCACTGATTCACTGCCCAAGCAAGTGCAACGGTTGGAGCTGAGCTGATCCAAGACCAAGCCAGGAGCCTTTTCTGGATCTCCCACACTGGTGCAAGGTCCTAAACCTGGCTTATTTTAAGAAAAGTTAAGTAAATAAGGTCTTAAATAAGTGGCTAAATACGGATCTAATGTCAGATCTGAAGTCGGTATTTGGCACATCTATATCCCTTATGCTACTGCCTGGCTTTGAAGCTCAGCTCTGCTTCCAAATCCAGCTTCCTGTTGGTGCACGTCCTGGGAGGCAGCAGATAATGGGTCAAATGTTTGCGTCTCAGCACCCATTGGGCAGCCTTCGTGGAATTCCAGATTCCTAGCTTGGCCTGGCTGTGCCTTGGTGGTTGTGTACTTTCTGAGAGTAAACAAATATCTATTTCTTTTAAATAAAATGAAAAAAATAAATACCAAATGTTTTAAAATCACTTCTTAAATTCAAAGCTGTTCAACTAGTATGGTTTTCTGACAAGTCTGTTCTTGTTTATTGGTGTTTCCCACTTTCCAGTACCTGGAAGAAGAATATCCCATAGAGTACCAAAAACGGACACTTCTCCATCTTTATTGATCTTCATTTTTTCTGCAGGACTTTTTACTCTGAAATACATTCTCCCTACAATTGCAATGGCATCATTGTGTACGGTTACTTCTTATTCTGATCGCTCCTTCTTCTTTGGCATTTTTGATCTCTCTGTCCCATCAATTAAGTAGACTTCAACCTTAGCCGTAGTATCTCCTCCATTCTCACAGTGCCAGCTCAGTCATTCAGAAGTCGGCTGTGGGGTTCTGATCTCAGGCATCATCACCCCATCAATGTCTTGAAGTGACTGTGCTGCGTTTTCTTCAATAAACTTAAAATATCAGGTCCTAAATTTCAGTGTTTTTATCTATGTTGATTCATTGGGTTATTTGAAAAGTCTTGTCCTCGGGCCCGGTGCGGTGGCGCAGTGGTTAAGTCCTCGCCTTGCATGCCCGGGATCCCATATGGGCGTTGGTTCTATCCCAGCAGCCCTACTTCCCTTCCAGCTCCCTGCCTGTGGCCTGGGAAAGCAGTCGAGGACAGCCCAAAGCTTTGGGACCCTGCACCCGCGTGGGAGACCAGGAAGAGTCTCCTGGCTTCGGATCGGCATAGCATCGGCTGTTGTGCTCACTTAGGGAGCGAATCATCGGACGGAAGATCTTCCTCTCTGTCTCTCCTCTCTGTATATCTGCCTTTCCAATAAAAAATAATAAAAATAAATCTTTAAAAAGAAAAAAGTCTTGTCCTCAAGGTGAGAAATTGTTGCTTCCACTTGGTTTATTCGCCTATTGAAGCTTTCAATATCATTATTTTTTTGTTGATTTAATTTTTTGTTTCTAATATTTGTATTTAGTTTTTTATTATTTGTTTTCTTTTTTACTAGCACACCAGGAGATGAAGGCGG
Organism: Ochotona curzoniae; assembly: GCF_017591425.1. Classification (NCBI taxonomy): domain Eukaryota; kingdom Metazoa; phylum Chordata; class Mammalia; order Lagomorpha; family Ochotonidae; genus Ochotona; species Ochotona curzoniae. Next base: position 26,422,410 of record NW_024467115.1, on the reverse strand, counting down.
GTTGCAGTATTCACTCATGTCTCCACTCTGGAATAAAAGGACGACTCCCAAGGAAACAGTAAAGTATCTGGTTTTTCTTAATTATATATATTTTCCTAGTGATTTTTTTACCTCTATTTCAAATACTTCCTCATTTCCTTAAGAAGCCTATCATTTTTCTCTTCTATCACATTGGATTTTCTTACAAATGTTAGTTTTAAATCCTTTTTCTGGAGTTTCCTCGATTTCTTTCATCTAGTATCTATTCTGAGGAGCTGCTGTTTTACTTGGAGATGTCACGCGCCCTTTCTCCTCCATGTTTCCTGTGTCCCTTCCTTGACATCTGTATAGCTGGTGAAATATTTTCCTTCTTTGTGCAGTAGGTTTTCTTAAAAAAAATGATTTTTCAGTATGCTAGTCTCCATTGTACAGTTATTCTATGAGAATATGTGTATGAATTTACTCGTCTATATAACTGCTTTGTGGAAGTAGGCATTTCTACTCCCAAATAAATGGAGGACTCTAGTGGAACAGTTCAGTACTGGTGGATTCTCTACCTTTGTCTATGCCTACACTGACATGGTGTGCTTTAACAGCAGAATGTAAACTTGTCACTGTTAGTAAAGGACTATAGTGCTGCAATACTATGGGGGGATGAAATGGTGGAAGGGAAAATGAGGGGGAAGAGGGAGGGAAATGGAGGGATTCCTGTACCTGCAAAACCGCACCATGGAAAGGAATAACAAAATGTAAGCAGCAAAATGAATTCTTCGACTTTAGGAAAAAGAACTTATTATTTGGTTGGAACATAGAATATCCTTGGGCTTGCTGCTTTGGAGTTGATTCTGGGTGAGCCTGGCAGTGAAAACTCGGAGCGGTTTCTTTTGCTTTAATCATTGTAAATGGGACCTGTAAGTGACACAGCAGTGTGGGCTGCTGCACTTCATACAGGTGTGACTTTGAGGTGATGTGGGTTTCCTAGGGTCTGTATTTTCAGTCTCCACACATCTGGGCCAGTTCCCCTAGTGACTGGGATGACCAGCGCTTTGTACTTTGCTAAAGAGACACAAGGCTGGAGGCAAGCCTGTGTGGTGTCAGATATTTTGCCAATTTATCTTTTTAGTATTGATTTGTGGCAATCTTTATATATTTTCAATGTAAGACTTTGGCAAAATAACCATGTTTTATCACTACATGGCTTATTGCTTTTTTTACTGTTCCTTGTTGATATAGAAATTTAAATTTTAATTTAAATAAAAATTTTCCCTAGTTTTTAAAAATTTTTATGATATAGTTTCATAGGCTCTGGAATTTCCTCTCCCCACCAGCGCCCGCCTGCCAAGTTCCCTTCCCTTTCTCATTAATTTCCTTTTTGTTATTACAATGTATATCCATAGCATATTTTAATTTGTCTTTGAGATCACAGGCTTAATACTCCATTAGGTTAAGACATCACCACCTGAAAGTAGGAAATAATACTAATATTAAAGAACAACAATGATAAAAACTCCTTAGGAATATAAACAAAGGTTGTAGACAATCAAATCTCAGAATGACACTTTCGCACTTGTTTGGTACTTTGGTGATTTGTGTATTGGTGATCACAAATTAGGGAAATCATAAGCTATTTTGTCTTTTGGGGATTGGCTTATTTCACAAGAATAATTATATCCATTGTTTACAATTGCATCCATTTAGTTGCAGAAGTTAAGATTTCATTCATTTTTATAACTGAGTTGTATTCCATAGTGTATATACCACAGTTTTTTCTTGATCCAGTAATACATTGCCGATCACCTGGGTGAATTCCATTTCTTAGGTTTTGTGACTTTGACCATGATAACTCTCTCATATGCTGATTTCATTTCATTTGGATGAATTCCCAGGAGCTGAAAGAGGTGGGTCATATGGCAGACCTATTTTCGGATAACTGGGGTGTCTCTCTATTCTCTTCCATAATGGCTACACTCATTTACTTTCCCACCAGCAATGGAGCAGAGTACTGCTTCCCCTTCTTCCTCGCCAGCATTTATTGCTTTCTGATTTTTGGATGATAGCCATTCTAACTGGGATGAGGTGAAACCTCATCATGGTTTTTATTTTCATTTCCTAATGGCTAATGAACTTAAGTATTTTTTCGTATGTCTGTTGGCCATTGGAACTTCATCCTTTGAAAAATGCTGGTTCGTGTCCTTTACCAGTTGCATAATTGAATTATTTGTTCTGTTGTTGTTGAATTTTTGAGCACTTCATAGATCCTGGATATTATTTCTCTAGCATTGCATGGTTTGCAAGTATTTTCTCCCCTTCTGTTGGATGCCTATTGATACACTGCCTATTGATACACTATTGATAGTTTCTTTTTTATGTCCAAAAGCTGAGCTTGATGTTGTCCCATTTGTTTATTTTTGTTTTCACTGTGATTTGGGTTCTTTGCAAGAAGTCTTCACATGTGCCTGCCTTGCAGATGTCAGCGATATTTTCCTCTAGTAATGAGATGATATCAGTGGTAGTTCTAGATCCTTGATCCGTTTAGAGTTGATTTTTGTGTAAAGTGTAAGGCAGACATCTTGTTTCATATTTCTGCACATGGGAATTCATTTTTTCCAAGACCATTGGTTGACAAGACTGTCTTCTCTCTGGATTGATTTCAGTATGCTTATTGAAAATTAGTTGGCTATAGATGTGTATGTATGTATGTTTATTTCTGGGATTATTTTTGCTGTCCTGTCTTTCTTCAGGTCTGTTTTGTCAAGATTAGGATGTTTTGCTAACAATTGCCATGGAAAAGATTTTGAAGTCTGATATGCTGATGCCTACAACATTGCTTTTGTTTTTTTAAGATTGCTTTATTTTTTTTTTGAGGTCTTGTATTTCCTTATGAAATTTGTGATCATTTTCTAGATTTGAGAAAAATGTCATTAGTATTTTTATTTTTATTGGGATCATGTTAAATGTATAAATTACTCATGATAATATGGACATTTTAATGATAGTTATTCTACCAATGCAAAATATGTGCTTTTTTCCTTTTTTGGTGTTTTCTGATGTTTCTTTAATATTTTGAAATTTTACTATGAACTGCTAAATACTAAAGTTAAAATAGACATGAGACAGCTGAATAGTAATCTATAGCCATTTTAAGGTGTATAGAACCCAGTTGTATATAAACTAATAATCGTAATGTCGATGTAGAAGTCATAGGATGTGGTTCAGAACTTGCACTCTTTTCTCTCTCTCTCTTTCTCTCTCTCTCTTTTAACATGCTGGTTACTCAATACCATGTCAACTAATTCCATTAGGTTATAAATTGTTACTGATGTAATGCTGGGGTTCTTAATTGATTGGGATGATACTCTGTCAGCTCTACCCTCCAAGAAACTGTTGAACTTATCTGGACAATAAGATGCTGGACTCTATGCTTTGTAGATGCTTGCAATGAAAGAATCTCAACTGAGTCTGAACTGTAGTAATGCAACAAGAATCCACCATTCCGGGGGTGGGTTTTGGGGAGGGAAGGGGGGAATTCCAGAGCCTATAAAACTGTGTCCCATGATGCAATGTAATCAATAAAAAATAAATTAAAAAAAAAGAAATTAATTTTCATTAACAGAATCTCTCCAAGGCTACATTAAATTTATTCTAAGGATTTCAGCATTTTTGCAGAATGAAATTTATTTCACAAATTCTTTTCTATCCAAAGGCTATTGCTTATTTTGTCTTGATTTTGTATCCTGTAAATTTACCAAACACCCTTATGAGATCCAACAGTCTCTTAAGTCTTTTGGTTGCCTTAAACAAAGGACCATGTCATCTGAAATTGGGATAGCTTGACTTACTCCTTTCAACTTTGTATTCATTTATTTATTTATTTATTTATCGCCTAGTGGCTCGGCTAAAACTGCCAGGACCAAACTGAATAGCAGTAGTGATAGTGGGTATCCTTGTCTGGTTCTGTATCTTAGTGGAAACGCCTTCAACTTTCTTCCATTCAATATGATACTGGCATTGTGTTTCTCATACATTGCCTTTATCATGTTGAGAAAAGAACTTAAAGAACTTTCTATAGTCAATTTGCTTAAGCTTTTTTTTGTCATATAAGGATATGTTATCAAATGCTTTTTCTGCATCTATCGAGAGAATTATGTGGTTCTTATTCCTCAGTTTGTTCATATGATGTATCATGTTTATTAATTTTCATATGTTGTACCATCTCTGAAAAACTGGAGTAAATGCAACAAGATCTATTGGGTGGTATTCCTGATGCCTTGCTGAGTATGAGTAGGCTGTGTCTTGTTGAGGATTTCTGCATCTGTGTTCATCAGGGATGTTGGTCCGTAGTTAATTTTCTTTGTTGCATAGTTTTCTGATTTTGGAATTAGTATGATGCTGGCCTCACAATATGATGCTCCCCTTCAATTGGTTTGAATAGGTTGATAAGCACTGGCATTAATTTTTCTTGAAAATTTAGGTGGAATTCAGCAGTGAGGCTACCTCATTCTGGGCCTTGCATGTTGGCAGAGTCTTTATTACTGAGTTTAGATCCATGTTAGTTATTGATCTACTTAGATTTTGTGTGTCCTCATGTGTTTTCCAACTCATTGAAATGTAGTTGCTTACAGCAATTATTGATGATTTTTCATATGTCTGTGTTATCCAGTTGTTTTATCTCTGATTTTATTGGTTTTGCTCTTGGTCTTCTTTTTTTCTTTCCTTTTTTTTCTTTTTGTTGATTGGACTAATGGTGTATCAATTTTGTCTACTTATTTTCAAAAATGGTCTTTTCAATTCACTGATCTTATATAACTTTTTGTTTTAGTTTTCTTTATTTCTTTTCTAATTTTAATGCTCTCTATTACATTTTTGTTTGGTTTATTACTTTTCTGGGTCCTAAAGATGCATTGATAAATCATTTATTTTAATGCCTCTTTGATTTGCTGTTGTATAACTAACTGCTGTGCATTATCAGTCTTAATCCTGCTCTTGCTATATCAATTATTTTCTTTTTTTTAATTTTTAAATTGTATTATTATTTTCTGTAATACATTTTTGTAGGTATAGGGATTCCTCCAAATACTTTTTCCCTCTCCATTTTCTCCTCCCACCAGCTTCCCCCATATTTTTACAGTAGTATAGTCATTCAGTAACAGTCACAAGTTTAACATTCTGCTATTGAATTGTATCATTGCATTGCTGCTATATTTAAAAAAAAAGGTTAAAAAAAAAAAACCCAAACTGAGTGTCTCTTTAATGGCTGTATAACATTATAAGAAGCAGATGTGTAATAACTTTTTGGATAATTCCTCATTTGACCATCATCCAGGTTGCTTCCATGTCTTTGCTATTGTTCTGCTATAAATATGTTTTGTAATTTTCATCATAGAGGTCTTCTACATCTTTTGTTAGGTTTATTCCAAGGTATTTTAAGTATTTTATTTTACCATAATGGCAACAATTTTGTCTTTTCCATACATATCATATCATGTTTTCTTTCATTGACAAAAGGTTTTCTCCTTTTGTGTAAAATTAAACTGTTTTTTTTTTTTTTGGTGGGGGAGATAATCTAGCATAGCTCCTGTTTTGACTTTTCAAGTTAGATAGGGCTATGTCACCCTTTTAGTGATATCCCCAGAGATTCCAATGAAGATTTAACTTATCACAGGTTACTTTCAAATGTTGTAATGTTAAAGTAATAGATCTTAACAAAACAATTTCATTTTCCCTTTGTAATAAGTATTTTGCACTTGTTTTCTCATAGTTTACTTACGCATAAACTGAACTCCACAATCTAATATTTTACTTTAAATTGGTGGTAGTAATCCAAGGAAATGTTCATTTACATGTATAAAAATAAGGCAGTATGAAAGATTTATGTGTTCTTATAATTATAACTCTCCCAGAAAATTCAGAGTTCCATTTAGCATTGTTTGCATTATTTTAAGAAGAATAGATTATTTTAATATTTATTTTAATGCATAGTTTTAGATGCATATTTTACTTGTTGCAAGTGTTTTTTGGATTTATTTCAGTCTGGCAGTATTTCAAAATATAGCAATTACTTTTTAATTTGTTCTGTTTCTAATAAGTTGGTCTTGATTCATATCATTCATCCCATTACCTAAAGTAACATAACATCCTAGTATGCTTCCTTATTTTGTTGATGTTGGAAAACTGAAAACAGCTCAAAGGTTTCTTTGTGGCCTAAGTTCTAGGTATATTTTAGATTTTGCAGTATAGATACTCCTGTGAAATACAAAGGAAGAGAGTGTTTGGAATTATTTATTGGCTGTGCCTCTTGCACACTGCTACTAAGCATAGTTAGGGAGGCGGTGTGTGGTAGAGTTGGCACAGGTCTGTATGATCCATGCTTTCGTTTGCACATGTGAAGTAGGTCACAGCGTGTGGTGCGGCCTTTCCCTGTGCGGCTGGCTCCCAAATGAGTCACTTGCCTGGTGGTTTCCTGAACCCTGGATTGCTGTTAAGACAATGTCCTTTTTGTGGAGTTGACAGTTACAGAGATGACATTCTGATGTCCCAGGTTCTGTGCTTGTAGAGGTAGCAATTGTTTGATAGTGTATTATTGTCCAGATGTTGAGAATCACTGTGGAAGGCACTGCCTGAAGCTGGATGCTCCCTCCCTTCCAAAGACTTTGTGATAAACTTGATGAAATCCCTTTGTGTTTAAAATCTCTAGTTACCTTTCTTATCTTCAGCAAGTTCCTGACAGTCTCTTCCATTTATATTAAGCAGTATTTCCTCTATATTCTCATCTGTACTGTAATTTATGAACACAACATACCACAGATTATAAAGATCCTTTTTGAAATGTACTGTGAAAGCAACAAAATGATCCTATTTTACTATGGTAAAATGCTTTCACGTCACTTAGAAACTTTATTTTTTGCTTCTTATAAATGTGATTTGCATTTTTCTTTCAGCCTCACATGTGTTGCCTAATTATATCTATAGTGACTTACAAACTGCCTGTAATAGATGCATTATCATTGCAGACAGGTGATAGATTTAGGTAATAAGTCAAGGAAATCTACTTTGTACCCACATTAAATACTCAAGGTCTCAGCCTGCAGGCTTCCCAACATGAGTTTAATAGAGAGAGGGTTTGTTAGAAAAGGATTATATAAATGTAGCTCAGAAGAAGGATTAGGATGGTACTGACAGAGACATTAGTAGACTCACCTTAAGAATTCCTTAGCTATTTCCGGAGTGCAAGGGTGGCCCTAAGCAGTCCTGAACATTGACATGGAGTGTTGAAAGCATCATGCATTATAAAATGCACTTTGATTCTAGATGGTAATATCAAAAGAACGTCTAAGATGAGTCGTGTTTCCATTACCATTTTTCAATGAGGAAATCTTGGCTCAGGGGCTTACTGATTAGTAATAGCTGGTAAAAGGCAGAGCCAAGAATTAGCGGTTGCTTTTTGAAAGCTAAATTCTGTGCTTTTTAGGCTGTTCCACAACTATAAATATGGATTGATAGATTGATTGATTGATTTGGGATGGTCAGCCACATTTACAAAGAGAAGACCAGTGAAACTTCCTTGTACTTTGTGGCAACTCATTCTCAATTTTTTTTTTTAAAATCACTCACGCAAGAATTCTCAAGCTTCAGTGCTCAGCTAAAAACACTCAAATGGTTCTGGAAAGTCATTTTCCTTGAGCCTTTTCACATCTTTCAGAACTGACTTCATCCAACGCTGGGTGACTGTGATGAAATCAACCCACAGCTAAAAGCAGAGTCTATTTCAGTGGTGCCTTGAATTCACAGAAAATGAAGCAAGATCCCAGATAATGACAACTGTTTGGGTCTGTGTCCTCCAGGAGTCGAATAAAAAGGCTGAAGGGCATGCCACTGAGAAGGGTGGAATGAGGCGGATTTAGTGGTACATCCTTGAAGCAGCAGTGAAGCACGGGTTCAACTAGCGTTTTCCCCAGCACCGGCGATAGAAGGTCACTTCTGATTACTCCTTTTTTTCTCGGCTTTATATAGATAAATGCTTGGGATATTAAAATGCCTTGTGGGCTGCTTATTTAATTGTTGCAGAATTGATTTCATGAAGGAAAGAAAAAACAAATTAGCTTCTAGCATGTAAATGGGCGACTTGACAGACTGCAGTGCGCTGCTGAAGTCTATCAATAGAACTGTCATCTGCAGTTTCTGGCCAACTTTTTGGATGTATGTAAGATGAGAACACAGTTGACAAGCAGAAGAGCAAACGGAACTGCTCTTAGCTCCAAAACAACCAGCGATGTGTTTGCATGTTCTTATTGTCCGTGTCATCTAGCATATTATGCAGTATCAATGTTAGGCAAGAATGGCTCCTCTTTTTTGCTTCTGGAATGCTCATGCTTTCCGTTTCCTTTGTGTTCTTTATTTCTCGTTTCAGCATCACAGGTGGTAATAGTATCCTCTGTGGATATTAGAGAAGAAATTCTTGGTGTAGCTCATGGCTACACACTAAGAAAGTCATGAAATACATCCCCACCCCCCACCCGATTCTTGCTTCGGAAAACTTTTACCTTTAGACCTGGGGAAAAGGATAACCAAAGCAAGAAAAAAAAAACACCACAAGAAATAAAATAACAATAGAAATTATAGAAATTCATCTACTGAGCCCAGTGCTGTGGCCTAGCGGCTAAAATCCTAGCCTTGAACGCCCGGGATCCAATATGGGCGCTGGTTCTGACCCTGGCAGCTCCATTTCCCATCCAGCTTCCTGCTTGTAGCCTGGGAAAGCAGTGGATGACGGCCCAAGGCTTTGGGACCCTGCACCCATGTGAGAGACCTAGAAGAGGTTCCAGGTTCCCGGCTTTGGATCGGCGCAGTACCAGCCGTTGCGCTCACTTAGGGAGTGAATCATCAGACAGAAGATCTTCCTCTCTTTCTCTCCTCCTCTCTGTATATCTGACTTTGCAATAAAAATAAATAAATCTTTAAAAAAATTCATCTACCTAAAATTTATTTTTCTACAAGCAGCAATAGAATATCCACATTTTGCCTGGATATTTTGTTCTCTGTGCTGGAGATTCAGTGACAAGCAGGACAAAGTCTCCTATCTCTTGCTTTCTGGATAGGAGACACTCCAAAAGCAGAAATAGTGTTAAATCATAATAGGCTTAGTGGTGATGTATTATACTAATACAGTTTAGTTCATGTTTCTTCATTACAATTTTGAAAATAAAGTAGTATATAGTTGGCTTGGGCTACCCCAATCAAATAATACAAACTGAGTGGCTTGAACAACAGAGATAGAATTCTCATAGTTCTAGAGATGTGGAGCTCCAAAAAGATGTTCTTAAGGAAGCTTTCATTCTGTGAACTCATCTTTTTGGCCTGAAAGCCTCCCTGATTTGTGGTCACATCCCTTTTTGTGTCTTGGAGAAAGAGGGAGGTGGGAACTTTTAGGAAGAAGAGGGAATGGCCAGAGGGGAAGAGAGAAGCTATCTCTCTGGTGTCCCTTTGATTAAGCACACTAATCCTATCAGATTGAGACTCTATCTTTATGATCTCATTTAATCTTATTTTCTTTAACCTAAATTCCCAAGTCTGCAATTATAATTATACTTGTGGTAGATATTCATCATAGAAATTTGTGAGGAGCACATATGCAGATACCTCAGACAGTTTATGGAAAATGGAATTAGAAGATAATCTTATTAAGTTTTGAAATCCATGGATACAGGAATACCAAAAAGTTTATGAAACGTCAAAGCATTTTATCGCCTAACTTTCTTTTAATCCCATATTCTCTGAAACTTCCGATGTTCCCTTTTATCTTCAGTTCATAACAAGTGGAACAAGAGAATAGAGTAGGAATAATCAAAGATAGGTGAGTCAGTAGGAAGTGCTGTTCTATAAGGAGGATCAACTGAAATATTTCTGATCAGATAACCTGTGGGAAGAGACACAGAGAAAATAGGTAGATGAGATGGATAGCTTAGGAACAGTGCGTGAGGACAAGACCTCGAAAGTAGAAGGGTTCTGAGAAGATGCATAAGGCATGTGTGAAATGACCTGGAATAGTGAAAACAGGTCAGAGATCTAGTGCTACAGAGAGATAGTTCATGTCTTTGCTGATGTTCATGCCCATTTTACAGCAATTTTCAAATAATACCATGCTTTTATTTCAAAATAAAATTTGCAAAGGATATAACCTACCTATGCATACATATTTAGGAAGACTGGCTAGGAAACATTATGCACAGCACACAGAATGTACTAGCTTAAAACATGCACCAAGTAAAAGGAAGAATTGTTGCACAATAACTTAATGAAACTTAATCACGTTCTCAATTTCTTTCAGGTGAACAGTCATATTAAGCTTATTACTACGGTTTATGGCTCAAAGGTTAACTTACACAGGGATATTAACTTCGAAATTTCTGATGTAGCAGGTCTGAATTGATAGCTTTTTCTAAGTTACTTTGCAAAATGTGCAGGTATGTGCTCTTTAGTTGTTCAGTGTGACTTCACAATTGTGAGTGCTCCCAAGCAACGGAAGCAATATTGGTTCTCCTCTCCTTTTTTTTTTTTTTTTTTTTGAGCAGTGATAAGGCTCATCCATCCCAGATAAAAAGAGGAAAGGGTGTTAAATTAGTGGAAACTCTGAAGAAACAGTATAAAGGAAGATTTGAGAAAGTTGAAGTTTTATGCAATGTCTAAAATGTGAGGTTAGGGATAGTGACCTTATAAGAAAAAAGGTTAAATGAGTCCAAAGTGACTTTATCTAGGGAATAGTAGCATACAGGGAGCCCTATGGCCTCTAAGGTCTTGAGGAAAACTTTTTTATGTTGGGGAACCTGGATTAAGATGATTCTCCAAACTTAAAGAGAACTATTCAGCAGTCACCTGTGGTATAATTACATTTAATATAGGAAGCTAGTTAATATAGTGAATATGTATATTTTTAAAATATTTATTTATTTATTTTTTATTATTATTTTTTATTGGAAAAGCGGATATACAGAGAGGAGAGACAGAGAGGAAGATCTTCCGTCCGATGATTCGCTCCCTAAGTGAGCACAACAGCCGATGCTATGCCGATCCGAAGCCAGGAGACTCTTCCAGGTCTCCCACGCAGGTGCAGGGTCCCAAAGCTTAACCACTTGTGCCACCGCGCCCAGCCTCATGAATATATTTTTTAAAATGATGTTTCAGTTGCTGGACTTTGTATGATTTTCATGTTTCAGTTGCTGGATTCTGCATGATTTTACATTTTGGGGTTGATGTCAATAGTCTTTGATTCTTTAAATAAATATTTAAGAGAATATATACTGCATATTGAACACTTTTCCCTGAAATATTAAATGTTGCCTCTAGTTTAGCTGCAAAACTCCCTGTAACCCTTGGTTTAAACATGCCGAATGTTTGGTTAAATACCAGGTATAATGCCCTTGGGATCTTGGGTTGCCAGAGCCCATGAAACAGTCATTTCTTGAGGAGAAAAAGGTAGAAGTAGGGCTGGATGTCGCTTTTAGATTTCTTGCTTAAGACTAATATAGCTGAGTTATTCCAGCACCCTCGGAAAGAGACAGAAAAGTCAAACAGAGGTCAGGAATGGCACATGCGTGGAAGGGTCTCAGAGTGGAATGAAATGTAATCACCAACAGAGCATTCCGCTCCTCACCAGGAATGAATCTTTGTGACAACAGCTTGGGAGCTGTACCGTAGGCTCTGCTAAAGTAATGAGATTAGGAGGTCCTCCAGCCTTGATTGGATTCTGAGAGACTACAAGTTAACAAATGGATTCCTATTCACAGTGACTCTTCTTTGATAGAGAATTCTGAGGAACTGAGAGCATATTCCAGGTACTGGGATTTTGTCTTGAAGCTGTCATGGCAGCATCAATAGACTTGTTCCGGATCAGCTGTGCCAGATGCCCCACCTTTTTTTCTGTTTTGACTTGGTCATTAGACTTTCTATTACTTCACAGGCCAAATAAAAATCATTTCGGAAATACCAGCTTATTAGACGCTGATGTTTTAATTGTGAGTAGCCTACTTCTTACTAAACATGGATTTAAATCACTACAAAGCATAAAAAAGAGACAACAACTTCTGGCAATGTATGATGTAGATTTAAAAAATACCTCCCTGCCTAGCCCTTACCCAGGCTTAAAAGAAAATAGTCATATCTAATTTTAGAAGTAAAAGCTGAAATATGTTAACGCTTTATTTTTCACACAGTTTAACCCATAATGATGAATACTAACAGCACAGTTATCTCAATTTTGGGGCCGATTCACCTTTCCCCACCGTAGTCGTGACTTCTCACGGTTGGGTTCCAGACACAAAGGTTCTGTGATAGTTCCATACAGATGTCTTAGAGTGTGTCTCAATGGTCACAGGAAGAAAAAAAAGAAGAAGGGGAGAACAAGAAAGAGAAGAAAGAAAAACGAAGAAAGAAGAAACAAGAAAAAGAAAAAATTGTATTGCATATTAGAAAATCGTGAAGTCTGGAGTAGGCTGAGAAGGAAGGTGTAGCAGATGTAATGCCTGCCCTGTGCCAAGTGTCTTTCCATTACTTATGTTATTTGAATGCACACAAGTCTTAGAGGCCAAGTTTGATATCCTGAAGCTTGGAGCTAATCACTGATTTTCTGCGCACCACAAAAATCGGTGTCAGGGTCCTGATGCAATCCCATACGATTCTCGAGTGAGTCCTTGTTCCATAGGCCACAGACTTCTTAGTGGTAGAGTTCTGTTGGGTAAGCTTCTACAACATTTTCATTTAGAGTAGCTCAGTTACTAGCAAAGGTCCTTAAAGGGAAAATTATTGTGTGCAGTTGGGTGACACCCTTCCCTTCCCCCTCTTCCCCATAACTGGGGCCTACTTGGCACCAAGCAGCATGCTGTCCAGATGGTGAGCTGTTCTCTGCTCCTCTCTGTGTACATTCTCTGCCAAGCTACTGAATGCCAGCTTTCCAGTGAGAATCTGCCTGGATTATGTCACCTCACTTGTTCAACCACTTACAGCTGGGGCCATAGCAAAGCAAGGACGGCAGGAGATCTGTGAGAGGAAGCCAGTGGAGATGGATTCTGTATGGAAAACAAGAAGCCATAGATCAAATGGAATACATTTATCTGTGTGAACTTAATAAGCGATTTCAACTCTCTGAATGAAGATTAAACAGTATAATATCCTATTACTTCTCATCTCTAGCATTTTTTTAAAGATTTATTTTTATTATTTTTTATTAGAAAGGCGGATATACAGAGAGGAGAGACAGAGAGGAAGATCTTCCGTCCGATGATTCACTCCCCAAGTGAGCGCAACGGCCAGTACTATGCTGGTCCGAAGCCAGGAGACTCTTGCGGGTCTCCCACGCGGGTGCAGGGTCCCAAAGCTTTGGGCCGTCCTCGACTGCCTTCCCGGGCCACAGGCAGGGAGCTGGAAGGGAAGTGGGGCTGCTGGGATAGAACCGGCGCCCATATGGGATCCCGGGCGTGCAAGGCGAGGACCTTAACCACTTGCGCCACCGCCCTGGGCCCATCTCTAGCATTTATAAAATTAGGATCAGTTAGTATATATTACCTTGTAAATGAAATCTGTTCTACAAAAATATTCAACCTTAAAGTGATGACTGTATTATTGCCAGCCACCAGTTTGGGAGAGGGATAAGTGTGGGAGGTAGCTTTCCTATAGCAAAAAGGAGACTGTTGTGATGAAACACTTCAGATGATGTATTGAATGTCATGCAAAATTTTCTAGACAGGTGCAGGTCTTGTGATGTAGGTACTTGGTTTGGTGTAGTTGACTCAGAAAAGAATGTCTATTAATTTCTGCTGTATTTTAGATGTCAGAAAAATAGGTGGTGAATGATGCTTGACTCTAATAGCCATCCAGCAGGCTGGGCATGGCTAACACCAGCAAAGCACATACAATTTCTTCATAAGAGTCCCAGATTATTGCAACATGCCAGTGAAGTATTTTTGCTAAAGTGGATACTATTCTGAAAGGCTCTCAGAGCAGTCTGACCTCACTGTTTCCCAATTCTAGCCAACAAAGAACTGTGACAACGTTGTTCTCATCAGACTTAGAGCTGTTCTAAGTTCCACAGTTTGGGGCCGAATCTGTAGCATATCACAGGACCCTCGGCTTTCATTCACTTCTACTCTATGCTGTGTGACTACAATTATTTGTTTGTGGATTCTTTTATGTAGAAAAGTTGAATTTGAAAGAATGCTTGAGCTAATATTGCTATTTTGATATTTTGCTAATTCATATTTAAATTATGAGTCATTCTTCCATCAGTATGTTTTTAGTAGTTATTTTGAATACACAACTTAAAAATACAATACCATTGTGTATTTTGATATATTTCCACTTTGTTCCTACTTAGAATTTCATTTTGGTGAGGTATATTAATAGAATTTGACAGAATGTTTTTGGGTACCATGGAGTTAAATCTATGACTATGTATTAAAATGAGTGTTGAGCTTTTTTTTAACCTCTGCTTTTCATTTGATAAATATTTATTTTTGTACACTGGTGAGTACAAAAATAACAATCCACAAAAGTCATATGCAGCACATACCTGGGGAACTTTAAACACTGGGTGTGGATTTTTCTACTGTTATTGTGCCTTAGTCTATTTACTGTTGCTATAATTGCAGACCCACTGACGACTGGGTAACTGTTGCATTTTTGATTCTGGAAATTGGGAAGTGTAAGAGCATTATTGTTTCAGCATCTGTGTCATGGCTGGTGACAGCATACTTGCTGTCTCGTGACAGGACGCTTCACATGGCAAGATGGCAAGGGAACATCTGAGAGTGAGCTTGGTTTTTGGAAACCATGAATTATTTCCTGTCATTTTACCTTTTAAAGTTTATTTTCATCTACTGGAAAACAGAGTGATAGCTATAACTCTATAGAGGGAGACAGAAAGAGAGAGAAAGAGAGATTCCATCTACTTGCTCATTTCTCAAATGTCTACAATAGCTAGGGCTGAAGCGCTAGAATGAGGCAAAGAGAGAAGAACTCAATCTAGGTCTATAACATGGAATCAGAGTGTTGGAGTTGTCACCTGTTGCCCTGCAGGGTGCTCGTTGGCAGGCAGCTGGGTTGGAAGTGGAGCAGAGCCTCAAAGCCCATACTCTAATACAGGATTTTAGCATCGTAAATGGCAATTTAATCATTGGACTAAAGACACTTGAGAGGTTACTTTTATAGAAAGCTACCATCTTGATAGTCAAATCACTGTTATGATCACAAATCCATGCTGGAGGGAATGACTTTCATGTGTTCATAGGCATTGGAAACCTATGACAAAAATACTTGCTGTTGGATTCTATTGATGAAAACTACCTTATTGGAAGAGGTCCAGCCCTGGCCATTGTGGCTATCTGGGAAGTCAACAAGCTGATAGAAACCTTTTCTCTCTTTCTGCATGTGTAACTTTTATTTTCTAATCAATAAATGTTAAAGAATATGGTCTTTAAGTTTACTTGCTTTCTGATTTTGTCACTTTCTGTGTGACCTTGGGCCATTTCATCTGAAATACATTTGCCCAGTATATTTTGATTATGTACCGGATCCTATGCTGGGGACTAACAGAGTGACAGATATGGCAGAAGTAAACAACACCATCTGTGTAAATCCTTTGAAGAGCACACTTCAGTATTTGTTAAATGCTAGTTAATTTCTAAAATTTATCATAGCATAGTAAATGCGGGTTGTGTTTTGTTTATACGCCGTGAATGTTTTTGAAAGTGGACCAGTCTTCTATTGAGACTCCACGTCGGGAGACATTATGTTATTTCTACCTAGTGTTTATCTCTAAGGTTTCCAACCGTATTTGTGTACTTTGGTATATAACAAAGCACATGCATAGGCTAAAAAAAGGGGGTTGGCTCAAGGTGGCACGGGCAGTGCAGTTAGATGAGAGCAAAAGAGTAAGAGCTTCCCTTTTGCACTGCCTGACCAGGACTACCTTCTAATTACTGCGTAACAGGAGAACTTATTTCCTGATAGTCTCTGAACTCTATGCTATAGGGACTTCTGTTTTGTGAATTCGTACTCTGTTTTACCCAATCTGCTCTGTAGAATCTCTTTAAAATATGATGTAATAAAGGTTTCCCAATTCAACATGTAAATGCATGTGCTCATGGTCACACACTGTGGTGAGCTTGTCCAAAGGTGTACACAAACAAGGACATGTCCACTTTAAAAGCAGCGTGAGGTTTTGGATGTGTAAGAACATTGAGGACATAAAAAGAAAAAAATCTAGTTTGATTTCTTCTGCAGTGAAAAATGATCCAGCAGTGTCCTTTGGTTGTTTAGAATCACAGATAATATCTTTTAATTCTTTATTGATTTTAAAATTAATTTGTTATCAGAGCAATCTAAAGGCATCTTAAAAGCTGTCCTCTATAATCTCCTGTGATGTCCTAAGCACAAACCCTGATTTAGCATTTTGTCATTTTGTCAGGGAAGGTTTCCTAGCTTGTAGTTTAATAGTAGAGACATGGAAATGTTACAGAAAGGGTAGCTGGCTGAATCAGGAGCTTTGTTTTTCTCCATGGTTTGGCTCAAGCCCATAAAGGTCAAAGGGAAGTCACTTAGACAGAGACCCTAGTCTACCAGTGTAACTAATCGGTCTTGGAATTAATATGCTTGTTTGTAAAATGAACACATTGACCTTAACTGTCCTTGATCTTTGAAAGTGGCGTAATGAAAATACTGTGTACAATGTGCTGAGTGTTTTATGTGCATTCTGTGACTTAGTATTGGTAATCCTTGTCATTTAAATGTTCACAGATGAGGAAACCAGAGCCCAGATTTGTTAGAAAGTTCACCATAAGATTCTACAGGAACTAAGCGGTAATCATTACTAGCTTCCCTTCACAAGCGTGATGTCCTGTGCAGTGAATGAAAACACCTCTCTTTGTTCATGCCTGGACTTGGTTTATCAAGAGAACACAACCAGACACAAGCTAGAGGTCTCTTCATGTTAATGAGTCAAGCTAGACACATTGGGAAATATGTAAAAAACAAAAACAATACAGTTAAACAAAAATACTTGTAAATATATATTGCTTGCTATCTAAACATCAGTTTGGCAAAAGGACTTAGGAGTTTGGGTTTGGACTCTCAAAATGAGCATATGAACATTCAGACATGGGTGGTATTTGAATAAAAAGTGAGGTATTGCTGATCATTGAAGAACTAGCATGTATTAAGATCAAATGCAAGATGAACATTATGCCCACTAAGTGAGGCTTGGCTGCTGTAAGTTGTGCAGGTCTTTGTTAGAAATTAATCGGGGTAATATGCAGCTGGTCTAGGCATAAGATGCCTTGAAAACACTAGGTGGAAGTGGGAACTTGTGACATGTAATATGAGCATGTATGTTGTCTAGCAGTGTGGGCAAGGGACAGAGAAGGGAATGGGGGTAATTTGTTGCATATTTGGAGTAGAAAAGAAGCAGAAGTAAAGAAAAGGAATTCTTTCTGGGTAAAAACTTGGAAGATAAAAATAGATCCAGGGACAGGTTCTTTATAGAAAAAGCAAGAGTAGCAAATATTAAAAATCAATACTAATTTTTCTGCTGAAATTCTACTCTTTGCAAAAAAAGAAAAATAAGAGGATTTTAAAATGAACAAAGGAGGGAGACCTGTGTAGAATGTCTGAGGCACTAGGGCCCATCCAAATGAAAGGGATCTTTTCAGAAGGATGTTATCTAATGTTCCATTAAAGTTGTATGTTGAAGGGTGCGCATGCAAGTGTGTGCGTGTGTACACTTGTTCCAAATGTGCATTAGTGTGTAAACATGTGCATGTTTGTGTGTGTGACCACAAGGTCTATGCTTGTGTGTGTATACACACACATATACACATCTCCATTCATATACATATGTTTTGTGGATAAGCCTATGTGAGTATTTGTAGGTATTGCTGTTATAAATTTTGTCTTCTTGTAACTTCGGTGATATATATAATGGAGACTGGCATACCAGGAATTGAAGTCTTATTTCAGTATGCATCTCTAATCCCAAATAAAAGGAGAACTTCTATGAATCAGCTCAATATATCTGGACCGTACGATATTAGATTTTCTACCTTTTCCTATACCTGCAATGCCATGATACACTCAAAGAGCAACATGTGTAACTTGTAACCGTTACTAAGGGGAAATATGGGGGGAAATACTAGGAGGGAAAAATGAGGAGGGAGAAAGGGCAAGAGGGGAGAAATCCATATACCTACAAATCTGTATTGTGGAAACAAAGAATAACAATAAAAAACCAACAACAATCAAAAAAAGAAGAAAAGTCGATGATATCTTCTATACATTAAAAAGAATTTGTGCATATTACTTTTTAAACATTCTAAATTGTGTGTGTGTGTGCACATATGACATTTCTTATTTATAAAAGGGAACTGATGTCATAAAAACAGTTTTAAGAACATAATGATACTGATCTCCCTCCCTTCCTCGTTTCTACCCTCTCAATTTTGTATTATTTTCCATATCATAATTAACGTGACATAGTTTTAGTTTGTAATCACAGGCTTAATCCTGCACTAGATAAATAACTCAACAAGCAATACATATAGAAATCACTGCTTTCAGGCGTACAGACAAGGGCTATGAAGAACCATCAAGTGTCAAGATGTCAGTCTCACTAACACACATTGTGTTGTTTGTGTTTCCTGCAGTCGCTATCACAAATAAGAAGATGGTTGTCTTTTTGATACTGGTTTATTTCACTAAGCAGAATGGTCTCCAATTCCATCCATTTTGAGTAAAAAAAATGGAATTTCATTATTTTTGTGGCTTAATAGTATTCTCTCATTTATAAATACCACATTTTCATTAATTTCATATATTAGCTACTGGGGCTTAAGCTTCTATGAAGTGAAGGTGCAGATAACACTTTCATATGATGATTTCATTTTTTGGGGATAAATTTCCACATGCAGAGTGTTTAGATCAGATCTGTTTTCAGGTTTGTGAAAGATGTTCATTCTGTCTGACTTAGTGGTTGTATTAGTTTCCATTCCGACCGTCAATGTATTAACAGGGATAATTGTTCATGAATTTTTTTGTTTAATTTTGTTTTGATGAAAATCAAAGAAAAGGACTAAATTATTCAGAAAGTTAATGTTTTGCACATCGAGAATCTACAGAGCCACCGAGGAAATTTAGCAAGGGTGTTTGAAGCTAGGTGAGGGTATGAGAACTTAAATTTCCAACACACTCCTCTGCATCTCTGCCTTTCTTTTCTTTTTGCAATAATAGTTACAAGTTTAATATTCTGCTGTTTAAGTGCCTAATGGTAGCATAAGTATAGACAAAGATAGAAAACTTAGTGTCATATTGTCCAGGCATATTTAGTAGTTCCACTGAGAGTTTTCTTTTATTCTGGAGTAGAGATGGAGGTCATGCAACATATCTTGACTAGTCTCCATTGTACAGCTCATCTATGGGTTCATCTATATGTCTCTTTGCTTTGTATTTTGTAGGAATTTTGCCTTATATCAGAATGAACATATGATATGTCTAATTTTGATATTGGTTTATCTCATAAGGCATAATGGTCTCTACTTGGGACCATTTTGTTGCAAATTTCACTTTTTTATGCCTGTGCAGTATTTTATGGAATAAGTACCACAACCTCTTTTTTTAAAAAAAAATAAATTTTTCATTGGAAAGGCAGATATTTAGAGAAAAAGAGATTTAGAGATTCTCCGTCTGCTGGCTAACTCTCCAAGGGGCCATAACTGCTATAGCTAAGCTGATTGGCAGCCAGGAGCCTCCTGCAGATCTCCCATGCAGTGTCCCATTGGCCATCCTTTGCTGCACTAACAGGCCACATACAGGGAACTGGATGAGAAGTGGAGCAGCTGGGACACAAACTGGCATCACATGGGACCCCGGAACATGCAAGACCAGGATTTTAGCCACGAGACTATTGTGCTGGGCCGTACATACCACAACATCTTTATCCATTCCTCTTCTGATGGGTATATGGGTTGTTTCCACATCTTTGCTATTGTAGATTGTGATATTAAAAGTATAGGATTGCATGTTGCTTTCTTGTTGCAGATTTCACATAATTTGGATATATTCAAGGGATAGCTGAGTAATAGAGTCTATCAATATTCATAAAGCACTCTCCACACTTATTCCATAGTGGCTGCAGTAGCCTACACTCCTCCCTGAATTGGCATGGGTACTTTTTTCTGTACATCAACAGCAGCAGGTACCATTAGTAGATTTCTGATTGTGGGCCAATCTCATTGTAGTTAGGTAGAATCTCAATATGGCTTTTATTAAAATTTCCCTATTAGCTAGGGAGCTGGAGCTTTTTTTTTTTTAATGTCTCTTATTTGTTTGAATTTGTTCTTTTGAAAAATTCCTGCTCATTTTCTTTGTCCATTTCTTCACAGGCTTGTTTGTTTTATTGCCCTTGAGGTTCTGAAGCTCGTCGTAAATCCTGGATATTTCTTCCCCTCTGTGTTGTTTAGTGTGCAAAAGTTTTCTCTCATTCTGATAGTGAAAATCAAAACAGTCTGGTACTTGTCTAGAAACAGAGAAAAAGATCAGTAGAACACAAGAGAATCCCCAGAAATAAGTCCACACATGTGTAGGTACTAATCTTTGACAAGAGAACTGGAAGTAATGCGAGCAAAATGGTTGGTGTCTTCAATAAATGCTGTAGGGATGATTGGATATCAGCATGCAAAAATGTAGAAACACGACCCCCTACTCCTGTAACCTTATGCAAAGATCAGTTCTAAATGGATCATGGACCTAAATCTGAACCTAGAGACTATCGAGCTGTTAGAGGAAAACATAGGAAGCATTCTCCAAGATAAAGGTATTGGTAAATAGTTTATAGAAAATTCATCAAAAGCATAGGCAATCAAAGCCAAAATTAACAAATGGAACCACATCAAACTAAAAAGCTTCTGTACAGGACAGGAAGTTATCAACAATGCAAAAGACATCTCTGTCCTTCTTAATATTTAAATGTTTAAAAAGATTTGAATGAAAGAACTGGGAGTGGAATGTGAAAGGGATCAATTATGTAGGTCTGATCAGCATGTTCCACATGGAGTTGTAATCAAGGCATGCAGAATGTCAAATGTATTATAAAATAAAATGAAAGGGGACAGTGTTGACCCTATGGGATATGCTTATGGAACAAATTATTAATATGTTGGTTACTTATGTGTGATTTAAATATTAATTAGCTGTAAACAATTTCAATGTGATTTTAGATGAAATTATAGGAACATAGTATTTCCTTCTCCTATCCCTCTGAATCTCCTCCTTTCTCCCTTTTTTGGATCCTTTCTTTTAGCTTTTGAAGATAACATATTATAGATTTACATTAGAGTAAAAGGTTTAATAGTTCACCAGAAAACAAGTTTAACAAGTTAAATGAAAAAAAACTTAGTTTAAAGGAATATAGACAACTGTGATAAACATCAATTGAACAAAAATATACAAATATACAATAAATTTCAATGCAATTTGTTGTAATGCAATCATAGATCATTAAAACTATAGTATTACATCACTATTGTTTTAACAAAAGTATAAAATAGTGTTTTACAAAACTATATTTGCAGCAATACTTATACACACAGGTATTTATTTTTTAAAAAGTTTCAGAGCCCACACATAAGGGAGAACATGTGATACACATCTTTCTGTGTCTGACTTATTTTGCTGAATGTGATGTTCCTCAGTTTAGTTCATTTTGCTGAAAATGGTATAATTTCATTTTTCTTGACTGAATAATATGTACATATTATTGTATGTATATTGTGTACACATTGTATGTATATTGCGTACACAACAAAGCCAATTCCATGCTATGATATTGTGTATATGTACCACATTTTCTTTCTCCATTTGTGTGGTGATGGACATGTTGGTTGATTCAAAAGTTTGGCTGCTGTGGACAGTACTTCAATCAACATGGTGCAGGTATCTCTGATTCATAAAGTTTCAAGTATTTTAGGTGTATACTCAATAGCAGGATTGTTGGACCATGTGGCAAGTCTGTTTCTAGCTGTTAAGGAAGTATCTACACTGTTTTCCATAGTGGTGCCATAATTTTTGTATCCAAAAACAGTGTTTAAGTATTCCCCTTTCTTCAGACCATTGCCAGCATTTGTTACTCTCTGTGTTTTGAATTTTAGCAATTCTGACAGTGGTGAAGTGAAATCTCACTGTGATTTTGATTGGCATTCCTAGCTGGCTAGTGATGTTGGGCATTTTTTCATATATACGTTGGCCATTTATATTTCTTCTTCTAAAAATTATCAAAGCCCTTTGCCCTTTTTTAACTGCATTACTGTTTGCTTTTTTGGTTGAGTTATTTTAAGTTGCTGATGTATTTGGGATATTATTCCTTTGCTGTATAAATACATTGTAAATATTTTCTACCATTCTCTTGGCCGTTTTAACACCCTTCTGATTGCTTCCTTTGCTGTACAAAACCTTTTTTGCATTTGTATTTTCTCATTTGTTTATTTTTGTTTTTGTTGAGTGTTTTAGAGTCTTATCCAAGAAGTCATTTCCTAAAGCAATGTCTTGGGATGTTTGCCTTACATTTTCTACTGTAATATTCACAGTCTTACATCTTAAATTTAGATATTTCATTCATCTTGACCATTTAATGGTGCCCAGTATGGATCTGATTTCATTCTTGAACATATATATATATATCCAGTTCTGCACCTGGTTTGAGAAACTGTTGAAAATGAGTTGGCTGTATGTACATGTTCTAATTTTGGGCTTTCTTTTTTGTTGCATTGATTTATGTATCAGTTTTTTTTATTCTGAAACTGCTGTTTTTAATTACTGTAGCTTTGTAGTATGTTTTCAAGTTAGGCATTGCGATGCTTCTAGCTTGATTTTTCTTGTTCAGACTTTTTTGAATATGCTAGTTTTTTGTGATTTAATATTGGTTAGGATTACATTTTCTAATTCTGTAAAGAACATCGTTGGCATTTGAATAATGATTGCTTTAGGTAGCATAGACATTTTAATAATATTAATTCTTTAGATCCATGAGCAAAGACTAACATTCTATTGCCTGTGTCATTGATGACTTCTTTAATCAATATTTGACAATTTTTGTCATAGCAATCTTACTTCTTTGGTTAGATTTATTCTTTAACATTTGACTTAGGATTTTTATGAATGACACGCATTGAATATTAGTTCTAATCAAGGTATTACACTTGTTTCTGTGGGAAAATACAAAAAATACTGTAGTCTCTACTTTTGATACCTAGTATTTACTCCAGACTTGTGGAACTCTTTTTTTATTATCATTTTTTTTAAAAATCCAATACTTTGCTATGGATATGAAGTCACAGCCTTAGAAAGGAAGGTAGAGACAGACGTATGTCCCCATTCCAAATCTGCGATGTTATAGTTACTGGAAGGAGGTAATACAGCAGCACTATTTGGCTTTTGCTTTCAACTAGAATCTGGATAAAGATGGAGGAAATTCTGGTAATGTAAACATAAGTAGTCTTTTTATTGTTGAATATGTGTGGGGGAGTAAGAGGGCGAGAGTGAGAGGAGATGGTGATGGGGGGCTTAGAAACAGATTGATGCAATATTTCTGAGTCTTAAAACTTTACAACTGACTGGCAGTACTAGAAAAACTACTGTGCTTGCTGAAGTTCAAATGTTCAATCTGTTTGAGTTTTAGTCCTGTGTCTTACTTGTAAATATACTCTCCATATGCATTCATCTAATTGATAATTTAGTTCATGGAACTTATGTGAGTTCATCTAAAAAAAATAAATTGTAAATTGGCATAAGGTCAAATTATCCAATCTATCAATCGTATTGATTTTTCTTTTACTCTGAATCTTCATGACTGAGGAACTTGCTCCTTCAGTGTCAACACATGGTATGATTGCAAGCCTTGACTGTATAAAAGATGTTGTACTAAATTTAAGAGCTGTTTGTATTTCCATTTATTTATACTGCTGAATAATTTAAAAACAGAATCCAAATAGGATCATTCCTTTTAATAAAAACGCTAAAATATTTGAAGATTTCTTCAAGTCAAATCAGTTTCTGTTCTTCTAATCGTTCACAAATAGAATCAAAATCCAATATGTTTATATCATTGTTCATTCTCACAAGTACAACAGTGCTTTAATGGTAATCCAGTAATTTCCTCATTCCTTGAGCACCCACTATATCTGGGCACTGTGCTGGACGCCAGTGATAGAGCAGTGAATCCGAAGGAGGAAAATCATTATTCCCAGGGAACTTATGTTTAAGTAGGGAAGGCAGATAATATGAAAAATAATACAAAAAAGAGTGGTAGAAAAAAATCTCAAAAAGGATATATATATATTATATATAAATTATAATGGATGGGAGTGGAATTATAGTCATTAGTTAAGGTGATTTGGAGAATAAATACTTAAGGAAGTAAAGAAATGAGTAATGTTGGTATCAGGAAATGGAAAATTCCACAGAGGGGAAGTAACAAGTTGGAAGATTATGGCAAAAATTACCATCAAATCAATACAAAATTATAATAGTAGAACTGAGTAGCCCAGAGTGGTGGAGAGGAATCAGTTGGGAAAGCATTTAAGTCACATAGAGTATGATCATTAACTACTTGCATTGTTAACTTGAGAGCAATAGGGGAATGGCTAGGATATTTGAAACAAATGAGTGATTTGATCTTATTAAAAAAAGAAAAACTTTTTTTGTGATAAGAGAGAAAGTGAAGTAGGGAGCCCAACTGGAAAATTATTGCCTTAATGTATGTGATAAACGTGAACCAAGTTAGCCTCAAAATATATTGAATTCTGGATATGATTTGAAGATAAAGCCAAGAGCATCTACAAATATGTCAAAAATGGGTTTTGAAAGAACAAATGGTGGTAATGGTAACTCAAATATTTTCATTCTGAATCATGGTTTAATGAGATGAGATGAGCTGGACCATGAGTAGGTTAGTAGGGGATAATTAGGAATTCAGAATAGGATTTGTCACATACAACACACTTGTAGCCACTTAAGTGTATGTATGGAGGGGTGGCTCGGAGTGAAAATTATCAGCATGTAGATGAAATTTAAATTGATTTCATCAGCAGAGAGGGGCAAATGACAGATGAGCTCAAAAGACAGTCCAGTGGGTTCCTGGGTGGTTGATCTATACTGAATTGATTAGCCTCCTATTCTCCTACAGAGCCACATGATAACTCCTTAAGATCGTTTGTGGGGCAGGCATTTAACACTACTGGTTCAAATGCTCATTATTTGTATTAGAGAACCCGACACCAGCTTCTTCCTAATGCAGACCCCGTGAGAGTGGTGATGGCTTGAACATCTGGGTTCCAGCCTGCAAGCCTTATTTTTCTGGGTATTCTCAAAGAAGGCAGTGAACAGTGGTCTTAAATCCACATAATCTACAAGACTAATGATAACATCAAAGGAGAAAATATACTTGCATTTATTTTCTTATCAGCTACTCAAAATTTTTTGGTAATCCACCATAAATTAACTTCCTGGTAGCTGTTAAACTTATATCTTTATCTATTTCTCATCTTTTGGTGCCACTGTTGATCCCAGAGATCTCACCTGTAAGTTATTTTTATATTGTACTAATTCCGCATTAGGAAGAGATAGGGATTCATTTAGAACCGGTAGAGGCTGACAATTAAGCCCTTTACTTTAATTCATGGGCTTCAGTGTCTTCCTAATAGTGTTTAATTGGAGTTTTGGACTTCTTTTTTACCCTGAGGTTTGAACATTTAACACTATTATCATTACACCATAAGTGTGACCTTCTCTTGCTGTGTAAAGCCACAAGTTACTTTGGAATTTCAAATCATTTCCTCCAAATTTCAGCTCAGTCAAAACTTTGGTCTTTCCTGTATGAATCTCACAGACATTTTATGTTGAACGTTCATTTGTTCATTGCTCCATTTAACAATGTTTTTTGACTCTTTACCATGTTCTTAGCACTGCATTACCAAGATGATGAATAAGAAAGGCATGAATATGTTTCAACTGTATTTTTTCTTTAAAATTATCTATGCCTACTTTTTAATTTTCTTTCCCCTTTCCTCCTAATTTTATCATTTGCAATTACACTTAAAATTGCATTTTTCAGAACATCATAACACTTTTGAGTCATAATCTCTTTAGGAGTCTCATGTCATGAATAATGCATATCCTTTCTCTAAGCATTTTGCAGACATTTGTATAGTCTGGAGTGTACAATTCATGATGTCCTGCTCTCTTTTTCTTGGACAAAAATAGAATCTAAGACAACGCAGTCACTTTCTTCTAAAATTCACGTTATTTTCACTTCATTGTTCAATCCTTATTGTCAGAATGAATTGCAAAGTGCTTATTTCATTTGTCCATTTTCTTGCTATTTTACTGAACAAACTGTCATTAATAGTAGTCAAGAATCCACTGCAAAGCTAACTTTCATCCAGATAAAATGCTTGGCCTGTTCATAGGTAGTTAAAGACTTTTTCGTACTGTTGATAAGAGTGTAAAACTTGCCTTTCTTTTCTACCACAAGTCTTGTTCCATTTGGGGCTCTCTATGGCCATCAACAACTCATTTACTCAATTACCTAGTATACTCTGCAGGAAATGGGAGATTTGTATGCAAATACTATTTTGAGGGGAACCTTTAGTAAATTTATATCTTTTAAAATGTTAAATAGTTCAAATTATTCCGTTATTATGTCTTAACTTAAAAATAAGATAATTTCCTTGAGAGACTGAGGGATTAAGAGAGAGAGAGAGCAAGAGAGCTGTCATCTCTCAATTCACTCCCCAGATGCCTTTAGTGGCAACAACCCAAGTATTTGAAACCTCACTGCTGCCTCCCATGGTCTGTGTGATGGAGAAGGTGAAGCTGGAAACCACCAGGCAATCTCTTGTGGGATCTCAGTGTCTTAACCCCTAGCTGAACTCCCATAGCAATCATGCTCTAATGTAGAGGCTGATTAAACCCATCTCAGAGACTCATGGTTGTGTTGTTCACACAAAATAGAAAGTTATGAAGTGCCTCTCTAGAAAATAACAACATTAAAGATCATTGTAATTGAGCACTAATGATATGTCAGGGACTTTGTCAAATGTTTCAGTTTGGTTTAGTTACATGAAGGAGCTCATGAAATCTCTGTAATGATCCAACTGCAATGCAGGCATTGACAGAATGTCCCAAGGTTAAGTTTTCAAAGGGAGGAGCTGGTGATATTCTGGGTAGACAAAGTGGACATGATTCCTTTCCTCAGGGAATTTACAGTCCAAGGACAAAAAAAGTGGCAAATAAGTAGACAAGATGCTTTCAGATGTGATGCAATGTAGGAGAGCTTTGGAGAGGGCGATCACTTCTCTGAAGTGCTCAATGAAGGCCTCCTGTTGGAGGCGACACTTCAGTTGTGGATATTCCTGGGTAATGTCAGGAACAAGTAACAGAAAACAAAATATAAATTTGTTATTTTATTATTTTGCCTGAAATGATATCTTATGGCTCTAGGAAGAGTTAACTCAGAGGCTAAGAATGTGAGAGAACATTTCATCACACAGACTATATCCTTGTATATCCTGTAGCTATTCCATCCGGATATACTTCAGGCAAAATCCCTAGACAAAGATGTTGTTAGTTCCAATGAATGTTTTTTTTTTTCTTCTATCTTTCAAGATGTTTTCCCAGCAGATTTCATATTTTAATGAAATCATGTGACTCACTTAGAATCAAACTCTTTAAGATTCAGCTGCTAGAGCTTGGGTTCAGTTAACTTTTTTTATACCAATTATGTTTTTCTGTTTTTTTTTTTTAAATTTTCAGCAATATGTGGCTAAGGGAGTTTAACATATAACTAGTTTGAAATGAGAAAAATTGAGTGTGTTTACACAGTGATTTTCTATTTCTAAAAGATTTATTATTTATTTATAGTAGAAAGGTAGATCTACAGGGAGGAGAGACAGAAAGATCTTCCTTTTGCTGGTTCACTCCTCAAGTGGTTGCAACAGCCAGAGTTCAACTGAAGCTAGGATCTGTTTCTTACAGGTGTCCCATGCGGGTGTAGGGTTCCTTTGGGCCGTCCTCTGCTGATTTCCCAGGCCGCAAGCCGTGAGGTAGATGGGAAGTTAAGCAGCCAGGACACCAAATGTCACCTATATGGGATCCTAATGTTTGCAAAGTGAGGATTTAGGCACCGGGCCATTGCACTGGGCACTATACAATGAATTTCACAGGCTTGGTAAAAAAAAAAAACCTTTATACTAATAATTTGTTTCAATAATCATCTGTATAATTTTTGACTTTTTTTTCATTTTTTGAACTTCTTATGATATAGTTCCATAGGCTCAGGGACTTCCCAACCAACTCCCCATTCTCCTTGCTCCTGCTCCCCTCACTATTTTCCCTATATTATTAACATAGTATAGTCCTTCAACAGCAGTCACAAGACCATCATTTGGCTAGTTAAGTGTATCCTGATATTCTAGGAATAGACAATGGTAGAAAGCCCAGCATCCTATTGTCAAGATACATTTAACAGTTTCTTTGGGAGTTTATCTTTTATTTGGGAGTAGTCATGTGTACTACAATGTATCTTCACTTCTCAGTATGCTAGTCTCCACTATACAGTTCTATACTCAGCCAATAAAAAGAACAAAATTTTACCTTTTGAAACAGATAACCTCAACTAGTGACCATTATGCTCAGTGAAATAAGCCAATTCCCAAAGGACAAATATCATATGTACTTTTTAATGTAAGGCAGTCTTCATGCAAAATACAAGATATCTGGATAACTGTAGATAGATAGACACACACACACACACACACACATAGGTAAACATATGTACATATATTCATCTAGCCGTTAACATTTTTTTTTATTTGTTATTAACATTGTATTGTGTGATACAGTTTTGTAAGCACTGGGGATTCCCCCCCACCCCTCCCACACCCCTCCTCCCATAGTGGATTGCTCCACCTAGCTAGCAGTTAACTTTTTTAAAGTAAATGAATGGACAGTGAAGGTCACACAAGCAAGATTTGAGGGGTGTCTGTGATAAGCCTACTCATGAGTAATGAATTGTTTATGTGAAGATTTAGGGAAAGAATATCCTATAGAAATTAGCAATAATGTGCAAAGCTTTGAGAGTTGGAATTAACTCAGTAGTTCCAAGAAACAGGGGGATCTTGGCCAAGGTTTAATCATTTGGAATCATGGGAGGTTGAATCTGGTTTCAGAAGCTGTAATGCTTGGGTTAAAATGATGGACCTGTGTTTATTCATTTATTTGCACAAATTACCTTGCAACATCTATGCCTTCGTTTTGTTCCTTTGTTATTATTATTTAAGTTTGATTTATTTTTATTTGAAAGTCAGATACACAGAGAGGAGGAGAGACAGAGAAGATCTTCCATCTGATGATTCACTCCTCAAGTGGCCACAACAGCCAAAACTGAGCCGTTCCTAAGCCTTGAGCCAGGAGCTTCCTCTGGGTCTCCCACACGGGTGCAGGAACCCAAGACTTTGGGCCATCTTGAACTGCTTTCCCAGGCCACAAGCAGGGATCTGGATGGGAAGTGGGGCTGCTGGGACACAAACAGTTGCCCAAATGGAATCCTGGCACATGCAACACAAGGACTTTAGCCACTAGGCCACCACACCAGGCCTGGTTTTGTCCCTTTAAAAATGTTCATGAAAATGCCACATAACTCATGAAATTCCTAAGATTAAAACCAAGACACAGCCAGCAATTACAACAGGGCCTGGTGCGTGGTAGATTTCTGATTCAGTGCTCTCAGGATTATGGCATTGGTTCAAGGTTCAGATCAGATCTTTAGGCCGCAATGAAGTATGTTAATTTAAATTGTGAAGCAGGCATAGTGTTTTATTCAGGCAGTGATCAGTTGTGATTTAGATTTTTAAAGAATTATTGCTTCTGCAGCATACAGGTGTATGTGTGTGAGAGAGACAGGGAGAGAGACAGAGAGAGATGGGGAATAGATGCCAGATGGTTAGTAACATTTTCTTCAGTTACCTAGATATGTTAAGTAGAATGAAGCCAACAAAACTCCTTTGCAACTTACACTTGTGTTTATAGTGAAAGAAAATAAGGGATTATAAGTAGTCGACTTAAATACTTGAGAAAATGGTTATGTCCTTTATTGATAAAGAGAAGGTCACTGCAGGATTCACAACATGTCCAATATTCTTTGCAACAAAAATCAAAGACTATTTTTTTTTTTTGTCCACATGTGCATTCTTCATGTTTGTTCGTTTTTCCTCACTTTCTCTCAATTTGTATTCTTGATCTGATAATACAAGATGAGCTTTGGCAAACTGGTTTCCCACGGAGCAGAAATGAGAACATAATGAATTTAACAGTAGCTTTTTGAATATGTCCCAAAGCTTTCAGTGCCCAGCTGTTCAAGTTTAGTAAATGATTTTTATCAAAAATAATTTGTGTATATTTTGTTTTCCTACCTTTTTCTTCTAGCTGTGGTTCCTTTTTGGGGGGAGGAGTAGGTGCAAAATAATTTTAATTTGTTTTGAGAGTCAAATTAAAAGGAGTGTGGAACAGCCATTCCAGTTTGTACCTGTTGCATTCCTCTGACCTGGTCCAGTTGACTTTGAGTAGGTATAGAGTCTCTTGCCTTTCTTCTCTGGAGATGTCCTGTAAGGGTGCTATCCGTGTTGGCATCCATCTTTGCACATCAAGTTGATATTTTATTTTGTTTTACTGAAGATTTAAAATAGGGGAGTTCAAAAATTCTTTCAACTGGTTCAAGCTTGCATCTTGACAACACAATGAAATCTCACAAATTATGATTTGTATTTACAAGGACCATTGTTGTGTTTGTTTGACTCAATTATGTATTTCAGCTCAGAGATATGTATTTCAGACAGATAGCTGGTAGTTCAATGTGCTTAGAATGGTACCATTGGTGTTTGAGCACCTACATTTTTATTTTTACCTCATTAATAGCTCTTCCTCTCATGTAATGCAATGGTTATTTGTTTTTATTTATTTTTAATATTTTAATAGTTTACAGTTCTACAGGTTCTGGGATTTCCCTTCCCCCTTCCAAAATTCCCTCCCCCCAACTGATTTCCTCTTCATTGTTACAATGTGTAGTCCTTTATGAACAGGCATAAATCCATCATTCCACTATTAAACTGTATCCTGACATTATAGGTATGGAGAATGGCAGAGAATCTGATATCCTATTATCAGGGTATATTTAAGTTTCATTGGGAGTCCATCTGATTCAGATGTGGATGTGGAGATGCATACTGCATTGTGTCTTCACATCTGGATATGATAGTCTCTGTTAACACTTTTACTGTGTATTCCCTTAAGTAAAAAGCCATAAAACAAAATTCACAACAGGAAGAATACATTTACAACAACATGAAGTTATATAACATGTTGCAGAATGACCAATGTGTCACTAAAGTGATGAAAAGAAAAATGAAATACCTTCTTGAAGAAATGATGCTACTGCATGAGCCATGTGATACTGAAGAAACCAGTAGGATGCAGAAAAAAGAAAACAACAAAATGAAAATAAAAACAAAAATATCAAAACTCGTAAATGTATCTAAGACAGTATTGAAAAGGACACTTGCGATGTTTGGTGCTTACAAACATTTGAAATGTCTCAAATAGATGATCTACTAATGCTTCTTACGGACTTATTAAGAAAGAAAAATGGGTGGAAAGCATGAAATGATGTTAGTTACAGCAAAAATAAATGGAATTTAAGCCACAAACTACAAGTTGCAGCACAGAAGGGCCATTTTGTAAGGAACATAAGTAAAATATTTATCCATGCTAGTAAAGAACCACATAAGAGAAGAACCAATTAAAATTAGAGATGAAAAAGAAATAACCCCAACTTTCTGCTTTTTTGTAGGTCATGCTATTACTTTTATAGGCAGTGATATAAAGTCTAATACTTTGTTGTGTATGTATTTTGATAAGTTTCTTTGGGAGTCTGCTTTTATTCCTTAGTATAGATGCATTTTGTTGATTTTCTTTGATTCCTGGTACTCTGGTTTCCATTACTTCCTTCATTTGTGGGATGACATATGTGTATTTATTTAGCTTTAATTTTGTTTTGTATTTTTGATGTGGGTTGCCCTTTATTAGCGCAAATATGATATTTATCCTTTTGGGTTTGGCTCATTTCACTGAGCTAATGATTTCCATTTGGTTGCAAATGGTAGGATTTCATTCTTTTTAATAGCTGGGTCATATTCTGTAGAATAGGTATACTGCAGTTGCTTTAACCACTCTTCCCTCACTAGGCATCTAGGTGTTTCCATGTTTTTGCAGTTGTTAATTGTGCTTTAGTGAGTATAGGGGTACGGGTTGCTTTTACATACATCTTTTGGATATATTCTCAGGAGTGGATTTGATGGGTCATATGGTAGGTGAATTTTCAGTTGTCTGAAGTTCTCCATTCCGACTTCTATAGTGGGTGCTCCAGTCTCTCCTGAGAAATTAGCAGTGAGTCTAATTGGTTTTGCCCTGTATGTTATCTGATCCCTTTCACATGCTTGGTTCAGTATTCTTTATATTCAGGTGAGGGAAGTTTGACAATCATGTGTCTGGGTGAGGATCTTTTTGGGTCAAATTTCTTTGGGATTTTCTGTCTTCTTGTATTTGGCCTCCCTTGATTTTCTAAATTTTTTAGAAGTTCTCTTTTATAATTTCACTGAATACTTCCTTCAGTTGTGCCTCTCTTTCTGCACCTTCAGGATTCCTATGCTTCTGGTATTCGATTTTTGATGGTGTCATTCAGTTCTTGGGATGGATTCCTTGGCTTTATTCAGTTTCTCTTCCATATGTCTAATTAATTTTGTATGATCTTGAATTGGTTATCTTCCAATTATGACATTTTTTTCTTCTGCATCATTCATTCCATTGATGAGGTTTTTTTCACCTTATTTTTCTCTATTGTATTTTTTAGTTCAAATATTTCAGTTTGGATCTGTTTTATAGATTGTATCTCTGCTGTGATATAGTCCTTAAATTCCTGGAGTTCTTGTGTTTTGCACTGTCTCTGAAGAGTTTTATAATGCTTTTTTTTTTTTTTTTGTATTTTTGGTCTGGGAAATCCTGAATATCTATCCTGCAACTCTATGTTTTTGTTTCAGATTTGTGTGTATGGAGGCTGCAGCCTATCGTTACAGTGCCACCATGGCTTTTTCCTTGGTTGCTTGTGTGGTGCCCCTCTCTGTCTTGCCTTGTCCATAGCCTGTAAATCTGTGTAATAGAGCAGGCTGTAGATTTTATTGCTGGCATTTCTACCAAGGTGTCTCATTTTTAGCTTGCCATGTGCTCTGCCCATAGCTTTCCAGTTTTGCTGAGTCTGTTCAGGTGCACCACCAGGAGGTTCCAGTCGGCAATGTGTGTGCCCCCATAGGCCTTTATTCTCTGGTGTTTGGCAGGTGTTTCCTGAGGTGTCTGGGTTCAAGAAGGTTACTGTGATACAAAGATATCCACTGTGTCTTTGCCTGGGGAGAGTTCCTCTCTGCTTCTCCCTGCCCACAGCCTCTGAACAACAGGGCTACTGAGGTGCAAATGTCATCAGGCAGGTCACCCTCCTGTGTTATTTGGCGTCCTGGTCTCAGTGCTAACCGAGCTGAGTGTGTCTCACTGCAGCTCACACTGGGAATCACACAGCTGAGGGATACCTTCTGTGCACCCACTCTGGGGGAGTTCCTTTCTGATTTGCCTTTTCCACAGCCTCTCAAGTACCTACCTAAATTGTTTCATCAGCAGTCATCATGATGTGAGATAACCACCTATTTCTATTTTTCT
Organism: Ochotona curzoniae; assembly: GCF_017591425.1. Classification (NCBI taxonomy): domain Eukaryota; kingdom Metazoa; phylum Chordata; class Mammalia; order Lagomorpha; family Ochotonidae; genus Ochotona; species Ochotona curzoniae. The sequence goes on along the minus strand of NW_024467115.1, from coordinate 26,388,588 downwards.
TCCTTGTGGTAAAAATTACTACAGGAATCAGAATATTTTTGGTTTCCACATACAGAATATCAGCTTGAACTAATTTTGGGGAAAAAAATGGGCTTAAAAATCAAGAGTCAAGAAATGTTTTACAAGCCAAAGTATAGGGAAATTTCAAGAGTCTTAGGAAATGGCAGAACCTTGAATTCTGCCAGACTCCTTTTCTTTCAATCTTTGTGTCTCATCTTAAAAAAAAAAGCCTAGAAGAACATCTTCCACTAGCAGCTCTGATTCTGTGTCTTCCAAAATTATACTAGCAGAAAATAAATATGCTGCCATATCTGAGCTCCACTGGGAAAAATCCTGAAACAGAAACACTGATCACTTAGAAGAAAACCCAGCTTCCACTAGATTCCTGTCACAGTGAAGACAATTTCGGGCAGTAAAGCAGCTGCCCTTTTAGTATTCACTAGAGGGGAAAAAAAATGCTTTGAAAGACGGCCAATGGCTAGCAGGAGTTAGAGGTTAACTCAGCAAAGAGAGAATAGGAAGTCCCTGTTTCCAGGCTCAGTCCACTCAAATTCATTGGGTGATTTTGTTAACAGATTTCAAAATCTAATTAAAATCAGTACTTTTGGAGTGGGGAGTGCTCAGTTATTTCTTTTTCTTTACATCTTTAATTTAGAGCCATTTTAAAAATCACTGTTGTGTTTTAAGGACCTTCCCTTTAAAATAGTCACATTTAGCTCCTCTTATTTCACGGCTCTGAGTTATAATGGGAGTTATTGTCTGCGTATATCAATAATTCGTTGATAGATTAGAGCAGAGTCAATCATTTTGAATGCATAATAAAGGACGTATTAGGAATCACTTTAATTCTCTGTTATTTGAAAGGCAGAGTAAAACATCTGTATGTCTGCACATGTCTGTATCCACATATACTATAGATAGAAACATGTATTGGTTTACTGCTCAAATGTGCACAACACCTTGACTGGACCAGGACAAAGCTAGAATCCAGGAACACTATCTGAGTCTCTGGTGTGGTAAGCAAGGGACTAACCAAGGAAGCCAGCATCTCCTGCCTCCTGTATGCATCAGACAGGAACTGGATCAGCAGGGGAGCAGCTGGGACTTGAACTGGCACATTGCTATAGATGCAGATGTGCCAGTGGTGGCTTTATTGTGCCACAATGCCTAGCCTGGAGTTTTATTTGTAGCTGTTACAATCTTTACATTCCATAGACCAAGTAAAAGAGAAAGTAAGTGATATTCTCAAAGTACTAGGAAGGTCATTGCTAAACACCCCCAAGATACCATGACTTTGACAGTTTTGTGTCAATTCCATTACTCCGGTTAAGGAAAAGTTAGAATAAATTACCAAGAAGAACAAAGGCGAAATTCAAGTGGGATTAATCCCAGTTCAATTTGAGGCACACCTGCTGGCATTTGACTTAGCATATAGAGTTGAGCAGAGGAATGTAAGGCAAAGGGAAGGTACCTTGGACCAAGAGATGCTTGGCTATGTCCCGTGGGGCAGAGAAGTCGTGGCACTGAGGAGATGTATTCCTCTCCTTCCTTCCACAGGGCCCTGTCATGTCATACTCAACGCCTCTCTCTTCCAGCAGCGCCTCTTGTTTTATCACTCATTCGCAGCAGGTTAGTCCTCATTTTCCCAGTTCCCAAAAGGCCTTCTTCCAACCCATCATCACCATAGTGATCTGTCTAAAATGCAAATTGGGTTGCATCATGCTCCAGCTTAAAATAGTGCAATGCCTAACCCTTATTCCAATCAGACAGGATAAAATTTCATCCTTTCAGACTAGCATTTCTCTCTGCCTCTTTCAAATTCATTCTGACTAAACCCACTCCCTGATTTGATATTTTGAATGGATCTAATCATTAAAACTTGACGATTAGCATAACAGAATCTTACTTTTTTCATGTATGTAACAGTGATCAAATATTTATTAAACTGGATGTCATTTTGATCAGACTAGGTCTAAAAATCCAGAGAGACCAAGCCATTTCGTGAATAAATCTGTGATTTTTAGAAAAAACATAAGTATATAGAATTGCTGTTATATTTTCCTTCCATAATGTTCCAAAACTGGACGATGTGCTATTGTAATGGAATAAAGAATTGATCAAATAAATGGAATTTGAATTCTGTTATCTGATTTGCAGCTTGAGGTACTTGGTTCAAAGCTAAATGTGAGCAAAACCTAGAAAAGTTTTTTTTTTTCCTATTTGCTTTCTATGCTCTAGGTCTTTTTAAGTTTTCTTTCTCCTCCTTTTTGACTTTCTTCTCGTGTCTTTTTGTTTTTGAGAAAGAATAAGTGAAACAAATAAAGAGCAGTTGCTGCTAATGACATCAGACTATAAGCCCTGCTAAACACAGCAACCCACTACTGCAGGACACCTGTCATTCATTTTCACTGTCTAAAGTGGAGTTTATTGATTGCCACATTTAGTGACTCTGTGACGGAGCAAAGCTCTTATGCCAGAAAGTTAATGTTGAAGCTGACTTTTTAATTGAAGGATGACATTTTTGTTTTAGTGAATTTATTTCTTGAGCTTTGGCTGAAAATATAGAAATCTTTGAATACCCTTACTGCTTTCATACCCCATTCAAAATGCCATCCACTGAAGGTACCTCTGAATGTTCAGTAGGGAAGAAATCTAGAGAATGATAATTCGGGAGAACAGGCAGCCACAGGGAGGTTGAATTTGGTTCAGTAGCAGTCCACACGGTAATGTTCTCCAAGGGAACACTTTTGGTGTGATCAAAGTGTAGAGGGGAGCTAAATTTGGAGGTTGGATGAGATAGGGTTTAATCCTGGCTCTCCTAGGTATCTGGTGCAAAACGTTAGCTCCCCTGCAGGCACACAGATCCTGGGACCCATTGTGCTGGCACTAATTGGCATTGGCTTAAGCTGTCTGGAATGGAGTGAACCTGGCCTGTTAGGATCAAGTAGAGAGACTCCAACTGAGTCAGTAGGAGGCTGACCGATATCCTCATTTCTGACGAATTGTTCTTCTCTCTGCTCCCATTCCCTGGGCCATTTCTGCCACCCAGAGACATGTCATTACCATTTGTTACATAAATCAAGACCTACCACGTTCATCAGTATTCGCAGCTCAGGCATAGAACTAATTGTTTGCTAGAACAAATTGTTTCATAGAATAGTTTCTGAGAATCTTAATTAAAAGGACATCACTCCTTCCCCTTTATTAGCTTGTTTGATCTTAATTCTTGTGGTTTTATCTGTCTCTAGCTCCAGTCCTTGTCCTTGTTCTGCCCCAATGTTCTCTGTTCTCCTGACTCACGCAGACATCAAGGCTGGTGATGTCCTGTCTGCAGCTCTCCGCAGCTACATGCAGTCACACCTTTCCTTCCCCCATCCGGTAACTTTTCCCTGACTCCTCCTCCTGGTCCATTCTCTACACTGCTGCACCTCATTTGTGCTGGGTTTCTCTGGTCATGCTCAAGATCCTTGGAATCATTCATTTTTCTCTTCGCAGCCATTCACATTTCCCCAAATGCAGTCAGGTAACGAGACTTGCTCATCTTCCTTTAGTCTTTCTCATAATTTCCTCTTCACTAAAATCTCTACAAAGCTCCTCACCAAATCCCTTTTCTTCTTATGTGTAGCTTGTTACAGCTTCCTATGAGTGTCCCCTGGATGCAGTCTTAGCTAGCCACCAAACATGTGGCATTTTGATGTAGACATTTTCCTTCCACATATTTTCTGCTGTTACCAGTTTGATGACTTATATATAATCATAGGTCACACTGTTTTGAAAAATACTTTGCTACTCAGTGATCCCATCATTCTTACCCCTTGGTTAATGCTGGGATTTTTTATTGCTATGACTTGGATTTTTATGGATCTTAAGTGTGGAAAGTTTTGCTTTGTTTTCTGCTACTTTTCAGGGTTCAGTTCTATCATCTTTAATCATTGCAAAGTTTTATGTAACTCTTCCACTTCTTATAATGGAAGCTGTGCATTTCTGGGTTATTTACTCTTGTTTCACAGATAATATTGTCAGATATGTTCTAAGTTCATTGGTGTTAGAAATTTTGTCACCACTTGTGTCTTTGGAATGAATTGAAATATGTAAAATATGATATAAGCTTATAGTATATGATTTCTGTTTTAGCATATATTTTATTTAATAATTTCTACTTGAAATATGCCAGAAATTTTAAATCTTAGTAAGATATTCACTGTTATTTGCAACTATTTATAATCCTATATTACAGGCTATTTTGGACATACTTCTCAAAGGATAAAATAACTAGTGGGCAAAGGCATTCCTTTTATTTGATGAACTAATAAATTATGCTACAAACATGTCAAACCAAGTTAATTCTACAATATTTTTTACAGAGAAATTTTTGATAGGGATGATTTAAAGCCCAAAGTTTTTATTTAAAAATATGTGTATTTAAAATATTGGTCTTTCACATCTCTGACTTGACATTCTTTATTGATTTATCTTTTTAAATTGAAAGATGGAGTTATAGATAGAAGATGAGGCAGAGAGAGGTTTTCCATCCACTAGCTCCTTCCGCAAATGCCCTCATTGTCCAGAGCTGAGCGTCTGCCAATCCAGGAGCTGAGAGAGTGTTTCTGGTTTCCCATGTGGATGCAGCGGCCTGAGGACCTGAGGCATCCTCTCTTATTTTCCCAAGCCATAAGCAGGGAGCTGGGCAGAAATTGGAATAGCAGGAACCTGTGTGCCCGCACCCATAAGGGATGCCAGCACCAAAGGAAGAAACTTAGCCTACTATGTCGTAGCACCCAGTCCCTAATGTCCAAAGATTTTCTATCATGATCACTTTTTATTTTATACTTTTGTTATTGAAAATAAGTAAACTATACTTATTACTACATATCCAAATTTTCAAGGCTCATCATTGGTCACCTAGTAGCAATAGTAACAGGGACAGTAATAATGGGAGTCATCATTTTATCAAAAGTGTTATTATTATTTATAATTTATGGCATGGTTATAATGTATCAGGCATTGTGCTGATATGATCCATACAGTACTCCACTTAGTCATAAGAAGTATTGTTATGTGTAAATACAAGATGATTAAATTGACTCAAAAAGCCTCACAAATCATTCATGAAACATTCAGGCCAGAGTTTTTGGCATATTGATATTCACATAAAGTAGATGCATCATATTCTACAGTTCATGTTCATTTGGACTCTTGCAGTTTTCCACAACAGCCAATTCAAAAAACTGTGTGAAAGTAATGAATATTGAATATAAAAATACTTTATCAGTGCACCATTTTGCATGTTTTCTTTGTTTGGAGTACATTAAAGTCCACGATTGTGGAACTCAGTCTGACTTAGTCTACTGACTCTGTAGTTTTGTTACTCTTCATTTATTTAGCATTTCAGTCAGATTGCATGCTGTGTATATCAAAAATGTAATATGTGAAGCTTCTCTGTAGTCAGATCAGCTGCTGTCTCGCAAGTCAAGCTATTTGTGGTTCACTGTTATACTCCTATGTAACATGTGAGATGTGTGTGTGTGTGTGTTTTTTCTTGGTACTAGTGCAGGAAGTGAAAAACAAAAACCATATAAATAAAAGAGTATTTTGCTTGGGCCTTTCAAAAGCTTTAAAATTGTTTAGCTGCTTTGATGGTGGGTGTATGTTTTTATCTACAAGATCTGTTTAGTTAAGTGTGAATAGTGGCATTATTATAGAAACAGTATTTCTCTGACTTTATTTTATAGCACAATTCTCAGTCCCGCTCTGCATGGGTTTCTAAGCTGTGTTGCAGGATTAGAGCTGTTATATCACTGATCTTTTGTTTGCATCTAGTGGCTCCGACTAGACTGCAGCTCCCACTGGTTTATGTGAAGGCCGAGTGAGTGTTGGGCAGATCGGGCTGGACTGCAAAACCCATTGGTTCCAGAGGAAGACAGCACAGGAAACAGAATCGACCCACCAATTGCAACCACCAGCTGATTGGGGTGATGGACTGTACTGGGCCCTGCGCTTGCCTAGCACACACAAGAATCTGGTCTGGGATTACCTCAGACAAAGTCTCTGGAATCTCCCCAATTAAACTGCCGGACTCTTAACCCATGGTCTGCCATAGAGTGCAAGTGCCAGAGCCGAGCCTCCTCAGAGGCTCAGACTGAGCAGTGGAGAGCATGACCAGGTGTACATGGAGGAAATGGCAGTCTATCGGAACCCGCAGAGGATACCTGGCACCACAACAGAGGACAGGACAAATCAGTCAACTACCCCAGCCATATGTTGGCAGTGAAAAACTGGGCAAATAGAGACTCTAAGGTAGACTATGTCAATTACTAGATTCTGCAGTGACCTCATTGTGCTTGGAATGGTGAGATTGGCAGCAATTCATAACTGTTGAACTATCAAAACCACTTGAGCAAAACCTCGGAGCATGCCCCACATCAGGGATCTGAGATGGGTGGGAGACTGGGTGGGGCTTCTCCCTTTGTCCCCCCCTTTACCCCAGATACAGGGGAAAAACAATGTGGAAATAATAGTCTGACCCAATTTCCTGTAGCCCTTGAACCTTTGTGCCCTAATTAACTATGTAAAGATTGCCAAAAATAAACAAAAAGGGAAAAATATGTATAAGTTTTAAATCTATAAATAACTCTACATTAAAAAAACACCCTAGTAAAACCTGCCAATTATTAAAGATAAATAATACTTTCAAGTCTACTGAATTCATTCTCATTTTCCATTATGGGCAGAAACACCCAATACAATGTGTTCAGGTTTTTCTCAAGTGATGATATGTGGGTGTGTAATATGCTGCGTTGCACCTATTGTTTAACTACATCAATAATATACATTGGAAGAAAGGATTTGGGATTGTGGCATTTTCTGAGCATTTATCTGCACATTTAGAAATTTTTTGTCAGAAAGATTAACTGAATATTCATTATTGAATGATAAGCAAATTTCATATGTAGAAGATACTGTTTATTAAATTGTCAAATACGTGCTAGGTACCATTCTGAATGCCATTGTACAATGGGACGAATATAGGCCTTGGAGCTTACAGTGCAAGAAGAAAGGCTTCTGTTGTACAGAGAACTAGCTACAAGTATAACACACCCTGAGAGTGAGGTGGGATGATCTAACAGGAAACTTGCCCCCTACATGACAGTATCTTGAGAGAACAAATGAAAAATGCTCGCCTGGTGGCAAATATAAACATCCCAATATATAAAGAATACTTTAATCATGGAAGACTTGCAATGAAAAAAAATTATATTGAAATGTAACGATCTGGGCCCAGCACAGCAGCCTAGCAGCTACAGTCTTCGCCTTGAATGTGCTGGGATCCCATGCAGGCACTGGTTCTAATCCTGATGGCCCCATTTCCCATCCAACTCCCTGCTGTGGCCTGGAAAAACAGTCAAGGACAGCTCAAAGCCTTGGGATGCTGCACCCACATGGGAGACCCAGAAAAAATTCCTGGCTCCTGGCTTTGGACTGGCTCAGGTCTAGCCATTGCAGCTGCTTGGGGAGTGAATCATCGAATGGAAGATCTTCCTCTCTGTTTCACCTCCTCTCTGTATTTCTGACTTTGCAATTTAAAAATAAATAAATCTTTTAAAAAATTTTAATGGTCTGTGACAACTGAAATTTTTATAATAATCACTCCACTGTTTAATAAGTAAAGCCATGTAAAATGTATGAAAACAATAAAAGCAAAAACTGTCTCTCAGTGAGCATTGGGCAAACAGTAATTATAAAGCTCCACCTTGTTCCCATGTCCACCCTGATGCCCACTGTGTAGCCTCTCCTAATTGCATATCATGTGAATTCCAAGATGCAGCTGAGAACTAACACATTCTTTAAGAGCCCTGTCATGCAATCTAACTTATAACTATCAGGAGAATAAGCTTAGGTATCTACATAAAAGCCAAACACTTCCTATTTGTCACAGCTTAACAACTTAGGCTCTCTCATATTGGCATATCTGGCCACCTAACTGTATTAGCTCCAGTGGAAATTTTAAAAATGGGCCTGCCAAATAAAAATAAAAAAATAAATAAAAAATATAAAAATGGGCCTGCCTTGGGTTAAAATCAAGTATGGGAACATGCAGAATGAAGTAGTGCGAGCAAGCGTTGTTCTTCAGCCCATCTAACATGGCACCGGGGTCATGCTCAGACTCTTGTGCTAGCATGCTTACATTTTAAAAAGTATCCACGCAGGGACAAGAAAATTTTTGTCTTCTTTTGAACGAATACTTGACTAAACAAATGGACTTTGCTTCATGCCCTAGACTTCCAGTTCACTTTTGCACTTTGTACTGGAAAAGGAAATATTTCAGAGTTTTATTACCTTTTTACAAGAAACTGTTTTGTAATCTGATAAAACTAGTTCTAGAAAATATCATCAGTATATGGAAGAAAAAAAATCAGTATTATCAGCATTCTCCAGACCTAGCAGAACAACACAGATAAATAGCTAATGCCTTGAAGTGTACTTGGAAGAAAATTGTTGGGCAGGCTGCAGGGCACAGATGTAAACCCACTACATTTGTGGGCAATGTTTGAAGTGATTTTCAAGCAAGCTGTAAATATTGTTTACCTTATTAATCAAGGCCATTACTATTTATATTAAATTACATAACAGTAAAAATTTGCAATATTTTTCGAAGCAGGAAATACTAAAAACAGCAGGTGTTCTGACTGTATCCTCTTGTAGATAATTCATATGATAGTTGTAATTCTGCTTAAGACCGTTGATTTCTCATAACCAGATTATGGTCAGTCCTTAACATACAGTCCAATCTGGATTTTCCTGAATGAAAGCAGCTTTTAAATTACATGATGCTCTCCTCCTCCCTTAAACTTTGGATGACATCATTTGCTAGTGACAGGAGTAACTTGGGTCATCTTACGTAATATGTGAGTTAGGTCAGGGAGCTACCTGGGTCTAAGAAGCCTCCAGTCTCTCCTCTGCCAGTGCTTTCCATTCCCTGCCTTTGTCTGAGACATTTCCTATGCAGTATCCTATTCAGTGCTTAGTGTGACCGTAATAGGCATTGACTTGGAAGTCAAACAGAATGGAATTTGATTTTCAGACTTGCGAATTATTAACTGTGATTTATGGATAAGTTATTAACCTCCTGAGTAAAACTACAGTGTACCCTGGGAACTGATTAGGAGCTCCCAGATATATGGCAGATAAGAGTGAGATAGGACAAAGCACTACAGCTCTAGATGAGCGCATCTGAATTCTGAAATCTGAGTTCTCTTGAGTGGTAGGGTAATGTTGCCATATGACCGTTGAAACAGCAAGTAAACATGTGCTCATGGAGGAATGAAAGTGAGAAATGAGATGGGTGCGACTGGGCACCTAAGACAATAACCAGAGGTTGGCAATGAACTTGACTTTGATTTCATGTATTTTTCAGTAAAATGGATCATACCATCATAACATTTTGCATATTAGTTTATATGATTTATATATATGTGTGTATATATATATATATTTGAACTTCATGACCTATGTTTAAATCAGTTAAAATAAAATTAAACATTTACTTCCTTAGTCATGTCAGAAATACTTCAAGTAGCGGTTGGCCCTAGGTTAACAGTGGCTATGGTTTTAGACAGTCGTGCAGTCGTGACAGATAATTGTTTTATTTCTTTGAAAAAGTGGTATTGAAAAACATTGCATTCAATTTCAGAGTGTTACATGGACATAGGCATAATACAAGGACACTTGAAAAATTGTATGAACATTGAATTAAAAGATAATGATTTTGGTTAAATTATTAAACTCTATGCATATGACAGACTTGCACAAAGTTTACAGAAAATGGATATTATCAGGAAAAAATTTGTGAATGATTTAAAAATTATTTTTTGCCAAAACAAATTTGTCTTAATTATGTTTCCACAAGACTTTTTTGAAATTTTAATGTCTTTCCTATGTAGAATGCTTGTTACCCTACTGCATTATAAAAAATGGATCCTGTCTTTGCTTTTTGGAAACATTTCACCTTCAGGGGAGCTAGACATGGAAGCCTACACAAACATATTTGAACACAGATCTGATTGAAACTAGACCCTTCTTACAGGAGAGTACATTTGAGCAGAATTTCTTTAAAGAATAAACTTTTTATTGGAGAAGGAATAAATCAGTGTTGTTTCAAAATACAGAAAGCATATAGGTGAACTTAATCAGAATCCAAGGTAATATTTTAATCTTATTCAACTGTGTTGTACAAAAAAGAAACACACACACACACACACACACACACACACACACACACACACACACACGGAAAGCTCAGATTCTGTTGCAGCTGGTTAAGTTCTCTGAAATTTCCAAAGTGAGAAAATAGAGTGCATGGCATTGCTCACTAGTTGACTACTGCCAAGGGTTCCTTATGGTGAATTTTAATAGACTTGTAAATGATTCATTCGTTTATTCAAAAGGCAGAGATAAGGGAAAAAGAGAGGGAGAGGAAAAGAGTGAGGAAAAGATGGTGAGAGAGAGGGACTGAGGATCTTATATTCATTGGTTCGTTCTACCAAATGACGAAGCCAGAAAGCTGCATCTCAATCTGCATGTCCTGCATGAGTGACAGAGGCCCAAGCAGGTGACTGATCCCCTGGCTTCACAATGATCTTTGTATGAAGCTGGATTGGAGAGGGAACAACAGGGACTTCAGCTGTCACAAGGGATGCTGGGGTCACGAGAGGTTAACCTACTGCACCACAGTCCTGGCCATTGAAGCTGACTTCTAATTTTAAAATATATATATATATGATTTTATTTGTTTTAATTTCATAGTGCACAGTCTGGGCTGGGGGTGGTAGATTTAAAAAAAAGTTTTTTTTTTTAATTGTAAAGTTAGATATACAGAGGAGAGGAGAGACAGAGGGAGATCTTCCATTTGATTATTCACTCCCTAAGCAGCCTCAATGGCCAGAGCTGCACCAATCCAAAGTCAGGAACCAGGAGCCTTCTCTAGGTCTCCCATGCAGGTGCAGGATCCTAAGGCTTTGGAGAATCTTCAACTGCTTTCCCAGGCCACAGCCTGGGAGCATGGATGGGAAGTGGGACTTCTGGGATTAGAATCAGCACCCATATTGGATCCTAGTATGTGCAAGGCAAGGGCTTTAGCTGCTAGGCCACCATGCCAGGCCCTGCATCTGTAGATTAACCTTCAATACCTCCTTCAGCTGTGACTGGGCCAGGCCAAAGCCAAGAGTTCAGGTCTTCTATTCAATCCACATCTCCCACGTAGTTTTCAGGGTCCCAAGTACTGGAACCATCACTTTGTGCCTTGCAAATGTACATTAACAGAAAGTTGGAACCAAGCATTCAGTTGGGACTTAGATCCATGCACTTTTATTTGTGATGTGGTTTTCTGATGTGGTGTCTTGTCCATTGCACCAAATCCCTGCCCCATCTTGCATTGATTTTCTATTTAAAAGGCAGAGTAGCAGAGAAAGAGACAGAAAAAGAGATTTTCCATCTACTGATTCATTTCAGATGTATTAGCAGGCAGCTGTGTCTGAAGTGATGCAATACTCACTGCAACACTGTTCTCTCCCAAGACTTTTTGAAAGTTAATTTTTCATGTTATGTGGAAGTGTGTGAGGAAGGGAGGAAGAAGAGGGGATGGGAGAGAGGGAGAGAGGGAGATCTGTTAGCTCACAATCTGTATACTCACCACAGCCAGAATCTAGTCACACTCATGCCAGGATCCCAGGACTCCATCTGGGTCTCCCACACACACGAGGGATCCAGATACTTGAGCCATTATCTGTCACTCCTCGTATGCACATTGGGAGGAACCTAGTGTGGAAGCAGAGCAGCTGGGACTGTAATTAAGCAGTAAAAGAGGATAAGCACATGCCAACTGTCAACTGCTGAACCAAGCACCTACCCCTGCTTTGACTGGAAATGATACTTCTTTGGAATATGGTGCCTATAGCAGTTACAATAATAATATGTACTGTTTGCTACATGGAGATCCCAATTTGAGAATGTTACTGCGTTCTGGATAGGTATTGTGTAGAGTAGACTATTCCTCATGTTGGTGCTGGCTTACATAACACTAAGGTGAGACAAGGAGATGAGCTGGATGTTCAGGCTTAGAATATGGAGAAAATAGAAAACAAGAGAATTGTAATTTGGTGGATGCTCTTTAACCTCCTGTAGTGACCTTCATGACTCAAGCGGTATTGTGGCATTGGTATATGTTGCATACATTAAGCAAACTGTTGGATCTCTCTGAAATCCCATCAGGTGTAATCGTTGGTGCTTCATGCTTTCTGTGTAGATGATGATGTAGGAAAGGAAAATGCAATTATAAATTCTTCCTCATTATTTATATGTTTGCTAATGTTTTAGTATATTACAGTATTGGCTTGGATACCCAATAAAAGATTTCATAGCAGAAATAGTAAATAGTTTTTTAAAAATTTTTTATTTGTTATTAACATTGTATTATGTGATACAGTTTTATAAGCACTAGAGAGTCCTCCCACCCCTCCCACACCCCTCCTCCCATAGTGGATTGCTCCACCTTGCTGCATAACCGCGGTTCAAGTTCAGTTGAAATTCCTTCATTGTAAGCTTATACCTATCATAAAGTCCAGCGTCTTATTGTCCAGATAAGTTCAGTGGTCTCTTGGGGAGACCTTCTCTGGTCTGATAGTAAATAGTTTTAAAACATTTTTATAGTTGGCTTTAGAGAAAATACCATGGAAATTACATCATTTAAAAAGTTACTTGACCAAGAAGCCATTGAATGTTATCAGTACAAATAGATGCTGGACTCAATGCTGGGTGTGTGCTTGCAATGAAGGAATTTCAACTGAACTTAAACTGTGATTATGCCCCATGGGGGGAGGATTGTGGAAGGAGTAGGGGAAATCCAAGCACCTATAAAACTGTATCACATAATACAATGTTATTAACAATAAAAAAAAGTTACTTGAAAGAAATGCAGAGAGAGAGAGAGAGAGAGAGAGAGAGGCAGAGAGGTATGTCTTATTTCCTCCCTCCCTCTTTTCCCTTTCCCTCCCCTTATTTCCTTTCTTGATCTTTTCATTCTTTCCTTCCTTCCTTCTTTCCTTCCTCCTTTTTTCTTCTTCCTTCCTTCTTTCCTTCCTTCCTTCCTTCCTTCCTTCCTTCCCTCTCTCCTTCCTTCCTTCCTGGAGGGTCACTGTGGCTACAACTCAGCACTGAAGCAGGAGCTTCATTCAGTTTTTCCAAATTCCAGGTGGGGGCCCAAGCGTTTGGGCTATCTTCCCCTGTTTTCTAAGACCATTAGCAAGGAGTTGTATCAAAAGTTGAGTAGCTGGGATGTGAACCAGTACTCAAGCTAGTATTTCAGGTATCAACCCCAACTAGTTTCATCATTAAGCATAATGTTCCATATAGGGATACCTGTAAATGCATGCTTTCAGGTTTTTGGTTTCTCTCTAGTCATAATTTAGTATTTTTAAAATATTTATTTATTTTTATCAGAAAAGCAGATTTTACAGAGAAAAGGAAAGACAGAGAGAAAGATCTTTCATCTTCTGATTCACTCCTCAACTGGCTGCAACTGCTGGTGCTGAGTTGAACTGAAGCCGGGAGCTTCTTTCAGATCTTCCATGCAAGTGCAGAGTTCCAAGGCCTAGGATCATCCTCCCCTGCTTTCCCAGACCATCAGCAGGGAGTTGGATGGGAAGTAAAGCAGCCAGGACGTGAACTTGCACCCGTGTATGATGCTAGGATTTGCAGGTGGAGGATTAGCCAGTTGAGGCAATATACCAACCCTTAGTATTTGTTTAAGTCATGAATGACTATTGATTATTTAAAAAAATTTTTAGATTTATTTTATTTTTATTGGAAAGTCAGATACACAGAGAAAAGGAGAGACAGAGAGGAAGATCTTCCATCTGCTGATTCACTCCCCAAGCATCCTTAACGGCCAGGAAACCAGAACCTTTTCCGGATCTCATGTGGGTGTAGTGTCCCAAGGCTTTGGTCCATCCTTGACTGCTTTCCCAGGTCACAAGCAGGGAACTGGATGGGAAATGGGGTTACTGGGATTAGAACTGGTGCCCACATGGGATCCTGGTGCGTGCAATGGAAGTACTTCATCCGGTAGGCTACCATGCTGGGCCTGACTGTTGATTCTTAATGAGTACAGTGGGGGTTTAAATTTTATTAGGTGGTATTAAGCCTCTGATCCCTTATTTTGTCAATCTGGTGGATGATACTTACAGATTTTTCTTACTGCTGACTTTCTTATCTTCTAAGAAAATATCAACAAATTATTTGCTTATTAAGCGTATTCTTAATATGGCATATAGGATTTGAAATGCAAATGGTTTATGTGTGTATTTATGTTCATTCTACAATACTGTGTATTGGACTCATTTTCTGGTATTCAAATAATTGCAACATCAGGTTTCTTTTTAAATCGATATTTCTTTGAGGTGGGGAGAAGCCCCCGATGCTGAGTCACTTTGAGAATGTCCAAACAGTCCCATGCTGGTCCAGGAACCAGACTCAGGGCCCAGGGAGTAAGTCCTGTTCTCTTAAGTGGTTCATAGAGAACCCATCATTTAAACTATCACTGATGCTTCTTGATGTTTGTGTAAGCAAGAAGCTGGATTCAGGCGCCAGAGGCAGTCCAGTCCAGGCCTTCTGACATGGGCTGTAGGTGTCTTAACCAGATCTTCACTATTAAGCCAAAGGCCCACACGAATATTGGAGTTTTACTTTTCACTATAATAAAACCTAGTAAAAAATAAAACTTGAAAACTAATAAAAACATATACTCTGGAATAACTGACACAGTATGGATTTCCCTTTTCCCCGCAGTTATGTTTTTTTCCTTAATGAGATTTGTTGATGGAGAAATGTGGAGCTTGTGGGCTTCTGGAAGGAAGTGAAAATTTTGGTTACTACTTCAATTTCTTTATTTGGTTACTGATAAAGGGTTTTTCTATCTCTGAGCCACTTTTGTTCATTTATATTGATGTGTCTGCCTTTCTTTGGTTGCTAATTTGCACATATGAGCTTTTTTTTTTGGCTTCTTAAACATTCTGTGTTATTTTATTTTAGCCATAGGTTTTAAAAATAGCAAGCACTAGATATATAAAACACAATCTAAGAATACTTGCCATGCCTTCTAATCTTCTTTATATATCTTGTGCAAGGTGTTTCAGAGTTTCTGCTGTGTGTTTCCCTCCCACTTCACCTCCTTTTAGTGACTTCTGGGAGTTGGCTGTACACACTGGCATGGCATTCTTGTGGGCAGCATTTAATGGTAGTGAAACTCCACCAGCACTGAAGGAACCCATTCCTTCAGTTATTTTAAGTATGGTAATTTATTTATTTGTTGGCAAGTTCGATCCTACTTTAACAATTATTCCACACATTTTTCTGTTTATTATAACATCTGTTCTTTCTGACTTGGAAATGAGCAATTTTTTCCTGATACTTCATTTTTCATGCTAATAAAATATTAATAAAAAGAACAGGTTAAGTCTAGTTCATAGATTAAAAATTCTAAGAATATGATGATAATCCCTTCCTATTCCTACCGCTTTCCTTTTTCTTTCCATGCTCCCTACCCTCCTTCCTTTCTTCCTACCTTCCTTCTCTTATTTCTAGCTTTGGGGACAACATTGTTGTGAATGTTATATTCAAATGCTCCATTAAATCAAGAGATCAACAGGTGAATAGCCAGAAGACACTAGGTGAACCGTGACACACACAAGCACCATAAACAGTAATCACACGTAAAGATGACCATCTCACTCACAAACAGTACAATGTTCAAATAATCAGATCATTAGAACTAATGTTGTGTAATATTCTTAGCTATTATTTTTATGAAGATGTAAAACAAACTTTTACAAGCATATATTTGCAGTAATGCTTATACACACTGATCCTGATAATAAAAAAAATACTACTTGATTATTCCTCTTTTCTAATTTTAAAATCCATGTGTAAGTGAAAATATACATAGTTGTCTTTCCTTTTTGTGTTGGGTTTACTTTGCTCAAGATGATGTTCTCAGTTTGCATCGTTTTTTTGCAAGTGGTAGAATGTTCATAGCTGAATACCATTCCAGTGTGTTTATATGTGTGTATACATGTATCACATTCTCTTTATTCTTTCCATCTAATGATGAACACCTGGTTTACTTCATATTCTGGTTGTTGTGAACAGTGTTGCAAAAAAAAAATATAATGGTACAACCCATGGGTTTTGATATTTTTGCTTTTATCATTTCTTTTAAATAGTTGTTTGTCTCTTATCAAATCCTCCACTGACTCGTAGATCATACAGTAGTATTATTTTACCCAAGAAGCTTCTGTGTTTTCTTGTTTTCTTTTTCACTTCTTCATCAGTACATTAGTTTTTCAGTAGTATGCTACATAACTCTGTGGTGCTGTAAACTTTTTGTTTTAGCTTCATTTCTGTTGTTGACTTTGTTTCATGGCTTCTCATTTAAGGAAATGTATAGTGATGACATAATAGAGGCCCTCATATCCAGATGTGAAGGTACAATGCAGTATCCATCTCTACTTCCAAATCAAAGATGGACTCCCAGTGAAACTGTTGGACATAACATGACAATAGGATGCTGGACTGTCTGGCATTGTCTGTACCAGCAATATCAGGACACACTTAAATAACTGACTGATATACTTATAACTGCTTATGAAGGACTATACTATTGTAATAATATGGGGAAAATCAGTCAGGGGTGGAAATTTAGGGACAGAGCAGAGAAATCCCAGACTTTATGGAATTGTACCATAAAATTCAAAATAAAAAATGATAATTAAAAAATGGTGGTGCACATATTTCTGTGATATAACGTGTTTGTGTCTTTTGGGTATATACCCAGAAATGATATTGCTGGATCACAGGGCAAGCTTATAGCTAGTTTTAAAGAAAAACAACTAGTACTAATTATATCCCCACCACCAGTAGCTAACAGTTCCCCCTTCTCAACATCCTTGTCAGCAGTTGTTGCTGTCTTGTGGATATTAGCCATATGCATGGCATCTCATGGTAGTTTCGCTCTGCATTTGAGTTATGGCTAGTGATGGTGAGAATTTTTACATGTATTTTTTGTTTACTTGTATATTTAACTTCATTACCCACTTCTTAACTGAATTCATTGAAATGTTTCATTGTTCAGTTGTTTGAATTAATGATATTAACTCTTTGCAAAAATAATTGGTTCACAACCACTTTTCCCTATTCCGTTGGATGCCTCCTCACTGATGCTCTAAGCTTCCAAGTCAGGTTGTCCATATTTTTATCAAGCCTTAAAAACTTTCAACTACTATTCAATTTATAAAGGCTCTCAACATCTTTTTCCTTCTCTTCTTCAGAAATACCTTTAATACAAATATTTGGTTATTCTTATACTATCTCAAATTTTATGAAATACTTTCTTCGTTACTTTTAATTCTTTTCTGCTTGGTTTTGTGTGTTTGGGCTATTTCCAAAAATCTTTCTCTCAAGGTCGGAAATTATTTTGCCCACTTGGTCTGTCTGACTGTTAAAGATTTCAATCATAACTTTTATGTTACTGATTAAATATTTCATGTCTTAAAATTTATTCTGCATTTTATTGATTTCTAGCTCCTTAGTAATCTTTGCTTTTGCGTCACTTATTGGATTGATTCCTCATTTCTTTAATCTGTCATTATGTTCTCTATTTTGCATCATACTGAGTTTCTTGAGGACCAATGGCTTGGCTTTTATTTCTGCATATTTCATACATGTCCTTCAAATCAAGATCTGATTTCAGCAAATTTCGATGTTTTGGGGATGGCATGTTTTCCCACTTCTCTGTTTCTTCTGTCTTTGTGGTGACATTTGCACATTTGCCATAATAATCGCTTGGAAAATAGTGTATGGGTTCTAGGTGAGCTCAGAAGGTTTTGATCAGTGTCTGTTGTATGTGTGTGTACAGTATATAGTTGACACAGTGCTAATATATGCTACAGTTTTTAATTTTATGAATTTGATTTTTGGATGATTATACATTTAAAATTAATTTCTATTTATTTACTTCCTCTGTTTTCAGTTAACAAATTTGACTTCATATATCAATAGGCGAGAATCTGTCAAGAGAACAGGCTGATCCAGATCCATTGAAGAGGTGGCAGTTGTGTAAATACAGATTCATAACTGCTTTTTGACATAAATTTTCTGTGTGTCATATCGTATTGAGTCAACGGTCAACAGCTATTACCACAAGTGTTATTTCTACAGCTACAATTACAGCCTCCATTACTTCTCATTAGTACTGTATAGTCTAGCATAAGAGCTTCGTACTGAATCAATACAGCTGTATAAAGTATGTCCCTCATTTTACATATGAAAAAACAGAGGCTATAGAAGTTAGATAAATTGGATGGAATGATGCAAGTGATTAGGTGGTATGGCATTTAGATAAATATGTCTGTCTGCTCCAAATATCACGTTTTTATATGCCAGTTGATTAACTGTAGCCCTAGGTAGGCTAATGATTTTCTGAGAGGATATTGAAGGCACTGAGATTGGATGTTCCTGAAACACTTAGGCTCTCATTCCTGAGGGACATTTCTTGTACAGATGGCTAATCACATTAATTACATTTCTCTCAATTTCATTCTCAGCATGGCGACTTGAACATAGGAGGAGTACCTTGCTCACACCCCCATCTGCCGTAATAGAATATCTGTTAGCAACACGATTTCTGAAACAGGAGTCAGGAAGAGAGGAAAGAAAATGGCTAACTTTGCTCTGAGAGTGAACATTTTTAAGGTCAGTGCCTGAAATGTGTTGATAATTCGGTAATTTTTGAGGAAGAATAGAAACTAAGTGGTAGACAAGAATAACTTACAAAAGATATAAGAACCTGATCCAGAAATTCTACTTTGATGATATTTAACTGCTGAGGAAGTTAAGAGTAACTGATTTTGATATGCAGTGGATGCCTGTTTCAAATACTGTACCAATTCATTCTTACCATACAGATTAGTTTTAAAAAGTCATCTATTAAGAAAAAAGGTTTATTGACTCATAGTTTTAGTAAAACTAAGTCCCATATTGGTGGCTCCATTGATGTGACGTTTGTAAAGGTCAACTGACCTTTCAAGGTTGTAAATGGCAGCACAGTAGCAATGCATGTGATGTGGTGAGACTGGAGGCAAGGGGGATTCAAGGGCCAAGCTGCTATTTGTATTGCAGTTCATTCTTTGGGAGAACTAACTGCAGTCCCTTGGAATCCAGGAAGGCAGCATCCTTTGTGTCTCAGTCATATCTTAGAAAGCCTCACCTCTCACAAGGTTTACCTTTTCTCAAAACCATAGCCCCAAGCCTATCACATGAGCTGTTGTGGATATACTCAATTTACAAGCAATAGCAGAGATCAAAACCACTGGCCAGGCCAGAAAATATGATGTGAGAGTAATTTGCTTGGTCAGTACTTGCCACTTGAAAAACTCTGTGAGATGGCTCAGAGTGTATAGATGGAGAATGCTTAAAGACAATGTGAAATCCCAGGCATTAGGGAAGCATTGGGTCTGGAAAGACTAAACCACGGTCAGAAGTAAGAATGAGCACTTTGAAGAAACCATAAATGGAAAGAAAATAGGGGCAAGGGTAGTGACATATTAAGTTAATCTGCTTGTGGTGCCAGCATCCCATATGGATGGTAGTTCATGTTCTGGCTGCTTCACTTATGATCCAGCTCCCTGCATGTGGCCTGGGAAAGCAGTGGAGGATGGCTCAAGTCCTTGGGCACCTGCAGCTGTTTAGAAGACACTGAGGAAGGAAGCTCCTTACACCTGGCTTCAAATCTACTCAGCTCTGGGTGTTATAGGCATTTGGAGAGTGAACCATCAAATGGAAGACCCCTCTCTCTGTCTCTGCCTCTCTCTGTGTGAAATATGACATTCAAAGAAAAATAAATCTTAAAGAATGCAAAACAAGAAAGCTGTGTTCAGGATGGTGGACATGGCCTGATTCATCACCATTACGTACTTTTAGATAACACCGTCTCATACTCATGGAATGCAAAAATCAGTGATTGCATTTTATAAAAGCTCCTCCAACATATCTGAGGCATAGTCTGTTGACATGTGGAAAACATCAGTTTTTATATTTAGGAGCCAAGGCTTAATTTCAGTTGATCAACCATCTATAAGGATTTAGACCTACTATACTGAAACGCTGATTTTATGAAAGCATTTATTAACAATTTTTAAAATAAGGAGATCAGTTACTAACATCAAAACTTCATTACATACAGATTTGATATTCATGATTAGAGAAATACTTTTTAGCTATAGAATCATTTGTCTTAAAACGCTAGTGTGCTTGGAGAGTGTGATGGTGGAATGGAGTGAGGACGTGATGGAACAGAGAAAAATGGCCAAGGTGAAGCAGACAGTGGCCGAGGGACAGTGGAGATGTGGAGATGGTGTAGAGCAGCAGACTGCAGTGCAGATGCACCAGCAGTGACTGACAATCCATGGGTCGTCACATGAGGAGGGGGAGTGTCACTGGCAACTACAAAAGCGAATCCAGACATAAAATTGTGGCTCCAGCTAATGTTTGGATCTTTTTATGAGCTGAAGAGACTGGTAGAGCCCTAGAGGATGAGAGTGGGAACAGGCTGGGTTTCACAGCCTGGACCCCTACCAGTGACACATTGGGTCCCGTTTTGAGTTTTACGGCAAAGGCTCGTGGTGGAGGAGGGAACAGCGAGCTGCACAAGTGCTGCACAAGTGCTGAACCAATGGAGAGCTCACTTCTGGTTCAACATATTGCACTGGTCCCATCAGCAAATATTACCTACTTGGCATTCCATGGTTTCCATTCAAAATTGTCTGGGTTGGGCCCAGCATGAGAGTGTAGCGGCTAAAGTCCTCGCCTTGAATGCACCAGGATCCCATATGGGCACCAGTTCTAATTCCGGTGGCCCTGCTTCCCATCCATCACTGCTTGTGGCCTGGGAAAGCAGTCGAGGATCACCCAAAGCCTTAGGACCCTGCACCCACATGAGAGACCTGGAAGAAGCTCCTGGCTCCTGGCTCTTGGCTTCAGATTGGCTCAACTCCAGCTGTTGCAGCTGCTTGGGGAGTGAATCAAGATGGAAGATCTTCCTCTCTGTCTCGCCTCCTCTCTGTATATCTGCCTTTCCAATAAAAAAAGTCTTAAAAAAAAACCAAAATGTTTTGGGTTGCCTCCCAGAAAACAGAGATTCTAGCGAGATTCAGCAGATTCTAGCAAGAAGAGGAAAGAAAACAAAAATCATGCAACAGATGCCACTAACCTCCTTGTGATCCAGGTTAAAGTCACAGGTGGTGTCTCAGACAATGGTTTCCCCACAACACAGAGTCACAGAGAATGTAGAGTGGTGACCCAGCAGCCATGGCTGCAGAGGCCATGTCAGAAGCATAACGTGGGAGCCCAAGGCTGAACTTCTCTGGAGGGAGTGGCACAAATGATGGCACATAGAGAAACGGGCACTGAACAGGATCAGTAAAGCTGGCCTGTGTACCTGTGGATGGCACAGTGGAAACATCAGCTGTAAGAAAAAGAATGCCTTTAATCAGAGTGCAGTGGCAAAGGGAAAAGCAAGAGACACAGACACAGTAAATGAGACTGACACCTCCCCCAAATGCAGCAAAAGTCTATGTCAACCTCAGAGTTAACTCAGGAAGACATCAACGAACTGTCTAATGAAAACTATTATAAATCTTAAAACCAATGAGAAGCACATAGAGGAATTCAAGGATTTTTAAGGAATACATTAAATAGCAAATAGCAACACCGAAACAAAATCTAACTGAATTATTAGAAATAAAAAGTACAATATAGAAAATTCAGAAAAAATTCATGGAAAGCCTCAATAATAGATTGAGTGAAGCAAAAGAAAGAATCTTAGAACTGGAATACATCTGCAGCAATAATGCTGAAACAGAAAGCTGAAAGAGAAATGACCAAAGGTAAGAAAAGTATCCAAAAATAAGTGGACACTATCAAAAGAAAGGCATAAACGTTATGGGAGTCACTGAAACTTTAGAAGGAGAAGCTGGGTTAAACGTTGTGTTCAGTGAAACGCTAACTGCAAATTTCCCTAACGAGAAGAAAGAATTGGGAAAAAAAAATACAGGACAAACCCCAAAAAGATTCTACCAAAAGTGATCCTCACCACTACACATTATAAGCAAGCTGTCTTCAGTTGAACGTAAAGAAAAGATACTTAAATATGCATGTGAGAGGTATCAATGACTTCCAGAGAAGCCCCGATCAACACAGAGCTGGCTTCTCAGAGGAAACACTGCAGGTCAAAAGACAATGGAGTGACATATTCCAGATCCTAAAAGAAAAAAAAAAAATGTCAACCCAGAGTTAAATGACCAGCAAAGTTTTGCTTTTGAAAATGAAATAAAATATTTCTAAGGCAAATAGAAGCTGAAAGACTTCACTTCAAACATAAGTGCCCTACAAACATTGCTTAAAGATGTACTACAGAGGAAAACAATAATGCTTAGCAAACCCGTAGGCACATGTGGAGAACATCTCAATAAACCCAAAAAAGAAACCTAAATCAAACAATGAAAAACCCATTGCTAAAATGATAGGATCAAATTGCTACCTGTAAAGTAGATTAACAGAAAAAAAAATAATCAAATAAGAGAGGAAATAAACCAGAGACCAACAGACCAATACATAAAATTAGTGAATCAGAGAGCTGGCTCTTTGAAAAAAATCAGCAAAATAGATATCCCGTACTGGTCCAGCTAATTAAAAAAAAAAAAAAAGAGGGGGAAAATCATGAATAAACAAAATCAGAAAAAAAGAGAAATCTAATAGAGATCCTTTGTACATACATAAAATAATCAGTAATTGTTACCAATGACTGTTCACCAAGAATTCAGAAGACCTAGAAGAACTGGATAGATCCTGGACACACGATTTACTAAAACTGAACCATGAAGAGATTAAAAATCTAAATAGAATTATAACTCAGGGTAGACATTGAATCAATAATTAAATCCCTTCCAACAAAGAGAAGCCCAGGACCGGATGGATCCATTGCAGAATTTTACCAGACATTTCAAGAAGAATGTATCCTAATTCCCCACAAGTTATTCCAAACAATAGAAAGAGAGGCACTCCTTCTAAACAACATCACCTTCATACCAAATCCTGATAGTGACACAGCAGAGAAGGAGAACTACAGACTATATCCATGGTAAACATAAATACAAAAATCCTCAGCAAAGTACTAGTCAACACTAGACAAATGTGACACCAGAGAAACAAATTGAATAATAAAACCATACAATCGTCTCAATAGATGCAGAGCAGGCATTTGATAAAATGAATACCACTTCATGCTAAAAACCCTAAGCAAGATAGGCACATAAGGAACATTCTGCAACATAATGAAAGCAATATCGGTAGAACACAATGCCTGCCATCACATTGAATAGGGAAAGACGAGAAGCTTTTCCACTAAGATTTAGAACTAGACAAGGATGTCTGATTTCATCACTGCTATTCAATATAGTATTAGAAGTCCTTGCTATAACCAGTAGGCATGAAAAACAATGAACTTAACTGGAATGAACAAGGAACTTAAATGAAAATGAGGGAGTCAAATTATCCCAGACTGAGTGTCCTGTATCAACTGCCACTACACAAGTCACTGCAATATATATAGGGTTTTATTGTGATGGAAAATTTTAGCCGTACTGAAGCTGTGCTGTAAAGCTTGTAGAGCTGTGTCATTTGAATTTATCTCAGGGGTCAGGCTGTCGCTTAGGCTCATGCGTTCCAGGTTAGAGTGCTTGGATTGCAGTCTGGGCTCCACTCTGCAACCTGGCTTTCTGCTAATTCACCACCTGAGAGGCAGACATGGCATCTCCTAAATCATTCTACAAGGGAAAGATCAGAAAATCCTTTCATCAGACTTGAGAACTTTTTAAGCTTTTCAACATCAGACTCCATTTTTGTTGTTTTATACCCTCGTAACCACCAGCATGTTTTCCCATTACATGAACGAGTCTCCTAATTCCATGAAAATGTCAGATCATTTCCCTCACTTTTTTTTTTTCACTCAAAATGTTTCATGCCTCAGGAAATACTTTGTTACCACCCGTCTATTCTGTGGCCCTCCCTACCTTCAGCAGCCAGAAAGAAAGTGCCCAGATAGTTCAAAATGATGAAGCAGCTTATTGTGTTTTTCCTATCAAATATTGCCTGAAGATGTCTTTGCCCTACATGTCTGTTTAGGATAATCTGTGATGAGTCAAAGAAAAGTAACTCCCAGATTTTTCTTTGGAGTTTACCACCTCTTAAAAAAGAGGACATGTTGACCCTTCTGAAACCGCGTTGCTGGTAATACTGCTATTGCATCTCACTGCCCGCTGGAAGAACTGTGTTCTTTTAAATGGCTTTCAAATGATCTGGAGTGGGAGAAAAGCAGGCTCATTCTGCTCCTTTTACAAAGTTCAGAATGACTGACTGCCTCAAATAATCACACTTATTTCCTTTAGTCATTTTTCCCCCAGGCAAGTACAAATATAATTCTGATTTTTTTCGGTGACCACCCCACCCCCCCACTCATCATCTTTTCTCACTGACTTCTCCTTACCAACACACCTACCTGCCTCCAATTTCCCAAAGAAAGCTCTGTGTAAAAGATGTGCTTGTTCATGATTATACTAAGGATTATGGATGATAAACAGGAATGACAGGGATATTATAGCTTGGGAGTCTTTGGGGTTTGTGGGTGTGGAGGGCCAAGTGCCCTTTGATGCAGCCCTCCATCTGCCTCATGTGCTCTCAGCCTAGTGCAATTATAGGGTTTTCTGGCCCCAAGATGAAAAACCTATGTATGCTTGCTCCTGCATGGCTCTTGTTCTCTTTCTAGGTTAAATTTCTTCTCGATTGTTGCTTTTGAGAAGGTCATGTTATGCACAAGATGATAGTAATGAAAAAATATATTTTGATGATACAATCTGCTAGAAAATTCTTTTAACTTGTGAATCAAATCAGTTTCATATCTGTGCACTGCAGGAGTACTGATACCGGGCTTGCTGATTCAGTGTAAGGATTAAACGACCTAAAGGCATTCATTGTTAGCTGTGATGAAGTATTCACTCTAAGAGGGCAATGGGTGTTACCGTTGATGTTGTTAAAATTTGTGCCATGCTCATTTCCAGATGACTATGAATATCATGACTCAGTGTATGTTCTTGTATAAATGTTTTAGTTAAATCAGAGTTACTTGAACAGAATTCTTTTCCTACATATTAACACTTTTGCAATTACTGTTTAGATAATGTCTACCTTTGGGAGGGAGGATTGGAAGTGTGGAAGATGATTCCTTTTGCCTTTTGTTTGGCTGGTAGCCCCCACTGCAGTGGACTCTCCTTCCTGAAGTTCAGGCAGGCAGTTAGGGTATAGCTGGGCCTGAGCTAAAGAATGTGAGCCTTAAATCCCACGAAGGATTTCCTGGAGAGCCTTTGGGAACACAGCAGCACAAGGCCATGGGTAACAGTGCTTTTATGTTTATTACTGCACCTGTCTCCTCTCACTTTTGTGAAGTTATTATTGTGCTGATTTTACCATTGGAGAGCTAAGGTACCAAGCGTGTACTCTCCAAAGCCAACCATCCAGTGAGTGGGAGGGAAAAGGTAATTAATACTTAAAGAATTGCTAATGAATTTTTCGTCGTAAGAGCACACTGCTAATGGTGCTGAGGCAAATCTTCCATGTAGTTCCAAGATTAAGTTAAAATAACCTAGAAATGAATAAGCTTTTCATTTACACTGAAGAGGGGATTTCTATCCCTTAAATTTAATATTTAGAGCATGATGAAAGGGTTGTGAAATGAGTTTAATATTCTATGCGCTAGTTGATGAGAAAGATGCCAATGTAATTGATTAGTCTGGATGGTCCATAGTTAATTATCTTGTGATTTTTTCTTTTGCTTATTTTACCATTTTCTATATATTTAAGCTGGTTTGTGTGAAATTAATGGGATTTTTTCTTACAACTTTTCAAATAAGTAGCAGGAGAAAGCAAGTAGAAATTTCATTTTCAGATTTTTTTTTCTGCCTCTGTTCAATCAATGGTTTGCTGGTTTGTTAATTTCATCTTATCATGTAATAAAAGTGCAATAGGCTTTATAAAATAATAAATATCATTGATTTTACCTAACTCTAAAAATGAAGCTAATAAGTGGCATTGTCTGTAAGTGTCGTGGACTTGGAAGATTGCCAGGGAAAACTTCATAGGCTATTTAGTCCCTGATGTTAGTATGACTGTGCATGGCAGTATAATCAAAACAAGTAACTTAATAATTAGATGATTGAACCGAATCCCAAAGTCACATCTTACTACCCATGAGACAATAGGAGCCATTTTGCTTCTTGAAACCCAGGACCTTAGATTTCATAATTTCTTTTTTTTTTTAAGATTTGTTTATTTTTATTGGAAAGGCAGATATACAGAAAGGAGGAGGAGAGACAGAGAGGGAGATCTTCCATCCAATGGTTTACTCCCCATGTGACCGCAATGGCCAGTGCTGCGCCTATCTGAAGCTAGGAGCCAGGAGCTTCTCCCATGTCTCCCATGCGGGTGCAGGGTCCCAAAGCTTTGGGCTGTCCTCAAGTGCTTTCCCAGGCCATAGGAAGGAAGAGGGATGGGAAGCAGGGCCACTGGGATTAGAACTGGCGATCATATGGGATCCCCTCACGCTCAAGGCAAGGACTTTAATCACTACGCTATCGTGGCAGGCCCAGAATTCATAACTTTTAATCAGCTTATTATCAGTAATAAAAATTTTTAAAACTTATATAGCAGAAGTGTACAGATTGCATGGTGTGATGTCTTAATTTAGGCTCTGGTACACAGACATTTGGTTAAATATTATTAGGATGCTTGGGAGAGGATAATTTTTAGTTGAGATTAACATTTAAATTAGTAGCTTGGGAATGAAGTGTCTTTCCGTCCTTAACGTGATTGGGCCTCCTACAATCAGTTGAAGGGCATAATAGCAAAGGACGAAGGGCTCTGGCAGGAGTGGGCGTTCTGCCAGCAGAGTGGCCGTGAGCACAGGTTGCAGCTTTGCCCTGGGCCCCAGTCAACCGATCTTCCCGCGGCTTTTGGAGAATCGGATGAACCAGTTCCTTAGACTCTCTCCATCACCATCTCTGTTTTTTGTCTTTGCCTCTCTCTCTCTGGGCATCTATATTCATAACCAATTGATTCTCTTGCTGTAAGGAACCCTAATACTTGTGTAGACTAAATGTTTTTCATGAGGACTTCTTGTTTTAAATAAAAACCTTTAATTTTGTTCCATCTTGTATATCTGAGAAAGGCACAAAGTCATCTTCTTTTTATTTTTTTCAGGCATAAATTTATGTATCAAAGCATCCACTATTTCTGTGTCCAATTTGATGAACTTTGACAGCTTTATACAGCAGTACAAGCCATCAAAATCTTTGTGCTGTAATATTTCTATATAATATCAAAGTTTGCTGCTTTTATTTGTGATCAGCTATGTTCCCGAACCTCTTGATCTTAGGCAACCGCTTTTCCTCTCAGTATCATTACAGTTTTACTTTTCCCCAGAATATTCTTCATATTTGACTTTTTTCACTTATTTTTGTAGTTTCCTATCTCGTTGTAAATATATATACCTTATATTTTATTGCTGAATAATATTCTACTATAGAACAACAATCCCCATGTGTTTACACATGCATCAGGTCATTGATTCTCCACTTTTGTCTATTAAGAAGGAAGCTGTTACGAACATTTTAATGCAAAACTCGTGTGTACACATGCTTTCTTTTGCGTTGAACAAATGTATTTACAAGATCACTTGCTGGGTCAGAGAAGTGGATGTATATTTATTTATTTACAACGTGTGAAACCGTTTTTGCAAAGTTCTGCATGAGAATGCATTAGCACATTCAGTATACAATCTGTGAGTTTTTGAAAAGACTTTTTAGGTATAAATAATTTGATAGATCTCTGTTTGATAAGTGTTTTACCCTGTTCTATGGATCCATTCATTTTTCAAAAGCCCATTTTTTGAAAATGAAAAGCATTAATTTTACAAAGTCTGAGTAAATATATTTTTTATGTTTTTAAAATCCTGTTTAAGAATTTGACTCAGACAACATCATGAGGATTTTTTTCTTGTATGTTTCCTCCTAGAAGTTGTATATTGCTAGCACTAAATCTGTAACTCTATAATGCATCTAGTTACATTTTGTATATGGTGTGAGGTAAAGTAGTAACTATTAATGATATTTTTACTTTGAATGATCAGTTTTCTTCTAGCAACATTTGTTCAAGAAATTGCTTGTACCAGCTGAATTACCTGGTACCCTTGTTGAAAATGAACTGGACATATGGAAGTACATGTATCCATTTCTAAACCCTGTATTTGTTTTCATTGACTTATATGTCTATTTATATACCATATTGTGCTGTTTGATTGCTAAAATGGCAAAATAAATCTTGAAATATATTTACTATGTCTTCCATCTTTGTTCTTTTCCAAATTGTTTTGACTATTTTACATAAATTTTTGAATTACATTGTGAATTTCTAAAGAAGTAAAAAAGCCTGATGTGAATTTGGTTTATAATTAATTTTTATTAGTTGAGGAGAAATTAAACATCTTAATTCTTGAACATGCTAAAACTTTCCACCTATTAAGTTTATCCTTAATTATTTTTAACAAAGTTGTATAGTCTTTATACAATATTAAATGGTATCTTATAGTAAGCTTAATTTTTGAATTTGCTTTTTAAATAATTTTTTATTGTTTTATGGCAAATTTCCATAGACTCTTGGATTTCCTTCCTCCAAAACCCTTCACTCCCCCACCAACTTTCCGCATAGTATTACAATAGTATAGTTCTTTATTTAGAGTCATAAGTCTATGATTCTGCTATTTAAGTGTATCCTGACTTTGTAGGTATGGACAATGGCAGTGAGTCCAGCATCCTATTGTCAAGATATATTTAACGGTTTCATTGGGAGTCCATCTTTGATTCAGAAGTAGAGATGCATACTGAATTATATCTTCCTATCTGGATAAGATAGTCTCTATTACAGGGTTACTGTAGTTCCCCTAAAATGAAAGGTCATAAAATAAAACCAGCAACAGGAAGAAAAATAGAAAATTTCCAGCCACTTTATATCCAATATTTACAACCAATTTATATACTCTATTGAATAGTTATGAGGATTGCAGAATTCACTCATAGCTTGCCTTCAGTTTGCCATATTTTTCATCTCTTACGTGAGTATGTGTGGTAAATTTAACTATTTGAGCAATTGCTAAGTCCCACACTTAACTTAGCTCTCCTAAGTTTTCTGTTCTGCTGTGCCATCTAAGTCTCCACATGATGATTAGTCATCATGTCTCCTTAGTCTTTTGCCTGATTCTTAGACTTTGTTAATTTTACTAATATTTTTTATTTATTTAATTTTTATTCCCTTTATGGTTATCTTGAATATTACTGAACTTTTGGCACCTAAAAGTTGTTTTTTTTTTCAAGTTCACACAAGTTTGGCAATTATTCTGTCATATATTTTCTTACCTCACCTATTTATGTTTTGTGTCTTGGAAATCTAAGTGCACAAATGTAGACTATGAAATATTATTTCACATGTGACAGAAGCTCAATTTTAATTAAAATGTTCCTCTTTTATACTTCAAGTAGTTTTTCTTGCACTAGCTGCAGGTTCACCTATCTTTCTTCAGCAGAATTGATTTTGTTGCCAGTTTCATTTAGTATACTTTTTATTTCACATGTTGTTATTTTCATGTTTAAAATGTTGAATCTGTATAAAAAGAAACTGTTGCATTTGTTTTCTCATGTATGTAGGGCTTTCACCTCCATATGGAGTTTGTTTTTACTAGTGACTCTACATTCCTAATTTTGTGATCTTTTATTTCTCAGTTTCTGTGTATTGACTTGTCTCCTATTAGAGCGCTATTTTTGACTATGCGTGGCTGGCACTTTTTTTATTAGATTCTGGACATTGTGTATTTCATACCATTTGGTAATGAATGTTTCAGAGTTTCTATCTCATGCACAAAGGAAGAAAAAGATGGTGGAAAAAAAGAAGGAGGAAGGAAGGAGGGAGACTGAGAGAAAGAGAGAGAGAGAGAAACAGTGACAGTGACCAAGAGATTGTGACTCCCTTCTGTCCGTGGTTTCCCAGCCATGGCTGGGAGCTGGGAAGCCTGGAACTCAGTTCAGGTCTCTAGTAAGTGGCAGAAACTCAACCACTTGAGATGTCTTGCTTCCTCCCTGGGCATAAGAAGCTGGAAATCAGAAGGGAGCTGGAGCCAGACACTGAAGCCAGGGACCGGCATTTTAGGCTGCAATGCTAACCATCTGCTCTCTGGTGAGGGAATTTTATGGATCCCTTTAAATAACATGGGGCTTGATTTTGAGATGCTGTTAGATTCACTTGGAATCAGCCGATTTCCAGCTTGTCTTTAAGATTGTTGGGGAGTGGGTCATTGTTCCCTACCAATGAGGCAATAATGTTGTGATTAACCCCCTAATTGTTTTCCCAGTTGCTTTTATCAAATCCATGTGCTAATCAGAACTTAAGCGAACATGTAATGGGTTCCCTTCTGTACTGGTATATCTTGGGGCTCTTTTTGCAGTCTCTTACTTTTTCATATTTTGCACTACAAAAGTTAGCTACCCTGCTCTCCCTTGGCTTACTGATTACTCACACTTCCATAAGACTGTTGTGCTTTTCTTGGATTCAGTTCCTCTCCTGGCTTGAAGTCTTTCTGAGGTTATGAACTGAGTCCACTGTAGTGTTTACTATGTAATCCTCAACTGCCTGATTCTAATGTCTTAAAATACTTTAAAAATATTTTATGTTTCTTTTAATTACCTGACTGTTTAGTATAGAAAGATAAATCTGTCCTTCTGTTATTCCAACCCAGTTAGGCATTTCTAATGTTTCTAATGTATTTATGATATTGAGTTTCCAAATGCATTAACTTAAAGCCATAAATTTATAAACTCACCCAGTGTCATCGTTTTTGAATTCAGAACCTACTTTCCGTGCTAAAAGCCCTTTGCTCGAAAGTTAAATTGAGTCATTTCTTTGTGTTCTTCCTTATGCAAGGAAGGAGTTAGGTGCGGCACTTTTCACTTTGCTATCGTGTAGCTCCCCAAAAGACCAGTCATTCCTGAACAGCATTTTTAGAGTTCTAAACCACAGCCACAAAGCTGTTCATGAAAGTCAGATAGGACCAGTCAGATATTAGCTGATGCTGAGTAGTTCTGCAGGCAACACAGCACGATGAACAGCATGAAACCCTGCATTTTTGTCATTTGTGTGAAAATTAAAACTCCCAGGAAGAACAGTTTTCACAATTCAGCTCCAGAATATTATATTCTCATCAAAATGGATGTGTGTCATGCCCTACAGCTTTGCAGCAGAACCCTTATTGTAGTACAGACATATTTGAAAACACTGTGCTTGAATTAAGAAAGCACTATTCAGTTGGTTACAAATTAGTGCAAATGTGAATCTTGGCTTTGTCTCTTTCTAGTTGTGTAATCTTATCTCTTCGATGCCTTGGTTTCTATAACTTCGTTATATAAAATACTACTTTAAGGCCCAGAGCAACTGATCTATTGGTTAAGCCTCTGCTTATGGTGGTGGTCACCAGTTTGAGTCCCAGCTGCACCACTTCTGGCTCTCTGCTTATGACCTGGGAAAGCAGCAAGAGATGGTCCAGGTACTTGGGCCTCTGTTCCCATATTGTAAACCCTGAAAAAGCCCCTAGCTTCTGGCTTTTTCTAGGGTTGGGCATTGAGACCATTTAAGGAATGAACCAGCAAATGGAAGATTAATCTCTATGTCTCTCCTTCTCACTGTAAACTCTTTTAAATAAAAAGAAAATAAATCTTAAAGCATTACTTTCATCATAGTTGTAGGTAACATATAAATAAAATAATGCATAAAGAAGTGAAGGAAGAAATACAGGTTGATGCACAGAGACCTAGAAGAATATCTTGTGCTCAGGATACATCAATTTATGAACATTTGGTGATTATCTTTACTTAAAAACTGTTAGTAGCATGTTCAGTGCATCTCACATAACCTCAGAAAGTTAAGCGATTCCTTGCTTACAATTGCAAGTGTTCTACCGTAGGAGAGTTTGAGATCATCTGAGCCTCCTTGCTACAAATTGCAGCTTCCTTGGTGCAGAGCAATCCCTGCCATGCTTCAAGGTGATTCTCCTCCTGGAATTAGTCATAGCTTTATGAGAAATTCTAGAATATATAAAAAGTTCTTGCTTCAAATAATTTAGTTAAGCAAGGCAGGGCTCCTGTATGATACAGCTGTAGAGAGTATTGTACTTGGAAGCAGATGAGGCGAATAATTTGGTGAAGTGGTTTTGAAGTCTTACTCAGTAGAACAAAGTGGATAGGGAGTTGGAAGGACTTTCAGTGCCCCTGGGGTCTTTCATCCAGATTTTATGTTGGGTATTTGTTCTAAAAAGAAGACCAAAATCCCTAAGATTAGAGTAGGGTACTTTTTCAGTCTTATTTTGTTTAACTTTGTTTTAAATAAATGAGTGCATGAATGAAATAATATACATGAGGGAAAATAATTTCAGTCAATGAGGTGTCCAGTCCCACCTTCACTTCATCTTTGTAAGGTGGTTTGAACACCATGAAGCTTGATGAAGGCTAGCTGTGGTTGTAGTGTTGACACACTGACTCTTAGGACAAGCTGATTACACTAAAGAACTCTTAAATCACGTTTCCATCTTGTGCTTTTGAATTTTAGTATCTTAGCTGCAGTCCTCTGCATTTACAAATGTTGTATCCTTCCAAATGGTTAAATATTATCATTCCTTTCCAAAAGTAGCAGAAACCTTGGACAGGCCAGCTTGTGCAGCTTTGTGCCAGGAAGAGATTTCTCTTCAGCATATGTCATAGAATCCAACATTTTAAAATTCTATAAATGGAAATACGTTTCAGAATTTCTTTAAAATACAGAGCACATCCTATAGAGACTGGCATCTGAAAATTGCCTGAGTTAAGTTACATAAAATGCCTGAGGTAGTGTAAGGTAAAGGTTAGGTTCTCAAGTAAAAGTGACAGGAAATATCAACAGTGGAAAAATTGCTAGGGGGGAAGGAATAGCTACACAACCAGGTACTTTCTGTGTTAATCAAAAGCC
Source organism: Ochotona curzoniae (assembly GCF_017591425.1). NCBI lineage: Eukaryota > Metazoa > Chordata > Mammalia > Lagomorpha > Ochotonidae > Ochotona > Ochotona curzoniae. The sequence goes on along the minus strand of NW_024467115.1, from coordinate 26,355,333 downwards.
CCATTTCCCTTCCTGGGAGTAAATCAAATACTCATCCACTTTTCTCATCTAATCAATTATGTTTAGTGCTTCTAAGATTTTGCATGCATCACTGACCTCTTGTCATAAGTCATTAACATAGATCCCAATAAGGCTCATTAATTCATGCCTGGGCTGCCTGGGTAAGAGAACTTAGCAAGTTGGTGGTAGTACTTCCAAGGTGTAAAGAGGTAGCAATCTAGACACAATTTACAACTCAGATAAACCCCTTTAAACCAAGGTATCTGTAACACTTAGGAAAGGATGAGTGCGCCATAAGTTGTTAGTGCAGATTCTAGGAAAGAGAGTTCTCTGGTGAAACATACTGGCAAAACTATATTATATATATACACATACACATGCATATCTTCCCCTTGGTAAAACCAATTGATAAAATCAAATGATCAAAGATCTTCCTAAAAATACTGAAGCGTAAGAAGCAAGAAGAGAATGGTGGGTAATTTCTTATTTTGTGTAACAAGGAACACAAGAAAGGAAGCTGATATCAGGACACTTCCAAGAACACAGTGAATGTCAGAAGGTGTTTCTTTGCTGATACTCCCCCAGAGTCTGACCCCAGTCTTCCTATTTTCCCTGTATCTGATAAGTTAACACTTGTGGGTATGATTCTGTACAATGGAACACAATGGTGGTGATCATGAATCGAAGAACACATTCATACAGAATCTTGGTGTGGGACTTCCCAGAAGACTAAACAACATTTTAAACCAGCAGGCCACATGTACGAATCCCTGCACAGACTCACAATCGCCTTACTTTGATTGCAGTCTAAACCTGGTAGATGGCATTAACTTGGACAAGCATGACCGCATGAATGTGGCATTGCATCTCTGGCAGGATTTGGATTCACAGGTTTTACTAGCAAATTTATCATAGCTGGAAACCCCACCATGATTGGGTAGAGAAGATAAGAGGAACCTCATCAAAGAAAAGAAGTCATAGTTGGCAGAAGTGGCCAAATGGGTGATGTACACATGAAAACAGTAAGTGTTTGTTAATATCCTTTGCTCAATGGAATAATTTGTATGAGTGTAACCCTCTGTAATTCTTAGTTTCTCTAGGAAAATAACCTTGGCATTGGGATTTTGAGGAGTCTATAGGTGAGTCTAAGGAGCAGCCATGGCTGAACACCCATTGTCCAGTTGCTTTTCCAGGGTGTCCTTTCAGAAATGACCAAAGATTAAAGCTTCTGAAGCGCAGTCTTCTGCTCTGGACAAAGCCCTGGTTCTAAATGAACGCATTCTACACTCAGTGGAATTGTGTCCTGGCTTCTGTTTCCAATCTTATCTCCCACCATTTTAATCATACTCTCTGCTTCTGTAAATGTGAGATGTTTAATAGTCTCCAAGCTCACATGAAACAGCAGCATGATCTGTGGGTGATTTTACATTTTTTTAAAGCCTAGAATAGAGCTGTCCAAAAGAATGATGACAATTTTCTATACTGTCCAGTATGGCAGCCATTAGTCATAAGTGGCTATTGAACATGTAACAGGTGGACTGAATGTTTTGTCTCAGTTTAGTTTAAGTTTGAACAACCCTCTGTGATCAGGTGGTCACTTACTTCAACAGGGCAGAAATAAAGTTTTATTTAGTTGATCTGTATCAACATGATGCCAAAATGAAGATCCTGGTTGTGTAACTGTTTCTTGAGTATTTCTTTAATGTCTCCCACTCAAAGGCTTCTTGTTGCTAATTACTTATCATTCTAATTAATTTAACCCTAGATAGGACACTTAACTATAGTACCCCCTAATGATTCCTCTTTGGCCAATATCCCTAGATGTTGGAAATTTCTTGAAAGAAGAAACTGAGTAGAGGCTGGTGTTTAATAAAAACATCTGTTGAGCATTTCTTGAACAAATACAGTTGAAAATTGCACCAAGTGTAAGATTCTGTACACACTCATGCACTATCAAAAAAAAAAAACCCACAACTCCTACAGAAATCAGATACACACACATGGAGTTTCTTATGTTCCATAATGTTGCCTGTTTGATGAGAAGACACATGTCCTGTCCGTGTGACCGGAACTGGGTCAGTAGAATTGGTAGGAGTGACTCAACATGAGGTGACCATGAAGTGTTAGGATATTTTTATTTGACTTGGAGTCATAGATAATTGCAGCCATTGAATGTTATAATGATTTTTATTAAAGTAAATGAGGAGGTGGGGCACCCAAGCTGTACTCTGAATTAACATTTCATGAAAGAATTTCGGGAGCTGTCCTAGTAAAATAGTTATGAGTGCATCCTGACCCATGCTTTTTTCCAGAATTAGTTTGTAAAATGATGAGCTCTCACTTCCCAAGTCTTGTGCAGATTCTACTGTTGCTGGGAAATGTCACTGTGAGAATAGAAGGCTTTTATTCCACAGACTGCTTCAGGCTGACTGAGTCGGGTCTGGAACATTTGTGAAACGGGAAGATAAACTCAACTAGTTTCTGGCAAGAGAGAAAGTTTTTCTTAAAAACAGTCCTCTCTGGATCACAGGCAAATGCCATCGGCTCACTTTCAGTGAAATCACATCTATTAGCAGCAGCGTTGGGCTGAGGCTTTGCCTGGGCTCCTGCTGGGAGCCCTGCAGCTGTGCTTCTCTTCCCTTGGGATCCCTGTAATACAAGCTGCTGAAGCCGGAGGTCATTAACATGTTGAGAACACCGCAAACTGACACTGTGTAATGTTATGACATTTCATCCCAAGACATTTAATCTCTTTTAATCAGTGTTTATGTTGGTGATACTTCATAGTTATTTGCTTTCACATAAAGATGGAACATTTTGCAATGTCATTAACAAAAGACTAATTTACTTATTAATTATTGCAAATGTTTCTGGATCTTTCTTTTTTTCATTTCTTTCCCTCACTCCATCCCTTTCTATCTCTTCACTATTTTTTAGAGATTTATTTATTTGTTATTGGAAAGGCAGATATACAGAGAGGAGGAGAGACAGAGAGGAAGATCTTCCATCCAGTGGTTCACTCTCCAAGCAGCTGCAATGGCTGGAGCTGGGCTAATCTGAAGCCAGGAGCCAGGAGGTTCTTCCAGGTATCCCACGTGGGTGCAGGGTCCCAAAGCTTTGGGCCATCCTCAGCTGCTTTCCCAGGCCACAGGCAGGGAGCTGGATAGGAAGCGGGGCCACCGGAATTAGAACTGGAGGATAGGAGGAGATTTGCAACACAGAAACAGAATTAATAATTGATATTCAAAATGCTAAGACAAATCTTGTGGTTAAACGGAAAAGTCAAGCAATATCTCTAGGAAATTGGACAAAAACTATGAGGAGATATTTTCCAGAAGAGAAAACACAATTGCCATTAATGGTATAAAACAAAGTTGTTTTATGGTAATACAGGTAAAAGTTCATTGAATTGTGAATACCCACTTTAGCTATTGACAGAACACAAAATCTGACTCTATGCCCTGATCAATGGTCTGTGAACCAGGCCAGACTTTTAATTTTTGCTAGTTAGAATGTACACAAACTACGATTAGTTTGATAAACTATCACCCTTTTCATATTTGAGTATTGTATTTCTTAGTAAAATTATTCCGTGATGCATTCTACACCCCAAAACAATTCTAGCTCAAGCATCCAAAAATATGTACAGGAATATTTGCAGTAGCAGAAGAGCAACACATTGGCAATATCATCATGTATTTAAGAAAATGTATGAGTGAATTATAGAATACTCCTATAATGGAATTTCTGTTCAGCAGTGAGAATGAGCTGCACCAGTGTCCATTGACATGGTTCAACATAACAAGTAACATTGACTAATAAAAGCAAGACATACAAGTATGCACATATAGTCATCATTTTCGTAAAAAAGTTGGTAAAACTAAAGCTGTAATGCAAGAATAAAAGCAAGGTTTTGATTATGTATTATGTATGTATTATGTTAGTTTGTTCTGATGGTGCAGTATGAGTGGAAGAAAACAGTGTTATTGGTCATATTTTTTTAATTTTTGGTTTGTGGATATGTGGTTTTTTTCATAACTTTCATATAGCATGTACATTCCTTCAATATATGAAATATTCCAAAATATGACAAAACTTAAGGAAAATATTTACTCTTTAGTTAATTGGCACAAACTGTGTAAATGTGCTATTTTTTCGAAATTCAAATATCATTGCTCCTCTCTCTAAAAATAATTTCTATATTGTATCTTTTATCTTCCATATTTCTTTTTATGCATAATTGATTCAATTTATACAGTTTCCCATTATATTATTTTAGTCTATGCCTCTTCATTGTTAGGTTTTTGAGATCATTAATTCCCATTCAACTTTCTCCCATTCATTTCTTCATTTCTTGCCTCCACACAAGGACTTCAGAATCAAAAGATTACATCCTGTTGCCTCTGCTGCTTCAAGTTGGTTTTGACAACGAGAATACCTGCTGAACCATTTTTGTGGTACAAAAGAAAAGCTAAGTTTGTTCTTTTGTTGGTTTGTCTTGTACCCCAGGTGAGCTCTTGCAGGTAGCTCTTCTGTGTCTGAAGTGTCACAGGTCTCTATAACTTTATACCCTCCTGCATCCTAGATGACCTAGGGTATTACAGCCTCTCACTGTTGCCAGGCTTAGGGTGTGCTAGTTCCTTTGTTGATCTACTTAACATCTCCCAATACATCTAAGTTTGTCTTTTGTTAAATCCCTGTAATTTTGTATGATCTGTGATAAATTTCTATCATGCCAAAATCCTGTTACACACTTAGTCTATCTCAGTCAAAGCTATTTATTTCATCAACATTTAAAATAATACATGACAATTTGGAATAGTTCCAAACTTTTTAAAAGGCAAAATTCTTCGTCACTGTGGACTAGATAGAATCATGGTATCATAGACTTGTCAAGGACTTTCAGGGGCACACAATCAGTCTTTCTTTTTTAACCCCATATGGGGATAGAAATGGGAGCTTGAGGAAACCAGGTGTACCACAGAATGAATCTAGGTCTGCACTCATAACTAGTGTTGTGATTCATGACTTTTTGAGTGTTACTCACCACAGAAACCTACCCACTTGTTACAGTAACCGATTAGACAAAGTCGAGGTTGGGAAGTTGCCTCAAAGATGATGCATCCACCTACTAATGTAGCAACAGCCCAAGAGATGACATTGTATAAGAGTTATTTGAAAACAAAATGTTGGTGACTAAGTAGCATATCTGGTTTTCCTCCTTGGAGAGTTTGAGTGCAAAATATATCAGATAGTAAAGATGTCTGATAACAAACAGGTGGAGAAGTAATGTAGTGAAGTATAAGACGGCAGTGGTCATGAATATATAGAGGCTGTGTGTTCATTTTATTTCAAGGCAGAGATGTCAGGACTAAGCAGAAATCTTTAGAGAAATCCAGCAGTAAAGATAGAGATGGAAGCAGAGGTGCCATCCTTTCCAGAGATTGTTTAACTATGGAATGAAAACTTGTTATTGATAGTAAAACCACATTGGATTTTTTTATGTTAAGGTTTACTTATTTTTATCAGAAAGTCAAATATACAGAAAGGAGGAGAGACAAAAAATACCCCGTGCGTTGATCCACTACCCAATTGGCTGAAATGGCCAAAGCTCAGTCTGTCCGAAGCCAGGAGCCAAGAGATTCTTCTGGGTCTCCTACGTGGGTGCAGAGTCCCAAGGCTTTGGGCTGCCCTTGACTGCTTTCCCAGGCCACAGGCAGGGAGCTGGATGGGAGATGTAGCAGCATGTACACGAATCAGTGGCCACATGGGATCCCGGCCCATGCAAGGCGAGGACTTCAGCTGCCCATGATTGAGTAATAATTCATCTTATATATATGCCACATCGTTGAGTCATCTGTTGATGAAAACCTGGGATGATTCCATTCCATACATTCCGTATCTTGGCTTTCATGAATTGAATTGCTATAAGCCTTGGATTACAGATAGCTCTTTCATATACTCATTTCATTTTCTCTGGGTAAATTTCCAGGAGTGGGCTAGACAGGTCAATATGATAGATCTATTTCCAGATATTGGAGAATTTTTCAGACTGTCCTACATGATGGTTGTATTTGTTTACATTCCCACAAAAATGCATTAGAATAAATTTCTCTACACATCCTCATCAGCATTTGTTACTTTTTCATTTTCAGTTGGTTGCCGTTCTAATTTAAATGAAGTAAAACTGCACTGTATTTTTTGGATATTTGAATTGCATGAGTAGCTAATGATCCTGAACGTATTTTCGAGTATGTATTGACTATATGTATTTCATCCTTTGAAAAATGGATTCTCATTTACTTAGCATTTTTCTTAGCTGAGTCCTTTGCTTTGCTGTTGTCTTGAATTCTTTATATATTCTGAATATTAGTCCTTTATCATAATTTTGCAAATATTTATCTGAATCAGCTTGCAGTTCATTTTGTTGTTTCCTTTACCATGCAGAAGCTTTTCAGCTTGATGTAATCCCATTTGTCCATACTTCTTTTTTTTTCTCTAGAAGCCTTTCTTATGTTTTCCAAGAAGTCTTTTACTAAGTTTATATCTTCCACCATTTCTGCTATATGTACAAAGCATGACAACTTTATCCACTAGGCTACTGCACCAGGCTTGCCACATTAGATCTTAGTCATCTTGCTGTTCACAAGCTTTATACTGTCATGGAATCCAGGATGTACCTTAAAGGGCTTTACAAAAATTGTTCTGCTCTTCATTGCCATTATGTATATTTTCCCCCAACAAACTGCCATTAAGTGAGGTTTTAGCAAACAATTAGTGAAAAACACAATTGTGCTCACTCCTCGACTATTGTTCTTTCCTCTATATCTTTGATATCGAGCTAAACAAAGTTTAATCCTTTAATTTCTCCCCATCGCAACCTAAAGAAAAATTTTAGATGTCCTCTAATAATTTTGCCCCAGAAATGATGCTGCCTAATTTTTTCCCTCAAATTGCATGCTTAAGTTTTGCTGAACACTAAAAGCCTGACAGTGATCAGAGGATCACACAAAATTTCTTTTAAAAATTCATGAAAGCATGCACAATGAAACAAATGCATGTATTTCAACTTTTTTTGCACCAGATGAACTTACAACTTCATTTCTGTAAACTCTGCTTTTGCAAAGTATCTTGCTTAGAAACGGAAAAATGTCCCTGTCAGGGGATAACAATGAAGGGGATGACCTAAAAGATAAGTAGTTACATTTTCCCCTACATTTCATCCTTAACACCAAAAATAGCTAAACAGAAGTGCTTTCAGGAAGGGAGTCATTTTGACAAAGGAAGAACACAGAGCCGTACGAGAACCACAGGAATATGTTAAGGGCAGTCTGGTCCAGAGGAGTGTTGTCTTCTGAGCAGATTCATCAAGGCATGGTTACTCTGAAAGAAATGTGGGGGGTATCATTTATGTTTCTAGTCCCAAAACCCTTGACAAAATATTTTCCTGAGGACCCTTTCACGAAAAGCTATATTAAATTGCCTTGAAAATTGATCAATGAGCCCAAAAATAAAAGCAAATGCATCTAGTGCTAGAAAGCACCTGAAGAGGAGATAGGAATTGATGATATTTCAGTCTTGTAACATTTTCAAAAGTTCTCTGAAAGTTGTTTTTACTAATCTATATAGAGAACTTTAACTTACTGAGTTGTTTTATGCTGGTTACTCTGAGTGCGTTGGTAATGCATTCTGAGACAAAAATAAGGCAGGCTATTACTTCCAGTTGCAGAAAAGTGCTGCTTGCAGAATAATGTACTGGAATTTCTTGCACATTCTTTATTAAAGATATAAATTTTTAAGCAAATCTCTAGGTCAAGATAATTCTGGAAAATTCCTGAAATCCATTGTCAAGAAGATGCATTTCCCAATAACAAGGACTTTAAAATCTAGTAAGAGTTTAGATGTGCTTATATGTGTCATGAAAGTTATGTAATAAGATCAGAAATTTAGAGATGGCATAGAACGCTAGTATTATTATTTATGACACAGTTGCTTCCCTTTTATTCCATTATGACTCTACTTTCATCCTACACTCTGAGCATTTATTGTTTTGTTTTGTTTTATTTTGCTTGGTAGCTATTCTCAATGTAGTGAGAGTAAACTTCATTCTGTGTTCTATTTACATTTCCCTAATGCTGGTTCACTCCTGTGGATCTTGAGACTTGGGACATGGGATCACTGATATAATTAAAAAGACATAGGGGACAAGCAACCGGGAGTCCCAGGCAGAAGTTCATTGCAAAATTATATCCTTGTATGCATTCTACCTGGCCTCTAAACCATCTTCATGAACAGATAATCCTGGGAATATTTTAGTTACAGGGACACCTGTTCTTCTGGTTAGTGAGACATAGTTTGCGCAATCTAGTAACTGCAAACATACAAGGCAGTACTCCAAAAGCACGTCCTAGTTATCATGAACTTGCATTCTTTGTCTAGGTCATTAGCTACAGTTGCTTTGCAAGGACTAAAGGCAAGTCAAGGCGGGAATGGTCCAGAGAAGTGGCAGAGCCTGCCACATAGGTAATGTTCCGAGAGGGTCTGTCATGTGTGCATGCCTTCAAGCACTTGTATCCAGATCTTCCCAAAGACTGAAGGCACTGCCAAGGTTTATGGCCTAGTTTTCAGGTACTGGCATGCTCTTCTCCAAGCCCCTTAAGGCTACACACTCCCCAAATGGCCACAGCGGCCAGAGCGGAACTGGCCAAATGTGGAATCCAGGGGCATCCTCCGGTGTTTCACATAGATATGAGTCCAAGGCCTTGAGGTATCCTCTGCCATTTTCCCGGGCCATAAGCAGGAAGCTTGATTAGAAGTGGAGCAGCCAAGACTCAAACTGGCACCACTATGGCTGTGTGTAGTTCACATGAAGGATTGAGCTGCTGCACTTTCACATTAACCCCAGTTGGCCCATTTCTTAACAGGATTATTTGTTTTGTAGTTGCTGAGTTCCTTGAATTGTTAAAAGGTTCTGCTATTCATCATTTTTCAGTTGCACAGTTTACGAATACTTTCTTCCTTTTTGTCTGTTGCCTCTTCACTTTGTTGAGGGTTTCATCTGCATTGTGGAAGCTCCTTAGCTTGATGCAAAACTCGTTTCTTTATTTTTATTTTGTTGTCTATGCTTCTAGAGTCTTTTGCAAGAAGTCTTTAGCTGTGCTATTTTAGTTCAAATTTCTCAGGTGTTTGCTTGGTAATTTGATAGTATCAGGTCTTAGATTTAGATACTTGATCCAAACCTGTGTAAGGAAGAGGTCTTACTTTGTAATCTGCACATGGGGATCCAATTTCTCCAGTACAAATTGTTGGGTACTCTGTGCTTTCTCCAGGCATTCATGTTAAATTCTTTGGGAAGGATTAATTGATGGTAGATATGTGGGGTTACTTTATGGTGTTTTCCTTGTTGCGTTAGTTTTCATGTAGACTTTTTTTCCAATACCAGGCTGTTCTGTGATTGTGACTGTCCTGAGCATGTCTTGCAATCTGAAATTAGCACACAGAAGTTTCTTAACTTGAAATAATCCCATTTGTTCATTTTTTGCCTTCACTCTCATCTGTGCTTCTAAAATCTTCCCCACCAAGTATTTGCCCTTGCTTATGTCTTACAGACTATTTCTGATGTTTTTCTCTAGCAATTTGATCATTTCAGGTAAAAATAGATATAGATCTTTGATCCATTTAGAGTTTACTTTGGATAGTTTAAAGTAGGGTTCTGGTTCATACTATTGTACCCCTAGGTCCAATTTTCTCAGCTTCATTGCTTGAAGAAACTGTCTTTGCTTCCTGAGTTGATTTCAGTGCGCTTGTCAAAAATCAGTTGACTATAGATGTATGGGTTCATTTCTGGGATTTCTATTTTGTTCTGCTGAAGCATATGTGTATTTTTGAGCCAGTTTGCTACTATTTTAAATACAACTTTCCTGTAATCATGATGCCTGTGGTTTTGTTTTTGTTGTTTAATATTGGGTTATCTATTCAGAATGTCTTATATTTTCATATGAATTTTACCATTATTTTTTCTGCATCTGAGAAGAATGTCATTAGTATTTTGGTTGGACTTCAACTGAACATGTAAATTACTTTTGGTAGTGTGGGCATCCTTGGATAAATTTATTCCAGGATATATAAACTTTTTGTATCTCTTGTTACTATTGCTGGAGAAAGAAACCAAGAATATTGAAAATATACTCTGCTAGGGTTTTCTGCATGCCCAGCAACAGTTGACCAAAAGCTGAAGCCCCCAATTGTAGGTGTTTTTCTCAATATAATGAGTTCAAGTGTTGGAGGTCATTAGAGAGAGACATCACCAAAATCCCGAGCAAAGCGACGCCAGTGATCTGGGAATGAAAGCTCTAATGATGATACTGCCTGGATAGGGTGAGTGCTTTGCAGTGTCCAGTTCCTTACATGGCACACATTTCTAAAATGAAAGAGTTCAGAGCCTTCTTGAATTATCCATGTGTGTTTCTCTCCTCCCTGGGCAGGAAAGGACCCGCCTGATGACCTCCAGACTGATCAGTGAACAAAAGAACCACAAGTGAATCAATTCAGCATGAAATATGATTTCCGAAGTGAATAAAAGTTGAACAATAGACTTTGAGTTGAGAAAACTGTTTGGGCTCCACTTTCTAAAACTTCTTGTGTCTGTTTTTAGTTTGTCATTACATGTCATCTCCTCTTTAGCCCCTCATGCAGATGTATTGACTGTGGTGAATAGTTCTAAGTCATGGCATTGTCTATTTATGAGAAGTCTATTGATTCAGGTATGCTAGTTTCTATCCTGCAATTTACCAAACTCTCATATGAATTCCAATAATCTCATGGAGGTGCTTTTTGGTTTCCCTATTGATACGATCATGTCATCTGCATACAGGTTATTTGACTTCCTCCTTTCCAATTTAAATCCCTTTAATTTCTTGTTTTCTTGAGTAATGGCTCTGGCTAAAGCTTTTAGAGCTGTATCAAATGCTGATGTTGAGAGTGGGTGTCTTGTCTGGTTTTGATCTACTGGAAGTGCCTTTAACTTTTCCCCATTCAGTATGATGCTGGTTGTAGATTTTTCAGGTATTGCCTTAGTTGTATTAAGGAATGTTCCTTCTGTCCCAGTTTGCTTAAGGTTTTATCTTTGAAAGGATTTCATGTTTTATCAAAAGCTTTCTTACATCTATTGAGATAGCCATATGGTTTTTTAAAATTAATTAATTTTTATTGCAAAGTCAGATATACAGAGAGGAGGGAGAGACAGAAAGGAGAATCTTCTATCCGATGACTCACTCCACAAGTGACCGACAGCAACAGCCTGTGCTGCACCGATCTAAAGCCAGTAACTTCTTCCATGTCTCCCACATGGATGTGGGGTCCCCAGGCTTTGGGCCATCTTCCACTGCTTTCCCAGGCCACAGTCAGGAAGCTGGATGGGAAGTGGAGCTGCCGGGATTAGAACCAGCATCTCTAGGGGATACCCGCGTGTTCAAAGTAAGAACTTTCACCACCAGGCCACCTTGCCAAGCCCAAGATAGCCATATTGCTTTTATTTTTCAGTTTGTTAATGGGATGTGTCACATTTACTGATTTATATTTGTTGAATGCATACCATATTAATGATCCATATTAATGATCTTTCTGAAGTCTTTTTTAATTACATTAGATTGCAAAGACGTTGAAGGCTTTTGTATCCACATTCATCCAGGTTATTGGTTGGTCTTTGGCTCTCTCTGGAATTAATGTTTCTGGTTTGAAACCCTGGCCTCACAGAAGGAGACTGAAAAATCTTCCTCTCTTTTGATGGTTTTGAATTATTTTAAAAGAGTTATAATTAGATCTCTAAAATTTTAGCAGATTTCAGCAGTGCAACCACTCAGTCCTGGGTTTCCTGTTTGGGAAGCATGTTTATTACTGATTCAATCTCTGTCTAGGTTATTGGTCTGTTTAGGCTTTCTGTGTCTTCTTGATTCAATTTTGGTAGAATGTATGTGTCCAGAACTCTGTTCATTTCTTCTAGATTTTCCTATGTTGTTGTTATGCAGCTATTTATAGTTATCCCTGATAATTCTTGTAAGTTCTATGTCAGCAATTATAATAACAATCTTTGATTTTATTGATTTGGGTCTTAGTCCCTCTTTTATTTGTTTAGTTGAACCAATCAGAACCAGTCGGCTGTGCATACTGGCGGACACGGGAATCAGGGATGGTGGGCTGGTGAGGTTTTTTGCAGGTCTCCCCAACTAGGCTGCAACTCCCACTAGTTTTATGTGACTGCCGAGTGTGTGGTGGGCAGAATTGGGCTGCGTACAACATGCATTGACTTGTATAGAAGACCAGGCTGGAGACAGAACTGACCCAGCAATTGCAACATCCAGTGTCCACATAGGCTGATTGTGGTGACAGACTGTGTCAGACCCTGTATTGGCAGCAAACACAAAAATCAGATCTGGAATCACCTCAAATTAGGTTTCTCTGGGCATCCCAATTGAACCGCTGGACTCAGAACTCCAACCATGGAGAGAATTGCAGTGCTCATGGTCTGATCATGGATAGCATGCATCATAATTGGGCCTCCTCAGTGGCTTAAACAGAGCAGTGGACAGCATAGCCAGTTGAACACGGAGGATATGGCGGTACATTAGAATCTGCACAGGTGGTATACTGTAACAGAGGAGAAGACAGAATGAATTAGTGAAAATCTGGGCAGAGACTCATAGGTGGATTGTGTGAGCCAGTGTATTCTGGAGAGGTTTACTTATGCTTGGAGTGGCAAGATTAGCAGCAATTCAGAACTGTTGAACTATCAAAACCACTTTAGCAGGAGCCTCGGAGCATGCCCTGCATCAGGGACTCTGTGACAGTTGGGAGGCTAAGTGTGGCTTCTCCCTTTATCTTCCCCCTTTCCCCAGATACAGTAAGAAAAAAAGAGAATGTGGAAACATTGTTTTTATCCACTTTCCTCTATCCTTTGACCCTTTACATCTTAATTAACTATGTAAAAATCCTCAGAAGTAAAATTAAAAAGCTATATGTCTTGTACAAAGTTTATAATTATTCATTTTCCTCTAAATGTAATTCTGAGAAACTTTTTTAAGAAATTGATGCACATTTCATGTTTTCCAAATTTTTTTTAAGATTTATTTTTATTGGAAAGTCAGATATACAGAGAGGAAGATCTTCCATTCGTTGATGCACTCAAAAAGCTGCCGCAGTGGCTGGAACTAAAAACCCAAAGCCAGGAGCCTGAAGCCTCTTCCAAGTCTCCCACATGGGCATAGGATCCCACATATTTGGGCCATCCTTGATTGCTTTCCCAGGCCACAAGCAGTGAGCTAGATGGCAAACAGGGAGCTGTTGAGATCAGAAACGGTGCCCATATGGGATGCTGGCACATGCAAGGTAAGGACTTTAGCTGCTAGGCTGTTGCACTGAGGCATTTTTCCCCCAAATTTTATTCCCACCTGTTACAGTGAACATGTAGTATTTATCTTTCTGTGTTTGTCTTATTTCACTTAGCATAATGATGTACAGTTCCTTTCACCTTCCTGAAAATGTCAGGAATTCACTTTTTTAAAAAAAGATTTATTTATTTATTTTTATTACAAAGTCAGATATACAGAGAGGTGGAGAGACAGAGAGGGAGATCTTCCGTCCGATGATTCATTCCCCAAGTCACCACAACGGCCGGTACTGCACTGATCCGAAGCTGGGAACCAGGAACCTCTTCCAGATCTCCCATGTGGGTGCAGGGTCCCAAGACTTTGGGCTGTCTTCTCCTGCTTTGCCAGGCCACAAGCAGAGAGCTGGATGGGAAACGGGGCTGCCGGGATTAGAACCTGAGATCCTGGTGCATACAAAGCGAGGACTTTAGCCACTAGGCCACCGTGGCAGGCATTCTTACTTAGATTTTTTGAACTTCACATATTCTGTGTATTAATCCTTTGTTATCTGAATAATTTGCTGTTTTCTCTCATTCCATTGATTGCTTATTTACTGTGTTACTCATTTCTTTGGCTGTGCAGAAGTATCATAGCTTGTTAAAATCTCATTTGCATAATTTTGCTTTTTTATGCCTATGCCAATCACTTCAATTGTTTTCTTATGCTTTTTTGTTTTAATTTAGTATGGAGTATTGTGACCAAAGAATTATTAGGCCAAAAAAAGGACATGCAAATAGGAAAGGAAGAACCTGCAGTGCCTTATTCATTTTCCAAGTATAATTGTTTCTAGTTGCATCCATTTTGTTGCAAAAGGCAGGCTTTCACTTTTTATGGCCGAATAATATTCCATTTATATACATGCTATATGTAATATCTAACATATATGCCATATTTTCTTTATTTTTTTATTGGAAACTCAGATGTACAGAGAGGAGAGACAGAGATCTTCCATCCACTGATTCAACCACACTTTCCTTACTTAGTCATCCGTTGGTAGACATCTGTGTTGATTCCATGTCTTAGCTAATTGTGAATTAAACTTGTATAAACATGGAGGTACAAAAACTCTCTCTTAAGCAAATTTCATTTCATTTGATTAAATTCCCAAGAATAGGAGTGCTGGACCATATGACAGATCCGTTTTCAAGTCTGAGTAATCTCCATAATGTCTTCCATAATTGCTGAGTTAGTTTACATGCCCACCAACAGTGTAATGAGTTACATTTTTCCCCCCACATCCTCGCCAGCATTAAATGCTTTTTAATTTCTGTGTAAGTATTCTGACTGAGGCAATGCTAAGCGTCATTTTGATTTTTATTTGCATTTTCTTGATGGCTAGTGAACCTGGGCACTGTTTCATGTTCTGTTGGACATCTGAATTCCATCATATGAAAAATGCCTTTTTTGGTACTGGCATGATGACTCAGTGGTTAAATAATTGCCTTGCATGCGCCGGGATGCCATATAGGTGCAGGTTCATGTGCTGGCTGCTCCACTTTCTTGCTTGTGGCTTGGAAAAGCAGTTGAGGATGGCTCAAAGCCTTGGGTTTCTGCACCTATGTGGGAAGAAATTCCTGGCTCCTGGGTTTGAATTGGCTCTGTCCTGGCTGTTGTGGCCACTTTATGAGTGAAACAATAGGTAGAAGATATTTCTCTCTGTCTCTCAGCAGAAATCAAATAAATGTCAAAAGAAAATAAAAATGCCTTTATCCATTTCTTTTCTAGATTATCTGATTTGTTGTTGAGTTCGTAAGCTCCTTATACATAATAAATATTAATCCTCTATCAATTACATAGTTGGAAATATTTTATCCCATTCTGTTGCCTCTTCTTCACATTGTTGATGATTTTCTTTGCTGTATAGAAGCTCCTTAGCTTGAAATAATCCCATTTGTTCATTTTTGTTTTCACTGTCATCTGTGCTTCTAAAATCTTTTCCACCAAGTCTTTGTCCTTGCTTATGTCTTACAGACTATTTCTGATGTTCTTCTCTAGCAATTTGATTGTTTCAGGAATAGATTTAGGTCTTTGATCCATTTAGAGTTGATTTTGGATAGAGTTTAAAGTAGGTTTGTTATTCATACTGTTATACCTACAGGTCCAATTTTCCCAGCATCATTGGTGGAAGAAACTATCTTTGCTCCCTGAATTCATTTCAGTGCATATGTATGGGTTCATTTCTGGGATTTCTATTTTGTTCTGTTGAAGCACATGTGTATTTTTCAGCCAGTTTGATGCTATTTTAAATACAACTGCCCTGTAATCATGATTCCTGTGGTTTTGTTTTTGTTGTTTAATATTGGGTTATCTATTCAGGATGTCTTATATTTTCATACGAATGTTAGCATCGTTTCTCTAAATCTGAGAAGGAAATCATAGGTGTTTGATTGTGATTGCATTCAATTTGTAAATTGCTCTTAAGGATTTAGACATTTTGATGACATTAATTTGACCAATTCACAAACATGGCAGATTTTCATATTTTGTTGTGTTCTTACAGTTTTCCTTGTAGAGATTCTTCACATTTTCTTGGCATCTACAATCCTGAACCTCCTCTTAGTAAGCATGTGCTTGTTAGAGACAGCTGAGGCTCAGAAGGAATTCTTGTGCACTGAAATCTTTGCTTTTACATTTTGATTCTACTTAGCTGATTTTGTTTGGCAGGAATATATCTGAGTTGTGTTTATATTTACCTTCTTATCCCCTGGTTTTTCTTTTATCATTAGAGATATTTTAATACATTCTCATTCTCTGTTATATCTCAATGTCATCTTTTTTTGTTGTTGTTGTTGGAGTTCTACTTACTTCCTAGTTTCACTGGATGTGAATTTTTATCTGTGTCACATTATTTTTGCTCTTCTGGTGGTTTTAAAGGTAGATCATTTGTGTTTTAATGGATTACTTTTATTTTCTCATTTAAAAATATTCTTACAGTTTCTTTACTTTTCCTCTTTTCTATATGATCTGAATGTCATAGGTTTATGTAACTCTTCTTCCCAGTATCCACAATACAGTATTTTTTATTCTTGAACTCATTACTTCTTTCTCAGAGAATTGTTCAGTTTCTTTCTTTTAGATATAAATTGAATAACAGATTTATCACATAGCTATTTCATAATTCAGATATTCAGTAATTTGTGAAAAATACAAAGACAATTGAATCTGTTTTTAATCACACTGAAATAATTAGATAAAACTGAAACATTTTCTTTTTTCTCTAAATTGAATTTTTAAATATTTTATTTATTTGAAAGAGGAGACAGAGGGTTGGAGAATTCCCTTCTACTGATTCATTCTCCAAATGTCTTCGACTACCAAGGTTGACACAGACCAAAGCTTGGATCTGGCTGAACTCAGTTTTTCCCTTCTATGTGTGTGGCAGTGACCCACTCACTTGAATTATCAATCACTGCCTCCTGAGGTGCACACCAGCAGGAAGCTGGAATTAGGGACCAAAGCCAAATCATGAATTCAGATGCTTTGTTAATGGGACTTGGACATCCCAAACAGCATCTTAGCTTTTGTGCTAAGCACTCATCTCTGTGAGATGTTTGTTGATAAAAAAGATAATGGCAGCATCTATTCTTGAAAGCATAGACTATTCTTTCCTGCAAGTGGAATAGGCATCCGTTCACCTTCCTAAAGGTAATTGATTTTCACAAATATGTGCATCCTTGAGTGGAAGAAGCTATGGTTTATGGACCTTGTTTTAGATACGTATACATTTTCTTTACCATGTACAGATGACTTGGCTGCTGTTTGTTGGGAACTGTAAAAATGGCAAGAATATAATTTGTCAATCTTCAATGGTCTGTTCTATTCTCCAGAGTTCACTACTTACGTATGTGTTGTGATGATAATGTTTTTGTCACAAAGCCTTTTCATATAAGCAAACTAACAGCATGAAGAATATGAAGTTAGACATGGGAACTGGACAACTCTTATCTTTACTGCCATGCTGTGCCTTTCTCCTATTAGCATTTACTGAAAACAGATAATACAAAGCCCCGAGATGGCAAGGCATCGTACTATGATTTTAGGGAAACCAGAACATGTAGAGATCTAGAGATAGCATAAGCTCCGGTGAAGCAAGTACTAATTATCCTTTCAATTACTTAAGCCTCTCAGTTTCTATACTTGCTCCCAGGTGTCCCTGATCATTGTTTTGTGTGTGTGTGTGTGTGTGTGTGTGTGTGTGTGTGTGTGTGTGTGTGAATACCATAATAATAATAAAGGCATTCGGCAGGAGAGTATAGAAGAACAGAGGTATGCGCCATCCTCGATGGAGTCATTAACCTCCAGAAAATGGAGAACCTATTAAATCCTATCAGGATTCCTTTCTTCTTTTTTTAAGGAGATGTGCCCAGGAGTTTTTGGAATAATCTAAAAGAGAAGTTGTGGTTTAAACTTTTGTTATAGGCTTAGAAATTAAGTTTTCTGCTTAAGATGAGCTTAACACAGAGTCATTAAGGAATCAAACATTTGATTCAAGAAGAATCATGATCAACTGGCTCAAGCAAGCACACGGCACAGTATTATGCAGCTACCCAGGGATGCAGGTGCCAACGTCTTGCTGTCCATCCTCAGGCAACAAATGGATGTCTTTTCTTCTGTCTTCAGCTTGACATCAATATAAGTTTAATTCTATTGCTTTAAATGACTGATTTTTGAAGTAGAGGAAACATCTTTTCAGTGCATGAAGATCGGAGAATAACCAACATTATTTAAGGTACTGCTGGGTCACAAGGCAATTAACTCAAAATGCCTTTCAGAGAGATTAGGGAAACTTAAAAAACATTCTCAAGCACTAATGTAAATACATTCCAGTGTGCATGGACTACCTTGGATTCCAAGTACAGAAACCTAACCTATACTCTAAATCTAGGTCTTAACCGGCTCATTTGAACAGGTTCTCTGGATTATACTATCTTCATGTAAAACCTTTAAAATATTTTATGGATTAACATGTTCTGTAAGGGTAAGAAAAAACATTAAATTTTATAAAAATAGGCAAATAAATAGACACCTGTTTGACACTGAGCTCTCCAAGCAACTTTTACAACTAAATTTTCTTCTCCTGTGCACAGGAACTCTTGACCGTCTCTGGGATTTTGTTGTTTGTTTGTTTATCTCTTTTGCTTACTGCATAATTATCAAAATAGGTTGTTGCGTCTTTAGCTAGGCTCCCTGATTTTGTTCAGTCTGACTGATTTCCTTCATTCCATGTAGATTTCTCTTAGCTTTTTTGTCCTCCTAAATTACACTAGAAGTACCGTTAGTATTTAATGAAAATATACTATAATGCCAGGCATTTTAAATCACATTCAGTTCTGCTAAGAATCTTAACAAATTTATGTAAGAGTTCTGTTTTAGAAATAAAGAAATTTTGGCCAAACTTGTAAGTCATGGAGACTCCACAGCAGCTAAGTCTTGACATAGCACCCTTTCAACTAAGGTAACCTTGAAGTTAAACAATCTTTGCCAATGATAGTCTGTGGCATTTAAAAAAGATCCATACAATTCTAAGCAACATTTTTACTTCACTGTTTTTAAAATGGGCTATGATTAGTTCTTACAAGTGTTTCTTGCTTGTGTGTGTGTGTGTATGTATTCATTTCTGTGTAACATGATATGAAAGGAAGAATGACCATTTAAAATCCAGTAACTACCACACCAATAAATTTGATACCACGCCTAGTTAATACAGCTCCTTATATTTAAGTAAGAACAAGGAAAGAGGCCACCTTATATAAAAAGCACTTGTCCCACATCCAAAGAAGAAGGGATGCTGATTAGCTGTGGAAACAATGATAAAAATACTGAACAACTGGTAAATTCTAAATCCAGTCTTTCCCTTTGCCCAGGAAACATTAGAGATCCTCCTTCCAGTGGGGGATGACCTAAATGTGGAAGAGTGAACACCACTCTTTTTCACTCCTATTTACTTTATGTCCCTTATAAAAATTAAAATTATTTGCATGTAAGATTATTCATTATACATGATATTTGAACCTATGTACTGGCTTTCATATCTGAGGTAGCAAGATAAAAACCAACCTTTAAAGCAAGCGAGAGATAGTCAGGAGTTTCAGGAAGTCCTTATATTAGCCTTGCATCCTCAAAAGCAAAGAAAGAACACTTTTAGGAGTTTACTGGAGTCAGGTGCTATGTAGAGTTCAAAGGTCACAAGCACTGAGCAAAGGGCTGTGGTAGCTTACTTTAATAATGCTCTGTTAATATTTTATGGTTGGAAAATAGTTGGATTCAGAGAATAAAAAACAGAGATTTAAAAGGGCTACACTCAAATGGACTGTTGTCATTTGTGTCCTGTTATATGATTGTCCTTATTTTCTTAATATGCCAACCTCAGGTCTAATTCTAAACTGACTGATGTACCTATGTGGTCATTGAGATTGAAATGACGTAACAGGAATTGTCATAACGACTTTTCTGGGTAAGGAAAAAATTATTTTCCTCTTGAAGGTGTAAAATGCATGATTAGCACATTTTGAGCAGGGTATTTGTTATACAAGGCACAGTGTCACCGACTATGTTGACTAAGTAACTTTCTTTGCAGAGAGTTATATTGTTAGTTCAGATTCAAAGAGGTGAACTGAGAAGAGACATCACAAATTATAAACCTAATGGAAAAACCACTTTCTCTTTCTCTTCTACTTCTACCTGATTAGCAAACACAATAAAGATAATAGAATTAGGTACTTGCAGTTCAGCTTTATAGATTGTCAAAAATACTGGATATTGGAGTCTGTAGCTGTAGAGTATAAAATAGGCTGCATTTCTGTAGCCACCTGTGAAGGTTAAAGAAGGTGGTAGTCAGACCTGCATGCCATAAATTATATATTTATTTACTTCTTAGAAGGTATCAACAATAGGCTAAAGAATAATAATGACTGAAATGTGAGCTTTCTTTTTTTTTTTTTTTTATTGTTGCTTACACTGTATTATGTAGTACAGTTTTATAGGCGCTGGGGATTCCCCCCACCCCTCCCCATACCCCTCCCCCCATGGTGGATTCCTCCACCTTGCTGCATAACCATAGTTCAAGTTCAGTTGAGATTCATTGCTTGCAAACACATGCCTAGCATAAAGTTCAGCGTCTTATTGTCCAGATAAGTTCAGTGGCCTCCTGGGGAGACCTTCTATGGTCTGAAGATAGGTCTAACAGAGTAAAGATCCGGTCGGTTAAAAGCCCCAACAAGGCCTCAGTATCAATATACAACATTATGGAATTAATTGACATAGTATTGGGTAAACAATATGTTAAAAATAATGCAAGTTCCATTCTTCGAAACATCTGGGTTGAGACAGCATCAATGACACGTTCAAAAAATAACAAACAACCAGACAATAAATTACAGGTTAAATCAAGGCAAACATGTGGTATCTAATCTTTTGGGATTCGGTCATTTCCCTTAGCATTATAGTTTCCAGTTGTGCCCATTTAGCCACAAAGAACTGCATTTTGTTTTTTTTAATAGCTGAGTAGTATTCCATGGAGTAGATGAACCAAAGCTTTCTTATCCAATCTTCTGCTGATGGGCATTTTGGTTGCTTCCATGTTTTTGCAATTACTGATTGTGCTGCAATGAACATAGGGATGCATGTTGGTTTGTCATAAAACAGGTGTTTTGGATATATTCCTAGGAGTGCTATTGCTGGGTCATATGGCATGCAGATTCCGAGTTGTTTGAGTGTTCTCCAGACTGATTTCCATAAAGGCTGTACTAATTTGCAGCTCCACCAGCAGTGGAGTAGGGTTCCCTTTTCCCCGCATCCTCGCCAGCAAGCGTCGTTGGTGTTCTTGTTTATGTGGGCCAATCTTACTGGTGTTAGGTGGTACCTCATCGATGTTTTAATTTGGATTTCCCTTATTGCTAGGGAGCTGGAACATTTTTTCATATGTTTGTTTGCCATTTGGACTTGTTCCTTTGTGAAATGTTTGCCCATTTCCCGTGCCCATTTCTTGAGTGGCTTGTTTGTTTTGGTTTTTTGGTTGTTTTGAAGTTCTTTGTATATCCTGGAAATTAGCCCCCTATCGCCTATATCGTGTGCAAAGATCTTCTCCCACTCTGTGGGTTGCTTTTTTACTTTGTTGATTGTTTCCCTTGCTGTACAGAAGCTTCTTAGTTTGATGAGGTCCCATTTGTTTATTCTGTTCTCAACTGCTATTGCTTTTGGTGTCCTTCTTAGAAAGTCGGAACCTACTCCTAGGTCTTGCAGTGTATTTCCTACATTTTCTTGCAAGAGTTTGAAGGTTTCTGGATGTAGGTTTAGGTCTTTTATCCATGTAGATTGGATCTTAGTGTATGGGGATAGATGTGGGTCTATCCTTTTGTTTCTACAGGCTATCAGCCAGTTGTCCCAACAACATTTACTAAAGAGGCCTTCCCACTTGCTTGAGCTATCATTGGTCTTTTTGTCAAAGATTAATTGGCTGTATTTGTGTGGGTTCCCTTTTGGTGCTTCTATTCTATTCCATTGATCTTCCTTTCTGTCTTTGTGCCAGTACCAGGCTGTTTTGATAACCACTGCTCTATAGTATGTCCAGAGGTCCGGGATTGTGATTCCCCCTGCTAACCTCTTATTTTTCAGGATGGTTCTAGCTATTCGTGGTTTTTTGTGTTTCCAGATGAACTTTTGAATCATTGTATCCAGTTCCGTGAAGAATGTTTTGGGCAATTTGATTGGAATTGCGTTGAAAATGTATATTGCTTGTGGTAGTATAGACATTTTAATGATATTGATTTTGCCTATCCAGGAGCACGGGATGTTATTCCATCTTTTGAGGTCTTGTTCAATTTCCTTTTTAAATAGTTTGTAGTTTTCTTCGAATAGGTCTCCTACGCTTTTGGTTAGATTTATTCCCAAATACTTCATACTTCTCTCTGCTATTTTGAATGGTATCCTGTTGGTTAGATCTTCTTCCATCTTGGTGTTATTTGCGTACACTATGGCTGTTGATTTTCGTTCGTTAATTTTGTACCCTGCTACTCTGCCAAACTCTCGTATAAGTTCTAGCAGTTTCTGTATTGAGTCTCCTGGTTTTTCTATGTATAGGATTATGTCATCTGCATATAGTGAAAGCTTGACTTCTTCGTTTCCTATACGTATGCCTTTGATTTCTTTTTCTTGTCTTATGGCCTCTGCAAGTACCTCTAGGACTATGTTGAATAGCAGTGGTGATAGCGGGCACCCTTGTCTTGTTCCAGATCTCAGTGGGAAGGGTTCTAGCTTTTCTCCATTCAGTATGATACTGGCGTTGGGTTTTTCATAAATTGCTTTAATTATGTTGTGGATTTTCCCATCTATGCCTACTTTGGCTAGAGTTTTTAGCATGAAGAGGTGTTGGATTTTGTCGAAAGCTTTTTCTGCATCTATTGAAACTATTATGTGGTTCTTGTTTTGTAGTTTTTGGATATGGTTTATAACATTTATGGATTTCCGAATGTTGAACCATCCCTGCATTCCAGGGATGAATCCTACTTGATCCGGATGAATGATCTGTCTGATGATTTTTTGAATTCTATTGGCTAGGATTTTGTTGAGAATTTTAGCATCAATGTTCATCAGAGAGATAGGTCTGTAGTTTTCCTTCTCTGATGGTTCTCTGTCCGGTTTTGGGATTAAGGTGATGTTGGCTTCATAGAATGAGTTTGGGAGGGTTGCTTCCTCCTCTATTGTTTTGAAGAGTTTGTAGAGGATTGGGGTTAGTTCTGTTCGGAATGTTTTGTAGAATTCTGTAGTGAAGCCGTCTGGGCCTGGGCTTTTTTTCGTTGGGAGATCCTTGATGACTGTTTCAATCTCTACCTCGGTTATGGGTTTATTTAATTCTGCAGTTGCCTCCGGACTGAGTTTTGGTAAGTGGTGGGAGTCCAAGAACTTTTCTATTTCTTGGTGGTCCTCAAATTTGTGGGAGTACAGTTCTTTGTAGTAATTTCTAATTATTTTCTTAATGATTGCAGTGTCTGTTGTTATGTTGCCTTTTTCATCTTTAATGCTATTGATTCTCACTTTCTCTTGTTTTTTTTTGGTCAATCGGGCCAGTGGAGTGTCTATTTTGTTTATTTTCTCAAAAAACCAACTTTTTGATTTGTTGATTTTATGTATACTTTTTTTGATTTCTATGAAATGTGAGCTTTCTAAAGTTTAGGGGTCATTATTGTAATGATCAGGGTAGAGTGAGTGTAAAGCAGGAGTTTCTACTCTGTGGTATGGCTTATGGGATTATGAACAAGTGTCTTAATGTGTTATCTTCTTCCATAGAAGTGTGATAATGACATCTAGGCCACCATTCTATAATCATAGAGAGGACCAAGAAACCAGGAAACAGCTGTGCATACCTTATCAGTGTTGTCAGAATTTCTTTTTTTTAAGATTTTTTTAATTGCAAAGTCAGAGAAAAAGAGAGAGAAAGAGAGAGAGAGAAGACAGAGAGCAAGATTTTCCCTTCGCTGATTCACTCCCCAAGTGACTGCAGTGGCTGGAGCTGTGCCGAGCTAAAGCCAGGAGCCAGGAATTTCTTCCAGGTCTCCCATACGGTGCAGGGTTCCAAGGCTTTGAGCCGTCCTCGACTGCTTTCCCAGGCCACAAGCAGAGAGCTGGATGAGAAGTGGAGCTGCCAGGATTAGAACTGGCACCCATATGGGATACCCTCACATGCAAGGCAAAGACCTAAACAGTATGCTATCATGCCGGGTCCCTATTTGTCAGAATTTCTGATCTGATTTCCCCAATTCTTAGAGAATTACATTTGACTGTAGAAATATTTTCTGGACAGACCTGTCAATATGCAAATATGTTAGTGGTTGAGACTTTTTAGGGATCACCCTCCCATTGTATATATATCATATATATAAAGCTGAAGCAAACCAGAACATCAACATTAGAAACATCAATCCAAAAATAAAAAGATTGAACTAAGAGAGAAGTAGTTTACTAACAAGTTAAGTAGTGATTGGAAACCCTTGGAAGGCGTCACATTTTAGACATCTCAGTTTTTCAAATATTCAAACAGCACAACCAAAGCATATACCCAATGGTCAGGTGTTTCATTAATAAAATAAAAATAAAGAGCACCTTTCAGAGGTAATCAGTACCACCTTCAAGTGACAGGAACCTATCTTGTAACATTTGGCTCAGGGTAGTATGCCTCTCCATGTCTTCTCTGTGATTTTCTAGGCAGTTACCATGTACAAAGCATATGGTAGCTTTATCTTGCCCCCACTTCAGTAGAATGCCTTATAGATGCACCTGTCCCTAAGAAAATGCTCTGAGAAATTTCTGTATGTAATAGTAGGATGCAAGCTGGGTAACCTGGCAGCTGTTGGGACGGGAGGATGAAAGAAGAGAGGAGACGGGTGGTGAGAGAGGAGCAAGAGAAGGGGAGGTTTAGATGTACAAATGGATATATATAATTTCTAGTTTGTAAAGTTATTCTATAGCTTAAATGTGTATAAAGTGCTGATTTCAAGTCGGGCAAATTGCACACTTAACTGAATGATATAGATTTGTAGAAGTAGATTGTGTTAGGGCAGATTTTTAGGAACCATGTGGTCCGCTGAGTATCCTTTGGAATCTAATAAGGTAGTTCCCCAAAGGCAAGCATTAAGAGTTTTTCCTGATTTGTGCTAATTATTATACAGAGCACAAAAATTGTGATGTATTCAATGGAAATTGACAACCTGTGATTTTTATGATTACTTATAGCCCCTTGCCAACACAGTAAGGAACAATGTTTTATTTTTCTACTTAGTATTAAACTATTTGGTGGAGATTTAAGCTTGTGATTATAAGATAGAGTATGTCACTGTAAAAATTCAGATAAATAATAATAATTAGGAAGGAAGAAGGGAGGGTAGGATACATGTACAGGAGGAAAACTAGGAAGGGTATTCTATTATGCTTTCAAATCTGTATAAATAAAATCCACAAATTTTTTTTTCACTTTATATTAAGTTTTTAAAAAGTTTTAAAAAATCCTCTTAAGGAAAAAAAAATCCTCTAAAGATGGGTAACAAAACAGGTGACTCAAACAAAATGCCTCTGTTTCTACCTGTTTTATCTTGGACTGCCTAGCTTTAAAAAAAAAGGAATGTAAGGAAGTACTTCCACAATTTGTTTTTCTTTCTTTCTTTTTTTTTTAAGCATTCTACTGTACTTCTGAAAAGGAGGACCCTGAGGCACTGGGAGTCAGGTGATTTGATTCATTATGCATTTGCGGGTACACAGGCTCCTTGCTCCCACTCATTTCAGAAAGCTGAAGAGGCTTTCGGGTGAGGTGCTAAGTCACCTTCACACGTAGCTCTTGCACATGCAACACTGTAGTCCAGGGTGATTGCTGTGTGTCATGCATTAGAGTGTAGGAGAAGTTAAACATGGAGAGTCTGGGGCCCAGCATGGTGGCCTAGTGGCTAAGTCCTCGCCTTGAATATGTCAGGATCTCATATGGGCACTGGTTCTAATCCCGGCTGCTCCACTTCCCATCCAGTTCTCTGCTTGGGGCCTGGGAAAGCAGTGGAGGAAAGCCCAAAGCCTTGGGACCCTGCACCCAAGTGGGAGACCTGGAAGAGGCTCCTGGCTCAGGATCAGCACAGCACTAGCTGTTGTGGTCACTTGGGGAGTGAATCATCCGATGGAAAATCTTCCTCTTTGTCTCTCCTTCTCTCTGTATATCTGACTTTGTAATAAAAATAAATAAATCTTCAAAAAAATGGAGAGTCCAAGCAGATTATTTATAGCTTTGTAATTATAGCATAAATCTGTAAATATCAATTATAAATATTAACGGGTAACTATTTGTAAAGAGTGAATCATAATAAAAATTAATCATAATAGATTGATTAAACTGAGGGCGTGGAATAAATCTATAAAGTGGCCCCTCAATGTGAGCACAACTAGCAACGAGGAATCTGGAAGAATATAAAGCAGGCTTTAAGATGAGTTTCTGATTCTTCTTGGAAATCACTAAAATCCTTAGTCATGTGGCATTAAGGGAATTGCCTCTGTTATGGTGCAGTCTTGGTGTCTCTCCATCATTCACATTCTGCTGATACAGTGCACATCTCAATCCAGACTGCAATGACGTTTTCACTTCCTTCGGTCAGGCTTTTATTCATAATTATGGTGAAATGTTATAGTCTCTGCATCTGCAATTTCTCAGAGATTATACTGTAAGGCAAATGATTTCTAAGAAAGCTTCAATTCTGAAAAATGCCTGCTGCCAGTTAGGAGATCATAATGATTAAGATGACAGTAATAGGCGCTGTTTATTGAGCACTGCAGTGTTTCAGCCAAGTTACAGATTGTCAGGAAGAGACTCACTCCCGACACACATGCTGCAAGCTTGGATTAAGTTCCTGATCTAATTTGCCATGGAGGCAAACCTAATTAGGAGGGAGGTGGCCACATGGGAGAGGAGCAGGTGCAGCATAGCTCAGCATGGCTTGTAGGGCTCCCCCAAAATTCTAACGGGAATTCTCAGAGATAGCACTGCCCACACAATGTGGACAGGGGTCATTTTGGCCCTTCAATATTCAGGGTTTACAGCTTGCTCTGGAAGGGCTTATATTACAGCCTGCTCCTGCCTTGATCTCAATTCCAGATGAGCAAGATCTCACCTTTAGCAAGGGAGTGAGCTGTGTCTGACGAGGAATGCTCCGGAGGAGACTCTGCTCCCAAGTTTTGCATGTCCTTGGAGCACTGATTTCCCTAAGTATTAACCATTGCTGCAACCCACACTCTAATGAGCTGTCATCAATCATCTCATTGAATCCCCAAAGGACTATTATTACAGGTCACAGTCAGTAGCTAGAGCCCTTAGGGACACATCTATGATTTTGAGTTCAGCTGTTTAAGGTTTCATGTAAGCTATATAAACCATACACTTATTTGGTATCATCTGCAGAGGGACAAAAGACACATACCACCAAAAAAAAAAAACCCTCACTTTATGAAGGGAACAAATTTAAAACTTTGTATTGCTTTAGCTTTAGTTATGAATTGTCAACAATTGAGCTAGTGCCAAATATATGAAATGTATATTTGGTTCTAAGGACCTTTTGGATATTCAAATTCACATTAGAGTTAGACCTGTATCATCATCTTCATTTTACAAAAAGGAAACTGAGGCTTAAAGACTTTGATAAATTTTCCCAGTTAAAAAGAAAATGTAGAACTGGTAGGCGTAACATTCACACAGAGATCCATGTGAATACCAGGTTTATATATTTAATCATCACCCAGCCATGGCTATTTCAATATAAGAAAGACTATTTTATGTGTTCACAGAATGTGGAAGGGCTTGAACCAAGAGGAGAGAAAGTCATCTTGGGTTAACAATGAACATGGAGCTTGAAACTTATGGACAAAATTGGACGCCAAACATTTCTTAGCTATGGGATTCTGGACACCAAATTTCCATACTCAACAGATATTCACCTTCTGGTTAACATTTGACATCTGAGAAATCAAGGCATCTGACTGTGACTTAGCCATGCCAGACACAGTTGCCATATGTTAATCCTTAGTGTATAAAATCTGTTTCTAAATAATTTTTCAAGCATCCAAGTTGATACGAAACTTCTGACATTCATGATGTAATTACAGAGCAGAGACCTAAACTATCAAGGATTATCAGATCTGTTCACTGTGCAAGTCACAAAGCAGAAGTCAACCTACTGAGCTCGTTTTTCAGGAAGGTGCAGTCCATGGTCATGGTATTGGAAAAATGGAGAGCCATCTGGTCCAAAGCAGTTACCATAAGCTGGTTTACGGACATATCAGCTCCTGTGTCCTCTGGATGGGCACTACAGCCAGCCACTGTCAAATGCATAGCCAAGACTAAACAGTCCTGAAGGGAAAAGCAAACCTGCACAGCCAGAGAGCTCCTGGCCATGATTCAGGCACCTAGGTCTTCACTAATGGCATTGCTATATTGTCACATAAGTGGATTATAATGATTTGAAAATTGTTAAATACTTTTGATCTCACACATCTGGGAAAGAGCATTATAAAACCTCTGAAAGGAGTAACTTTTTTGGTAATACATTTGTCATCATATCAAAGGGACCATCATAGGCTTCCAATTTTATTAATCAAGCAGAAACACTCAGAACCAAATATAGAAATTACAAAGAGCAAGATTAAGCTTTTACAAGCTAAACTCGGACAATATTCTGAAATTGCAGAAGGAATTCTTCGCTTTCAATTAAATATTCAAAAAAGACACATAGACATACATCCGCTACACAAAGAACTTGTGGACAGTAATCAAAATTTCACATGGCAAAAATTTAAAAAGCAATTTCTGCTTATTAATGATATAAACCGTATCTGAGTAAGTTTAAAACAAAAACCCAGACACTGCATAAACCACTGTTATTGCTAAAAAATGGCTACCCTAATAGAGATATATATTCCATTCTAAGTCTCACATTAACAGCATATAACACATCTACATTTGCCACTGAAGCATTACATGGTTGGGCAGCTCATTTTGGCATATCCAAGACAATTGAGAGTGATCAAGGTTCGTGTTTTACTTGCAACACTGCTCAACAGTTAGCAGAAACATAAGATATTCAATGAAATATTCATTTAACCTATGATCCAACATCTGCTGGCTGTATAGAAAGATTTAATGGTTTAATAAAAAGAGAATGAAGACTTACCAGTAAGTAGCTTTCTTTTCAACAAGCATCAAAGATTGCCTGTTTTAATTTAAGCAGACCAAGACAAAAGGATGCCAAAATTAATTTCTAAATATATCTATAAACAAACTCAGTTGTGAGTTAGAACAGAAGATAAGTACATAATTCCTTAAGGTAGTAGTTTTAACTATTATGGAAACGATGTCCATGTTCCCGTAGGACATTGAGGCAAGTGGCAATGATGATATGTCTTGGATATCAGGAATACAGAACTGATTAAAGCTTCATGGATCACATTTCCTCCTAGTGTTTAACACTATGAAGAAATAATTATTGAAATTATTTACTGGCATTTTGTGATTTGATTTTGTTTTGTGATGTTAATCAATATTAGTCTAGGCAATGCAAATAGTTTTGGGAAAGTAAAGCATTCCTACGATCGGCATGCACTTACTCTTTGATTTTTGCTTTTACCTTAATTGTATTTTCCTTATGCTACTGTAAAGTTGCATATATCCATCATATGATATTATAAAACTTAAAGTATGTCTTTGCCTTATAAAATCGTCACTATATTTGTCCACCTCGTTGTTTATACTGTTATCACTCGCTACTACATGTATTACAAGAAAATGTGCACCAGTAATACCACATTTACTCCTGATTGTAGAGATTTTGTTCATTACAAGTTGTTCATGCTGACTGTGCTTTTAAGCAGCAACTAATATAGTGTTCCAGATATTCCATGTTCATCAGTACGTGACCTAGGCCTACACAAGAACCTTGGCAAGCTAGCATACCTACAGAAGTTTGTGATCTGATTAGCTGGAAATCATAACCAACATGACTGTTTTATCTAGAAAAATATATATATATATATTCTCCAAAATACCATAAGAAGTTTGAGTACAACAACAAAAAGATTAATAAAAATCGACAAATGCCATTAAACAGTGGGATATATCCAGCACCCGTATATAGACAGTATACCTAACTTCTGGGAAACTTACTGGACATTGTTCATTCAAAAGATGCCTAAACCTTTGGTTTTTGATTCAGTGGGACTCAGTACTGAAGCTCAGGGATCCTTGATGGGAATGAATGTCACTAGAATGATTTGATTTAGACAAAGCCCAGAAAGATTTGAAAGATTTGAAATAACATACTTTTTGTGAGTAAAGATCATATTAGAATTTGAAAAAATGCATTATATGTCAGATATCAGTGAGTTAGTTTTGCAAAACAAATCACAAAGAAACCATATACTAATGTGCCCATCCTAGAAGATTATACAACTCATTGATATAAACAGATGTAAACCTTTGTTTCAATACATCTGTCCATATGAAATGCAGAGGCTAAATAGATATTAATATGAGGATTGATAAAAAAAATAGTGTTATTGAGTTTAAAATGTGCAAATTGTTGGGATATTTTACTGATCATTTTTAATTGGACTAATTACATAAGTGACACCAAATAGAGCCAAGTAACTTTTTTTCTCTTTAATAGAGGTTTCAGATGATCAATGTACTGATGTTACTTGCTTCCTACAACATCTGATCTACCAAAACATTGCTAGGATGAACTCACACTTACCTACTTTTGTAGCTAAAGACATGCCCTTTTATGGATGTTTCAAAAAGAGAAATAGGGCCCAGTGAGTTGACTGAGTGTCTAAATCCTCATGTTGCACATGCTGAGATCCCAAATTGGGCCGCTTTGCATCCCAGGTACTCTACTTCGCATCCAGCTCCGTTCTTGTGGCCAAGGAAGGCAATAGAGGATGGTGCATGGCCTTGGGATCCTGCAACCTGTGGGAGAACCAGATGAAACTCCTGGCTCCTGGCTCTTGGCTTTGGATCAGCTCAGCTCTGGCTGCTTTGACCACCTGGGGAGTGTACCAGCAGACAAAATATCTTTCTTTCTGACTTTCCTTCTGTCTGTAAATACAACTTTCCAATAAAAATAAGTAAATTTTAAAGATTTATTTTTATTATTTTTTTATTGGAAAGGCAGATATACAGAGAGGAGAGACAGAGAGGAAGATCTTCCGTCGATGATTCACTCCCCAAGTGAGCGTAACGGCCAGTACTATGCCGATCCGAAGCCAGGAGCCTCTTCCGGGTCTCCCACGCGGGTGCAGGGTCCCAAAGCTTTGGGCCGTCCTCGACTGCTTTCCCGGGCCACAGGCAGGGAGCTGGAAGGGAAGCGGGGCTGGCGGGATAGAACCGGCACCCATATGGGATCCTGGGCGTGCAAGGCGAGGACCTTTAACCACTTGCGCCACCGCGCTGGGCCCCAAAAATAAGTAAATTTTAAAAGAGAGAGAGATAATATGGAATTCTGTATGGTTGATAGAATATGCTGGAACAGTACTCGTTACATGAGGATTGTGTGTTCGAAATCTTAGTGAAGTCTTGGAATCATGAGGCCACATCATAACTTCTCTAACCTATTTGAAGCAATACTAACAAACCCATTCAGAATAATTTGGAAGCCCATCAATAGAAGAGTTAAGTTTGCAGCTTTTGAAAAAAATTATCTGTTTCAAAGGCAGAGTTACACAGAGAGGAGAGACAGAAAGCGAAAGTGATCTTCCATCCTTTGGTTTCCTTCCCAAATGGTCACAATAACCCAGGCTCAATAAAACTGAAGCCAGGAGCCAGAAACTTCCGATGGCTCTTCCTCTTGGCTGACTGAGTCCCAGCTGGGACTCAAACCGGCTCCCACTTAGGATGGCAGTGCTGTGGGCCACAACTTAATATGCTGTGACACAACATCGGCCCATAAGTTTATATTAAAAACAACAACAACAACAATTTAAGGCATACTACATTCAGCCGCAAAGGTCAAAACATACCCTTAATGTTACTAGATTTGACCCCTCTGGATAAATACCCATTAAGATAACCCCTACAGCTATTTTTATCTGTAAGCATAATAAGCAATGTATTTCTCTAGTAGTAAATGCCAGTAAACAGGATCTGTTTAGCTTTAAGGCCAAGTTAACTTTTTGCATTTGACTGCTCCTGTAGTGTCCTTTACATTACAACAAATGGATTCTCATTATTATGCATGTTAGTGTTTATAAAAATAAAAAGCATGGAAATTGCCTGGAACATGAACTACATGGGCTGAGCCATTATGTGTTTAATATAGTACTGAAAAGTAGGTTACTAGAATTCAAGGTCTGTTACAACAAAATTGGCCAGCTATTAGAAATGCAGTTATTCAGGGTAAACTGCATACTGATAGGTGGAATGTCAGTATCACACAGGTGGAAGCAACCAGCCTTTCAAGATGTACTGGAACAGGAGAATGGGAAGTCTGAGTTACAGAGACAAAAGAAATAAGACTTCTTCTAGGAAATAATACCGAAGCCATTCTGTGTTCAGATAAAAATACAAGGCAGTCATCAGTCCCTTATAAATACCTAGTTGATGGTGATTTATTTGGACGGAGATGCAGTTTCAATGGTCTAACATATACTTTATTGATTATTCTCTTGTTTGACTTACTAAAATTTCCTGCATATTCTTTGAATCTGGAGATTTTGTTTAGATTCTGTACTCATTCAGCCATCCAGTACACACATATGATCTGATTTATATTATCATACTGCTCAAGACAGTTATAACGCTTCCAGAGGCTCTAACTTACTAATTTGATTAGTGTGATCTTTGCAACTACAGCTAAATTGGGCACCTGTATAGAAAACATATTTTGGGAATTCTACCAGTACATGGGATACTTCTGTATTCTTCATTCACTGGGTAAAGACAGAATGCATAGATAAAATTATTGGAACCCTGTCTAGTCTTCATGAAGCAGCGCATAAGGAACCTATCGCTTTCTCGTCACAGAGCACATGGAGCTGTGTACTTAATACTGATAGCGTTACATTCAGGAGAAGTGGCAGGTCTACAAGAGGAATGCACCTTTTGGCAAAAATTGAGAAAGTCTGTTAGAAAAGTGACCCTTTGTGTTAGGATGAAGACATCAGAATTTTAATAGCTGTAATGAGTTTTGGGGAGACGAATGCTGCTGTGCCGATAACACACTGCTATGGTTTTCTTCCTTTAAACTATCAGATAAGGAATGTGCACATTTTTAAAAGTGCTTTTCAGGCTTCCTGACTTATTGTAGGATAGAGGTTCATGCTGAACCTTTATGTGAATTCTAACCATATTTTAAACAATCAGGTTTTTTTTTTTGAATCTCAGCTTTACACTTCTCATTTAAATGGAATTAAATATTTACTGTTTTGCTTTTACTTGGAGACCCACAATATCAGATATACTGAAATGAACTTTCAGGATAAATTAGATTTGGGGAGATGTATACACATTATGTGTATCTAGCATTTTTTCTGTATAAACAGTATAATGTAATATGCTACATGCCAGGAATTTAACAATAAATAAGGCATGTCTCCTTATTTATAGAAATATCAAGTATAAAGCAAACAGATATGTAAAGATGGTCTCATCTAATGTGCTAAGGATGATTACAAGTACAGATGTTTCTGAATGCTGGCATCCTGAATCAACATTCATGTACAATTGAAAAAAGGTACGTTCAAATACTTATTTTTCTCCAGGCTACATTTTCTTTCTTTTTTATTTCTTTCCTGTTCTCTTCCTCCTCCGTTTTTTTAAGCTGCTCTGTCAGTTTTGTGGGATAGTGCAGTGATGTGAATGTTTGTATTACAGATGTTCATACTGACCAGATGCCATTTCTCTATACAAAGAAAGATGTGTGGTTGCAGCATGCGCTTGAAAAACAATGTATCAAAAACCCGACTCAAATGAAATTAAAAGCAGGTAGTTAAATCATCAGTATTGGGAGTGAGGATCTTGGTTTTGCAATTTGTTACCATTGTGACTTTATGTCAAATTCTTCATAGAACAGACTAAATACCCATATAACAGCATGGTAGAGATTATTAAACAAAATGGCACTCAATGATTCCTCTTTATAATGAGTTAATCAGTAGTACTTATTATTATCATTTAATGACTTAAAAAATAATTTGCCAAGTTCCTTCTCCTGACTTTCAAAATTTTTCAAAGATCACCACTGCTCGATTCATTCATAAGAATCGTGTCATAGATGCAGTGTATAGATATGCTATACTTATAGAATCAAAGTTTTATATTCTTTCTGATACATACAATAGTATACATTTACTCAGCACAGTGTGATGTTTTTATACATGTCTGCTGTATAATATAGAAATCAGGATAAACATCATCTGTTCAAACTTCTATCAACTTGTTATAGTGAAAACTTTCAAAATTCTTCTCGTATTTTTAGAAAAATGTATGTTATGCTTTCATTATCTGTAGTCACCCTGCCATGCAGTAGAATCCCAGAATGCCTTTCTGCTGTCTCACTGTAGCTTAGTAACCTCAATATCATTTTCTTTCCCATTCACTGCTGACTACCATTCTACTCTCAATTCCTATCAAATCAACATTTGTAGCATCAGATGGAACTACGTGGTATTTGTACTTCTGTGCTTAGCTTAATTTCATCTGTTTTGAGATCATGAATATGTTAATGATGAAACCAACCAATCTCCACCCATTTCAGGATTAAAAATCAGAGCTTTGAATGATTCCAGTGCTTTGCCACCTTCCTTTGTGACTTACAGAGCGCATGCCTGCTGAACCTATGCAATGGCTTGCACTTCAGAATGTGCTTGTTCCCACATTCACCCATATAGGCTTTGCTCATAGTTTCCAATTTAATATATGCACACATATGTGAGTATATATGTGTGTGCTCATACATCTATGCATGCATACATGTGTATAAATACATAAATAAGTGAAAATCCTTCCTCTCATGAACATTTCTGATTTGTGTTCCTTTCACAGTGAAGCTGAACTGCTGTATCATTGATGAGGTATGAATAAGATGCTGTTATTAATCTAAACAATGGCACCCTCTGGGTATTAAGAATTTATCAGATCAAGCATTAGAATAAAACTATAAAAAACAAATGATGAAAAACAAAATGAATATTGTTATCTATACTGATGCCTTTTCTCCCAAGTATATCTTTAGAATAAAATGATCCAGAAGTTAAAAAAAAAAAAAACACTTTGTTCTCCAATGTGGAGGATTTGGAACACTGGCTTAATTTCCAATGTGTAAAATCGCCCAAGTGTCAGTGGTGAGGCAATATTACCATAAGAGGAAAGTACCAAAATTTTGATATTGCCCAACCTCCAATTCTCATAGTGATAGCCTAGAACCTCAACAGTCATATCAATAAGATTAATTTATATTTTGGAACCTGACACTTTGAACTCCTTCTGCTTTCTATTTGCTTATCTGCTATAGGAGTTTTAAAACTATTGAACCTATTCCCTTCCAGTGCAAATTACTTTTAAGGGCCTGTCCAACTGTGCTTCTGATTGAGTAGGAATACTATATCCAGAAAGTATTTTATTGCACACACTTATTTATTGTAACAAAGAGATGCACTGGGGAGCTTTGAAATTAGTATCTGTACCTGTTAAGTTCATTTGTTTTCTTTGCTTTTCAAATAAGTGCATTTATATATATATATATGTATTTCTTTGTGATCAACATCTATTAAAAGAAATACTTCAGAGAATTGGGGTTCTGGGAGCAAAGTCCTGGGTCAAGGCTTATGTGGTAATGTAGAGAGCTGCTTGGTTTGGGGACAACAGTGATTTGAAGGGTGCTGAGGCAAGGGAGTTTTATTATCAAGTGAGAGAGTCAGGGGGTGTGTATGATTTTTCTTTGTTGTCTAGCATTTCTCAGTGAGGATGGGCTTTTGCTATAGAAAGTTCTTGGTGAAAAATAAAGTTCAGTTTTAGGAAAGGTACTTTTGTTACTAATGGCAAGGCTTTTATAATCATATGTAGATAATTCTGAGAAGTAACTGGGATTTTGATGCCAGTAAGACACACCTTTTCAAGGAGCTGCTGGTGTGAGCAATTTGTGTAGATTATGTTGAGTGGCTAAAACTAACATTAGTTCTAAAATTATATAGCATCATGTCTCATGCTAAGAGGCCTGTGATAAATTTCAGAATACAGATACTGCTTCTTGGGAAGTGTCTGTGTAAAGGCTTTTGAATTTTAGTAGTCCTAAGAGTAAGTGCAAATGTCCCCGAGTCTTATCACAGATTTGTCAGCTTGTAGTTATTAAAAGTCTTAGATTCATTCATAAAAATCATCCACCAGATAGCATTATATACTTAGTGCTCATTGATTGAATTTGTGTTTTAAAAACTTTGTGAGTAGGTATCTTTTGGGCCCAGGGTCATTGTGGAATGTACTCCACCATCTGAGAAAGCAGTACAGACAGTCCCACTGCCTAATCATGGAACTACAGAAGAATGCTTCCATGCTTCTTCCACTCTCAGCGGCAGGCAGGCATCAAAGAGCTTGTCGGTTGACATTCTTACAGAGCCAAGTTTCCAAGAGTGGCAGTTGTAGGTAACTGCCTCAGTACAAAATGGGCTTAGGGGAAATGATGAAAGGTTCCTGCAAGGAGCATCATAACAGCCTCAGAAGCATGTCTTAGAAACAATCCAGCATTTTTCACACCAAAGTTCTGTCTGTTCATCAGCCCTGTGCAATATAATGCTTTGTTAAATTTTACTACCATGCTCATTGCTAACCTTTGTCTCACCTCTGAAAGTCTCTTCTTATGAGAAAGCAAGGAATTCTTTCCAGCTAAAAGCACAACCCACCTCTATCTGGATTGAGTTTGGAAACGAGACCTATTCGTTACTGGTTCTAGCCATAGGAGGCCTGGGGTTCAATGTGGAAATATTGTCAAGTATAATCCACATTGATGTAGAAGTGGTATGCACATGGTTTGTACAAGTAATAAAGGTCAAAATCAATCAAATTTTCTTCGGTTTAATTAACTTTAACCTAGAATCTCTGAGTTCATTTTCTCTCTCTTTTTCCTGCTACTTAGCCCGAGAAATGCAGACACCTAACATGAGAGTCTCGGTTCAGTATTATTTGGATGCCAGTTGATCAGTGTTAGAGGCTAAGTATGTTGCTGTTGTTTGGGAGGCACTGCTTACATTTATGAGTTTGAGCTGTCAAAGTCGTGGGCAATCATGGATGCATTTGAGGAGTTTAGGAAGGCTGATGTAATCTTTTCCTGTGGTACATCCAGAGAAATTCCTGAGGCCTTGGTAATCTCATCTCCCTGGCACAGACCCCCTGCTCTTAGGAAAATCTTCATTGCTGGCCTCTTGGAGAAGCTAAAGTTACCCGCATCCCAACCCTACTCACTTCCAAGGGGATGGCTGAGATAATACAATGAAGATCAAAGGTAATTGGAAATCGATATGTCTAGTGAAATGAGCCAGTCCATAAATGAATATCATAGTTTCCCTGATCTGTGGTAACAACTAATACACAAAGTACCAAAGGATGCAATCTGTATAAGAGAAATTGATGTGATATTTTGAGATTTGATTATTAGCTACAACCTTTGTGTATTTTTTGAGTATTTTCTACTTGCTCATGGCTATAATGTAAACTGGCAATATGTCCTTGTAAAATTTTTAAAAATCTTAATAAGGCAGGAGGAGGATGAGTGAAACACAGACAGGTAGGAGGGTAGGGTAGAAAGGATCACTTTGTGAGTGAAATAAATTTGTCACCTTATATAAATAAAATGACTTAAGCTAAGAGATCAAAGGTAAATACCAATCACATTTCAAAGTTGGTTTTCCTCTTGGCATACTTTAGATTTGCTTATTGTCACTTAGTAGAAATTTTATAGTGTTGCATTATTCTACATTTTTTTTAAATTTAATAGATGCAAAGAAATACATAGTTAACTAAAAAAAAAAAACATATTTTACAGTCTTGCCTAATAGAAAATAGAGAATTTGGGCATGTCCTCTGCTTTGCATGTTATCTGTAGATTATCAGGTTTACTTTATTCATCTGTAAGGTTGTATCTCAGTCATGAGTGTATTAGCTATAAAGTGAGGATGTTAAGCCTGAATAAATTCTAGATCTCTTCCATCGGTTGAAATCTTCATGTTTCTGTTCAGGTCACTATTAACGGACCAAAGGCTGGCAGGCCACACAGGCATTTGCCTTTCTCTGAATACCATTACATGTCTTCTCTTAAACTTTTCCACCTCTAGGCTGGATGTTCCAGTCTGTACTTTATTTTGTGTCTTTCTCATAGGGTAGTTTCTGCAGTGGAACCTCTGAGTGTACTTGGGAGGAAAATTGCTGCTGGAGCTGACAGCACAAGGAGCATTTTGTAAATCACTCACGTGGAGAGCAATACAAGACCCATGAATAAACGGCAAAGCTAACAAATAAATATAACTGAAACCTTTGATGTTTTTCTCATTTAATTTCATTTTGCTTATCTTTTTTATTTTCCTTGCTGCTTTAACATAAAGACGTTCAAAATGTAGAGGGATCCTTAGCCTGATGGATCATAATTGTTTGAATCCACAAACAAGTATTTTCTAATAAAATGTGACACATTTCCTTCCAGAACTACTGCTTA
Organism: Ochotona curzoniae; assembly: GCF_017591425.1. Classification (NCBI taxonomy): domain Eukaryota; kingdom Metazoa; phylum Chordata; class Mammalia; order Lagomorpha; family Ochotonidae; genus Ochotona; species Ochotona curzoniae. The sequence continues at coordinate 26,316,698 of NW_024467115.1, read as the reverse complement.
TTATCAAAATAAACCCTCATCAAGACAATAAAATCACAGGGACAGTGTGCTGGAGAGTTAGCCTGGAGTCAGCTTCACCTTTGCTTTGGAACCAGGAGAAACAGGACAGTCCAGTTCTTCGACTTCATGAATTATTTACATAGAAGACTGTCTTGCTAGAACATGTCTCCTGTTCCCGTCTTCCACTGTTATGATTATACTCGAGAACAAAGGCTTCACAACCCAGATAGTTTCAGCATCACTGAAAAAATGAAGGTGTCACCATACGGGTAGCATTTATGCATGGTTGATCAAGTATTAATACTTCAGAGTCCTCAATTTTCCCATGGACCAGTCATATCACAGATTTTCTCTTCGAGCTGAATACATTGAACCAAACACGTCCAATCAGAGAAACATCTAAATCATTAGATCCCTGCTGGTAAGCACATTGTCTTTAGTCACAGATGACTTGAGTTTATGTTCCTTACCCAGATTCTGTCCTGTCCTTTGTATCAGCTCAGAAACCACTATCTCCTTGGTCACTGCAACTTGCTGCACAAAAGGCCTTTCAGCCAGTGTAAATAATGCTTTTCAACACTTAGATTATAGGTTCTCTTGTGAAAAGTTGATAATCACTTTAAAATCCTGTCCATCTAGTTACTGTGTGGACTATATTCACATTTTCTCTGGTCCAAATACATATTTCTGTATTGCTTAACTAAGAAGGAATGTAAAAGGAGAAAAATAATTTAACTTACTATTTTGTGTAGCTTATTCATTCGTCTGTTCCTTCTGTCTTTTCTAAAGATCTGATTTTTACTGGAAAGGCAAATCAGATTTATGGAAAGAAAGAGAGACAGAAAGATATTCTGTCCATTGGTTCACTTCCACAAATGGCTACTACAGTGAGCCAATCTGAATCCAGGAGCTGCTTCTGGATCTCCCACATGGGTGCATGGTCCCAAGGCTTTGGGCCATCTTTTGACAACTTTCCCATTCCATAAGCAGGGATCTGGATGGGAAATGGAACCAGCAGGACATGAATCCACTCCCATATGGGATCACAGAGTGTGTAAGATATTAGCCATTGAGCCATCGTGCTGGGCCCTCATTCATCTTTTTAAACAAATAGTATTTGACCTTTCTTTAACACAGGCACTTTTCCAGTCCTTGACGACTTAGTGATACATAGGAATGAGAATTCCTTTAATGATGGTGATTACATTCCAGTTGGAGCTTCATAGGTTTCCTTATTGTTTTTAGTTCTTCAAGTATGTTAATACTGATTGACTTGTAGATATAATAATTTGGAAGGATATTAATGGACTTTGATTATGCAGAAGTAAATGGCTGGTGACCCAAATTGTCATTTTTTTTTTATAATTACAATCATGCATATACACAGTGTATGTGTGTGTTTTTGAATCTCTGCTTAAAAAGAAATGAACCATGTGGTATGTGTTGTTAGTCATATTCACAGGGGTATGGATGCAGCTGAGAATTTTCCACTGTCATAGAGTTATAATTTATTTCACTGGTATATATGGTAAGTATCTACATGTATTAATAAGAAAGAGAGCCATTAAAGATTATATGAGTAATTGGAAGTAAGAAAACAGTGGCCTATAATTAATTAGCAAAGTGGAATGTAGCCAGCAGGAATGCCAAAAGAGAAGTCTTATAATAGAAATCTAGTTTGTATAATATTTTCCTTCATTGAATAACTGGTGGATCCATTGATATATTTACTATCTCAAAGGAAAGATGCTCATCAGAATGTAGGTCATATTCAGATACTAAGTAAATTTATTTAAATTTAAAAGAAAAGGAAAAAATTGGCAGCGTATTTAAAAAAAATAATGCCTGTTATTCCTTCTGAGAATGTCAACTGGACAATGAGACTATAAAACATCCACTCTCTGAACTTGGATATTCAGCAAATATGCTCAAATAGATTCATGCTCAAAGTATCTTCCTTGAGCTAAAGACCGATTGGAATCACATTTATACATGAATTTTAGCATTAACTGCAGAATCCTGCATTTACTTAGCTTGCCTGCAGAAAAAAAAATGTGCAAATCGTAATATTGGAGGGAAAGGAATTTCTGGATTTTATATGCATAGAGGCCAATTATTTAAAGGTGAATTTTTTAAATATATTTTTAATTTTGAATTTTGAATTGTGGTACAATTTTGTATAGTCTGGGATTACCGCCCCCGCAAACTCCCACCTTTCGTCAGATTTTTCCCATTTTGTTACAATAGTGTAGTCCTTTGAAAGGAATCATAATTCGATCAGTCTCTTATTTAAGTCTACCCTTGCATTGTTGGTACAGACAATGTCAGACAGTCCAGCATCCCATTGTCTACACATGTCCAACAGTTTCACTGGGAATCCGTCTTTCATCTGGATGCTGGGATGCATGTTACATTATACCCCCACGTCTGTACATGACAGACCCCAGTACTCCATCACTATATATTACCATAAGTGAGAAGCCATGTAACAAGGTCGACAACCGGTATGAGTTAGAACAGCCACAACAACAGCAACAATAAATTACAGCATAAAGGTGAAATATTTAAACACCACAGAGGTCTTTGAGTGAGTTGGCTGTTTCAGAATGCTTCCTTTCCTTAAGCTCTCAGCTGTGATGCAAACCCTGCTTTAACTGCACAGAGGTAAAATTCTGCATTCCCAAGTGGTATAACTTTAGATGTGAACTAAGATAGAAGAGTTGTCTGAAATAGGTTATGTAATGGATATGGTTATGGTTCTTATTCTTCTAAAATTCTGTATGCTTTTAGGGAAGGATATTCATCAAAGTGGGTGCAATAACTTTCTACACACGATCCCAAGAAGAGAAGCAAATAGGTTAGTCAAATTCAGTCATATTATAGATGAAAGCACTGGTGGCTGTGATAGTCATTCTGGCTGTACCATGTGAAGATTAGGATGGGAATGACAGCAAGTCAAATGTAATGCTAGCAAAATTGAAGTTGATGACCACATTACTCAACTCATCCATGATACTCAATAAGAAGAACCATGCAGTTCAAATAGGGAAGCCACAGCTTCTGATGCTTCCTAATTATTTCTCTTTTTTCCATCTATTTCTATTCTGCAACTTAAATTCATTCAACGAGAGGAAGAGGTTTCTTTAGCACGCAAGAGTCAGGGCCAGTGTGGTAACCTAGTGGCTGAAGTCCCCACCTTGTATGTGCTGGAATGCCATATAGGCAATAGTTCTCCTCCTGGCGACCCCACTTCCAGTTCAGCTCCCAGTTAATGGCCTGGGAAAACAGTCAAGGAGAGCACAAAACCTTGGGATCCTGCACCTGCTTGGGTGACCCAGAAGAGGTTTCTGGTTCCTGGCTTCAGACGGGCTCAGTTCTGGTCATTGCGGCCACATGGGGAGTGAATCAGCAGATGGAAGATCTGTTTCTCTGTTTTTCCTTCACTCTGTAAATGTTACTTTCCAATAAGAATAAGTATTTAAAAAGATGAAAGAGGCAATTTCAAAGTGTAAAGCATAATAAAATGGTGAAATTCCAGTAATTTTCCCCTGAAATTTTACAAGGCCTTGGGAAATAGGAGAGATTGTGAACGTAAGTGCAAAATATGGCGAAAGTGTAGTTTCTACTCCAAAATGTTGGTATGGAGTTTCAATTTTGATGTGCCTAGGCACTGACAGAGTTGTGTCAAGGAGGAAATTTGCTCCCTAGTCATGAATCGAAATATAAGCTGAAATAATATCAGAACAAATTATATTTTTTTCAGAGTTGATGAACAGGGAAAAACAAGGTGCTTATAATTGCAGTCAGTAGGGTTGCACTTGTATTCCAAACAAGGGGGAACTTGAAATGAAGGACAGGGATCATTTGGGGGTGGGGAGGAAGTAAGTCCTGCGAGTTTGGTGCTTAGGCGACTGAGACACTCCACATGCAGTCATTAACTGATACTGTGGCCAGATATCTTGCTCTGGATTATATCCTATGGAATATCATATAGTTCAGTATGTTGTTTGTTACTTTGATATTTGCGCTAAATACATGCAGACATATTTTGTACATTTTTATAATGTTTTCCATTCTTGCATTTACTTTTTTGTTCATTCTGGTGTTTTTTTTTTCTCTGTTAAACCTGGCCCCTAACCTTCCTTCACACTCAATCCTGTATCAGCTATTTATATCATTGCAGAATTTTCTCATACTGTCTGCCTGGAATGCCTCTATTAGCTCTTTCATCTGGCAACCTCATATTTGAAGTTTTCCCTGGTTGATTAAGTTAGGAAAGGGTTGCCTTCCTACTGTGCTATCCTAGCTCTTTGTAAATGTCTCTGTCAGCAGTTACCATGATTGGCTGAAATCTCCTATGAACATTCACAATCATGTTTCTTTAACTAGACTCTAAGGACCATCTCAACAATGCTTGGTTCAATGTGTAATATATGATAGATTCCTTTTTAAAAAAAATGATATGTTTATTTTTATCAGAAAGGCAGATCAGATTTACAGAAAGAAGGAGATACAGAAAGATCTTCCATCTCCTGATCCACTCCCCAAATGGCCATAATAGTTGGAGCCAAGCTGAGCCGAAGCCAGAAGCCAGGAGCTTCCTTCAGGTCTCTCGCGCAGGTGGAAGGTCCCAAGGCTTTGGGGCATCCTCTACTGCTTTGCTGGGCCACAAACAGGGAGCTAGATTGGAAGTGGAGCAACAAGGACATACACTGGTCCGCATATGGTATGTTGGCACTTGTAAACTGATGCCTTATCCATTGAGCCATCAGGCCAAGCCCTATACAGTAGTCTTAAACAAAATTAAATGTTTACAAGCCAAAGGTTAAATGTCCACTGAGTAGAAGAGTGAGAGTACAAGAAAGACTGGTTGTATGACAGTGCTAGAACTATTTTGATTAACATAATTATTAGCTGAACTCACTTAGCAGCATGGGTAATTCATCATTAAAAATTATATGATTTTTCAATTATGTAATCTGCTTAGAAAAATTGAGGATGAAACAGCAAATCAGCGCTTGAGACTAGGAAGAAGCCTTCAGTTCCTTGATGTTTAAATACGTATAAACCTAAGTCAAAAGACAAAAATGTAAAATCAAAGAATAGAAGTGGCCTAGAAAGCATTGAACCAAACTTGCAGAGAGAATGCTGATAAACTTGGATATTGGCAGAGGGTCAAGATATAAGTCTCTAAACCCCTCGTTCTGGGCACTTTTCTCTGGTCTCAATGCTATAACAACTCCAGTTCAAATGCTTATACATCCAGCACAGAATACAGATAGTGCATTTCTCTTCTGTGTTTGCTCTCACTGAATAATTTTCAACGGTTCTTTCAATTGCTTTTTTTGATGGCGTGCTGTGCTCTGCTGGGTTCACCCTTGCAGAGGACATCTGGTCACATAACAAAGAAAATGATTCAGGAGTCATTCCAGTATCCCTTCAGTCAGTTAGTCCACAGATTATTTATTGAGCACTTGCGGAAGTGACCAACACAGAGCTAGTATGATAGAGCTGGCTGCTCTGAAACTGAATGTATCAATTAAATAGTACTTTACAGGATTTTGACTTGGCAAACCTCAACTAACAGTATTTTTCAAGGTTACTGTGAAGCCAGTGATGGAACCCTCACTCAGTAATTAACTTTATATGGAATCATGCCTTTTGGCCTGATATTCCACATCAGCTTTAAAGTTGTCAGAGAGAAAGCATCCAGAATTAAATTCTGTCCTCAGCTGTTCAATGGCCATGTCCATCTGGCCTTTACATGATGGTGACTGAATACCCAAATGGTAATAGAATGAAGGCATTCCTTTAAATACTGAGATTGGAATGATTCATTAAACATTGGATTAGGAGCTAGGAATATGGTTGCAGTGAGAATGACCATTGGGGTTTATGACCATTTGGGCTAATACTTTTCCACTCAAATAACCTAACTTCTGAGATTCAGGCCTCAGTTGAAATGTAAGAAGTGGGTTAGACCTTTTTGAAAAGGAGATTTTCAATAATTTAGCCCATTAAGTTGTAATGCTTAGCATACTTGGCCTTTATGAGCAACTGGTACGTGAGGGATGGTTGAGGTTAGAGGATAAAGAGGCATGACCACACAGCAAACCTCAGGCAATTTTACAGTCTGAATAATTCTTGGGTTCACCACAGTGGTGGTTCAACATGGGCTTTCAAATTTGTGTATGAATGCTTCCTTCCCACTGAGTGGGCAAGTTTGGAGTATAAAGTATCTTCAAAGAGAGTTATCACCTACTCAGCTAAATTTGAACAGATAAAGTTTCTATTCTACATATGCTCACAATACTGCCTGGAACACACTTATATTAAGAAATTGTGTGTATTCAAAATTCAAACTTATCTGAGGATTCTACAGTTTTATTAACTCTGACAAGATAATTTTATTAACTCTGACAGACATAAGATGTGTCAATTACATGAGGGGCAAGACGGAGGTTGAGGTTTTACTGTAAGACTTTCTGTGGAATGCAGGTTGTCTAGCTATGTGAATCACTCATATGCTTCTGACAGTGGAAGCTTAGCAAGGTCAAAGTGTGGCTAGTCCATTGATGTCTGAATTAAGCATTAGGGGCAGTGTTGAGTGCTGATTCCAACATGAATCGGGTGTCTGGTAACAAGAGCTGGTTTTGTGACTTTGGTCAAGTTTCTTAAACTTCCTGCTTTCAGTTTGTTCAGCTAAAAGTTTTAACTATTATTATTTAGCAGAATGTGATTGCAAGATCTAACCAAATAAAGATTGCGTAAATTTGCTGTTAAAGAGAAGCTGATAAATTTTGATATGTTTTTACGTATTTCATAAATTAACAGTAAACTTCTTAGAAGTAACTTTAACATAGTCACTTCTTTTGAATTAATTCAGAGCAAAAAGATGCTTCACTTAATTATATGTTCCTTAGTATTTATTTGTTTAGTCAAATGATAATGGTGATTGGAGATTCTAGGTTATGCAAGTGTTGTCAGCTTCCATAATATCACATTAGAAGAATGAAAATTATCCATGAAATAGATCTATGAGAAAGAATTTTTTTTTCAGAATAATGTATTTTTCATGATACACTTCCATAGGTTCAGTGATTTTTTTTTCTTTCACCCTCCCAGTTCTTCCTACCCCACAATGTTTTCCCCAGTGTTATTACAGTAGTATAGCCTTTCAGCAACAGTCAGAAGCTCATCATTCTGCCTTTTAAGTGTATCATGACATTGTAGCTAAGGACAATGTTACAAAGCCCAGCAGCCTATTGTTAAGATATATTGAACAGTTTCATTTGAGAGTCCTTCTTTTATTTGAGATTATAGATGCATACTGCATTGTATCTTCTCAGTATGTCTCCATTACACAGTTCCTCCTAATGAATATATGTATATGTGTGTGTGTGTATATATCTGTTGATTTTGTTTTTTGCATGAAGGTTGTCATATGTTGGAGAGAACATGTGATGTTTGCCCTTTTGGGATTTACTTATTCATTTGAGCATAATGGTATCCAGTTCAGACCATTTTATTGCAAGTGGTATAATTTCATTATTTTTAATAACAGAATAATATTCCATGGAGTAGATGTACCACAGTTTCTTTACCACTCCTCTTTGAATGAGCATCTGGGTTGTTTCCAAGCCTTCACTATTGTAGATTGTGCTGCTGTAAATTTAGGAGTACAGGTCACTTTCTCACATGCAAGTTTCATTTCCTTTGGATATGTTCCCAGAACTGGTATAGCTGGGTCATATGGCAGGTTTATTTTCAGTTCTGTTAGCACATCTGACTTCCATCGTGGTTGCACTAGCCTGCATTTCCAGCAACAGTTGAGTATGGTATGTCTTTTCCCATACATGCCAGCTGGTGTTGTTAGTAGATTTCCAAATGAAGACAAATCTCACTGAAGTTAGGTAGAACATCACAGTGGCATTATTTGTATTTGCTTGATAGCTAATGAGCCTGAGCATTTTTTCATGTATCTTTTAGCTTTTTGAATTTATTCTTTTGAAAATTGACTTTATTTCCTTCACCCATTTCTTCATGGAATAGTTTGTTTTACTATCATTGAGTTTCTGATGCTTTTTATAACTCCTGGATATTAGTTCCCTAACAGTTGGGTAGTGTGTAAAGATTTTTTCTCCCATTTTATTGGTTGCTTCTTCACTTTTAAACTTAACTTACACATAAATAAAGGAAACCAATGACTGAGTACCTCCAGGTGGTCCAGGTAAAGCCGAAATTTACTGCACATGTTATAAAAATGGCAGTTATCTTCCTAAGTGTACCATAGCTATAAAGTCAATGAAAGATAAACAAAAATAAAATGTATAACAATGAGTTCATGAGTTTTTAATGAACGATGTGGGCTAAAATTTTGCTGAGGAAGAAAACTGTAGACATTTTAGATAATGTCACAAGTCTGATTCAATACATTATGCCATTACACTGAAAAGCATAAATGTAATTTAGAATTGCCTTGCTCCATGAAAGAAAATTCATTTTATTCTATCTTGTGTTTTTTATAATGAGCTAGACATGGTGGATTTTTTCAGCTTCAATTGAAACATAAATTTCATTTACATATAAATTAAATTATATCTAGTTATGGAGCAATTACCACTTGACACAAGCAAAAAATATATTTCACAGGCTTTAGGAAAGATAATTTGGAAGATCTTGGCATGGAAGGCCCACTGGCCATGTTGACTTTTTTGAGAGCATGTCACCTTTTGATGCCTCCTCAGGAGAACTTTATGCATTCTTTTTTTTAAAGATCCACTTTACTCATTTCAATGATGAATGACAAAGAAAAACAGAGTGATGGAGGAGGACAAGACACATTCACATTCAGAAGGGGAAAGAGAGAGAGGGGAGAGTTGTTGGGGGATTTCCTGTCACTGACCTAGCTCATCAAAAACTGCAACACTGACAGTGATGCAGGCTTCCCAAAACCAGGGAACTCCATCTGGGTCTCCTATATGAGTCACAGGGACCAGAGCTTCGGACCATTATGCAATGCTTTCCTAGGCACACTAAGAAAAAGCAGGATTTGAAGCAGAGTAGTCACTTCGGTCTGTACCACACACTGCTTTCTGAGGCACATTAGCAAGAAGCAGGATTTGAGGCACACTAGTTGTGGCTGAATCTCTGCTCTGCTGTGTGATGCAGGTGTCCCATGTGGCAGCTTGTTCAGCTGTGCCACAATCCCCTCTATCAACGTCAACTCTTCACACATATTTTCATGTACACTACTTGCAAAGGAATCCTTAGCATCTTTGAGGACCATGTGCAAATACAGAAAACTCTAGGCATGGCTTTTGTGGCTTCTCTTCCAAGATAGCTCTTGTTCTCTGGTACTACTTTTATGCCATTGTACAAAAATAGGTATTGTATATTTTCCCTGGTCTGTGATAACTGACACACAGGGTACAAAAAGTGTTATTTCCGTGAGTAAGAATGTGATGCCAGGATTTGATCAATATTTATAGCCTTTGTTTATGCTTCTATGGGATAGTTTATTTTTTATTTTCTGCCTCTTTGTGTTTGTATATTTACATAATGCAGTGATAAGTTTGTGAATGTGAAATGAAATGAAAGTATGTCATTAGAAAAGTTAGGAAAGAAAAGGAATAAGAGGATAGGAAACAGGCTGGATGGGACGAATCACCACTGTGGCCCTAAATCCATATTGTATGTAAAAATTGTTCCTTTTATATAATAATATTAAAAACAAAACAAAACAAAACAAAAAAGAAATAGAGATGGGGAAAGGGAGATTTTAACATTGCAGAGGTTAGTTTAAAGGTAAGCTCATTTTGATCACTAGAGGCCCAGTTGCTGGGATTGAGAAGTTAGAAGGGGACACATCTGAGGATGCTGTGTTTGATGACAGGGTGTCCCACAGAAACGCCCACTGAATGCAGAATTCTAGAACCTCATCTTTTCAGGTCCTTTAAAGTATGCCTTATACCAGGACTGTGTTCTCTTTAGTTTATATCAAACTTAATTTTAATTCTTTATCTAAGAGTTAGTTTGCTTCAACTCTGCTTTTGAAAACTAAGAACACAATATAAATGTAAAAATAATTTTCTCAACCCTTGAACAAAAAATTTAACAAGAGGGAAAAATGAATAGTTAATGAATTACATGGCTGTTTATGAGTTATGTTATTTAGAATGGAGTTAAAATATTTTAAAGGATTATGATATATAGGTAAGTAAACATGGTAATCTGATATTTAGTTTTATGATGATTCATAGATAAATATATATATGGGAGATATACATATCTCCCTTACCACATATTACTGGGAAATTTGGACCATCTTATAGTTTTATATGCTTTTTTTATACTTCACAAGTAAGCATTCATTAGTTCCTTATGCAAGATTTTTGAATTGTGTGAACTATATTTTTTTGAAATTTATTTTATTAGTACGATGGGAACAGGTTTCATATATTTCACAATACAGTTTTAGGAATGTGGTGATAATGCTCCCCCACCCCACATTCTGCCTGACCTTGGTCCCAATCCAGCCTTCTTCATTTCTCTTTTCCTCCAAATTTTGACGATGTCATAGTTACAGTTGACTTCCCAATCACAGGCTTGACACTCCATTAGGTAAAGAATTCAGATCTACAAAGTAGGGAAAGTACTCTTTCCTCGAGGCTATACACAGTAAGCAATTCTCAGTAAGTCGATCTCTCCCATAGATTACATTTTTGTACTCTGTGTATTAGTTATTATAGAGGACAGAAGAGGGAAAGCATAATGTGTATCACATGGTAGGTCTATTTTCTGACATCTGGGAAATCCCCAAGCTGCCCTCCTACATGGTCGTACTAGCTTACACTTCCATCAGCAGTGCATATGGTGCCTTTCCCACCACGTGCTCACCAGCATTTGGTGTTTTTCTGTTTTCAGATGGTGACCATTCTAAACACTGTAAGGTGAAGAAGCTTCACTGTGGTTTTTGTTTGCATTTTTCTGATGGCTGGCAAACCTGAGCCTTTGTTCATGTATCTGTTGGCCATTTCCTTCAAAAATGGCCTTTTATGTGCCCATTGTCCAAATCTTAACTGGCTTTGTTGTTTCATATTTGAATTTCTTGAGTTCTTCATGGATCCTGGATATCAGTCCTCTCAGTTGCATAGTTTTCAAGTATTTCTCCCCTTTCATGGGTTGCCTCTTCACATTGCTGATGGTTTCCTTTGCAGTGCAGAGTCTTCTTAGCTTGATATGCTCCCATTTGTTAATTTCTGCTTTCGTTGCCTGTGCCTCTGTGGTCTAGTCTCTTTGAAATCTTTGCCTGTTCCTCTGTTGTGCAGTTTTCTGAATGTTTTCCCCCAGTAATTTGATAGTATAAGGTGGTAGATTTGGATCCTTGATTAATTTTGAGGTGATTTTTTTGTATAAGGTATATAAGGTCTGATGTATACTGTGGCGCACATAAATCCAATTTTCAAAGAAATGCTATTTGAAGAAACTATCTTTGCTCCAAGGATTGATTTCCAATCGCTTGGCAAAATTAGTTGACTGTGCATGTGTGGGTTCATTCCTGGGATTTCTACTCTGTCTCATTAGTGTGTGTGTATATTTTTGTGATTGTTCCAGGCTGTTTGGATTACAACTGTCCTGTAGTACACTTTGAAGTCTGATATTGCGGTGCCTGCCGCTTTGTTTCTCTTGTTTGATTACTTTAGTTATTCAAGGTTTCTTTTACCCATATGGATTTTAGGATATTTTTTTTCTATATCTGAGAAGACAGCCATAGGCATTTTGATTGGCATTGCATTGAGCCCCAAATTGTTTTTAATAGTATTAACCTTTTTTGTGGTATTAATTAGATTCATTCAAGAACATTTAGCCAAGATGTTATTATCCAAGATAAAGCAGATTTGTCTTGTTTTGATGTCTCCTGTTTCTTTAATGTTCTGCAGTTTTCATTGTAGAAATCTCTTACATCCTTCCTTAAATTTATTGCAAGGTATTTAAAATTTTGCAGCTATTTCTGATGCTATTGATCCAACAAGTTCTTTCTCAGCCATGGACTTGTTTGTTTATATGGAGGCAATTGATTTTTGTGCACTGATTTTATATCTAGAACCTTACAAAACTCCGTGACTCGCAATGAACTCTTTAGTAGAGTGTTTCTGTTTCCTGCTACAAACAGGTCGATTTCCTTCTGTCCAGTTGTAGCCCTTTGTTTCCATTTTCTAATGTCGCTGGCTAACAGTTACAGGACTATATTGAATAGAAGCAGTGAGGGTGGACATCCTTATCTGGTTCAAGATCATAGTGGAAATGCCTCTAACGTTTCCCCACTAAATGTGATGCTGGCCTTGATTGTGTTGAGAAATGTTCTTTCTACACATAGTTTCCTTAAGGCTTTTTTTCCCCTTTATCATGGAAAACTATTATATTTTATCAAAGGCCTTCTCTATACTTATAGAGATAATCCTGTGGTTTTTATTATTTATCTTGTTAATATGATGTGTAACAGTTGTTAATTTGTTTTTATTGCACCAAATGCCTATCAAGAATAAATCTTACTAGGTCTGGGCAAATGATATTTGTGCTGTATTGTTGGATTCAATGAATTCGATTATTTAGTATTTTGTTGAGGTTTTAGCATCTTTGTTTACCAGGGATATTCTTTTTCTTTGTTGTATCTTTTTCTGCTTTTGGTATTAAGGTTATGATGGCCTCACAGAAGAAGTTCGGAGGGTTCCCTCCCTTTCAATTATTTTGGTATTTTTTTCATTTTTCAATTTTTTTTGAAAACTGAAAAATATTATTCAATTCTTTTGATTTTTTCAATTATTTTGATCCTTGAAATCAAAGGTTTTAATTATTTTGAACAATTTGCTAATCATTATAACTAGTTCTTGAAATGTAGGTCGAACTCATCAGTAGAACAATCTGGTCCTGGCCTTGTCTTTGTTGTATCGTCATTACTCTTTCAATCTGTATTTTAGTTATTGGTCTATTTTAGTTTTCTATGTCATTTTGACTTTTGTTGAGAAATCTAATACTTCCTTCTAGGTTCCTCTGTTTGTTGGCATGTAGCTGTTTGAAATAATTCCTGGTATTTCTTTGAACCTGTTGTCCCTTGTTATATCTCCTTTTGCATCTCTGTATTGATTTGAGTCCTCTTCTTTTGCTGTTGTTATTTACTTGGACTAACAGTATATTGATTTTATTTTGTTTAAAAACAAGCTTTTTGCGCCCAGCATGGTAGCCTAGTGGCTAAAGTCCTCACCTAGTACATGCCAGGATCCCATGTGGGCACCATATAGGAGTTTATCTCTTCTGTTATATTGAGTAACAGTTGCTTTAAGTAGCCAGGTGCCCTTGGATAGGGTGCATGTATGTATAATACTGTCATCACCTTTTCTTGTTCTAATTGACCCTTAATCATGCAGAGCCCTTCTTTGTGTCTTTGATAGCCTTTATGTTAAGTTGATCTTAGTAGAATATCTTGACATAGGAAAAAGAAGGTGAAAAAGCTGTCATATAGCAAAGCATATTATAACATGGATCACAAAGACTGTGTCACTGAGCCAAGAATATAAAGAACAATTGGAATAGAACCAAAAACTTAGGCACTGATGCTTATAAAGTATTAGTTTAGGACAAATATGAACAGTGAAAGAATGACAAGTCATTGACACATGTTTCTGAGATAATTAACACAGTGTTCTGAAATCTCATGTCACATTTCAAAATAATACCCAAATGGCAAGTTTATCTGAAAATAAAATCGAATTAATAGTTAGTTTTGGTGAGGAGATTCTCTTCAGGTGTAAAGGTCTCCCTTCCCAGAAAACAGACTATTTTATTTTGTTGTTAAGTTTCTGTAAAGCAGTTGCTACCACACATAAAATTTAAAAATGAAAAATTAGCACATGTATTAGCTACAGGGGCTGGTTAAAAGCCTCAACATATGAAGAGATTTTATGAACCAGTGTGAAAATAAACCATCAAGCAATCTAGCGCCTCCCTCCCAGCTCCATGTTAGCCTGCTGTGTGGCGCATCATAGAACTTAAGAAAAAATTTTGAATGAGAAAATAAATTATTGAAAAATAAAACTATCCTACTGGGAAAAAATACTTTGAAGACGCAGTGCAAAAGAACTCTTGAAAATTACGTAAGAAATACTAACCACGGCAGTAAACAAAAAGTGAGGATTTTATTTACTTGATGATCTCATCTGCCTTTCAGATTATTCTAAGATGACTTAGGTAACAGTGTTTGATAAAAATGATAAAACTAAACATTGTTTAAGCTTTTAGTTATATATGTATATATACATGTGTGTTAGTTGTGTATATATGCCACGTACATATATATGTATGCCAAACGCTTTAAGACATCTTCATCTTCTGATTACAAAATATATTTAACATAATTATCAGAGCAATTCAGGAAGATTTGTAAATGAAGGTATGCATTAAATTACTATATTATAAAAAATTCAATTTGATTAATTAATTAGCAATGCAGATATATATATATATAACTTCATTGCAGTACATGCACAAGCTGAAATAGTAGGTATTAAAACTGTTTTAGATATTTTTTGCTGATATGAAGAAATGATTAGGACCAATTATGTGAATATAGCTATTATTGATATTTTATGGGCATTGATTATAAAATAAAATAAATCTGTGTTCAGTTCAGTTCTATAAAACTGAGATCTAGAGGAGATATGAAAGTATTGTGTATAAATCTTGTCATGTTTTAAAGGAATATTTTAAATTAGAGTGTTTCAAAAATTTCATGGCAAAGGGAATCGCAGATAACTTTTTTATTTCCCCAAATTTAAAATCCATGCAAATGTGGAGCCTTCAAAATTCATAAAAATGTGAATAATGAACACTATACATTCATTTAAATTTATTGAACATCAAAATGATTTTTTAAAGATTTATTTATTTTTATTGGAAAGGTGGATATACAAAGAGGAGAGACAGAGAGGAAGATCTTCCATCCGATGTTTTACTCCCCAAGTGACCACAACAGCTGGAGCTGAGCCAATCCGAAGCCAGGATTCAGGAGCTCTTCCAGGTCTCCCACGCTGGTGCAGGGTCCCAGGGCTTTGGTCTGTCCTCAACTGCTTTCCCCGGTCACAAGCAGGGAACTGGATGGGAAGTGGGGCTGCCGGGATTAGAACCAGTGCCCATATGGGATCCTGGGGCGTTCAAGGCAAGGACTTTAACCACTACACTTTTGCGCCAGGTCCTAATTTTTTCTTTTTAACTCCATTTAACAGGAACTTTTGAAAACACTTTTATGTGTTTCAGAGAAAGTTTGGGGGAATCTGCCATTTATTGTTTGGATGTCTTCATGAAAACTCACAGTGAAAGTAATCCCCATTTCAAGGTATTAAGTGGCGAGGCCAGCTGGAGTGTACGAGATAAGTACTTCGTGAGGGATCTGCCTTTGTGAATGGCTTAGTCTCCTTGTGGATTATTGGATCAGTGGGCTAATGGGTTATCTTGCGAGTGGATCTGTTGCAAAAGTAGTTTCAACTCTGCTGTGTGTGCCCCTTGTGCCACATGGTGACATGTGCTGAGCAGACCCTCTCCAGGAAGAGCCCACCACCACGGTGGGTCTCCCCAGCTGCAGGAGCCCCAACATAAACGTATCAGATTCTACAATCATAAGCTAAAGAAGCCTGCTTTCCTTCTAAATAAGCAAGACACAGATATTCTGGTAGTGAAACAGTAGTTAGGTGAACACACGGTCCAAACAGCGTAAGTTGTCCGTCGCTTCTGTTGATGAAGATGAATGATGATCATGTATGTGTTTTATTTATTTGAAAGACGGAGAGAGACAGCAGCAGGCAGTGATATTGTATCTGCTAGTTTACTCCACAAATTCCCAAATGCCTGCCACAGCTAGCTGGGGTCAAGACCAAAGACAGGAACCCAGAAGTCATTGCAGGTGTCCTGGGTGGCTATGTGGTGGCAGGGAACCCCGAGGTGAAGGCTGCTGGACTCTGAAGCAGAGCTGAAAGTCAAGCTCGGGCACTCTGCTATGGGATTGGATATCCCTGTGGCAGCTGCAGGGCCATACGGCTCATATAATGATCATTTTTATCTTTTCAATGTTCTAAGGTATTTTTAAAAATTTATGTTGTAATAGATTTAAATTACATTTAAGTTTATAAGAACATGTACTTTAAAAAGCAACAACAACAAAAATGAGTTCCCCTAGATTGCTCAAATGCATGATGAATGGCTACAGAATCCTCCGCAGAGAAGAGAGGAGTTGCAGTGATGGCTCTGTTCCAGAGAAGAGCAGACCAGCCCCAACCATCCCACCTGGGAGACCAGCTGGCAGCAGCAGCCTGCCCCTGTGGGGCACATGCAGGAGTATCCCATCTTTAACTCTTAATGCATAACTACATAAAACCATTAATCCCACCATACAATAATCAACCTTTCTCATTAATCATCATGATACTATTATCTCTTCTCATAATCATTAAAACTCCAAAAACACATCCAAATCACATTACATATAACTCATCCAAAATCAATAAAAATTCCAACTAACAAATCCCAATAACACACCTCCCCCACAACAACCCATACCACCTCACAAAGAACCATCCAAATATCCAAACAGTCACTTTCACATAAAACAACCTACCACAACAATCATCATTCCTTTAAACCTCATAAATAACCATAGATCCATACCATAAACACAACATAAACCAATTAACCAAATATAAACAAAATAATCACATACATTAAATCTAAACAAAAATATCATAAATAAAACTAAATAACACCAAACATACACAAAAAAAAAACCACCCATCATAAAATTCCCACTTTAATACATCCTTAAATACTAAAAACCCACTCATATCACTACACCACCTACAAAACAACACAAACTCACAATAAAACAAAAATACATATAAATACCAACATATTAAAATCCAAAAATATTCATACATCTACAATTATCAAAAATAAACATTAAACCACATAATAAAAAAATAACCCCTATACAAAAAAAAAAATACAAAAACCAAATTTACACAATCTTATAAATATCTTAACAATTAATAAATCAAATAAAAAAAACTAACAAAAACACACCAACACCATACTTCCTTCTTATTCTAGCATATATTCCTCATAATTCATTCATTAAATACACACATAAATCCAACCAACAAACCAATATAAAAAATATGTGAAATCTGTTCTCTTTATATAAATAACTGAATAATTAATATCTTGTTTAAAAAAAGATAAAGGGAGGGAGGTTCGTACACAGAAGAACAGAGGAAGTCAGGTGAGGCTAGAGGGGGAGATGGGAGTGAGGTTCCTTCCTCCTGATGTCAGTGTGGGCCACCAGAAACGACGCAGGGAAGGCCTCTCCCCAACAAGTTTCACAAGGAGCATGGCCCTCTCAAAAGTTTCAGTTACTAGGAGAGGAATTTTTTATTTTCTCTCTTTTTTTGAAGGCAAAATCAGAGAATGAATGAATAATCTTCTAACTGGTGGTTCACTCCCCAAATGAGTGCTTTAGCCAGACATGGACCTGTCCAAAGCCAGGAGCCAGGATCTTCTTCTAGATCTGCTGTGTGGGTACAGGAAATGGACCATCCCCCCCACTGTTTGTCCAGGCCATTAACAGGGAGCAGGGTCAGAAGTTTAGCATCGAGCACCCACACCAGTACCGGCAGTGCACGCAGCAGATTTAAAATGGCAGCTTTGCCTGTTATGCCACAACACTTTGTTCCAAACTTGATATTTTTGAAAATCACTTAGGCTTTGATAATTTGCTTTTTATCTGGTAATTCATTTATTATCTGAAAGGCTAACCCAAGGGAGAGAAAAGAGGGAGAGAAGGAGATTCAGTCTCAGGTAGGATAGCTCTGAAGAGAAGTCCTGTTGAAGGTCTTTAGAAATCACCAGTGGTGTCCTTAGCGAGATTAATGCATTTTTTTCTGAACATCTTGCATGAATTTGAGAGATGTCCATGAATTAATCAGGAATTAAATACAGACTGTGACCTTATGATGTTTCAGTGAAAGTAGTATCAATTCCTACACATTCTGGAGAAGTATTTCTATACGTTCTGGGTTCTCAAAGGCAAACTTCATAGTCACTAGCATCTTTGCACACTTTCTGACAAGGCATGCAGCTAGCAGGAGATGATCTCCACCCTTACTCTGTGATGGAAGATGACTTTTCATGCAGTTATTAATAACTTAGAAAGAGGAGTGACTATACAGAAATCCCTACTTCTCTGTGGTTGTTTTTACCGAAGAAGATTTGGTATATTTTTTACATGATTTTTTTAAATTTTAGATGTAGTTTAGTCTTTTTTAGATTATTGATTATTTTTATTTTGGTGATTTTTACAGTTGATTAGGCAGTTAAAGTTAAGGGCTACAAGAAGGTGGGTGAGATCACCATTTCCACATTCTTTTTTTTTTTTTTTCTTTCTGTATCTGGGGGAAGGGAGGAGATAAGAGAAGCCACAACTGGCCTCCTAAACGCCTTGTAAGATAGTTAACAATGCAAATGATAGTCATAATGTTTATAATGTAAAGCCCATCATTGTTTAAAAAAAAAAAACTGACATGAACATTGCTTCCAGTCTGTGAACTTGTAGCTTTGTGTTTGTCGTCACTGATGATGAATGGATCCTACCGTAGGTAGCTAATTTATGACTATTCTGTAGTCTTAAAAGGAACACAGACACAGCTATTGCTGGTTGAGTTACTGACCTAAGCACAAAGGATTAGGAGCTTCTAGCGCATTGTTCATTGACTATAATCTTCAGGCTGCTATGAGCAATACTGCATGCTGTGCAAATATACGAAGAGTGTCTACATCAGTAATGCCAAAGACACTGGTGGTACCAAAGCAGACGGAATATGTTGATGACGAGTTAATGTATTGAATCCTTGGGTTTGCTTCATTGCACAGGCTGATTTACCTTAAGCAGTTGAAGGGAGGTGTTTGGAGTCCACACACCCATCCCCGTTTTGGTAGAGATCCTTCCAATGATGAAGCAGTTTGGAGGGCTCTCATTGAATGTATCATCTTTTCGCAAGGTATAACGGTTTTGCTTCCTGTATTGCTGATGGGAATGGAATGTGTTTTCTGTTCTTATAATTATCTTCTACCAGCAGCAGAAGTGGATTTTTAGCTTGTCTAAATATGTCAATGTCTGCTTATTTTCAGGCTATTTGTATGCATGGAAGGCAGTAGTCTAAACTCATTGCTCTATTGATGGAAAATAACATTGCTTACACATTCAGGTCCAGTCCTTGGGATAGAAAAATAAGGAATAAAATTGTTTATTAAAAACCCCTCTCTCAAAGGCAATCAGATAACACATAATTGGAAGATAAGACAGAACAATTATTTGGGAATCACACCAAACGACAATTAAGGAGACAGAATAATGGTCTCAAAAATATCCAAGTCCTTATCACTGCAACCTGTAAGGATGTTAGGCAGACATTATTACTCTGAATTCTCAATGATCCGTCTTTAAT
Organism: Ochotona curzoniae; assembly: GCF_017591425.1. NCBI lineage: Eukaryota > Metazoa > Chordata > Mammalia > Lagomorpha > Ochotonidae > Ochotona > Ochotona curzoniae. The sequence goes on along the minus strand of NW_024467115.1, from coordinate 26,297,151 downwards.
CAACAGGGTCCTTGTAGGAGGCAGACAGGGTGGTGAGTACCATGAGTGAGACAGTGTGAGAAGGATTTGCAGTGTAGGGAATACGGGCAGCTTGTTGAACTGGGAAAACCAGGACCACACACTTTTCCCTGATACCTTAAGAAGGAACATATCTCTGCCCAGGTGACTCATGTTAGATTGCTCATCTCCAGAACTGTACAATAATAAATTTTTATTGCTGTAAGCCACAGAATTTGTTGGGATTTGTTATGGTGCTAATTGGAATCTACTACAAGCAATAATAGTCATTCATTCTTCCATTCATTCAATGCATCTGTTAAGAAAATTATCAAGTCCACTCTTTGGTTTTACATTAGGAACCTATTTATCAAATGACTACTCCAAACTAACTCCAAACTTAAACTAGGCATTGGTACCTCATCAGTGCATAATATATGACCATTCATTTATTCTTAAATGATTATTGTCTACTATTTCAACTTGGTACTCTCCCAGGGCATACATGAGTGAATACAACAGGTAACATTATTGCCATCACTCATGTACATTTTAAAGCAGATAATAAATGAAGGAAGAAGATATTTGCAGGTTGTGCTAAGTTTAACTTTACAACAGATAATTAGAAGACATAACCTGGTGAAAAACTCCCTTGTAGCAGGTGCATTGAAAAAAAAACAACAACAATTTCTGTGAGGGGAAGGTGACTTCAGAACAGAGACCTTAAGGACGAGAATGAGACAGTTGTGATAATTGAGATGTGGAACAACCCAGGCTTAAGGGAAACAAGGGGTAGAGGCCTCAAAACAGACATGAGCTTAGCAAGCTTGAAGAACCCAAGGGCAGTGTGAGAAGAGCTCTGTGAATAAAGAAAGGACCACACACCAAGACTGGTAAAAATCTAATCAGCTAAGATTTTCTGGAAGAATTTGAATTTATTCTCAGAGAAATGGGAGGCCTATGGAGACAATTATGCAAGGATGGATCTTAATGTTTATTTGTAGCTTTAAGATAATTCAAGGCAGATGTTTTTCTGTTTGTTTTGTATTATTTGATTTAGAAACCTAAAGTGAATTTAGAGATCATTGCTCAATTGTTTCTTCTAAATGGAAGCTAGTACCTACATTTGTTGATTCACTTATCTGAGACGCAAATTTGTCTCTTTTCTCTATTTCTGCAGTTTGTGGACTGTTTCTCCAGTATTGGTGTGTTTTCCTTTATTTCCCTTTTTGAATTAATCAGGAACAAGATCCTTTGTGTAGATACCACAAAAACCTTCATCCTATCTGAGGTGGATTCATAAACTGAAAAGAATCCATGAGAAATAGATCTGTTCCCTTGTGCGTGACCTTGTCTTCACGGATTGGCTTACTGTACATCATTCACATTGTTTTATGAAATGCTATTTCTAGTAACAATCTGAATAACCTTTTTTTTTTTAATTTACCCATGTGAGAAAGGAACAGTGCTGGAAACTAGAGGTTTGGCTGTTGCTAGGCACCAATGTCACATTCTAGAAGTGACAGTGAAACACACATTTAAAAATAAACAAACATTTTCATCTTAACCACAGTTCAGATAATTCAGATTCAGATATGTGTTACTGGTCTCCTCTGAACAGACTTTTAGTGAGAGAAATAGGGTACCATTTTAAAACTACCATTGGTCTGTCAGTTTTGTCTATTCATATATTACAGTTATTTTTCCTTCTAATGTGCTTGTTAGGGTTCTTTGAATTTGCCTTTAGAATATTTAATTTCAGTTACTGAAGAGGTTGTTTGTAAGGAAAAGTCAAATTATAACCCATGTAAATTTCAGTACAGATGGCTTGAATATTTTTCCTAAAAGACCTCTATACTCTATAACATTGGTAGGATACAAGAAATAATTGACTCATTCCATGATCACTGAAGGCATCTTTCAGCTTCATGAAAAATTTCATGCTCAGAACTATAATTATATTCCCTTTTTTCCCAAGCCATTTACTTTTTAAAAGATTTATTTATTTAATCTTATTGGAAAGTCAGACATACAGAGAGGTGGAGAGGCAGAAAGGATGACCTTCCATCCATTGAATCATTCCCCAAGAGGTTGCAACAGCCAGACCTGCACAGATCCAAAGCCAGGAGCCTGGAGCCAGGAGCCCCCTCCTGGTCCATCACATGATTGCATGATCCCAAGGCCTTGGGCTGTCCTCAGGGGCTCTCCCACATCACAAGCTGGATGGGAAGCAGGGCCACCATGATTACAACTGGTGCCCATATGTGATCCCAGTGCATGTGATGCGAGGAGCCTAGCTGCTAGGCTACAGTGCCAGGTCCCAAACTTTGACATTTATGAATACTCTGACAGGTAGCAAGGCCTCTCGCTTCAGCTCTTGGAAGTCTGCATAATTACTTTGGACAGTAAAGTCAACCAGCTTTAAATATTGAATTTTGTATCTCTACTCATAGTGACAATAATGAGTAAAATAGATCTAACTCTATCAGAAAGAATAAAAGTACAGTAACATTTTCTGAACAGAGTCTGCAACATAGGCAGTTAACACAAGTAACATTGTTCAGCGATCAAAAATACGGGCTCCAAATCCAGACCACTTGGATGGAATCTTGCTTTGTAGTTTACAAGCAATTTATATTGGCACATCACTTTTCTTCTCTATTCATGTCTTCATCTTTAAGAATGGGGAAAATATTAATAGTTACTTCATTGATTTTAAGATGACTAAATAAGATGATGTTTGTGAAGGTTAAAAAAAAAAGCCCTGGCAGAGTAAATCTGTGTAAGTGGTTTGATAAGTAACATACAAAGATTTATATAGATATGCAAAGGTGTAATTGTTCATTATTCTAGTATTTCATTCCACCTTGCTGCTTTACATTCTTAAGCTACATCTAGAAGAGAGCTACTGTTTCCAAAAGGAAGTCCTTATGAGTAATAAACGCTTGTGTCATTGGCATTTGTGGTAGGTCAGTGTGCAGTTTCTATATACTTAAATTTCATTTTAAGATTTGTATATTTATTCATTTTAAATGCAGAGGGAGAAAGATCGAGAGACTGAGAGACTGATGGTTTTCCATCTGCTAGTTCATTCCCCCAAATGGCCACAACCAAGACTGAGTTAGGCTGAAGCTAGGAGTGGGGAATTCATCCTGAGTTTCAGGTGCGTGAGCCATCACTTACCACTTTGATTTGCACTAACTTGGAGCTGGGTTAGGTGCAGTGAGCTAGAACTGGAACCAGCACACCTGTGTTTGATGCAGGTTTCACACACAGTGACTTAACTGATTATACCACAGGGCATACCCTGCATTTTTGGATTTTTGTTACTGTGGTTGAGCTAAGACCAAAAATATAGCTCAAATTTCAGTGTCCAGAGTATGCTAACTGAATAATTACCAAAAGAACCTGATTTTTTTGTTAGTATGTCATTTTATACTTCCTACGGAAAAGTCAGGTGCAGATTACAATCATTATCATTTCTGTGAAAATGTGTCAATGATTGGTCGTTGCATTTTCAGTTCACAGGTAGCAAGGTGTTCAGCTGGTTGCCTCCTTGTAATGGATTACCTCCCAGATATTTTATGTCAATGGATAATCAATAAAAAGAATTGAAAATTAAATGAGAAAATGAAACAAAAAAGCTGATACAAAAATGAGTATATACAGATGGAACTGTAGAGGAAACAGCAAATGATTTGAGACGTTCCCGATCTGCCAAGGACCTTAGTGAAGGAGAAATTATCCTCCTAAATGAGGGATGAGGTGGGGACATGAAGGCAAGAGCTGTCCTAAAGGAAACAGCATCTTAACATGAAAGAAACTCTCAGAGGTATTCTGTGACATTGGAAGCACAAAAGGATGAAATGTTTGAAGCTGATCAAAACTTAGGAAACAGTGTGACAATTCCCCAATGCAGAAGGAATGCTATCTGTCTTAACATATGCGTTGACAACAAGAAGAAAAACCCTGCTCAAAGTACTTTTGATGAAAGAATAAAGAAATAACTTTTCTCCTCATTGATCCTAATATTTTATTACTAAAATAATCAAATTAATTTGTATCAGTTATACCAAAGGAGATCTCAAAGTGGTGTCAAGTTTTAAAATTATATATTAATATATATTTTTTCCAGGTTTACATTTCCATACATATCTAAAAACGATGATAAAGGAGTTTTTAAAATTTTATGCCACAATTTTAAAGGTCAAAGGACAATCCTGACTTTCACTGTCACTTTTTATGATCTTTCAGGACACTGTCAGCTTGCATGACTGTTTCTTTATTCTGCAAGGACTACCTGAACTGTTCTGGTGGTAGTACTTTTAAGTAAAACATGGGGGTGGAGAAGATCATCTGATTAAAAAAAAAATCTGTGCTAGTTGAACAACATGGAGCAAAAACTTTATTGTTTCCAAAAATAGCAAATTATTTACTACGAGCCATTTCTTCGATTCATATTTATAAAACAGATCTATTTGTGTGTGGTCGTAGAGAGAGAGAGACCAAATGAGAATATCTTTCATTTTGTGGTGCATCCCCACATGCTACTACAGCCAAAGCTAGAGCAGGCTCAAGTCAAGAACCAAGAACTCCATCCAAGTCTCTCACAAGGGTGTGAAATGGCTGCGGTGCAAGCAGTTGGACCGTGACCTGCTGACCTTCCTGTCACATTAATTAGAAGTGGAGCAGCTGATCCCAAATAAAAGGAGGACTCACAATGAAACAATTAAATATGCCTCAATAATATGATACTAGGTATTCTACCTTTGTCCATACTTACAATGCCTGGATGCATGTAAATAGTGGAATGTTAAACTTGTGACTGTTACAAAAGGACTATAGCACTGTAATAATATGGGGGTGGGGAGATGGGAGAGGACTGTAGAGAAGCAGGTAAAAGAGAGAATCCCTCTACTTATAGAACTGTATTACGGAAAATACTAATAAATAGTTCTAAAAAGGCATTTGAGTCCCTGAAAAACAATAGTGTAGCACCTGAACTACCATGTGGAATGCTTGCATTGCAAGCCATAGCTTGATGTGCCATAACTTAAGCCCCTGGTCCAACTGCTATTCACCACTACCTGAGGTCAGAAGGTGCCAGTTATTTGAATTTTTCAGAATAAGGCAATTCTCTAAATAAAGCAAAGCACTTGAAATCAAAATTCTCATTTTATAACCCTTTATAAACCTAAATTATTCAAGGAAATGTCATACTACGAAACAAACAGCAAAAAAGCTACACTTAGAATTTTAGAAAAATTGCACTATAGTAAACAAGCTTTTTGGTTTATATGAAAGACATGCATGCACACACACACATATATATATAATTATATAAAATATATAACATATAACATATTTCTGTATATGTATTTCTGTGTATTATATATAAAATATATAATTATATTTAATTATTATATTTGTATATATAGAGAGAGAGCACGCACAAGGGAGAGATGGAGACAGAGAAATAAGCATCTCCCTTCTGATAATTTACTCTTGAATGTCTCCAGGCTTGGGATCAAGATTTCATTCATTTATATTTGAGATAAATATTCCTAGAATATGTCATTCTCTGTGATTTTATTACTTACTTGACTACTTTACATGCTATTTGCTTCTTTTCTCCAAACTTGTACATTCTCTTTTCCTTAAATATCGCTATTTACTTGCTTATCAGGATCCCATATGTCTCATAAATGTTCTTAACCTTTTAATGTTTTTCTGTTTTTGTATGCTTGGGTTGATTTAAACATCGTTCCTCAAGATCAGGAATTCTTTTCTTTTTGGCCTGTTTCACAGAGGAGGCTCTCAGGTGCATTGTTGATTTTATTTATCGATGTTTGAGCTCCCACATTTCTGACTTGTTCTTTCACATGATTTATGTGTACTAAATTGCTTATTGTTATCATGGTGTGTTTTCTTTGACCTCTGTTCTCTGCATTTCATTGGGTTTCCTTAGAATCATTATTTCACACTGTTTTTTGGGAGGGGGCCTATTCCATATATCGCTCTCAGATAATGACCTATCTCTGTATCACTACTGTGTTACGTTGGAGATGCGATGCTTTCTGTTTCTTCACATATTCTGTGTGTCCCCACATTGATATCTGTGAATCTGCTATAATAATTCTGGGTTGTTTATAGAGCAGGTTTTGTTGGAAGACACAGTTTTTGTTGTTGTTATTGTTTAGATAGATGTGATATGTAATATCATATACATCATGTGCTAACTGATTGCGCCACTGGAGCCCTGACCTACGTGGGGTATCAGTTGAGTAATTGCTTTTGCTTTAATTCTAAGTAAGCCCTGAAGTGTGATCTATTGAGCTGTAATTATGTGATTTATTTAGCTGTAATTAACCATAGAAGTTCATGGAAATAGTGTAACTTTGAAACTGGTGAGGTTTATCAAAGGTATGTATTTTCACTCCCTGGAGAGTTGGGTGTCAGTCACAGTAGAGCCTGTGATAACCACAGCCATGTTCCTGATGCTATGAGACAAAGTAGGGAGCTGTTCTCTTTTCCCAGTAGGCAAATCTGAATGCTGCTCAGGCCTGTGGCTTCACAGAGTGCCCACAGACTGTGTGATGTGGATAAATCCTTCCCTACATCTTGGTTGGGCCTTCCTGAGGTTTGGGCTTGTATTCGCAAATCATAGTCCTGAGATTCAGGATAAGGAGAACCTTGTCCCAGTTCCTTGTGGGACTACAGGTCATTCTCGGGATTGTAAGTTGAAAAATTTGGGCTTGGAACAGTAGAATGCAGATTGGTTCTTCTCCAGACCCTTCAGGAGTTTCTGATGGCTCTGAGGAACATACTTACAATAGTCACAATACCACAGTTTTATTGCAAAAAGAGTATCTTGTCCAGATCCCATGGGAAAAGGGCAGGTTATTCCAGGGATTCTGCAATTGCTTTTTGCCTACCGTAACACAGTGGGAAGTTATCCTTTCCCAGATTTCACAAGGTAATCACAGTTATTTCTGGAATCTAAAGAGTTGACAGTCACAGTCCAAGAGCTATGGGTTGCATGGAGCCCCTATCACAGTTCAGTGTTGCTCTGCCAATACTTAGGGTTGTGTATTGGCAGGCATTGGTTTGGAGCAAGCAGTGAGATACGGATAAGGTCTTTGCCATATCCTGCAGGAAGAATGCAGGTATCCCTAGAATGTAGTTCTCATGATTCCAGTGTAACAGCTGCAGGACTTACAGGGTGCTTTACCCGTATTCCACTGGTTGATCACAGGTTATCCTGGAAATTGTGCCTGTGCAAGCCTCATTTAGTGGGATAGAAATGGAACCTTCCTCAAGCTTCAAGAGCAAACATCAGTGTCTCTGGGATATAGACAACAGTTACAGATCCACTCTTCAAGATGCTATGGTGTCCTTACCCAGGATGAATTCAGATGATTCTGATTTGTAGTTCCCAAAGTCATAATCCCAAAACTGCACACAAGCAGAGCATCTTGTTAGTTTCAACATAGTAGTTCCCCAAGGGGAAAAATGCGTGTGTCCCTGGGACTTACAAATTGTGCCAGTTGTCATCATCCCAAGATATAGGATGCAGTGAGTTACTCACTCATATCTGACCTGGCAGGTGCAATTATCTCATGAACGGAGAACTGACAGTTACCAGATTGAAGCAAGAAAACACAAATCAGGCCTCCAAGTTGTCTTCAGTAAACTATACTTTACTTCATAAATTGTAGCAACAGCAGGGACTGCCTTTATTTCTCAGGGGCTATGTAAGTATGGACCTGGGGTTCAAGTTCTGTACCCCAACTCTCTGCTAAAGAGATGTAAAAGGGGACAGGGACTTCCTTAGTTCTGCTCCTCTGGGCTGACCAGCAATGCCCAGATAATAGGATATATTGGAAATGCTCATTTCACGACACTGGAACTGCCTGTTAAAAAAATAAAAACAAAAACCAAACAAAGAAACAAACAAAAACAAGACTCATCTAATGAAATAGAGATTTTGCTTTTTAAAATAATTTGTTTTTGTTGGAAAGGCATATATACAGGGGAGACCCAGAAAAAGATCTTCCATCTACTGGTTCACTCCCCAAGTACCTACAACAGCTGAGGTAATCTGAAGCTAGGAGCCAGTAGCTTCTTCCGGATCTCCCATGAGAGTGTAGGGTCCCAAGACTTTGGGCAATCTTCTACTGCTTCCCCAGGCCACAAACAGGGAGTTGGATGAAAAGTGGAGCAGCCTGAACTTGAATCATTGCCCATGCAAGACAAGGACTTTAGCCACTGGGCTTCTGTGCTGGATTCAATGAAACAAAGTTTACTTCCAGTGGTGTGTTGGAGTACAGTGACTATGTTCATAGCTAGGAAAAATTTAAACTGTCCTGGGTATGTCTTGCTCAGATTGATGAAATCCTGATCCTCAGAAATTAGTACAAGGGAGAATCAAGAGGATACAATAGGATAAGGACACGCTTAAAAATACAGAAACATATTAGCCAGTGTGAAGCAGAGGGGGCACATTCCAGGAAATAGGAGAGGACAGAACAACAGCAGAGGGTTACCCAGACACTGACAGATACAGGAAGGCAGCAGACACAGTGGTGTGGTGTTGCAGTGACTGATACCCCAGTGGCATTCAGCAAAGAGTGATCTGAACTCCAGCAGAAACAAGAACTTCACCAGCAACAAGGTGCAAAGGGACGTTCACTGGGAGCTCTGGAGATGAACCCAAAGAACTGCTCATCCTGCTGGTCTGTTTAATTTGACTAGGAGCAGACACTGAGCAGCAGTCTCAGAAGGGCGGTGCAGGAGCAAGGAGGATTTCACAGTCCAGTCTGTCTCCTGCAGTCAATTGCAGAGCCATTTTGTTTAAGGAGGCAAAGGCAATGGGATGGTACTGCACATGCATAATGCTGGCAGTGAGCTCATTTAGCACTCAGTGAACTGCAACAACGTGGGATCGTACAGGTTCAACCCAAGACAGGTTCATGTAGCACTTAGAATTAATGGCCAGCAGATCAAGAATTCTACTAGTGACACATCAGGCGCTATTATTACATGGCAAAGAATTTTAGGCTGCAGGGAATAGTGAGCTGTGCAGGTGCTGAGCTCAGCGAGAACTCCCTAAGCTCAGTGAATTGCACTGGTTCCACAGGAAAGTACTACGGAGTATGGCATTGCAGGGGTCAAAGGTCAACACAGATCCATTTGGCACTCAGACCTAACAGCCAATAGGTTCTGGTAAGATCAGCACCAACCTAATCCTTTCTTCTGATTAAATTCTTCAGTGACTCAAATCATACAAAGCATCATTTTCTTCAAGAAGGTTCTTGATTTTCTTTTTCATTTCTTCAGCAACACATCAGTCATTCATCAGCATGTTATCTAACTTCATGGTTTTAATTTTTTTTCTTCCTGTTGGTGATTTTGTATTGTTGCTTTTCACTTAAGAGGATGTATAGTAACTGTATAATAGAGACTTTTTTATCTACTAATATGTTATTTAACTTCATGGTATTGTAAATTTCTATTTTTCTTCCTATTTTTGATTTTGTATTGTGACATTTCATTTAAGGGGATGTACAGTAACTGTTTAATGGAGACTATCATATTCAGATGTGAGGATACAATGCAGTGTGCATTTCTGTTTTCAGACTAAAGATGGACTCCCAATGAAACTGCTTACTATATCTTGACAATAGAATGCTGGACTCTCTGCCATTGTCCATGCCCACAGTGGGGCACATGTGACTGTGTATGAAGAACTATACCATAGTAATGACATAGGGGAAATCAGTGAGGGAGGAGGGAATTGTGAAAGGGATGAGGGAAATTCCAGAACTGTATGATAAAATGATAATAATAATAAGAAGTAAAATAAATTAGTACTGGATCATCGCATTCTTTCCACTAGGCACATTGACTGTTACGTGTGAAAGACACATTGACAAGTAACAGCTAGTAGCATCCAAGTGGCCAGTGTCAGGAACAGGAGAAACTAGGATCTAGATAGCGCACCACGCAAGGTAGAGTCTTTGTGGTGATGAGCTGAGATTTTGGTGGTGTGGATGGAAGCAAGATAATATAGAGGGGGCTAGCAAAGGAGAAATTGCCATGACAAGGAACATTATTGCCTTCCCCAGTGAATCTGAGTACATTGAGATCATATAAAGACAGTGTAAAGCTTTCTAAAATTCTGATAGAGAGAAGAAAAATCATTATGCTGAATATTCCTTAAATCTTATTTAGTGAGATCTGTGAAAATATGAACTATATTGAATTGAAATGGGCTCAGATTTTAGAACTTTAATCCTTTGCTTTACTTCTGTTTTCTCTGTCAAGAAAGATAATTTTCACATTAGGAAGTTTGAAATTGCTCTGTTTAAGAAACCAATCAAAACTCACGTAGGTTAGGAAATAATTAGAATATATTTAACAGTGGAGAAATTGTTAATGTACTTGTGAAACCAATGTAATTACCTTCAGAAATATACACAATAGAGAAGACTTGTCTGAGTCAATCTTGGATTATATGCATGTTTTTGATTCTTAATATAGTTCCAAAAATGACCATAAAGTGTTTTCTTTTTCCATCAAAAGTATTTTTTTTAATATCTATACATTTCTTTATGAATTTATTAGAGGATTTTGACTTTGATGAAATATTATGGCAGCCACCCTTAAATCAAGTTTTTGGCTTTGTACTGCTTTTCAATTAAGTTGTTAATTACCTGAATGAAAAAAATGACAATCAAGATATCTAATTTTTCGTCATTAAGAGCATAGGATTCTGAAAGATGAACATTCTGTACAGGGTGGAATGATGAATCAAAATTCAAGATGATTCAATTCAACAAAAATGAATATTAACTGCCCTATGTATATTTAAAACATAAAATGTAAAGCATAGGTTCTAACAATTTTTGCCTGATGAAAATTAAATTGAGGTTAGAGTTGGCCTGTGTAGTATGATTAAATATAGATGATGAAAAGTTTCTTATGAGTTCTAATTTTGCACGATAGACGTTTAGTGCCTGCGTAAAGGAAAGCGAGTGCTCATTAGTATGTCACAGTAGATAATATCCAAATGTTGAATCTGCTCTTTACCAGACATGGGAGCATGAGTTCATAATTGCTGAAGAATGAATCGAATCAGAGCAGTCAAAGAATTTTTATTCTGGAAGAGAGAAAACACGTGTAGTACAAAGTAGCTCTGCTCAAAAAATACTACATTTGTTTTCCGGATTTAATGACAAAAATTCCAACGTGATGGCGCATTGATTGCTAAGAATCTGAGATTATGAGAGATGAGATTGGAAGCTAAGAGGGAGCCAAGCCTTGAAGAGGGAAGCAATGATAAGGGCGGCTGTTAGCGGCAGGACAGGTGGCTCCCACCTGTTTTGGAAGACCTGTTGGAGTTGGTGGGCAAAGTAGTGTTTGTCTTTCAAAGGTGTGATGAGATGGGTGATCCCCAGTAAATGAGGATTTGGAAATTATAACCTGCCAGGCTGCGGGCTTAAACTAAAAGTGTGCAATTTGGGAGGAAAAAGGGCCATCAAATTACTTTTTTCACTTCCTTATATAGTAAATAGGAATGCCAACATTAGCATTTCGCATCAGAGCCAGTAACTGATTCATGGTGCTTTGTAATGATAAATAAGTTCAACATAATAGTCTTATATGTGCCTTGTGCATGGTAGAAACTCAAATCATGCTTACTATTCCATGCAGTTTAGCTTGTCTCAACTTTCTGGTGTTGAGATCAAGGTTGTTATTTCTTTGTATTTCAGTTATCTTACCTGTTAAATGAGGACATTGGCCTAGATTCTAGTAAACTACTCCTTCATCTATCCTGAGTAAATATGATAATCGTTATACTTTTAATGTCGTCATTTATCTTTTATTGGCTTTTTGTTCAAAGAATTATACCTTTGAAACATTTTTATAAAGATATTTTATTGGCCTTCAAGTTTTTACAAAATATGAAGGATGTAAGATGTAGAGATGTAATACCCAATAGTTGCTCACAGTGACAATATCTGTGCAGGCCACACTACATTCGTGCTATGTTCAGGGAGGACAAGAGGATAGCAGCCAGAGGAGAGGGACAATGGGGCGGAGATCAGACAGACAGCAGAAGCATGAGGTTGAAAACAGAGAGAAAGTATTTGGAAATGGTGCACACACTATTTTTAAAAGTTTAATTTATTTGTTATTTTAAAGGAAAAACAACCACGGGGGCGTGGGGGGCGGAGAGAGAAAGAGAGAGAGAGAGAGAGATCTTCAACAGAAAAGAAGTTTCGGCCTGGTTAGAACTTTAATAATAGCTGTACTTCCATTGTTTCAATTTGTCTCCATAAAATATTTGGATAATTCAAACTGAAAATATTGTTTTCCTTAAACTTTTTGAAAAATTCTTTTAATTAGTTTGTTTAATTGAAAGGCAGCAAGAGAGAGAACACGCCAATGAATGCTTGTATCAAACGGTTTGCCCTACAAAGATCTTCAGTGATTACCTGCTGGTATTCAAGTCAAGAGCCAGCAGACAATCCAGTTTTCCCACATGGGAAGCAGGATCGCAACCATTTCAGACATCACAGACGCCTCACAGGGTTCTCCTTAGCGGGGAAGCTGGACTCGGGAGCTGGAGCCTCAACTTGAACTCAGGCACTCTCGTGTGTTATGATGTTTTAATTGTTGCTCTACCAGATTAAATACTCACCCTGGAAAGAATATTTTCATTAACCATAAACATATTACTATTCTGTATTTATTTAATTTTTAGACATATAAATATATTATCACACAGCATCCCTTTGCTTTATGTGTCTATGTAAGTATCTATGCATACGCATAGATTATCATGTCTAATGGCCATTTTTCCATTACTAGTTTATTTGCAGTTCTTAAGATCATTTGAAGTGTTTTTTTCCATTACTTTGGGTTCCAGAATCTGCACTGATATACAAGTACTTGGTTGCAGTAATCATACTGATATTATCTAACTCTATTCTAAATAATTTGGCAGGGAATTTAATTACAGAGGAACATGTTAAACATAATTTCTTTTTCTTTCCTATCTTTTTTTCTTCTCATATATTTAAAAGTATAATTCTCACTTTCTCAGAAATGCTTTCAGAATAAATACCTAGCATTCATCGGCACGAAGTTTAAGATCTTCCTTTCAGAAGCCACAACATATGCTGGAAAGAAAAGGCAGTTAAAGGAGGTAAATGGTGTTTTAATTAAAAAGCTTCCTTCTTATTGTTCCTCCAATTAAATGTAGAGGAAAATTTTAAATGGGAAATGTACCAAGATTCATAGACGACAGATAATATCAAAGAATATTAATATTCATAAGCAGAGCGCAGATGAAAGGAAACTCTCTGTGAATAGCTGGGTCAACTGCATACTCAGTTCCTGCTGAACACATTGGCTATTCCAAGATCAACTGTGAGCAGAAATGTGCTCTCAGGGGTCAACTTGAGCCATCTGCAGACTCACTGATGTGCTGTTGGCGCATGGGTAAATTATAATTAAGGCTTGTTCTATAAATATGGAGGGAAATGGAGAACCAGGATGAGAGAGCAGAAGAAACGGGAGTGCATTCACTTCTTTGTTACGTAAGACACAGGCTGGAGCATTTACTGCTAGTCTGCAGTCGTGTGAAGGAAAGGATAAGAAATTAAAAGATTTTGACTTGGGGATCATTCCATCGCATTAGCTCAACTGTAAATGTAATATGAAATGATTATTGTTGCTAAGCTACCACACCCATTAATATGGACTGCAGGAAGGAATTGGTAAAATGCAAGAAACTTTTCGGTCCAATTCACTGAACTGGGAAGGAAGACAGGGGAGAATAGGATCTCGTTCTTTTTAAACTGAGTTGATGTTTTCAAAAGTATATGCATAATAACAGGCACAGCACTAACTGAAATGAAAAAAAAAAAGCATTTGCTTGTGATAAACGAGCTCATTCATCGGTGAACCATGAAATATTCTGTATTAAAAATGAATAAAGCTCATGGTGCTAGTCGGATTCTTCCAGCAGCATTGTTTCTCAGGCATGCTTTTGTGTTACCAGTGCTACTGTAGGTGGGATCATATTTTCAAAACACTTGAAGAAAAAGAATATAGGAAGTAGAAAAGTGTGAACAGAAGACTATTAACTTGACAAGAATCACCTTGATAAGAATATATCTCCAACCATGCATGGTCCTTTCCAACCACATCTCTCAAAGCAGAATCACTGTTCATGTGAACTCTACTATACAATTGTCACACTATCGATTTCTTACTCATATATCCAACATTTTTTCATGAGAATTATGGCACCTGCAAATTCTTTGCTTTTGGAAAAGAAAGAGAAGACTGAGGAGATTACAATACTGATAGAATCTGGTCAGTTCTCAAATTATGTTGATATTTGTATCTGTGGTTAGTGTGGAGAATAAGAAATATAGTAACTCTGGAGTGTAAAGAATGTGTTTACTTGAGTGTATGTATCAAATAATTGGACTATGCTTTTTGATATATTTTTTTCTTTAATACAGAGAAGTGTTGTTATCTGTGTTTTAGAGATGAAACAAAAGTTTTACAGAAGTGTCATGACTGAAACATGGGATTCCAGGTCATGTTTCTTTTTGAATCTCACAGTGTGTTTACAATGAACACTTGTATGAATCAAATCTAGATATAATAATCAAAGATTTATAAGGTCAAATGAATTAGAGAAACAGGCACTTCATATTGACGTAGAATTTTATAATGTTTGAAACTTTCTCATAAAACTAAAAATTATCAGATGTAATTTCATAGTTTCTGAAACAGTTTGCAAGGTTGAAATCACTTAATCTTTATAATATTCCAGTAAGATGGATAAAGTAATTATTTTTCTGCAGTTTGCAGTTGCAGTAACTGGAGCCTAGAGAGATCAAGCGACTTATCTTTGGTTCCAAAATTCATAAGCTAAGATTTAGTTATAGGTCTTAAAATTCCCAATCTCCTGTGCCTTTTTATTGTTTTGATGTTCAGCAGAGACCAGTATAGGCTTCTGGTGTAGCTTGGCTTACAATTTGAGATTTACTATCTCTTCCCTAAAAGAGTGACAGCAGTTAATGTGTGGACCTGTGGGTGCATTTCAACATACGCATTTATCCTTTCATCAAGCATAGCTAATTTCAGCATTTCTAATAAATTAATGGCTAGCAAATTGAATTATTTTTAGGGGGAATACATGCAACATTTAATGTTTTTGTCTCCAATGTTATTTTTTATTTTTAAAAAATCTATTATTTTCAAAAATAATGATTACATAGTTGATCAGGGTAGGAAGGATCAGGGCTTAGGGAAAATTGCGTGAATTCATTGCTTCCAAATTTGTTATTTCTTCTTGTTCCTGGAATGAGGGGAGAAGCAAAGGGGCAAACCACTCACACCTTTCCATACACCCCAACACCCAGAGATGAGAAACTGCTACATCATGTCATTCCAGAGTGTCAGTGTTTACATATTCTGAGGATGCCGTCCACATGGTTTGGATAGTTCTGAAATGCTGCCAGTTTCACTGATCCAAGGATGATGTCTCCTTCCCAATGTCCATTGGCTGCATTCACTGAAATTGCTATCATCTTTTGTTTGGGTTGTTGTTCAGTTAGTTCTATTCAACCACAGCACCAAATGTGCTGCCTTAATTTCCTTTTACAACAGGGCCTGTGTCCACTACTCCACCTTTTTCATTAAGTAGAGCATGTTTTGCAGGCAAGTCCAAGAAGCTGTGCCAGGTGTCGCAAATGTCACCAGATCCCCCACCCATGGGGCTCACAAATCCAACACCCACCTATTGTGGGTCTTGGGACCCGGACCAGGACCCTTAAGCCCTACCACATTCCCCATCCCGTGGTTCACAGTACCAACATCTACCTAGAAGGTGGGCCCCAGGATCTGGGCCAGGTGACTCACACCCCACAGGTTCCCCTGTCCCCGGAGCTCAGGAACCCATCCCCCACCACACTTATGGGCCCCATGACATGAGCCAATCTACCCAACCTCTGTCAGATCACCTGTCCCTGGGATTCATGTACCTGGCCCACACTTGACCCAGGCTAGCATGACTTGCCTCAACTGAGCTTCTGCAGTCATTGTGCTGCCTGGCCCAGTCTAGTCGGCTCCCTGTTCCAGCTCCTGTTGGTGGGTGCTGCAGCATATTCCAGCCCAGCCTGATTGCTGTCCTGGAATAATTAATAATAATCACTAATATTTGCCAATGCCTGAGAGGTATGAGTGTTATTAACAGAGAAATTTCAGAGTGAACTATAATTACTCTAATACATCTGAAAGCTTCCAGTTTAGTCAATACATCCTTATTTTAAAGAGTGTTTCTCCAATGGAGTAAATACAACAGCTTAACAAAAGGTCTGTCTCACTTGAGCTGGTAAAAATCCACCTTCTCGTTTTATGTTTTAGGTGCTTAATAATACTTGTAGTCGACTACATTAATGAAAAGATGGAGAAGTATCCTAATCCATGGGAACAAAAATTCCTTACCATCCATTGAATTTCACTATTTATTTTATTTATTTTTATTAAATATTTATTAAAGTAAATATTTTATTTTATTTTATTTACTTTTTAGTTGTTTATTTAACTTGAATAAACAAGTTTTATTTATTTATTTATTTATTTTAGTTGTTTATTTAACTTGAAAGGCAGAGGGGCAGATAGTACGAGAGAGAGAAGATCCTTTTTTTAAAGATTTATTTATTTTTATTGAAAGGCAGAATTAAAGATAGAGAAGGAGAGACAGACAGAGAGATCATTCAAGTACTTCCTAGTCACATTTTGGCCATCTTCTGCTGCTTTCCCAGGCACATTAGTCGGGAGTTGGATTGGAAGTGGAGCAACCAGGACTTGAACCTGTATCTGTATGGAATGCAAACACTAGAGGTGGTGACTTAACCCATTATGTCACAGTGCTGACCCCCAGAGAGAAAACCTTCCTGCTGGTTAATTCCTCAAATGCCTGCAACATTTGGGTTGCCCAACCAGACTGAATCCAGGAGTCAGGAACTCAGCTCAGGTCACCCACACAGGTATCAGGGATACAGTCACTGAGGCCCTGATCTGCTGCGTGTACATGTATCAACTGAAAGCCGGGATTGAGAAAAGAGCAAACCGGATCTCAAACGCGTACACTTCACGGGCATCTCAACAGGCATCTTAACCATCAGGAGAAACGCTTACTCCTGTTTTGCTATTTTTCAATGAAGTATTCTATTTGTAATCTTGCAAGAAATAAGTACATTAGTGAAGCAGTACACATGGATGTGTATTGTATGTTACCAAAGAGCCAAAGATGTGAATGAATTCAAAATATGATATCTATATTTCAGAGGAAAACTTACCTAAAATTACTTTTCTTGGAATAAAAAGGACAATGAAGAGATACTGAGATAGTTGTTTGTGTGCAAGTTTTCAAAGTGAAGTCCCATTTTCTTCTGACTGAGCACTCGGAATGAATAGGACATGTTCAGCTGGTAACATTGACTGTCAAACATGAACCACACTGCTGGAGGGCAACAGACGAGCTTCCTGAAGAATCTGTTCAGGGCGTTTTGGATATTCCTCTCACTAACTCCTTTCACAGAGAATAAATTGCCTATGTTTCACTGAGTTCAAAATAACAGAGCACAACTGTGAACTTTTGCCTCATTAACTTCTGCCCTCTGATAACATATTATAATTTAATTGCAAATAAAGATGTTCATCAGTATAATTTTGGAATACTTAGGTACTGGATGTTCATAAATTTTACTTGCATCTTTATTCATTAGAAACAATTCACAACGCATGCAGGATTGAAATTGATGTGGAACTGAATACCATCCATGTGGAAGAAACGGAACCTACTTGATTCTCAGCAGAGAAATGAGAAGAGTTCCTCATCTAAAGTGATTCCTAAGAACAGTCAGGGATAGGGGCCATATTGTGTTGCCTCCGGTGGAGCCGCTGCTCAGGGCACCACATCCTCCATCAGGGTTTCAGTTTTAGTCCTTCCCCAATGCTCTGTCACTCTACTTCCCGTTCAGCTCCCTGCTGATTTGTCTGGGAAGCAGTGAATGACAGTTCAAGTACTCTGGTGTCTGCTACTATGAGGAAGTCTTGAATTGGAGTTTCTGGCTCTTGGTTTCAGCCTGCCTTAACTCTTGTATGCATTTGGGGAGTGAATCAGCATATGGAAGATTCTCTCTCTCTCTCTCTCTCTTGCTCAGTAAATTATTTGCTGTTTCTCCAATCTCTGTATTCCAATATTACACTTGAGATATGCTTATTGAGTAGGCAGTTTCATGTGTGTTTTTGTGATTGGATTCCCTTTCATAACCTGGACTGGGGCTAGCAGGTCCTGGCCCAAGCTAGGCTGTGGCATCAGTGTGGTTCTCTAGTAAGAATGAATGTCCCAGGGAAGATTGACTAGTGTGGGACACAGAGGGTCATGGGTGGGCCTTGGGGGCGGGTGCTAGGCGGAGAAGTCAGCCCTTCCCTGAGCTCTCTTCTTGCCCTCTCTTTCATACTTACCTAGTTCTCACTTTATCATTTGTTTTCTTTTCACAGTCTGTTTGACAGTGAACTGTTGGTCTCACACGTTGTTCTTTCACTAGGTATTCTTTTGGCAAATACAACTATGCTGTTCTATTTCAGTGTTGGCTGTTTCATGCTGTGGAGACACAATATGAGTAAATACTTGTGAATGGCAGGCTATCTCTTCCTTTTGTTGTGAAAAATAGTTTTGTTCTTTTCCCAACTGTCATTTCTAAGGACAAAATATAGGTAGGGTCAACTTATCAAAAATTTACTTGAAAATCTTTGATTTGGAAGATAGAAACAGGATGGGTCCTATACAATGGCCTAGTGGTTGAATGCTTGCCTTGCATGCCAAGATCCCATGTGGGCAACAGTTCATATGCTGCCAGGCCCACTTCCCATCCAGCTCCCTGCTTGTGGCCTGAGAAAGTAGTAGAGAATGGCCCAAAGTCTTGGGACCCTGTACTTGTGTCAGAAGTCAGAAGAAGCTCCTGGCTTCAGATCACCTTAGCTTAGGCTGTTGTGGCCACTTGGATATAGTGAACCAGCAACAGAAGAAATTTCTCTCTGTATCTCCTTCTCTCTGTAGATCTTCCTTCCCAATAAAATGAATAAATCTTTAAAACAAAATAGAAAAATGATGATTTGGGGAAAAGGAGAGATAAGTTAGGTGTGTGAAAAGAATTACTCCCATATGTAACTAATTTCTCAAATGTCCTCAACAGCTGAGGCTGAGCCAGGCTGAATTCAGAAAATGTGAACTGAATTGAATTACCCAGGTGAGTGATAGGTAGCAGGTATTGACATGTTACTGATGTCTCCCATGGTGTGTTGGCGAGAGGTTAGAGTAAAAAATAGAACTAGACTTGAAGCTAGACACTGCAATGTGGGTTGCAGGCACTGCACATGGCAGTGTAACCAACTGCACCAAACAATCACTGCCAAATACTTTACAATGAAATTTGTTTTTGTGGTTCTCCAGAACCCGGGCCTACTGCTTGATCTTTAAGTAATGTCTTTGCAAATGGTCTTTTCTAGATCTCTCTAGAGATTTGTGGCTAGAATTGTGACTTCACAATTCTTTGTGCTTAATGATCCAATTTGTATTTTCTCTTTCTAAAACAAAGTGGTATGATTCAAGATGGAAGCGTTAGAACAACTCAGTTGTAACGCATTCCATAGTTGTTTGGACGTGCTGCAATTTTTCTGTATCCCATTCTCTTCATCTTTGTGATGGGACTAGTCATTTTATGACTTCCTCCATTTCTGATGTCCTGCCTGGGCACTTTCACTAGAGCCTAAGTGCCAAGACCGTTGACATGGTATACAGCACGTTGTATAGCATGGAGAAATCTTACAGGTGATATTTAAAATACTTGAGCCTGGGGCCAGCGCTGTGCTATAATGGGTACAGCTACCACCTGCTATGCTTAGCTACCATCCAGGCGCCTGTTTATATCCCAGCTGCTACACTTCCAATCCAGCTCTCTGTCAGTTTACTGGGGAGCAATCAAAGATGTCCCAAAGACTTGCACCCCTTCACCTACATGATAGACACGGAAGCAGCTCCTGACTCCTCACTTCACACCAGCCCAGCCCCCATCATTGTAACTGTTTGGGACGTGAACCTGCAGAGGGAAGATTTCTCTGTTCCTCCTCTCTCTTCCTTTTTGCTCTGTAACTCTGCCTTTCAAATGAAAGAAACAAATCTTTAAAAAATGAACGCTTCAGCTTTAAGATGAAGAATCTTAGACAATGCCTGTAGTACTACTGACTGACTGCCCTTGGGACATAGAGAGATTGTGGCTGCTGCCTCTTCATGTCTCCAACATTCATTGAAACCTCTACAGCTAATCAAATGACCATGATTATAGCAGCAAGGCTCTGTGGCCAAGGTTTCTGGCTCTGGATCTCTTCAGAAGATTAACTAGCAATTTAGTTGTTTGGGTGCAAATAAGATTTGGCTTCCCAGAACACTGAAGACAAAATAAAGTTTCTGGTATTTTATTATAAAATCCTATTTGCTGTCTCCTGGTTGTTCTAGTTGCTGAAATGATTAAGGAATCAACTAGTTATAAGCAGTTTATAAAACCTAAGCTTATTATATCCAACCTGTGATTCTCTGTATCTTGAAATGACCTCTTTCCCAGGACTCTGATTTGAATCTCACTTTCTTGTGACTGAAAAAAAAAAAAAATCTCCTCATTCTCATTTTGCTTTGTAAGATTTTTTTTTACCACTTCCCGTGCTTATCTTCACCTCTCTTTTAAAATCAGCTTAGCAGATCCACCGTGACCTTTTCAATTGAGTCCAGACATCTTATTTTCTATCTGTTGAAGGTTGTGGCTTTGACAGAAAATTACCTTTTGCTTCTTAACATAGACTCACTGAGATTCACCTCACAATGAGTTCCCAGGTCATAAAGAAAAAGGCCATTGCAGAATAAAAATACCAGCCCAAGTCCGAATTTGCTGAAGATTTTTGATTGGTTCATAGCAGATGACTCACTTGACAATTCCAAAGCTGTGATCATTCGGTATGTGAGACAAAGGAACACCTTTGTGAAATACGAGTCTGCAGCTTTGGCGTAAAGCTCAGCATTGCTGTATGGAAACCCAGGCACTAATCAGCTGAATTCCAGATCAGCTTTCTGGGAGTATCTGTGTTTGGCAAGAAGCGCGTTCTTGCTGCAGAATCTTTTGTGATTTCCTGGGAGGCCACTGTGGAAGGAGCACCGCTGTGCTCCTGTTCCCTAATCATTTGCACGGCAGCATGGGGTAATATGATTGTTGTCCAGGCAGCTGACAAGAAGATGTTAAGCACTGTTTCAGCAGCAATACATTCAAACTCCAAATGTGTCCATGGAACTGTGGTGACCTTCAGAGGACCTTTGCTGTATGACTCAGAAACAGGATGTAGTCAGGTGGTGACCGAGATGGGTTTTCAGAAAAAGCAAATTGTGCCGTATCCATCTCAATGGATGCTGCGTGGCTGCTGAAAAGGAGCTGTTGGACACAGCAACTAGCAGAAAGTCATGTAGTATGTTACTAAACAGGCTCATTTTAGTGATAAGAATTATGTTCTTCGTCATTTCAAATATTAAGGGTCACCAGGATCTCCTCTGAGAAGCAGATCTCTTTGTTGAGCACTTACTGTATGTATGACTTTGTCTCAGAAATGGCAAGGTCAGCCTTGAAGTCTGTTTTGTCCTTTTTTTCCTTCCATGTCGCAGTTAGTACTTAGAGTTTGAGTTCAAGTCTGCTGATTCGCATTAGCATATCATCTGCTTGGTTACCGGGAAAATGTGCCTGAAGAAAAAAATCAGAGTGTGTTCACGGTCATTAAGCTTGCATCATGAGCATGAATCAGCAGTTTGAAGATTGCATGGCTGGGATTGTGGCAGGCAGGCAGGGAGCCAGCAGAGTGCACAAAATGCCAAGCTGCCTAGCTATGCCCTCCCAAGCAGGGTGGATAACATCAGGCCCTGGCTGAAGACTGCGCAGGGGAGAGAATGACACAAAAGCTCCCTGTTCCAGCATAATTCACTGCCTTGATTCTTTTAACAAATACTGAGAAACTGTATAGATAAATGCACACACACACACCTATATAGTAAAGGTAAATACATATGTGTATATATATATATATACACAATAGTAATTATTTATAAATCATGATTTTGAAAGAAACAGAGATGAACTCCCCCAAAAGTGATTACTTTGGATCATTTCTATCATTGATGCTTGAAAGTAATACTAATATATGGCTTATTTATATCACATACAATAACCATATAAAAGAGGCAAAATCATTTTCAATTCTTATAATCTTTTTTTTTTATTGGAAAGGCAGATATACAGAGAGGAGAGACAGAGAGGAAGATCTTCCGTCCGATGATTCACTCCCTAAGTGAGCACAACGGCCGATGCTATGCCTATCCGAAGCCAGGAGCCTCTTCTGGGTCTCCCACGCGGGTGCAGGGTCCCAAAGCTTTGGGCCGTCCTCAACTGCTTTCCCAGGCCACAGGCAGGGAGCTGGAAGGGAAGTGGGGCTGCCGGGATTAGAACCGGCGCCCATATGGGATCCCGGGCGTGCAAGGCAAGGTCCTTAACCACTGTGCCACCGCGCTGGGCCCTCTGTTTTTCTTGTAATCTTAATGGTAGCAAAGATAATTAGTAGTTGCTTTCGCTCACTGCTGCAATCCTCATGCATGAAGCAGTGCCCATCTAGCAATAAACACTCAGAAAATTCTTAATAAATGAAGTTGGTCTTTCTGTCATATCTCTGTTTTAAAAAAATGTGTAGGCAAAGTCATGGCTGCATTTTTGACTTACTGTAGAATTTTAAAACCATTTTCCATTGTCTTCATAAACCTTTCCGGTAACAAAAAACCAAAACACCCTGCAAAAGTAAAAAATGTATCAGAATGAGAAACTAAAGACTGGACAGAGAAAGTGGCTTACCCCAAATGAGAATAGTTTCACTTTGATTTGAGAGGCAGGCCTTTAAATAAACCTTTTGTTATCTATGTCTCTTGTACTTTACCCTAATTAATAAGGCTACTGGCCAAAAATATTTCTGCCCACTGTTCTCACTTTGGTATCGTACTCTGTGTTATAGTGTTTCATCTCGTGGGGATCTGTGACAAGGATGTATGAGCAGATCCATTATCAGCCACAAAATCTTTGGAAGACTATCTTCCACCAGTTTGCTTTCTAAGGAATCCGAAACTTGAGAATGATTGCTTTCAGTAGTGGCACCTATAGAAGATGCAGAGAGGGCTGGAGCAGAGATGGGCTTGGGTGGAGGAGGTTGACAGCAAAGGCATGATAGATACTGGATTCCTTGGTGTTCATAGGAGAGGTGGCTGTCAAAGAAGACAGGCGATGCTGCAGCCAGATGACATTGTTCCATTCTGCACACGACATTTTGTCTCCCTAATCTGTGTGGGTGATAAGCTTTCACAGACTCTTCCAGGTAGAAGTATTAAGATGGCTATTAAAAATCAGAATACTCCTCTTAATGATATATTATTTTAAAAATATTTTTATTATTTTCCATTATGCACTTTTGTAGGTACAGGGACTCGCCCCTTGCCCTCCTTTCCTTCCTCCCCATTTTTTCTCTCCTATCATTTTCTGACATATTATTATAGCAGTATAGTCCTTTAGTAACAGTTACAGGTTTAACATTCTGTTATTTAAGTACATCATGGCATTAGAGGCATGGACAAATGACAGAAAATCTAATCATGTATTGTCAAGGTGTAATTACATCCTGATTTTACTTGGGAGTACAAATATGAGTTGTGAACTGTCTTCACTTCCTGGTCTGCTAGTCACCATTATTAGCATACCATTGTGAATTTATCTATATGCATGTTATTTGCTTTTGTGTTTGTTTTTATGTTGCATGAATGTTGCTTTATGTCAGAATAATGTTTGTTCTTTTGGAATTGGTTTATTTCACTGAGAATAATGGTCTTCAGTTGGGATCATTTTTGTTGTAAATGGCAGAATTTCAATCCTTTTAATGGCTAAACAGTATTCTGTAGCGTGGATGTACCAAGTTTCTTTTTCCAGTTTCTTGGACTGTTGCTGTGGTCGCTTTGTGACATGGAGGTTTCATTTCCTTTGGATATGTTCCCAGAAGTGGAATAGCTGGGTCATATGGTAGATCAATTTTCAGTTGTCTTAGCATTCTCCATACTGACTTCCATAATGGCTGCACCAGCCTACAGTCTCACAAACAATGGAGTAGTGTGCCTTTCTCCCCAACATGCATGTCAGCATCTGTTGTTTTTTTATTCATGCAAGTAGGCCGTTCTCACTAGAGTTGGTGCAAGCTCAGTGTGGTTTTTGCTTGTGTTTACTTAATCGTTGAGGATCCTGACCATTTTTTTCATATGTTCATCAGGGATATTGGTTTTTAGTACTTTCACTATTGCTTCTCTATCTGACTTTGTTGTTAAGATGATGTTGGCTTCATAGAAATGTTTGTAAAGATTTCCTTGCTTTCAGTGGTTTTGAATAGCTTGTGGAGGGTTGGGGTAAGTTCTTTTTTGAAATGCTTGGTAGAGTTTAACAGTGACGTCATCCAGCCTGGGCAGTTCTTTGTTGGGAACAATTTAATTAGTTATTCAATTACCATCCAGGTTATAGGTCCATTTAGATCTTTAATTACCTCATTATTCAGATTTGGTAAATTGTATGTGTCCACAAACTTATCCATTCTTCTAGGTCTTCCAATTTATGGATGCATAGCTGCTTGTAATAAGTTCCCATTTATTTTATGTGTGTCTGACCAATCCTTCATTTTGTTTCCTATTTTGTCTCTGATTTTATTGATTCATATCATTTCCTTCTTTTTGGATTAGTTGGGCTGTTTTGTTGATTGTTTCAAAGAGCCAGCTTTTTGATTCGTTGATTTTATGTTTTTTTTTTCTTTTAATCTTTTTTAAATTTATTTCCTCCCTTATTTTCATTATTTCTTTTTTTTTTTCTCTCTTTGTCTTAATTTTGAATTGTTTTGCTGTTGTTTTTCTACCTCTTTCAGCAATACAGTTACCTCATTCACCTGGTGCCATTCTTGGTTCTTGACATAAGCACTAATAGCAATAAAGTTTTTTCTTAGCACCTCCTTGACTGTGTGCCACAGTGCTGAGATGCTGTGCTGATGCCTTCATTCATTTCAAGGTTTCACTTCTTCTGTAACTCTTTCAGGGGCATGTTGTTCAGTTTCCAAGTATTTGTATGTTTTCCGGGCTATTTTGACTTGCTGATCTCCAGTTTCAGTCCATGATGGTCTAAGAAGATGCATGATATAATTTCAATTTGTTTAAATTTGCTGAGGTTTGTATCGTGGCATGTATTTATATACATGTGCATATATATATATATACACACACGCATATATATTTCAATTTGGGAGAGGGTAAATTAGAACAATATTTTTTGTTTGTTTTTATTTGTAACTTAGAATTCTTTTTACATAAATTATTTCATTATTCCATGTTACAGTTCCATAGACTCTAGGATTTCCCTTCCTTCCTTCTGAAATCCTCAGCTCCCAATCATTTCCCCCATGCCATTACAATAATATAGTGCTTTGCAATCAGGCACAAATCCATCATTCTGCTGTTTAAGTGTATCCTGACACTGTAGGCATGGACAATGGCAGTGAGTCCAGTATCCTTATTGTTAAGGTACATTCAGTAATTTCATTGGCAGTCTGTCACTGATTTGTAAGTAGGGATGCACACAGCATTGTATCTTCACATCTGATTGTGATCCTCTGTGCTACACAACTACCAAATATCCCTTAGTTTAATCGATCCTGGAGAAAATTCTTTGTACTAATATAAAAAGAGCTTATTTTCAGTCTGTAGATGAAATATTTGAAAGTATCAATTAAGTCCATTTGATTAATTGTTTGGGAGAGCTGTGTTGTTCCTTGCTGAGCTTCTGTCTCATCAATCGGTCCGTTAAAGTTAGTGGGGTGTTAAGGTCCCTGACTATTATTGCATTGGAGTCAATTTCTCCCTTTGGATCAATTAATATTTATGTCTTGCAGCTAGGTGTCTAGGTATTTGGTGTGTATGAATGTATTATCATGATTCTTCTTCTTGAATGGATTCTTAACTATTATGTAGTGTGCTTCTTCATCTCTTTTAATTTCTTTCAAGTCAAAATCTATATTATTTGATTTAAGAATGGCTATATGGGGCCCAGCATGGTAGCCTAGTGGATAAAGTCCTTTTCTTGCTTATGCTGGGATCCCATATGGGTGCTGGTTTATTTCCCAGCTGCTCCACTTCCCATCCAGCTCCCTGCTTGTGGCCTGGAAAAGCAGTTGAAGATGGCCCAAAGCCTTGAGACCCTGCATCCCCTTGGGAGACCCAGAGGAGGCTCCAGGGTCCTGGCTATGGATCAGCACACTTCTGGCTGTTGAAGTCGCTTGGGGAGCAAATCATCAGACTGAAGATCTTTCTTCTCTTTCTCTTTTCTTCTCTTATGTGTGACTTTCCAGTAAAAAATTAAATATTTTTTTAAAAAGAATGGTTGTATGAAGCTCATTTTTCCTTCCCATTAGCTTGAAATATCCTTTTCCATTATTTTGCTTTCATTTTCTCTTGGTGAGATGTATCTTCTGTAGCCAACAAATATATGGATGCTGGTTTTTTTATCTATTTTATTATTTTGTGTTATTTGATTAATGAACTTAAATCATTTATAGTCAAGGTTAATATCGACGAGTAGTAATTTGGTGCTTTCATTTTGGCATTTGGCTTCTCACTGCTTATTTGTTTTTTTTAAGATTTTAAGATTTTAGTTATTTTTATTGGATGGAAGATTGTTGTCATTCATTTTTTTTTCTGTAGCATATTTTTAAGCAATGTTTGCAGGCCAGGTTTGGTAGAGGAGAAATCTTTCTGCTTTTGTTTGCTTTGGAAGTATTCTATTTCATTTTCAAACACAGTGTAAGGCTTTGCTGGGTATTTTATTCTGTGCTGACATTTTTTTTTTCTTTTAGGATCTGAATATTTTCATGCATTCTCTTCTGGCCTGTAGGGTTTCTTCTGAGACTCCAGCTGTGAGTCTGATTGTGGTTCCTCTATAATTCAATTTATGTTTCTCACATGCATTTTGAAATGTCTTTAAATTATCTTCAAAGAGAGCTTGGTTATGATGTGCCAAGGCAAGGATTGTGTCTGATAGAATCTATTTGGAAGTGTCTGTCTTTCCTTGTTTGGTTTCCCCTTTCTTCTTCTATATGAGGTTACTATTTGATTGCATACATCTTTCAATACCGCTTCTTTTCAGATTCTTCAAGAATGCATATAATTCTAATTCTTGGCCTTTTGAAAGTGTCCCTTAATTCTTGGGTGGTTTACTTAGTTTGGCTCAGTTCCGCTTCAAGTTTTCTGATCATTTCAGTAATACTGCAAGAGGTGTCTTCCAGTTCTGAGGTTCTTTCTTAAAAAAAAAAAAAAAAAGTGGGCATGGCACTGTAGTCTAGCGCCTGAATCCTCACCTTGCATGATCAGGATCACATGTTGGTGCTGTTTCTTTTCGTGTCCTAGCTGCTCCACTTCCCATCCAGCTCCCTGCATGTGGCTTGGGAAAGCAGTCGATGACAGCCCATAGCCATGTAAACATGCACTTGCGGGAGAGACCCAGAAGAGGCTCCTGACTTCTGGCTTCGGATCAGTTCAGCTTCGGCCATTGCAGCAACTTGGGAAATAAGGCAGATGATGCAAGATCTTTCACTCTCTGTCTCTCCTTCTTTCTCTGCATCTGACTTTCAAATAAAAAAATTCAAAAAATGCAAAAAAATACACCATTGGTTGATTGATTAATATAGTTCCAAAGCTTTGGGATATCCACTCCCCCACTCCATAAATCAATTTTGTTACACTGTTACAATAGTATACTCTTTAAAAACAGTTACAAATCCATCATTTTGCTATTTAAGTGTACCATGATAGTTTGGTATGGACAATGACAGAGTCCAGCATTTTATTGCCAAGATATATTTAACAGTTTCATTGAGAATCCATCCTTGATTTGGAAGTAGAGGCACGTACTGCTTTGTATTTTCATATGTTTATATGCTTGTTTCTATGTAGATGACTATATGAACATGCATGTTTACTCATGTATCTATTGAACTTACATTTTGCATGAAGGTTGCCTTTAGATCATAGAGAACGGAAGGTATTTGTCCTTTTGGGATGGGTTTATTTCACTGAGAATAATGGCCTCTACCTGACACCATTTGATTGAAATAGTAGAATTTCATTTTTTAAAATTGCTGAATAGTATTCCAGTGGAGTAGATGTACCACAGTTTTTTTTGTTCACCCTTCTTTTGACGGGCATCTGGGTTATTTCCATATATTTTTTTTTTTATTGTAGATTGTGCTGCTGTAAATATAGGAGTACAGAACATTTTCTCATATGAAGTTTTCATTTTCTTTGGATATATTCCTAGGATCTGGATAGCTGGGTCATATGGAAGGTTTATTTGCAATTCTCTAAGCACTCTTCATACTGACTTCCATAGTGGTTGTACTAGCCCACACTCTCACCAACAGTGAAGGGCAGTACCTTTTCCACACATCCATGCCAAGAAGTGTTGTTGGTAGAGTTCTGAGTTTAGGCCAATTTTACTGAAGTTAGGTGGATACTCAGTGTGGTTTTATATTTGTATTTCCTTGATAGCTAGGGAGCCTGAGCATTTTTGTCTATGTCTATTAGCCATTCGAATGTGTTCTTTTGAAAAATGTTCATTTCGTTCACCCATTTCCTCACAGGATTGGTTGTTTTGCTGTCGTTGAGTTTCAGAAGATCTTTGTAAATCCTGGATATTCACCTCCCTCCTAACTGTTGTGTGGTATGCAAAGATTTTCTCCATTTTTGTTGGTTTCTTTTCCCTTTATTGATTATTTGCTTTGTTGTACAGCAACTTCTTAATTTGATTCAGTCTCATTTACTTACTTTGGCTTTGATTGCCTTTGTTTTTAGTGACTTTTCTAAAAAGTCTTTGCCAGTGTCTGCATCTTACAGAGTGCGTCCTTTGTTTCCCTGAAATATTTTGATTATTTTTGGGTGCAGATTTATGTCTTTGATTCACTTAGGGCTGGTTTTTATATAAAGTGACGGGTTGGGATCTTGCATCTAACTTCTGCATAGGCTGCTTTCCACTTGCTCTAACAACATTTGTTTAAGAGAACAAATTTTCCCCTGGATTGTTCTCAGTTCTATTTTCAACCTTAGTTGCCTGTACATGTGCTGGCTCACTTCTGGAGTTTCCACTCGGTTTCATTCATCCTCCTCTCTGTTTCTGTACTCATACCAAACTGTTTTGATTACCACTGCCCTGTTGCATGTCATTAGGTCCAGAATTGTAATTCCTCCAGCTTGATTTTTATCATTCAGGATAGATTTGGCTATTCATGGTCTCTTATGTTATACAGATGGATTTTTGTATCATCTTTTCTATTTCTGAGAAGAATATTGTTGGGATCATGTAGAATCTATGCATTACTTCTGGCAATATGGACATTTTAGTAATGTTGATCCTGCTGATACAAGAAAATTGTAGATTTCTTCATCTTTTAAGATGTGCTAATTTAAAGGGGGGTGTACTTACAATTTCTTTCTCAACTATGGAGTTGTTTGTGTATACTGGTGCCATTGATTTATATTTAATAATTTTGCATCCTGTCACCCTACCAAACTTTAAAAGTCCCAATAGTCTCTTCATTGAATTTTTAGGTTCTCTGATATAGAGAAACACATCTTCTGCAAACAAGGATAATTTTAATTCCTTATTTCTGATTTGAATTATTTTATTTTTTTCTTGCCTAACAGCTGTAAAGAGGAATTCCAATGCTGCCATATTGAACAGTAGTCATGAAAGTGGACATCCTTATCTAGTTCCAGATCTTAGTGGAAAAACTTCCTATCTTTTCCCATTTAGCATGATTCTAGCATTGGGTTTTTCTTAAATTCCATTGATTGTGTTGTAGAATGTTCCTTGTATGACTATCCTGTTTAGGGTTTTTAGCATGAAGTGGTGTTGGATTTTATCAAATGCTTTCTCTGCATCTATTGAAATGATCACATGATTTTTATTTTTCAGTTTTTTGATGTGGTATAATACATTTATTGATTTCTAAATGTTAAACCATCCCCACATGCCATGGATAAATCCCTGACCTGAGTGAATGATTTACCTCATCTACTGTTGGATCCTGTTGCTTAGTACTTTGTTGAGGATCTTTGCCTCTATGTTTTTTTTTTAAAGATTTATTTTTATTATTTTTTTTTATCGGAAAGGCAGATATACAGAGATGAGAGAGAGAGGAAGATCTTCCGTCCGATGATTCATTCCCCAAGCGAGTGCAACGGCCCATGCTATGCCAATCCGAAGCCAGGAGCCTCTTCCAGGTCTCCCACGCGGGTACAGGGTCCCAAGGCTTTGGGCCGTCCTCGACTGCTTTCCCGGGCCACAGGCAGGGAGCTGGAAGGGAAGTGGGGCTGCCGGGATTAGAACCGGCGCCCATATGGGATCCCGGGCGTGCAAGGTGAGGACCTTAACCACTTGCGCCACCGCGCGGGGCCCATTGCCTCTATGTTTATCAGGGATATTGATCTGTAGTTCTCCTTTTGTTTTGTGTCTCTGTCTGGTTTTCATATTAATGTGATAATGGCTTCATAGAAACAATTTAGAAGGATTGCCTCCATTTCCATTGCTTGGAATAGCTTGTGGAGGATTGGTGTAAGGTCGTCTAATTTCTTGACATACACATTGGTTAAGATGAACTTTCCTCTTAACACTGCTTTGATCATTTCCAATAGTTTTGATATGTGGTGTGATGCTATATTTTTTAGATTTCCCCATTGTTCATTTAGAAGCATATTATTCTGTCTTCAAATATTTGTATATCTTCTGGGACAATTTGAATTATTGGTTTTCAGTTTCACTGCATGATGTAATGAGAAGATGAATGATATTTTGATTTTCTTTTTAATTTGCTGAGGTGTGCTCTGTGACTTACTATATTATCAATCCTGGATCACGTTCCATGTATTGATGAAAATAAAGTGTATTCTCTATCTGTAGCATGAAAGGTTGGTAGATATTAAGCACATTTGTTTTAGTGTCTATGAGCTCTGTTGTTTCCTTATTGAGTTTCAGTCTCATAAGTCTGTCCATTGGTGTTAGTTGGGTGTTAAGGTCCCACAGTGTTGTGGTATTGCAGTTAATTTCTCTTTCTAAATGCATCAATATTTGCTTTGTGTAGCTAGGTGCTTTAGCATTTTTTGTGTATACACATATTATGATAGGTTCTTGTTGAATGGATCTTCGGAGTATTATGTGGTATCTTTCTTCATCTCTTTAAAAGTTTTTCAGTTCAAAGTGTATATTATCTGATATTAAAAATGGCTACGCCACCTTATTTTTTCCTTTCTATTAGCCTGGAATATCTTTTTCCATCTTTTCACTTTCAGTTTCCACATATTTTTGTTGGTGAGATGTGTCTCCTGTAGGCAACAGATAGATGAGTTTTGTTTTTTGACCCATTCTTCTAATCTATGGTGGCTTATTGGTGAGTTTAAGCCACTTAAATTCAGAGTTAATACTGATAGGTAATAATTTGGTCCTGTCATTTTAGCAATAGATTGCTCACTGTTTGATTTAGTGTCCTTTTATCATTTTACGGGAATGTTCTCCAGGTTTGCCTTTGGTTTTGGTAGGTCTATTCCCTTTCTCTGTCAAGAGAACTTCTTAACGTATCATTTGTAGGGCATATCTGGAAGAGGCAGATTCTTTGCATTCTTCTTTACTGTGAAACAGTTTTCTTTCATTGTCAAAGAAAACTTTTCTGAGTAGGTTATTCTTTAATTTTAGACTCTGGAATATGTCAGTCAATTTTCTTCTGGCCTGTGGAATTTCTTTTAAGAGGTCAGCTGTGAGTCTTATTGGGGTTGCTTTCTTTCTCTTTTTTATTTTTATTGTTGATAACATTGTACTATGTGATACAGTTTTATAGGCACTGGGATTTCCCCCGCCCCTCCCACACCCCTCCCGCCATAGTGGATTCCTCCACCTTGCTGCATAACCACAGTTCAAATTTAGTTGAGATTCCTTCATTGCAAGCATATACCTAGCATAAAGTCCAACAACTTATTGTCCAGATAAGTTTAATGGCTTCTTGGGGAGACGTTCTCTGGTCTGAAGGTAGAGCTAACAGAGTAAATTCCCGGTCAGTTAAAAGCCCCTACAAAACATCACCAACAATATACAGTGTTATGGAATTAATTGCCATAGTATTGAGTAAACAATATGTTAAAAATAATGCAAGTTCAATTTTTCAAAACACTTGTGTTGAGACAGTGTCAATGACAGGTTCAAAAACTAACAAACAACAAAAAAAATTACAGGTTAAATCAAGGCAAACATGTGGTTTCTAACCTTTTGGGATTCGGTCATTTCCCTTAGCATTATAGTTTCCAGTTGGGCCCATTTAGCCACAAAGAACTGCATTTTGTTTTTTTTTAATAGCTGAGTAGTATTCCATGGAGTAGATGAACCAAAGCTTTCTTATCCAATCTTCTGCTGATGGGCATTTTGGTTGCTTCCATGTTTTTGCAATTACTGATTGTGCTGCTATGAACATAGGAGTGCATGTTGGTTTGTTGTGAAACAGGTGTTTTGGATATATTCCTAGGAGTGCTATTGCTGGATCATATGGTATGCAGATTTTGAGTTGTTTGAGTGTTCTCCAGACTGATTTCCATAAAGGCTGTACCAACCTGCAGCCCCACCAGCAGTGGAGTAGGGTTCCCTTTTCCCCACATCCTCACCAACAAGTGTCGTTGGTGTTCTTTTTATGTGGGCCAATCTTGCTGGTGTTAGGTGGTGCCTCATCGACGTCTTAATTTGGATTTCCCTTATTGCCAGGGAACTGGAGCATTTTTTCATATGTTTGTTTGCCATTTGGGCTTGTTCCTTTGTGAGATGTTTGCCCATTTCCCGTGCCCATTTCTTGAGTGGCTTGTTTGTTTTGGTGTTTTGGTTGTTTTGAAGTTCTTTGTATATCCTGGAGATTAGCCCTCTATCACCTACATAGTGCCCAAAGATCTTCTCCCATTCTGTGGGTTGCTTTTTTACTTTGTTGATTGTTTCCCTTGCTGTACAGAAGCTTCTTAGTTTGATGAGGTCCCATTTGTTTATTCTGTTCTCAACTGCTATTGCTTTTGGTGTCCTTCTTAGAAAGTCAGGACCTACTGCTAGGTCTTGCAGGGTATTTCCAACATTTTCTTCCAAGAGTTTGAGGGTTCCTGGATGTAGGTTTAGGTCTTTTATCCATGTAGATTGGATCTTAGTGTATGGTGATAGGTGTGGGTCTATCTTTTTGTTTCTGCAGGCTATCAGCCAGTTGTCCCAACAACATTTACTGAAGAGGCCTTCCCATTTGCTTGGACTGTCGTTGGTCTTTTTGTCAAAGATTAATTGGCTGTGTCTGTGTGGGTTCCCTTTTGGTGTTTCTATTCTGTTCCATTGATCTTCCTTCCTGTCTTTGTGCCAGTACCAGGCTGTTTTGATAACCACTGCTCTATAGTATGTCCAGAGGTCCGGAACTGTGATTCCCCCTGCTAACTTCTTGTTCTTTAGGGTGGTTCTAGATATTCGTGGTTTTTTGTGTTTCCAGGTGAACTTTTGAATCATTGTGTCCAGTTCCGTGAAGAATGTTTTGGGCAATTTAATTGGAATTGCGTTGAAAATATATATTGCTTTTGGTAGTATAGACATTTTAATGATATTGATTTTACCTATCCAGGAGCATGGGATGTTATTCCATCTTTTGAGGTCTTGTTCAATTTCTTCTTTGAATAGTTTGTAGTTTTCTTCGAATAGGTCTTCTACACTTTTAGTTAGATTTATTCCCAGATACTTCATACTCTTCTCTGTTATTTCGAATGGTATCTTGCTGGTTAGGTCTTTTTCCATCTTGGGGCTGTTTGCGTACACTATGGCTGTTGATTTTTGTTCATTAATTTTGCACCCTGCCACTCTGCCAAACTCTCGTATAAGTTCTAACAGTTTCTGTATTGAGTCTCCTGGTTTTTCTATGTACAGGATCATGTCATCTGCATATAGTGAAAGCTTGACTTCTTCATTTCAGATTTGTATGCCTTTGATTTCTTTTTCTTGTCTTATGGCCTCTGCAAGTACCTCTAGGACTATGTTGAGTAGCAGTGGAGATAACGGGCATCCTTGTCTTGTTCCAGATCTCAGTGGGAAGGGTTCTAGCTTTTTTCCATTCAGTATGATACTGGCATTGGGTTGTTCATAAATTGCTTTGATTATGTTGTGAAATTTTCCATCTATGCCTACCTTGGTTAGAGTTTTTAAAATAGAGGTGTTGGATTTTATCGAAAGCTTTTTCTGTGTCTATTGATACTATCATGTGGTTCTTACTTTCCAGTTTTTGAATGTGGTGTATCATATTTATGGGTATCGAATGTTGAACCATCCCTGCATTCCAGGGATGAATCCTACTTGATCCGTATGAATGATCTGTCTGATGATTTTTGAATTCTATTGGCTAGGATTTTGTTGAGAATTTTAGCATCAATGTTCATCAGAGAGATAGGTCTATAGCTTTCCTTCTCTGATGGTTCTCTGTCCGGTTTTGGTATTAAGGTGATGTTGGCTTCATAGAATGAGTTTTGAAGGGTTCCTTCCTTTTCTGTTGTTTTGAAGAGTTTGTAGAGGATTGGGGTTAGTTCTGTTCGGAATGTTTTGTAGAATTCTGAAGTGAAACCATCTGGGCCTGGGCTTTTCTTTGTCGGGAGATCCTTGATGACTGCTTCAATCTCTGCCTCAGTTATGGGTTTATTTAATTCTTCTGTTGCCTCTGGACTAAGTTTTGGTAAGTGGTGGAAATCTAAGAACTTTTATTTCTTGGTGGTCCTCAAATTTATTGGAGTACAGTTCTTTGTAGTAATTTCTAATTATTTTCTTAATGGTTGCAGTGTCTGTCGTTATGTTGCCTTTTTCATCTTTAATGCTGTTGATTCTTGCCTTGTCTTGTTTTGTTTTTGGTTTTTTTTTTTTTTTTTTTTTTGGGTCAGTCGGGCCAGTGGAGTTTCTATTTTGTTTATCTTCTCAAAAAACGAACTTTTTGATTTGTTGATTTTGTGTATAGTTTTTATGATTTCTATTTGATTTATCCTCGCCTTGAATGCGCCTTGGGCACTAGCTCTAATCCCGGCAGCTCCACTTCCCATCCAGCTCCCTATATATTTTTTAACATGGGAATATGGGCTATGTATTAATCACCTGTTTATTCAATGAGTTACAAATTCTGGAAAGCCAGGACAAACTCTAAATACAACAGTTTGTTGTGTGAGGGACTGCTCTGGTGCACATCTGATTTTATGATTTGGTGAACCTGCCAATAGTGTTTTTTTGTGTGTTTTTTTGAAACATGATGCCATCATATAATTCATAAGCATGTGATGAGTTCAGCTAGAGAAAAGAGATTATTTGGAAGGAAGCAAACTGAAATAAAAACATCAAAACAGGGTTCCTCTATATTTTAATTGATTTTTTCATATGCATACTTAAGGATCTTTTCCTTATATACAACAGAAGAAATCTTTATTATCATGTATTCTGGTAAAGATTGCTTTTGGTCAACCCTATTTGGAGTTCTGTGCTCCTCCTGCATTTTGTTTTCCAATTTGTTCCCTCATATTAGAAATATTTTCATTTATTATTTCATTCAATACATCTTTACACACAGCTTGTTTTTCTGCACATTCTGGAACACCCATGATTCTTACAATTGACCTTTTAACATGGTCCTTTAATTCTTTTCTTCTCTCTCTTTTTAATTTTGCTTCTTTTTATTATCATTTTATGATATGGTTACATAGACCCTGGGATTTCCTCATTCCCTCCCCAGTTCCCCTATATTATTACTATAGTATAGTTCTTTGTACATAGTCACAGGTCCACTATTACAGGCATGGAATATGGCAGAGAGTCCAGCATCTTATTGTCAAGATATAGTAAACTATTTGATTGGGAGTCCACCTTTGTCTGGAAGTAGAGATACATACCACTTTGTATCCTCACATCTGGATATGATAGTCTTCATTACACAGTTACTATGCATCCCCTTAAATGAAAAGCCACAATACAAAATCAAAAATAGGAAGAAAAATAGAAATTTACAACACCATGAAGTTAAATAATATGCTACTGAATGACTAATATGTCACTGAAGAAATGGAAAAGAAAATCAAGAACCTTCTTGAAGAAAATGATGTTAGTGTGTGACCTATGAGTCATTGAAGAATTTAATGAGAAGTGTTTTGAAGAGGTGAAACTAACAAAAAAAATCAAAATCCATGAGACAGAGTTTAAGCTGATCTTTGTTGGTGAGATATGTCTCCTATAGGTAACAAACAGATGGGTTTTGTTTTTTAATTCAATCTACTGATTACGACCTTTGATTGATGAATTTAAACTGCTCATATACAGGGTTAATATGAATGGCTGGCAATTTTGTCCTGTCATTTTAGCAATGGGTTGTTCATTGATTCAGTCTTCTGTTGTTATTTAACTGTGATGTTCCTCACATTTGCCTTTGGTTTTGGTGGGCACTAATCTTTTTTGTCAAGAGAACATCTTTAAGTATCACCTGTAGGGCAGGTTTGGGAGAGGCATATTCTTTTAACTTTTCTTTACTGTGGAAGTATTTTATTTCATTTTCAAAAGCAAAGGAAAGTTTTGCTGGGTACGTTATCCTGGGTCGGTAATTTTTTGCTTTTAGAATCTAGAATATGTTGCTCCATTCTCTTCTGGCCTGTAGAATTTCCTGTGAGGAATTGGCATTCCTTTATATGTTAGTTGATCTTTTTCATGTGCACATCTAAGGATCTTTTCTTTATGTTCGACTGAAGAGAACTTGATTATCATGTGTCGTGGTGAAGATTGCTTTTGGTAAAACCTGTTGGGAGTTCTGTGCCCCTCCCATGTTGTTTGCCAATTCTTTCTCTAGATGAGGGAAATTTTCCTTTATGATTTTATTAAATACATTTGTAAACCCAGCTTCTATTTCTGCACCTTTTGTGACTCCCATAACTCTTATATTTGACCTTGTAATAGATTCTTTCTTCTGCCTCCTTCATTCTGTTTTGGAGATTCTCCACTGTACTTTTAATTTGCTCCACTATATTCTTCATTTCTGATATATCAGCTTTCATTTTATTCATTTACAGTGTGATATATTTATTACATTTCTTGAATGCCTGATTTACGTGCCTCTAGTTGTTGATAAGAAGTTTTATAACAAGTGTTTTGAATCTCTATCCCTCATTTTCTCGGATGTCTTGCCTAGTGAGCTCTGAAATTGGCAAATGGTTTTGCTTCTTTGCAGAGGACTCTTCAGTAATATTCATTTTGTCTCTGTCTCTTCTTTTGCTCTTGGTTATTGTACTTCTGGTTATCAGATTCTTCTCCTTGGGGCAGGTTTCTAAGCTATGTCACCTGTAGGTCTACTGTTTGATTTTACTTTTTGCAGTTGGTACATGGCTCTTTGTTTGCAGTCGTTTGTGCCACTTTCTGCAATGAGTTCCAGGTCTGGGTTCTTATGTCAGATTTCCACAAAGAACTCTGTAGCCCCAGCTCCTGGCTCACCAGTCTCCACTTCCTGTGATACTGTGCTGAGACTGCACCATTGTCTGTGCAACCTTTATCCCAGTTCTGGTTGGAGCGGTTACCAGGATTAGGGAGACACCAGCTGTCCTGTATAGATAGGTTTTTGGTGGTTCTGATCTTGATGGAACCTGTTGGTTATTAGGCCTGAGGGCTATAGAAACCTATTTTGACCCATACGATGTCATAGCAGTATTATTTTCCTGGTTGTGGTGTAATTCTGGCTGCCACTGCAATTCAGATTGCAACTCGCTGAATGCTGGTGTGGTATCAGTCACTGCAACCTCACACCATTGTGTCTGCTGCTTTCTTGTATTTGTGAATTTCCAGGAACCCCTCTGCTGTTGTTTTGTCCTCTCCTATTTCCTGGAATGTGCCGCCTCTGCTTCACAGTGGCTAATATTTTTCTGTCTGTTAAATGTGTCCTTTTTTCTGCTATCTTGATTCTCAATATTGTGCTTTAATTTTTGAATATTTTTTCTTTGCTTGATTCAGTTCCTTTTCAGTTTTTTAATTGTTTTCCCATTGTTGAAACAAATATGTTCTAATTCTGAGTTCTTTCTTTCTCATTCTATTATTTAGTATCTTCATTCAATTTTTAATTTTATTCATTCTGTTCCTAATTTTTAATAGAAAGGCTTTCATTTTATTTGTTTTTACTTTTCCTGTGTGATATATTCCTTGAACTCCTTTATGTGCTACTCATTGTTGTTAAAAATCTTTATAACAAGGTTTTAAAAATATTATTTATTTTTGTTGTATTAAATCATAGATTTAATGAAATTTTAATGCCAATTATACCTCATACATAAGGTAGATTCTTGTTATTTTTGTGTTAATTTTTTGTTCTATTTCCTTTACTACTTTCTAAATTCAACATTGTTCTACAGAGATAAGTCACATCTTTCTCTAAGAGCAATTCTAAATATTCTTAAATTCATATCTTGCTTACAGCAGATTGTCAGTAAGTATACTTTCATAAATCTAGCACTGAATAAATTTAGATCTTTCCACCAATTTCTATTTTGCTAAGTATAAATATTTGAATAGATGCTGATTTCCCATTTCCTCGATGTCTCCTTCAGATAACTTTGTGGTTGACAAAGCCTTTTACTGTTTGCATAACAGTCACCAATAATATTCATTGTGTCTCTTGCTCTTGGTCATTGGTATTCTGATTAGCAAATTCTCCTAATGGCCAGTTAGTAAGCTGTTTTGCCCACTGGTCTACAGACCAATTTTACTCTTACTGTTTGGTACCCAGTTCTTCATTTGCAATCCAGCAAGTTTCAATCCAGAGCTCTGGAGTGAGGCTTCCACTGTGGTCTTCATAATCCACCTCCTGGCTTACTGTTTTCCACACTCTGAGATCCTGTGCTGTGGCTGCCCTGTTGCCTGCACAGCCTTTCTTCTGCTCCTGGTTTGAGCAGTGTTCAGGTGTAGAGAGATACCAATAGCTGGAATTTCCTGGCTGTTAGATCTGGTGGACACCTGGACCTGCTTTGGGTGGAACCTGTAGGATACTGAGTTGGTACTGTTTTCCCTGTGGGACTAGTGCAGTGCATCGAGCTGGATGTGAGTTTGCTCCTGGCTTACTGCTTGTGCAGCTTGCTGTAGTTCCTTCAGCATTACAGCTTTTCCTCCATACACAAAATGGTGCTCAATGCGATACTGGTGGAGGTCTGAGCCCGCTGGCTGTTAGGTTTGGGGACCATCTGAATCTATTTGGGTGAAATATATAGAATGCTGAGTCAGTGCTATTTCCCCATGGAACCAGTGCAGTGCACTAGGCCAGAAGTGAGTTTGCATCAGGCTTTGCTCATGTACAGCTTACTCTTGTCCCTTCAGCCCCACAGCCTTTTCTCAGTACACAAAATGGCACCTGGTGTGGCACTGGTGTGGGTCTGGGTTGTGAAATCCACCCTGTACCTGCACCCATCAGCTTGGGCTCTGCTAATCTGTTTCCACTCATGGTCAGATTAAGAAAATCAATGCAGTGGGCAGTTCTATGCCTGCATTCTCCTCCTGAGTTCCCGGTGAACTCCCCTTCCCACCGTCCACTTGTGGAGCTCCAATCACTTATTGCAGCTGGGTTATCTCCGCTCCCCTGTCTCTGCCGCTTCCCTGAGTCCGTTGGTTTCTGTGTGTCTCTCTGCTATTGGCCTGTTCTTTCCAGTTTCTAAGGATTATGCCCTCTATGCTTCACCCTGGTCAATGATTCTGCATCTATTTAAACTGTCATCATCCTAAATTGTCATGTTGGCCATGGTCAGAATGGTCCCTGAGATTCTTTCCTCTGCCTCATTCATTCTATTATTGAGGGTTTCTATTGAATTTTTAATTTTCTGTTTTGAATGCTTCACTTTCTTTCTATTTCAATGCTACTATTCCCTATGAAATGCATTACTTGAACTCCTGCTTCTGGGTATTGTTAAGGAGCTTTATAAGTTTTAAAAATCCTTTATCTGGCAGTTCCTCAATCTTTTCCCCGGTTTGTTCTGAGAGATTGAAATATTCGTTTGATTCTTTGTGTGGGAGGCATCTGTAATCTTTTTAATAGTCCTTCTGCCTCTTCCTTTGGCCTTGGCCATTACAATTCGTATTAGCAGATTCTTCTGCTCGGGATCAATTTGTATCTGTACTATGCCCAGGTCTATAGGTTGACTTTATTGATCTTGCCCAGTGTCAGTTCTCACTTTGTTTCACTTGCATCACTTCCTCCATTGAGTTTCAGTTCTGGGCTCCCTCCATTGAGTTTAATTTCAGTGCTGCACTCCTGCTGTCATCTCTACAGCTATAGTACCTGGGTCATCACACTCTGTCCCCTGTGATTCTGTGATGTGGCTGCACCATTGTTTGTTCAGCCTCTCTCCTGTTTGCAGTCCTGGGAGTAGAGAGATACCAGCTGTGACTTTACACTGGATCACAGGACTGTCAATGGAACCCATCTGTGATGGAATCACACCCTTTTGTTCATCTTTTCTTGCAGGAACTTGTTAGCAGGTAGGTCTGGCAACAACTCAGACCTTTTGTTGGATAGAACCTGTGCAGTGCCAAGTTGACATTATTTTTCTGGTGGTAATAAAGAAATGCATTGAGCCAAAAGTGGGTTCTCCCGATTTACAGTGTATCACTTACTGTTATTCCCTAGATGGGATAATACTACTTTGCCACAGTATTCAGCCTGATGTGGCACTTGTGGTGTTTTTTTGAGTGGCTGGGTTGTGAATTTCAACCCCCGCCTGCACCCATCCACAAGGGCTCTGCCACTGTGCTTCTGCTGCTGATAAGATTTTAAAACTCAGTGGGGCCCACTATTGATTCACCTCCTTGTTCCTGGAGTGCTGATTGCCACTGGGCCATCTGTTCACACTGCTGCACTTTCTCCTGTGCTTCCCTGTGTCCATGGGTCCCCAGGTGCTCCTCTTCTGTCAGCTTGCCCACTCCTATTACCTGGAATCGTGCCTTCTCTGCATTTTCTCCACCATTCCTTTCTATCCTCTTTAACATGTCATCACCCAGTTCTGCCATCTTGCTTTCCCAATGTGTATTGTTTATTTTCTGAACTTACTAGATAGAAACTTATTTTTAGGAGTTGGGATCCTATGGAGCAGTGTGGATTTTAATGCTTCAATAAAAGATTTATTTAAAAGGCAGAGTGACTGAGATAGGGAGAGAGAGGAGGAGAGAGAGAGAAAAAAAGAAAGAGATGTCTACTCTTGGCTCATTGCCCCTAGTGACTATGATGGCCAAGACTTTGCAAGGTTAAAGCAGAGTTCCGTCTTGGTCTCCAATGTGGGTGGCAAGAGTCCAAGTACTTGGGCCATCTCTGATACTTTCCTAAATATATTGCAAGGAAGTGGATTTAAAAACATAGCAGTTGGGTCTCAAATTGGCAGTCTTATGTGATGCCAGAGCCTCAGGCTGCTGCTTATCCCACTATTCCTCATCAACTCCCAGTTTTTCAAAGCAGATCTATACTTTAGGCCTCCATTCAGGGTCAGCACAAACCACTAAAGTGCATCACTATTACTATGTGTGTTGAAAACTGTATTTGATGTAGTGAGAGAAATGTGAATTTTGTGATAGTATAGTATAGGCCTCCTTGGAGACAAGTTGCCTAATGGGTGGAAAGAAATAAAGTGGTGTGACATTAAATCATATCTGCCTTTATTGAGGCTTGCAACATCAAAGCAGCATTATACAATGTGATTATCAGTCACGTCATATCCTCTTAATGAAAGGAGCGTATAAGCAAAAGTCATACAATGGGGAAGCTCTAACATAAACTGTGTGGATTTCT
This sequence comes from Ochotona curzoniae, assembly GCF_017591425.1. Classification (NCBI taxonomy): domain Eukaryota; kingdom Metazoa; phylum Chordata; class Mammalia; order Lagomorpha; family Ochotonidae; genus Ochotona; species Ochotona curzoniae. The sequence goes on along the minus strand of NW_024467115.1, from coordinate 26,255,043 downwards.
TAAATGCTGCATGTCACAAAAGTCAAAACAAATATTCGTCCTTTTGCCGGAAACAATTTATTAGCATTTGTAACAGTTTTTACTCAAAGCCATTGTGAAAATCTCAGAACAGAGTACAACAATGTAGGATTCATGATTGTAAGAGGCAGAGACTTGGAAATGTACTTATAAGCAAACATGAGAACTTGACCAGGTGGTCTGAGAGGGACAGAGTTGTGAAGCTGGTTTTCACCCTCAGCTTTCCATTCATTAAAGCTTCTTGCTGGGCCCAGCGCAATAGCATAGTGGTTAAAGTCCTTGCCTTGAACACGCTGGGATTCCATATGGTCACCAGTTCTAGTCCCAACAGCCCTGCTCTCCATCCAGTTCCCTGCTTGTGGCCTGGGAAAGCAGTTGAGGACAGACCAAATTTTTGGGACTTTGCACCCACATGGGAAACCAGGAAAAACTCCTGCCTCCTGGCTTCGGATTGGCTCAGCTCCAGCTGTTGTGGTCACTTGGGGACTGAACCATCGGATGGAAGATATTCCTCTCTGTCTCTCCTCCTCCCTGTATATCTGACTTTTCAATAAAAATAAGTAAAACTTTAAAAAAAAAAAAAGAAGCTTTTTGCTCAGAGTACATTGCTGAATGGAATTTTAGTGGATCCCAAGCTAGAACAATTCCCATAATGTGAATTCAGGTTTCTACTCTGAACATTTTGATGTTCTTCTCCATATAGCAAACCTCCTGATAAAAATCAGATTTTTAATGTTTATAGTCAGGGAGGAGTGCCATGCTGACTGAGAACTCTTCATAAATGTAAAAAGCTACACAAATGTCATTTACACATTCTAAGACATCATCAAGGCTTTGATGGGCTGGGGTACCCAGATGGAAGAACCACATTGGTCTGAACATGAATAAATTCTCAATATGAAGATTTGTTTGCCCATATATAGCCACAGAATATCTATAAACATTCTTTCCTTTGTGTAGTGACAAATGCCAAATCAGAAAAGCTGGGATACTGTCCGCTTTCTTTCACAAATTAGTTCTGCAAACTTCAGTAAGTCACTAAACCTTTCTAATGCTTCATTTTTCTTCATTATATATGAAACACAAGATTTGGATTGCGGCACATTTAATTCTTACAAATAATTATTAACTCATTTAATATACCTTATAGCATACAGCCTACTAACATTCAGGAAGAAAATAGTTCAGCTCATCTTTAAGTTCTCAAAAATCATAGGAAGAGGAGTGACACAGCATTCTGCCCTATAATTATAGGAAGGACACACATTTATCTGAGGAGTCATTGCTTTTCTTGATGAAGGTAAGGTTATCTAAATTTTATTCAACTAAAAAAAGTTAACGCTTAAAAAGAAATGAAATGAAACATCGAGTGTAGTTAAAATATGGTGTAGGGATCAAGTATCAGTCATGATATGAGTGCTAATTTTCACATTTCTGTTGGCTTAAGCCAGCATCTCCTTCTGGAAGGGCATCTTTGTTCCTTGCTGTCTGCTAACTCTAGATGATCAGGTCTGTGGAGTCAGAGATGGAAAGCCAAAGGAAGGGGATCATTGGCTGAGCCGCTGCTTGTGATGTTTATATCTCATACAAGTGCTGTTTCAAGTCCTGGTCTCTATCCATTCTGATGTGACAGTGAGAATAGTAGAACTGCTTAAACTTCACCACCTGTGTTGGGGACCCAGCTGGAGTTCCTCGCTCCTGGCTTAGGCCTGTTCTGGTACTGGCTGTTACTGTCATTTGGAGAGCAAACTTGCGGATAGATGATCTCTCAGTCTCAGCTTAATTTTACTTGAACCACAGCCATGGCACAGGTTCACCTCCAAGTTCAAAGATTTTACTATGGTAATTTGACTGGTATTTAGTTGATTTAAATCAGCCCGAAAAATATCCTTTGCTTACTTTCAGTCTGTTTGGTTGCATCAGAATCTATTCAGTCTTGCCTCAGAGAGTCGTGGGTGTTGTCCCAGACATGCCTGCTGAGAACACTGACAGCCAGCCATATCACCTCATGACACAATAAAGCAACATGCCTTGGAAATTCGATCTTTTGAATTTCTACCTCTGCTTATTTCAGTAAAGGAAATGCTTTAACAATATCCTGGGAACTTGAAACTTCAGAGATGGAAGGTCATTAAATAAATCATCAAGGTTCACCTTTCATTCTACAGTGGAGAGCACTGCGGTCGGAGCGGTTGTTAATCGTTCCATGTCACACAGTTGCTGTGAACACACAGAGTAAGAACTTGGATCTCCTGACTTGCAGAGTCTTTTTTTTTTCTGCTTATAGAATCTTTTTTCCAAGCAAGTATTTCTAAAACCCTATGTTACATACTCTCCAGATTGTATCTTAATTGAGCATACTTTCTTATAAGTAACAGCTTTTTGGTTTGTTCTGCTCAAACTTTATTAGAACATGTATTTTGCTAGCATTGACTTTGAGATGTTTTCAAATACTTGGAGACACAGTGTGCAGCACACTTCACGTCAGATGCACTTGCTGACTAAATGACCGAAGTGAAAAGAGAAGAGAATTGCACAAAACGTCTGGCTTAGGAACAACTTTCCAACTTGCTTTACTTGAACAGTGCACTGCAGATAAGTGGGTGACATTGCTTTGTACAAGTGTAAATGGATAAGGTACTTCATCATCAGATTGCCTTGTGATTTAGCAGGTCTGCATCCAAATATATCTCTAAGTGCACATAAATGACTCAGGCTCTGTAAGCCAGAGAGAGTGATAGGACAATGAGAGATCAGTCAATTGTGTAGATAGCTGGTGCCAAAAGAGTAAAAGTAAAAATTGAGAAGACAGTCTATAATTGGGCTTGAATTTAGTTTAGTAAGGAAATGAACACTTAAAGCAGTGTACATGACTATTTTATGAGTTAGTAGACATTAAGCTCCTTTTGGGCCTTCTAAAGATTTTGCAACATTGACATACTCATAAACTAAATTTTATTTTTCCTATATGTTTAAAGAATGTCTAGTCCCTGGGACATAGGAGCCTACAAGAAGGCATTACACTTTTAGATACCTATAAGTATTAGACATATGGCAGCCCAAAGTCTCATTTGTAAGTACAGTAAATGATATGTTTGTAATAAGGGTGTTGACTGCCTTTCATCTACATCTCAAAGATGACTGTTAATCAGTATTTTCCCTTATGAGCCTCAGCAATATAATACCACAACAATATTACTGATTTTCTACAACATTACCCACGTATCAGTTTATCCTCAAAGCGATTGAATTGGTTGTTCTCTGATTGCCTGATTTCACACCATTCACTCAGTTATACTTTCGTTGCTGCTTTGGAAGGGAAGAGCAATATTTGTAACTCCAAGCACTCATGCCACACATTTAGTAACCCACTTCTGCTCTTAGCACCATGGAGTTCCACTGACAAATGTGCTGTCCACTCTCCAGCCAGATAAGAATGAATTCTACTTTCTCAAGATTCCAAGAATGTCCAAAAAATCTTACCCTTCATTCTCAAATGTAAACATCAGACTTCCTGGGAGATGGTGAGACGTGAATAGTACTCCTGTCTTTGTATTATTTGTTTTTCAGAAGGCTCTAAGATGCCTTTAATGGGTACTTAGGCTTCATCTATCCCCATGGCTCTGTGTAGAGTGTCAGTTGTCTAAAGGAAAAAAAGTACTATTCTAACTAATTATTGAACTAGAACACGAGTTCTTAAACAAACTCATTTTATTTCCAAAGAGAAAATAGATCTGTGGCTTCCACAGAGATTTTCATACTATCTGCTGTGAAGCACAAATTTTATTTCAGCTTTCTCAAAGTCACAGCCACATGTGTATTAATAAAAAAGCATACATTGATTGACTGAAAGGTAAAATGATTTTTAAAAATTTGTTTCCCACCTTTCCACTGCTTTTATATTTTATGAAGACAAATTCGCTCTAACTTGTCACATAGCGTCTTTTAACGTGATAGTCCTTTCAAAAAATGGTTATGGAGACAACCAAGACTATCAACATGATTCTGATTTTAGAAAATGTCTGTGGCTTATCAAAGAGAAAGGAAATGACTTTTGCTGGAGGTGACACAGCAAGTGTCAGAGCCAAGAAGTTGAAAGAAGTTTTGCCAGAAAGGAAGTTTTGCATGTTACCACTGTGAGTCACTGACAAAAGTATAAGAAGATATTTGAGTTCAGAGTCTGTGTACACATGTAGTTTGGTAGCTGCTGGGGAACTCAATGTGACAAATATTTGGCATGTGCAAAAAAGAAATATGTTTATTCCATTTCTTGAGGGGTAGACTGATACAGAAAGCAGAAACGGGAGAAGAGAATCATTTGACGGGTAGTAAAATATATGCATCAAATATTCAGCTTTTGTGCAGGTTGATTTGAGCTAGAGGAACTGGCAAATTGGCAGTGACTCAGGCTTGGCATAAACAAAACTCTACATTGGCCCTGTTGAAAAAGCTGATACATATTTAACTGATGTGGTCAAGAAGAAAGGCCAGGGACACAAATGTTCCTGGGGGCCATTACTGTCATTTTCCTAGTTAGGGCATGATGATTATCAGATCTGGGTTCTGAGTTGGCAAGCTCTCGGTTATGGGTTTGTTTCATTCATCTATTTTTCCCTAGCCCCCATCAACTGCAGATAAAATGTGAGCTGTTAGGGTTGTTGATATGCCAGGAATGCACAATTCAGTGCCTTTTCTTGCTGTTTGCTAGGTGTGTTTATTTTTCCTGTTATATCTAGATAAGCACCAAGGTCCATGCTGCTGGCAGTGGAAGTAGAGGAAGTCAAAGGAAAATTATCCAGGGGCTGGTTCTGACTGTGGATTTTTGCCAGTAGATATTATTTGGAAGAGCCAAATTCATTTTGCAACTGGATTTCGTTGGATGCTCACAGTCTTTGTAATCTACTGTTAATGTGATTACAATGGAGGCATTTAGAGGTAAATGGTTGTTGGAATAAATTAGGACATCAAAATTGGCAGAGTTTGGGTTTTGAAGAACTCCATTCTGTCAGCTCCGCCTGAAATTTAATCACTTCAATATTTAGCTATTTTTTTCATAATGTGAAATTTGGCAGTGAACAAAATCAATGGAGCCATAGCTTCTGAAAGGAATTTTCTGCATTTTGGCAGAGGAATAATACTTAGAATGCTTCTTGTAAAGGATTTTGGAGAAAGCAACTATTAATCATTTATAATTCTGGAGGGATAGAAGAGGTTCGTTTGTGTATGTGTGTATTTACTCAGCATAATTACATGTACACAATATTTGTAAATTGATTTGGTGAGACAGATTTTTGATGCAATATGCTATGTTTAAATCCTTCTCCATGCTCTCCAAACTGAGAAACATTCCAAATTCCAATAGAAGAAAAAACACCTTACATGTGCATATGACACATAGTTATATCTGCACACAGCACACATGCATGCGTGCATATAAAATATCATGTGAAGAATCACAATATGAGAGATGTGTCTCTATTTTTATACACACACATGCGTGTGTGCACAGGGATAGTTTGGTTGCCTGGGTAGCAAGCAGAAAACTACTTGTTAAGAATAGGCAAGACACTTAGATTACATCCCTGGATAGCTCAGAGAAAAATATTTGAAGTTGGCAACTGTGAATGCTGAATTATTATAATATTTGTACCTCAGACTTGCCCCTACCATTTTCCTTCCTTTATGTCATCAAATTCTGAAGTCCAGAGGGAAAGAGCTGCCAAATAGAGATGATTTTATGGATATAAAAATTAAAGAGTTGGTAAATCAGCTAATAGCCAGAGAACAAATCTCTTCTCTCCAATACGTGCGTGCACATTCATGCTCATGCATATATACCCGTGCGCTTGCACTTTCACACAGACACACACATGCACAGCAGCACTCAGAATTATATACATTACTTACTTAGGTATGTATTTCTAGCAAAATAGAAGTAGCATTAATTTTCAGAGTGTTTAAAATGTTTGCCTACAGTTTATCCAAGCAGTAGTTTTGGGAAAAAAATACATCAATGACTATATTCAGATTTCCTTTGGAGTGATGCCCCTGCTAGTCATGAAAAACAAGCTCTTTTGCATATACCTGGAAGCGGTACTGAAAAGGAATCATCACTGGCCTTAGTATAAATCAAGGTTGGTGACTAGCAGAGATTTAATACAATATGTCTTTTCTCTGAGGTCATGACTCTCTCCCCAAGAAGATTTAAGAAAATAATATTTGGGGGTGGAAAGCAACACATGTAAAGTATTCACTGTAAAAACTATCTTGATTTGCATGTGCTTGGAATGATAACAGAACCTGTATTTACTATGGTATCTGTGATACATCAATCTTGGACTTTTTACATGACCAAGCAAAAATGATGCATACTATAGGTCTGGGGACCAAATTTTCTCAATTTCAGGCCATGATTGTATCTGGTGGTGAGTTTGGACATCAGTTTTGTCATTAGGAATTTTTTAAAATATAAAATTAGGATGAATATATCAGTTAAAACACCCTTGTACTTGGGAAAAGCTAAATAATTTAGGAGTCAGAATATTTGGAAATTAACAACATGCTTTATATATATGAGGTATGATATGGGGCCTTTATATAGAGGGAAATGAGTGGAGGCAGGTAGGAAGTCAGTTTCCTCCCAGAGAGGAAGGCACTACAAAAGAAAAGGAAATGACTCCTACAAAGGAAGTAGCGACTGGCTGATGGTGTCCAGAACATGGGCAATGAGCAAGTGCTGTTTCTTTTCCATGTCTGTCCCTCTAGCATTCACTTGGTTTGAGTGTCAACAGGGAACATTGTGGGAAATACTGGTAGGCTCCTGTGTGTTGCTGTTGTTATTGCTGAGACTGACAGTCTGAATTTATCTATACCACCTTTTATTGTTACTGTAGTGAGAACAGACTTACTTCACACCAACCCAAAACCCTAAATGATTCTCCAGAATTGAGTGTGGTTGTGAATCTCTGACTCCAAAGTCCATGCTAAAGTTCGTCACTGCTGGAGTCTTCTAACCAGACTTGACGGATAGGATGGGAAACCTTGAGTGATGGAGATTCCTTATTAATGTGAATTAGGCTTGCTAACCAAAGAGTGACTCGTCAGCCCACAGATGCTAGGAGGGGCTGCGTTCCTTCTTGGAGCAATAAACTTCAATGTTTCTTCTAAAATGATACCAGCTTTTTAAATTACTGGATTTCTTATTTTCCTAACAATTTACCTAGATAATTTTTCTATAAATAGTTCATTCAATTTTATTACCATTTAGTCTGCTCCCATTGTTCTGCCTCATCCTAAGTCAACTACGGGTAGATTTCCAGGTTCAAAGGCATTTTTAAAATTTTAATTGATAATTTTTCTGCTTAATTATTTATTTGAAAGGCAGAGTAAGAAGAAAGAGAGAGAGAGAGAGACAGAGAAAGAGAGAAATATGAATCTCCCTTCCTCTGGTTTACTCCCCAACTACTTGCAGCATCCTGGACTGGACACGATGCTCCATCTGGGTCTGCACATGGATGGCAGGGAATTATCTACTTAAGCCAGCGTAGGCTACTTTCCAGGCACTGGGAAGCTGGGACTTGAACCAAGTACTCTGAATTTGGATTAATCTATTGTAACACAATTTCTGCCCCAACCTTGTGTTTCAATCCTTTATCATAAGCAGGGCCTAAGTGGGTGTAAAGAAGTTGAGGAAAATGATCCCCTCCCTGTACACATCAGCATAGCCCTCAGCATACTGTCTGATGTAATCTACCAGAGGTCCCCACATAAATGACATTTTTGTCAAAAATACGGTCAGATGATTAATTTGAAATATGTATATCATTCATTAAATCTGAGATAAATGCTTCCTTATATATTGTATGTATGTATACATATGACCATATTTATATGTACATGAATATTTGTGCATATGTGTTTGTATTGAGGAAATGCATATTCTGTAGCTATGAGTGTGATCCAACTTGAAATAAAAGTAAGGAAGACAATGAGTGCCATCTCCTGGTGAGCCCTTCCTCTACATTTACCATATGGTTGCTCTACTTCAAATATATTTTGTTTCATAACTAAACCAGTAAGCTTTGGAGTAAGCATTTCCTTACTATCTTTCCAAATTCCCCATCCAAATGACAGTGAATGCCCACTAAATAAATACCGCCATAGTCTGACATGCCAGGGTACACGTTTAGGAATGGGCAGGAATGTTGGGAATGAATAGCCAGGTCAATCAATGCAAGATTCTTTCACTACTGACCCCAGCTCTGACAGGACTCTTGAAAGTTGTGACAATGAAAAATTGCAATGCACTGAAGTATTCACAGTTGTTTATCTTTTTATTTATTTATTTATTTACTTTATGATACAGTTCCATAGGTTCTGGGATAACTTCTCTTCTTTCCCAAAGGCCCCTCCACCCATTAATTTCCCCCTGTCATTACAACAGTATAGTCAGTCCTTCAAAAACAGTCATAAGTCCATAGTTCTGCTGTTTAAATGCATTCTGACATTATAGGTAAGAAGACTGGAAGAGAGTTCAGCATCGTATTGTCAAGATATATTTAACAGCTCCATTGGGTGTCCTTCTTTGATTTGGAAGTAGAGATGCACACTGCATTGTGTCTTTACATCTTGATATGATAGTCTCTTTTATACAGTTTGTCTAGATCAACTATATACATGCATGTTTACCTATATGTTTTGCATGAAGATTGCCTCAGACTGTTTTAATGGCTAGTGCTCTGTGTGGTGACAAGCTGATGTTTCAGCAGGCACCGTTTCCCACTGTGTAATCCCATCACATTCACATTCTGACTGTCCATGCAAAAAAACTTAACTGATCCTAAGACGTGTAGCTGCATTTGAACTGGAACTCATGCTGGAATTCATATGGAATGCTGACACTGTAGGTGGTGACTTTACCCTGCTACACCACCGCACTGCACCCAAAGATTTTAAGGAGATGTATTCAAAAGGCATATATATGGTAAGGAAAGGCAGAGAGAAAGATCTTCTGCCCACTGGTTCACTTCCTGAGTGGCCACATTGGCCAAAGCTAAGCCGATCTAAAGCCAGGAGCTTCTTCCAGGCTTCCCATGCATACGCAGGGTCACAAGGCTTTTGGCCATCCTCCTCTGCTTTCCCAGGCCAGAAGCAGGGAAGTGGATGGAAACTGGAGCAGCCGGGAAACAAATCAGCACCATAATGGCATCCCGGCATGTTCAAGGCGAGAACTTAGCCACTGAGCCAGGCCAATTTTTTTTTTTTTTTCCTATTTAACAGGAACCAGGAAGAAAGATAAAGCAGTAAAGAGAGAAAGTGCCATTGAGGGAGAGGTACTGCAGTTTTGCACAGGATCGATAAAGAAGGCTTCATTGAACAAATGGCATTGGAGTCAAAACAAGCTTTGTAGAGATGGTGGGTTGAAGACACAGTAATACAAAGATGCTGAATAAGGCAATAGATGAAGAAACAGCTTTCAAGCATTTGATCCTGGATTAGTTGATTTTTTTTACATTTTTAAAAAACACATTCTGCATAACAAAGTGAGGAGAAATCTGATGTGAGTCACATTTTAGAGAGAAGACCAGCACACCCAAGAGAATACATAATATGAAAAATTTGGTCAATGATGGTGACCTCAGGACCCAGCCTTGGAATGTTCCTGCACATTTGAGCTCCGCAATGGTGGATCAAATGGTTCTCTTTCAGAGGCCAGAGAGGGAAGATGGGTGATAGACACAGAAAAAAGGATGTGGTTGGCGGAAGAATATGAAAAAAATCTAAGAGGATATCTATCATGTAAATATTTCTATATCTATCTATCTATCTATCTATCTATCTATCTATCTATCTTTGTTTATTTGTGTTTTAATCAAGAAAAGCATACAGAAGGTGCATGGATAAGTTCCAGTCAATCTTCCAGACAGCAGAGTAAAATAGTGCCAGGCTTTAGGAATTTTGCCAGCGTCTCTCGCTGAGACGGGCCGCTGCTACAGCACACGGTCGGTCGAAACTGCGTGTGTGCTTGGTTAAAGTAGCGTGTGTGGAGTACACCTACCTGCCAGCCACCTTGTGAAATTCTGGAAATGATCATTTGATTATCCTCACTGTCATTTCTGTTCTCTTTATATTGATAGTTTTCCATGCTTTTCCAGAGAATCTGAATTTCTGGAGTCATGTTCCCAGCAGTTAGTCCTCTCTTTTGTTTAGTAGAATTGTCTTGTCATGAATCACAGGTTGTGGTCGCTTTTTTTAATATCCAGTCCTATAGTAAATATAATTTTTATACTAGATGTTGTCTGTGCATCCTTTATAAAATGGTAAGCATTTACATATACCTTTTAGTGTTCTTAGTACATAGCTTATAGTGAAATCAAGGACATTGGACAGTATAAGATTTTTAATCAAATGAAACCAATGGAAACCTTCAAAGGGTCACTTAAAAAAGCATCATCATTTTCTTTTCTATGGCTCTTCCAGAATGTAGCTTGCTGGCATACCATCTTAAATTGACATGTGCTCAAAGTTAAAAACTTTATCCTGGAGGTTTAGGAGCTTAGAGGTCATGGTTCTGCTTTTGCCTGAAGCTCACCGTGAGCAGCCTAGCTTGCATCTACTTGTTTTGCAGTTTATTTGCAGGACGGGTCCATATGCCAGATCTTTTCCTCTCAATATTCTTTAAAGCCATTCTGCTTTATTTTAAAAAATCAATTAAGTTAAATTTAGAGACTTGCTGTTGAAAAATCCGCACAAGGAGACTTCTCCGTGCGTGTGGCGTGTCACCTTGTCCTATCAGCAGAATCAGACTTTCACTGCCCAGTGTGACGGGGATGCAACAGGACACTGAAAGAGACTGATGAAACAAAACAAATCAGGCGATGAAGACGGCCAGTCTGAGGTGACCGGTACATAAAGGATAGAGTGTTCTTTCTACTCTCCTCTGTGCCATGTATCTACTCAGACATTTCCAGCATCATAGGTTAAAAAATAAATTACCCAAGCATTATCTTTTTGCTTACACTTAGCCTTCTCATGTAACAATTTTTTTTTTTTTGCTAAAAGAAAATATAAGATTTTCTAAAGATATGTCTCTTAGCAAATGCTGTTGTAAGTTTTTAACTGCTCAAATTAGTTTTAAACATTGGTAAAAAAGAATAAATGGGAGGCAGGGGTCTGGCATAGAGGTTCAGATGACCCCTGGAACACCTGCATATCACATTAATGTACCTGTTTCTAGCCCTGGCTCCACTCCAAATCCAGCTCCTTGCTGATGTGCATCCCGGCAGGCAGCAGGTGATTGCTTAACTAGCTGGATTTTTGCCACCCATGTGGAAGACCCAGATGGAGTGGCTTGCCTCTGGCTTTAACCTGCTCTGTCCTGATTATTGAAGACATTTGAAAAAGGAAACAGTCAATGGGAGTTCTTGGTTTGTCTAACTGCCTTTCTCCATTTACCCTTTCACGATGTCTCAAATAAAATAATTCTATTAGATTAAAACACTAAGATCTTAACTTAGTTTAGTTTCCAAACTTGGCCATACCTTTGTGAAATGCAACAGTATTGCATCATAGTTTTATCTTGCCACAGCACCAACATTAGGCATTTAAGATAGACTTGCAGAATCTAATTATGAGCAATCCTGTGTATCCATCTTTGATGAAATCTGAATGTCCCTGTTTGCAAATACTTCCTTGGGAATTTAACACATAGGAAAAAGGGACGTAGTTACTGGAAATCCTCCAGAGATAAGGGAATCAAAGAATTTATTTGACTGACCTCAGGGATGTGTGCTCAGGTTACAATGATGCCTCACTTGGTTCTGAGAATGCTGGGCTGGGTGAAGGCGGCTGAGAGCTGAGCACATCTGATTTCTATACCGAATTTCTCAAAAACTGTTTAGCTGAACTGTAAATACCTTTCATTTTCTGTTGTACCCTAGACAGCACATAAATCTCTCCGTTTAATACATACTGAACAAAACGTTTTTAAGACATTGGTTTGAAGGAGCCAATTTTCATTGCCATGCTGTTATTTAAGTGAATATTGAATTCTAAGTTTTACTCCACAAAAACTAAAATGTTTTTGCTGAAAAAAATCTGAAGATGATTTGTAACATTGTAAAGTTAACCTTTATGCTAACTTCCTAACATTCAGACTTTGGAGGAAAAAATAAACAACTAAATGAAGGACAAATGATTGGACCACAGTGCAGAATAGGAATGAGACACCCCTCGCAAAGAAACACTCAGAGAACATATTAAAGTTCATGTGGCCAGAGTTGTTTCAAGGTCTGTTTCCAGTTTTCTAGGTGAGCAGCACAGACACAAGTGTCTGCAGATACAGAGAACATCAAATTCAGCCAATCAGTTCCAGATTAAGAGATGAACAAATATAGTCACAATAGTGCTTAGAGATGTTTAATGAGCACCTCTTTCTCTGTGTCTCCCAGAAGGCAGAAATGTGAAAGACATGGCCTTGAGAGACCTCTACATCTTTCTAATCAGGCTGTGGAAAATTGGAGTCTTCTCCTGTTAAATAGGGAAGGTTAGCATTTAATAGTTAATGAAGCCAAAAGAATCTGAACAGATAAGAGCGGAGTCTGTACAGGCTGCACTTGGACAAGCTCACTTCCTGTTATCTCCTTTCAGAAAGTCTGCTATTTGCAAGATGTTGTCTTAAATAGTGACAGAAGCACCAGTATGTGCTCGGAGAATCACTATGTTTTAGAAAGAATGCCAAAACCAAACTATACAAAGAGGTGCTGCTTTACAGTTTTATGATATTCTATAACAGCATGGCACATTGTATTTTCCTGAATTTAAATCACCAACTCCTTGCTAGTTGAACATTAAAATACTCCCATCACAATGTACATATCCTGAGACCTCTATCGTCTTCTGGTGCTTGCTCTATCATTTTATCTATGTCTTTCACACTTGAATTGCTCACAGCCCTCATACAAGGAAATGTTCTGAATGGAATGACTTTAAGAGGAAATGGAAAAGAGATTGGATGAACTGGAGGCACTCAGGTAGTGGATGTTTGGTCTTGGGATTATTTAAAGTCAGATTGTAAATATTATATTTTCCCCTAATTCAGCCTTTTCCCACTTTAAGTCTCTTGAGAGAAATTTCTGTATCCTAATTCTTTGAAATGTACTATCAAATAGGTCATGACTAACTCTCCATAGGAGTTTCATCAGTTGCTCCATGAGAGTACTCCATCCCCATTGACTGGAGATAGATGTAGCAAATCCCTGCACTGCACTTGATTTCCATTCAAAAGCATCAGCTTCTGTTTGTTTTCCCTTGCCAATTCGTTCATTTTCAAACATTGCTTGTCCTCCTAAGCCCCGACTTTTAAATCTCATTGCCTCAGTTCTTCCTCTGTGGTATTCTTTACATTCATATGCACTTGGATACTTCAACGAATATTGCTTTCACATTCTTGCCAGTCATTAGATCTGGCTCATCATGAGAACAATGCTTCCCTCTAAGTTAGATGCCCAATTCCCCGCACGCCAGTCTTGGCCCAACACACACCTTACCATCAAAGGCATATTCAGGCCATAGGTTCTCTGTTCTTATATAAAAACTCCTGCTCCTCTGAGACTTGTTGCAGGTCACTAAATTTCTCTTTTCATTTCATTCCTTTACCAAATTGTCAGATTTCCCCTGCCCAGACTGCTTTGGAAACGTGTGATGTGCAACATTGTTCTCCTCCTAAGCCCCTTCTGTATCTTGGGTTATGTTCCTTTTCACCAGAGATGATCCCTGCAGCAGCCCGGCCTCTGGAGTTGTTGCCCTTCTCAGCTTTTAATCTTGATTTTCCTACCCTCACTTAAGCTCCTAATGTGCATCTTCCCACTCTTATCATGATCCTTTGCCAGTCTCGGTGTCCTCCACTCTCCATTTGCTGAGTCCACAAGGTCTACTGTTTGTGTTCATCAACCTTGTCAAGGACATAAGAACTTCCTCAGGTCCTCGGAATGCAATCATCATCCCTTCTCCCCTTTATTCATCACTCCTACATCCTAGGCCCTGTGATGCATCACTTCACACACGTGCCCTACTCTTCTTTCCTGCAAGTCCTGCCACTTTGCTGGCCCAGTTAAATCCCAGTTAGAATTCACCCAGCTGATGTCTGCTCTGTTACTACCTCTCACAACTGATGATCATGGTGAATATTGCACAACTAACTATATTTATGCTACTAGAATTTCATGGTCTGTAATGCCACTCTTGTTGTTTTCAGTGTTGATGTCAGTACAGATTGTCTTCCCTGATTCCATGTTATGTCAGCCCTGCTTCTCATGGAGACTTTTTTTAAAGTCTGATATGGGATTGCTGTCTGATTTCCAGGGCATAGAAGTCATTTTAGATCTTTAAGGTGACTTTGATGCATCTGCTTCACTCCATTAGGCATTGATTTGTGGTTTTACACTTTGAAGTGAATTACGCTCATATTCAGATTGACAGTGAGTGCTACATGGTGATTTCCTTCTATTGCCTGTCTTACCATGCACCAGTAATTATACTTGTCACTGTCTGGAACTTATTAATTCATATAAATCTTCACACTTTTATGTACCCATTAGTACTTGCAAAATTCTATCTTATTGATTCCAGTAGGCTTTGGCTTCCTGTATAATTTTCTGCTTCTGTTTCTTCATTTATTTGGGTTTTCTTGAAGTAGCTTCTCCATCCTCAGGGCTCCCTGGTCCAGTCAGCTCCAACCCCATTCTAAGAAAACAGATTCACTTTTAATTCTTACATGAGATTGCACTCAACTGCTATGTATATTTAAAGTGACTTCCTTCTCTCTTTTGGGGTTTTGACTCAAAGTCAGATGTCTTAAGTTTTCAAGTGGTGTAGTTGCCTTGCATCCCAAAATATTGACTATAATCCTGGAATAAAGTTGAACTTAAAATTTCAAGTTTTATTTTTAAAACCAAAATATGGCTCCCATTCATTTTAACACAACTGATACTAAAAAAATGCTTTCTGTATAATTTTTGTACTGCTTTAATTTGAAATACAAGTTAACATGAGTGCATATTGCTTTTTTCAAAAAAGATTTGTTTTATTGGAAAATAAAACAGAGAGAAGGGGACACATAGAAAGATCTTCCATCTACTGGCTTACTGCCCAAGTGACCACATCAGCTGGAGCTGAGCCAATCCAAAGCCAAAGGTCAGAAACCCTCTTAGGATCTCCAATGCAGGTGCAAGGTCCCAAGGCTTTGGGCTGTCCTTGACTGCTTCCCAGGTGATAAGTATAGAGCTGGATGGAAAGCGGAGCAGCTGGGAAATGCAGCAGTGCCCACATGGGATCTCATACACGCAAGGCAAGGACTTTAGCCACAAGGCCATAGTGCCAGGCTCAGTGCACAATACTTTTTAAGAAAAAATTCAGTTCCTGACTTATGGAAAATTCAAAATGACTGATAATGTGGGGGAAAAAAACCTGATTTTGATCATGGAGAGAGGAGGAGGAACCAATTTCCCAGGGAAAAGTTTAAGGGAAATTTTCTTTTGGAAAGTCTACAGGAAGAACAGGGATCCCATGGAGCAGCGAAGACTATGTTAATACACATGAGAAAGCAAGCCACCACACCCACGGCAGAGGGAATACCATCTTTTCAAACCAAGTTAAGAGGAGCCTTCAAAAGCCCTAAACCATTGGTTCTCTTGTCTGAGAGAGAGATTCATGTTGCCAACTTACTTTAAATCTGACCTAAAGCATGAATAGGGGAGCAGGTTGTTCAGCTAAGCCATAACAACAGGACCCATGGATTCCTTCCCATCACCATGTCCCATGACCCATGAGGATGAACCCATCTTGCAAAAAACACGAATGAAGACTGCTGTGGCTTGTATGCTGCTGGTGGACTTTGAGGGAAGAATCCCTGGAAGACCGCATTATTAAATGCATTTGATTACTATATACTAGCTAGCTAGATGAATGGACAGATAGATAAAATTCCCACTGGGATGTGGGAGAGGTGAGGGAGAAGGATTGCTCCAGCTCCATGCTTAGAGTTAAATTTGTTCTCCTTTGTATTGCTTGAACCAATTATGCCCCATTCTCGTTTTAAATACATGGAATGAAATGCACATCACTGAATTATAATAGCTAGTGAGTATCTTTTACATTATTAACTAAGTTGATGTGTAAGACTGATACGTTTTCTCAAACTAATGGGCTTCAATTTGCTTTGCTTCAGACATGATAATAATAGTTCCTGGGTAACAATCACTTTTTACTACAAAGAGTAGATACTATTATTGCAATTTTGAAGATAAGTGAAAATTGAGAGAATATGAGAAATTGAAGATCCCACACTAAGCAGTTTGGGACTTCAGCCGAGTGATCAGTACTTAACGATTGGGCAATGCCACTCACAGGAAGTCGGGATTCTTTGCCTGTGTGCTCACAGGGGAGGGACTACTTGTTTTAGCTCCCCCGTACTGTACCGTCTTCTCTGGCAGTGACCATCAGGATCGCTCCGAAATCCCTCAAACAAACAAACAAACAAAAAACTAGAACAGACAGAGAACAGCAAGGAAAGCTTAGAAACAGACAGGAAAGGGTCAGCCGGGATGCACTTATAACTCACTAGGGGGGACACAAAGATTAGTTACTCTTCACTAGGGTATTGAAAATTTCTCTCACACTCCTCCTAAAACTGTTCTGCACCTAAACTGTTGACAAATGTCTTGTTATAGTTATAAACCAGTCTAGACTACCTGAAAATAAAAAAGCCCGGTTCAACAAAATTATGCTTCAACGCTATAAAATGCTAAATATTATAATGAAAATAGACATGAGACAGCTGAATGGTAATCTATAGCCATTTTAATGTGTATAGAACCTGGTTGTATATAAACTAAAATTAAAATGTCAATGAAGAAGTCACAGAATGTGGTTCAGAACTTACATTTTTGTTTAACATATTGGTTATTCAATACTATGTCATTTAATTCCACAACATTATAAGTTGTTGCTGATGTTATATTGGGACTTTCAATTGATCGGGATGATACTCTGCTGGCTCTACCTTCAGACCAGAGATGGTCTCCCTAACAAGCCGTTGAACTTATCTGGACAATAAGATGCTGGACTGTATGCTTGGTAGATGCTTGCAATGAAAGAGTATCAACTGAACTTGAACTGTGGTAACGCAACAAGGTGGAATCCACCATGGGGGAAGGGTTTGGGGAGGGGTGGGAGGAATCCCAGTGCCTATAAAGCTGTGTCACATAATGCGATGTAAAACTGTGTCACATAATGCAGTGTAATTAATTAACAAAAACAAAAACAAAAAATTCCCCTGTACCTACTGAGTACTACTATTTTTCTACTCCCACTAATTGATCCCACTGTGTTTTTCATTTGGAGAATGACTTCCTGGGGTTGTGATGCATTAGTGTTAGACATGGGGAGAAGGAGTTATGACCTGTTAGTGAAGTCTGACATGAGCTTCCTGGAGGCCCAGGGATGTAATTACCCAATGTAAGGAGGTTCTAAGCCAGACCCATCCCTTACGTATCAGGGACAATTGACAAACAAGCCAGATGGGATGATAAACAGGCAAGTTCAGTTATCTTATCACAAGAGGGACATAATGATGACATATAAGCCCAAGATTACTAACTCGAAAGCATGTTTCCATTTCCAAGAAAATCTGATTATGCTATCATAATTTTCATTTTGTACATAAATACTCAAAAAAGCAAAAATCAATCTCACCTTACTGATAGAGGTGTATTTTTTGTTTGTCTGTTTTTTGCTGAGATACAAGTCAACCTGAGTGGTTTTTGTCGTCAACAGCCTGCAATGGCTTCCTAGCCCTTGAATGTACATTTTTAGTATGGCGTTCACGTCTTGGCTCAGTGAGTCACTTTTTCAGTCTCCCGGTCCATCCCCCAGAGCTGCTCTGAAGTAGTTACTTCCTTTCTTCCCAACACTTTGCTGAAGCTGCTTTTGCAGCTCATCTCACCAGTCTTCATCTTCCTGCATGTTAGAAACTTTCAGTTCTTCTTGTAATAATTTCCTTCCAGGAACTGTCTTAACAGACAGTACCTCTCCTGTCAAGGAACCCCTGAGCACTTCAACACTCATAGTGACTTATCTGGTTGCTATTTGACTGTTTGTCTGATCCCCAACACATTACAATCTGCTGGATTAACACTTTCTTGGATCTCCTTCAGTGAGCAAGCATCAGAAAAACCTGAAGGGCTCGCTAAAGCACAATCAGTAAATTTCACCTGAGTTTGTGTTTCAATGATTCTGACACAGAGCCCAGGAACAGACATTTCTAGAAGCACCCAGTCATTATGGATGGTGTTGTTCAAGCACTACTTGCACTGTAAGGTTGAGCATAATAACATCATAAACATAGTAGGCTCAACAAAGATTGAATAAACATGTAGGCTGTGGAGCCATGCTTTTCAGTTGCAATTTTTTTTAAAGATTTATTTTTAATATTTTTTTATTGGAAAGGCGGATATACAGAGAGGAGAGACAGAGTGGAAGATCTTCCGTCCGATGATTCACTCCCCAAGTGAGCGCAACGGCCCATGCTATGCCGATCCGAAGCCAGGAGCCTCTTCCAGGTCTCCCACGCAGGTGCAGGGTCCCAAGGCTTTGGGCCGTCCTCGACTGCTTTCCCGGGCCACAGGCAGGGAGCTGGAAGGGAAGCGGGGCTGCCGGGATAGAACCAGCGCCCATATGGGATCCCGGGCGTGCAAGGCGAGGACCTTAACCACTGTGCCACCGCGCCGGGCCCCTCAGTTGCAAATTTATAAAGCATTTTGTAAGACTGTTGGCTGTGTGCCTATAGTTTTCATTTCAGATGTGTAGCACAGTGTAGTTTAAGTCATCTCTAAAAATTGTGATGTGTGTATCATCCAAGTGCTCTGAAGCAAATTGGACTCCTTCAAATCGGGTCACAGGGCACATGAAGTGTGAAGATCTGGGTGTCGGGGACTGGGGAAAAAAAGGACTCATATCGATTGAAGTTGTTCCACCTTACAGACTGGGGAACAGAGCTAAGGAAGGTCACACAACAAGAATGTGGCAGATTTAGAGCTGCTCAGAGTCTTCTGTCCACTGGGCTCAGGGTGCCTTCTACTGTGCTTTTGATTCATCCTCAGAATCTGCAGCATCTTACATGGAACTAAATGTCAAATACTATGCAAATATTAGACTTATACCCATGAACATAACCAAAAAATTCCAATTTATTTTAGGTGAGTTGTAATGAGTAGATCACACATCTGTGACACCAAGCATATGCTATTCTGTCAGTGGGTATTCTCTAGGTGCTGTTCATTTCACGCCTTCTTAGCTGTGGCACGGAATGTTGGCCTTCTGATTTTGCCTGGTCAAGACATGAAGTCTCTATTACACTAACTTGTTTTGTCTTAACATGCACATGACCATTTTCTGCTCTTAACTCGGAGAAAAGGATTCAATGAATTAACAGAATACATGTCAATACTTGAATTAACGAAAAGGGGATTTTTAAAATATGTTGTAGTTTGATTTTTAAAAAGTCTAGAGATTCATTGATTTTGTCTAATTGATATAAAAAGTGCTAAATTTCCTGTTTGCACCAAAGAGGTCTAACACTCTTCTATGACAGTCCAGTAAGATCATTTTCTAGGGCCAAGACAATGCTCTACTGTAGAGTCATTGCAATGTAGAGTGTTTCCAAGAATATCAGAATCAACAAAGAAACAGACATGCAGATGTTTAGGCTCTACACCAAGGTGCTGACCACAAACTTTGGGAATGTAAATGTTACAAAATTCTCAAATAATTGTGATGTAAATGTTTAAAGATTTCTGCTGGTGTTCAGTGGGAGTTAATAGACAATCCTCAAAACATTAATTATCTTCAATGACTTGGCCATATTTAATCAGTTAGGGCATTTCACCAAATTATCTACATATTTTGAAGTTTTAGGGGGCATCAGAGTTTTTTTTAATTTTTAGAGATCTTGCAAAAGACTGTAAAAATTTTATTTTTTTTCTTAATGTTTTCTTCCTTCTCTTCTTGTTATGTAAAAAGTTTGTTTGGCACTCCATGAACATTTGAGATAAAATATATTTAAGTCATTGTACTGGACTCCTTCCAAGTGGGTCACAGGGCACATGAAGAAGCAGTTGTATGCTGTGCTTTACAGTTGAAAGGTCACTTGAAATATTGGCAACTTTAATCTTTATTTTAGAATGGAAAGACGAGGTTCAGAAGGTTTACACATCTCCTAGCACAGTACTGATCTCGCTGCCTATGTGTAGTCTTCCATGAGCCAGCTGCTTTAACTTGGTCTGTGCGTAAGGAAGGAAAGCAAGGGCAAATAGTAAAAACAAATAATATTTGCACTTACCTTGGTCACCATGGGTTTATCACAACTACACAGAACAGCATTCAGGTAAATTATGTCCATAGAGTAGGATGTCTAGGATGTCTCTCCGTGAGTTACTTTACAGTAGCAGGAGGACTTAATATTGGTAGGGCAAATCTTCGTGCAACAGGTCTATTTTCTTCAGTTTTCTAAGTGTGCTGGTAATATGAACTGTTCTTTGGGCCTGTGATAGCTTCAAAAAAAAATCTTATTCCTCAAATATTCTTCCTCAGTTGGGCCCACATACATACAACAATCTGTCTGTCTGTCTGTCTGTCTCTCTCTCTCTGCCCATCCCTCTCTGATTCCACACCCAATCTCAGAGCTTCTCTGCTGAACTCCATCCATGACATCGCAGAGTTTTGTTACAGTCCAGGTTATGAATTTCTGTTTTGAGAAGTCTCATTTAACATCAAGATGAAGATACCTTCTTCCCACATTACAGGGGAAGATTTTCCTTGGGAAACTATTTTGATGAACTGTTAGTGAGTGAAAAATAATTGTCTGTCTTGTTTGTTTCATGTTTGTTTCCACTGCCCCAATGCAGACCTGCATTTCAAACGTGCAGCAGCTTTGTGAGAGGGGAAGATCCTCCAACTAGCCCTCCACATAACCCTATGCACATCTCAGCAAGGATTCTTGCATTCCCACATTGTGCTGGCACCATGGATGCTATGGAAGAGTGGCACTAGTTGTAACAGGTTTCATTATTGCAGAGATAAACAATGTATTGTTCACTGTTGCATGGCGATTGTATAGACGCAGTAGTCATTTTATTGTACATTTCAAAGACAGCGTGCTTGTTTTAGAATTGTGTTTAAGAGTGAAGCACAGGACTCTGTCTCATTTGCTGTCCCCTTTATGCCCCTGCTCCTCAGAATGAGGCTTAAGTAACAGCCAGTAGAACAGATTAGTTTAAGATTCCATTCAGTAAAGAGGCTCATCTGGCGAAAATGCCAAGGGGCATGTCATAGCAGATTTATAGTTTTCACCGTAAACGTAGAGTTGAAAATGAAAATGTCTGAAGGGAGAGTTTTGAAGTGAACACAGAATATGCCCTCATGAATGAGAACTGAAGAAGCCACTGTGGGCATATGCCAGGTGACTGTATATAATTATACACTCTATACATGGACATTTGATTATAACATAATTTTAATAGGAGATTCTAGGTTAAAATGTGATGAGTTTACCTTGACTTTGAACTCAACAATCCATTACCATAGAATGATGAATGGACCGTATAAATCAGAAAGCAGAATTTAAAAGATGCATCATGGATCCAGATATTTGGTGGTGTGGAATGACTCAGTTCAGTGGAGTGGCCCAGTAGACGGTGAAGCTCAGGTGGGAGAATTCTTTTGGATGTGTCACTCTGGTGGGTGGGGTAAAGGGCAGTAGCTGGCGGACTTAGCAGCAAGTGGATAAATCTCCATAATCAGGTTTATTGACTCACTTTTAATATATTCTTTCCAATTTTCTTAAAAACGGTTTTAAATAGGGTCATTATTAGCAAGGATGAGAAATAATCTAATCTTGCAGTATTTTCAGAATGATCCTGGCAGTCCATGAATGACTGTGCAAAACAGAGGCTAAGTTAACAGCATATAGTGTAAAATATTGAAGTTATTTTAAAATCTTATTTAGAGCCAGTAGACCAGTTTTCAAAATGATTTTTTAAAACTAAGTTGTCATCCCATAGAAGGTTATTGGCTTCAGTCAACAAGAATTGATATGTACGTTTGGAGTAAGGATATAATGTATTCATTATTCATACAGTTATATACACCATCTTAGTCATTATCCTTTATAAACACTGGCTAATTTGTCTACACTAGAGTCCCTGGAGAGTGCAGTGTTATTTCTACTAATGGGTGGAAAGAGGAGTTAATGTAACATGACGGCCCTTGATTCTTCAAGGTACTTATGAAAACATCATGCATTTGATGAATTATCAAATGGAGACTGTAGTCTGTGAGCAATAAAGTATTTGAATTTGGTGGGAAAGTGTTGCTGATGGTTACTTAAGAAGGCTTAAGTGAAATGGGGATCTGGAAGCAATTGAGAGTCCAATTTGTATTTCTGCCGTAAGACTGCAAATATGGCACCAAGACCCTGTTCCCTGTGGGGAGCAGCCACGAGGGCCATAAGACATGGCGTACGAAAACACAGTCAGCTATGCTTCTCTCAGTCTCAATCATAAGGAAACTTCTTCAGTGAGCATTTGCCCAAAACATGCAAGTTTATAATGCTCTCCCTCTCCATCAGGCTTGTAGTCATTCTTTCCCTCAACACCTGTGATTCTCTTCTGGTGGAATGTGTTTGTTTCTATGGGAGAAGAGTTGGCTAACACTTAGCTTCCTAGAACCTGCAAAACTAAGCTGTTTTCTTGCCAATATTTTTGACATTTTTATTTTGTTCTTTGAAAAAGTGGCACTGATGGAATAATCATAATTGATTCTTAAGGCACTGATAGCACCATACATCAGATATTAAGAGTGTGTTATCTTGTATTTTTATGGGCCAAAATCTTTCTTTGAAGTTTTTCTATAACACAGAAAATTTGAGTTAATTCAGCCTTAGAATATATGGTCCTAAGGGGGTTGTTTAGTTTTACCAGTTTCCGTTACTTCTACGTTTGTACAGTTGGGGTAAATTGTTCTATCTCATTGCTTCACCTTTCTCTCTTATTAAATGGAGGTAAGCAAATCATAGCCCCTAAGTAATGCCTAGCTCATAGCAAACATTATGGAATTATGAACTATAACTTTTTTGTCTTATGGCAATCATAATTGATACAAAATGTATTCAGAATAAGTCAATATTTTATTGGGCTAATAGATTCCTCTGATTTTTCTACATTTCTTTTCATTTCTACTCTTGGGAAAATGTAAAAATATAACCTTTCATAAGAATAAAGAATGGTTTACCTCGGATTCCAAAGAAACATTAAATTTGGTTGCCAATAGCACGTTAGTATCACTGTAACTACATATTGGCTCTGCATGTCATCAGTTCTTTTTCTGAATGTCTACTTCAGGACACTACCAATGGCCTGCTGCATCTTCTCTCTATGCATCCAAAGTCAACCTTGTAGCTGAATCTGGGCTCTTCTACAGTTGTTTCCTTAATGTCTACATAGTTTCTAAGAGCTATAAATTGGTAAAACTCAAGTAGACCTGTCTACAAGAGAGTGCAACCTCAAGAGAAGAGGAAGGATGCTGAGGAGAGAAAGAGTGATTTTGGTCTTGGCAGAAGAAAGACAATCTTCACAAGACCGACATCTTTTACTTTCTTTCCTAATTCAAGATGTTTCTCTGGAGATGCTGTCTGCAAAAACAAACAAACAAACAAAAAACAGTGGTGGAGAAAGTTTATTAACACTTGCACTGCTGTGCTAGTCTTGCAGGCATTTTTCACAGAGCAGAGAATGCTTTCAAAAGTAAATAACATGCTAAGATTGGAAAAAGACGAAAGTGTGGAAGTCAGCAGGGCAGAGTAGAGAGAAGGTTTCAGGGTCTCACAAATGGGCCCATCATAAAGTGTCATCCTTCTGTCAAGGATATGCAGACAGAGTGATAGACCTTTTCCATTTTCATCAGCTGCATTTGTTCTCTTATGAATTGCTGAAACAGAAGTCTGTTGGAACAGTTTTCATATCTATCTTCCATTCCAAAACAGAATGCAGACACCAACTTTGTTTTCAGTTCAAAAGCAGTGAAATTTATATATGAAATGAGCTTGATATGTTATAGCCTGATGTCCAAAAGCTAGAGAACACAAAAAGAAGAATCTGGAGAATGTTTGTTGTTTTTGGAATAGCCCCTGTGTAGGGGAACATTTTGAAAATCATTTGAATAAAATACATCGTTTGAATAAAATACATTCAGTATTGACACTCAAGCATTCCCTTACATGCACATCGGAATTTTGAGGGATACATAGATGTTGGGTAAAGTTCTGCAGTTTTCTGATTCATAGTTATTGATACAGAAAAAATATTTGCTTGAAAATAACTTCATAAGCTATTTGAAAGATACAAAATCATGACAACTATTAAAACTCTCTCATTTTTAATGGCTTTTATTTTCCTTACATTGAATAAGATTTAGGTCTGGCTTAGGGACATTTGATGTCTCTTCATATAATAATATTTTTCTTTCAAAGGCAGAAAGGATTTCATTTAATTTAATGATTTCTCAATTTTGTATCTTTTAAATACCTATATAAAAAGTTACGCTGATTCTTAGATTTAAGGGTAACCAGTTTCCATCAAAAGGAATAACACCATGTATAAGCTCAATTGGCTTAAATCAGAAATCTAATACTTAGATGTCACCCTTAATGAGAAGCACAGCCTCTACAACTCCTGGTGAGTGATTTCAGTTAATGTTTTACCTCCTGAAGACTCAAAGGCACAAAAGCCTAATTCTAAACTTGTTATTGGGTCTAAAGACCAAAAATGTTTGTTTTCATGGACCTAATCTGGGTATGTTGTATACTCCACCTTCTGCCTCCGAATGGCTGGAAAGAACTCAAAGTTTAAGGCTATCACTTGAAAGCTTTATGTTGAGTCTAGGTCTATAAAGAGAGTTGAGTTTACTATGAGAGTTGTATGTACTGAATTTATTTCAATGGAAATATACAAGACATAGGAAATACACAAGGAAGTTAATGCTTTTGTTCCTTATAGGGAGAATATTGAGAAGCTGAGATAAGTAAGGCAGAGCACACAGGTGCAGATTTTATTCCTTGAAAAGAAACATATTTAGGGTGGACACTGTGGCATAGTAGGGGTGATGCTGATTCAAGTCCCAGCTGCTCCTTTTCCAGTTCAGCTCCCCACTGCTGGCCTGTTAAGACAACGAGAGATGTTCAAAGTGTTTGGGCCCCTGGCACCTGCGTAGGAGACCCAGGAGTTCCTTGGTTCCCAGCTTCAGCCTTGCCTCGGTCCTTTCCATTGTGACTATTTGGAAGTGAACCAGTGGAGGAAGATCTGTCTATCTCTCTGCAACTCTACTCTTAAACAAATAGATCTTTATTTTTAAAAAATTGTAAAAAGGTCTACGTATTTATTAACTTAAAAGGCAGAGTGTTAGAGAGATGGATGAATAAAGAGAAAATCTTGCATTTGCAAACTTACTATTGAGATAGCTGAAGTTACCTGGGCTAGGTTAAGCCAAGCTAAAGCAGGATCCAGAAACTTCGTCTGGAGCTCCTGTGTGAGTCATAGGAGCCCAAGTAGTTAGACCATCTTTTCTGCCTTCCCAGGTGCATTAGAAAGAGGTCTCATAGCCAGGCCTTGAACGGATGCCCCAATATGGGATGCTGGCATCACAAGCATTGACCGAACTTGCACAACACTAGCTCTGATAAATGACTTTTAACAGCAGAGATGGTTAATCAATCACATTTTTTTTTTTGGTGAGGAATCAAAATAACGCTTTTCTTTACTTGAAAGCTTCTGCAAGTCTTGTACTTACAGAGAAAATATATTGTATATGGAAATCAAGGGCAGAGCCTGAGTTTAATGTCTATGTTTATGTAAAACAGGAAGAACAGATGCTTTGGGAATAGGAGCAGGCAGGAGTATCCAGGAGAATATAATCCTTGACAAAGAGAGATAAATCCTGAAAAGGCATTGGGTTTTCTCTGAATTGCAATCAAGGAACACTTGGGAGGCCCTGACTAGATTCAGTGTTTTATTCTATATACCAGTTAATTGGTAGAATGTACATCGTTGGGTCTATATTTCTTCGTCAGTAAGATGTGAACTATATTTTTGTGTCTGTTAGTGCTGTAACTAGTTCAGGGTCACCAGTAAATATAGTGAAACACTACTGAAGAAAGGGATAATCTCAAAGTTTCATACCCTAACTTGTTACTTGTTGCCAAGCAACAGATCTGCCCCACTCACCTGCAGGCATAAATCAAACAAACACCAGATGTTGAAGAAGATTGATTGCAAGACCATAAGGAGATGTGGAGAGGTAAAACAACAGCAAACCCTAACCCATGTCCCTGTTCAGAAACAGGTTTGGAATTTATGGAATTAAGGTAAATAGGGTGTAACTGGTTGAAGCTAAGTGACAGAACACAATAGAAGCAGAGGGTCAGGGGAAAGTTGTTTGAGTACACACAATGACAAGCCATGTTGCTGCATACATCAAATGCTCAAACATGACTGCTGGACACCGCAGGGGATGCACCGTTTAACATCCCAGTGAACCATCAGGTGACTGCCCAGTGTAGCTGCAGCTTGTTCCATCCAATTCTCCCAGGAACCTCAAAAGACTTCTCAGTAGATTTCTAGCAAAGACAACTGATGTCCGGGTGGTAGGAGGGGACAGACTAACTATGGAGCAATTCAGGAGATGACTCTTACGGATTGTTTGTGAGGCAACTAAGGGAAGCCTGCTGTTAAAATGAGGGAAGGCTCCATTGTCCATGGCTTCAACTTTCCAATCACAAGAGAAAATATAGCTTTACAACTGAGAAATTCGGCAGAGAGTACGTGATCTAAGCAATAAAACTTAGCATCATCAACAGGATGGAAGATCATTTTTGTTTGCAAATGTCTGTTGAAATGGAAGTTACATTTCACAATGTATACAGATTTAAATTCACACATACAGAGAATGGGTCAATATGGTAACAATCAGTAAATCTAGATGATGAATATGTGATTGTTTATTACACTACTGTCAACTTTTTCAAAAGAAAATGTTATAATCTGTTATTTACAGATTACATTGTTATCCTGTCTCTGTATCTATTGTTGTTTTTAATTGACTACATTCTCCTCTTTCTTCCTTTTTCCAAGACTATATTCTTTCACCTTATCCATCATGATAAACACTAATGTTGAAACATACCTGAGCTTAGTTGCATTACCCTTAAAAAAGGTAGTTTCTTAAAAAAGCGTAACATACAAAAAAGAAGCAGTCCTGTAGAAATTTCAGGGGTGGGGGAAGCAGGTAGGAATTGGAATTCTATACACTGTTCCATTCTTGCAGAATTAAGAAGTCAGTAGTTTATAATAAAGCAATAGCAAAGATTTATTACAACTCAAGGAATATGAAAATGGGGGAAAAAGCCATCTCAGAGTGCTGATTTAGTAATATACAACTCCAGTGTTATTTTCTTAGAGCTTTTTCTCACAAGGCAAAGCTTTTAAAGCTTGAGTAAATGAATATACATTTATTTAGAATTTGTCCCAGGGGTCTGAATTGTATGCGCAGTTAATAATACGCTGTTGAGAGATGTTTCTTCCAAAACTGTTGATTAGTTTACCCGTTGATCAGTATCTATGTTGATTTTTAGCATTAAAGCTCCTAAACTACCAGATATTTTTTTTCTCTCATGATGCATCTTTTCCCCATCAGTAAAACTGGAGTGGAAATCAAGAGGGAATTGAAGACTGCACTCAATCTGTGTGTCTTTGGAGCCATGACTCTGTCAATTTGCACATTCTCTTGGTGACTTGAAAATGAGCCCTGTGATAAGCCTGTTATTGCTCAATGCTCTCCTGGTATTTTTCATTCCAACTTGGAAGGCAAGGAAACAGAACTCACAGGGAAATTATTTTCTAAAACCAAGTAATGAAAACTCAGTGTTTGCCATCAAGCTCTCTTCTGCGGTGTGTAGAAAGCATTGTGTTAAATATAGAAAGATATGGGGAAGAAAAAAACTTAGAACTCTATTTCTTGAAATAATAAAACTAATGTAAGACAAGGCATATATGAAGTTGCTGTAAAAAATATAAGCTTCTGTCAAAATGTGAGTAATTATTATTCATACAAAGCATCCTCCTCCTTCTGTGTAACTGTATATCTCAGCAATTGACATAGAGGAAAAAATGATTTACTGTATAGGTAAATCTCAGTGAAAATCACCATGCTGAAGATTTCCGTAGACAAACATGGGCCAGGAGCAATATGTGTGTTCAGATGGAAAATTAAGTATCTTCACTTTGCTGAGTGAATTTGTTTTTGTATTATTTTTTCTTTTTCTTTTTTCCATGTAGAAGCTTTTTAGCTTGTTGTAATCTCACCTGCCCATATTTTGCTTTAATTATCTGTTCTTTTGGGATCCTTTCCAAGATTTCTGCCTGCACCAATGTATTGCAGTTTCCCCAATATTTTCCTCTAGTAATTTGATGAAATCAGATCATAGGTGTAGACACTTGATCCATTGTCAGTTGATATTTTTAAGGTGTAAGATTGTGGTCTGGTGACTTCTGCATATGGAGATCCAATTTTCTCAACATCATTTATTGAAGAGACTGTTCTTTTTCCCACAGAGCATTCTTAACTCATTTGTCAAAAGTTGGTTTTAGGTATGTGTACTAATTTGTGGGATTTCTATTTTGTTCCATCGGTCTACATGTATACTCACAGATTCAACAGCAACAGAACGATTCAGTTAAGAACTGGTAAAAGGACATGAACAAACATTTTCAATGTTTGAAAATCAAATGCCAAACATATATAACGAAATGCCAAAGGTGATTAGCACCAGGTAAATGCAAATAAAAACCACATTACTCGTCTAGAATGGCTTCCATCCAAAAATAAAAAGTAATAATTGCTGTGGAGGGTATAAGTTTTGTACAGCACTGTTGATTGAAATATAAACTAGTACAACTAACATGGATGACTCTAGGGGCAGTCCTAATCTGGAAACAGATTCCTTTTTGTCATCCATGTATTGGTTACTCAGTGGCATGCTTTTTCATGGTGCTGTAATTTAATGTTGTTGTTGTTGTTGTGGCTGTTGTTCTAAAACATACCAGTTGTTGACCTTGATTCATGGCTCCTCATTTATGGAAACATGGTGATGGAGTACTGGGGTCTGTCATATCCAGATGTGGGGGTACAATGCAACATACATTCCTGCTCCTAAACAAAAGATGGACTCCCAGTGAAACTGTTGGAAATGTGTAGACAATGGGATGCCGGACTGTCTGACACTGTCTGTACCAGCAATGTCGGGGTACACTGAAATAAGAGACTAATGGAGTTGTGACTCCTTATGAAAGACTATACTGTTGTTGCAGTATGGGGAAAATCTGTCAGGGGTGAGAGTTTGGGGGGATGGGAATCCCAAATAAACAACAACAAAATAGAAAACAAAACAAAACAAAATATATGACCCAGCCAAGTCACTACTGAGAATTTACTCAAAAGAAATTAAATAAGCATATGAAAGAGTTTTCTGTACCCACATATTTATGGCTGCTTAATTCACAATACCCAAGATATGGAACCAACTCAGATGTACTTCAGTTAGTGATTGAGTAAAGAAAATATGGCATATGTCTGTCTGTGTGTGTGATGGAGTACTACTCTGTAATAGAAATATGAAATCTTGTCTTTTGCAACAAATTGGATAGTGCAACTAGAGACCATTATGAATAAAACAGTACCATAATGAAACATGTGATATTTTCTCTGATATGTGGCAGTTAATATAGAATACCAAAAATGTTTAAAAACGAAATTTATATCTTATGATTTGACCATTAAAAATAATGAGAAAAAGAAAGAAGAAAAAATACGAGGTAGATAAGGCATTAGAGACAGAGTGACAGAATGATACAATTAAGTTTAGGTCTGCTAGAGCTGATGGCAAAAGCACAGGTTTCTTCAATAAGGTACCCTTCCCTATTTGCAAGTAAACAGCACTTTCATATGAAAAGGGGGAGCTGAGGGAGGACAGGCAGATCTGCTTTCTTGGTCATTTCTCTGTTGTTCCTTGGACAATTCTCTGGCCAGTATCCATTGAACACACACACTGATTAGTCACAGAATTAGCAGTTAACATTTGGTAATGAGAATGTGAAAAGGAAAAGGACCAGGTAGTGCTTTTACAGTTGTGGATGTATGGCTAGTGACAAAGCTGGAATGTAAAAAGATGTGTTTATCCTGGTCACAAAAAAAAAATCTCTGGTTGCAGAAGAATGGTAAATGAATGGAACAGAGGACTTCACAGAGTAGCATTGGGAGGAAGGGAAGTGCAGTAACTGGAGGGCATAAAGAAAGCTCCATTATATATATTTAGGAAGCAATAGAGTGGCTGTATGATTATAAGAAAGGAAATATCATGACCAAGTGATGCTTCGGAAGATGAAGCCCTTGTAAGCATTTCGGATAGATTGTGAGCAGCTGTTACCAGAAGAGGAATGAGGTTTTGAAGCTTGAGCATTTTCAGGGAGTTAAAGACCTTGCTTTGAAAGAGAGGTTGGGATTCATACAAGGGCTGCTTTGGCATGGGTGTCCTTTAAGGATGTTCTGGAAAGAAGGAAGGCCCTATGTGCTACTGTATTAGGTAGGACTGTAAATCTGCTACTTTTATGTCCTCGCATCCCACTTTCCTCACTGGAATCTAGTTCTCTCTTTTCAGACTTGCTGGAAAGGATCTTCTCTCCATTGCTGACTCTCTGGATTCCAGGTGCCTTCTTCTGTCCTTCCCAGCGTGGTGACTGCCAGTTTGCTCACACCTGTGGTTCAGATATCAACACTGTTGTCTTTAAATGTTGTCATTGTTTCTCTTTGGGGAATTACAAATGTCAAGGGACTTAGCAATCTGTCCCTGATATCATCTTTGTATCTCTGTATGGCTGGCTTTTGATTTTTGTTGTTGTTCAAAGCAAAAGATACAATACCCTAAAATGTTTTTTCTCAATCCATATGCATGGCATAACCATGACATTTGAACATGAAAAAGAGGAACAGGTTGCCATATCCACCGGGAACTTTCTGTCGTGCCCATGCTCTCCACAAGATCCTATAGTTTATTCTTTGTTTTTCAGTCTCCTAGGAAGAAAATAAAATCTCCATTCACTTCTTGTGATACCTGAACTGTCTGGGCGCTCAAACAGGAGTCCTTATATCATCATATTGTTTTTATTTATTATGCAAGTGCCATTTTTTCTATAGATTTATAAATATCTGGGTATGCAAAGGCCAAAAAATATATATGTAGCATTCAATACTCACTGTATTTATATGGGATCTTTTGAAATAGGGCAACCAGAGTCCTACTACATATCTGGTTTCACAGCAGACCCCTGGGATGATTGGCCTTATGTGGATTCAAAGAGGCTCAAGATAAGGAGTGTCAAACAAGGAATCAAAATACCTCCATTGAAGCTGATGTGTGTACTCAGTACATTTCAAACTCATTTTGTGCTTCACTTTTGTTTATTTGCTGGAAGGCCAGAGTTTTAGGAATAGAGAAAGATAAGAGGAGGAGAGAGAGCGCACCTCCATCTGCAGGGTCACTCTCTGTATTGGCTTGGTTCCCTCCTCATATTTGCTATACTTTGCTATATTTGCTATAATGGCTTAGGCTGAGCCCAGTTAAAGCCAGGAGCTTCTTGCAGATTTCCCACATGGGTATAGGAACCCAGTAACTTTGGCTGTGTTCAGCTGCTTTCCCAGGCACACTAGCAGGCTCTGGATCAGAAGTGGAGCAATCAGGTCTCGAGCCAGCACCTCCACGGGATGGTGCCACCAAAGAGGAAAGCTTACCGTGCCACCCACAGTGTCTGCCCTCTGCATGGCTTTTATCCTTCACTGTGTGCATTGCCACCATTGGTAGAAGTTCATCTTTACTCACTGTGTGCATTGCCACCATTAGTAGAAGTTCATCTTTACTCACTGTGTGCATTGCCACCATTAGTAGAAGTTCATCTTTACTCATTTTATTTGAATAAATGCTACCTACTCTTAGGAGATAACTTAAAATGTTTAAGAAGTTTTCCTTATGTGTCTCAATGGGAGAAAGGCTATCTGGTAACCATTTTCCGTAACACTTTAATTTACATACCATGAAGTGAGCATAATCATTTACTTCCTTCTATAACCTGTTCCCATACCCATGTCTCGTTTCTACAACAATGTTATGAATTGCATCATAGATTCTAATAAAAGTCTGTTGAGATTCACTTGTTAGGAAACTTATCGAAGTCTTTGCTGTCTCTTGAAAGTCAATACCTTGAAGAGTTTCTCGGCTCCTCTGAGGTGCTCATGTTATGGAAACATACTAAAGGGCAACACAAAGTGTACCCTTATTTCATAACCAAGATGAAGGATAAACTCCTACACAGTGAGTCAGAGAAGTAGGGGAGGACACACTAACAAAGCGGCACATTGACCTTGATGAGCTAATTTTAGAGCGGCAAGGATTTCAGACACCCAGAATACAATCCCTACCAAGCAAAGCAGCCCAAGGACAATGGGGCCCTTTTGGTGGATTATCAGAGCTTTCCACTGAGGTTATGCCACCTTGCAAGCAAATATAAGAGAGGAGATGCACAAACCGGAATATCGATTTAGGATCTAGGAGGAAGCCAAAGGCTTGGATGGTTTGACCTTTTATACTGAATGTTACTGAGGAACCACATTCTACAATATTCTTATCACACACACACACACAAACAGAATATAATTAGAGCTGACAGCGGTCTCTTGCCTGAGCAGTACAACAGTGTGAGAACTTGGTTTGGTGTGAACATGAAAGGAAAATCAGTGAAAACCTAGGAGTGCCCACGGCAACTCAGGAAGTGTCTTTCAAGCATACATTAGTTACCCGGATTGGGTCAGCGGTGGTCAGAATGTGAACTGACTCACTGCACTGCCAGCCAGATAATGCTGTCTTCTGTGTCTGTCAACACCACCTCAGATGGACAGAACTGTATCTGAACATGTTCATTTGCACCAGAAGCAAATACAAAAGGTAGAAATGGCTTAGCAAATTCTTGAAAACAGAAGGACAAATATTAAATTATGCTATCGCTTTGTAAAATATACTCAAGGAGATTATTTTTACGGTGATGAAGCGTATTCACTTGCATAAGTCCAGTAGCTTTGCCACTTATCCTTTAGTGTTTTATTCTAACTTGGACAGATATAGAAGTTTAATTGTATAAAGAAAAAGATACAAAGTATAAAAGGATAAAGTCACTTTCCCAAAGTTAGGCAATGAATCAGCATGCATCCACGTTTTGAAATATACTCATATTTCTCTGAAGCAACTTGGCCAAATGCTTTCAAATTCTAAAACAAAATGAGAGAATGCATACCAGTAAAGCTGTGGAGCTTTTCACAGAACAAGCATTTTACACATTGTATTAAATTTACCATATGTAAATTGCTTGTTCTTTTTCCTTTTCCCCCCTATTTTTTCCTTCTCTTTCTTTCTTGAAGTCTTATGAAGTATCCTTTTATGGTTCAGATGAACTCTATGCATAATACAAATATCTATGCCCTCTTAAGTACTTTTACAAAACTCTGGGCATGGGGCCCGGCGCTATGGCCTAGCGGCTAAAGTCCTCACCTTAAATGCGCTAGGATCCCATATGGGAGCTGGTTGTAATCCCAGCAACTCCACTTCCCATCCAGCTCCCTCTTTGTGGCCTGGGAAAGTAGTTGAGGACGGCCAAAGCCTTGGGATCCTGCACCCATGTGGGAGACCTGGATGGGGTTCCTGGCTCTTGGCTTCAGGTCAGCACAGCACTGGCCGTTGTGCTCACTTGGGGAGTGAATCATCGGACGGAAGATCTTCCTCTCTGTCTCTGCTCGTCTCTGACTTTGCAATAATAATAAAATAAATCTAAAAAAACTGTGACCATGTAATTTATTAGCAAGATGGCGAATTAGATCTCATCTGATTAACTCCCCAAACATAATAGCCAGGGTTGGCTATGCCAGAGACAGGAGCTGGGATCTCTAGGTCTCATGCCTGCTTGGCAAAGAACCCAAATGGTTCAGTCATCACTTTGGCTTTCAGAGGTTCATGACCAGGAAGCTGGATTGAAAGTGGAGGTGGGGCCCGGCGGCGTGGCCTAGTGGCTAAAGTCCTCACTATATAGTCCTTGCTAACTGTATATAGAATTACATTTTGCATATTATTCTGCATCAGGATTTATCACCAAACTTTGCGAATCTAAATTTAGAGCATTCCTAGATGCTGTAAATATTTATTTTATCCAATAGATATGCGTTCTATACTTACATGGATATATATTTATGTAGTTTTAATGTTTTGTTTTCAGTGTTACAGGCTGTTATTAAATCAGTATAGTTGTTCAAATGCAATATGCTTGAATGTGAATATGTAATAGAACGGATATCTAAAATTTGAACTTGATGGGTCAAATGGCTGGAGAGTTCACGTGGCATTTAGACAGCAGCTGCCAAAGGAGCCACAAACAGTAATGGATGAGAATTTTAGTTTTCCCAAGCTGTGGTCAGTGAGCATGATCATTCTTTTTAATCATTGTATGTTTGACTCATGCAAAACATTACCTAAGAGTTCCCCTTTCATTTTCTTCCTTTAAGAGAATGAGTAGCGTATGATATATTTGAAAGTCCTCAGTTCTTATCTTTAATAGCCAATATCAGCTTTTGCAAAGTGTGCTTTGCATCTTTTATCTTAGGTACCAATTAAATGAATTGAAATAGAAAAACTGAAGGTCACTTTAAATTGCATTTGTGATTCATACCTTAGTGATGGTTGCCACCTTGACAATTAAATCTCCAAAAGTTTTCTCTGAGCTGCTTTTTTCTCACCCCAAAGAGGGTGTGTGTGTGTGTGTGTGTTTGTGAGTGTGTGTGTGTGTGTGTGTGTGTGTGTGTGTGACCATTATGGCTTTGCGCAAGATTCTAGCAGCATGCTTTGATATCTGTTCCGTTATTATCTATCTTTAAATGTCACAACATTCAAGAGCACAGTACATTTGGGTACATTCATCAACAAAGCAATAGTTTGACATTGATGAGAGAGAATATCTTTTGAAAAGAGTTAACTTGGATTATTTGCATTGTTCCCTTACTATGAGTACTCTGCAAATTTTAGTGATGGCTTTAATTCACAGATGAACTTGACTTCCCTTTTCTGTCTCAGAGATTCATCTCTGTTCTCCTGAAGGAAAGGGAGATAAGCCTCCAATCTTCCAGAACGTTCTAAGGTCACTGAAGGAAGCCATGCCAAGTAGAGTTGACTTTCTTCATCTTTTAATGTAGAAGTACAGGCTGCAGTAGCAATGGGAACATCCTGTATGACTGACGCAGCCCTCATGTCCGCAGAAAACAGTCTGGTTTGCACAGGTTGTGTTTCTCTACTTTATTTCCATCCGAACTTTGAGAATGACAGCTTTCTATATCTGACAACATTCAGTTGTGTCACATGACTCAATGAGGCAGACCAGAATTGGACAAAGAAACTGTGCTATTCTCTGTTGGCGTTTTATTGACAGAAAACAGAGTCATTAACAGAGCGCTTCTGAGATTACACAATTAATATATATAGCAGCTATGTACTGCAGTCATGCTTTGATGATGCCTGAGAGCAGTTTTCATGCAAGTGAAGTCTCGGAGTGTTTCTGGTCTAAACATCTGCTTTGTTTTGGAGGCAAGAAAAAAAGCATAGATCTGCTGATTTCTCTGTGCTGCTCCAACACCTAAGGTGTGTACACTGATAGAAAATCCAGTCCTCCCCAAGACATGTCTTTGCAGCGCCTTCTCAACTCCCTGCCTCTTACTTAGTTACAATTTTGGAAGGACAAGTAAGTTCGGAGTCAATTGATTCCCAGTTGGAGATTTCAGTTCAGCATTTTGAAATATTTCACCAAAATGCTAGATTTTTATATTAAAAAAATCCCTGATTTTTTAAAAAGTTTTGTTCTTTGTTTTATTTGAAATGTGTACACACACACAGTGGAGGAATGAGATAGGAGGTGGAGAGAGAGGAGAGAGAGAGGGAGAGACTTCATCCTTGGTTACCCTCCAAATGTGTACAACTAGAAACACAGAACTCAATCCATGCCTCCCAGGTGGGTGGCAGAGAGCTGCTTGAACCATCACCAGCTGCCTTCTAGATAGTATGAAGCTGGATTAGCAAGTGGAACCAGGATGTGAACTGAACACTCCAGGCGAGATTCAGCTATCTCAAATGATGTCTTAACCTCCGTGCCAAATGCCTGACCCTTCTTTGACTTTTGATGATACTCCAGAAAAAGGTTTGCTCACAGTGGTGACCCATTGGGTCTAACCATCTCTCTCTGCTGCATCACAGAGTTGGTAAAATTATTTTTTTCATGTGAAAATAATAGGATGAAATTTGACAAGCAAAGTCATTAAAGCAAGCATACAGGATACTTCATCCTTTATGCCTTTTGTTAAGAATGCATGTTAGTAAGATTTCTAGATCTTATAGCTGAAATCAACTCGAGATGTAAAGAAACCATTTTGTGATTCTTTCAACAAAATGCCTTTTATACAAACACATATTTCTAAAGACTTATTTATTTTTATTGCAAAGTCAGATATACAGAGAGAAGGAGAGAAAGATCTTCCGTCTCATGATTCACTCCCCAAGTGAGTGCAACGGCCAGTACTGCACTGATCCGAAGCTGGGAGCCAGGAGCTTCTTCCAGGTCTTTCATGTGGGTGCAGGGTCCCAGGGCTTTGGGCCGTCCTGGACTGCTTTCCCAGGCCACAGGCAGGGAGCTGGATGAGAAGCAGCTCCGGGATTAGAACCAGCGACTATATGGGTTCCCGGTGCATTCAAGGCAAGGACTTTAGCTGCTAGACCACCGCCACAGGCCCTACAAATACATTTTTAAAAAGTGAAAGTTTTGAAGCTGTTTCAGATGTGATGTAGGTGGATTCTGAACTGCCCACTCCATTATTTGATGCCAATGTGTAAGTGGAAGCTTAACTTGCCACATTGTAACAATAGCCCTCTCAGCACCATTTTGAATAAAGTTATCTTTTTTATAAAATATTTTTATTGGAGAGGCAGATCAGATTTAAAGAGAGGAGAGACACAGAGAAAGATTGTCCATCCACTGATACAGTCCACAAATGACCACAATGCCAGAGCTGAGCTATCCAAAGCCAGGAGGCAGGAGTTTCTTCTGGGTCTCCAACATGAGTGCAGGGTCCCACAGATTTGGCCTTTCTCAGGCCCTAAGCGGAGAGCTGCATGGGAGGCGGAGCAGCTGAGACATGAACCAGCACCCCATATGGGATTTTGGCACTCGATGATAGAGGATTAGATTGTTGAGCCATGACCCCAACCTCAGATTATCTCTTTTTCTCTTAATGTACATTCTTAGCCATCTTTGTCAAAGAGCCCGTAGATGTGTGATATTACCTCTGGAATCTGTATTTTTTCATTGGCCTATGAATCCATTTGGATGCCATGTTGTAATTACCGTCATTTTGTAATATATGCTAAACCTTCTGCTTTGTTCTGCTTGTTTAAGATCAGGATACTCTGGTTCCATGCTGTTCAGGACATACTGTGACTCTACACAAATATTAGCCTTTTTTTAGCTTTATCAAAAACATAATTAGGATTTTGATAGAGATTGCATTAAATCTATACATTACTATGAATAAAACTTGCATGTTAGTGATATCGTTTTTCCAAATTTATTCACAAAGAACATTCTTCCAATTCCAGGTGTCCTCTTCAATTTCTTTCATCAACAATTTATAATTGTGATTGTATAGATCATTTATATCATTGATTGACTTTATTCCCACATGTTTTTGGTTGCTGTTGTAATGGCGTGGCTGTCTTGATTTCTTCTCTAGAAGGTTCAGTATCTGTGCATGACAGTGCTACTCATTTTTATAAGTTGACTTTGTATCCTGCAAATTGTTGACTTTATTAATCCTAACAATTTTTTGGTGGAGTCCTTGAGGTTTTCTGTACGTCTAATCCTGTCAGCTGTAAAAACATGCCAGTCTGATTCCCTGTTTGCAATTGGGTACCATTCATTTCTTTATCTTGCCTTTCTGCTTTTGCCAGGAGTTACAGAACTGCGTTGGTTTTTAATAAGTGCTTGTTGTCCATCTTGTTCTAGATGCTATTAACTGTTGGTTTGTTTTATGTGATCTTTCTCAGGTTAAATATGTTCCTTCAATACCTAACTTGTTCCGAGTTGTTAGCATGAAGAAATGAATTTTATCCAGTGCCCTTTTCTGTAGCTTTTGAAATAATCCTATGATTTTTGTCCTTAATTCTGTTGTGGTAATGTGCCACCTTTATTGATGTGTATTTATTCAGCCATTACTGTGCCTCTGAGGTGAATCTCAGTTAATACTCTTGTTGAGTATGCTATTGGACTCAATTTCCTGGTATTTTGTTAAGGATTTTTGCATTTATACTCATCAAGAATATTAGGTTATGGTTTTCTTTCGGTTATGTCTTGTCTAGTTTTGATATCATGGTAATGCTGATATAAAATGAATATAGAAGGATTTCTTCATTAACATTTTATTATTTTTTAAATAATTTAGGATGAATTGATGTTAATTCCTCCTTAAAAGTTTGGTATAGGGAGCCAGTGTGGTGGCACTGCAGGCTAATCCTATGCCCTTGGTGCAGGCATCTGTGAGCAATGGTTCATGTTAGGGCTGTTCCACTTCCAACATAGCTCAAGTCCTTGGCACCCTGAAACTATAGGAGACCAGCAAGAGGCTTGGGCTACCAGATTTGGATCTGCTCTGCTCTGGCATTTGTGGCCATTTGGGGAGTGAACCAGCAAATGGAAGACCTTTTCTCTCTGTCTCAACTTCTCTGTAGAATCTTTCTATCACATGAAAATACATAAATCTTAGAAAAAAATATGTAGAACTCAGCAGTGACACATTCTGGCTTTGCAGTGTTCATTGATGGGAATTTTTTATTATTGTTGTTACTGATTCAGTTTCATTTATCTTCATTGGTTTGCTGAGCTGTTGTATTGCCTCATAATTCAACTGATACAGTATATATGTCTAAGAATTTGTCTCTTCCAGGTTATCAAATTTGTTGCCATGTAATTGTTCATAAGTTCTCTAAAAGCTCTTGTATTTCCATAGTGTCATAATATTACCATTTGCATCTCTAAGTATTTGAATCCTCTCTTTTCTTCTTGCATAGTCTAGCTAAAGGTTTACCAATTTTATCTGACTTTTTAAAAATGCATTTTTATTAGAAAATCAGATCTAAAAGAGGAGGAGAGAAAAAGAGAAAGAGCTTCCATCTGCTGGTTTACTCCCCAAGTGGCTGCAATGGCCAGAGCTAAGCTGATCTTATCTGAAGCCAGGAGCCAAGAGCCAGGAGCTTATGGGTCTCCCATGCAAATGCAGGGTCCCAAGTCTTTGGGCCATCTTCTACTGTTTTCCCAGGCAAGAAGCAGGGAGTTGGATGGGAAGTGGAGCAGCTGGGATATGAACTGGAACCCAAATGGGATCCCAGTGTAAGCAAGGTGAGGACTTTAGCCACTAGCCTGCTGTACTGGTTGGATTTTCTTTGTCTTTTTAAAGAGCTGGGCCATTTTATTGATTAAAACATTTTTAATTGCTATCATTTTTTTCTGAGTTTTAATTACTTCTTTCCTCCTGTCATCTTTGAATTTGACTTTTCCTATTTTTCTAGCTCCTTTGGAAACAATGTTAGATTGTTTATAAGACTTCTGTGTTTCTGAATGCAGGAAATTGATTATATCAGCTTCTCTTTTAATCCTGATTATAATATCATACAGATTTTCACTTTTGTTCAAGTCAAGAAATTAACTAGTTTCACCTCTTATTTCTTACTTAGTCCACTGATTGTTCAGCAATAAATTGTTTAATCTTCATTTCTATAATTTTCAGAGCTTTTTCCTGTTAATTGATTTCCAGTTTTATTTTGTTTTGAGCAACAAATATATTTGATCTTGTTTCTACTCTTTTAAAAATTTTTGGAAGATTTATTTATTTGATACTCAGAATTAGAATTCACACAGAGAGATTTTCTCCCCACTATTTGACTCCCCAGATGCTTACAAAATCCAGAACTGGAGTAGACAAAAGTCAGGAGCCATGAAATTCACCTGGGTCTCTCACATGGGAGGCAAGGGTCCAAACACTGGGCTGTCTTCTATTTTCCCCAGATCATTACCACGTGGCTAAATCGAAAGTGGAGCACACAGGTCTTGAATCTGTGACTGCATAGAATGTCAACGTTGGAGGCAATGGCTGTGCTCACTACCCCACAATTCAAGACCTTCTTCTAAATTTTTAGAAACTCATTTTGTGGCCCACCATATGATCTATTCTGTA
Source organism: Ochotona curzoniae (assembly GCF_017591425.1). Taxonomy (NCBI): domain Eukaryota; kingdom Metazoa; phylum Chordata; class Mammalia; order Lagomorpha; family Ochotonidae; genus Ochotona; species Ochotona curzoniae. Next base: position 26,214,507 of record NW_024467115.1, on the reverse strand, counting down.
AAATGTTCCATGTGCTCTTGAAAGAATGTGAATTCTGCACCATTGAAAACTTCTGTGGATATCATTTTAAGTCAAGTCGATCTAAGGTGCAATTTAACTGTAGTGTTTTATTCTTTGTTTGCTTATTTAGGGTTTCTGTATAAATATTCTGGCCATTTCAGAAAGCAAGTTGTTATAATTCTGCACCATTATTACATCAGAGTTTGTTTATTCCCTTATGTCTATTAATATATGCTCCATGTATTTGGCGACACCAATATTGGATGCACATATATTTATAAGTGTTACTTGTACTGTATTAAACACTTAAGCATTATTCTATGAGTTATGTCAGACTGGACTGCACTACACCCTGGCAGGCACAAAATCCAGGGCTTGGAGCAGTTCTAATAGGGAAAATTTGGACAGTCTCCTGCTGGACTGCAGCTCCCGCTGGTGAGCAGGAGAGCTGGGGCTGGGGGCGGGCTGGACTGATCAAGGTGACAGCACACATTGGAATATGTGTGGACCAAGCCTAGGGATCGGTCAGGCTGAGCTAAGCTGTAGCACCCATTGGGTGTGCACAAGAGCAAGATGGGATGCAGGGCAGACTAGGCTAAGGCATAGCATATGCCAGTACTTTGAAAAACTGGGACTGCAAATGGGCCTGGTTGGGATTATTGGGAGTCCCTCTGACAAAGCTCTGGCACCAACTGTGTGTGTGAAAACCTGGCATGTGGTGGGCTTTGGCTTGGCTGCAGCACTCACAGTTCACGTCAGAGACAGTCCCGTGAGCTCTTACTGCCCAACTCAAGGTTGGAGAAGAATGACAAAGGTGACTCTCTAGCACCCAGATGCCGCCAGGCTGATCAGTCACATGTATCCATGGAGTTTCAGGGATGTCTGCTAAGCCCCAGAAGTAGAAAGTGACGCATGCTGGAAACAGGTCAACCAACCAGCATGCAGGTCTCTGGCTGACCCCAGGCAAGTGTGGAGGCTCAGTTTATGAGGACTGAATGGGGACCAGCGGCCTCTGAACTTTACCAGGTGCCAGGCATCCACCCAGTGGGCTACTCCCTGAGCTTTGAAGGGCTGTCTTATGTTCCTTTTCCCTGCTTCTTCAAGGGGCTGCACTTTCTGCTAGAGACTGTGTGATGAAGGAGTGACTCACAGCAGTCAGCTACGTTGCAGAAGTATGGCCCTGGGAGCTGGAACAGAGAGGCTTAGTCCAGATGAATCTCCCACGGTGAACCTGCACTGTGATTCAATCCTCACTCCCTGTCTCATGCAGGGGTTGTCTATCAGGGTGTGCTCCTTGGGGCTGAGGCAACTGACATCTGCAGCTCTCCCCTTCTTGAGTTCTTCAAATGACTTATTAATACAGTAAGAAAAAGCACTGTGGCCTATCACCTGGATTCCATAACTCTTGTGAGTAATGGTTCAAATTGTTCTCCCTGTGGGGAGGTGGTGGCCAGCGGCAATTATTCACTGCCACCTTGGTTCCCTGGGACTGCAAAACCCCAACACTTTTCTGAAATTAATCTGGAAAGATAAACCATAAGAATTGCCATTTGGGAAATAAAATTCTAAGAAGGAACTTGCATTTCTAGAGATTTGAGAAAATTAAAGTTAAAAAGCTGTAAAATATGAAGTAATGTAATATATGTCAGAATAGGCACTCAGATCAGTGAAACAGAATAGAAACACTAGAAATAGACATGAGACAGGCAAGAGTTTTTAGTGTGATTAAAACATTTCAAATGAGTGGAAGAAAAAAAAGCAAAATAAGTATCCTTATTTGCTTGTGAGCAGATTCAGAATATTATAAAACAAACAATGCCTACATCAAATATGTTGAGAAAGTGTTAGAAAACACTAGGTTTTGTTGTCCAGCAAACTTAAGATGGATTTAGACATTTACTGCAAATGGTATTGTAAAAGAGCAATCAGAAAATATGAGCAAATATGTATCTTGGGTCTGAGAAGTTCTTGGAAAAGTCAAATGACAAAAAGAAAAGGGGAACAGAGTTTGATGAACTAAAGTGAGATAGCTGAGCCTCAGTGATAAGAGACTGACAAATAAGGGACAAGCAACGATCTAGGGAAATTGTGTCAGACAAGATGTTGAATAACTGCAAAGCTTCGGCAGATCTGTGTGAAAAAGATAGGCAGCATGTATTTTCAAGTGTACAATTCAAGAAAAGGCAGTTCATTCAGAAGAATGACTTACAAACTGTCATTATAACAATTTTTAAAGGCCATTAATAGCAAATGTGCAAATTGAAAGAGCGAGATTCTATTTTCATATATCAGATGGTTACAGATAAAAAAAGTTTCAAGTTCTCAGGATTGCCTAGAATGTGAGACTTCAGACACTTTCATGCATCACTGAGAAGTAATATGAAATCTATTTTTAAAGGAAAAATTTTAAAACATATTTCTTAGGCCCTTAAAATGTTCATTCAGTATGACATAGCAATTTAGGTCCTGGCTTAAGTAGATAACTTGAGATGAGGCCAGAATTTAATATAAGAAGATGCTTCTCTCAGCATAATCTACAAAAGAGCAATTTGAAGAAATTTTAGAATTAGGTATGAGATTATAAAAACACTGTTATATTTCTACCATTCTATTAAATCATTGGAAGTGGTACAGAAAACTCTTATTTTTTGATAAAAATTCTCATTTATTGATACAAATATAGAGCCAAGTAAATAAAGTGTGTATTGTAACAGTACAAGTGCTGTTTATCTAAAAAAATATATACCTGAAATATAAAAAATAATAGAAGGGCAGACAGCAAAAGATGTGCCGATTATCAGTGTAGGCTCACAGCTAACTCTTGACTCTTCTCTGTGACTTTTCTTGTTTCAACTTTTTTGCACTAGTATTCCTTCGATAACTATTTTAAAAATTAGATTTTATTAAAATACAAAAAAAATTCCATTCCAACTATGCTATATAAGCATAATTTAAGTAATGATGCAAATTTTGGCAGCAGATCAACCTAACATTGTTAGAAGAAACCATCTTCTTAGGATTGCTTTGCTAAAATCACAGAAGATTGGTTCATTTTGAAGATGGCATCACAAAACAGGATCAAAACATTCCGTGACAATTGTGCACTAGCGAAGGCTCCGCAATGCCAGCTTTGCTGTCCCGCTGAGATGATGTCACTTGACTAAGAAGTGCTTCAAATACCGTTAACTTTTGATAAGTCTGGTGAATTTTGAAGACCTTGAAAACTTCCACTCCTAAATATAATAAAGAATTTAAAACTATTACCCATGTTATAAAATATACCACATTTTAATGGCATGTATTAGGTTTTTTTTTTAACAAAATACAAAAGGTTTCATTTTTTCAGCTGGGCTCCTGCCCCGTGAGGACTGCAGCATTCTTAGTCGCAGATACTGCAGTAACACAGGTGGTTGGAGTCCCTTCACTCTCATTTCCCCACAGGAGGCAGGTCCTGACTGCACAGCTGTGGTGGCCAAGTGAAGATAGTCTACCCTGGGGCTTTTGTGTGTTACTGGATCTCCACTTCTCCCTGGCTGTATCTCATCAATCTCCTTATTCACATTGGTTAAAATTGTTGTTGGGCTGCCATGTTTGTGTAGCAGTTAAAGCCACTGCCTGTGAAACTGGCATCCCACATGGGCACTGGTTCATTTCCTGGCTGCTCAACTTCTGAGCCAGCTCTGAGATAAGGGTCTGGGGAAAGCAGCTTAAGGTTGCACAAGTGTGGGATAATTCATACCATGATTATCTTAAATGCTTCGGTGTATTAATGTTTACAACTCAGGGGATTCATTTGAATCATATGGTTCTAGGATAAAGTACAATTTGTGATACCATCTCCTTAATTCTAGGAAAATCCTGGTGACTTGTGCATCATTTATTTTAGATAACCCATCCTCTCAAGGAGCTTGCTGTTACATTTGTGTCTAGGATATTGATGTAGACAGCCCACCTGATAGAAGTCCAAGATACATTTGAATGGTCCATGGGTGGTGTCCACAGCATGAATCATCAGTGCTTCGAGGCAACATTCATTTGATCATAATGTATTTCCAGAGTTCCCACACTTATCAAAGCCTTGGCAACGAGCACTCATAAAATGTGACCTGACTGGTTTATAGCAAGGCAAGAACCTGAAGAACACTCTTTATAGTCTATTTTCTGTAAAACACTTGACTGACTCCTCTGGCTAAGAACATCCTGAAATTTACTATACAATGTGATGTGAGGTAATTGGCTTTCAGTATTACAAGAGAGCTCAATGCTTCAATCAGATCAATACTGTAGGCTTTGTCTGTATAAGGAAAACAAGAATCTGAGAGAGAGTGATCTAAACAGGCAAATGCTCAATGCTGCCAATCTCCATAAAATACACTTGAATGTCAAAAATCTACATCTCTTATAAATTAGTACCAGACGGAACCATTAGGCAATGGTCAAATAAAAATTAATGCAAATGTTCTTCCTTGTATTGAGGACAAATATGACCAGAAATGTTGTATTCAATTTTCAGCTACTCAGGGGTAAGATGGTGATTAAAAAAAATAAGAAAATATGCATGTGGTTTTATGTGCTGTGATGGTTTAAGTATCAATCACATTGACATCTTTTGGCAAGGGATTCAACAGTTTCAAATGTGTTGTAGGAATGACCAGTTCATCGATAGCCAGCCCCAGTCGACATTCATCTTTCACCAAAAGTAAGCTACGATTGGAAAGATGAGACCTGCTCTTTGCAACAGCTAACGACAAATGCTTTTTTTTTTGGGGGGGGGGAAGGGTCCATTGCAACCCACCATCACCCACTGTTCTGCTGTACCTGACTTGAGTAGATGATGTTTTGGGTGTCAGAGGAGGCTTTCTCAATGGAATCGTGATGCTCTTCTTGGCCTGTGAAATGACAGCTTCATTGTCATGATTAGGCTTTTGTAACTCCAGTGTTTGGCAGACACATCCCCCGCTTCTCCCTCTGGCAGTGCCACTCAAGAAGCAGACCTCTGCTGCTGCTGACGCATGAGTCATGCACAGAAAATCCCTGGTAAAAGCTTAGGGACCTGCTATTCCTGAGCACTGAGAAAGCCCTGTAAAGGGGAAACATTTGGTTGGTAGTCAAATTATTCTTTCACTTGCTAGTCATGTAACTTAATTGCAACGTCAAAATCACAGGTTCCTTGCTCATAATATGGGGATAATAATGATTGCTACAATTGCAAATTTCAAATGGGAATTATGTATCTGATGATGAGCTATGATGAAGGATAAATACTGTCTGTCTGTATTATGATTTCAGGGAAACTAATATTTTTCTAATCACTTTACCTTTCCTAGCTGTTACACTCATAGACTGCTTTTATTCCAAACTAAGTAACTAAATAAATGACCTTCAAGAAGTACTTCAGTTTCCTTGGGGCTATGAAAATGTCTAGTCTTATAATAAATACTTTGGAATTCAACTCAACAGATGTGCTCTGAAGTCAAATATTCTTTGAGGGACATGACACTGTGGCATCATGTACATAATGCATTCCCTATAGGCAAGTCTGAAAATATATTGCCTTCTCTAAAACCAATGGCAAATCATAATCAAGAAAGCTACATGGCCAAGAAGGGATTTCTGGACTGTTGGATCTGTTTTTGTGAAGCATTTAGCAATTATGTATTGAGTATTTGTTGAGTTCTGTATATGAAGTTGCTTAGGGACTATATGAAAATATATGGCATACTTTGATAATCCCCAGGAGTTACTATAGGAAGAAAAGTACTACATGCAAAAATAACCATAGTAATAGTAAATGTGAAAAATGTGAGAATTACATGAACATGAGTGCTCAAAACATTCACTTTTTGTACCAAAAACAAAACGTTTGTATTTTGCCCAAGTATATGTTAAGGAAAGGGTTGCTCTCCAAAGGGAAGAGTAGACAAAAACCTTTAGCTTCTGGAATGCTGTTCTCTCAGAGCTCTAAAAGATGCTTTCATTTAAAAACAAAAAATCCTGGGGCATCATGAAATGCAGGGTTTAGGATTTGAACTTTCAAATTAAAATGGTTTTGTATCTGGATAACTAAAATATCTGTTGAAAAGAGTTACCAACTACCCCAAGGAGAAACTCGGGAGAATAAATGTGGTGACTGCGATCCAAAGCTTTGCAGTGTCCAGCACAGAGGAAGGATTGAGATAATTCAGGTGAAGTCTCTGGTTGTTGAGCCTGTGTCAGCATTGTTGGTTCATGGATCAAGCTTTGTGGTTTTACTGCTTCTCTCCAAACTCCTGCTTGCCATTCTTAAACAGAAAGAACACTTCTAAATCAGTTATCTATAAAATCCTTGAAACTGTTGGTAAGAAGGAACCTGAAAGAGTTATACTAAGTTTCTATAAGAAAAAAAAATATATTGTGGGATCTCAAAGATTGAATGAGGAGGCACAACATAGAAATGTGGATTTTGTAAAGGTATAAGCTAAAAGATGTGACTCCTTCTGGTTACACATAAGTATCATGACTTCAGTTAATCCACTGAAATGTTCTGAGGTTCTCTAACATGAAACAGACTGGTGAATGTTTTGTAGAAACGGGAGTCACATTAGAATACCACAGGCAGAAGGGCAGAAGAAACTGAATGGCCACCGAGCAGTTTTTAGGGAGGAAGTTCTCTGACTCCTTTCTTGCTGGTATTGGCATATTTTAGAGGAGACTGTTTCAAAAGAAGAAAATGATAACAGAGCAGGTCCCTTTATATCATGAGCAGCTCTTCAGGGGAAATCTCCCTGGCACCCAGCAGATAAGAAGTGTCTTTATGGTGCTGCTCCCTGGACCTCACAGCTGAGTGTACACAAAATTTGTTTGAACAATACACTTCCACAAATATTATGTTGGCTAGTGGAAAGAAAATACAGAGTAATTAAGGTCACAGAGGCAATGTCATGAAAGTCCAATTATTTTCACAAATACATGTTATCTAAACATACATTTAGTTTTTAAACTCTGTGGTTTATACTCCCAAAAGATCATTTAGGGTTTAGGTGTTAACTTCATTGGCCAGTTCACGAGGCCAGATCATAAATGCAGCATGGTTCTCATCTGCTAGATTGTTAACCACCTTTTCCAATCCCAGAAAGTCCTGTTTGCAGAATAACCATTGCGACATCAAAATAAACAAGGTGTGTGTCGTTTTCTTCTCCTTCTTCTTCTTCTTCCTCTTCTTCCTCTCCTCCTCCTTCTCCTCCTCCTCCTCTTCCTCCTTCTGCTTTTTCTTTTTCCCATACCAAGCCTCTGCTAAGCACTTCACACATTATGGTAAGTCAGAGGTAACTGAGGGCTTCCTGATAGATTTTCTCTGTTCTTCCTTACCTAGCTCCTTTTTTGGTGACTGTTTTTGTTCATAACTTGGAAACACTTAGCGGGTTAAATGAATGTGCACTAGTAAATGAAATCCTTCACTTCCAGTGAACTTGAAATATGGAATTTATAATGCACGGGGTTAGACAGTCTACACAACAACTCAGTTTTGAACTTATCCTGGAGTAAATTCACAGTTTTACCTCCTCTTTTCCTATTGGGGCTGTTAGTAATCCTGCAGGCTCAAGACAGCAATGTAACTTAACTCAAATATCTAAATGATCCTTTCATAACAGTGTGTTGCAAATAATTTTGTATTTCTGATGCTCAGATAACGATATTTAAGAATTTTCATAGCCCATCTATACTGTACATAACCTCCCCTCCATTATTTACTTAATGCATAAATTCATATTCAGAGGATTTAATAACATGTGCTGTTGACCCACAACCCCATGAGGCAGAAAACTCTGCTCTATTGTAGAATACAGAATTTGGAACAAGGGGTAAATCCAGGGTAACTCTATTGTGTCTGTGTGACTTCTGAACCAAATATTGGCTACATCGTATGCAAAGTAGGGTCATTTGAAGGTCAACCCCACTGCCTTCAGCACCTGAAACACACCTTGAGTTCTCAGGCAGTTTGTCGTACGTACTCGTTCTAAGAGGAGACTGTTTCTGTATCTTGTAAAATAACAATAAAAATAGCAAAAATGTGATTATAGAATCTTGGAAACCTCAATTAGATGGCAGTTAAAAGACCTACTATGTCATATCAGAATAGGGTCTTCTTTCCAACTGTAGAAGAACTTGATCCCCAAAGAGGGAGGATTAACACAATTAATACCTGGGGACAGAGGGGCAAGGCTTCTGAAAAACATTGAATTTTAGCAGCGCTTTATTCATCTTTATGAATTTAAGATCTTATATTATGAGAATCATCACATTTCTTTCAAATCAACATTTTGATGACCTTTTACCAAAGGAAATTAGTGGTATAAGGAGCATCAGTGTTAATATGCAAAATGTGAATGAAAGATATGTCAAAAATGCAAATATATTGTGGCAGAAATACCTCTCCCAGTGGATACTCTTCTTTTCTTCTTTAGCAATGAACTCTGATTTTATTGGTGGCAAGAATAGGCAATGAATCCAAAAAAGAGCAAATATTTTCCAGTCTCTCTTACGTGAGATGGACATGTGACCAAATTCTGGCCCGAGTAGCATCACTTCTGGGTTGACTGAGATCCTCAGCTTGAATAAACTGTCCTCTTGTTTCTGCTGTTCTGAATATGTAACTTAACTCAAATACCTAAATGATCCTTTCATTGGAGTGTATTGCAAATAATTTTATATTTCTGATTCTCAGAGGGTGTCAGTTATATGCAGCAAATGTAGTTCCAAGTTTAGCTTCCTGGTCTCATACGGTCTGGTTGCAGCAGACTAGGGTTCAAGTGTTTTGATCCCTGCCACCTACGACTGAGTTCCTAGCTCTGAGTTTTGCCCTGCTCCAAATCTAGCTATTGCAGGCATTTAGGAAATGTGCTAGTTTTGGGGAACTCTGTCTGCCTGTCCCTTTGTCTCTAGGTCTCTTGAATAGTGAATAAATAAAGACTAAGCATTAGAAAGACAAAGTATAGGCTTTTAAAAAGGTTTATTTATTTGAGAGAGAGCTCTTTTCCATCCACTGATCTTTTCCCCAAATGGTCACAGTGGCTGGAGCAGGGATGATAGAACGTCAGGATTCTGGAGGTGATCCAGGTCTCTCTTGTGGGTGCAAGTGCCAAGGGTTTGGGCCATTTTCCACTGTCTTCCCCGATGTAACAGCAGAGAGCTGGGTTGAAATTGGCACATTTTGGATGCAAACCAATCCCTGCGTGGGCTATTGGCCCTCCAGGCAGTGACTTCAGCTGTTGCTTTACAACGGTCGCCGCTCAGACGTTTTCTTTTTTAAAGGCGAAAGAGACAGAGGGCAAATACGTGTTGCAGTTTTTAGCATATGACTTCTTTGAACACTTTCCCTTCTAAACTATATACAGGTTTTCATAACTGTCAAATATTTGAAATCTAGGGATAGTAGAAAAATACACCAATTGTGCATAGCCGATGGCAGTAGCACATAGAAGCCAGCTGATATGAGTGATTTTAGAGCACATTCATTTGTTTATTCCTTTCAAGAACAACATCAAATCTACAAAACGACTTGCAACATCTTTTTCATTGTTCATACTGTAACAGCTAGAGCAGGCATTAATCTGAAACTGCTGTGCCTTTTGTTACAAAATAAAGTAGATCGTATTGCTAGTGGATTTTTCATTTTGAGAGGATATACATGTTGATATGTCTTACTAAAATATCTGTAAGTAAATGTATATAAATATGTGCTTTAGTATATATTAAAATATATAACAAGGGACCTGGTGTGGTACCCTAGTGGCTAAACCTTCCCCTTGTATCTGCTGGATCCCATATGGGTGCCAGTTTGTGTCCTGGCTGCTCCACTTCCCATCCAACTCCCTGCTTGTGGTCTGGGAAAGCAGTCAAGGATGGCCCAAAGCCTTGGGACTCTGCACCCTTGTGGGAGACATGGAGGAAGTTCCTGACTCCTGCCTTCTGATCAGCTCAGCTCCTGCTGGTGAAGCCACTTGGGGAGTGAATCAGTGAATGGAAGATCTTTCTTGCTGTGTCTCCTTCTCTCTGTATATCTGCCTTTCCAATAAAAAAAAAAAAATCTTAAAGAACTAACTAACTAAATAAATAAATAAATAAAAGATATCTACTGAAGTGTCGGGTAATACATACATAAATATGCTTCAAATTGTTATACACCTCTATGTTCAGCCTGGGATTGGTGCTACTCTTAGCATACTAATATTCCTTTCATATTTAAATAGCCAGTTACTTACTTATTTGCATTTTGGAAAACTATCTGACAGACCCTGACTCACCCTAGTAAGAGCAATTGTAAACCCTGTGTAGTATGGGAGATAATCTGAATAGAGCTCTGGAGACTGAACAGAAGGTCAGCTGGTTTTAGTCCCATGTCATGACAAACAGCCTAGCAACCTGGCACTTTTCCTCATCTTCATCCAAGACAGAAAAACAGCCAGGCTTATTTTTTTTTCTGACTATCAACATAGCAAAAATAAGCTCTTCAAGATAAATTCTTTATTCTCCTGCTCAGTATGACATTGTCAAGTGGGCTAATACCAAAGGATAAAAATGCGATCAACTCAAACTGAAAGTATCAATGTGAACAAATGATGTATTTTTGTATTTAAAGACTTAATAGTATATAAAGTATATACTTTATACCACAAAAGTGAAAATGAACTTTTTAAAAGTCTGGTTCTAGATACGATGTTAGGGAGTGAATAAGAGAATTCTGAAATTTTGGCATAGTAGAAAGCAAAGAACCTATCAAAGTTTAGGATATTTATGTCCAAAGAACTGATGAGGCAACTCAACAGAAATTGATTCACATTGGTATGGGCTAGCAAGGGAGCTATTTATTGAATGAACAAAAGAGCTGGGAGACTTCTAGGAGTCTTCTGTCATCACCCAATACAAAAGCCCCACCACTATCTGTGTTAATCCAACCAGGCTACAGGCTGGACGTATTACCATTACACACCTGAGCCTCACTTCCTCCTTGACACGCAATACAGACACCGTGGCAACCATGTTTGTGCTGAATTCTATGTGGCCGTGCCACAAGAACTTCTCAGAAATCACACGTACTTAAGCCACATCCGAACTCCCTGTGCAACATGAGGGAGTCTTGGATTTTGTGGCGGAGAGCGGCTGTAGAAGGCGCGCCTTTCTCCATGCAGAGGGAGGCTACCTGCATCAAGTTCAGATTCAATCTCTTTAAGCCCTCGTATCTTACGCCCTACTTCTGTCTCTGCTTTGAATTCGTCTCTCATATTGAGACAAGAAGTTGTAATAAGTCGAGTTGGGGGTCTCAGGAACCCCATGCTCCCAAAGATCACTAAGGCATGGAAGGCCCAGCTGAGCACTTCACAGATGATGATTGCAGTGGATAACACAATGTCAGATATGTTTCTGTTAGGGTACTCATAGCAATATTCTAAGACTATTGACGAGGCCAATAGGGAAGCTGGTTGGTTATTCTGAGAACTGGCAAATAAAAGGAATGATTCAGGCATTTGCTTACCTTTCTTATACAGACTGCATTTCAGGCTAAACAACTGATGAGGAGAAGTTTCTCCATAAAGAAGTGTTTCAACTGAAAGAACAGCTATAATTCAATGTTGCTTTACCTGCTAAATTAATGCATTAGAAATTATTGATAGCTATAAACACTCCAAAAAGAGCAGTATCCAGATATTATGTGCCCTTCTTGGAAATACACAACATCTCCTGGGAAGCAATACTGATTTAATCATGGACTTTGGTCTGATCTAACTCTGGACATAGCTACTGATTTATCTTCTGCCATATAATGAAATAAACATGAAACAATACAGTGCTTGTACACTGAACAAACGGCCTACTTAATTTTAACAAATACAATTTTCAAGAAAAAATTAGGCAAATGATATATTAAGCATAGATAATAATTGGATGTTATTTGTATCCCACTAGAAACCAAAAAAAAATTTTTAAGTGTGAGCAGGCCTGGAGAAAGAGAGAAAAAGCAAAGAGGGGGTGTGGAGGGAGTAAGGAGAAGAAAGAGGGAGAGAGAGGGAGGGAATGAGAGAGAGAGGAAGGGAGGGAGGGAGGGAGGGAGGGAGGGGGAGGGAGGGATGGTGTATGCTCGATATATATGTATACATTTAGGAAGTGTGTTTAATTTGGAGAAGAAAGGAAATATATTGTAGGTATCAAGGAATCAGAGTCCATATATTTTGGAGAAGAGTGTATCATTATAAATGTCTTTATATTGGGTATCTGATATTTGGTCAAAACATTCCAGGGAGGAAAGAAAATGATGAGATCATGAAGTGTTTGTTATTATATTTTATCTACTCTTATAAGTGTGTATATAATGTCCTAATGAAAATAATATCATTCAATTTGAAATATTTGTGGCTCAATATTTGTCTTCCTTGAAATGTAAAGATGCTGGCTTTAAAATGGAAATTATAAGAATTGAAAAAAAAAAAGAAATCCATGAGAAAAACCCCGTGGAATCAAAACACAGATTACACATTTGATTATCAGTGAAGTTGAGGCAACAAATCTGGGACTTCCTAATCTTCCTTCCGTGAGGAGGGACGTGCCATTAGCCTTCTGCTGCGGAGTCCTCTCTGTCATGTCATTTTCTTTCTTTCTCTGTGGTTGTCACTGACATGAATCTGCTCCATTCCACACAGAATATTTCTGATTTAATTCTAATAGCCCTTACATTTCATGAGATGGACGTAACACAAGATGAGTAATACAAGAAAATTGGATTGCTTCAGCAGCAAGTGAAATATGGAAAGGCTTTTTCCAACTAAGCACTGGGCAGAATTGTAACAGTAAGCTATATTCGAAATCAAATGGTTCATGGAGCAGTGGCGATGTTGCCATTTGTAAAGTGTGAAATCGTTGCTCCTGTAGGGTGGAATAAGGGTCACACAAACAAATGAAGATAGTTGGATATTTATTTTTTCATTTGTTTCATTGTCTATGCTGTAATTTACCTAACTTGCCGTGCATACATGTGAGTTTGTGTGTATGTGTCTGTCTGTACGCATATATGTCGATAAGGCAAGAGTAATCTTTTAAAGTCTACATACTTAATATTATTTCATGCTTGTTCTGGAGTGAATCTGGATGATCGTTGGGATAAACTGCCCTCAGATCTGAAGTTTTGTAGGCACCTGGTCTCAATCTTGGCTGGATTCCCACTGCTTGCTTTTCCCAACACTGTGTCCTCTTCCATGTTTCAGATCATGTATTAATGCACCCTCGACACTCTTCAGCTGACATTCCATTTAATTTCATCATGTCAGCATCTGAGTCACACAGTTTGCCAACATCGTTGGTGTCCTAGTCCTTTATGTCTTCAGCATGTAACACTTAACACTCCTAGTTGAAGCTTTTGTGAATGTATTTCTAGTCCCATGATAGTGTAAGCGTATTCACCCTGACATTCATAGAGATCGCAGGGGTGAACTGTGAGTTGTGAGTGTGAACCGTGAGTTTAATGAATGTTTGTATTGAAGTAGGTGTGACAGGACATATTTCATCTTGCATCCATGTTTGTCATCATCCCCACCACCTTTCCTCCATTCCAGAACCAAACATTGGCCAAAGCTAGGACAGTAGAAGAGGACTTGGGAAATACAGCCCATCTGAGAAGGAGATGCACTTAAGATTTTAAAAAATTCAAAAGGAACTGACAGAAAGATGGTTTGAGTATAAAATGCCTGACCATACCTTTGCCTCCAGCAGAAGCCCAATCACTAAAAAAAAAAAAAAAAGAGAACAAACAACAACAAAAAACCAACCATATCCAAGTCATTAGAAGTGTGTAAGGGAACTTTGGAAAAGGGAAGAAATTCACAATGAAGAACGAATATGTTTTCTATCTAAAGTAGAGTTCACTATGCTCTATAATGCTAGTTGGAGTCAGAGGGCAATTTATAATAGTTGAGAGAACTCACTTTCAAATTACCACCATCTTGTGGATTTTGAATGCATTATTAAGCATTAGTAAAGGTCTTTGGCATGCCACATAAATATGTAGCCAACAGTTTAATCTATCCTATGGCATATCCCATATGCATATGGCATATCCTATGGGAATGTTGGAGTAATGAATGGTACAAGCACCAGGCATAGATGTAGTATGGGATGGAGAAGAACAGGAAAAGAATAAAGAGATAATTACAGAAGGAGGGGTCAAAGTGGGGATCCAGGTTGATTTGTTCAAAACTCATTTTAGAAAGTTAACTTGCTAAATGACTTCCCTGACTCACTGAGTATTTTTGCGTAAGTTGATTCCTGCCACAATTTCAGCCTCTCCTTCTACCTCTGAACTTGACTTTGAACCTGTAATAAAATATCCTGGGCAAACCCTGGAGATGGGGTCTGGGAATCGTATAGAGTAGCAATGAAACTAAAACTTTTTAATCGATTTGCAAGAAATTGGTGCGTTAGTAAATTGACGTTCGTCCCCCAAGTGCAGCTCTCTCCTACTTGTCTCTTTCACAGCACAGACGCAATGAGGAGGAATGATTTCTGTGAAGACGTGCACCTCTGTGCGCCACAGGTGACATGGCCACTCCAGACATGCAGCTCACTTTCTGGATTTGAGTCACAAGGTGAAGAAACACTTCTCAGGTGTCAGCCCCACCTACCATCCTGCGTCACGTGAGGCCACCCTGGAAGCAGGCATCCACAGAGTTCTTTGGGCTTACTAACCACAGTGGTTCATATCACAGCTGGGCAATCAAATGCAAGAATAACTCTAGATCCCTGTGAACAGCTCTTCTAATGTTCTTGGCTATGAATCCAAAGACTGGGTGGCTTATAGACAATGGAAAGTTCTTTTGTGCAGATCTGGAGGCTGCGAAATCCAAAATCAAGACACTGGCAAGCTTAGCATCCAGTAACATCCTGCTTCTTGGATCATACATGATGACCTCTCCTGGTGTGCTCACAGGGTACGCAGCCAGCAAGCTCTCCGGGCACGCCTCCAAAAGCTTTGCATAAGAAAAGCCTCATGTCAAGGATTAGCTTGCAACATATGGACGAAGGGACGGGGCGCTTGGTCTGCTACAGTGCTTGTGAGCATCGGCCAGTGCAGGGGACACTGCAACCCCAGCCCTCACCATTGCATTTCCCTTAGTTCTCCGGCTGCTACTCAGATTCTGTTACTTACATCAGAATCTATGCCCTTTAGCAAGATCTCTACAGGAAGTCAGAATTCATGAGGAACGCTTCCACGAACGCCCAACACAATGATGAAAGATTCTTGTTAACCTATAAAGCTGACAAAGCTCACAGAAAGCAACTCTTCTGGTCTTGGCTCCTACCGGTTGGCACCTTGCTTCTGGAAAAGAATGTGCAAACACAAATGGATCTTCAGCTTCTCTTCTAGGGAAATAGGACTGTATGCAAATATCATCTTCCCAGGGAGGTTTATAGCAGTGAAGGAGTAAAAATAAATCATGGA
Source organism: Ochotona curzoniae (assembly GCF_017591425.1). Lineage (NCBI taxonomy): Eukaryota > Metazoa > Chordata > Mammalia > Lagomorpha > Ochotonidae > Ochotona > Ochotona curzoniae. Next base: position 26,199,041 of record NW_024467115.1, on the reverse strand, counting down.
AATAGCTTTAATGTCAATCCTTTCTGGATATTATGCTTATTTGTATGAAACATGATAAAGGATATTAGGCAAGCACCAAAATTATCACAATATTTCAAGTGAGGAAATTAATGGATTTTAAATGAGCATGTACAACACTTTCAAGCACAGTAACATAGTGTTAGAAGAATGTCAGTCATTCAGTAGCGTGTTATTTAACTTCATGGCATTGTAAATTTCTATTTGTCTTCTGTTGTGGATTGTGTTTTGTGGCTTTTCATTTAAGGGGACTACAGTAACTGTATAATGGAGACTATCATATCCAGATGTGAGGATACAATGCAGTATCTATCTCTACTTCCAGATCAAAGATAGACTCCCAATAAAACTGTTAAATATATCTTGACAGTGGGATACTGGACTCTCTGCCATTGTCCATGCCCGCAATGATGGACATATGGTTGCTTATGAAGAGCTACACTATAGTAACAATATAGGGGAACTCAGTGGGGGAAGAGGGCTTAGGAGAAGGTAAGGAAAATCCCAGGGCCTATGGAACTGTATCATAAACTAATAATAATAATAAAAGAAGCTTAAAAAAGAAATGAATATCAATGAAGGACTAAGCTAAGGAAGCAGTCGTTTTCTCTAAGTTAAGAAATGAAGTATATTTGATGTTCTTTTCTTCTAGATTTATTTTTTTAATTCTTTGGATGGCTGATGTACCTTCCATGTAGCCAGCACAGTTTTAGCTTCTTTTATTGCTTTTAAAAAGCAGCTTCATTTCTCCGCTGGGAAGAATGCTCTTATACCCTAGTAAACAGTATTCAAAAAAAAAAAAAAAAAGATAACGAATATATTTCAGAGAAGCTGAAAAGAATAAAAAATAAACAAATGTAAATGGCGTTAGCCAATAACTAGCACGAGTAAACAAGTTTAAGAAACACCAATGCATTTTCAGATTCCGGATCCTTCTCTAGACACCAACTCCCCTCCCTCTGGTTGGTAGACAGTCCTGCCTTCTTGCCTGCACTTTCTCCGCCTTTACAACCAGCCGCACTTAACCCAGCAGGGAGGCCATGGGGAGGGGAGAGAGGGAAGGACCTCTTGCTTCCGGAGGAAGGATTAACAATTTTTAAAAAGCTGGGAGGTGCCTCAGTTCATGTCAAGCCCCTGCCCGGGAAGGCTTACAGAAAGACTTTGCCATAACAACTGTTAGTATTTAGTCTTTTTTTTTTTTAATAATCCGGACAGTTTTCCTGGCAAACACTAACTTATGCCACCCGATTCACAGGCAGCTGACTGCTGTGTGCAGCCGCCAATCAACCATAAAAACAACTAAGCGGTTTCCAGGGTTTCCCCGGAAGCAGTAAACTCCGGAGAGAGCTTGTCCACGTCTCTAGGGAAATGGGCCTCTTGGGCCCCAGCTGTGCCCAGCTCTTCCAGACTCAGGGCTGGCTCAGCATCTTCCCCAACAACGGCCTGCGCCCTCATCGTTGCGTAATAGCCTTGCGGTCCTCACGCTTGTCACCGGCGCCTCCTGCTGGACACGCGGGCGAATGGCAGCTTTGCTGACCTCCAGCTCCAGCTTTGTCCACTTGCAGGACATTATTTTCTCACTGTACTATTATCGTGATAAGGGAATTTTCAGAAGAAGAAAAAGCGAAGAAATAAAAAACTTTAACCCGAAGTAGTCAGCACAGCTTGAAGCAACAGCCACTCTCTGGTTTCATGGGACTCAAGGCTGTCTCGCAATTTTCTTTTTAAGGGTTCCAGTTTTTTTAGGTCTGAGCCCCTACCAGTTGAGGCGGCCAGACATTGGTGCCCGAGGACAGAGGAGTGGCCAGACAGGATTCTTTAGCCTTGCAGAAAGTAGTGAGCAAGGCTGGCAGCCCTCCCTTGCTTTTAGCCTTGGACTATTCCACAAAAGCAGAAAGATCTTTTGAACCAAGGATGTCCTGGGGTCTTCTCGCTTTAACAGATCCCTGGAACTGCCTTTCCTATCCATAGACTCAGCGTGAGCGCCCATGAGCTGTTGCCTTCGCTTCATCAGTATTTGGGGGGTTCGGACCTGCTTTTAAATCTTCCCTGTCAAAGTGTCGAGCTCCCTGAGCTGCGGAAGCGACGCAGCACAGACTCCCACACAGGTCTCCCTCCGAGACAGGTTAGGTTTCAGAGCCGCTCTGCTGGAGAGGCGTTAATGCTGCTCCAACGCCTCTGTGCTCTGCCGGGGTCAGGTGCGATCTGTCTCAGCGGCCGGGCTCCATTAGTGGTCAGGTTGAGACGTTGGGGCACGGCAGAGCTGGAGCAGCCTCTAGTACAACGCAGCCCCTCAGGCCAGGGTGTGGATCTTTTGGGGTGCTCCTCTGAGTGCCCGCTCTGAAGTTGAGGGCGCCTTTGACTTTCATTCTTGGTCCCAGTCATCTCCTCCCATGGATGCATGTGTTTCTTTCTCAGTCCTGGTTTTAGTTTAGAATCATCAAGGGAGGATTTTTGTTAATTTTTCTAAAAGTCGCTAATGCTCACACTCTGCTCCGGCCTGGTTGTCTTTGTATCCATTATATGGGTCGGACCAGCCCATCTGCGTTAGTAAGACTCTCAGCTGTCTATAAAGACAGCCGGGGATGAGAACACCGCTCCCAATCCTTACTATAATGCATGCAGTGCTTTCTCTAGCCAGCTATGAAGAGTTCCCATGGACAGGCTTGTGGGGACGGATGGGCCAAGTGCGAGAAGCTGCCAAAGCCCTAGGTTCTTGACCTTCCGTTGGAGGGAGGCAACCCTGGGAAGCGTGGGGTTTCCCGGGTAGAGATGAGAGCGTCTCCCACACTCCCAGGAAGGTGACAACTTACAAGCAGGAATAGCATCTTTCTCAGACCCTTTTTGGAAAGATTTTGTCTCACAAAGAATGTGGGGAAGCACTAACTTCTAAGGCAAGCGTATGCAACTGGGGAACGCGCGGAGACCAAGAATAGAATTAAAATTCTGTGGGATCACAGATTGGTATAAAATTCACTCAGCACAGGATGGCAGCAGATGGAGCCCTTTCGGGGGCTTGCGCATCTCTGGGAAGGATGCGTGTGATGAAGTTGGGCCCGGGAGGAAGCGTCTCGGGCTTGGCTGTCCCTCAGGGACTGTGATCCCAGGCTTTCAAACACATTTTACAAACAGCCACGATGGCTTCCCTTCTCATTTTTAGGTTATGAATATCCAAAATAGAATTAATAGCTTGCGTTGTTTTTTTTTTTTTTCTCAATGATCAGGGAAAGCTAATGTACCTTGGAAGTCATCAGGATTTTATACTTTAAATTTTGAGGAATATATCTTCTCTGTGTCAGCTTTCTAGATACTCCTGAGTAATACACTAGAGTTGTTCAGAAAAAAATGAAAGCTTAAGCAGGTGGATCGCTTTTCAGCCTCGGGGGGATGGCTGGGAGGTCTTGGGACTAGTGCTCGACTTGGCATTCAAAAGCCTGAACCTACGTCTTCATGGATCCTGCACACTGTTAGGATGAAAGCTCTTGTACGTTTCTTTCTGATGTCCACCATTTAGGTTTCACCCAGATGGAGGTGGGGTGGGCGCTGGCTGGGCGTCAGCATGGCTCACTTTCTCCCTGCTGCCGATTCTTCACTTGCTTTCTGTCGCTTTTCAATTGCTCCATAGTTGGGTCCAACAGAATAGATGGAATGGGTAGCAAGACTAAAAGTTAGCAGCTAGTACAGCGACCATGGGTGCTGGTGCCTATGGCCGTACTATGGGGCTCTCCTGTAAGTGGTGTGTTGTGCATGTTGGAGGATGTAGATCTGCAGGTCTCTAGGGATAAACAGGCTGTTCCTGTCATCCAGTAGTCAGGGTGGACTCCGTCTCAACCCCTGGACCTGTGGTGCTCTGCTCCTGTCTTGGGTATCCTATGAGCTAAACGTGAGTGTGCCCCAGAATTGCCATGATGAAGCCCAACTCCAGTGCGACACTGCTCAGAGATGTGGTTTTTGAAAGATAATTTGATTATGGAGATGGATCCTTCAGAAGTGAAATAAATGTTCTTATTGGAGAAATGACTGAATAATTAAGATTTAGTATATGTCAAGTCATGTATCATTTAATTTGTTTTGGGAAGTTCATCATTAGATGATTATATCATTGTGTAAGCATCCTGGAGTGTACAGCTCAGTGACTCCATGCGGTCTTTGGTGTAATCCAGGCCTGTGACAAACAGATGCGTTAGGCAGCTAGCATGACCTATAGTGCTGCTTTGCAGTACACTGTTTTTCTTAATAATTGGGAGGTGTGCATTATAAAATGTTAGTTATAGAATTTCATCGTGATAAATGCATCTAACAATAGCATATATCCTCATTACCAAGGGTCAGGTGCTCCACACAGCTCTGTGTGCAGTGTTTTTACACTGCTGTCAGCACCATCGGTTTGCTTAGGCCTGCGTCACCATTGTACTATGATTTGCTGTGGGTATGAGGCCACTTGACAACAGAAATTTTTCAATTTATGGAAACATAATTGTGTATGTGAGCCATGGTTGGTCACAATGTAATTAAGTGGCACATGACAGTATGGGCCATGGAAGATTATTCAGCTTTTATCTTAAAGGGGTTTTTTTTCCCATGTATTTGAAAGTTAGAGATCAAGCAAGAGAGAAAGAGAGGTCTCCCATTCTCTGGTTTACTCTGCAGGTTGTCATTGTGGCTGGAGCCGGGCCAGTCTATGGCCAGGAGTTTGGAACTCCATGCTGTCTCTTGCACAGGTAGTAGGGACCCAAGTACTGGAAGTTTCTTTGGCTGCTGCCACCCCTCCCCCCTCCTTCACTAGTCAGGAGTCGGATGCAAAGTGGAGCAGCTGGGACTTGAGGCAGCATTTATTTAAAATACCAGTGTCACGGGTCACAGTTTAACCTGCTACACCATAATGCCAGTCTCATTCTATTTTGAAAATGAAGGGGATGACATCTGAGATGACATGGCTGAAACTGGAAGGTATTATGCTAAATGAAACAAGCCAGATGTGGAAAGACAAATACTGCACATTCTCCAAAAATGTCGAGCCTGCAGAGAAAGAGTAGGGTTAATCACCAGGAAGGAACAGCTGGAAGAGGTGGGGAGCTGTTCAAGAGCAGGATGCCTGCTTTTAATTAGGAAATGAATGAATTCCAGAGCCCTAGTGTGTAGGACAGTAAGTATAATTACTGTTACTATGTGATCTGATAAGATTTTTAGGAGAATGGTTATTAACTATTCCCATTACATCTTTTTAAAATGATAAGCATGTAATGTGATGGGTGTATTAATATGCTTAATTGTGTTAATGACTATGTGCATCTATATCAAAATGTCTTGCTGCATACCTTAAATGTATGCAATTCACCTTCATCAATTATATCTAATAAAGTCGGGAGAATGGAGTGAGTGAAAAATAAACAAGGTGAGGGTGGAAAGACAAGAGAGATGGCATCCTTGCTCCATCCCCCACTCTCCACCAGGTGAGGCTCCAACAGGGACATGACCATATGTAGTCCCAGAAGTGAGCCTGGGTCAGCCAGCAGGTCTCTGCACCCTCATCTGGAGCTCTGCAGCCTCCAGAGCTGTGAGAAACAAATAGCTGGGAAAGTCAGTGTACAGGCAGTTGCTGAAGCACGTGAATAGGGCCCTCCTATGGTTCCAGTCCCTTCCTTAAGTCAAGTCAGCTTCTCCAGTCTGTTCATGCGTATGGAGAACTCAGTCCCTTTGGCTTGCTCCAGTGAGTGGAAGCTGGTACGACACGACGTTGGGTCCTTCTCATTGGACTCCCTCAGGTGGCGCCTGAGTTGTCACATTTCAACTTTTCCAGTATTCCCTAGAATTTTGACCTCATGTTCTCCAGGGCACAAACATCAGGTTTTTTGAGTAGTCCCCTGCAACCCCTCCCACCTGGACTTAAGCTGTGGGTGGCAGCTTCCATTTCCTTCTCTATTTGGGGAAGCTGTGAAGAATGCAAAAATGTTCCAGTTGTGTGTAGCACCTCACTTCAGAATATAGTGGTGCTTGGTACTTGTTGCAACCTTAAAATACGTCTGTGAATTATTTTATCATCGTTTACTTAAGAAGTGAGAACTGTGGCTGCTGTGTGCAGTGGATGAAGCCAAGGCTTGTGATGCTGTTCCCACATGTGCACTGTTTCAAGTCCTGGATGCTCCACTTCCAATTCTGCTCCCCCTAGTGGCCTGAGAAAGCAGTGGCCGATGGCTCAAGTATTTGGACTCTTGCTACCCACTTAAAATCCCAGTAAGAAGCTCCTGTTTCTGGCTTCCCACTTGGCCCAGACCTGGACATTGTGGCCATCTAGGGAGAGAGCCAATAGATGGGACAGTGATTACACACTCTCTCTCTCATCCATGCTCTCACTCTCTCATTCATTCTGTCTCTCTCTTGCTCTCTCTCCTCTGACTTATGCATGCCAACAATGACCTCTCTGTCTTCAGAGATACACATCGTCAGACCCAGTGTGTATTCTTCAAGATCTTCAAGATGCCCACATTCTCTGCTCACACAATGGCATGATTATCATGATACATTCAACTCTAAGGCAAAGATTGAGATTTGCAGTTTGCAACTTCACTGGGAGTTAGACATTTTAGTTAGTTGTGGGTCTAGATCAGTCTCTGCTTTCTCACCGAGTTGTCTAGCTTGTTTCACGAACCTGTTTTTATGACTTCTGCCTTTTGTCTCACTAGCATTCAACAATGGTAAAAGGGGTAGTTTTTCATTTGGGCCCTATAATTGTGTGTACATGTAAACTATAGGGGGATGAAATGGCTTATCTCTGTGCACTTTCACATGGTCTACAGTTAATTGTAAAATGTCATTATAATTAGTAGCTCTGTGTCTCTGAAAAGAAAACTTAGCAGTCTTCAGTTAAATACTAACTACCCATCTCAGGTAACCAAGCCTTACAAAACATTCGACATGGAAAACAGCAGGGCAGAAAGCAGGCCTGTAAAGTGCGTACATTTTGCATTTGAAAAGCTAGGAGAATTTTTGTATATGATTCTTGGATGATGTTGGAATTTTTGAAGTTCTGAAATTTAAATATCACTTCACAATGAAAAAAAACTTTGATTTTGGCTCAGAAGGAAGTCCTTTCTCGCAGATTTTTGCATGCCTCCTGGTCGATATGAGTTTTAGCATTTGCTGTTGGTCTGCACTAAACTGGATTCCTCTGAACTTCCCCATATTTGTAAAAAGTATAAACAGGACTTACAGGTAAATAGATACAAGGTTTCCTTCTAATATAAAAAATATGGTCCACTCAGAATCTTATTTCCTATAATAGAAAAATGGAGCAGAAACACAATGAAAAATGTCGCTGAAACGGTGAACATAGTGGCTTCCAGAGCATAAACAAGCATTTGATTTCTGATGGAGACCATGCATAGCCTCCAGAAATCACAGGGCTCAAATGAATTACTGATATAAACTGGGGAGTTTGCATGCACTTCTTCCTACCCTAACTGGAGACTAAGCCGTGAGCCTGCCCATTGCCCAGGGGTGTGATTGTTTTAGCTGCATGGTGGGAGAACATGGTAGTGCCACCAGTACCTGAGATAGTGGTAGTGGTAGTGCCACCACTAACTTCAAGGAGAGATCTTTTGTGTCCCTGGCTTAATTGCTGGTAGGAACACTAAGCTGGGAAGTTAAGATCTGAGGTCAGTTAGAAGGACACTCCACAACTCAATGGGTAAAGAATTCATGTGAGATGCTTAGAAAGCCATCCAACAGAATCTACACAGGAACTCAACAACTTATTGTCCATGAAATATAAGTAAACACCCTGAATAGCCACTGAAGTATAATTGTATTTAAAATGTAAATGTATATGTTATATAATTCAATCAAAAAGCACATTGAAATAGACATAACTGTCGTCATTTTATAAATGATGAAAAACAGACACAAAAGGTTAAAGAAGTGACTCTGGTACATAGTTGGTTCATAAAAGTACAGAATTACATAATCAACAAGAGTAAAAAATTATAAGCAGGGAGAACCAAGATGGCGGAATAGGGTAAGGACACGTTTAAACGGACGGAAAAACATTTAATCAGGATGAAGCAGACAGGACACATTCCAGGAAATAGGAGAGGACAGAACAACAGCAGAGGGATACCTGGAGACAGACAGACACAGGAAAGCAGCAGACACAACGGTGTGGTGTTGCAGTGACTGATACTCCAGCAGCACTCAGCTAATGGTGATCTGACTCCACCAGCAGCTGGAACTCCACCAGCAACCAGGTGGGAAGGGACTTTCACTGGGAGCTTGGGAGGTGAACCCAGACAAAGAACAGTCCGTCCTGCTGGTCCGTTTGATTTGACCAGAAGCAGAGACAGAGCAGTAGATTCCAGATGGGCAGTGCAAGAATGGCATGGATTTCACAGCCCAGTCAGCCCCCTAAAGCCAAATTGGGTGCTATTTTGCATAAGGAGGCAAAGGCAATGGAAACTGAGCAGGGAGTGAAATCATTTCTGACTCAGTGAACTGCATCAAAGTGGCATTCTATGAGTTCCACCCAAGACAGGTCTGGGTAGCCCTCAGCCCTGATGGCCAGCAGATCAAGAACTCTAGTAGTGGTATACCAGGCACCATTTTGTACACCGTGGCAAAAACCTTAGGACTGCAGGGGACAACAGTGAACTGTGCATGTACTGAGCTCGTGAGAACTCACTGAGTTCTGTGGATTGCACTGGTCCTGCAGGAAAATAATACCAACTGTGGCATTGTATGGGTAAAAATAGGTCCGTGTGGCACCCAGACCTAATGTCCAATAGGTTCCATCAAGATCACTGCCACCAACAACCTAGCTATATAAGACACCTGGTGTCTCTCTAATCCTGGGACTTACTCCAACCAAAAGTGGGAGAAAGGTTGCAGAGACAACGGTGCAGCCTCGGCACAGTATCACAGGAGATGGAGACTGGTGGTCCAGGAGCTGGGGCTGTGGAGTTCTTTGTGGAAATCTAACATAAGAACCCAGACATGGAATTCGCTGGAGTGAGTGGCACAATTGGCTGCAAGCAAAGAGTTGTGTGCCAACTGCAGTAAGTAAAACTGAACTGTGGACCTGCGGGTGACACAGCTTAGGAACCTGCCCCAAGGAGAAGACTTTACTATCCAGAAGTACAGTAGCCAAGAGCAAAAGAAGAAACAACGCCACAATGAATATTACTGAAGATCTCCCCTGCAAAGGAGCAAAACCCTTTGCGAACCTCACAGTTCACTGAGGAAGACATCAAGAAAATGGACTTACCAACTAAGTCACAACAGCATCTCTGCTCTAAGAACTTTGAAGTAGATTATAGTCTACCAATGAATGCTGACACAAAAGTTAATTTGCCTCTGCTTATTCTGCTTTGCCCCAACGCTCATAAATAAATCTGAGTGCTTCCTTGTCTCTGTGTATTCTTTTTAGAATCAACCCCAGGCTGCCTATCCCATGAAGAGAGGTGAATGAAAATCAGGGGCTCAGTGTTTATTTCCTTAAAGTATTTTCCTGCTTCAGTTTGCCTCTTCCAAACCTGCCCTACAAATGATACTTCAAGATGTTCTCCTGACAGAGAAGAGGAATAGCACCAAACAAACCCAATGGCAAATGTGAAGAACATCCCAGTAAAATGAGAACAGAAGACTAAATCAATGAACAACCAATTCCTAAAATGACAGGACCAAATTACTACCTATATGTATTAACCTTGAATGTAAATGGCTTAAGCTAAATCAAATGTCATAGATTAGTAGACTGGATTAAAAACCAAACCCCATCTATTTGTTGTCTAGAAGAGACATATTTCACCAACAAAAATCAGCGGAAACTATATCGCATGGGTTATAATGTTTCCTGTTAGTTTCATCTCTTCAAAATACTTTCTTCTGATTAAATTCTTCAATGACTCGTTGATCATACAGTAGCATCATTTTCTGCAAGAAGGTTCTTGTCATTTCTTCAGCTACACGTTAGTCATTTAGCAGCATGTTATTCAACTTCATGGTGTTGAATTTTGTTGATTTTGTTTTGTGGCTCTTCATTTAAGGGGATGTATAGTAGCTGTGTAATACAGACTGTCATATCTAGTAACATGTTATTTAACTTCACGGTATTGTAAATTTCTGTTCTATTTTTCTTTCTATTGCTGATTTTGTATTATGACTTTTCATTTGAGGGGATGTACAGTAGCTGTGAAATGGAGACTAACATATCCAGATGTGAGGATACAATGTAGTATGCATTTCTACTTCCAGACAAAGATGGACTTACAATGAAACTGTTTACTATATCTTGACAATAGGATGCTGGACTCTCTGCCATTGTCCATGCCTGCAATGATGGACACATGACTGTGTATGAAGAACTATACTTTATTAATGATTTAGAGAAATCATTTAGGTGGGGGGAAATTGTGGCTGGGATAAGGGAAATACCAGGAGCCTAAGGAACTGTATCATAAAATGATAATAATAAAATGTAAAATGTGAAAAAAAATACCAGATGGAAAAAAAACATTTGGAAAAGAATGTCGCTGAAGTAAAATTATCTTTAAATAGCTATTACTTATCTATTATCTTATTAAAATTATCTTCTACATGAATTTATTTTTGTGTAAAACACATAGACCTGCACACATACAAACACAAAAGGTTTTTCATCCCCTGCTTCAGTCATCAGATGTCTTCAACAGCTGGGCTCAGGCTGGACCAAAGGAGAAGCAAGAGCCTGGAGCACTGTGTGAATCCTCCACGTGGGAGTGAAGCACCCACATCCTCAGCCATCGCTGAATGCCTCCCAGGATGCACAGTTTGTACCTGAAAGCAGAACCCAGGGTGGTCTCCAAGGTAGCATGCAGGCGCCTCAGCTGGCATCCTAACCACCACAGAAAGCATCCTCTCTGTTTTTGAAAGCCTCATTGAATATACTGTTTTCAGATAATTGAGGACAAGTTTGAAACTCTTGGCCTCAGACTCTAAGCGTGCAGGTTTGGAATACAAACAGAAACCTTTTTCTTCTGTTCGTCTTCAGGGAAAATGAACTCCTCAGACGTTCCCTTTGTCATCATCCCTTATCGTCACTGTCACCACAGGAGCCGAGCTGTTACTTCCAGTTGTACCACTTTCAGTTGATGCTGCTGACACCAGCACTGTGGTCATATCCAGGAATGAACATGGGCAGCATGACTAATTGCCATAACTCTTGGCAGACCCAAGTTCCTCTAAACCAAGCCCTAAAGTAAGAAAAAGCATCACCAGGATTTTGGCTTGATACACCCCTCCAGTACATTTAGATTTCCTTACTTTGACTTGACTCACTGTGCATGAACATTGAGTCCTATAGTGTTGTCACCTACATAGAACTGTGCGCTAACCATCATAGTGAAATACTCACCACTGTGTCCTCCACAAGGGCACCTCCGCTTGCCCTTTTATAACCAACTCACTGGAAACCACTAATCTATCCTCCATTTGCAAAATTTAATAATTTCAACAATGCTGTGTAAACAGAAATATGTAACACATGACCTTTGGGTCTGGTCTCCTGTTCAATAAATAGACTGATCCAAGTGTGTGAAGCAGTAGTTCATTTCTTTTTATCACTGAATGGTATCATCAGCAGGGATGTGTGTGTGTGTGCGTGTGTGTGCGTGTGCGTGTGTGTATGTGTGTGTGTGTGTGTGTTTTACATTCACCACAGCGCTTACTCATTCACCAACTGAAATACATTTGGGTTGATTCTGATTTGGGGTTACTACGAATAAGACTGCATGAACATTCTGTGTGGCCATACTGGTTTTGGTTTCTCTGAGGTATGTACCCAAGAGGTCAGTCACTGGGCCTTGGAGTAGTTAAGTGTTAAGTTTTTCCTAAGTCCTGCCAACCAGTTTTACAGAATGGCCTTATCATTTGCAGTACCACTAGCAGCATAAGAATAACCTAGTTTCTTTGCTTGCTTGCCACCATTTGGTATTGTCACACTTTTCCTAGCTATGCTGTGTGGTGCTATTTCATTGGGATTTCCATTTCTACTTCCCTAATGACTAATGCTCCAGAACATGCTTGTGGCTATTTTTCCGTCTAGGTTCTCTTCGGTGATGTCATCTGCTGTCATTTACCAGTGTTTATGTTTATTTCCTGTTGGGTTTTGGAGTGTTCTCTATGTCTCTATAGTCTTTTGGTGCATAGGTGATTTCTAAATGTTTTTCTCCCAGTGTTTCTCTTTCTCTTTTTTGTGGTTTTAAAGATATTTTTTGGAAAAAAAACTATTTTTATTTGAAAGGCAGATTTTACAGAGAAAAAGGGCTTAGCTTATGCAGCAGGCCGAATAAGAGAGGTCGATTCTCCCGGGTCGATCGCCTGGGAGTCAGGTTGATTAGAGGAAGTGTGAGGTGAGGGGTTTGCCGATTCAGAATCTGATTGAAGAACTCAAGAGGGAGAAGAGAATTGACAAACTGAAGGCAAGAACAGAAGGAAAGAAGGCTTCAACATAGGAAATCTCTAACCATTTGTTGTTGTGGTGACAGAATGGATCTGGATCTTAGAGAACCTGGTGATGAAATGTTCCAGTTTCTGGCCCAGTTCAGTCATTGCCTAAACTATGTTGAGTCCAAACCAAGTTACAGGAAAAAAATCAGTCGGCATGACCAGACATGCGTGAGTCATAGCGTTTGGAAGTTTTTAGTAGGCAGCCAAGGGGAGCTCTGTAGGGAGCTTAGGGTGTGTAGCCTGGCTGGACTGTGCAGAACCCAAGGTGGCAGGATAGGCATAGCTTCAGAAAGGTCAGGAGGTAGAAGCACGTCTCTATAGTCCCCAGGCTTTTCATGAAAGCATTGCGCTGGGCCTGGGGGAGAGTTGGCATTCCCACCGCCTACTGCCATCCAGCGTGCACCGTAAGGCTCAAAGGTGTGCTGTCCACCCAGCATTGTGGACTTCAAGGGGGTTGGGGGCAAGGCCCAAGAGCAAACGTGTGGAGAGGAGCGAGAGGAGAGGTTACAGTCACTCGTCACCAGCAGTGAGCAATAAGGCTGCCATCAATCTGACCGGTGCAGGCTGTGGGGTCAGCAATGAGAGGCTATGAGAGATTTCCTTCACAAGCTCGTCTGAATTGGAGGAAGATGAGAGGGCTTTACTGGCGAAACTCAGAGAGCCCAAAGCATGGAGGGCAAACACAAGACAGCATCCCATCTTCAGACGGAGGGAGACTAAAGGCATAGAAGAGGAAATAAAAGGCAGGAGGTGGGCAGCGTCCAGCCTCCTGACCAGCTTGGCTGGGGGTTTTCCCAGGTAGGTGTAGGTATGCACAGGGAATGGGGCTTGGCAGGTGCCCTTTAGCCGTTATGTCTTGTTTGCCTCGGTGACAAAGGGAACTTAAAGGAAGAAGAGGAGTTCAGTGAAGGGGCACTCTCAGCTCTCACCTAGAGAGCTGGCTTGGACCAGAGGCCAGCCCCTTGCCACCACCTCTGTCCCGCCACAAAGAATGTTAGGTTCAGAGGTGCTAAGAATGGTTTGAGACAAAGGGAGGTTTCTAGTCCATGCAAAGATTTTCATTCATCAGCAGAAAGTCTGAAGGACTGTTCCCTTGCAGGAGATAGGTAGGGACCATTTCCACATGGAGAGTGACTGCAGGTGGGAAATGGCTGCCATTGGCATATGGCACTGGGGTTTTACATATCTTGGGCTTGAGGGATAGGACACGTTGGCAACTCCTGGGTTTATGCATGCCTGAAACCTTTAGCTAGGCTACTCATCATGGCAGGCCGAGACAAGATCTGGGCAGTTCCTACAAGGCATTGCAGACATTCTTGATGAAACAAAGCATAGGATGACCCATTCAGGACTTACTGCCTTAGGCCTACAATCTGTTCTGCCTAACCTAGCAAATATTTGATATTTGAAGGGTTTTTTTGTTTGTTTTGTTTTTTAATCATTATTTTAAAGGTACATTTACGAAGAGATAAGAGAGGGTGAGCTGGTGGCGGGGCTTCCATCCATATTTGCTTCCCAATGGGCCAGGCTGAAGTCAGGAGCCAGGGAATTCACTGGGTCTACTGCATGCTTGGCAGGGCCCAAGGAATCTGGGCCATTTCTGCCATTCTAGACTCATCAACAGCTAGGTCAGAAGGGAAATACTTGGGATTCATGTATGATGGCAGTGTCCAGGCAGCAGCTTAATGCCCTGTGCAGAAACACGTAGTCCTTGAGCTTTTATTTTAGAACTAATCTCTCACACTTCATTTTAGCATATGGACTTTGACTTATTTTTTCAGGGTTTTGTATATGATGACATTTTAGTTTTCAGAGCCTTTGTCTTGTTGTTTTCATTTGTTGGCTTGTCTTGAGTTCCTGGTGTTCCCACTCATCTCCGTTGGTGCTCCCTGAGGGGCTAAAAGAAAATTCCTCAGGCCAACTAACGGGCATCTCTTCATTTCCTGTGGGTGGAAAGGCTTTCTTGTCCAGCCACGAGCAGCTGAGCTCTTCCTGCTCATTGCAGCAACTCGTTCAGCATCTATTAGTGGGAAAAGGAGGCGCCAAACCTGGCAAGACAGAGCACACTGGCTTCGGCCACTTACACGAGGTAGGGCTTCCAATTGTTGTTGTTGTTAGCTGTGTCATCTGGTCACTTGACATTTCTGAGGGTTTCCATTTCCAAGGAGGACAGTTAAGAATTTATGTTGACAGTCTGAAACCTGTGAGCCTGGGTGCATTCCTCTTGCGTGAGAAGGAATTCCTTCCTCCCCTGCCCTATTGCCTGCCAAAAGCATCTTACCTTCTTCCCAGTCTCGAGTTTTACTTACATTGTCCCTTGTTTCACTCCCCAGGGTTTATAATTGCACTTAGTAGGATGAACAAAAGCTAGACAGGAGGCAAACTTTTTTTTTTAAGAAACAAATAGATACCCAACTGATTATGTAAATTGAAAGCAGTATCAGAATATTTAGAGCAGCCCAGAGCCCTTTCTTCAGGGTCATTCAGACATTTCAGAGCCTGGGAGAATGTGTGAAACATTTTTCATTTAGCCATTTTTTTTTTCCTCTCTGTATATCTGCCTTTCCAACAAAAATAAATTTTAAAATCTTGAAAAAAGATGTTTGTTTTATAAAAATTCCATTCCTTTATTAAAAATAGAGTTTGGGTTAAACTCTAATTTGAATTAAGAACATTGATTTTAAAAAATTGCACTGATTTCCGGTTCCCTTGGCAGCATAAATCTCAAATAGTTTTCTTAGTGTTCTGTCTTCAGCTGGTTGAGCTCTACCAGGACAAGTTGGATATGAAACACCTTACTGGTAATTGTTTCCCCAGAGTTTTGAGAGCTTTGAAAGCCTGAAAAACTTGGCCTTATGATTTCCTTTTTTATGGAAACATCCTCCTTTCTCTTGCCATCCTCTTTGAAATAGGATCAGATGAAAATATGGAGATCTGTTTGCTGAAAAAATTTCTGTGGACATTGACTAGTGCAACATTTGGGAGAAGGTAGGGGTGCTGCCAAGCAGTCTGTCCTCACTGCAGCCCTTCCCCTCCCACACAACAGGAGGAGTCTGCACCTTCACTTCTCAATTGCAAATCTTCCAGTAAAATCTGCTGGCTCCTGTTTCCCTCTTAACGCCTGCTGGCCCAGAGCTCTGACACCAGAAATCATGTCATATTTAGATGTTGTTCTATTTTTGTTCAAAACAGAATCTTAAAAACCCAGGTTTGGAGTGGGATCAGAATGTACAAGGTGTCCAACTCAATCTTTAGGAAGAGGAAGACATTAAACCAAAGAGTTGGTTTATTTTTCATTGAAAGAATGTATTAGCACATTACAGTCTCAGGATCAGTACGCATGAATGATACACTATTCATCTGTGATTTCGAACGTGAAGAAAGCAGGGGAAATCCAAAGAATTTGATTTGTGGTTAGCTTTATGTCTAAGGCCCTTTGGAAAAATAGATTTCATGGTCCTTTTGTAGACCTTTTAACACTGAATAAATTTAGCTCTTCTAAGTATCTTTTTCCAAGCTAGACTTTTAAGAATGCAAATTCTAATCATTGAGCTCTGAAAAACTGCATTTCCCATTTTTTTTTTTTTTTTTGCCAAGCTAAACAGTGTCTGTCCATCTTTATTATAAACAACGATTTTTTGGATTGGCTCAACTTCCACCATTGTGTCCACTTGGGAAGTGAATCAGCAGATGGAAGATCTTTCTCTCTGCCTCTCCTCCTCTCTCTATATCTACTTTGCAATAAAAACATAAAAATAAATCTTAAAAAAATCTTTATACAATATCTTGTAACAAAGTTTTCCTTTTGTTAATTTCAGAAGTGCTATGTAAAAGTCATTGGAAACCTTTATTAAGCTGTTATGAATAAGCCATCCAAAAGAATGCCTCAGCCAAGGGGCATGGGTGGCAGGACATATGGCTTCATTTCTGAGAAAGGAGCCATTACAAAGTGGCTCTTCTTACCATCTTTCCTTTCCTTCTTTCTTCTCCTCCTCCTCCTTCTTCCTTCTTCCTTCTTCTTCTTTCAACAACAGCCAGTGGATGTAGTAATTTACCTTGAATGAGCTCTGGACACAAGCTGAAAGTAGCTAGCATATAAGGTTAATATGCCACAATTTTGTGTTGCAAATAGGAAGTTCTGAGGATACAATTCAAAGCTGATTTGTTTTATTATTTTTTTTATTATTATTTTTTATAAAGCTGATTTGTTTTAAAAACTTGCTATTTAAAAGCCAGTTAATCATTTGTTAAAACTATCATCTACTTTCAGATTCATTTAATAAATAAGTATTGTTACATTTCAAAAAACAGGTGGATACTCCAGCCATGAAAATGGGGAGCTCCAAACCTATAGCTCTTTACTGGAGGTGTTAAAGGCAATGAGGAGGGTAATTGCTCTTTGGATTACTGTCATTATTATTGTGGAGGCAGCACTGCAAATACAGAGGGGGATTACTGTTGTTCCTGCCCTTAACTACTCCAGATTGAGAGATCCTAACCTCAGGGTCTACAGGAAGTTGGACCTGGAGGTGCAGAAGGGTGGTGAGTACTGTTGCTAATGAGGTGGAGAGAAGGGAAGCAAAGAGAAAGAAACTGAGTTAATAGACAAGATCTTTTGATCTAGGAATTATAGAAATGATACTGTGTTTTATAGCCGCACTCTTGAAAACTCATTCAGCCCAGTAGAGGATATTTATACAGCAAGAAATTCCAGAGCCCTGCGCGGTAGTCGCAGCTAAAGTCCTCACCTTGCAAGCTGGGATCCCATATGGACACAGGTTCTAATCCTGGCTGCCCTGCTTCCCACCCAGCTCCCTGCTTGTGTCCTGGGAGGGCAGTCGAGGATGGCCCAAAATCTCGGAACCCTGCACCCACATGGGAGATCCGGAAGGGATTCTGGGCTCTTGGCTTTGGATTGGGTCAACTCTGGCCATTGTGGCCATTTGGGGAGTTAAATAGCAAACGGAAGATCTCTCTCTGTCTCTGCTTCTCTGTGTAAATTTATTTTTCAAATACAAATAAATGAATACGTCTTAAAAAAAAAAGAATTCCTTTTTCACTGCATCCTTAACTGCACTTATTTCATATTACAATTGTGTTAACTAAGATGAAATACTATCTCATTGTAGTTTTCATTAGCATTTCCCTGATAATTGAACATTTTTCATTTAGTTATTGGGTGTTTAATATTTAGGTCACTTGCCCATTGTAAAAATCAAATAATGATAATGATATTGCTGTTAAGTTGTTAAGTCTCTTGTGTATTCTGGACATTAATAATCCTGCATTGGGTGAATAGTTAGCAAATATTCTCTCCCAATCTTGAGTTTGTCTCTTCATTCTGTTGATTGTTTGCTTTGTTCTGCATAAGTTTCTTCATTTAATATAGTCTATTCTGCTTTTTGTTTCTTGAAGGTTTTTTGGTTGTTGTTCTTTTCATTCTTATATCTTCTAAACTTCTTTTGAGGCAACTGAATTCTGTTTTAGTACTTGGTTTACTATTGATTTGTTCTCTTTTTAACAAAGTGATTTTTCTAAGGTTAATGGTACTCTTTCTGAAGATAACATTATATTCATTCAAATCATATCCTGCCATATTTCATTAGTGACCTTTTATTCCTCTTGCTGTCCTTGTTTTCTTCCTTTGCATTTTGCAAAGCACAGTATCCACTGTAATTACTTTTGACTTAGTCAGTTATATTAAAGGTTTTAAAAATGAGGAAAAGCAGCTATTTACTCATGTAGTTAGCAGTAGTGGTGGTCAGCATTACCTGTTTAGATTCACATCTCCAACTTGAAGCACTAGATCTCATTATAGTCAATAGATGCTTAAGCTTATCTTCTGTTTTCTAAAAATTATGTTGTATATGGAGTATGAATAATAATGGATATATGAAGTCAATTCATTCTAGTTCTTTTAGTAACTTTGTCTACTAATTCTGTCATCTGGATAGTTTCTCAGATGGTTTGCATGACTTATATTAGTAACTCTACACAAGAGCTAAGTTTTCCTGCTTTCTTACTTAACCTGATAAGTTTTGATTGGATGGTAGACATTGAGACAGATATATTATTGGTTTCTGGGAGTCAATGCCCTTTGTGGGTAATTAGCTTTTCCAAATTGTTACTGGCAGGACATGAATTCCTCTAAGCTGTGTATATGTGAATGTCAGGAAATGATCTGCCTGTTCCTTGCTCATTTCTGATTTAGGCAGTATCATCATGCTCTACTCATCAGTAAATGGCCAGGATGTGATTGGAAACTTCTGCATATTGGTTGATCTCTGACTGTGTAATTCCTCTTTGGAACCCTAATATGAATTCTAGCTATCTTGTCTCTCCAAACTCAGATCAATTTTCTGAATCCAGAGAAATTTTTGAAATTCTTTGAGGTACCCACCTTATTCTTCTGGCTGTGTAACAGAGGTTTTGGCAACATTTCCACGATATTCTAAAATTATTCTATGTTTGACCTTTCTAATCTTTAGTGTTTTTGTTTCCTAAATTTCTCATTTGTCATTTTTTACCAGGTAGTCTTTTTAAATTGAAAGATAGCAGGGTAAGTAAGCATTGTGGCACAGTGGATGTAAGCCACAGTTTTGGATGCCCGTATCCCATATCAGAGCATCTAAGTTTTAGTCCCACTTGCACTTCTGATCCAGCTTCCTGTTCATGTGCCTGCTAGTAGGCAGCAGCACTTGCCACCCATGTGGGAAGTCGCAACAGAGTTCTACTTGGTCCAGCTACTGGGGGCATTTGGGAAACAAACCAGCAAATAGAGGATACATTTTTCCTCTCTCCCTTACTCTGTTATTGTTTCTCTCTTCTCAACAAAAATAAAAATAAACATTAAAAATTGAATATGTTGGGGCTGGTGTGTAGCGGGTAAAGCCTCTGCCGTTAATTGCCACACCCCAAATGGGTGCTGGTTCATATTCCAGTTGTTCCACTGTTGATCCAGCTCCCCACTACTCACCTGGAAAAAGTAGCTGAAGAAGGTCAACGTGTTTTGGCCCTGCCACCCTCTTGGCAGACCCAGACGACAGTTCCTGGCTTGTGGCTTTGGTTCGGTCTAACACTGGCTGTTACAGCTATCTGGGGAGTGAACAGGTAGCCTGAAGATCTTTATGTTTGTCTCTCTAATTTTCTCTCTGGAATTCTGACTTTCGAATAAATACTTTTTTTTTTTAAAGAAAAGCCTACACAAAGATGTATTAGTAAGTATCAAGTATATTGCTCAATTAATTTTCACAAAGTAAGCAAATTATGTTATAGCATCCTAAATTTCTCCTCATGACAACTCAATGTTATTCACTCCACAATTTTAACTATTACTATAACTTTTAACATCTCAAATCAGTCTTGCCTGATAGTGAATACTATAAATATGAAATATTTATTAAATACCCATAGGGTGGAGCATAACAATGAATTATTTATTGTGATTAGTGAATAGTGTTTTAATACAAACACACCATAATGTGTTGACTACTGATGGAATTCTTAAGAAAATTTGACTTTTCTCCAATTTTGACTCTTACAAGTTGGTGGCAATGAATATTCTTGCAAACATTTTTTAATGGAACTGTAATAGTCATTTTGTGAAGGTGAAAGACAGGGAATACTGCTACATATACTTGTCCTAAATGCTTATACATTAATTTCTTATTAAAAACAAATCATGTTTTATTGGTCTAATCAACTGAAGGTAATTCACATTGTCACTAGTTTTAGCTGACTATACTTTTAAATGTATTCTACAGCATAATTCTCAGAACTAAACAAATACAGAGGAACAAAACGTCAAAAATGTTGAAAACATGTAGAAGATTAAATCCTGACAATCCATAAGGTTCTTTTAAATTAAGATTTACACTATCTGTGGTTTTTTTTTCAAAGAGTGATTTATTTACTTGCAATTCAGAATTACAGTACAGCGCCGGGAGACTGAGATGGCAAGGTCTCCATCCATTGGCTCACCTGAGCCAGGTGAAGGAAGGAAGCCAGCAAGGAAGCCAGGGAAGCTCGGAGCTTCATCTGGGTTTCCCACATGGGTGGTAGAGGTCCAAGCTTTTGGGAAATTCTCTGCTGCTTTTCCCCAGCAATTGTAAAGGAGCTGGGAGGGAAGTGGAGCAGCCAGGACAAGAACTGGAGCCCATATGGGATATTGGGATCACTGGTGGTGGTTCACTTTCTATGCCACAACACCAGCTCATGACCAAAATTCTCTTTTCACACAATGCAAGAGTAATATATAATTGCAATACTGTGTACATGTATATGTAAATATTTTACACACATACACCATTTGGAAGCAGCCCACAGATTAAAAGCTATTGTGAGTTATATGGAAGCCTCAATAATTTTTTAAAAAACTAATTTTAAAAATTAATTTTAATTAAGAAATAAAACTATTCTAGTAACCGTGTAGTCTTTGTATAAGAAAATAAAATTAGGAAAAAAATAGACTTCCAGCAGCAGAATAGTAATAACATACTTTGGAATCCACCCAAATGTGTTCCTAAAAACTATAAACTCAGTTGTAACAGCATCATATGCTCACATGCACACACAAATACACAGAAATTAAAAAAAAAAACTCTGATAAGCTTCCAGAAGAACTGAATGAAATGAAATTCTGGTGAGTACCAGTGGCCGTTGTGACTGAGATGCAGACAGGACACTGCATTCGTCAGGCGTGGAGTTCGGTGTGGCGACACTGCTGCTGTGAACGTAAAACCAAACCACCAACAGACCTTCACCACAGCTGTTTCCACTGCATCCCCTCTACCCTGTCCAAGAGTAAACTCACAGCCGGAAACCTTTGTTAGGATAAGAAAGCAAACCTGAACAGTTCAGAAAATTCAGAGGAGGGTGGGAGAACTTACCCTTTTCCTTTTTTTTTTTTTTTTAAGATTTCTTTGCTTTTTCCCGGTTGATTCCCCAAGTGGCTGCAACAGAGCTGAGCAGATCCGACGCAAAGGCAATGAGACACAGAGCACCTCTCTCTGCTGGTTTATTCTCTAAATGGCCACAGCAGCTAGGGCTGGGCCAGTCTGAAGCCAGGAGTCTAGAACTCCATCTAAGCCTCCCATGCTCATGGCAGCGACCCAAATGTTTGAGTCATCATGTTGCTTCTCAAGCCATCCCAGGCCACAAACAGGAAGCTGGACAGGAAGTGGAGCAGCTGGGACACGAACAGGGACCCATATGGGATCCTGGTGCTTGCAAGGTGAGGATTTAGCCATTGAGTCATTGCACCAGCCAAAGATCCTTCTTTTTTGTTGCATTTCTTTATCCATTCATTGGTTGATGGAGTGTTATTTTCATGTGAATATGGAGTTGCAGACATATCTTTTGGAGCCTGATTTGCTTTACTTTGCCTGTATAACCAGAAGCATTGAAGAATCACATTGTGTTTCCTTTGCAAATGTTTTGAGCAACCTTGATAGCATTGGCTGTGGTGATGGCGTAGACTTGCATTTTTATGAATTTTGTCCATTACTCTCAAGTAGCTGTTAATTCTTACCATTTTGACAATAAATGTGCTAACGAGTTTAAGGTGATCAATCATGGTTGCTTTGATTCTGGTGTTTTGGATGGTTAATGATATTGAGCACCCACCATTTGAATGTCTTCCTCAATATATGGAGATCATTTGTCTATTTTTTAACTGGACCTTTGATGTTTTGTTACTTATTTTGTCTTATTTGTTTATTTACTTATTCCACTGAGTTATGTGAACTTTTCCTATATTATGGCTATTAATCCTTATCAGATATATCAGAAAGAAGCTCAGTCTAAAATTACCCATTAAAATTAAGCATTTTTGGTAAAAAAAAAAAATTGCGGTGCTTTTTTAGTTGAGAGAGTGACAGATTGGAAAGTAAATTTTCTTCTATTTGTTTAAATCCACTTTTTACATTTTCCGAAAACTGAGATTCAGAAATTTGTTCTCTTACATACACAAAAATGATCTTGATAAGTGTAAAAAAGAGTAGGTTTGTGATCACATTCGTTGTGCCTGTATTACCACAGCCAGTCGCTAGGCTGTAGATCCTGATACTTCCGGTGGCACAAACCAGAGAAGTTCTCTCCCGGTGTGGAACGTGTATTAAAGCTAATCTTTTCCCCTTTGTAAAAAAAAAAAAATGGCATGATTATAAAAGTGTGTGAATTAATATTTTGAAACTTTTAAAACTGGAGGCAATTTTTTCAAAGATTAGTGTCTATTGATTTCACATTGTTGAATTTTTTAGAGTCATTCCTTTTGACTCACTTAAAAATTAACATACCTGAGTGAGTGGTAGAAACATAAAGTACTGGAGGGTGGGAAGGAGAGAAAAAGAGAGAAAGAGAAAAGATTTTTCCATCTGCTGGCTTGGCTTATTCCGGAAATGCCCACTACAGCGGAACTGGGGAGGTCAAAGCCAGGAGCCAGAAACTCAGTTTTGGTTTCCTAGTTGGGTTGTAGGGACCAAACCACTGAACTGTGGTTTGCTGCGTCCTACCTAGCCTGTGTATTAGCAGGAAGCTGGGGTGGAGCTCACAGGAAGCCAGGGACTGTAGCTGGGCACACAGGGATCCCCAGCCAAGGCTCAGCCTCTGCGCCAAACATCCACACCATGTTGACATTTTTAGAACATTGTTTTGCTAATAAAAAAGGCAAGCAATTCGGAGTGAACATGCATAGATCTTTACTGAATTCTAAATATTTGGAAGCAATTTTGTTGAGATCAGAACACTTTAAATTCTAATGACTTCAAATATTAAACCTTTGAGGAAAGTTACCAAGTGAACATTAAATATTAAAGCGATCTCTACAACAGCAAAACTTTTGTTTTTCAATTGTGCTAATATTTTAGTGGCAGGCAACGCTGTGATCATTAAAATACATGCTTTGCCGACAGAAAAAGCGTGTCTTGGGCGCCTCCAGGTTACTTTTTCTTTCCTTTCTTTTTTTGCTGAGTGTCAGCAGCTGGGGTCTTCTTTTCTGGCTCTGCCTTCACCGGCGCTTCCTGAGCTGCCAGGGCTTCTAATCTCAGGCGCTCAGCCTCCATCAGTTTGTTTCTATATTCTTCTCGAACATTCAAGATCTTCTGCCGAGCTTCGTCTAACGAATCCTGTTCCAAAACATAGCCACGTGTGATTAAGTTCTGTGGATAAGGTTTTCTAGCCCCAGAAAGGAAATGAAACCCTGAGATTCTGAGTGCAGGTACTCAACGACAGAGCCAAGAAGAATATTGCGATTTTCCCAAAGAATAGTCAATAAAAGCATTGGTAGGAGAAAAATAATGGGAACACAGAGAATTGGTGTGGATTTGGGCATAGGATTTATCACATGTAATAAAATAGTGTCTTATCTAGTAATTGTGCTTAGTAAGTTATTAGTCCCATAGTTGTCACAGAATATATCAGAGCTGAATTTGAAGAACATCGTTTATGTCTGTTATTTTAGCTGCCTACTACTTTCTTAACCACTCAAAACAAAACAAAACAAAACAATACCTGTATATCTGGATATCAGTGGTTTGCATGTGGCTGAAGACAAGACTCCTACAGTGTCTTAAAAATGTTTATGTCTCACCAGCTGCTCTTTTACAGTGGGGTTTACTGATTCCTTTTTTGTGAAAATGATCACATTATTTATTGTTTCCTAATGTTAACATTAAATAGAGTTTAATGGATTAATGCTAACATAAGGACAACCTCCTAGAAATGCCCATTTTGTCTTCATCCTCAAATTCTCACATTTCTTGTTTTTGTGATTGCACTGATTTGGGTTGAGGTATCGATACAACTGTATGCGAGATGCAGATTTGTCCAAAATTTGATGAAGGAGAAATACTGTAACTATCGGTATACAATTGGATTCCTGAAACCAACTGCATGAGTACAGATGATAACAGTGACATTAAAATGTAAGAATATGTATATATATATAGTATATAATTAAAATACATATAAGTAATCAGTGATATTTTAAAATACATATGTGTAAGTATATATCTAATTAAATACATATATGCAAACAGTGACATATTACAGCAAATATATGTACTTGTGTATGTAATATGTATACTTAAAGTACATATATTTAAGTATAGCAAGAGACAGAGAATCTTAAGGGCTTTGTGCAAATAAATTTTAGTATGCCAGTTATATTTTGATTAATTAATATGCTTTCTCCTCTCTGGTGGAAATGTGAGAAATGTTACTGATCATGTTTCTGTATAAATGGCCTCAGTCGAAGCTAAGATTATCTGGATCCAATACTTAAATGAATAGGATCTGAATTCAAAGCTGCTCTAGCCAGTATTTCCTCACCATCTTGTTGCAAACCCAGACAACATGAACTGCAATCTTGGAATTTCCTTTCATTTTATAGTCTAAATAAGATTATTCCCTATGTGATAAAATGGGACTATGTCATTCTAGCATTCATTATTCTACATTTTCAGTTG
Organism: Ochotona curzoniae; assembly: GCF_017591425.1. Taxonomy (NCBI): domain Eukaryota; kingdom Metazoa; phylum Chordata; class Mammalia; order Lagomorpha; family Ochotonidae; genus Ochotona; species Ochotona curzoniae. The sequence continues at coordinate 26,174,082 of NW_024467115.1, read as the reverse complement.
GAGAATAAATTTGTGAGGCTGACATCCCTCCAGCTTCTAGAGCACACATTATCTATGATCCGACAGAGATAGATTATAATGCTTGCACATTGCTGCAAGTGCTGTACTTAAATGTTTCTGTGAAGTCATCAGTTAAACATAAAAGATACAGTCTGGAAATAAAATGAAGGCCAGATGTAGTTTTACGAATATTGAACGCAATGGTTTTGAGGGGATAACTAGTGAAGAAGTCTCCAGGGAAGTGATTAGACAGAAAATCTCGGAAAACTAAGGCATGCATCAGTTGGCCGTCCCAGGAAGGCTATTCTAGGACGAGGCAGGAGTTTGGGTGAAAGTACAGAGATACAAATAAGCCTGGCCGAATCGTAAAGGCAGTTTGTCATGAGCAAAAAGAGCCAAAGAGACAAAGACTGGAGGAAAGCAACAAAAAAGAGAGAGCTTACTGGATTATCTGGGGACTCTATGGTGATAAATAAAATCTTTTTTCTTAGTGAATTAAAGCTAACAGAGGAGGGGGATGACCCCACTCTCTAATTCTCTCACAGGAGTATGACTTTGTTTTTATGCTACAACACATTTTGTCTACTCTGACCTGCCTCTGCACTTCTAAACTCACCCGCATGTCCCCATACATATCCAGCAGTTCGTCTTTCAACTTGAACCGTTCTTCTTGGCTGATATCTCTAATGCTAAGCATCCTGCTCCTATGCTCTCGAAACTGGTGAATTTCTTCTGCCTTCTGCATGGCCTCCTGTTGAGTCAGTTCTTCTGTTTGTAGTATAGGCTCTTTGTTTGTTGTCCTGGATATAAAACCATCAAAAGACATACATAAATCATTCGAGAACTTGCGAACAAGCTTTCGTGTCTCACACATGGGAGGCAGAGCCCAAATACGTGGGCCATCTTCTGCTGTTTTCCACTGCTTTTCCGGGTACATTGGCAGGAATCTGGATCAGAAATAGAGCAGTTGGGAAATGATAAAACATTGTTCTTTAAATTGGTCATGCTCCATTTATCGTGTCACTGAAATTTTAGAGAACACTTTGGAAAGTAACCATTATTTATAAATATCATTTCTTGAGAAGGTTGATGTGGAACTGATGTTGAAAACTTTGGTAATATTTAGTAGTTTTCCTTTTGAACTGATGAAGCTAAATCATTTTGAAAATGATTTCAAATTTACAAATACATTTTAATAATTACCTCTCTTAATCCTATTGTCTGGTATTTAGGGAAACAGAATTTAATTATATAATGAGAGCAGGTATCATAGGAATTTTCAGCAGTTCACATTGACATAATTAGACTTCCAATGAAATTTTTGCAAATTACTAAGTGATTAAAATGGTTGATTTAATAAAATGTGCAAATTTTGACTTGTAAAATCATACATTTCTACACTTAGACACACTGAACATACAGTAAGAATTTAATCTGAAAATTTCAGTTACTTGGCACTGCCTATTGGCAAGGACTCGTGAATCTGTGAACACACTGGGTCACTTACCGTACATACTGATTTATGTCCACGAATTCCAGTGCTTTGCGAATATGGTGCGGAGACATTTCCAGAACCGCTGGAGACCGTGAACGAAGCCCTGCTTGACGAAACAGACTCAGGGTTTCAAGCAACCATCAAAACTGACCACAAGGCTAATCACATAAACAGATTTGATAAGTAATTAATGAATTAAATGAATAACCATTGATTGGACTTCTTTACTTAATATCATGTTACGAAGCTATAACTATTGGTGATATCGCATATTTATCCTCTACTTGGCAGCACTGTATCTATACTTCAATGAAGGTGATAGCAAAATGAATATGCTCTGTTAAAAGAGTGACAAGATATTACTGTAAATAAATCCCGCTAAATTAGGGAGGAGACAAAGAGGTGTTTTTAAATTACAGAATTTTTTTGTAGGCAAGTTTAATTCCCAACATTTAAAAGCCATGGGCTATATTTAAAAGTCTGATGAAGCAGGTAAGGGCTGGACTATAAACTCATTAAGACACAGTAGGCACGTATACAGTCCATGTATGTAGGTAAAGGCTGAAAATCAAATCAGCAGGTGGCTGTTACACCATATAGACCCGAATGGAGGCCCCCGGAACAGAGTTGAACCTTCCAAATCTAGGGTATTAATCCTCCAGCTTTCCTGATCATTTGATGTTTTCAAATTTTACTGAGTGTAATTTAAATACCGTGAAATCTACTCATTAAAGGATGTAACCCAAAGCTGTTGATTATGTTTATCGAGTTGCATGATAGCATTTCGGTCACTGTTACCACCAGTGCTCCAGGAGATCATCAGTACATTTAAGTGTCCATGGGTATGATTTTCCAGGACAGTTTATGTAAAGAGGTGTGGACTACTAACCGACTTATGTATCACTTTCCAAGGAATCGCCAAGCCATTGTATCTTACTCAAATAAAATTTGAAATCAAGGAATAGAAATCCTCCATCCTGGCTCTTTGCTTAAAAGGCTTTTAGACTATTTGCTTTAAATTTTCTTTTAAATTGTTTATTTTTGGCTCATCCTTTCACTCGTTTTAGGTACAGTGGTACACGCACACATATGCGATGAAGAGCTATCATCTTCTGGTTCACTCCCGAATGTCTGCTCGGGTTGAGTGAGGTACAGAACAAAGCCATGAACTCAATCCCAGGTGGTTAGGAGTCACTCAGGAAGCTAGAATTGAGGTCGTGGCTGGAACATGAAACCAAGAACTTCAGTAAGCAATAACCCAACAAGCAATTCAAATACTCGAGCCTAAACAACTTTAAGAGTCGTTTTGATTTGCAGTAGAATTGGAGGGAAGATACACAGACATCCCAAGTACCACTTCCTCACACACACACATGGAAGTTCCTATAATCTATGTTCTTTATGCGCAATATATCTTGCTAAATATATCTTGACAATAGGATGCTGGACTCTGCCATTCTCCATACCTACAATGTCAGGGTACCCTTAAATAACAGAACAATGGACTTATGACTGTTTTCTGAAGTATTATATTATTGTAATAAAATAAGAGGAATCAGTGGGGGGAGGGAAAGGGAAATTTCAGAACCTTTGGAACTGTATCATAAAATTAATTAATTAAAAAGTGCATATTTTTTATAATTGGTGATTCCATGTTGACACTCCATTATACCTCAAATTCTGTAATTTATATTAAGATTCATTGTGTGTTGTTCATTCTGGGTTGGGACAATTGTGTAATGAAATCTATTATTACTGTCTCTTTCAGGGTAATTTCACTCAAGGCTCTAAGATCTACTGATTTTTCCTTTTACATCCTCCTACTCCTGGCAGCCGTCAACCTTTGACCTGTTTCCATAGTTTTGCCTCTTCCCAGACATCATGTAATTTCCATTATGCGCTAGAGAGCCCTTTAGCATTGGCTTGCTTCACATAGAAGCAGTCAGGTTTTTCCCCCCATGTATTTCCAGAGCTTGATAGCTCACTTTTTCATAGTTCTGAGTAATACTCCATTGCCTAGGTAACACAGTTTATCCATTCCTTTCTGGCAATCATGAATAAAGCTGTAATAAACTCCTGTGTGTAGGCTTTTGTGTGAACATGTTTCCCTCCCTTTGAGTAGTTACAAAGGATTGTGCCTGCTGGAGAGATCATATGGTAAAAACAGACTGTTTAACTTTGTAAGAAACCATCAACCTGTTTTGTAAAGTGGCTGTGCATTTTCTTAAATCCCCCTGTAAAGTTTGAGAATTCCTGTTGCTCCTTATTCTTGTAGAGCTTGGTGAGGTCAACATTCTGGACTTACACCTTTCTAATAGGTATGCAATGTCATCTCATTGTCCTAATGTTCATTTCTCTGATATAAACCACTTTTCATGTGCATTTCTGCCATCCACGTAACTTCATTTGTGGTGTTTTGATCTTTCAATCAAACACCACAATCGGGTTCTTAGTTTTACTTATTTTTCTGTCTTAAAGGTTTTAAATGTACAAAGGTACATTTGAGAAGGTCGTCCTTTAGTAGATAAGTCTTTTGCTTGAGTCATTTATATGAACTGTTGGATTGTTTTCCTAGATCTGAGAAGAATGTCCTTGTTAACTGGAGTTTGATCACATTGAATCTGTACATCGCATTGGGTGGTATGGACGTTTTGATGAAATGAATGCGTCTAACCTATGAATACAGAATAGTTTACCATTTTTTGTTTTCTACGTATTTTCTTAATATTTTGTAATTTTTATTGTAGAGACCTTTTACCTCCTTGATTAAATTTTGCAACTATTGTGAATTGAGCCTCTCTTACAAGTTCTTTCTTAGCCATGACATTGTTTGTTCATATAAATGCCATTAATTTTTGTGTGATTTTATACCCACAGCTTTACCCAACACAACTTGGCCAAGCACTCAAATAAGTTCCAGTATTTTCTTAGGGGAGCCTTTTGGTTCTCTTATGTATAGAAGCAAGTTATCTGCAAACAGATGTAATTTCACTTCCGCTTTTCCAATTTATATCCTTTTAAATTCTTTGTCTTGCCTGATGTCCAGCACTTCCAGCACTTTATTGAATAGCAGTGGTGAAAGTGAGCATCCTTGCTTGATTCTGCATTTCAGTGGAGCTGCTTTCTGCTTTCCCCCATTCAGTGTGATACTGGCTGAGAGTTATTTACATGTTGGCATGATTGTGTGCAGGCATTTCTTTCGATGTCCAATTTTCTTAAGACTTTTTATCATGAGAGGATGTGAAATTGTATTAAATGTTTTCTCCATATTTATAGATATAATCATAAGACTATTATTCTTCAGTTTTCATTGTATCACACTTGTTGATTTGGATTTGTTGAACCATCCCAGCATGCCAGGGACACATCCCACTTGCTCAGGGTAGATAATTTTTTAGTATGTTGTTGGATTCACTTAGCTAGTATTTTGCTGAAGACTCCTGCATCTATATAAATAAAATATATTGGGCTGTAATTGGTTCTTTAGAAATATAGTGAAAGCTGATGGACCCTTTGGTGTAAGAATGATCAAGAAAGGAAATAAAACTTACTCTAATAAGCTTTACTTCACTCCCTTCACTTCACATAACTTGCATATATATAAATAAACTAAAGCTTATTTATATATTCTTATATATTTAAATAAAATATGTATATCTATAAGCTTTATTTTATTTTTATTGGAACGTCAGATATACAGAGGAGGAGAGACTGAGAGGAAGATCTGTCCTTTGTTCACTCACCAAGAAGCCTCAATGGCCAGAGCCTCGCTGATCCAAAGCCAGGATCCTGGAGCTCCTTCCACGTGGGCGCAGCGTTCCAAGACTTTGGGCCATCCCTGACTGTTTTCCCAGGCCACAAGCAGGGAGCTGGATGGGTAACAGGGATGCCGGGATTAGAATCGGAACCCATATACAATCCTGGCGTGTGCAAGGTTAGGACTATAGCTGCTGTGATCTTACTGTTATTTTTTTTTAAGTGCCAACATGATAGTAGTGATCCTTCCATCTGACTAGGTTACACAGTTTTTCTGGTTTCATCTGTTTCTTTCTTTCTTTCTTTCTTTTTGCTTCACTATATCTTATTCTGATGATACAAAATACTTTTTCAAAAAGTACAGCTAACTGACTTAGAAAAATAGATAAAGCCCCTAACAGTTTAAAAATACAACATAAATTTTTATGTAAGAACATTAAAAAATATTTTAAATGGTAAGCAAGACCTAATTTTGTGAACTATTTCCAATGTACACCACATGTAGCGTGCTGCTCTGTACTGAGTCTAGAGCACACTGGTGATCTATTTGGATTTACCGAACACTTGTTTGGAATAGAATCTGATAATGAAAAAATGTCCATGTAAACTTCAATGCAGTTGGTTCAATAAAATCACCATTACCACATGTAATATCACTCCCCAAAGTCTTTTGCAGCTTAAAATATCAAAATCAAATGCAAAGAGACAAAGATGAAATGATTATTTTCCGCTTTTGTCCAAGTTACACAACAAAAAATAATTCCACTTACTGAACTGGTATCAGGAGGATCTGTGTGCCCATCGAAGGTGTTTTGGCGCTAGCGTTTCTCAGGCCAGGGGCCTCACTGACAGGGGGCAGGTGCCCTGCCAAGACAGGGCAGCACCAGCACCAGGCATGGGTGACCTACAGACTTGAAGGACCTAACACTGTGTGGGTTTGCCATGCTTATGTTTCTGGGGCAATGATGCTGCACCTCTCTCCTCGTGGGAGAATCACACTGTTCAGAGAGAAGGTCAGCAGTGAAATCAGAAAACTCAACAATGCTTGCAAAAGTTACCATCGCCACCAGAACTGCTCCTCCGGCTTCCATCCTAGAAGCAAAACTGTCTTTACTATCCAAGCCACACCGAATAGAGATTTGCATTTCTCAAGTAAGCAGCAACAAAAAAAAATATCTTTGTAGCTGGCAGCCCTGTAAGTCACTTTTTCACAATCTCACGCAGAAAGGATGCACAGGGCCATCACTACGGTCACCGGAATAGAAGGGAAGTTGGATGTCCAAACAAAAATCACTAGCCAAGTTTCTTTTCTTTCTTTTTTTTTTTTTGATGATGATGATGATTTTTAAAAAAATTATATTTTGGCAGTCTTTACATTGTTGATTAGGGTAAAAAGTTACAAGGGCTAAAGGAATATTGAGGATAAGCCCCACCCAGTCTCCTACCTACCCCAGGTCCCAAATGTAGGGCATGCTCCAAGATCTTTGCTCAAGTGGTCCCGGTAGTTCACTAGTTATGCATTGCTGCCAATCTCGCCACTCCAGGCACGATGAAGCTGTTGAATAATCTGCTGATTGACATAGTCCATCATGGAGTCTCCCTTTGTTCAGTATTTCGCGGCCAATATATAGCTGTGGTGGTTGACTGACCTGTTCTATCTTCCGTCTTTTCTTGGTTAAGATTCTAAGTCCGCCATTTCAGTTGAGGGGATCCCCAAAGAAACTTTGAGGTGTTCCCAGACCAGAGTCCTATATGTACTAGCAAGTACAGGACCTGGCATAGTCCGTCTCCCCGTTCAGTTGGTGGTTGCATTTGCTGGGTTGGTTCCTCGACTTGCACTGGAATCAATGGGTGTTGCAGTCCATCCTGGTTCTGCTCATCGTGTACTCGGCCATCACACCAACCAGTGGGAGCTGCAGCTTAGTGAGAGCGACCCCCAATAACCCCCACCTGGCCCGCCCCACCCTGATTTGCCAGTATGTGTAGCAGCCTAGTTCAGTCTGCCCCATATCCCATTGGGCTCTCATAAATGTCAAAGGGTATTGGAGCTTGGTTCCCTCCAACCAGCTCAACTGTCCAGCCCTCACAGATGTTGTTGAGTGCCTCTCTGTCTAGCCACCCCAGCCCCTGTCCTAGTTATTATTGTGCCCGCCCATGGGAGTGTTAACCTAAGAGGGGGGAGCCCACTATTTCCCTCCCAGGTCACTCTCACTCTCAGATTGTGCTCTCTCCAGATTAGCCAAGTCTCTTAAAAAGGCCTGGAGAATAAAGCACCAGAGGATTAGCTGCATCATTTACCAAGTCCTCTCCACTCCATGATTGTAATCACACTGAGGAGTGGAGATCAGACACTCAGAGGAGATGACTGAGGAGGGGAGGGGGCAGGACAGTGTGTGCTGGGCAACAGACAGAGCCTGGGTGTGGGAGGCACATCACAAGGCAGAGACTGTTCTTCAGCCTCTTACCAAAGGTTAGTCCTCGCCAAGTTAGGATGGTCCCACCCACTCCTGTTCCTCCAGTCCTCCTCCTGCTCCCTGAACGCTCCCAATCTCGTCTCATCTGTTTCTTAAACGAGGTGGAATCATATATACTTGTGAGAAGCAGAAGACATTAGATTCAATGAGAAACTAAATGAAAATGATTTGATCACTGAAGCATTGGTTATAGGATCATGTGAAATTGTGAGGTTTTCCAGAATCCTGAAGAATAGAGATCCTGAAGTGTTTGCTTATTACCTAACAAGACGTGCTGACTGTTTCTTTTTTTTTTTTAATTTCATTTTATGACATAGTTTCATAGGCTCTGGGATTCCTCCAACCCCTCCCCAAGCCCTCCTCCATATTTAATTCCTCCATAATGTCACACTAGCACAGATCATAACCAGTCATGATTCCTTCATTGCGGGCAAGGACCATGTGGAGACTCCAGCATCTTATTGTCCAAATTCAACAATTTCATTGGGAGACCATCCTTGGTTTGAAAGTAGAGCTGGCAGAATAGCATCCCCACCAATGAGATACCACTACACATCTTCAATAACAGAAACAAACGTGGAAATTAACAGCATCATGAAGTTAATGAACATGGTAGTGAGTGACCAATAAGTTAGAAAATGCAAGTTTCTAACCACATCCTGTAACTACTTCCTTGACATCTCAATTTTAGTATGCACACAACCGTTAAGACCATCCTAAAATTTGCAAAGTGCAGTAAAAATCAGACTTGAATTCTATAAGCTGCTAAATATAAAAAAGAAAATAGACACAAGACAGCTCAATAGCACTCTATAACCATTTTTATGTAAAAACAGCCATTTGTGTATATAGTAAAATTGAGATGTCAAGGAAGCACCTGCTGCCTGTTTGTAAGGAGGCTCTGTAGCAGCTGTGAGCCCCATGCTGGGGCTCAGTACTCACTGACCTTCTCCGGCTCTAGTTTGGCTCTCGGTTGAAGGCCCCGCCTCAGAGTAAGGTGTTTTCCTGAAGAACTGGTTAAGGTAGTGCAAGCGAGCCTGAGAAGCCTATATAGAGCAAAAATGTTAATCAGCATTTAAAAATATAATTAACATTAAAAATAGTGATATAAGGTAGAGGAAAAAATGAAGAAGGGGGAGCAGGAGGAAAAGGAAGAGAAAAAGGAAGAAGAGTGAGGTAAACAGGGAGGAAGAAAGGAGAAAGAGAGAACCACTGAACCAGTTATTTGAGCTACTAGCCATATACCTTTTAAGCTCTTTGAAAATCAATAGCCAATAGGCAACAACATGTTAATGATATTCAAATGAAGTAGAAAATGTGAATTGAATAGGGTAGTTTCAATGAGGGCAACTCTCCTTAATTTTCTAGTAAACTCAATATCTGAATCAATCACAATTTTGACAGTTGAGAATGAATGGGTGAAGTAATATTAAAACTAATACATTGGGCTTGTGCTTTATTTTTCTTGAAAGTTTTTCGTCTGCTCCAGTTGCCCTGAATTGGGATGTGAAATGCTGCCATAAACCACAATGTTTTGCTATAGCATCCCAGGCATTTTTATCTACTTGTATCAAAGGCTGCTCAAAGTATGTTCCAACCTCCGTTAACCATATTTACACTCCCTTAATTGGCAGTGTTAGGAACAGATGTGTAAATAGCCCCGCCAGATGACAGCAGGTGGGGCCTAATTGGATCTATAAATACGATCATTAGGTGCCTTGCCTTTGCAAGTCCTCCTGGTTTCAGGAGAACAGTATTTCCTCATGTGCTGCAATGTAGATGAATAGCATTAACATTTAATTGGTCAATGTCTGCTAACATTCCAGAGATTATCCCTAAACTGAAGACTGTTTTTACCAACGTGGCTCTTCTTTCAGATGGTGTGGAAGGATGAAAAGGAAAGCATAATAACTGGTCAGAGTTGAGTGACCTTGATTGCTCTTCCAGGCTCAGTTGATTCCCAGGCTTGCTTCATGGCTCGGATTTCATCTGCTCGTTCTGTATCTTTTTTCACTTCAAAATAATCGAATTCGTTGTGTTCAGTGACCAGCCTCAAAATCCAGTAAGGTTTATTTGGGTCTTCTTGTTGAGAGTGAGCAGTAGATGTCTGATAAAATAAAACAAAAGCTTTGGGTTGAATGTTTCTCTTTTCACAAGGGTCCAGATTAGATGTCATGATGTGTAGTTTCCCTGATTGTTATTCCCCCGGGAATAATGAAGACATTTATTTGTAGACTTATAAGAAGCTTCAGTACAGTATTCATAATGGAAATAAGAATAAAAACAACACAAATGTTTATTAGCTTAAGTAAGTTATAATATGCCCATATAATTGAATGCCACTGAACCTTAAGGAGTAATAAACTATTAATATGTACTAAAGTACAGTGAATCTTATACACAGATCTTACATCGTGATGAAGAAACAGGATATAAAATAGTACATTTGACATGATGTGTGTGTGTGTTTGCTGTATACTGATAGAAAGTAATTCTGATGCGATGAGGTGTAGGGGTGACATAATCAACTACAAGGAATTTTTGGGCAATTTGTAAGCCTACGTAAGCTACATATAATCTGTACCTTACCAGGGTCGAGGACTACCTGGTAAATATATTTATTAAAACTCATTGTATTGTGTGACTGAGATTTGCGCAATTCCCATTATTTAACTTTTACTTAGAAGTGTACAAAGTACAGTTATGTTATCCTTATATTCATTCAGAGCACATCTTCACAGAATGGAGTCCAGAATTATCAATTATCCTCATATCTGAATATACTCATTATACATTCATTACAAAAGTCAACATTTTGATGTTTGATAGAATCACTTGTGTGAACCATAGGATTGGAAGAGAGTGAGATACGGTGTGATAATTTCTACATGGGGGACTCTGGTGGTAACCAGTAGGGAGAGCCTCAAAGCTTATGTGGTTATAAAGAACTTCTCCCAGGTTGGGAGAGTGTCAAAGATCCATATAAAAAATGCAGTTAGGAAGCCAGGAAACAAAGCTAGGCATTCCAATAAGGCATCTAGGTGTCTTAACTATTAGAACACATGCCCAGCTGAACTCATGCTCTCTGATGTTAAATGTTAAACTGGGGAAAAAGTTTGGAAAAAGTTTCTTAAAAGATCCTCAAGACATCTGCAAAGGATTACTGGATTTAAGGAGAAGTTTTCACACATGGACCTCCAGGAAAGATGGGCAAGTAAGGACCTACAGCACTGATGTGCAGCAAGTGCCTACAGAGAAAGCAGTACACCCACCTGAGGCTCAAAGCGAGGGCCAGGTCTCTCCTTGCCTGTCTTATCTTTCTCAGAATACTTTTCTTTGCCTTTCCTTGTCGCTTTAGATGTTCCTGAAGACTTCTGCCCTTCACTGCTGGCATGGGAATCAGGGCTTCCCATGGTAATTAATTCTTCATGCCTCTCTCCATGAGCTACAGGTGAGATGCAGAAATGAAAACCAATGAATAATGTATAGTAAGAAAGTCATGGTATGAAGGCACAAGATGAACAAGCAGGGAAAATGTACATCATTTAATTTCTTTCCTCCATCATCAAGATAAAGATGAGACAGTGTCACATAATGCAATGTAATCAATAAAAAATAATATAATAACAAAAAGATCTATTTAGCAACATAAGAGATGCTTGACTCCTTTTTATAAAAACAAAGAAGAATTCATACACCACAAGAGTATTGTTAAGTGGTTGACCTTGGTATATTCATAAATTTATGTAAATATTGCTAGTACTAAATTTGTTTCTGATCTAGATAAGTTTTCTTTCTTTTTTTTTTTGCATAATTCCTCTGGCTAATAACCTCCAGTACAATATTGAATTCATGCTTTCTTTAGTATTATATTCTTCAATATATTTGCTGTGGGTAATTTTGCTTCCTTTTTTCTAGTCTTCCAGTATTTTCTTCAGGCAAAAACTTATTGATTTGATAGTTTAAAAGTAATTGTTTGTAAATATAAATTCCCTGTTGATGCTGTTTTCATTGCATCCCATTAAGTCCAATATATTTTGTTTTTCTTTTCTATTCTTTGCTAGAAATTTCTTAATTTCTCTTGCGATTTCTTTGTTAACCCATTGGTTAGGAATATGTTGTTTAATTCTCACATAGTATTGTTAAATCTACAAATTTATTTATTAATGATTTGTAAATTTCTTCTATTATTATTGAGGAATATATGTGCATGATATTTGTTCTTTTACATTTGTTGAGACTTGTTTTATATTTTTACATCTGATTTGTCTTGCATAATGGTCCATGCACAATTGATAAGAATATATATATTGCAGTTGTTGAGTGGGATATTCTATGGACATCAGTCAGATCAAGTGAGCTTACAGTTACCCAAATATTCTATTATCCTACTGGTTTTCTGTTTCGTTACCCTATCCGTTGTTCAAATTAGACTGAGATTGACAATTATTACTGTTCAGTTATCTTTATTCTTTCATGTCCATCAGTTTTTTTAAAGATTTATTTTTATTAATTTTTTATTATGTTTTATTGGAAAGGCGGATATACAGGGAGGAGAGACAGAGAGGAAGATCTTCCATCCGATGATTCACTCCCCAAGTGAGCGCAACGGCCGATACTATGCCGATCCGAAGCCAGGAGCCTCTTCCGGGTCTCCCGCGCAGGTTCAGGGTCCCAAAGCTTTGGGTTGTCCTCGACTGCTTTCCCAGGCCACAGGCAGGGAGCTGGAAGGGAAGTGGGGCTGCTGGGATAGAACCGGCGCCCATATGGGATCCCGGGCGTACAAGGCGAGGACCTTAACCACTGTGCCACCGCGCCGGGCCCAATGTCCATAAGTTTTTAATCCTGTTTTAAACTCTTGCTAATTTTGAGTCTATAATTGTTGTATTTCCTGATGAAGTGAGCATTTCACCATGATGAAATCTTTTCTGTCTCTAGTAGCTTATTTGTTTTCTCTAGTATTAGTATCATTAATCCAGGTAGATTTTGATTGCTGTTTTGCATTGCTGCTTTAGCAACAGCCTGGGTCTCTCACAATTGACTAAGCATATCCTTGGCAGGTGCATAGAATTATGAGCTCTGCAGAGGATGGGACAATTTCTTTCTGAGATGCTTGACCCTTTCCAGTGATGGATTGGGCAAGACAAAAATGGGTTAGTCTGTCTCACAAGCAGAAATGACAGCAAAATAAACCCACACAAATACAGCAAGGTAATTTACATGAAAACAAGGAAAAGGTGAGAGAGTTTTGGAACCAGGGTCAAGAAGAGAAGAAAGAAGAGGGGAGGTCTTCATGGGAGGGACACAGTAAAAACTTCTTTTGTCAGAAACCCAGGCTGTATAGTAGAAGAAGCTGCGCAGGGCACATGTTCTCCTATATTCTTGATATCCCTGACAGTCAAAATTTTAGATTTAGGGAAATGCTCCATGAACAGACATGGAAGCCCAATATTTCAGTGCTGTTTCCTTTCAGTGTTGCTCTTCTCAGGCCTTCCCTAGCTTACACGGATGCTGTGTTACAGTCCTTCACCTTCAGTTCCATATAAATCAACTGAAATGTAACCAATCTCATGGGTCACAGCTGCTCAGGTTCTTTCCCTGGTTAAAAATCATGTCTTTGCCATTTCAATGCCAAGACATTGTAGGGTTAACTACATTGTACGGGCCCTTTGAGGCAGGAGCTGGGTAGAAGAACCTCCCAACAACTGGGGTGGAAGAATTCACTCTGTTTATCTAGTGCTGCCAGGCAATGCTGACACTGCTCCTGTGGTGCTTACTGTCACATCATAATTCACAATTTTGTCAATGTAAAAATATCTCAGAGAGTCTGCAAAATTCAGATCTCTGGGGAACAAATCCAATTTGGTTGTCTGTGGTGAAGATCTAGATTTTAAAAAGCTACAATTTAAAAAGAAAGAAAGCAAAAACGACATTTTCTCAAGTTATTTTTAAGTTGAGTGTTGTGTGGGTCAGGCTCTGAGAAATTTCATGTTAGACAATCTGTACAACTTTCCATTCAAATAGAAGCTAAGGCTACACTGGAATGGGCTGCAAAAAAAAAAAAAATATATCCAAACCAAACCAAAACAGAAACTCAGCAATATCTTAGTATTCCAAGCTGCTGAAAGGTCCTTCACAAGAATGGATCTCAGGCAGTAACCTACATCAGGACCACTTGGGGGAGCTCTCCTGGCATCACCTCGGATGCTGAGGTAGCAGGTGGTTCTGGGACTGCTGCTGGTCTCTGGGCCACAGCTTGAGAATCACAGTTATGTCTATGAGGGACCATTACTGCGACAAATGCCAGGTATTTGTCTCACTCCTGTTCTTTCTAACAACTAGATATACAAGTGGTAGGGACAAATAATATCCTGTGAATCAAACATCACAGCAGGGCATATCCAGAGACTTTCTGTAACTCGGCCTGTATAATTTACTGACAAGAATTCCGTCAGCATTGAAGTAGCAGTGCAAAGGACCCATCATCCCATCTGTCTCTTGTAAATGATTATATTCACAAAATGAAACAGTAATTGTAAACAAACAACCAAGAAAACAACAACAAAAACAGCTGGCTTCCACGCAGCACTGCCAGTATTCCGTTGAACTTCAGTTTGTTTTCTGGCTGCTCCAATTCCAATCCAGCTGTCTGCATATGCATGGGAAAGCACCAGATGATGGCTCAAGACCTTGCAATACTGGGTGCACATGGGAGACCCAGAAGAAACTCCTGGCTCCCAGCTTTGGATCAACTCGGCTGTGGCCATTGGGGCCGTTTGGGAAGTGAACCAGCAGATGGCAAGACCTTCTCTCCATCTCTTTTGTCTCTGTAAAACCTGCCTTTCAAATTAAAAAAAAAAAATCTTAAAAAAAATATCCCAAACCTTATGGATTACTTGGGGTGCAGTTATGAGCTGGACAAAGATGATTGGGCACAGATGACACTGTAGTTGGCACCACCGTTTGGCATGGAAGGGATTTGCTCTTCTGTCAACAATTCCAGTTACTGAGAAGGGAAGTGACAAAGACTGGTCAGCTGACTTGTGAGTTTTGGCTCAGTCGGTTATCAGTTGAACTTTTTATAATCTCTGAGGCTCAAGGTGTTCCCTGTGAATAAGTAGTCTAATATTCTATCTATTTCAGTTAAAAGAATTGATGGAACCATGAAGAGACTATGTTAGCCAGTGGATTTTGAATAGGTTTCATCACGATTGGAACGGCGAGATTGGCAGCAATTCAAACCTGTTGAACTATCAAAACTGCTTGAGCAGGACCCTCGGAGCGTGCCTCACATCGGGGACCTGGGACGGGTGGGGGGCTGGGTGGGGCGCTGGGTGGGGCTTCTCCCTTTGTTTCTCCCCTGACCCCAGGTACAGGGGAAAAATGATATTAGTGTGGAGACAATGGTGTTGCTCACTTTCCTGTAGCCCTTGACTCTTTGTACCCTAATCAACTAAGTAAGATTATATTTAAAAAAATAAATTAATTAAAAAAATAATATAAAAAATAAATGGAGAATATTAGAAATAGGCTCATATCTAATATTATGTACTCTGGTCTTTTAAGATGCTTAACCAATGTCCAGTAAAACTGACTCTAAAGCAAAACCATGAAGTTTTTCTGAGGCTGTTTTCTTTTACCACCTATCATTCTTAGTGTTTGAGTTTTAAATTTATTGTATTTGATGCCATCAAACAATGTAGTACAGCATTTGGGGTGAAAGGCTGGTTTTTAGAGAAAGGAGAGAGTTCTTCCGTCTGCAGGTTCACTACCCAAATACCCACAACTACCAGAGTTTTGTCAAACGGGAGCCAGAAACTAGGAGCCTGTTTCATCTCAGGCTCTTGGCAAGGGTGCAAGGGTCCAAACACTTGATTTGTCCCCCACTGCTTTCCCAGGCCATTAGCAGGGATCAGAAATGCAGCAGTCAGTCCTCAAATCTGTCCTCGTGTGGGATGCCAAAGCCACAGGTGCAGGTCTAATTCACTATTTCACTGTGCCAGCCCCACAGCATTCAGTTTAACTTGCCCAAACCACCTCCTGTGAGGTATACAGTCTGCATTCCATCACATTATTAACATGCCAAATAAAATAGTTTCTGGTTTTGTTCATGTGTAAGTGTGGCAGTTTCTCCATGAATATCCTTATATCCTTATTGTAATTCCAAACTTCACTATGTGTAATGTTGAACTCATACAATATGAACTCATTTCAGAGCTTTAATATGTAAAACTAGGTAGGAAGTCAGTTATGTGTTGAGAGCATATCTAGTGGTCACTCATTAGCAAATATTCTATAGGTACAAAATGATAAAAAGTGTGATTTCACAACAAATGCAGATATAATCAGAAATCCATTTACAGATCACTGAAATAAATGAATATATCTCCTGTAGACAGGAAGTGCTCATGGAACCCCTCTGATGAAGTTAATCGGAAAGGTCTTTAAAATGTGCCCCGAAGCAGCCTCCAGCATCATGCTGCATGAAAACAGAACACAACAGATAAACACATACAAGTTACAGATACACAACTTGGTTTATGGTTTTTAAAACTCAGTGCTTAGATTTACATATTTAGAAACTGAAATGTGATGGGGATGTAATTGTTCACAAGATTTCTAAACTAGTACACTCATTTGTGATAAAAAAGATGAATTTATTAAGTATAATACTTGGTAAATATAAAAAGCACTAAGCATAGATGTAAAGTATATATATACATATGTATGTGCGTCTGTGTATGTATACTCTATATAATATATAATGTTTGGTTTTCTTAAAAGACTCTGGAAAGAATGCATTACACGTCATTATGCCAAATGAAGAAGTAAGGTAGTCGTGTTATAATTCTAATAAAGATGAATCAAAATTAAAAATAAATATTTTAGAAGACAGAATGATATGTAATTTTGCAAATGAATTATCACTTTAGAGGGATAAGTGACAATATAAAAATTAGCATATTGACCAAAAGAATTCAAAATCTCAATACTACAAATTACATGTGAAGGTGGATGCTATTGCTGTGCGTGGCTTGCTCAGGATCCTCCAGTCTTTGTTCTTCAGTGAAGTTCAGCCCTCTCAGTAAGCAATTACTGCTGGAACTTGAGTACTGAAATGCAATAAACTAGAGGTGGCACTGTTGCCTCACTTAACCAGAGACAGCTTTGTAAACACAACAGAAATACTGGGGTTTCTGTGTCAATGCCTTTGACACTTTAGTTTGTATCATGGGCTATAAACCTGAATTTTTGCAAATATATCAAGCTCTAATTTTGAATATAACCTAATTGGAAAATCTGAAGTTAATAGTACTGAGCTTTTCTAAGATATATATACCATTCTTAAAATTAGAGCAGGCAAGCTTTGAGTTGCAAATATATCAAAGCATAGCAGCTGATATATTGTCATACTTTAACCAAGTTGATTACTAAAATTCCCTGTTGTAAAAATGATATTAGAAACCTGCTGGGAGCCAGTATCATGAGATAACGGAAGAAGCTGCCACCTGTGATGTTGGCATCCGTATGGGCACTGGTTCTGGCCCAGGTTGCTGTGCCTCCTTTCCAGCCCCCTGTTCCATGTGCCCGGGAAGCGCAGTGGAAGATGACCCCGGTGCTTAGTTCTTTGCATCCTGTGGAAGCTCCCAGAGAATCAGGGTTTGACCTGTCCAAGGTGAAGTGTTCTGGCCATCTGAGAGAGATCTCTTTTTCTCTCCCCCTCTCAGTAACTCTGATTTTTGAATAAGTAAAAACATGAGTAAATCTTTAAAACCTGTTTCATTCCATAAATTTGGTTACCCAACTCTATCAATATTTTATTTTATGTTCCTTTAATTTTTAACACTTATTAATGAATGAGCTTAAGGCTTTAAATGTGACAGATGTAGTTTACTTACCATTATGCTGGATAATTTGAGAATGAGCTAACTAAACTATCTTAAGGGGAATCATAATGAGGCTCGTATATAAACTTTGATGTTCACCAAGGTCTTATAAACGTATCCGTAAATAAAGACACCTATTTTGAGGTACACAAGAAAGATCTGAAAATCGTCCTGCATTATTATTTTTCCCATTCAATGTCCTTGCTGGATAACTAATTTTCATTTAATATTCTAATGGTGCCAGTAAATGATGATGTGACTTACAGCGAGCTACTTAGCAGGCCTGTTTCAGTTTGCTCATGTGTGAAGTGGCATCGGTGTTAACATCTACTTCACAGGTTTATTGTGAGAATTACATGTGTCACTATAAGATAGTCTTTGTGAGTCATCTGACAAACGAGGCACGCAAGAATGCACAGCCAGTTGAGCTTCCTCATGGGACAGTTGCATTCCATGTAGGAGTGACTGGCATGAAGATCTGCCTCCAACTTCCTGTTATTGTGTCTGTGAGGCTGTAGTTGGCAACTCAGGTTCTTAAACCTGAGTTATCCTGTCTCCAGTCTACATCCTGGCCCAGGCCCAAATGATGAATCAACCAGTGGATGGAAGATCTCTCTCTCTTCCTTCTCTCTCTCTTCCTCCCACCCTCACTCCCTGTCATGTTGACTTTCAAATAAATAAATAAAATCAAAACTTTGTAAACCAGCATCTGATATAAGAGCTAATGTTGTGGTATTGCCATTTAACGTACCACCTGTGACACCAGCATCCCATAACAGCACTGGTTTGTATCTTTGTATCTTGGTCGCTCTGCTTCTGATCTGCTTGCTGCTAATGCCCTGGGAAAGCAGTGGAAAATGGCCCAAATATTTGACCTCCAGCATTCATGCGGGAGAACTGGCGAAGTTCCTGGCTCCTGGCTTTGGCCGTGTCTAGCACTGATCATTGTGGCCATTTGGGGAGTAAACCAGTAGATGGAAATTTCTCTTTCTCTCTCTCTCCCTCTCTTTTTTCTTTCTCATCCCCTACACTTTTATTAGTGAATTTCAAAATAAATGAATTTTAAAAAAAGCATTTGAAATAAATACTTGGAACTACTGCCTGCACTATCATTGCTGCTGTAAATCAGAAGATCTATAGATGCTGGGTTTCAGAGCAAGATAGCTGGGCTGTAACCTTCACTTTGCTCTTCCACGGCTTCTCAGGGTTTTCCAGCATTGCTCCCAGGTTTCTCAAAAAGTCTAAGAAGTTACTATTGCCATCTCATTGTTATAGATAAACAAGGCTTGGATGCTACAGATAGTTTTTCTCAGCTTACAAAGCCATGTAGACAAGGAGACCTCTAATAATGTTCAAATAATCATATTGTGGTAGTTGAACCTTTGACTCTCCTAAGGATTTCTTTTGTGTCTGCAAAAGAGAAATCTACATTTTCTCTTGATTAAAACAATATGAGTCCATTTAAAACTAATTTCTATGTCTATAATTTAAATTTGATTTTAGATACTAAAAAATATAAATATTTAGTATTTATATAACTAGTATTTCTAACACCTAGCCACTCTGACATTGGTATACATGATTTTTTTTTTCTTTGTGAACCCTTTCTCTTTTTCTAACCACTTATTTATTTTTGAATAGTAGTGGTAACTTGGGATTGACATTGCTTAACTCTATGAATTCCATTCCTTTGGTTTGTTTGAAAGGGGGGCGGAGGGAGAAAGCGAGAGATACTTAAAGAGAGAGAAAAGGAAAGCAAAAGGGGAGAGGAGAGAGAGAATTTCCAATCTGCGGTTTCACTCTCCAAGTTCCTGCAATAGCTGGAATTGGACTAGGCTTGAACCAGGAGCCTGGAACTCAATCCTGATGCCTCGTGTGGATGTCAGGGTGCTGGGGTCCGTGCAGTGGATGTGGGGGACACAAAGGTATGAAGAGTATTCTTCCATTGCAGGCAGGGCCGCAAGGAATTTTGTGCTGCCTGGCAGGGCCCTGCGGATGTCTCTACAGCCACCTGAATGCAGCTCCACCTTCCTTTGCATGGACACTGGACCACCCTGCCCAAGAATTCTAATCCATTCAGGCATTGTTTGCTACTGTGGAGTTGGCTTTTTACTTTCAACGTGAGCTTAGAGGTTAATGTCAATAATAACAACTTGCAAAAGGACCTTTTATTATTCATGCTGTCTTGGCTGTCCTGTCAACCTTAGGCTAATGAAGGGATCTGTGTTTCGGGTTTCATTCTTTCCTTGATCTTTAGATTCTCCTTTTCTTTGTGATACAAGATTGAGTTGTAGAATAAGAATTGTAGTAGGAGCTTCTATTGAGTTTTTTTTTTTTAATAATGGTACTGGGAAAATTAGATGTACATGTGCAAAAGTAGGATTCAATATGCCCTACTATATGCCTTATACAAAACTCAACTCTAAATGGCTCAAGGGTGTAAATCTATGACCTGATACCATCAACAGTGTTAGAGGAAAACATTGAGTTTTTAGGTGAAACAAATGACAGAATCATCCTTGGAAACACCCACTTGACCATGACATAAAAAGTCTGAACCAGAGTTTGATTGCTTCTGTATAAATAAAGCAGACGGCTTTCTTGCATTGTCCATTAAGATCCTGGAACTGCAATGGTCCGTTTTGTTCCTCTTTGCGCCTCATCTATGTACCCTTCTCGAGTTCTGAACTCAGCTGGAGCTGGACTCTGGCATCAGGGTCTCAGGTACTTGAGCCATCATTTGCTGCCTTCCAGGCTATATGTTAATAGAAAACGGGAAAGGAGGCAGAGCTGGGACTCCACTAAAATGTTCCTGTATAATATGTAAAGATATCTAGCTGTGTAACTACTAATCCAAATTTGCACTCCATCCTATGACTATGAATTTCTGTGAACTAAGGAGAAAATGATTGGTTTTGAATAGTACACCATGGATATAAGCTTTCAATTTTGTCTTGTCCCTCATGGTCCTCTTGCAGAAATGAGCTCTGCTTAGACCATGGCTGGCACCTGAGGAGTGACCCTGACCCTCAGAATAGGCCAGAGCAGCCTTCTGAGACATGGCTGCCTTCTCACTGCCCTCACTTCCAAGGGGAACCTATATTTCCCTTTCTGAGTCTCCTTTGAGGCTTCCTTCTACAAACTATTATATCAGCTTCCACCCCATATCCTTTTCCTAAATATTCCCAAACTGTAATAATAAAATGCCAACAAGGACGTATTTAATTCTCAAAGTCCAAATTCCAGGCACCACTGTAGTCAGTGCCTGAAGAGAATTCACTTCCTGCCTCCATAGACAACCCTTTCCTGTTGCGTCCTCCTGTGGAGAAAGCAAGGCACCCTCTGGAGCCTCCTGTGTAAGGGCAGCCATCTCATTCATAAGGACTTCTGGATCGTCTTCTCACAGTCCCCACCTCCTAAGACCATCACAGTGGTCAGATTGGTTTTCACCACATGAATTATGGTGTGGGGAGCATCCTGTAGGTAGCACAAAATTAACATTATTTTACATATTCTGTACAACTTATTCATGTATTCATGAAGAAGAGAAGCAGACATTATGACACAGTGAGTTAATCCACTGATTGGCATACCTGTCCTTTCACAGTGGAGTGTTTGGGATTGTCCCGACTCTAATTCAGCGTCCTTTCTGGGGGTCACACATGATACCTTGAGTAACCGAAAGACCCACGTGAGCTCCTGGCTTTGGATTTTGGCCTGCCATATAAGGCATGAACCAGCCGATGGAAGATGGCTCTTTCCCTCTTTTTGTTTCTGTCTCTCTCTCTCTCTCCGTCTTTGTCTGTAACTCTACCTTTCAAACAATGTAAATAGATCCTTACCAAAGTAATAGAAGTATAAGCAAACATAAGAAATGGATGACAGAGCCTATACAGGAAAAACTTGGGGCTTATGTCTCCCTCTTCAACCCACTGATAGCCCAGTCCTGAGAAAGCTGATGTAAAACTACTGGTGCTCTCAGCTGTCCTTATAAACCAAAAAAAAAAAAAGTGGAAATAAACGCGCATAGCCTTGCTGAACACTAAAGTATATACAAATAGTTTTCTCCATTGATTTCATTCATTCCTGTAGTTGTGACTATTTCATTTGCAAACAGATCTTTAACAGAAAATATTTCATTCCACTGACACTAAGCACATTCTATGTACCTGTTTCTTTGCAAGAGGGAGAATGAAAAATAACCACAAGACTCGTCCCAGCCATGATTTCAAATGGTTCTCCAGTCCTTAGTTGAGGGGAAAAAAGATCTAGATTCTTTAAGGTCACAGTTAGAAAGTCTGATTTGGACAGAACAGAGGAAATATGAGATAATAGTTAATGTAAAGTCACAGCCTTAGAGGGGAAGAATAGGAAGAGGAAATGAACACGATAAAACATGAGGAAGGATGCATAGCTAAAACATAAGGATTTTTCTCATTTATTTTCTGTTAGAATTTTAGGGGATATGGGTGGCAGGTTCAAAATTGAGCAAAAGGTGGAAGCTCACAGCTGCTGCTGCCACAGCAGGCAGGGGTGGGGAATGTGAGCTGTGAGCTGGGCTCAGAATGTCCATGACCTAGAATAGGGCATTGACCTGAAGCTCCGCTGGTTCAGAAGTGACAAGGACAGTGGTTCCCAAAGGCAAATGGCCGTGCAGCCACAGGAAGGAACCTGTGGACATATCCAGCTTCAGAAGTGACCTGAGAGGAGCTTTCAGCTCACTTATTACATTTTTTTTTATAGCATTATTGTTTTCTTCTCTGTTAAGTGCAGCTCTTGTCAAATCTATACTCAGACCTGTTGGAGCTGTAGGGCAGTGAGGTGTGGGAGGGAGGTGGAAGACAATGAAGAGATACTTTAGCAAAGCTCCTAGTCTTTGGTTTTATCTAGGCAATGAAAAAAAGTTAGCTTGTATATCAGTGTTGAGCTGGCATGTTGCCCTGTGTTCAACTACCAGTGACAGGTGACAGATAACCTGTTCTGAAAACCTTTCATGTCACACATTCTGGTACAGAGCAGGACCAGGACACGCAGGGCTTTCCTACCCTGGGTTTGTCTCCAACATTGATCAGAGGTCACAACAACCTTGCTGAGCCTGAGCACAGCCCACAGCCTGGCAATCTTGTGAATACTGAAAATCTGGAAGTCATCAGAACTGAAGCACATGTACTGCCACCAGCACAGTGTGGCGGTTAGGTGGGCATCAGGAAGTTAGGGTCATTTCTTGGTTAGAATGAATAAAAGGGAGTGCTTCTTTAACAAAGTGTATAAATCACAAGAAGGTGCTTTCAGTGAAACCAGAGAGCTTTCCTACCCTTCCGAGCTTTAGCTTATCCTGAGAATGGAAAGAAGTTACTGGGCACTCCCTGCAGATAGTTTTTTGTTTTATCCTAGACTAGACAGGATTATAGCTCTGGCCTTCTCATGACTTTGTCCTCTGCCCTCTTGCTCTTTGTTGGCTGTTACTCTGTTCACCACACCAGAACTGTGCTTAAGACACTGTTTCCACTGTTTCTTGGGTCTTTCCTCTTATGAAGCCCCCCTCCTGATGCTGTGGCAGGAGGTTTCCACCTTTAATAAATGTTGCTTTGCTCCTTGAAATTGTCCACTTGAGAGTTCTTGTTGTCTGAGACAAGAATGGAGGCTGCCTTTGTCATTTCTGGTTGTAATCCCCATAATGATAGCACATTTGAGCTCTCCTACAATAACTTTTTGATAGCATCTTCTGTGTACTTCTAGAGACAGAAAGATGAGACTGAAGACAACACAAACCCTGGGCTGACAGAGGATGGCAATAGAGGAGGCAAAAGTGTCCGAGCTTGCAGTGTGTGTTGCTGTTGGCAGGACACTAAGCTTGCTTCACAGAAATTAGGTACTCTGTGTCATTTGCTTCTCATTCATTCCTTTTTCTTTTCTTTTTCTTTCTTTCCTTCCTTCCTTCCTTCCTTCCTTCCTCCTTCCTTCTTTCCTTCCTTCCTTCCTTCCTTCCTTCCTTCCTTCCTTCCTTCCTTCCTTCCTTCCTTCCTTCCTTCCTCCCTCCCTCCCTCCTTCCTTCCTTCCTTTCTCTTTCTTTCTTTCTTTCTTTCTTTCTTTCTTTCTTTCTTTCTTTCTTTCTTTCTTTCTTTCTTTCTTTCTTTCTTTCTTTCTTTCTTTCTTTCTTTCTTTCTTTCTCTCTCTCTCTCTCTCTCTCCCTCTCTCTCTTTTTCTCTCTCTTCCTTCCTCCCCGCATCCCTCCAACCCAATCCCTCCCCTTTCTGTCTTTCTCTCTTTCTTTCTTTCTTTCTCCTTTCCTCCCTATTTCCCCTCCCTCCTTCCCACTCCTCCCTTCCTTTCTTCCTGGCAGGTGGAGAACACATATGAGATTCTGATCCACACTTTACCCTCTTCTTTTTGTGTGTGAAAGAGTAAGCCTATGAACCATAAATAATTTCCTTAAATCCCATACAAACTTTTATTAACTCTTTTCTGATCAGGTCCATACAGACAACACTGGCAAGTAAATGCAAGCACACGTTTTCTGACATACATATGCATTGTGGCCATAAGAGTGTGGGTGTAGCCTGCCTTCCTTCCTTCCTTCCTTCCTTCCTTCCTTCCTTCCTTCCTTCCTTCCTTCCAACAAATACAAGAGCATGTGTCCTGGAAACTTTGTCTCTGGCAAACAAGGGGTGATGCAACAATTTAGACTGGCTGGAATGGACCAAACCCCTAGTCCTTCAGGGGCCTGCATCACAGTAGCAGATTTCAGAGAATAAACCATCAAAATATCCTCTTGCTAAAGAATGAGATCTTATGGAATGGATACTGTACAAGCATTGAAAATGTACATTCCAGAAAGTGGCTAAGGCACCGAGTAGTTTGGAGTAAGGTTTAAGGCATCTGTAATGACTTTCACTTTGTATTCTGTGCTTTTTTATATTGCATGCTTGTTTTATCTTAAAAATAACATGTGCACACTATAGGCATTAGAAGAACTGGCTTAACTTTTAAAAAGACATACATGGAAAGCACTCATTAGTTGGCACTAACCTGGGCAGAGATTGGGATTTTGCTTTGAGTGTCTTTTGTGAAAGAACCAAACTGTCATTTCCGGCTTGGAATTTTGAAAAGGGTTTATATTTTTTGAACATACAGTTATTGTTTGCTCTATTGCTGAAGTGTACTCTGACATTTCAATCCAGGTGTGCAACAGCTAAGGATCAAGTGAGGGCTGCTGCAAATCCACATCTCAAACATTAATCACTGCATTCTTTTATGTGTGTTGGAAGGATTAAAAATCCTTATTTCCATTTTGAAATACTCAATAAATCATCTCTGATTACCATTATGCTGTTGCCCTATGAAGCACTAGAATTTACGAGGTCTCCCTGATTGTGGCTTAATATCTAATCACGTCCTTCTCGCTGTTGCCCTGTACTGCTTTCCAGGCTCTGGTATCCATTGTTTCTGTTTTGTATTTCTATGAAATACTAGCTAGATTCCATGTATGACCGAAGACATGCAGTATTCATTTTTCTGTGTTTGGTTTGTTTCATTGCAGGAACTCCAGGTTTGCTCATGTGATTGTAAATGACAGGATTTCATTCTTTTTTATGACTGAAGAATGTTTCAACTTGCAAAAACACCACATCTCTGTTAACCAGAGGATAATTTATATGTAATTTAGAAGAACCAATTATTTTTCATTAGGATAATCTTCAAGAAATGAAGAATCTTTAAAATCTCTGAAGAGCTTATCTTTAAACTTTTTCAACAACTATGGGCAAATATAATTTACTAAAGAGAAAAGGTTTCTGAATATTTTAAAAATATACACAAAAGCATAATAAATAAGTAATTTTTTTAAACTGGACTAACTCTGCTTTAGTTAGACCTAAGTAGTCATATGGTTCTGTTTTGTAAACCCGGCAATGAAAATGTTGAAGAACATAGTTAACCTAGCAAGAAATGGCAGTGTGTAGAAAGTAAGTTATAATCAGTAATGATTTAATAATCACAAGATCAACTTAGTGTTACGTATTTATAAAAATCTAGATACATATACAAATATTTAGAATGCCATACCTTTGATATCATTTTTCTCTAAGTCCTTTAGTGCTTGAACAAAAGTCAACTGACTTTCAGTGAGTGGCCAACTGTTATACAACACCAAGCATTGGATAATGTACTTGTAACTCTGCAAAATAAAATGCAGTGCTTAAAAATAAAAATATATAGGGGATCAAACTTTATTATGCCAGACATAATAAATGCATAGTTTGTTACATCAAAAAAATAATTTAATAAACCAGATGTCACAGAAGTTCCATAATGCCAGTCTGTGATCATTTTATGCCTTTATATCCCCACCAATCCCTGACATTATCTGATTTCCTGCTTTATGACAGTGTAACACATATAAAGAAAAAGCTTGCTGTTGCAATATTTGCATTTTTCTTGAGTTTGAACATTGCCTCAAATTTGATGGCCTTTTGCCTTTTTTATTGTCACAAATGACCATCTATGTTGTCTATTATTACCTTTACACATGAAAATTTCACAGTTCTATCTGCATGATATCTGTAACCCACCTGTGTGCACTGTGTTAACCGATGATCTATTTTCATTCTCTCCATGGTTGGATAATATTCCCAGAACCACCTATTCTACTTTTTCTCTTTTGATCTTTTGATTTATGATGTTGCCTATGTCCTCTATTAATTGCCATAAACATATCATACTCTTGTCCGTTTTCCCTTGTTCCATTTATTTATTTTGGTAGTAATTAGATTTTTTTTTTTTTGCTGTTGTGATGTTTTAGTCTGTGTCTCTATTTGAAAATGGAAGTTCCTTGTCTTTTTTTTAAGTAGACTTAGCTAATTGTGAATTGCTTTTTTATTTCTATGAGTTTCAGAGTAAGTTTAGAAATTTTTAGAAAATATGTAGTGGATTAAATTGAAAGTTAGTTTTCACATTTATAGGGTTGTTAATTATTTTCAATGTTAATTTCTATTTTATTGCATTGCGTTCAGGTGGTATGCCTGTTGAATACATGCAGTTTGGACTGTATTGCAGTTTCCACTTTATATTAACCTAAGGTCTTTATCGGATGTGCTAAGAAAAGGCATGTTCTCTGTCTCTTGGGTGAAGTGTTACATGGAGATATCTGAAGGACAAAGCTGATGCTCTAATGATTTGGCTAGTCACAGTCATGCTTGTTTCCTAGCTCGGTGTCTAGAGGCATGCATTAAATCCTCAGTTACAAGCTGTGGAATTGTCGTCCTTTCCTCTCCAGTTTCCGTAGTTTTCACTCTGTATTTGCTGAGTCTGTGCAGTTAGGGCTCCAGGTATTTTCCTGTGTGCTCCGATTTGTACCCAGTACCCTTTCTGAGACACTGCAACTGTTATCACTGATCATTCCAGGTTCTTATTTACCAGATGCATCTTTGCTTCTTAAATTTTCTATGATATTTTGTTCAAAACTGCCACTTTCTGGAATACTTACAGTTGACTTTTATTCTTATCTAATATTAAAATCTTAGTTTTTTAAAATAAGATTTATTTATTTTTATTGGAAAGGTGGATATACAGAAAGGAAGAGAGACAGCGAGGAAGATCTTCTGTCCGATGGTTCACTCCTCAAGTGACCGCAATGGCTGGAGCTGAGCCAATTTGAAGCCAGGAACCAGGAGCTCTTCTGGGTCTCCCACGGTGGGTGCAGGGTCCCAACGCTTTGGGCCGTCCTCGACTGCTTTCCCAGGCCACAAGCAGGGAACTGGATGGGAAGCAGGGCTGCTGGGATTAGAACTGATGCCCACAAGGGATCCATGCATGTGCAAAGCGAAGACCTTAACCATTATGCTATCGTGCTGGGCCCCAAATTTTAGTTTTAAAATTGGAGGATTCTTTCAGATTTACTGAAGCTGCAGTCAGATTTGGTTTTGTTTGTGGCCATTTGTTTTCTTTTCAGTTCAATTTCATTGTTTTGTTTCATTTTGTTTTTGTGACTAACTCATTTGCTTTTGCCACCATTTAAAAGTATATCCAATGTCCTGGGCCTGGTGTGGCAGCCTAGCAGCTAAAGTCCTTGCCTTGCACGTGCCAGGATCTCATATGAGTACCAGTTCTAATCCTGCAGTCCCACTTCCCATCCAGCTCCCTGCTTGTGGCCTGGGAAGACAGTTGAGGACAGCCCAAGGTCTTGGGACCCTGCACCTGTGTGGGAGATTCCGGGGAGGCTCCAGGCTCCTGGCTTTGAATAAGCTCAGCTCTGGCCGTTGTGGGCATTGGAGACTGAATCAACAGATGGAAGATCTTCCTCTCTGTCTCTCCTCCACTCTGTATATCTGACTTTCCAATGAAAATGAAATAAATCTTAAAGAAAAACTGTATACATATATATGGAGATCTATATATATATATATAATCACCTAACCCCTTACAACTTCATGTCATCACATGTATTGTATGTCGAAGTTGGAATTTGTATTTGTAGAGAAATAATTTTTAATAAAAATCATACACACACACACAAACTGTCCTTTACCCTCTGGCTTGGGGTGCATTTATTCCAGGCCTTATTAATATTTGATCTATAATGTGTGCTCTTATGTATATGGAGAAAACTATATCCACATTTGAGTCTTAGGGTGCAGAAGAAATTTGCACTGTCATGTGGCTAAAGGTCTCAGCCACACTGTTCAAGCATCTCTTTGACTCTGATTTTTTCTCAGTGGCGTAGCACACAGACAGTATTATACATTGACAATTTCTAGGAAGTTTTTTTTCATAATAGAATTTTTATCAAAAGCTTTATTTATTTTAATTGGAAAGGGAAATTTGCAGACAGAAGGACAGGCAGACAGACATTGCTGCAACTGCCGGAGATGTTGCCTGGCCAAAGCCAGGAGCTTCTTTGTGGGCCTCCTATTGTGGGGAGCGGCTGAGGAGTAGCCAGGAACCCAACCAGCACCCATATGGGATGCCGATACTTCAGGTGGAGGATTAATCTGTTATGCCACTACATTGGCCCTTTAGACTTTTCTGAGTAGTCCTGGAGAATAACTCTTTTTAGTGAAATATACCTGTTGTGGTGTGCTACAGTTTTCCTCTCTAGTGGGCAAACTGATAACTTCGTCTTCCAAAGGAGGTGGACCACTGTCTGCTGCTGTACTTCCAAGTTTACCCTTGTTGATTTTCTGACTTCCTTGGGTAGATTTCTTCTTGGTCACCGTGTCTTGATCTTTCTTGGGTGTCGTATAGAGTAAAAGAACTTGCTTGCTGGCTGAATAAGAAAAGTATTAAGTTTAAGTTAACATGTATGACATGCATATTTTTTTTTGCTAAATTAGATCACTCTGTGAAACACTCAAAAGAATGGCTTAATTGTTTTGAGTTGAAAAAAAACCAGCATTATTGGTTTCTTGAAAACGTTTTGATCTTGAAGATTGTGACTATAGTAGCACGGTACCTCCATACAACAGTGTGCATGTGTGAACAATTTTTGATTGGTAGAAGAACTTACAATAATGTTTCATTAATTTTGTGTAACTGAACGTCACCACATTTCAAAACTCTGACTACCTTACTGGTAAACCTTATGTCTGTATGTTAACACCCTCATGAAACACTTTTGTTTCGTTTCTAATTTCTCCCTCCATTACTTTGTCATTTACGGGTAGGTTTTATAAGACTGAAAGGAATAAAAATAGAAATGTATCAAATAAATTCATCAAATATATATTGAAACAACATAGGTAAGAAGCACAGAAAAATGTTAAGTTTAGTCCTGAAAGAATAGTGGACAGTGTAGTTGAAGCTGTTCTGTTACCACATGACAAAGAAAAAATGTTAGGGCCAGTGTCATAGCATCACCTGCTACAGGCACCAGTTCTCGTCCTGGTTACTTTACTTCTGCTCCAGCTCTCTATTAGTGTGCTTATGCATCTGGGAAAGCATAGGAGGATGGCCCAAGTCTTTGGGCCCCTGCACTCATGTGGGAGACTTGGAAGAATCTCTAGGATCTTGGCTTTGGTCTTGCCCAACAAAGGTCATTAAAACCATTTGAGGAGTGACCTAGCAGATGGAAGATCTGTCTTTCAGTCTCTCCTTCTTTCTCTGTAAATCTGCCTTTCAAACAATAACAAATGATCCTTTTTATAAAGAGGGAGACAAAATTGACCAAGATGTACACATCAATTGTCTGCAATTAATAGTCAACTTTGCCCACAGTCCAAGGTAATAGTCATCCCAGGATTGTGATCCTTAAGGAAAGAGAAGCATATAAGCTGATTTCTTCAATTCTTTGTCTTCCCCTCTGTGCGCAGGGGATGCCATCTAAATGCTGAACAGTTGAGTGCTGGGTTTGAGAATATAAAACTAGAGCTGGGAGCACCTGAAACAATGTGTATTTATTAGAAGAATACCAAAAAGGAACATCTGAGAAACCAGAAATATCATAGGGACCTGTATGAATCTTCAGCTGAATTCTAAACTTCATTAGTAGGCTCAGCAATGACTGGCAGGCAGTAACTGCTGGGAGAATGTGAATTTAATAAGGATTCAAGCAGTTGCACAGTGTGAGAGGGAAGTGAATTTCTCGCCTGAAAAAGTGAAGGAAACTTAGTGAACACACATAGCATTTAGTTTAAACCCAAGAATGGTCAACCATTACAAGTAGAACTGCTCAGAGTAAAAGCAACCATAAATGTGACTTAAGAAATCTTAGAACCTGGGCCTGGAACAATGGCTCACTGGCTAAAATCCTGCCCTCATAAGTGCTGAGATCTCATGTAGGGATCCCTGCACCCAAGTGTGAGACCCGCAAGAAGCTCCTGGCTTCAGATCAGTTCAGCTCCCACCGTTCCAGCCAGAACACAGAAGATTTTTCTGTCTCTCCTCTATAAATTTGCCTTTCCAATGAAAATAAAAAATTTTTTTTTTAGTTTGTTATTGTTTAAAAAGAAGGAAAGCTTAGAACCAAGTTGTGACAGTATCTGGCTAACTAAATGAACTGCTTGCCAGAATAAAATTATTTCCATGAAAGTAATACAATAAAAATCACAGTAATGAAGGAGGTATGCTGTACACCAAACAATTTGTAAGAAGCAAAAAACGTGACCATAACTTTAGAAAAAAGTAAATAAAGATAGACACAAAGCTGACAGAGGCACTGGACTTAGCAAATGAGATAATTAGCATAACTACAACAAGTATTGAAGTATTTAAGGGAAAAATAGACAATGCTGAACACCAAGAGAAACAATAAAATACACAAAGAAGCAAAATAAAGATCTACATCCAACTCTTTCTGAAATAAGAAACTTGTACAAGCTTTTTTTTTGACTCGTCATGAGCCATGTACAAGCTTACATAGAAGGTTGTGACAGAATTCAATGTTAATAAATTTAAAGATGGTTTAAACAACAGTCTAAGTAGAAGCACAAATTGAACACAGGCTACGTGTCTCAAAGCACATTGTAATTGTGGGGGAAGGACTGCAAAAAGGAATTTGTCCAATCAGCCTTTTAGACTGTGATCATAAGAAAATTTGTCTACGGAGTGAAGAACCTAGGAGGACATCAAACGGATTTGAAGCCCGTCCTCACCCCAATGCCAGCTGTTTTCAAGGAACAGAAAGAAGTTACAGGAACATGCAGAGAGAGGGACCCGTGAGGATGTTATAGAGTGACACTGCCATAAGAGACAGACAAATGGACAGGACTCTCACTCGCCCACTGGGTCTCTCCTCAAATGCTTTCAATGTTTCAGACTAGGCCAGATTAAAACTGAAAGTGAGAACCAATCCACGTCTCTCACATGGTGACATGGTCTCAGTTACTGACAGAGTGGACAGTCCACAGAGTGGACAGGACACTGGAATCAGCAGTGTCTGACTTATAACCAAGCACTTGAACATGAGGCGCAAGTTTCCCAGTTCGTTCCCTTTGTCCAAAGTCAAATGTCCATTTTTTTTTTCATTAAAAAATGTTCACACATATTAATTTGTGGATATGGATCCAAGAGTATTGAAATGGGTGTATTCCAAAAATCTACTTATGCGAATATATCTCTAGCAGTTTGGGTTATCCTATGCTAAATCTCAAAGAAACCTATGTATCCAAAGGTAGAATGGATAAACAAGACGTGGTATATCCATGTGGAATAGTGTTCAGCAAAGTAAAAAGTAACAGAGGATATAGCATTATATACAATAGAATGGATGCATCTTGAAAGTGTCAAACCCCAAAATTCAGTGTTATAGGAGCAAATACCACATGGTTGCAATGTTGTGCGGTCCATCATGAGGGCTGTGAAGAGCGCTTATTGTGATGGAATTGCAGATTAAGCCCTTTGTCTTTAAACCTTGTGGGGATATGGCCTGATGGATATTTCTGGCTATATAGGGATGTTTCATGTCTTAATTATGAGTGTAGGTTAAACTAGAACGTATCTTTATTGAAACCCATTGACTTTTTTTTCTGTTGTTAAATTGTTTCTTAATAATGTGTTTTGAATGAATGATCCAAAGTTCCAATCCCTGAAAACAAATAGCTGCATTATTTCCTTCTGTCAGTTAGTAATTCACTCCAACTGAAACATGTGAAAGTATTCAAAAATTTTAAGAGAAAATACAAAGAAAAATTATTACACATGTAAATACACTCAACTCTTAACCAAAGTTAAGTGAAATATAAATGACCATTTTTAGCATTCAGAATGACAAGAGTCACGAAGCAAAATTCATTCTGTCAATCACAGGACTATGGCTAAAAATAATATATTTATATAAACTCAGTGGAGAGCATTTGGTCTTATATAACAAAATTAAAACTGCATTGAATCATCAGCTGTGTTTCTACTGCGTATCCAGTTTATGCATATAGAAGTTCAAGAAACCACATACATAGGCTGTTTTTTTGTTGTCAATTTAGAGAGAAAAGGTTAAAATTATTCACTACTTTGCAAATGGGTGATCCTCTATGGAAAACATTTGTGTAGAAGCAACAGCTTGGAATCTTTACCAATTACCATCATTAGTAGTTTTACATAACATGCAACAAGATTTTTTGATCCATAGTGATTCCTCAAATATTTAATGGTCCCAGTTGTAAATTTTCCGGGAAATCATGACTTTTATATGAATTGTGTGGGCTGAGTATTGCTACAGTTTTTC
The DNA here is from genome assembly GCF_017591425.1 of Ochotona curzoniae. Taxonomy (NCBI): domain Eukaryota; kingdom Metazoa; phylum Chordata; class Mammalia; order Lagomorpha; family Ochotonidae; genus Ochotona; species Ochotona curzoniae. Next base: position 26,141,316 of record NW_024467115.1, on the reverse strand, counting down.
TTAAGCATTATAAGACATAAAGATATTCTGTAAATGCCCGTGGGATGATTCAAAATCTAAAGAGGTCAGTATTAGATTTGGTTGCTCGATTTGCCCAGAATTATCAATCTTTCAATGCTATATAGCCCCTCATATTATGATATGAAGATTTTCATACAGAAAAAAATGCCAAGGTGCCAAGGTAGTTTTCTAAACCCTGAACACACATGCAGACCTACACATGTACACAAACACTTATGGTGGGAATGCTCCAGAAATACATATATTATGTACACACACATACATTATAAAGAGAGGCAAATCTAGTTAAGAATGTGTGTGTGTGTGTGTGTGTGTGTGTGTGTGTGTGTGTGTGTGTGTGTGTGTGTGTGTAGAGAGAGAGAGAGAAACAACTGGCAAGTATTTAGGGAAAAAAAAGTAGCACCATTTATCTGTTTATCTCTGTATAAAATTTAGAAGCACAAATTAACAGCATCTATTTAAAACAACATTCTGACATCTAAAAATATCTAATTTATACCAATAGCTCTGTCTACATGGAGGGAAGATGAAATTTTTTGTGTAATATAAGTGAAGTAAAGAATATGCAGAACAAAAGAACCAGTTTGTGCAGAAAAATTCAATGTTATAAAGGTGCTTATTCTTCTTAAATTGACTTATTCATGTGTTCAGGCAGTCAGAAAGGGAAAAATGAGATTTTTTGTGTGTGTGTGTTGTAGAGTGACCATGAAAAAAAAAAAAGTAGTCAAGCTCATCTAGCACCAAAATAGAAGCACCTTGTAAGAGTGGATGTTGGTTCCAATTTGGTTGAGCTTCTGAACCAAATTTTAACTATCTTTCTCTTCCATTTTTGTTTGCTTTCCAGAGATAAACTTATAAATTAATTTAAAATGTTTATGTATGCTCCTCTTAGAAATGGTAAGTTTTATCGTGAACTAACACTACAAAATATGATACAAACTTCAGTATTTATTGTTGCAAATTTAAATTACAAATTTGGAGTGGAATGTTGGTGATGACTAGTTATTTTTATTTGCTTGATAGTGTGTGTGAGAGAGCAAGAGTGAGAGCAAGAAAGAGCGGAACAGAAATAGACCTTCCATTTTCTGCCTTACTGCTCATATGCCCTAAACAAGAATTCAAATGATGCCAAATTGGGGGCCAAACGTTTTGAGCTATCACCTGTTTCCTCCCAGAGTTATGCATTAGCATGAAGCTAGGACTGGAAGCAGAGCTGGGATTTGAACCCAGGAACTCTTGTATGAATATGTGCATCTCTAATGGTACCCTAACTGCCATGCTGAACACCTCCACTGATAATCAATTATTTACTGAAAAAAAAAAAAAGAAGTCCTGAATAGCATGGGAGAACTACACAAAAGTACCCTTAAGAGTTTGTAATTACAGTATCTATCAGTCTGTGAATTGAATGATGACTTTGGTATAGCATGCGTTTGGGCAGAAAAAGCAGTCATCTCAAATAGTAAGACCTCTACATTTTATTAATACTCTGGTTAATTATCTGAACACAGAAATATTAATAGAGTGAGCACAGGTTAGAGTGAGAAGCCACAAAGCAATGAAGCAGATGGAGTACTGAGCACAACCCAGAGCTCTGGGATGGAACACACGCGGTGGGAGCAAAGGACATGCTGGAAGAGAACTGGCAGTGCCAGAGCGCTCCTGGAACTCAGCAACACTAACTAAGTCCCTGTGTTATAAACATCACTTTATGCCCTAATTATGTCATTGCAGTGCAAACATTTTCAGCTGTCTGTTCCACCAAATCTTATTTATAAGGAAAAGACAGAGCCCTGGGCTGTACTGACAGTTCACACTTGGTTCCCAGGGTTAATAAGACCAGATATAAAACTTGTCCCTGCTTCGGGGTATCTTTTTCTTTTTGAACAGAAGTCATACACTTCTTAAATCACTTACATTTAAATTTAAAAGGAAAACATGTATACTTAAATTTTCAAAATCATTTAAATTTAGATAATTTAAATTAGAATGATTTTAAGCATCTGGACAGGATTATGCTGCTTTGTGTATCTTGATATCTAAGTAAGCTTTAATGTACTCAGCGGGGAGAGCTGAAGTCCGACTTCCTACCAAGACCATTTGGAATGTAATTAGAATTACTAGTTGAAAGATTGACAGGAAACAAAAACCATTTCTCTGCAATAATGTTTCTCATATTGTGCAATTCCATAGAGAGAGAATATATCCAAAGATCCATGCCAAATTAAACAATTAAGTAACAGAGATTAATCTACATGAGTATTCAACAAATATATGGTTTAATGCATTTATTCACAAATAATAAATAATAGGTGTTAATTAGAATTCATGGAAGTATCATGGAGTGTCTACTGTTCAAAATAACTTATTGTGTATGTGTTTTATGATGAAATAGAAGAGAGAAATTCCAAGGTTTCAATCCTAAAGTGATGTCAAAGAGGAGAAAGTGATGTCAAAGAGGAGAAAGTGATGTCAAAGAGGAGAAAGTGATGTCAAAGAGGAGAAAGTGCTGATCATTCTAATTTGATCAGTGACACTGACCACAGAAACTCAATAGGTATAATTATATACATATGTATATGTATATTGTAATTTATTGCTAATCAAGAACTTTTAAAATAAAGACAAAAAATCTTATTACTTAGGAAAATAAATGAAAAATGTTCCCCATAATGAGGTGCGTGTTGTGGCTCAGAGGGTTTAGCTGCCCTTGCGATGCCCACATCATCGGGAGTGATGGATTAGGAGTGAAGGAGTCCTGATTTGGATCCTGGCTGATGTGCTTCCTGTCCAGCCTCCTGCTGATATGTCTGGGATGCAAGAGGAGGAGGACCAGAGTCTGTGGGCCCTGCCACACACATGCGAGACCAAGACAGTCCAGATTGGGCTGTTCTAAGAAACTGGGAAATGAAACAGCAGGTGGAAGATGTCTCTGGGTCTCTTCCTCTCTCCCTCTCTTTCTCTCTGGTTTTCTTTCAGATAAATGAGTAAATAAATCTTTGAAAAATTTTTGCCAATAAAACAAATTAAATCAAATCTACTACTATTAAAAATTCAAAATAAATAACATGACAATCAAGTATAGTCCGTTTCAAAATATGAAAACATTACTGAATAATTAAAATATAATTTTATGGGCAAAAGGCTGACTAGAATAATTGTATTATTTGTAAATAATAAAATCACAAATTTTTAATACTTTAAAAACCTAAATTAAATCATAGGCCATCTATACATATAATGAAACTAATATGAATAGTATAATAAAATATATATGAAGCTATATTTTGAAAGATGTATAGTGTGTTGTATATTTATTTAAAGAAAGACATAAAAGAAATCAGTTAAAATTTAAATTGGTGAAGCAAAAAAAGAAAAACCTTAATTAAATTTAAAATGTAAATTTTTGGGAAGAGAAACATAGATGAAGTAGCTTACAAATCTAACGGAGCCAATGTACTTTGGTTAACAGCTATGGAAATTCCAACAAAGGGCTTTAACATAGCGAAAACTTGGAAAAGTCTAGGTAAGAATAAGCTTAAAAATTAATATTTAACAATCATTGTATAAACATTGGGAAGAGATTTAGAACTTATAAAAGAATTCTGAATTTGTATGCTATGCAAATTTGTTGGTACCTTTGAAATACTAGATGAATTTATCATTTTAAAATAAAAATCCACATTAAAATAAAATATTTTTAAGGTTCAAAAAACTAGGAATTCTTAAAAATGTAGTAAAAAAAAACACTACCCTTGTAAACATCAGATATGGAGCTTTTAAGTCAAAACTAATAAGCTTATAAAAAGACAAATAATTCCTGTAATTTCAAAGACTTAGAGAATGCAGAACATTTTCACATTAATTTCACAAATTTGACATAACTCTAATTTGAGAACAGGCACACACACAAGGAAGCCATAGAGACAAAAGTCATGAATCTGACCCACAAAACTAAATAAAAATCATGTACTCTCAAGATCAGAGTATCTGAAAATAGTATGGCCAAAGAGATGCTATTTTCAGAAAGCAAGATGTGTGAACAATTAAGAATATTTTATGAAATCTAAATTTAATGATTTTTATAAATATCAAATCAGTAGGAAATTTTCCAAATCCATTCCTATTTGAAATTTTAGTTAAATAAAAAGAAAGGTCTTAATCTTGATAAAGACCCATTATTACAGGTTAGCAACATTTGTAACCAATGAGAATTACAATAAGCCTCAAGGCCCCCTGTTTAACAAATGGACACGTATGATCATCAGTTTCATTTAATGTTGGTCTAGAGGTCACATACAACTGATGATACAAAGAAAAACAAAAGTTTTACTTTGATGACTCATCACTTGACAAAATAGGTAAGAGCCCAATTTTGTTTAAAATTTAAGTGCATTTTATTCTCTCTTTTTTTTTTTCCTGAATGCAAAGGATTCTACTAGAAATAAAATCAAATGTAAATGTAACAATGCAGAAAAGGCACTTTTTTGTTTGTTTGTTTGTTTGTTTTGAGTAGCATGACAATAAGGAACTTCTGATTCTTTCTGTATGTTTTTACTTGTGGGCCAGCATTCTGGTGCTACGTGATGTGTTTGCAGGTGTCTGAAGCACAAGCATCTCTTAGGTGTGTGTGTGTGTGTTCAAGTTCTGGCAGCTCTATTTAGGATCCAACTCCCTGCTTATATGTCTGGAAAAGTGTCAGAAGATACCCCAAATACTGGTGCCTCAGCCACCCACATGGAAGATCTGTAAGAAGTTTCTAGCTTCTGGTTCACCCTGGCCTTGCCTTGTTCTTGTGGCCTTTGGGGAGTGAAACCACTGGAGGAAGGGTAGCTCTCTGACTCCCCTCCTTCTGTGTAACCTTGATTTCCAAATGAAAATAACTAAATGTTTTAAAAATATTAAAATGAGTCACCTTTGTAAATAAAATAATGGAATTAGTAATACACCTTAAAGTAGTATTATTAATCATTATTTCAGAAATAATTTTTATCATGCGTAAGATCATGATATTAACAGCTTTCTTATGATCTCACAAAAACCCTGTTACTTACTTAAGAATGCAAATACCCACTGTACACTTACACTGGGAGCTCAAAGCTTTTTCACTCCCGAAGAAGTTAAATGCTGGAATGATCGCTTGGCCTTTGCCAACAACGCTCACCATAGTTTCTTCATTTTCTAGGACCTGCAGCTTGATAAATGCATCTGGTTTGGATATGCGCACCTGTATCGTCACAGGGTGTAGTAACGCAACTTTAACAGAATACCTTTAGAGAAAAAAAAAAAAACAAAATACTTTGTAAGAAAGTATGCTGGTCTTTCCCTGAAATCAGTTAATGGAAGTACATTATTTTCTAGTGTGATGATTAACAAATAACACCAAGTTGCAAAGTCAGCTAATCTCCTGGAAATATTTAAGTTACAATCGACTCAGGCAAAGGATTCCAATTTAGGATTGGAATGCAACTCCAAAACAATAATGGTATAGGACTTTATCATCACATTCCAAACAGCATATGTTCCCTTTTTTGGGGAGTATGATGAACAGTAAAAAAAACAGTCTTAAAAATGATCACTTTTGGGGTTACATTTGTAAAGTACTTGTGTCATCCCAGGCCATTCCATTACACCTTCTTTTGTGGTTGGGTAAAGTGCCCGACTGGCAGAAGTGGACCCCTCAAAGCTGCACTGTTCATAGTGTAGCTCTGCAGGTTCCAGCTGAGCTTTTGCTTAGCAGTTTGGAAACCTTCTGTGAAAAGACTGGAAATGTGCCATCTAACTCACTCTCCCCAGCTCCCCTTGATGCAAGCAAGGGGTAGCTTTATGGATTTTGAGTTTTTTTCTTAGTTCATTATTCTTTAGGACTACCAACTTTGAGTTTCTCTATAGAAGTGTTCTATTCTGTATCTCCTCTGTCCTGTATTTTAAATATCTTTTTCTTTATTTCTCCTTTCCATTGCCTCTTGTTCTCATGCAGTTATCCCTTGTCTTTAAAGAGATGAAAATGAAACAAAAAAACCAACCAACCAAACCTTTAATTCAACTTACTGCACACACTCAACTACATCTCCCTTTTCCAGTTTTCTCCTGCCTTACTGCTTGGCTAGAATTTGAAGCTCTATTTTGCAACCCAACATCTATTCCCAGAAAAAGTCATATATCTAAATCTATATCTATATCTATTATCTATCTATCTATCTATCTATCTATCTATCTATCTATCTATCTATCTATCTATCTAACCTATCTCTTCTGAACATTCATAGAGTCACTCAAATACTTCTTCCCTCCTCACCTTCCACACCATTTGAGTTTACAACTGCAAGATAAATTTCTGGGAGTAATTTAGGCTTGGGTTAGGTGTCACTTACTAGTCTAATAGGGGCCTTACTCTGTGATAACATGGTTACTATCATGTTAGCTAAAACAGTGATCACAGTATCTATTCCAGCTATTCATACACTCTCTTGGTTTTTCTTTCTTTTGCTTAATTTCCAATAGGTAATCCATACATGCATTGTAAGAAGACAAATGTGAGCCCCCAGTCTAATGGGTTTTTTTTAAACTTTTACTTATGTAAAATATATTAACAAATACAACATTTGAAAAATACTCAGAATTATACTGTAAAATGTTCTTTAATTTCATTTTATCACTTATTATCTTGTTACAGAAATGCATGAATTTTTTAAAGAGAAAAATGATTAAAAGTAAAGACATATTAATTGAGGCTACCAATCAGAATATTCATATATTAAATTGTTACTTGCATATATATACATATATGTATGTATCTCAGAAGATATGTTCTTTTTTAAAATGTATTTATTTAATTTTATTTTAAAGTCAGATATATATAGAGGAGGAGAAACAGAGAGAAAGATCTTCCATCTGATGAGTCACTCCCCAAACAGCCACATGGCCAGAGCTGAGCCAATCTGAAGCCAGGAGCTTCTTCCAGGTCTCCCATGTGGGTGCAAGGTCCCAAGACTTTGGGCTGTCCTCAACTGCTTTTCCAGGCCACAAGCAGGGAGTGGTTGGGAAGTGGGGCTGCTGGGATTAGAATCGGCGCCCATATGGGATCCCAGCACCTACAAGATCAGGGCTTTAGCCTCTAGGCTACTGCCCCAGGCCCAGAAAAACAAATTCTTAAATCCAAGTTGTGGATGTGTGTTGTCTTTTAGAAAATAATCAGAGGACCAACATTATGGTGCCGTAGACAAAGCTGCTGCCAGCTACACTGATGTCCCATGTGGTGCCAGTTTCAATGCCAGCTACTCTGCCTCCAATCCAGTTCCCTATTTAAATGTTTAGAAAAGCAGCAGAAGATGGCCTGAGCGCTTGGATCCTTGCACCTATGTGGGAGTTGCAGAAGAAGCCTGTGGCTCCTGGCTTCAGAGTAGCTCAGTTCTGGCCATTGTGGTCAACCAGTGTGTATATGTGTGTGTGCTTCCTTCACTCTCTCTGTATCCCTGCCTTTTAAATAAATCAAAAGATATTTTAAAGAAAATAATTAGAAATTTGCTCTAATATTTATGACAAAATATGTGTGCAGCACCACAAGGAGAAAGCAGTAATAGGAAGGAACAGCATGAGGGGGTTAATTAGGTTAATTAGTGGAGGTTAATTAGGATGATGAAGAACCAATGTCATTAAACGCAGCCATCTATGATTTACCCTGAATATCACCTATATGATCCCTACCATCTCTGTTTCCAGAAGAATCCAGAAATCCCAAACTGACTCAGGATCTTGCCATGATGTTTATTTTTTATCCCCCAATACAAATGTTTTTAAGAGAATGCACTTCTCCTTTTGTCATATACCTGAATAAAATTTTCTTATCATTGGGAATGTAGTAATCTCTGATTTCCTTTGTGGCAAAGGTGTTGCATGGAGCATCTCGAGCCAGGCAAGGGAGTGGAGTGTACGGACCAATCAGGCGTAATTTCCACCGTGAGGCAGATACATAGTTGTCACCAGTGAATGCTTCTGCCACAAATGTGTAACCCTTCTGCAAGAAAGAGCAATACGAGAGATTCGATTTACGGTTGGTTGTCTGGCCAATGTATAGCATATCATATATATTTTTTGTACCAAAATGCATTAGTGTCTTGCTATACATGTGATTTCCAAGGATTCTTAATACAAATTTAATTACAAAATTATGCTTTCAAATTTCTCCTCGGAAGCACATCATCTTAGAGGTTTTCAGGAAAACGACAAATTCCAACACATGCTTTACATGGCTCCTTATCTATACAACAAAACTGTTGTGGCAGGTGCCTATTGTATTTTATCTTTGTAATTCTTTTGATGCCTCCTCAGGCATGTTTTCACCATGACACCATCCTAGAGTTGCTAACAACTCTTTTATTTGACTTTTTGTCTCCTAGATTCATGTTTCTAAAAATAATAAGATGAGGAAAGCTGAAGAGTTTAGAAGTGTGCAGTTCTCTTAAGGTAACAGAGGCAGGTAAGAGATGGAATTGTGACTACTTCAGGGTGAGAAGCAGCTTGGTTCAATATAACTGGATGTCTGACCAAGAAGTCAGATAATCAAGAGAATAGAGTCATATTAAATAGAAAGGTTCAAAGTGATTGTGAGTTTATAATCCCAACCCTTCATATGAATAAGAAATAAAAAGGTATCTTTATCTCCCAGGCATTATCTTTCGCAGAAAAGCCACCTGACATGTTTAGATTTTCAGAAACAATACACAGAGAATGAACACAAAGAATTTCCCTTAGATAGTTAAGAATATTCCAAGAATCCCAGTATCTACATCAAGTGAGAATGGCAACATTAATAAGAGATCTTGACTTCCTATTAGGGATAGCCAACAAAAGAAAGTCACAAATGCTAAAGTATTGTCATCCTCAAAATGCAGTACACTGATTTCTTTGCTATTTCTTATTTGAGCATTTTGTACTGATACATTAAGAAAGAAAGCATAATGACATAATTCTTATAGTGTGCTGGACCAAACTAAGTGAACCATTCTCAGGGGAAAATGTTGCCAAGAAAAATGATAGGATAGATAATGCTAAACGAAAATGTAGAAGAAAACAATGAGAGAATTACGCAACAGAAATCGTCTATTCTACATAAATTCAGGGCTTGAGAATAAAAGAGTTAAAATTACACTAATACATCAACCATAAAATCTCATATATGGGTACAGTGAGCCAATGTGTGTGGTCTTTGAAGAACTGTGAAAGAAACATGATGCAAGTAGTTTTGATTTTTCAAATTGAGGGAAAATATGGATCCTGTGAACCACAGATTAGCGAGTTTCATAATTTGCCTCTTATGAAAACTACATAGCAAGTTACAAAAGATGTCTTGTGAAAATTTGAAAGTGTAATCTAAATTTCCAAATGCCAGTTGGGTTGACTGAATTTTGGGGTCAAGAACTTCACTGCATGTTTGATAAGATTCAAAATCATGTAATTGCAGATTTGATGTTTTTGGCACTTCTGGAAAGCCTAACTTGAAGCCCCTGGTGAATTTCAGGTTGGATTGGACACATCCTGATGAGTGTGCCTGACACAAAATTTCCACTGCAGATTATCGATTAGATAAACATCCAAAAGGATTATACAAGTTATTTATCCAAGATGTTGTCTTTTGAGTTTATGAAGACTATATCAAATTATTTAAGAAAAAGATAAAGAGAACTACTAAGACCACATGTGAAAATGTCAAGTTTCAATTTAAAGAAATGTTTTCTCGAGTCTTCTCTATTAGAATACTGAGCCATGATGTTTTATGAAACAAGATTTCCATTGTGCATTTAGAGGTATCTATCTATCTATCTATCTATCTATCTATCTATCTATCTATCTATCTATCTCATATAAATATATTCCAAATCCACACTTAGTCTAGGGAGATAGGTTTACACTGGACTCACAAACCCAGAAATCAAGCCCAATCTAACGAAAAAAAGTATGTTGGCTGCGAGTCCCACTCAGAATCGTATCTGTTTCAGCTGAGTAATCTTTAGAGCTCTCTGAAGTAGAAATCATTTCTAAACGTTGATGGCACTTGCAACCTTGAAAGAAGCTGCTTTTTGAATCAGATCATCCTTTTGTTTTTGACCTCTGGGACTTTTTCGATTTCAAATCACAAATTAAATAGATTGCTTCTATTCAAAATGAAAGCTAAGTCAAATGACAAACATTCAAATACACTCTACGGTTGTGAGTGCAGGTTTGTCACTGAAAAACTCAATATTTTTACCATGTGTGGTTTAAGTCAGAATATTCTCCATGCTTTAAACAAGGTTTAAACATAAATTTTATTGTGCAGTAAAAAGTGACAATAGTTATTTTATTGGAGCATGGGAGAGAATAAATATAATGCACAAGGCAAGTTTATAGGACAAATTAAGTTTGTAAGCACAAATTCGTTTTTCAGAAATTGAACTGTGTTGTCACATTGTTATTGACAAGGAAAATATGAATTCTTTTTCAAAAGCAATAAAAAAATACTAATAAATAAAATGTAAAAATAGAATATAAATAGTAAAGTAATATAATGTTGACATATTCAGTTGAAACAATTTTTTTAAAGTTCACTATGTTATACGAAAGTTAATAACCTTACACAAAATATTAGTTCATCAAATTTTGTCATAAAATAACCATGCAATTTATCTAATTTATTGTAAGGTGAAAATAATTTAAACTTAAGTCACAGTCCAAGAATATTTCCAAATGTAACAAAATCTGGCTACAATATCAAGAAAACTTGTGTTTTAGGGGCTGGTGTTGTGGCTCAGTGGGTAAAGCATTGTCTTGCCCATGTAAGGGTGAGGGTTTGTGTCCTGGCTGCTCCATTTCTGATTCAGTTCCCTGCTAATGCACACAGGGAAAGCAGTAGATGATTACACACATGTTTGGATTCTTGCCTACTATGCAGGAGAGTGAATCAGTGAACAGATTTCTCTGCCTCTCTCACTCTGTAATTTTGTCTTTCAAATAGATATTTAGTAATGCAAAGTATTAAACATACAAATGGTTAAAATCACGATGAAATAACAAAATTCAGAAAAAAATAGTTGTGAAAAACTAGAATGCACACATATGTACATGTAAAATGCACACATATTAACTCTGGATGTATGCTTTATACCTAGAAATTCAATATTCATCAGACAGACAAGTAATTCAGTGAGTCATAGGCTGGAGTGAACGTGGGACATCTATCACCACCGCAGACCTCAGGGAAGAATGAAGAGGCACAAAGGATCGAGGTAACGCAAGGTGCTCGCTCTCTAGTCCAGGTACACACTATCCTCATCAGGATGCTATCTTCTTAGGTGAAATGACTGCAAACATGATGATAAGTTTAAATAAAAACAGAGCCAGCATGACTTGACTGAGACTCAGCCATCAGAGTATATGTTCAGCAGGACTAACGCTCTGAAAGCTTTTGTTTGCTGAAGTAATCGACACAGCCCTAGAAAAGACTATAGGGATGGCGGTAGTGGTGAAGGGTGAGTAGCTGTGTAACCCTAGTCTTCTGAAATAAAAATACTAAGATTAGAATGAAAAGTCAGGGAGTAGGAGAGACAGCCGTCTGATTTGGTCAAGCTGGGACACACAGGCTTGCTGGGTTAGTTTCTGTGTTAAGCATTGTAGGGTTTCATAATTTCAGTAAGCAGAAATTCTAACAGTTTCTTTCTGGCCTAATTTCATGGGAGAGAAGGAAAAAGAGGACTGAGAAAGAGAGAATGTTCTAGCAGTCACACTAAGCATTTCCTAATGTATAAATGGGACAGGGCAAGGACAGGACCCCACTGCTCTTCCACTCAAGAATCCTGCCCTGATTTCCTCTGGGCCCTCTAGAGGCTGACATTTCTCTGTAATTCTGTCACAAAAGGACAATGTCTGTCACACTTACCTTATTTTTGGTATAAAGATAGGGCACCACTTTCTGGAACACCTTTGGCACTTGTTCCAGAGTGTCATTATTCACAACGTGCAACATGCAGACTGGCAGGGTAGTATACACTTTGGGAACCAAAATCATGTCTTGAGGAACCAAAAATGTTTCTCTGCAAGTACAAAAATGTGAACTTTGTATTGACACGATCTCAAAGAAAATTTGAAGTCAGATTTAATGCCAAGAAACTGTAGAATTATAAAGTTTCAAATAGCCATGAGGCATGCATGTTCTCCATTTTAGAAATTCCAGTATTTTCTCACATAAATGCAAAATTTCATCAACAGATTACCTTTTTATAAGTAATGCATGACTTCTATTTAATGTGATTTCTTAGAAATTAAAGTAACACTTTACACTGAAAACATTATTTTATCTAATCTACCCATAAAAGGTATAAAATTACATAATTTTCTTAATTTTTAATGAAACATAGATAAAATATTTGTAATACTTAACTCACACATAGCAAATGTAAAGAATTTTAACTATTACGGCAACAACCAAGAAATTGATTTCTTTTAATACTGCAAATTAAATTACAAATTTTTTTTTTTTGAAATGCTGCACCACACCCTATCAAATGTGTAAGAACATCCGGTTGATCTGACATTTAAGAAAATGGATGATATTATTTTCCGGTGTCCCATACTCTCACCTGAATACCAGGAACCACGTGTTTGGTGGCTGATCTGGGTAAGTTACAGTGTAGTCGGCAAAAGCAATCTTCGTTTCTTCATCTTGAAAACATGGATAAGATTCAATTGACTTGCACTTGCTTTTAAACATTAGTCTAGAAATAAAAAAAAAATTGTACATAACAAATTACATTAAAAATAGATTCTATTTTAAAAAGAAATAGGCAAAAAGTTGGCAGACAACGTTAGACTATTTTTTGTTGGATTGAGCTCCTAACCAAAAGATAATGATGTAGCTCACAGAGCAAGGAGCCAAGGCAGGGTCTCATTTATGGTTCATCAATGAAAGGTGACCAAAGCACCCGAAAGCTTTGAGTCAAAGGGGGACATAATGCAAGATCAAAAGGGCAATCAAATAGCAGTTAAGAACAGAATAAATAAATGGGACCTCATCAAACTAAGAAGCTTCTGTACAGCAAAGGAAACAATCAGCAAAGTAAAAAAGCAACCCACAGAATGGGAGAAGATCTTTGTGCACTATGTAGGAGATAGTGGGCTAATCTCCAGGATATACAAAGAACTCCAAAACAACCAAAACACCAAAACAAACAAGCCACTCAAGAAATGGGCACGGGAAATGGGCAAACATCTCACAAAGGAATAAGCCCAAATGGCAAACAAACATATGAAAAAATGCTCCAGTTTCCTGGCAATAAGGGAAATCCAAATTAAGACATCGATGAGGTACCACCTAACACCAGTAAGATTGGCCCACATAAAAAAGAACACCAACGACGCTTGCTGGCGAGGATGTGGGGAAAAGGGAACCCTACTCCACTGCTGGTGGGGCTGCAGGTTGGTACAGCCTTTATGGAAATCAGTCTGGAGAACACTCAAACAACTCAAAATCTGCATACCATATGACCCAGCAATAGCACTCCTAGGAATATATCCAAAACACCTGTCTTACGACAAACCAACATGCATCCCTATGTTCATTGCAGCACAATCAGTAATTGCAAAAACATGGAAGCAACCAAAATGCCCATCAGCAGAAGATTGGATAAGAAAGCTTTGGTTCATCTACTCCATGGAATACTACTCAGCTATTAAAAAAAACAAAATGCAGTTCTTTGTGGCTAAATGGGCCCAACTGGAAACTATAATGCTAAGGGAAATGACCGAATCCCAAAAGGTTAGATACCACATGTTTGCCTTGATTTAACCTGTAATGTTTGTTTGATTGTTTGTTACTTTTTGAACCTGTCATTGATACCGTCTCAACCCATGTGTTTTGAAGAATTGAACTTGCATTATTTTTAACATATTGTTTACTCAATACTATGTCAATTAATTCCATAACGTTGTATATTGATGCTGATGTTTTGTTGGGGCTTTTAACTGACCGGTACTTTACTCTGTTAGCTCTACCTTCAGACCAGAGAAGGTCTCCCCAAGAGGCCACTGAACTTATCTGGACAATAAGATGCTGGACTTTATGCTAGGTATATGCTTGCAATGAAGGAATCTCAACTGAACTTGAACTGTGGTTATGCAGCAAGGTGGAGGAATCCACCATGGGGGGAGGGCTGCGGGAAGGGTGGGGGGAATCCCAGTGCCTATAAAACTGTATCACATAATACAATGTTAATAGCAATTAAAACAAATAAATAAAACTTAAAAAAAAAGGGCAATCAAAGTGTATCGATGCTAAATCAGAATCAAAATTGAAGTCTTAAGATTGGAAACCCAGAAATTGTGCCACCCACCAACAAAACAGGGTAGCAGATGACCCAGTCCTTTTCGCAGGGAGGCCTCACAATGCAGGAACGGGTGGGAAATGTCTGTGCCCTCTGCATGTGTTGATATAATTGGGATTTTAGGCAGAAGTATTCCCCTTTGTAGTTCTAGTTCAAATGCTAGTGAACTTTGATCAGGCAACGACAGAGTCTGTGGTCCAAACTTACAGTAATGGAAGATGAGCATTCACACTCAGCTTCCAGTAAATGCAGAGACATTTTGGTATTTAGCTCATCGTGTTTATTTCCATGATTTCTAGGCTATTGAAAAGTTCCTAGATAGTTTTCTATTTGTTTTCTGCTTATAAATAAAAATCAATTGTAATCTGATAGTGATCCTTTGTAGCACTTCTTCAATTATTGTATTGATTTTAATGGCTTTTTATACCGTTCTTGATATTCTTCTACATATGCAATCATACCCTCTGTCAACAAAGTTTCAGTTCTTCCTCTCAAATCCTCTGTGTGAAATAAATACATCACAAATAATACTTATTTTACATAAGTGCATGTAAAATATAAGTGCTTATATATACGGTTTTTAGATGTAACATTTAGCTTTACTCAGGTTACTTTGTTTTGTGGACTTAGTTTGTGACCTGAACACAGTTTCGCTAAGGCTCGGTGTGGTCCTGATTGGCTCATTTGAGGACTGTTGTCTCCCACGGATTTCTCTTGACTATTTTCATTGTTTACTCCTCTAGCGTACCAGGTCCCACATGGTAACTTGTGTCTTCTCAGAACTCTGAGAATCTTGGTCTGCTGCTCAAATGTTTCATATTAAGAATCCTGGATATATGCAGTTAAGACATTTTTAAAAAGAAAAAGTAGCATAGAGATGTTTCAAAAAAATGCTGTGAACTCTCAGAAATATCAATGTAAGAGAGTTTGGGAAGTTAGGGAAAACTCAATTAACAGAAACTGTAACTGGATGTTAAAGAATACTAATATACTGCATTAGGAAGTGTAGTTATACCGACTCACCTTAGAAGTGAAAGAGCATATTGCTCTAGATTCAGCTCCAATATAGCCCAAACTCTTTGAAGAGTATCTGCAACAATGGTATTTTCTCTTGTATCTACAAGCAGTAATGAAAAGAACAATATTAAAATCAACCGCTGTGTGGAAGGTCATCTTGTCTACAGTGCTTGTTTTACCAATGCAGAAGCTGAAACTCACAAATAAGGTGCTGTGTAAAGTCACAGGCTATACCAGCACACTTACAATATTAGCCAAGTTTGCAATATATCAGTGATGTGTGAAACAGAGCAGTGTGCCCCAAACCAAGACTTCTCATCATAGTGTCTTAATCTGTATTTAAACATCATAAAGTGTTCTTTGATCTAATTTAAGGTATATAGAGAAAACATGTGTCACACCAGAAATTCCTGATGGAAGTTAATCCATTGATTTTTCTTTCTTTTTTTTTTTAATTATTGTTTCATTTTATGACACCGTTTCATAGGTTCTGGGATTCCCCCAATCCCTCCCCAAGCCCTCTGCCCATGTTGAATTCCTCCATATTGTTGCAGTAGTACAGTTCATAACCAGTCATGATTCTTTCATTGTGGGCATGCACCATGCAGAATACAGCATCTTACTGTCCAGATAAATTCTAACAGTTTCATTGGGAGACCATCCTTGGTCTGAAAGTAGAGCTGGCAGAATAGCATCCCCTCCAATGAAAGGCCACTACACAACTTCAATAACAGGAAGAAACATGGAAATTTACAACATCATGAAGTTAATTAACATGGTAGTGAGTGACCAATAAGTCAGAAAATGCAAGTTCTCTGATGTAGATCAGAAGCAGTCTGACTCATATCGATTGTTGATTCATTGGTTACTTCACAATATCTTATTACATGAGATACAGGCTGTTTGAGGTTCAAATAATGTTACTGTTTTGGATTGACATCAAAAAATTGTAAAACCTAATATACTTGTAAGGCCCTATGCTACTCGGAAATGGGGAGGGAGAGCAGAGAAATCTTACATCACCCTAGAAGGTGTGAGGAAGATGGGAAGCATAACCTATCAGGATCATAACTGGTAACTCATAGACAACAGACTCAAATCAGCATTAGACAATAGCAAAACTACAAAGGCATATGGGGGGAATCAGGAGCAATCCCAACAACCTCTTAACAGGAGGTCATATGCACAGAGCAGGGGGGACCCCAGAGTGGAGCAGGCAGACAGGAGGAGGCTTGTATCCCAACCCTGAAGACTCCTAGATCCTCACCATAGATATGCATGCCAAAGGCCATAGTGATAATAAAATGTAAAAATGATCTCACCCTTAAAAGTCACTTGTAAAGCTATAGCAGTGTAACATTCTTAACCAGTGGTTTGAAGAAAGGTATAAAGCAAAGTTTTACTAAATTTTCTTTGCAGCAATATTGATACACTCAGACATCTCATTTACATTTTAATTTATTGACATTTTAATTTAAAAATTTTAGATATAAATATAAGACATTATACTTGCCTTTCTAAGCCTGCTTACACGCTGGGTGTATTATGGGCATACTGTGTGTTTATTTGGATATATATGCACATGTGCACGGCAGTGGGATCGCTGAGCATGTGACAAGCTTGGCTTTTCTACACCCTATCAGCAGTGTGTAAGCAATTTCCTTCTCCATGTCCTCACCAGCTCACCAGCAAGTGACCTTTGTCCTTTGGGTTTTACATACCTGAGGCGACGTTTTGTCATCTTGGTTTACATTTCCTTCACAGTTGCAGATGTTGAGCCTTTATTGTATATTTACTGTCTGTATTTTTTCTTCTAGGATTGTCCGTTGAGGTACCGCACCCGTTGATTAACTGGATTGGTCTGTTATGGGTGTTGTGCTTTTAAAGTTTTGATACATTCTGTGTATTAATCTTTTGTCAAAGAAGTAGTTCACAGATTTTGCCATGCTTCTGAATGCCCCTTCACTCTGTTGATTATTTCTTGTTCATGCAGAAACGTCTTACTTTGATGTAATTGCAATTGTTTAGTTTTGCTTTTATTGTCTGTGTTGTGGGGTGTCTTTTCAAAGAAATAGTCCCTGCAGCACTGTTTCCAAATGTTTCACTTACATTTTCTTCCAGAAACTTCAGTTTTGGGATTTAAATTTAGAACCTTGACCCACTTACAGTTGATTTTTGTATATGGTGAAAGGTATGAGTCAAATTTCATTCTTCTAACCTGTTCATGCAGTTTTGTCAACATCATTTGCTGAAGATATAATCTTACTCTAATGTGTGCTCTTATCACATTCAGTTGGTTGTGCATATATGGATTAATTTCTGGGCTCTCTGTACTTTTCATTGATCTTTGTGTTGGTTTTTATGCCAGTACCATGCCGTTATAATGACTGTAGCTTTGTAGTGTGGTTTGTGTGTAAGCATTATGGTGTCTATGGCTTGATTATTTTTTATCAGAATAACATTAGTTATTCTGGATCTTCTGTGATTAAATATCAATTATAAGATTGTTTTTCTAATTCTGTAAAGAATATTAACAGCATTTTAATAGGGTTTGCATTGAATTTGTACCTTTCTATAAGGAATCTATCCATTTTAATGATGTGATTTTTTTCTGATCCATGATAAGGAATATCTTTTAATTTTTTGTATCTTGATTGTTTTTATAATTAACATATGATAATTTTCACTGTAAAGATATTTCATTCATTTCAATAAATTTATTTCTAAATGTTTGGATTTACTTTTGGTGGCTATTGTGAATGGGATTTTGCTTTCAGTGAGTTCATCATAAAAGGTACTGCTTTTTGTGTATTTATTTTGCAACCTGAAATTTTCTGAATTTTGACCAGTTCTAGCAGCCTTTTGGTGGAATGTTCACATTTTTTCCTGTATATTACCATGTTGCTTGAAAACATTGACAATTTGACTTCCTGTTTCCCAATTTTGAGATGTTTTATTTCTTTCTGTACCCTAATTGTTTTCGCTAAAAGTTCCAATACTTCATTGAAAATCCTTGTATTGTTCAAGATCTGAGGGCAAATATTTTCAGGTTTTTTCTTTACCAGTTGTGATGATGGATATTGATTTGTCATATGTAACATCTATAATGTTGACATATTTTCCTTCTACATCTAACTTATGGAGGACTTTGATCATGAAATGGTATTGATATTTGCAAATCTTGAAAGCTTTGAATTTCTGGGATAAATCCTATCTCTTTTTAATGTGCTTTAGGTTTTGGTTGGCTTGTATGTTGATCAGAATCTTTGCATTGATGTTTAATAAAGTGATATTTTTGTAATTTTCTTTTTATGTCATGTCTTTGATTTGGGAGATCTCAAAGTGATGCTGGCCTCATAAAAAGAGTTTGGCAGAGCTCCATCCTGCTCCATATTTTGGAATAATATTAAAAGTATTGGAGTTAACTCCTCCTTAAAGGTCTTGTAGAATTCAGTATTAAAGTCATCAAGTCCTGGACTTTAACTTAGTGGAAGGCTTTTGATTACTGTTTCAATCTCATTGTTTCTTATGGGTCAGTTTAGCTGGTCTATATATTTTTTATTTAATTTTTATAGGTTATATATATACAGGGATTTATCCATTTCAACAAAGATTTCCAGTTGATGCACGTATATGTTTTCAGAATAGTTAAAAATGATTCTGTGTATGTCAGTGGTGATGTTTGTAATGATATAAAGATCAGGCAACTGTAATACTTTATTATCACAAAATATACAAAATGGTTCTTTTGTTATTGTTGCTTTCCATTTACTTTTCCATTTTTCACAAAAGTATTTTAGCTAATATACATAAACATGATTTAGTAAACAGAGGAACACATTTAAATGCTTAATCCACTTAAGTGTTTGTATTTTGTAGAAGAAGTTTATCACTGTGTACATGCCTGGAATTCTCTATAGAATGCATTCATTCTCTGCTTTGAAATATATTCTAGTAATTTTAAAATATTGTTTTAGCTGTATCTGAACTGATGCCTTAATCCGCTAGGCACTGGACCGAGATCAGTTCTTTGTCTTAAAGGCGTTCACAAAAGATGGAGAAGAAAACTGCTCTTTTCCTGTTGTCTTTCTTTTTCTTGCTTTCTTCATCTTATTACTGTTTGTTTAATATGTAGAGTATGTAGAGTTACAGTGGGCGGTCTGACTTCCATGCACTGATTTAATCCCTAAATGGTTGCAGCAGCTAAAAATTGAGCCAGGCTAAAGCTAGGAAACTCAGGAGCTCCATCTTGGTTTCCCATGTTGGGCAGCAGGTGTCTAAGCGTTTGGGCCATCATCTGCTGCCCTTCACAGGCACATTGGCATCAAGCTGGATCAGAACTCAAGCTGAGCAGTCAGGACTCAAGTCGACAATATTGCTAGTGCCAATTAATCCACTGTGCCGCAGTGCCAGCAGCTCACTCTTTAACTAATAACTATTAGGTACTTTTCCCGGGCCAGACACTGTACTAAATTCTAAGAAGAAACTTATTCTTGTCATGGTTCTTGATCCTTGAGAATTTCCGTGCTTTTAGAACTAAAGCTTATTATCTGGCACATAAGGTAGAGTGCCTATGAAACCTTTTCATTGGCACATATGATAATTTTTTTTTTACAGACACAGTTTGTTTTATGAATAATAAGAAAGTTGTACCTGGAGTTCTGGCTTTTATAAGTGACCTGAGGTAAGACCCTTTCCACATGGCTTGGATTTTAGTTGCTGCTGCTGCTTCCTCAGCAGAATACTCTTTCTCATTGGCTTGCATGGAGTATTTCACATCCATCCATTCTGCTGGAAAGATGAAAGCAAACTCTGGAATGAAAGGTATATTTAATCCCTTCTCCGAGTATCAATGTCTTCACTCTCTGACTATGAAATTCCACAGTGACAGATGAAACACCACAAACAGCCCTCCAAATCCACTCACACTGTCCCTGCAGAGTCCACCAGTCATGCGTGGGGTCAATGAAACAGGCACGTGAATTTTTTCATCCGCATTTGCCAACACGGTGTGACATGTATTCAAGCAGCAGTTACACTGCAATTGGTGCAACAGTCTAGGGATGGCTTAAAACATACGGGATGATATGAGTATTTGGATGCAAATACCAAGTTGTTTTATAAAACAGACTTGAGTACCCCAGAATGTGGGATCCATAGATCTCCTGCATTCATTTCCCCCATGGATTTGGCAGAGATAAATCTATATTTTTAAACATTGCCCAGTAACATTTTTAGAATGCAAACAGTACAGAAGAGAAGAACATGAAACAATAATATCTGAATGACAAACTATTGTTTTCTAAAGACCATCTAGGCTTTCTTCAAAAAAAAAAATGAAGAGAAATGCTAAAATGGTGGGTAAGTGAAAGGAAGAAAGTGGAATTAGTGAGCAGGGGGATTTTTCACACTTCAGTTACACACACTGATGACTTAGATTCCTGATCGTTAAGGTTAGGAAGAGATTCTGGGCTACCCAGGAGAGCTGTGTGGAGGTGCTGGGAGTAGGGCATCCTCAGAAGATCCCAGCGGTCCCCTGAGCTTCCCTGAGCACAGCTGGACCAGCCGGACCCCTGTGACCAGCCAGACCTCTGTGACCTGCCATCCCAACCAGCTTTACCTGCTCACACAAGCCTCAACAGTTCTTTTCTCCAACTGTTTCTCTTAAATAATTGGGGGAAATTTTGGATCAAATAACTAAAATTGATCAGTACCTAAAGAAACCTCTTCCAAGGAGGAATCAAGTAAATCCACATCAAAGACCAAAGCACGGAATGCAAATTTGAAGTTTATAGGAGGTTTGGATAATTGAGCTTTCTTCATTAAACGCCATAAAGAAAGATGAAAAACCTAAAAAATAATATATTTATATTTTATAATTATGAAAGCATCATTTCTTGACAAAGGAGTATTTAAAACTTGAGATACTTAAATTAAAAAAACAGCTTTTAGGTTGACATGTAATCTAGCGGAAAGACTAAATTCTGAAAGATACCAACATCACCATTTGAGTATTTCTAATTTGCAAAATTTACTCACTATAAGAATTACTGTAATAGGCTGTCCAAAGAGATAGAGGGCAAAATGAAAGATACAATCTTTGTAAGTGAAATAGCATCTTTCATACTATTTCTAGCATTCTATATTTCAAATGTTACAAAATGAAAGAAAATATGTTTGAAATTTACATGGTTTTCACATCCTTGAGGAGTATTTACTTTGTACTAAAAAGCCCTTTTAAATTTATTCAAAGTTTTTACATCAGATGCCATGCAGCTGTGCTAATTCAAAACACAAAATGGAGAATTTTTTTTTTCATCGAAACAGCTCTCTTGGTTATAAGTATTGCAGGAGCAAAAATCCCTTGCATATTATCTCATGAAAGTCCATGTGTGGTAAAATCTTGGCAGCAGGCATGTGACAACCCGTTGACCAAACAGCACTGATTCTCTTTCCACCTGCTTCAACGGCGTAACCTGGCACGAGAGAAATGGATGCTGATCATTGCTATGGCTCCATCCTTGAAGGAGTCCAGCCGGCCACTTGGTGGATTTCAGAGGATGTCTAGGAATGTGCTCCCCATTCACCCCCAACTAGAACTGACACCCCCCAAAAATTTGCTTTCCCTGCGTACATACTACATTATATCAGTCTCATAGCTTAGCCCTTCCTGTGTCATTCCAATCTAGCAGGAATGTTGCCAATTCTCTCGCCATACATGTAAGATCAGTGTGCCCCAGACTATTCCCAAAGGTTAAATCCTCCATGGATAGTTTGCCTATTAGTGCGGTCAGGCTGGGTCTGTTTGTGTGAAACGTATTTTCTGTAATATGGTTGGCATTGCAGGCAGGCACATTTAGGACCCCAAACATGTAAGTGTGGAATTCAGAAGTTGGAAGGAAGATTGCCCTTCATACCCACCGTTTGCAGTGGTCCATTGGCTCTTATGCCCACACGTTGAGGGATTTGCTGGGTTTGCAGGACCTGCTTTTTGGGAGTAGGAGGGAAGAGCTATTTTCCCCTGAGAATACAGTGTGATTTGCAATACTACTAAACTAGGACATAGGCCATTTGATGGCCTTGTAAATTCATATAATAGGGTAGGGAGAAAATTCATATTGATCATCATAAATGATTAGGATTCCTGCCAAACAGCTGGCAAGGAAATTTTGTCTGGAACTTGCTTGGTTATTTCTTGTTGCTTTGACAGTGAATAATAACCAGGGCCTGACACACAGAAAACAACAATGAAGGTCTTATATCCAGCAGGATGGAAAAGCTGTGTCATCTGCCTGACAAGCAACTAGAAGTGACGGTTGGAGAGATGTAAGACCAGGTGGTAGAAAATGGGGCTGCTAAACACTTATGGCCTCTGGGTGGCAGTGGAAACTAGGTTTCTTGCAACATGGTGATTTATTTATTTGACTTTAGAGCTTTGATCAGCTGTCATCTTGAACTGATGACAGAATCTACTTTTCCTGGAAAGGGTGTGTCATGATTAGATAAATATGGCACACATTTTTGTATAATTTTCATGTCCTAGGGAAACAGTTTTCAAGTGGTGATGATTTACTCCACACTTCGCACCCCCTACTAAGCTTGCTAGATACAATACAGGAATTTGTAAGGACAAATATAAATTTAAAATGAGAAGCTAAAGTCTCCCCCTGGAAAACAAGAGACTGGCACCACATTCTTTAGAAACTTGAAAATTGCTAAGCTCTTCTTAAAAAAATATGTAAAGCTTTTTAAAAGATATATAAGCCCTTTTCCTGTTTTACATCCTAGAAATGTATCAAGGAAAATAGTTTCTTGGAGAAGGTAGGGAGATAAGGTTAAAACTCCCTCTTGATACAAAGGAAGAAGTTCATTTTTCTTACACAGAAACTTTGTTAACCAATAGATGCTCATCCTTAATCACATGCCAACTTAGAAAGAACTATATGTGGCAAACGGTGCTATTAAACTTTTGTTAGACATGAAGACTGGTTGTTTATCTTGAGAGTATGTGTGGACTGGGTTACAATTCCTTGACTATGGAAAGGGATAAAATTTCTTTTTGGCGGGGAGGGGGGGTATCAAATGTCTGTCTTTGTAATCTCTTAGGTAAGTGTGTCACATTCAACTTAATGTTCCTGCAAGTAATGTTCTTCTTTTTTTCCTCTATTATCTTTGTGCAGAATTGTCTAGGTTGGAAAATGATTTCCTTTCAAAATTGAATCTTTAATAATACTCAACTTTCAGTTACATTTGAGTAACATAAAATTAATTTTGAGTATAATTTTTTTCAGAAAAGGTATGGCAGAAAAATGGCAAACATTGCTTGTTTTACATGAAAATTGTATTTTAAATGGATACACTACATTTTTGTTTACTAAGTCTGGTAATGCTAACTCTCTCTGTATAATATATATATCACATTGGAGACATCTGCTAATGTTCAAAGATGTATCCAGTTCACAACTGGATGCTTCTGGCATCCAGAGAGTGGAGACAGCAGTGTTGCTACATACCTTCTATTGCAGGAGGCAGTCCCAAGACAGAATTTTCTGGTGTCAAATGACAATGTGGTAAAATAAAAAAAATCCACATCTACACCCACCTACTGCTATTGTAGCCGGAGTGGGTAGAGCTACAGCCGCTACCTCTGTGTCAGCCTCTGTGCTTCACTCAAGATTGTGTGTGGAGTCAGAAGGCTACGTGGCCCTAGCAGAGGCACTCATTACAAGTGTGATGAAAGCAACCATCCAGTGGGGGAAAGCCTTGGTGGGAAGCACCCAGGTTTCCCTGTGATCCTGCAGTGGGGAGTCCTTCAGCTTTTTCAGTGGCCCAATTTTTGGAATCCCTCCAGCTCACTGCAATAACAATCACATCCACTGATGCATTTCCTCTGCCCCCCATTTTTTTTCACTCCATTCTCTCATTTCATTTTGAAATCACTCCCCAAATAAGATGTCTTCATCCAAGATATTTTCTCTGGGGCAGGTTGGGGAGGTCATCTGAAATAAGCTAAGCTATTTCAAATGCTAAGTTTCTCCTAGGCGTACCATAACCAGGGGGTTAAGCACTTACCCGGAAGTGTTGTGCTGTGAGCTCTTTGTTGTGGAGGGGGATGGGGTAGTGAGCAGCTTGCAGCTCCCTCAGGGCTACTGGAAGTTTAAGCCTGTCTTTGAAACTTGAAATCACATTCCCCACAGCTTTCAGAATTGTTAGAGCTTGTTCAGTAAAGCGGTAGCTCTCCTGGGACAACAGAGCACAACGGTAATATTTTGTGTTAGCAGTAGAATGAAACTTACAAAAATGAAAATTTCCATGCAAATTGCCAAATGGTTGATTCAAAGATTATTTATGATTTTTTTTCCCTTAAAAACAAAACACTGTTTTGTGATAGATACAGGGTCAGAAAGCTAGAGGGGTTGGGCTGGGGCTGTGCCCCAGACCTGGAAACTCAATGTATTTCTCTCACTTGGATGGCAGGAGTGCAATCACCTGAGACCACAATGCTGCCTTCCAGGGGCTGCATTAGCAGGACGCTGGAGCTGGGAGATGCGGCTGAATGTTTAATTCAGATAGTTCAGTTTAGGCTGTGGGGTCATAAATGTTGGTCCCAATGCCCATCCCTCAAGAGCTTGGGTGAGCAAAGTGTTTTACTAAATGCTTGCCCTCTGAGATACAGAACAAGGAATGCAATTGCTATTCATGTGTGAACGGACAACAGAATCACACTCATGCTGGACATCAGGGACAATTTCCCTACAGTGTTCCTGCCAGTACACAGTTTTGAGGACCCCTAGAGATGAGCTGACAAAAGCCACAAGCTTTTTGAGTGCTGGTGTCAGAAAGGAGTTCAGGAAAAGAGCGATGAGGATCAGAGAAACAGAAGGATGAACCAGCAAGGACTGCTATTGCATTCCAAAAGAGAACATCAACGCAAGGAGGAGGCGGATTCCAGCAAGCAAATGATTTTAAAGGTACAAGACGACCCTGGGGTGTTTGAAAATTCATTTGGTGGGAAAGTTGAGGAGTTGCTTGGAGCAGACTGAGGAGGTGAAGCTGGAGGAACTCTTTGCAAATCTGGCTTTGTCTCTTCCCCAGGGATGCCATGGTGCGTGTAATCAATGCCCTGTGTTTCCCTGTAGAAACATTGAAGAATGGTCCAACAAGAGTACCTGAGCAGCACAGACATACACCGGAGTAAGGTGTTGATGAGAACAGAGGCAGTCAATTTACCATGGCCTCTGCAATGGATTGCCCTCTTCTAACTTCAAGTCTAGTGGTATTTCACCTCTAGGTAAAATCATGACCAAAAATGCCTTATGGTCATGTAGCTACACTGAGCATGACAAAGTATGGGTCTAACGGAGCTCAAGTCTATCTTTTCTTCTCCAGTGATTTCTCTTTGCTTCTTTGTTGGGATCAAAGAGCAATGGAGCCCATACCTTTACTAGAGTGTTATCTCAAGGGAAATCAGAGCTCATTGAGGAAGCAAGAAAACACCCGTAGTGCTACATCACATTCAACTGGATTATGCGTACCATCTAAAGTGCATTTTTTTTAAAAAAAGACAAGAATTTAAAGAAAGCAAAAATAATAAACAATCAAGAAAACATAGGACATACGCTTGTAAGGTGGGTTTGTGGGCTTCTTTCTGTGCCCGTTAAGCAGGTAGGAAAAAGAGATGGTGAGAAATGACACAGCCTGGAGAAGAGGCTGTCATTCACAACCACTGCTCAGACAAGTTAAGGGTGCCTGCGAGGATCATGTCTGGCCTTGAGGACATAGCATCCTGGAGCTGGTGGTAAGCCACATGGTTGCTACATGATCTGCCAGGTGGCTTGCAGAACCTGCCAATACAAACACCACTTGGGTTGGGTTTATTCTGTTTTAGTTTTTTTGTTTGCTTTTTTCCAGATAACGGTGAAAGTAAATAAGCTCCCACCTGCTTGTGGGCAGATAGATGGAACGTAAAAACAAAACTCCAGAGAAGATTCTGGCCCCACTTATGTTACCACTTTCCGAGCCAATCAGAACCTTGGAGCACCAGAAACCAAGGGGAGACCCAGGAGAGAGGCGAGAGATGAAGGAGACACAGCAGAAGCTCTCATGGGGAACATTGGACTCTGTGAATTCCAGATACTTAGAGCACAAATTAAGGAGTGAATGAAGAGAAACAGATCCAAACTTTGGAAGGCATTTAAAAGGGTCATGCAGATCCTTTGTACTTCAAAATACCAAGGAAATTATAGGCTCTGCCTGAGATATTAACTGATATAAAAGAAGACCAAAACACTGCAAATGAAAAAAAAAAAGTTGCTTATGTCCCTACAGTGTTTACACTATTGTTTAAATATGTTGCACTTCAACATTTCCTGCTGAATATACTGTCCAGTTGTGAAGGCTAAAAAATCAGAGAAGAGTGAGTTAAGTTTAAAAAAAGATGGAAACTGGGTTTAAAATCTATGAAAAGAAAATACAAAAAGTGTTGCAGTTTCTAACATATTTACCGGCTCAAAGTTGGGCATCACCACATCTTCATCCCCAACAACAAACGTCACCATGCCGCAGATGTGTATGGAATGGCCCACTGGGGAGTATGCAGTGAAGAGGAGCATGTGTCTCCTACAGAGAAGGAAAGAGCAAAGGTGTCCTTTACTGTCATGGCCCTGGTACATGTCATGGCCCTGGTACATGCCATGTTAGAACACAGCCCAAGGTTAGTGAAGAGCTGTCACACAGGTAATGTACAGATCCTTGAATTTCATCCTTAAATAAGCTTACAAGATCAACAAATATATATTTTACTGATTTCATACCGTAATAAATAGGCCATTTTATAACCTTGCACATGCTGGAGATAGCTCCCACAGGCTGTGGTCTCGCTGTGGAATGGCATAGTATTTTTCTCAAAAGACATCATTTATAATGCATTCATTGGATCTCTCCTACTGGATTACAGCATCGAGACAGGGGTATCCACTTCTCCTGTTACTAAGTGTGCATAATGTGTCCAAAACACACATGTTGATGTATGCATGCCTGTTGAGAACTGGGTCTTAAGAGGCAGAAGGGGATTTAGAAAGATTCTTCGTGAAGCCCATGTCCTTTGCTGTCAATGGATAAGCATCCTTGCAAGGCAACTTGACTGCCAGAGGAGATGGTCCAGCTGCTCACAACGAGGACTGCTGTGAGAAACACTGGCATTTTACAATTCACTACTTCCCAGAGATATTGGATGTAATGTATTAGTTTACCATTTGATTGTCCTGCTTGAGTTTTGTTTTTTGCAGAAAAGTCATATTTATTGACCATACAGAATTATCATGACTAAACTTGGGGGGGAGCATTGATAATTATTTCATGTGGGATAGGACATATTATTTTCATTTTTTGTTAACAAAATCAAGAAAGTATTTCCATTTGCACAGTTTCTTTTAAATGAAAGCTCCAGGGTGTTTAGCCAGCTTCAACTTAATTAAATAATGTCCTACACAAACAAACCACAGCCAGAACTGGAGACTGTATGGTCAGGAGCTTGGTTTCTAAGTTGGGGTTTTAATGAAGCTGAGATCTTTGTGAGAAGATATAATATTCGTGGACAAACAAAAGGATACTTCAATAACTAATTTCAGCAACTGCTGAAGTTAAGCAAATTTAAATACAGTTCCTTATTAACAACATTTCCAGAGGTCTTGACTAAAATGAATTTTGAACTCCATAAACTATATTTCTCAATTTATTTCTTCGTGGAGTTATTCTCAAGATCATACTGACAGACCTGTGCATGGAAAATCACTATGGAAAACAATGTCTCAGTGTCCAATTTTTTTTTACTTTTATATTAGTGAACATTTTACAAACTTTCTGAAAATTCTTAGTGTGGGAAAAATGAAGTCACTCCATACCCAATAGGCAGACGTATCATGGCAGCCTTGGTGGCGTAGGTATGGATCTTCAGGACAAGTGTGCGTGGCTTCAAAGATTTCCAAGAAAATGTTTCACCAATTAGAAGTCCAGGTTCTACAGGAGGACTGTCTTTGGTTAAGGCTTAAACAAAATACATATACAAAAAAAAATTACTGCAGTTTGGTTGTGAAATACACTTAAATCTTCATTCCTACTGTGACTTATTCAGTAACAACACAAATAATAACACTAACAACAATAAAGTGCGAGTTAGAGATATGTTAAAAGTGAGCATGAACACTAAAAATTACTTCAGGTATGTAATTGCTGCAATAATATTTAAGCACATTTCAGATCATTCTCTTGGTTCTATTTGCCTTCTCACAATCATTCCCTTGGGTAAGAGAAACCAGGAATGAGCAAATTAGGAAAAAGAGAGAAAAAAAAAAGATGTGTCTTCAGAGTAGTATCAGCACTCTTTTTATCTCTATGGTAGTAATCACAATATCTGTAAAGGCACGTTTTAAAATTACTCATTTATCTTTGTTTATTTAACAAGGGGAGAGAGTGTGAGGGAGAAAGAGTGACAGAATTTCCTTTCTCTTGGCGTCACTGATGCGGTGATTGGGTCCAGGTACTCTGATGCATGGTCAGATGACACCTTGCCAAACACCCACCACTAAATACACAATTTAAAGAAGGAGAACACATTGCATTGAGAGCAGAAATGGTTTCTTTACAATAAATGTGAAGACAAAGCATCGCCTTCATTTGTCCTAATGTGTATCTTTGTTTCTCTGAGCTTTTGACTTCCTGAAAAAATTGAAAAACACAAAACTTACTATATTATTTTTCTTCTAAGATGAACGAAGGATATGGAATGTTTTCTCAGTAGTAACTGAGCACCAAGAACATACTGCCCTGTTTCCAGCAACACCTGAGCTGAGGGGCAGTGTCATGGCTTTGGAGCTGCTGGTTGTGTAGACACATTAAACTTGGGTCACCAACTTTTGGAGTGTTTACTAAGCACCAAGTATGCATCAGCCACCCAGTGTAGCCCCAGGTACTATTTGGAACATATAGGACTTCTTGGTGAAAAAACCCTTCCTCTCAAGACTGATTAAATACTATTAAGCATTCAGCAAATATTTAGTGAAGCTCTGCAGGGCCAGGTACTTCAATTTCAGTTACATAATTCCAAAGGACAGATAAAGGAATTAAAGCACGGTGTGTGTGTCTGTGTGTCTGTGTGTATGCAAAGGTTGAGATGACAGATCACTGAGATGAGGCAGCCATGGGTAACAATTTGAGTCTGGAACGTAGGAGGCCATATTAGTTAATTTTATGGTACTACAGTCACATGTCTGATGCTGGGTACTTCCCAAACAATGAATTTTACTTTTCTCAGTGTTGTAGAGGACCAACAA
Organism: Ochotona curzoniae; assembly: GCF_017591425.1. Lineage (NCBI taxonomy): Eukaryota > Metazoa > Chordata > Mammalia > Lagomorpha > Ochotonidae > Ochotona > Ochotona curzoniae. The sequence goes on along the minus strand of NW_024467115.1, from coordinate 26,111,594 downwards.
TGCATTCCTAAGATCCCAGTGAGGGCCTCCATCTGCCTATGTCACATCATGGTACAGAAGGTCCATGGGAATGGATCATGTGCAGAGTAGGTTGATTACACAGGCAAGAAAGGGGCATCTCTAACAACCCACTCTTCAGCAAGCCAACCTGTTGAAGGGCAGCACCCCTAGTGTGCTAATTACCCCTCAACAGGCTCCTCTGCTTAAAGATTCTACCACCTCAGTATCACTGCCCTGGGATCCAAGCTCCTAGCACTTGAACCTTTGAGGGATAAGTCACATACAAAGTAGAAGGAGCGGAGGGCAAGACTGGCCAGTGTCACCAAATCAGAGAAGAAAGACTACAAGGTATTCAACAGATTTTGAAAGAATCAGGAATGGTGACAGGTGTAGGTATAAAGAGAGGAGCAAATGATTGCAATTGAGAGTGTGAGTGGCAAGCATGGACAGAGTCCTCAGTCTTGGTGGGGAGTAACTGAGGTGGTCTCCCTGATGTCCCTGCATGCCTGGAGAAGCTCCAAAGGGGAGGAAGTTCCATAGTTTAAACATCTTAAGGCATGTTTCCTTGCCTGACATTGCCTAGGCATCAAGACTTTCATTTTCTCCACTCTCTTACCTCCAGGTTCTCCCCAGCGCACTAATGCTGAGAAACCAACAAGTAGTTCAATGGGTTTAAGACTATCCACATACAGATAGTAGGACATGCGTTCTTCTGAAAACTGAAAGAAATTAGACCAAGCATCACACACTGCTCAATTAATACTGATTGTTTCCAACTTACAGTAACAATAATGTAATGTGATAGCTAACATTTTAAAGAAAATTACCATCTTCAACACCGTAAAAAGTAGCTATACATTTCACAAAAGGAACAAACTATCTTGGGTTCACTCCCTAAATGGTTTCAGTGGCCATGGCTGGGCTGATCTGAAGCCAGGAGCCAGGAGATTTCTTCTGGGTGTGCCACCTGTGCACAGGGTTGTAAAGCGGCATAAACTGCTTTCCCAGGCCATAAGCAAGAAGCTAGATGGAAAGTGGAGCAGCTGGGATACAAACCAGTGCTGATAGGGGATGGCACACATGAGGTGAAGGATTAGCCATGTTGCAGTGTGCTGGCTCTATGCTTGGCTTTCTTAAGAGATTTATTTATTTTTATGTGGAAGGCAGCACTCCCCAAAGAGAAGAAGAGACAAATACAGATGTTCTGTTAGCTGATTGACTACCCAAATGGTCACAATGGATGCATGTCAGCTGATCCAAAGCCAGGAGCCTGGAACCTCTTCCAGGTTCCCCACATGGGCACAGGAATCAGAAGAACTGAGCCATCCTCTGTTACTTTCCCAAGGCTATTAAGAAGAGAGCTGGATCTGAAGTAGACCAGCCGAAAGGACACAGAGAGGTCCCACAAGGGATGCTGGCACTGCAGGAGGAGGATTAGCTTGTTATGCCACTGTGTTGGCACATAAACTTGACTTTTTATTTAACTTTCTTGTGCTCCCCTCATCAACATATACAAGGGAAATTCCACATAAGTTTGTAGTATATTCACATGTTAAAATGTTCTACCAGAGTACATGTAATATAACCTCTCTTTCATTTCCACCAATTCAGAAACACATTTTCTGCTTATTTATGTACTATATTGTGTATTTTTTAAATTTGAAGATTCAACAAAGTTCTGAATAAAAAAAATCTTTAAGCGGTAGCAGAAAAACATTACATATAATATTTCAACACATCCTTGTGGATAATATGAACATACTTAATTATGAGTGAAAAAAACCTGAAACAGAGAAAGCAGAGAAAAAAAATAGAAATTTATCAATGGCACAGAGCTTGGAACAAGCAAAACTGAGATCAAAAGTAGGGATATTGATCTGACTGTAAGGATGGCTCTTGACTGCTATTGCTAGTACTGCCTCTAAAGTTCTCAGAACTTTAACTAGTTTTGTCTAATGGCAGATGATAAATGTGTTAAGTTGTTGCTATACTTTACAAAAGACTCCCATATTATTTTACTGTATTACTAGCATCATCTGTTAATATTTGAAAACTAAACTTCATGTGTGATATAGGAATGCAATACTGTGAAGAAGGAAATCTTGTTATTTAATCAGCTACAACAAAATTGCTAGCGATGTTTGAGGTGCTGTAACTGTATTTAAAATTGTTGCCTCCTACAGGGTTTCCAGTAGTTGTGCTCTGATGCTTGAATTCATCTGTTGCCTTTCAGCTGAAACATGTGGGTATGCAGGTGGTGGTTGTGAGTGTTTTCTAGCTGAGAATATAAAGGGGATCTGGATTTGCCCACCCAAAATGCACCTCTGAGGAGGTTCTTCCCTGGGTTCATATGTTATCATCTTTAAAGACAGAAATGGAGAAGTGGTCCATGTAGAGACTGTGCTGCTGCTATCACAAGACAACTTGGAAAGGGCCCTGCATCTGGCTTTATCATGTAGTGGGAAAAAGCTACTATCTGCTATGCCAACATCCCAAATGGGCTCCAGTTCAAGTCCTGGCTGCTCTGCATCTGACCCTGCTCCCTGCATTGTGCTTGGGAAAATAGTGGAAGATAGCTCAAGTTTTCGGCTCCTGCATTCATGTAGGAGATCCAGAAGAAGCTCCTGGCTCCTGGCTTTGGATTGGCTTGGCTCGGGCCATTACAGCAATGTGGGGAGTGAACCAATGGATTCAGAAGTTCCTTTTCTTTCTCCATATTGCCTCCCTCCTTTGCAACTCTTTCAAATGAATAAATAATAAATCAGTCTTGAGAAAAGAAAGATTCCTCCCCCATATTCACATTGATCTTTGGAACATGGCAAGGCTGAATCTTGGGCTGCATGTCCCCAACTCAGTTGGCAGCACCAAATATTATGAGCAGGAATGCTTGGCATCACACCAATGCTTCCTTCCAGGTTATATAAAATGCCATTGATTTGGATTTCCAGTGCCCATCAACAGAAAGTTATCATTTTCTCAAATGCTTTAGGAAATACAGGGGAATAGAGAAACAAGATGGCTGATAGTGGAAGGTTGATGTAGCAGAGTGTACAGAAAGCTTAGGCGCGGGGTTCAGAGGAGCAAAGAGCTGAAGGGAGAGAATTGCTGGGCAAAGCGACTGAGGAGCCTGTTGGAGGGAAGCAAGTGCCACACAGGTGAGGAGGAGATGCTGAAAACAGGAGGAATCTCAGTGGCCAGCCCAGGAGCGTGAATACAGACTGAAACCAGGGATACAGAAAAAGCCTGGTGAGTTTTGAACCAGTATAGGGAGACCTCCGGCGGGAATCTCTGTGCTCCCCAAGGAGACGGTGGGAAGCAGAAGAGCCTGTAAGACAAAACACTGCTGAAGAAAGGCAAACCTGGGGGGACACAGGCACCTGAGTGGGCTCCCCCACCCCTGACCAGGAGGGTAGCCACTAGGGAGGAAGCAGCAGGGGAGTGGACCATTTTAAACAGGAACACAGGGAGTGAGATCTGAGTCCGCCCACACCTGAAGAATCTGTATCCTGAGGCCCTGGAGAGGCACCGGGATCACATGAGAGGGAAACACAGAATCCCTGGAGCACAACGTGTGGACTCAGTCATGGGAAAGAGAGGGCCCTGATCGAGCAACTGCCACTGTTGGCACACGTTCCGTCACTGCTGCTGGCCCCAGAACAGTCAGCTAACTGGACCCGCATGGGTCTTCAAACACCATCTGCCACCTTGAGAAGGCAGGTCAGGGAAAAAATTCTCTCCAAGTCCCCCAAGCAGGGGCACAGCAGATGTCCCTGTGCTGTACCAGCTTCCCCGACCTCAGGTAAGCCACCAGAAAACCGCAACAAAGCACTAGTTACTGAAGGCCCACTGGGGTACACATTTTGAAAGCTCTGACATCCGAAAGACTATGGGAAAGAGAAAAACAGAAGAGGAGATAGCTCATCCATCTTAGAGCTGCAGGGATGAAGACATTGAGGAGTGCCCAGACAGGGAATTAAAAAAAAAATCATAAAACTCTTCAGAGACAATGAAAATGGTGGCAAGAACTCAAAGAATTCAAAGATTATATCTCCACAGAGATAGATGCAATGTAAAACAGGTACAAACTGAAATGCCTGGGCTATAGAACAAAATACAAAGCCTAAATGCTGCAGAAGTGGAGGATATCAGAATTGGAGGATATCCAATCTGAGAACACACAATCACTCAAACATTTGAAAGAATACCTGAATAAAGCCAAGAAATCTATCCATGACATGCACAGCACTATCAAGAAATACAGGGTAAATACAGATTTACCAACTCACTGACCTTGAATACTTCATTGTAATGTGAGCATTCTCACTTCCTGTTGCTGTAAAACGATGACAGTAAAATACCCTCCCTAGGGCTTGCTCCAAGGAGTTAGTGTAACAAAAAATCAAGTCAAGGCCTGCCATACTTGTGAACAATCACAAATGCCAATGTAGAAATATGCCTAAATAAACTGCAGGATGCACATTATTCTCACAACATCCCCTTGGCTCCATTCTTCCAAATAAACCTTTTACTAAATTCCTAAGTTCAAAAACAGATTCCAGGATGAGGTGGTAGAGTAGTTTACTGCCCTGACCGACACTGAAGACTTGATTCTTAGTCTCAGAGGAAGCAACTAGCTACAAGGTAACTCTTGAGAAATGCTCAAAAGGCTACTTGTGCCTGGGTTTTCAGGAGTCACAGGGCAAGGAGAGTTGCTTCAAAAACTCCCTGCACCTTCCACCATACACACTCTCACAGAGGTCTGAGATTAATGTTATTACAGAGAGAGAGTCCATAAAAAATAGTCTTTCAATAGTGAACAAAAGGGTCCAGTCCTTCCAAAGGTGCAAATGTCAGTTAGGACAGAATGTGTAGGGGGGACACAGAGAAGCAACCAGGTGGTTGGGATGGGCAATAAGTCTACGGGTGAGCACTGACCAGATTCAGTCTGAGATGGAATCCCTTGGGTTAGGCCCGGGGAGGAAGGCCTTAGGAATTCAAGGATATGAGCACCACTCTGTAGGATTCCAGGCTTTAGACCAACAAAAGCAATAAGGATAAAAGGTAACACACTGCAGGAAGAGGGGAGAACTGAGCTAAAAAAAACAAACACTGCAGGAAAAGAAATCCCAAAATCAGACACACTGCTGAAAATGTACTTAGGTTTCAGGAATTATACAACATTCAGTAAATTTTCCTAAGCAAAAACAAATATGATGAACTTCTTTTTGTGACTTCTCTGTTAATTTGTAAAATAAATTTTTCTTGATGTGAATTTAAATAACTTACTACAGCAAAGTTGGCTGAATTATATTTGTGGTTATGAGCTCATTGAATTTTTCTCATTTTCCGGGTAAGGGACTAGTCGAGGGTGAAAACTAATTTTTAAAATATGGGGCCCGGCGCAGTGGCGCAGGTGGTTAAGGTCCTCGCCTTGCACGCCCGGGATCCCATATGGGCGCCGGTTCTATCCCACCAGCCCCGCTTCCCTTCCAGCTCCCTGCCTGTGGCCTGGGAAAGCAGTCGAGGACGGCCCAAAGCTTTGGGACCCTGCACCCGTGTGGGAGACCCGGAAGAGGCTCCTGGCTTCGGATTGGCATAGCATCGACCGTTGCGCTCACTTGGGGAGTGAATCATCGGACGGAAGATCTTCCTCTCTGTCTCTCCTCTCTGTATATCCGCCTTTCCAATGAAAAAATAATAAAAAAATAAATCTTTAAAAAAAAATATGTTACAAGTTTAGGAGTGCTCAAGAAATGCAAAAGTGTTTCCCTCTAGCTTGATTGTACCAAATGTAAGTATAAAAAGGGAAAGAGATTATAACATATATTTACCTTAAATTCTGACTTTTGAAAGTTAAGACAATATGAACTTGGCTTGTGAAAAATATATATATTCCTGCAAAAAATATTTATAATATGTTATTGTCATTATATACAAAGCCTAGTAAAAATGTTACATTACTTGGAATTACATAATTATGGGCAAAACATTTTTTAAAAATAACAGCCATATGAGTTAGTTGCCCTACAGAGCCATGTCAGCAAATAAATTGTCTTTATCTTAATTAACCAATAAGTTTTGATGGAGAATTTGAAAATGGCCTGAGACAGGTTTTATTATTAACGTCTTATGTGTTTAATCAATGCCATCTTTGCTTCTTTTCTAAAACTACTATTTGCTATTTTACGAATGTCAAGATAAATTGATTTAACTTTTTGGAATGATAATTAAGAACTAATAGATTATATAACCACCATATTACTTTCAAGGCAATAAATCTTAATGTGAATCTGTATAAGAATACAGCTGAGGATTTTGCCATTACAATATTGTCAGATGGGTCACGTTGCAGTACTTACTGAAAGCATGCACAGAAATCTTCAAAATCTAGCCATATTTCTTTGGAGACACTAGTATTTATTGTTGCAAGTTCTTCCAGTGATTTTTCCTGCATTGTTACTGTCTGGCTAACCAAATCTCTTTCCAAGTTCAGTCCATTAGTTTGATGGGTGTCACTCAATCCGGGATCTAGTTGTTCATCTGTGCAAAGTAGAAGACAAACACAGAATACCTGTAACTAAATAGCAAGCTAGCAAAATGTTTTTAAAAATGGGGCTTCGAAGTCTATTTACTGAAGTAATAATTTGCTTGCAGGTCTCAAATCTGTGGACGTCCACACAGAAACATGTCATACATGTAAGAGCAGTCCATCACAACTTCTGTGAATGTGAAGGTTCAGCAATTTTGAAAACATTTTGATAAAATTGTACAAATGTCCTTTAGAATTATTATTATTATTTTATTTCATTGCAAAGTCATATATACAGAGAGGAGGAGAGACAGAGAGGAAGATTTTCCATCTGATGAATCACTCCCCAAGCCACCACAATGGCTGGTGCTGAGCCAATCCAAAGCCAGGAGACTGGAGCCTCCTCCAGGTCTCCCACATGGGTTCAGGTTCCGAAGGTTTTGGGTGATCCTCGACTACTTTCCACAAGTAAGGAGCTGGATGGGAAATGAGGCTGCTGGAATTAGAACCAGAGCCCATATAGAATCCTGGCTTGTGAAAGGTGAGGACTTTAGCCGCTAGGCTACTAGGCTGTGCCCTCATTTAGTTTTTGAAGTTAAAAGAGGGATGACCCAGTTCGTGTGCTTAAAATCTGTAATAACCAGACATATTCATGGAGAAGGCATGGATGCTAAAAGGGAAATGCAACTGGAAAGATGCAGTGCAAGAGGTGTGTCAGTAAGCCACTGAGGTTCTCCATTTTACACTAATATGACAAAACCTATTATTTTGTATATAAAATGAACTTTCATGTACACACATGAATGCAATTTTGTAGTTTGGGACTTCAGTCCTTGTCAGATCTGTTTTTAAAAATTGGGAGTTTGTTCCTGATGTACATGTACTTAAATACATGAATACTGCTTATAGATTATAATCAGATCCTTTTAATTTTTACTTTTTACTTTGGGTTTTAGTTTATCAGGATAAATTATTATTACTATTATTAGTAGTATTCCACAGTGTACTACACTCAGCAAACCAAGGAGTGTTCTGGAGAAATATGTATGAGAGCCAGAAAAGAGAACAGAAAAGTTTCAAGAGGCAGACATTCTAGTGTGTTCTATTGCTCATTGAAAAAAAGTCACAAGATTACAAGTTTACCTTTGCCCAGTATAAGCTGTGATGGAACAGTAGCCTGTGGAATAAAACAATCATATTAAGAAGCTGTTTTGAATTTAAGAAGACACTTCAACTGTTAAAGGCACTGAGTTTTTAAGAGAGAGCATTTTGTTTTTATATTGAAGAAATAGATTTATGGAAAATCTCACTAAACCATACGGTAAATTGAGAGCTTGTTTATAACCTTAAAACAAAACAAAAAAACAAAGAAACAAAACAAAATAAAAAAAAAAACTGTGAACCAGATTTAAGCTTGTGACATTGAAACACAGAAGATGTAAATGCACAAAATGATTGATTAATAACAAGTTAAATGAAAACAATGAGGTTTTATTTGGCATAAGGCACTGTGATTAACAGAAGTTAAGGGTATTATGATTTGCTACTGATATGTGGGACTCGGAAAAGCTGCTGTCCGTGACAACTAGTTCTAGAAGTTTCTAACAAGGAAATTATGGTGAATTCACGTGTAACAGCTTTGCTTTCTCTATTATTAGACATTATTAACTTAAGTATCAAAGATAAAATGATAGAAGCTTTTCAGAATTATGTCAGGTAATGTCAGCAATATACTGGACAACATTAGTGGGTGGAGCAGGAAGTGGAGCAGAAATAACCGCAGTAGCAGCAGTTCGAAGCAATCCCACCCATTCCTTAACACCCTGAAACTGACGAGTGGAAATTTGAGGATATATTGAGGTGGTTCAGCATGTAGTGTTCTGTATAAGCAGGGCAATGAAAGTTGCATGAAGTGGAGAAATCAAATGGGAAAACTCTGTGTTAGAGTTCGCAGTTGCTGTTATACAGTGCTGGTAAGCAGGTGCAGAAGGGGACACTTGATCCTGCTAGTGAAAATCAAGAGTGAAATAGGTTGCAGTAGGCATCTCTATACCCCCCCACCCCAGCCAAAAAGAATATCCAATGAAACTGCCAAGCACACCTTAGCAAGATGATATTGGATTTTCAACCTTTTTTTATATCATGATGCATTAAAATAGTAGTATGTTAAACTAGTAACTGTTGCTAAAGGACTATACTACTGTAACAATATGGGTGATAATGTTGGGAGAGGAAAATGGGGAGAGGGCGGGAAAGGGGGAAATCCCTACACCTACAAAACTGTATCATAGCAAACAATAAGAACAATATTGAAACCAGTGTGGCGATTCCTCAAGAAATTAAAAAATAGAACTTGGATGTGATTCATTATTGGTTATATAACAAAAGGCAATGAAATGGGGATGTTGAAGGAAATATTTATACTCTTCTCTTCCTGGCTGTACGATTTGTAATAACTAAGATTGGGAATCAAACGAAGAGTCCCCACAAATAAATGAAATGCCTTATTTCATTTCAATGACCTAGCCATTGAAGCCTTCTGGGGGAGTCAGTCGGTGCATGGAAGCTCTGTGTCTGCCCCTCCTTCTCTCTATAATTCTGTCTTTCGAATAAACAGCATTTTTTTTTTAAAAAAAGAAGGAAGTCAGTTTTTTGGGAACATATTATAATCACCTCCAAAATATAGTAAACATTTTGAAAACTGAATGAAATGTGAGAAGAAAATGAGGAGATCATGGAAGTTGTATGTGTGAAATGCTTTGAATTCACCTGAAGATGTCTTAAGGGCCTGCCACAAGGACAGAATAGTAAAATGGAACAAAAAGGCCCGTGGCTAGTGGCAATTCTTCTAAATTTGTTTTTTATGTAGACTCTTATTTTTGAATATGCTACTATCATATCTATTTTAAAAGTGTTATTCTTGTATACTTGCCATGTTGCAAGGTGTAATGTGATATTAAATATTGATCAGCTAGTGCTGGCAGGGTGGATCTTGATGCATTCATGTCAAAAATATTTAGTGATTTACTGTCAAGTTAAACAGTAAAATCGATAGACTATGATCTTTCAGTTATATTCCCAGATTCACATTTGAAGGGAGGGTTACACAATCAAGTGTCCTTTAAGGCCCACAGTCACATTTTAAAAAAAAAATTTAAAAAAAGCACAGATTGTTTAAAAATTACCTCTTCAACTGAAATTTAGTATCTTCTTCAATTATTAATTATCAATGAAGGCAAGTAGCCATACTGCTATTAGGAAAAGAAATCACTAATTCGGAAAGTTCTTAGAAGTTCATTTATGCTGGTGATTGCTTTGAGATGACAGCACTTAATAGATCAGGTGTGATCATATCTTCCTACCTCCAGAAATTTCTGTGCCCTAGAGCTTGGCAACTCTGTGTACTAGTCCTTCAGCCACGAGTGAGTGAAGTTGTACGTTCTCACAGTGCTAGCCGAGGCAGGCATATTGCCTTTCACAGTATCCTATCAACAGCTCTCACTTGACTAATAGGCAAAAAGGGTGTTTTTGTAGAGTGTTAAAAATTTTACAACATTGTTGAGGGAGGCCACAGTGAGCAGAGTGGAATTTTACAAGTATGATGCTGAGTCGAGGACATTATGGAAGAACTGATACAGTAAGAGTCCACCAAAATTAAGCAAAAATCAAATAAAGCTTATATGATTTATAAATTAATAGTACACATAATTGACAAAGTCAAGAAAAGGCATGGAACTGATTAATACAAAAATCTGAATGACAGGAAAAACAAGCAGAAGAGGCACACAAGAGACCTCTGTAGCAGATTAATATTTCTGAAATTATCGTACATATACATAATAGACTTGTTTTAAAACATGTTTATCTATTTTACTTGAAAATGTTTCCTTATGTTATCTATTTTTTTTCCTTATTAGTTTTCTGTACTTATCTGTTTTGCAGGAAAGACTTGCAAGCTCACGGGAGAGAGATTACCCATCTGCTGGTTCACTGTCCAAAGGCTCACAAACAGGCAGGGTTGGGCTAAGCTGAGCCTTGAAGCCAGGAACTTTATCTACTTGTCTCATAAAGGGATCAGGGACACAAGTCCTCTGCAATCACCTGCTGCTTCTCAGGATGCTTACTGGCAAGAACCTGGACATGGATTGTAACTGGGTTCAATTTCAATCAATCAAATATGGGATTTAAGCAGAACAAGGGGTAGGGTCAACACCATGCCAAATGCCCACTCCAAAGATGCTTATTTTAAGAGCATTCTCTGTGCTTTTCTGACGTGTGCTATGCATTATTTGGCAGGTGTAACATATTTTAAAGTTGAAGAAAAACATCTTGCGAAAGGAAGGATTGGGTCAAAAGTAGGAATCATGCACTTACCTGAGATATAACTTTTGTTACTGGACTCACGTCCAGTTGGCTGGTGGTCATAGTTTCATCACTTTCAGCGACAGATGGTAAACTGCACCCTAGAGACACCCCTTTCTTAATGAGAGATGGTACATAATATCTATGGAAATAAACATGCCTGTTATTTTAACCTTTTGCTCAATGTTATTAACAAATAACTGAAATTTTGCTAGCAATGCAATTACAATTTTCTTTTTGCGTACATTCTTTCATAATAAGAAATCCTTTTCACTTTATGTTTAAGTATTGAATTTCCATAGCCACTACTTAAGTTAATGTTTTGCTGTAAACATTTTTCAAAATACTGTTTTAAACTTTTGGTGGCTGTCTTTGGCTATTGACGATCAATACTTAAGTATTGGACAACTAAAATTGATTTAAGTGTGAGTTACATGTCAGTAAAATATTGTTCAGGGTTGTAGAATTACAAATATTGAACTCTCTGGTTTGTAACTGTGTCATTCCTGCTAGCTACTCAAAGGTTTAGTACTTCCAGTAATTCCTGATCGGACTCCATAGTAGAATTCTAACAGCACAATAGAAATGCATGTTGTAGAATACATATGTATGTATTTATATAAGTATATCTCAAAGATTAGATTCTAAGTGTATAGGCTCCATAAACTCATGTGTTGTTCCAGTTAGTTTTTAGGATTGAGTGTTACACTTAATTCACCTCCAGTTTAAGCTTCTCTAATTTATGTGAAATGGCCACTAGAGGGTAGCACGAACATATTTGTATAGCAACAATTCCATCAAACAAGGCCATGAGCCAAGAAGGGCAATCTTGTGTTGATACAGTGAGTGTTCCAATGACGAAAAATGTATACAGTGGTCACTGTTTTTCTTCTTTTTTTGTTTGTTTTTTTTTTCAAGATTTATTTGCTTTTATTGGAAAGGCAATTACAAAGAGGAGAGACAGAGAAGGAAAGATCTTCATCTTCTTCTGCAGGGTCTCAAGAACTTGTGCCGTCCGCTGCTGCTTTCCCAGGCCAGAAGCAGAGAGCTGCGGTGGAGTGCAGCAGCTAGAACATGAACTGGCACCCGGGTGTGCTGGCGCTTAGAGGTGGCACTACCTCTACCGGGCCTTAAAAGTCACTTTCAAGGACTTGCCAGGAAAAAACACTGATTTATCCTCAGGTTGATTTAAGAACTCTGCTTACTGAGGTGGGGCAAGGGACATGTGACTCAAGGAGGTTTAGATGCTGGTCACATATCCACGTGTAAGACCATGCAAATGAATTCATAACGGATCAAGCAGTAAGTAGATTGCTTGAATCAAATGAAGCTATTATCAGATGGAAGATCTTCTTCTCTGTCTCTTCTCTGAGTTTCCAATAAAAACAAATAAATCTTTTTTAAAAAAAAATCAAGCTACTAAATCATCTGTAGATGCTTATTAGTCTTTCTTTAATCAAATAATAAAATTGAAAAAAAACCGCAAGAGGATCAAATAATGGAGTATCTCAGGAAATTCAGGTTCTAAAACCGAGTCATTTGTGGTCTCTACAGCTATAGGGATTCCTGAAAGGCTGGGTGTAACCGTGTAAGTTACAAGAGAAATTTCCTACTGATTCTTAACCCCAATTCTCGCAACTTACAAAATCTCTGATTCTTATGAAAACCCTAACAGCTGAAAGAGATCAAAAAAGTATTTGGAATGGAAAATCATTATCTTAATAGTTGTGAGGGTAACTTTGAATGTCAGTTAGACCAGATTGAGAAATACCTAGAGAGCTAACAAAATAACCAAAAAATAAAAATCCTTATTTCTGGATGTGTCTGTGCGAGTTCCTTTGAGAAGGCTGGATTGAGAGTTGATTCAGAGAACAGCATATTGAAGATCTCTCTAATTTGGGCAGGTGCAAGTTAACTGACTGGCTGGGAGCCTAGCTAGAACAAGGAAGAAGGCAAGGTGAATTTACTGTTTCCATCCTGGAAACAGGACATCCTTCTTCTTTTGCCCTTGGACTTCAAAACTACAATTCTTCGGCCTTTGGACTCTGCAACAGGTATCAGAAGCTCCCCAAGTCTTCAGGTTTTCAGGCTTAAGTTGGGATTATACCATATGTTCCCTTTATTCTGATGCCTTTGGTGTTAGATAATTAATGTGACTAGCCTCCCTGGCTCTCCAGCTTGCAGGCAGCTTGCTGTCATAGCACTTTCCACCACCACATTATGTGAGCCACTTCTTCCCCTTTTAAATGCCTCCCTATCTGTAGCTCTTACTAGTTCTGGACTCCTGATGTATGGTATCTTTAAGCAGAAAGTTAATTGGAAACATTATAATTTTGACCTCACCTCTAGCCTGGGGAGTCCCAACAACCACTTTGTTCTGAAAAACAAAGCCATATTGCTGTCCTTCATCACCCACCAAAACTTTAGACTCGATTTTGCTGTGGTTGACACACTACTGAGCCCTGTATTGTCTTGAGAATCAGCAAGCAGCACTGTTGTAACAGAGGGCACCAGAACCAGGGACAAGGGAGCTGGCAGGATGGAGAGGAGACTTCCTGTGCCCTGTGACTATGGGAGTTCCATGCAGAAACCCTTGAGTTAAGTGTATGTGGGATTGTGGCTGGGTTCTTGTGTAACCACCTTGCCTGAGAGGTGATATGGCATCCGTTAAATCTCAACTGTAAGCCTTAGGTGACATGCTGAGTTCCAGAGGCATATTTCTCTGAATATGGCCTTCAATCAAACACAATGATGACTGAGCGCCATAAATGCCCAACCCATCCTCCTGAAAAGATAAAAAAAAATGCCAAGATACACAAAAATTAGTACATAAATATAGGAAACATGAAAAGGGAAGACAACATGACTCCCCAGAATGAACACAGATACATCAACATTGGAGTATGAATAAGGAGAAATTAATGAAATGTCTTAAAGCGAGTACCAAAAAATGATGGTAAGGTTACTTGAAAATACAAGGAAATAGTTAAATGATGTCAGCAAATCAGTACATGATACGGATATACCATTGGGCAATGAAAGATAATTGAAAAAAGTGCAAACAGAAATATCAGAAATGAAGTATTCAAAAGATAAAAGCACAGCACAAATCACTGATAACATTTGGTGGAGCATAAGAAAGAATATCTGGGAGAATGTTTTGGAAAATATGAGTCAGAAAAACATAGAAAGCATGGAAATGGTTCTTGGGATGTCTGGAATACAATCAAATGATTAAAGAAGCAAGTCTTAATATTTCCTGAAGGTATGGGGGAAAATAATGGATTGTAAAACCTATTGGGGAAAATAATAGCAGGAAAATTGACCAATTTGGAGAAGAATGTGGGCATCCAAATACAGAAAGGACATAGAGGCCCAATTAGACATGATCAAAGGACATGTTTAGTCATTATGTTATAGTGAAAAGTAGTGCATAAAGAAGCATTCTATGATTCGTAAGAGAGAAGCACTGCTCACTTTTAAAGGGTTGACAGCAGATTTCACAACAGAGCATCTAGGCACTAGGAGGAAATAAGAGGCTGGCACAGTGCTCTAACAGGCTAATCCTCTGCCTGTGATGCCAGCATCCCATACTGGTGCTGGTTCAAGTTCTGGCTGCTCTACTTCAAATTCAGCAGTCTGTTTATGGTCTTGAACAGCAGTGGAAGATGACCTAAGGCCTTGAGCACCTGCACACATGATTTGAGTAGTGATCCAGTGGATGGAAAATATTCCTTTTCTCTCTCTCTCTGTTTCCCCCTCTCTTTCCCTCTCTGCCTCTCTCTTTATCTTTCTCTCTCTTCCTTTCTTCTCTCCTCCTCCCTTTCTGTCTCTGTATGTGTAACTCTTTCAAGTAAAAGATATATATTTTCTTTTTTTAATTAAAAGACCTTGTCTCCACTTGGCCAGGCTTACAAATGTACTACATATAGAAAGTAAGGAAGACAATCAGTATATGAAAGAATTGGAAGGAATAAAATGTAACGGGGCAAGGGAGATTCAAAATAAACAGTATGAATATGTATGATAAAATATCAATGACTAATTCGCTATATGTGAACGATAACCCTAAATATAACTGATTTAAATGCTCCAGTCAAAAAAGAAAGATTAATTCAGTGACCAAAAAAGACCCATTTAAATGTTTCCTACAAAGAACACACTTCACCAATAAATGTATAGGCTGAAATGACATTCACATATATTTCATGTAAAACGAAAGTCAAAGTGAACAGGGGTAGCTCTGTTCCTGCCAGAAAAAAGTTGGAGACTTCAACACAAAGCCTCCCAAAGTAGATGAAGATGGCCACTATGTGATTCCTAAAAGTTCAGTTCAACCAGATGTGAGCACAGGAGATGTGCATGGAGCCAACGGTGGGGAATCCAGTTTTGTAAAAAGAGTGTTAATAGAGCCCACAGCAGATATAGGCTGCAATACAACGACAATGGGGGACTTCAACACCCTGCTTTCACCATTGAACAGAGCAACCACACTGAAAATCCATAAAGAAACAAAGTTAATCTGCAATATAGAGCAAATGGATAGCTACAGAACATTCCAACATACAGCTAAAAAATATATTCATTCATTGAATTTAACATTCTCCCGTATAGATTATATATATACAAGACCACGAAACAATCTCAAGAAATTTTTAAATTTTGTTATCATGTTTCTAACCGTAATGAATTAAAGCTGGAAATTAGCAACATACACAATTCTAGAAAATATAGAATAATATGGAAACTGAACAACAAATACGCTTTTGAATGAACAGTAGGTTGTACAAGAAAACATGAGCATGTAAAAACAGCTTAAGTGAATGAAAATGAAAATGTGTAGATACAACTAAAGCAATATTAAGAGGGAAGTTTATAGCAGTAGATACCTATTTATAAAAAGATTGGAATGATATCAAATAAATGGTCGAACAATGCATTTAAAGAACCCGGAAAAAAATAAACAAACTGGGTCTGGCACAGTAGCAGCCTAGTGACTAAAGTCCTTGCCTTACACTAGTTGGGATCCCACATAAGCATCAGTTTTTGTCCCTGTGGCTCTGCTTCCCTTCCAGATCACTGCTTGAGGCCCGAGAAAGCAATCAAGGATGATCCAAAGCCTTGGGACCCTGTGCTTCCATGGGAGACCCAGCAGAAGCTCCTGCTTCTTGGCTTCGGATCAGCTCAGCTCTGGCCATTGCAGTCGCTTGAGGAGTGAATTACTGCATGGAAGATTTTTCTGTCTCTCCTCCCCTCTGTATATATGACTTTCCAATGACAAAAATGAATCTTAAAAAATGATTTACAAAAATAAAGCAAATTTCAAATTCTTAAAGAAAAATCATAATAAAAATTGGAGAGGAAATAAATGAAAATTAAACAATGAAACTATTAGCCCAAGTAATTAAAATAAAAAAGATCCAAATCAATAAAAAAAGAGATAAAAAGGAGTTACTACGATTGATATCATAAAAAAACAACAAAAAAAAATCATTAGGAACGATCACATATATATATATATATATATATATCAACAAATTGGAGAAAAATGATTTAAAAGACAAAGCTCTCCATTAAAGGGGAGCACAACTCAAAGGCTCAGAAAAATCTCAGAATTATCTATAATGGAAAATGTCGGAAAGATATTAAAAATGTGGCTTAATTTGATAAGAGAAACAGAAGAGATCAGTCATCTCCACTCAAAAGAAGCTAGACGTTATTCATCCAGACAGTTTTGAGCTGGTCATCCCTTTACTCTATTAGCCGTTGCTCAACACAATGCAGGAATGACCATGAAGGCATTTGAGAGCTCATCAAGTCTTGCCTGCTTATTCCATCACAAACCCTCCTGTGAAGACAAGGGAAATGCAAGCAGAGTATTTGAGAAAGGAGGGCTCCACACTCCCATGCTGCTTCACATTGTGGGCTCAACCTCCTGAATTTACGGTGTGCTGCTGGCAAATCCTCATCTAAGACAGAAGTAAATTAAGAGGGAAGAGTTTTTGAGTGCGAAATCTATAAGAAGGCAAAGCAAAACAAACATGGCAAGTTAGCCTGGTCCCTGAACAAGAATGAAGCATGAGAGTATAGCGGGTAAACGGCAGAAGAGACTGTGTAGGAGACTGTGCGAAGTTTGGGGAACCGCATATGATGATAGACAGTGATAATCCCCAAGAGTGGTGACAGAATGACGTGAGCGCAAGACACTTTGATATTCTATTTTAATCATTTGGGTTGCTCAGGTATGAGCAAAGTATAATACCTCCTTCAATCTGTCAGTATTTTCCATCAAACGTGCAGAAGAATCTTACTTATGAAAATAACTTGGGAGAGTATTTTCCTTTATTTGACTTCATTTCCTTGATTGGTTTTATGGCATGGAAAATGAACAGATAAAATTCAAGGTAACTTAACTTGTGCATCTAACTACCTTTGCACTAGAGAGAGCACAACATCCATGCAGGGTAAAATGCAAATGAGAAAACAGTCAAGGCAGGAAAAAAAACCACAAGAGACAGGCTAGTCAGCTCCACATAACAGACCGAACACAAATGTGTCTTATGTGCCCTCTTACAATTCCAATGGGAACTGAAAACAAAAGGAAAGGAGAAATTTAAAATAAAAGTAAAATCATGCGTAACTTGAAAAACAGAATTGCCACCATGTGAGATGTAAAATATTCCTCAGAGAGACAAGAACAGAGTGATGGCAACGAAACAAAGCCAACAAACTGATACTCCCTTTAGGACAGCAAAGAGGACATCTAAAATCAATACTGCTCATCTTTTTCCATCACTTCCAAATTGAATACAGCAAAAGCTAGGGAGAGCCATGAACTGAAGACTGTGTAGCAAGAAATGTTTGTAGATGCCCCTAACTATCCAGCCTCCCCTTTAGCACCTTATTCCAGTGTTTGTCCTCTGATTCTGAATATATATAGCCTTCTGTGTGTTTCCAAAGTATAAATATGTATCTGGGGGGCCCGGAGCAGTAGTGTAGTGGTTGAGGTCCTTGCCTTGAATGCTCCGGGATCCCATATCAGTGGCGGTTCTAATCCTGGCAGCCCTGCTGCACATCCAGCTCCCTACATATGGCCTGGGAAAGCAGTTGAGGACAGCCCAAAACCTTGGGACCCTGCACCCACTTGGGAGACCTGGAGGAAGTTCCTGGCTCCTGGCTTCGGATTGGCTCAGGTCCAGCCGTTGTGGCCGCTTGGGTAGTAAACCACCTGACTGAATGTCTTCCTCTCTGTCTCTCCTCTTTGTACATCCGGCTTCCCAAGAAAAATAAATAATTAAAAAAATGTATCTGGGGCTTGGCGTGATAGCTTAGTGGCTACAGTCCTCGCCTTGAACCCACCAAGATACCATATGGGCACCAGTTCTAATCCAGGCAGACCCCGCTTCCATCCAGCTACCTGCTTGTAGCCTGGGAAAGCAATCAAGGATGGCCCAAAGCCTTGAGTCCCTGCATCTGCATGGGAGGCCTGGTGGAAGTTCTTGGCTCCTGACTCTGATTTTGGCACAGCATGACTGTTGTGGTCAATTGGGATGTGAGTCAATGGACTGAAGATCTTCCTGTCTCTCCTCCTCTCCGTGCATCTGACTTTGCAATAAAAATGAACAAATTAAAAAAAAATGTATCTGAACAATTGTGTACAGTGATAAAGAACTGGAAGAAGGGAAGATCCTCAAACACTCTATGCACCTGATAACCAGGAGGAAGGGGGATGGGAGGACTGGCATCCCAGGATGAGAGCTGAATCCTTCCATCTACTGGGCAGCTATTGAAGCCAGGATTCCTCTCCAGGGTTCTATTTTTTTCTGCAGAGTTGGTGCTGGGATGTACAGCTATAGAAATTTAGACTGCATTTGTAGTGACAATTATCATATTTCATTGTCACTATTTATTTCAGAAGTGGATATCTGTGAGGACCAAGTTGTTATATCTACAAGTGTAACATAGTGCTTTGGATTCAGTTTATTTCAGACATTATGAAAAAAAAAGACTGCAGACATGTGCTAACATTATTCTTCCTTAGTGTGAACATTTGGAGAAAGAGACATTGACTATCTCATCTTATAAGCACATTAACCCAATTGTTTCAGGTCCCCACTCTGACGGTTTCACTTAACCTTACTCTCTTCCTGTCTTAGTCAATTTCCTGTTTGGATAAAAGATGGACAATAATTTTAAAAGAGAAGAGATTTATTTCTCTCCTAGTTTGGAGACTGAAGGGTTTAAGAGCCTGGCAGGGGCCTTATTATTACATCAGCCAGTGGTGAAAAATGGAGAGATAGAAAGGGTGAGTACAAGTGAACAAGAGGATGAACTCACTTTTACAGAAAATCCCCTTTATTTTCTCACAATAACTAACAGACAACCAATAATGACATAATCCAGTTAAGAGTAAAATCCCCTTCAACTAATCATCTTTAAGTAGGACACATTTTTGAATACTGTAGACTTCCAACACATGGACTTTGGAGGAAACCTTTATGCCATAGCAGTTCCTCAGAGGTCCCATCTCCGAGTACAGCCTATGAATTTGGGGAAAGAAATGTAGGAGCAAAAAAATATTCAGCCAATATTATTATAACCTTGTGTCTATCAAATTCATGCTCATTCAGTCCATTATAAAAACTCTCACAATTATTAACTCAATCGAATCTCATCTCTGAAGTCTCAAGTTCCAATTGAACTTAAGCATCATCTACATCAGATATAGGCAAGCCGTGAAGTCGGATTCTTCTTAAACAAAATTCTTTTCCCACTAAGAATCTATGAAGATAGACATTTTAAACATTTTAAAAATATAGTTTGTGTGTCAAGGGTAACAATCCCATTCCAAAAGGAAAATAAGGGAATGAAGACAAGGGTGATGAACAACTAGTAAGTAGTAAACGTAGCAAAGCAAATTCCACGAAATCTTAAAGGTTGGCGAGTAAATCTTTTTGTTTAATTCTTCTCCCTCTAAGCGGTAATGTCTCCCTCCTGCTCCAGAAAAGTTTCTGGACTTTCTGCTCTTTGGATGGCCATCTGAACTGATAAAGCTAAGAACAAAACAGAATCAGCTGCTGAAGCTGTGGTGGGACAGACAGTGGCAAATAACACATGAATACTTTGGGTACTTTTTGTCCACTTTTCTTGCATAATGTTTGCAACTTAATACTCTCCGTTACTGTCCTGTTGAGTCCTTCCCACATCCCTTCTCCACTATTTCTCATTTTCATTTTCTTTCTTCCAAGAGAACCCCACAGAACCCTGATCTGTGTTTCTTTCTGGAACATGTTTTCTCATGATTTGCAATGAGTCAAAAGAAATGTTTCCATATCTTTTCTGGTTCCTTTCTCATTATTTTTACTGCAAGTAGTCGGGAGGTCTCAGGCTATATCCTCAATATCTTTGCAAATCTCTTGAGCTAAATACCTAATGTCATTGCTCAGTGATATTTTAAATTTTATGAAGCCTTCCTTTCCAGCTTCCCTCTTTTCTTTTTCAGAACCATCATTGGAATCACCTATCAATAACAATGGAGGACATTGCTTGCATTATACTTTGTAATTATCCCATCCACTCCGTAATACTCAGTTCCAAAGTCATTTCTACATTTTAGATAGTTGCTATGGTAGGACCCCACTTCTCAGTCTGCCATAATAGACAAAATACCAAAAAAGATTTATTTTACTTTTTATGTGGAATACAAATATTAAGAGAGAAGGAGATACAGAGACAAAGATCTTCCATCTGCTCGTTGACTCCCCAGGTGGCCTCTACAGCCAAGAGCAGAGCCAATCTAAACCAGGAGTCAGGAGCTTCTTTCTAGTCCTCCATGCAGAGGCAGGGCCTCAAGACTTTGGGCCATTTTCTACTGTTTTCCCAGGCCACAGGCAGGGAGCTGGATGTCAAGTGGAGCACCTGGAATATGAACCAGTGCACCCATGTGGGATCTTGAGAGATACAAGGTGAGGATTTAGCTGCTAGATCATTGTGTCAGGCCCTGAAATGTTTCTTTACTTCTCAGTATGCTAGGCTCCATTATGTAGTTCATCTATGAGTATACATGTAAACCGTGTTTACCTACATATGTATTGGTCTTGTATCTAACATGAATGTTGCCTTGTATCAGAGAGAACATACGATGTTTGTCTTTTTGAGATTAGCATGCTTTACTGAGTACAATGGTCTCCAGTAGGGACTATTTTATTGGAAAGGGTAAAATTCCATCATTTTTAAAGGCTGAATAGTATTTCATGGAGCAGATGTACCAGTTCCTTTATCCACTTCTCTTTCTATAAGTATCTGTTTAGTTCCATGTGGATTGTGGATTGTGCTGTTATAAATATAGGGTTTCAAGTCAATTTCTCATATACATATTTCATTTCATTTAGATATATTCCCAGGAGTAGAATAGCTGAGTCATATGGAAGATCAATTTTCAGTTGCCTTTGCATTCTCCATATTGGATTTCATAGTGGTTGCACTAGTATACAGCCACCAGCAGTAGAGTAGGATACCTTTTCCCCCACATGCATGCCAGCAGGCATTACCAGATTTCTGAATGCATGCAAATCTCACTGAAATTACACAGAACCTAGATGTGGTTTTTATTTGGATTTCCCTATAGCCTAGTCTGAGATGATCTACCCCCAGTTGCAGCATTTGCCAGCAGGGGCTACTGCCTGGCTTAGCTTGGCCTGACCCTAGTTTTGGCTCTTGCTGGCAAGTGCAGAAGTTCAGCCTAGCCTGGCCCACTCCCAGCTTTCAAGTGAACTGGTGTGTGTTGCTGTTCAATCTGGCTAGCCTTCACCCTATCCTGGCATTCACTGGTGCCAGAGTGTGCTGTGGACTGGTCTTGTCTGGCACATCCCCAGACCTGGCTCACATCTATCACAGTGGGTGCTACAGCCCAGCCTGTTCTAGCCTGCTCTCAGCCACAGCTCTCACACTTACAAGCGGAAACTCTGGGCTAGCAGGGGAGTTCTTGGAACCAGTTTACATTGTTAATTAGGGTAAAAAGGTACAAGAGCTATGGAAAAGTGGGTAAGACCACCATTTCCCTACTGTTTCCTTCATATGTCCAACGCAAAGGGAATATTGAAGGAGAAGCCCCACCCAGTCTCCCACCCACCCCAGGTCCCAGATGTGGGGCATGTTCCTTGCTCAAGTGGTTCCGATAGTTCACCAATCATAAATTACTGCCAATCTCGCCACTCCAGGTACGATGAGGCTGTTGAAGAATCTACTGATTGACATAGTCTATCATAGTCTACCCTTGTCCAGTATTTTGCTGCCAACATATAGCTGAGGTGGTTGATTGACCTGCTCCATCTTCCATCTTTTCTTGGTTAATGTTCTGAGTCTACCATTTCGATTGAGGGGATCCCCAAAGAAACTTTGAGGTGTTCCCAGACCAGATTCCTATATGTACTAGCAAGTACAGGGCCCACCACAGTCCATCACCCCAATCAGCTGGTGGTTGCAACTGCTGGGTTGGTTCTATTCTCAGCCTCGACCTCCACCGGAACCAATGAGTGTTGCAGTCCATCTTGGCTCTGCGTATCACATACTTGGCTCTCACATAAACCAGTGGGAGCTGCAGCCCAGTCAGAACGACCCACAATAACTCCCACCAGGCCCATCCCACCCTGGTTTGTCAGTATGTGTAGCAGACTATTTCGGTCTGCCCCATATCCCATCTGGCTCTCATAATTGTCAAAGGGCTTGGTTCCATCTAACCAGCTCAGCTATCCAGGCCTCACGGATGTTGTTGAGTGTCTCTTTGTCTAGCCACCCCAGCCCCTGTCCTAGTTGTTTTGTGCTATCCCATGGAACCCAAGAAGGAGGAGCCCACTATTTTCCTCCCAGGTCTCTCTCACTCCCAGATTATGCACTCTCCCGGTGGCTCTGTGGTTAGACTTGACAGTATTAGCCCCTAGTGCCTGCTTCTGCTACAGGTAAGCCCCAACATCTCTCACCCATTCTAATTTTGTTTGCACCAGTAGGAATAGTCTGCCCATCCTGGCTCTTTCCTGACCCAGTCCACATGAGGCGCACAGATGCTGCAGCCCTGCCTATTCTGGTCTGTCCCCATCCCAGCTCACACTCTCCGGTGGGAGCAGCTATTGGAACCAGTTTTTAAGCTGTGTCATCCAAAGGTCTTCAGGTCAGCTTATCTGTTTCAGCATCTGGCTTTCCATTTGCATAACCTGTACCATTCCCTCCAGTGAGCGTTTGTCTTGGGCTTCCCTGCTATAGTTTTTGCTGTAACCTTCACAGCCAGGGCTCATGAGTGCCCCCTCTCTTTCCTCCTGTGATCTCATACTGTGGCCACACTGCTATCTGCTCAACCTTTCTCCTGCTCATGTTCCAGCAGTGCCCAAGAGCCAGGAGACATCAGCTGTGATTTTAATCTAGATTGCAGGACTGTCAGCACCTCCTCTATGGTGGAAGAACACTCAGGAGCAATGTTTGCTCCAGGATGTGATGCCTCCCAAAGAGCCCAGCTGACAGCAGAACCTCGAAACAGGGTCCGTGGTGGAGAGTTTTCCCTATTTCCCCATATACTTACGTTTCAGTTGGAATGGTAAATGGAGTCATTCTGTAATTCAAAAATGGACTGGAAATCTCAAGGAACTGGTCAGGTTTCTTTATTACTATTTCTGAAAAGTAACAGGTGGGAACCGTGATGTATGTCTAAAAAAAAAAGTGTTTCAGAATTTCATGCACAATTTAACATTTAGTGAAGCAATGATTAGACTACTCACCAAGGATGTTTCAGTAAATCTAAAGCGAATGTGCAAAGACAAATAAGGTTTTTATTGATAGGGTATCTGCAATGTGCTATTCTTCAACTTTTGTGGTCTATTCCTGAGCTGCTTTCCAGACTTCAACCTGAAGCAATTAATTCTTCAGGGAGAAAGCCAGCAAAGGCTTACATGCTAGGTGTCATCTGTTACTGTTTCAAGCACAGAAATATACTCCTTGGAAGCCTTTTACTAAACAATATATCCCCCTGGTTAACCTTCACAACAAAGATGTATAAGCCATGAAGAGGAAATGTGAATTAACCTACAAAGACAGTGGTGGAAGAGTGGAAAACATAAGAAAGTGAAGGTCATGAATGGAAGAGAAAGAAGGTGAAGGAAGCATTTGTGGAGTCTAAAGTGGATCAGAGAAATAAATTCTCAATTGAAAATGGACCCAATGTATCCACTGTCATGATGGAAAAGAAAATTAAACAATAAAGGTGATTATTACAGGAAAAATGTGAGTCTATGACAGAGCACACATGCATTGTTTCTGCTCGTCCTAAATCACCTCTCAAATAATCTTTCTTCCAATTTTTTTTTGTACTGATTTTTACTTTGCAAAATCATGTGTAAAAAAGCACAGATTTTTTGGATGGGCCTTTATTTATTTTCACTTTATTTGAGAAAAAGAAAAAGAGAGAAAGGTCTTCCATTCACTGGCTCACTCTCCAAATGCCCAGAACAGCTGGGGTTGATTTGAGCTAAAACTAGGAGCCAGGAATGTAATACAAGTTTCCTTCATGGAACGGAGGGACACAAGTGCGTATCAGCAACAATCTGGGTCTAATGCTGGAGATCCGGATTTAGGATGTCAGCATCCCAACTGAAATCCTAATGGCCAGATACTCTTCACTGGCATGAAACTTTAGGAGGGATCCTGTCAGTAATGGTGGGATCCTTCCAACTGAGATTTTCATTGCCACTTCACAAAATTACTTATAGAGAATGGCACACAATAAACAGATAAATGAAAAGATTTTGATCAATACTGTTCCTTTCACTTAGCTGTGCCTCAGTGTCCCAGAGGAACAGCTGTATTAAATGGTTTCATGAATTTAAAAGAAACATCGCATCAAGGTAAATACTGATGGGATTCAAGTGTTTCTGTTTGGTTCAGAAAAGGTCATAAAGAAAAGGAATGGTGAGAAAGATGAGCAGGGAAAGTAAAGTAATAAAGAAATGAGGGATGGAGTAAAGAAGGAGACAGACTGGGAAGTTCTTGCATCCCCAGGCCACAGGTTTACTTTGCTGGATTGAAAGCCTTCTGCGGGAACTTAAGGAATGCACAGGATGACCAAAATAATTAAGTAGGAAAGGAGAGTTAGGCTTGGATAAATGAATTGATCATTTCTCTTCTCCATCCAAATTTGACATTTCTTTAACATTTTTCTTTTCTCGAGAGGAATAATGTATGGCGTGCTAAAGAAATCTTTGCCATAATCTGTACTGACTGTGTTAATGTAGGCAGAAAGCAAATATAAAGAAAATTATATGGTTAAGAGTTGTTATTCATATTTCCAAGATGTGCAAATTATTGTAGGAAGTAGGAGGCAAGACATAGGTAAATACTCTAATCTGTGTGTCTATTCCAGTTTTAGGATCCTAAATACCACTGAGATTTGTGTTTTGTGCTGTTTCTGGAACCGGGTTCTCCTTGTCATTTGCAATGAAGAATTGGTGACATTTGAAGTATTAAGCGGAGCTATAGCAATTCAAGGAAACCCCACCACCATAAGGAATGCAGGCAGGCTTTGGTCTAGGTTTCATTGGACCAGCCATTTCAGAAATATACATGTAAGCTTAGCAGTGATCTCTTCGGTAAATGCTACTAAATATGTTCATTGTGGCTTTATATTTTAATTTCTGTAACAGTCCTGATAGCAGCCCCTAATTCTAGTACAGAGCAGTTCAATTCCTAGAAAGTTCTGAATGTAAATCTATAGTTCAATGGTTATGTTCTACAAGATAATCTACTGTAATTTTGACATTAGGAATTTGCTTCAGTGTCTTAGTCTACCTGACTTAAATTTCTATAGTATTTTTTTAGAAATTACTGTTCATTGTTCCAAGACTGACCCTGGTCTTTCTGATCACTTTAGAGATGAACTGAAGTTCTTGATTTTTGAAATGTAGAAATAAACCTCTAAAGACCTAACATTCGGACATAAAATTCAACGTAAGCAACGCTGGATGGCTTATTTTGATACATATTGTTCATCACACAATTGCTAGCCATCCATCCAAAGAGTGCTAGTTAGAATGATTGTTAAGATATTCTAATACACACCTTGCGCTTCGTCTGTTATGATGGTTTCCTTTTTTTGACGGATGAGTTTCCAGGGCGGTATGGGAGGTGGTTTTGGTGGTGGTATAAGAGGACAAGACCTACTTCTTGTTACCAACACAGGATGGCTATAGACGTGGGACAGTCCATATTCTCTAAGTTTCTCAGCAGACTCTGCCTAAAAAAAATCAGAAAGTAGATTCAAAGATGTTTCTTCTGCCTTTAGAATGTATTTTTTTTTTCTAAAGACACTGCTTTGTAGTGATATCGTGGTAATGATAAGAATGGCCACCCGTATGTGCAAGTTCCTTAGCTTAAGCACTGTTACCGTTTGTTTTTCTTTCCTCCTTTTAATTCCTCAGCGTTGTTTCCTCATTTACAAAATAAGACATTAAGAGTTACTTATCAGTTTTAAAAGATTCAGTTTTATGATATCAGAATCTCAGTCTTTGTGTTTTTGTACAAAATTAATCATTAATTATAAATGAAAGCTTGGCCACCAGTTGTTAACATATAAAGATTTTTTAATCTGTAGAAATTGCTCTGCAGTGTTAAAAACATATACACTGTGTCACATGTGTGTAAGTCAGTGAGCTGCTACGTGATTACCTAATCTGCAGTTCATGCCCTCACTTTGCTACGGGGATTTCTTCATAGGAAATTCCCATGATTACTCATGACAATGGAGGTATTCATAGCTAGGTTAGGCATAGAAGGCTGAATTTTGTCCTGGAAAGTCACGTCTCCCACACTTAAATATTGCAATGAAAACACTGTTTCTCATACTAATCAGAATGACATTGAAACTGAATTTTTGCTGCTGAATCTGGGCTGAATTACTTCATAAAAATACTTGTTAATGCAATAAGCATTACAGACAAATCCTAACATTTTCAGCCAAGTTTAACATTATAGGTAAAGTTACATGAAATATTAACTATATTAAGCTCCATTTTGCCAATAACTCTTTGATCTCTCTATAATATCAACAATTGACACTGTAAATGTCTAAGGCATTTTAATTAGGACTAAATTCTACCTACCTATCAGCCTATTCCTCAACTATTGTATCAGAACTTTCCTTGTTTTTCTTTTTAAAAAAGATTCACTTATTTTTATCCAAAAGGCAAATGTTCAGAAAAAAGGAGAGATAGATTTTCCATCTGCTGCCATTCCCCAGTAATACTCCCTTCATCATGAAACTCCTGGAGTGAGTGCTGCCCCAAGGCCCTAACAGTGGCTAGAGTCTGTTCTTTTGAGGGAACACATGTGAGAAGTGACTAGGGCTAACAGGCAGTTAGGTCGGTTAGAAGGCAGTTAGGTTAGTTAACTACACTTAGTTTTGCTAGATAGGAATGTAATCCCTGACTTTTGATTGACTGTTAATCTGCTCCACTAAAATCTAGGTTTGATTCTCAGAAAGGGGCCAATGAAAGAGAGTCATTTTTGGGTTGTAAAGGACAAGCACCAGCAAACTTCCTTGAAAACTCCTTCCACGGAGCCACCTTCCTGACTACTGTGGTAGAAGGTTTCTTGCTTTCAATAAATCCTGCTTTGCTCAGTGTCCCTGTCTGAATTGGAAATGTTTTATCTGATAACTTTTCCAATGGAAATGTTCTTCAATAGATTGGAACCAAGATTACTCTCATCCTCATCGCTCCCCCGACCCCATGGGAGTGAATAACATGCCCTTCGTCATGCAAAGAATCAAAGGGGACATAAAGACTTCCTTGACAGGAATTAAAATTGCACCATAACATATAAAAACTTATAGCAGAAGCAGTGTTAGGAAGACAGTTCAAAACTGGTAAGTGCCTGCATCAACAATATTGGAAAGATAGCAGGTGAATGATGTAACAGCGTGTCAATGTCCTAGAAAACAAGAACAACGCAAACCCCGCATTAGCGAGGGCAAACAAACAATAAAATATGCAGAACAGACAGACAAAATAGAAATCAAAACTCAAGTAAAACAATATCGAAAGTCGAAGTCATATCTAAAGGTGTAATTATAGTTGTAAGAATAAATTATAGACAATTTCCTAGTCATAATTCTTGGCCTTCATGTATTAATTTGTCTTTGTGATTGTATCCAATGTTTTAGGTTAAAATGATTTTAGTTGTTGACCTGCAGTGTGTTAGAAAATAAACTATGTAAATCATTATGAAACCGTGAAGTGTCGGTCTAAAATGCAAAGGGTGGTACTACGACTGCTGGTACCTTGAAGAATCTGCCTAAATGCAAACTTATTCATTTATTTTCATCTACTTGAGGGTATGGGAGAGAGAGACAAAGAGAATGAAGGGGCGGGATGAGAAAGAGAGAGAGAAACATCAGTCTGTATTTGCTGTGTCATTCCTCAAGTGAGCACTCCAACTAGGCCTGAGGCAGGTGGAAGCCAGGACCCAGAAACTCCTTCGAGTCTCCCATGAGGTGTCATGGGCTCAAGCACTTGAGACTTCACTTACTGCCTCCCACGGTGCTCTAGTGGGCAGCTGGATCAGAGACAGTGTCCTTAGGTCAAGAACGAGCATTTCAACAGGAGATGCAAGTTGCATCACATGATCATTGCCACTTCATTCATTTGAATATACTACACTACACTTTTGATTTATGTCAAGTAATGCTAGTAATAGTAGTTATGGTTTCATGTTAAGAAACTTTGCTTATAGAACTCAAACTTCTTTGGGTTGCTATTAGAAGCAGTGGGGGAGGTGATTTAGATTAGTACCTGAGCTGTGGAATAGGCACTCAATTTATGTTTGCTGAATAATTCCTGAGTGCAACATAAATTAGGAGTTTCCTAAGACTCATTCATAAGAAACAGAGGTGGAGGTTTTTCCAGGACGGAGTCTTCTCTCTCAAACTCCCAGATCATCCATCTAGCTAAAAGCGCCATTAGAATTCCCAAGAAGTGATAATGGATGATGTAGGGTTGTTCATACTACTTTCTGAGCTTTGCACTTGCTTCAGTTGCATTTTTACTATTTCTTTAAATAACTTTAAACTATTGGATACATTCTACTTGTTGACCCCGTTGTCTCTGGAGCTATCATGTTTAACAATGTACTCTACTGAACAAAATTTCTCTAGGGGGAAAAAAAAACTTGTTTCCTAGAGACTTTTTGTCAAAATACTATATTATATTCTGACAGCTAGGAGGGTAGCTAGATGACTCTCATAGAGAGCTAATCTAGAAAAATCAGTCAGCAAAACAGAGAGATCATGACACTTCATTGGGCTAATTACAACCTTGGCGTTCCCTTTATTACTGTCCTAACTGGAGCTAACTCCGGAATTTTAGGGCAGCCTGATGCATGTTAATTCACAGGGGAACTTAGAACGGTATTGTCTTGCTTCTCACCCACACCTCCAGCAGCCTTTAAGTCTCTTCCCTCACAATCTGTTCCATCCCTGGTATGTTACTGAAGCCAATGGGATCTTGCTTACTTCCAGACATTTCAATGGAAGAGTCCCTATGCTTTGATCACACTTTTTCTTCTTGTAGAACTTCTTAAGTCCTCTGCTTTAATAGCTGTTCCTTTGGGAAGACTTGCCCAGGTACTCAGAAAAGATGACGTGCTTTTGTATGTTCCTACTTCAGTTTTTCACATTAATTTCTATGTCCCTGCGCTCATTCTTCCAGCCAACAGTAAGTACTTGTATTACTTACAGCAATACAATGTGGCAGACACCTTGTATGCCTTCTTGTCATAATAATAGTCTAATTGTGCTATTGTTGCCTGCTCTTCTCATTATTTGTTGAGAGAAAACTTGCCAATCACATTTGTCATTGTTTCCTCAGTTATCAGCATGCTGTTTAGCATTTAGCCTATATTTAGGAAGCATCTATTGAACTGGCAAACAAGCAAATGTGAACTTCCAATTGCAGACTGAAAGACATATTTTTTTTTTCTTTTTGAATTCATAATTAAATGTTTTAAAATTTTTATTTATTTATTTTTTGGTTGGAAAGGTAGACCTACAGAAAGAGGGAGACACAGAGACAAAGATCCTGCATCCACTGCTGCATTCCCCAAGCATCTGTCATGGCTGGAACGGAGCTGACCCGAAGCCAGGAGCCAGGAGTTTCATCCGAGTCTCCCATGCAGGTGCAGGTCCCAAGGCTTTAGCCTGTCTTCGACTGTTTTCCCAGCCCACGAGCAAGGAGCTGGATGGAAATTGGAGCAGCTGTGCTGGGCCCCTTACATTTGTTTTAAATTCTTAATCTCTCAGTAGTACCACTAAAAGTTCACGTGAACTACTTTGCATTCTTTTTTTTATGGAGTGCTTATGTAGTGTGTGTAGAATTTGCAGTTTTACAATGTGTTTGAATATTTCTGAGACATGAGGCTTTGCACCTCCACAAAGCAAGGTGGGTGTACTCTAGTGATCTAAGTGGTGAGAGTTTTTATTTTTTAGCATTTTTATTCTATTATTCTGAGAGAATTGTGCTTTGTGAAGGGGCTAACCCTTTGGATGTTGCCATTTTCTTTAAAAACTATTACGTGTGTATCATACCTGTTTATATATTCACATGTATAAGTATACTTACAGGTATGCTACAACGACAACAGGCTAAACACAAGTCAGGCATGGGATGGCCAGGTCTGGTCTCAACCAGCTTGATCATTAACATGCTTGGGAAGCATACTTCGTTGAGTGTGCATGGCACCCATTTTAAAGACCAGTTTAATTGCTATTGCTACCATTAGCTGCTATTAGCAATACCTTGTTATTGTTAGCAAGCATACCTAACTGGATTAGAAACAGAGAGAGCACCATATCTCTACATTCATGATGTCAGAATATTTCCTACTGTCTTTACAATGTTACACAATTATGTAGCAGGTTTTTGTAGAAAGGGATGATAATCCAGAAGAGAGGATGAGGAAGGAGTTAATGGGGGAGGAAGAGGGGAGGCAAATGATAATGTTTCCTAAGCTTAAGTTAAAGACAAATGGAATGCATGTAGTAAAGTTTAATCATTATCCAGTTGAAATATTTGCATTTCAAGTACATTTATATTCAAGCTTTTAAATTTAGTCTTTTTAGTTATCCAAACAGTTATAATGCTATTATATTATAGCAGTGTCTAGTCCTGTTCTTTCATGTAGAGAATTTAGAACATTCAGAATTCCAAACGATTTTGAGGGCTTAATCTGGCCTGATATGGCACATAAACAAGATGTTTCATACTCCTGGACCATTATAAGCAAAGAGGAAAAAAATATTTTTAACTGCAAAAGGTAGCTTAAACATTATGGAAATGTATAAATACAATGCAGCCAACTAAATATTATACTAATGCTTGACATCATGGGAAAATGTTAATGATTTATTAAAGTAAAATGCTGGTTCCATATGGAACAGAAGCATAATTTCACTCTAAACGTGCATAAATACACAAAATATGTAAAAGTGAAAGGATCTTACCAAAATGCTAACAGGGCTTGTACTTGGGAGTTTATAATTTGAGTACTTTAATTTTATTGACGTCTACTGTATTGTCTTAACTATTAATAACCATCAGATTTATGATAAAAGGATTTCTATTTATTTCGCATTGCTTTATCATATGTGGAAAGTCACTGTAGTTGCTCTGAGTATAATTCATTTAAATGATTTGGTTTAAGAAGACATATGTTGTGTAATCGTGGTTAGGTCCCTGCTATTGATGAGTAATTTTCCCACTTACGTGTACAATCTCCATATTTTCTATTTTTATGGTTGAAGCACTCTAAAAAATACAACTACAACTAGAAAAAATGCAATAATTGAGGGTGGTTTTGGATGTACCTGGTGCTTAAGGGACAAGTACCAAGTTTTAAAGACCAGGAAATGGGATTCGAACACAGAGTTTTGACAAAATTCTGGTGTACTTTCCACCACAGATGTCTTCCCATACATACACAGACTAACTGCTACTATATTTCCTGGTCATGAGTGCTTACCATTTTCTGTAATGAAAAGATCTTGTTTTCAAACAAATAGAGAGGCGTAAATGTAGCATAGACGACCATATGAGGCGACAATGATGATGAGGAACCTGTAAAATAAAAATTGTGGTAAGATAGGTTAAATCTGACCACCTTACCAAGGCGTTTGCATATGGCCTCTGTCTGCATGTGGGGAAACAGAGTGGGCTCCCTATTTCTTCCTCCTTTTATAAGCCCACCAGCCCACCCTTATATCACTTCATGTTAAAGGAATGATCTCTAAAGGCCAAATGCGGAAGTATTTTGGTCTAAATAATATGCTATTTTTTTTTTTTTACATCACAGGTTGCAAATTTTGATACCTTTCCTAAAACCTCCTAACCTTTAACATATCATCTGAGCTTCTCAGTTATTGATGATAGTAAAAATAAAATTTGATTGTGATACAAATACTTAGGAAAATTTTTCCATTATAGTGTTTCATCAGAAAAGATGTTGTAAGTAGAGAAATTCAAATGGGGATATAAAAAACCATAGCTTTAGAAACATTGGATACCTATCAAATAATGATATTTATGACAAAATATTTTGCTCCAATATTCACTATAATCACAGGTCACAAGACAAATTTCAAGTTTCAAGTTATGATATTGGCAAACCAGTGTTTATTGAAGGATGAATTTGAAAATATCTAATAAGTGGTATGTCATAGGCAAAGAAAGTCAGAATACAAGCTGGTTTAAATATTTTATTCTCTACAATCTGGACCGTAACATGATTTAAAATAGAAATTTCTGAATTATGTTTTATCTGCCTTACAAAGGGGCCCAGGAAGTCCCAACAACATAAAATATTATATGTATTCATGTATTCAATGTGTCATAGTCCCCTTTGTACTATTATATCAGAATGTCTGAGACTGGGTCAATTATGCAGAACAGAAGCTTATTTCCTAGCAGTTTTGGAGACTGGGATGTTCAACCTAAATGGGCAGCAAGTGATGGTGATCTTTTGATTTCGTCATCTCATGGTGTTATAGTGGAAAGAGAGGGAAGGAGGGAAGGGAATACACACACACACACACACACACACACACACACACACACACACACATTCCTCCCATTGTAATCAACCCAATAACCTTTAGCTTGACCCCATGGCTTAATTACTTCTACTAAGCCTCCCATCTCACCACTTGCTAACTGGGATGACGTTTCCAGCAGAAAGAATCTCAGGGACACCATTAAACAGTAGTACAATATATTTGGAAAAAGAAAGAAAGCTTATAATTCTCAAAGAATCTCAAAAGACTCGGTCACCCCCAAAATTTAAGAATTATTTGTGAAGCATTTCAATTCATACTTGGTTCATTGCTTCTTTTTTAAAGAATTTTTTTGTCTTTATTGAAAGGTACATATACAGAGAGAAAGATCTTGCACCCATTGATTCACTCCTCAAGTGACTGCAATGGCTGGAGCTGAGCCAATTTGAAGCGAGGAGCCAGAAGCTTCATCCGGGTCTCCCATGTGGGAGCAGGTCCCAATGGCTTTGGGCTGTCCTCAACTGCTTCTCCAGGCCACAAGCAGGAAGCTGGATGAGAAGTGGGACCACCAAGATTAGAACTGGCACCCATATGGGATCCCAGTGCATGCAAGGTAAGGATTATAGCCTCTAGGCTACTACACCAGGCCCTCATTGCTTCTTTTATATATGTTGTTTGATGTTGTAAGATAACTTTTTGGTCTTATTAAATGTGAATGAAACTGTTTTTCAAATATCTTAAAATAGTTTAAAGATTTGAATCTGGCTGCTCTGAGGTGTGTTTCAGGGAATTATCCATGATATAAGCCAGGAAATGTCATCTTTTTTTGAAGATTTTTTGGGTTGTAACTCTTATATGTTTAACACAGCTACATATAATTGAGTCTAATAAATAATAGATAGATTTAACAAAAATGAAAAGAACCATTCTTGGGTCAGGAAACAGCTATTAAAAGTCTGGTTGAATTTTTTTCCAAGATATTTATGAAGCTTGCATGGCTTACAACTACCACTAAAGTGCATGTATTTTACAGCCTAAAAGAGAATTTTTCTACATTGGTGTTATTTAGATATCTCAGTATACATGTGATACACATAATTAATTAATTAATTAATTATATTTCCTGTAAGTATATTTCCAGAGGATTCTGTTAGGAATAAAGTAACATTAGTTAAATTCTAGCTTTGTCATATATTTCTTTTTTTCTAAAAGTTTTTTTATTTTTATTACAAAGTCAGATATCCAGAAAGGAGAAGAGACAGAGGAAGATCTTCCTTCCCTTGACTCATTCCCCAAGTGACCGCAACAGCCGTGCTGTGCCGATCTGAAGCCAGGAGCCTGGAACTTCCTCCAGGTCTCCCAAGTGGGTGCAGGGTCCCAAGGCTTTGGGCCGTCCTTGACTGCTTTCCTAGGCCACAAGCAGGTAGCTGGATGGGAGCGGGGGCTGCCTGGATTAGAACCGGCACCCATATAGAATCCAAGCATATACAAGGCTAGGACTTCAGCTACTAGGCTACCACGCAGGCCCTCATTTATCTCTTTTAATGAGATCACAAAATTTCAACATTTTAGCACTTCAATAAATGACAATTTCAGCTGTGGCTGTCCTTTGCTGTTTTCCCTAGCCCATTAGCAGGGAGCTGAAATGGTTGCTGGGACATAAACTGGTGCACACATGGCATGCCAGCACTGAGATAGCAACTTTACCCTTATGCCAAAATGCCAACACAGAACCATGCATGCTGGCTAAGATGTTTTGCAGTGTCTTTTGGATAAAGACCTTTTAAAGTCTTATCTCAATTTATTCTGTGAACTCTGACATTTCATTCTAATTTCTTTCACTCATTTTAGAATAGTCAATTTGCTTGAACTCATTGACTACTAGTAGTAATTGTTTTAAACAAGCACTAACTGCAGTAGCAGACATTCGACTGCTTATTTAAGAGTTGCTGAGTGCAATGTATGTTCCAGCTTTCCCAGGTTCTGGTTTTTGTGTGGTGTGGCACAGCTATATCTCAAGCTGAGATACCTGTTTCATCACAGTTTATCACCTGCTGCTAAGCAAACATCACGCAGTTCCATCTTGCTATTTGAACTTGATTCCTGCAGCAATTAATGTATCATCAGGTAATTTTAACTTTGGTAATAAACAAAGTAAAGAATGTGAGATGTAAAGGCTACATCTGTTTCTTTGTGCTCATATGAACTATGTAGTGGACATCTCTACATGCTACGGTTGTGAGTCCTAGATTCTTCCTCTCTCCATACTCGTGGCTTTGTACCTTGCCCATTATGTTCTCAACTGTGTTTAGGCAACAAAAGAGAAATTACACATGGAGTAGAGAACAGGGCAGCCAACAAGTGCTGTTACTTCCACTCATGTTTCCTGGTTGAGAACTTAGGCAGGCAGCCACATCTCACCTCAGTAGAAGCTGGAAAAATACAGCTTAGCTGTGTACTCAGGAAGGAGAGGAAATTGGGTGCAGCTGGCAGTGTCTCTCATGATGAGAAAATAACAGCTTTTCATTCCGCTGAGCATATTCTGATCTTACTGATGTTTGCTTCTCTGAAGCAAAGATGTGAAATTCTGCCATGCTTTTGAATTCTATATTACTAATCAAATTCTAAGTTATCTTATAGCTTATAGACTAATTCTAAAGGTCAGTTCTCTAGTAAATGTGATAATGTTTCTATCAGATATTAGATTAGTTCAACATTTCTATTTTTATAAGTTTTCTGTCATTTCATATGATGATAAATATTGCTTATTTAGAGAACTAAAGTTTTCAAGAAATTTTAAGCTGGAAAATATTTGCCCGCTATGGCAGCAAATAGCAAGGATTTTTAGAACAAGACTCTCTGGATTGAAAAACCTACATTTTTACCCATTAATTTGGTGTTCCTGCATAATACGTGCAATGACAAAGCACTGTTGTTGGCCCTCACACAGTCTGCAGAGGGCCCTTTCATTAGAACATCATAATTGCTCACTATCAATGACATTGTGTCCTATTTCTTCCTTTCATGAGTGGGAGTTTATACCAATTATTCTGTCCCTCTTCAATGGACATAAGAGATGGCAGCTGATTCATATGTGCCTGGATGGTGCAAATCCACACGCCCATGAATTGGAGATTCTGGATTTTGAATTAGATGCAGTTATAGGATGATGATTAGGTTGGGACTCAGAACTGTTGAACATACACATTTAGAGGGGAAAGTGATGTGGCTACAAAGATGTCAGGAAAGTAGAATGTGTAAGGCTTGATATTACTTATGAAATGGTTTCCTGTTTTTCCTGAAACCTCAGTAATTATACATTTCTCAACTTCCTTGACAGCAAGGCGTGTCCACAGGCTTGAAGTGTAGTCAACAGAATGTGGCAGAGGTGTATTAAAACATATGCTAACAATATAAAAGTTCTGCCATCAAAATACTCACAATTTACCAGCCACCTTTCTTTTAGAGTGGAATAGGACTTTAGAATTTGTATGATGAATAAGCCACAGCACTAAGAAAATGTATTTATGTTATAAATACCACTAAGAAAAAACTCCTTTCTGTTAACCAGTAGCAATAGTCTTGGATTTTATGTAATTCAGAAAGAAATATGTATAGTAGTTGAACCATTTGTTAGTCCTAGCAGCCAATAAGCTTTAATGAAGACATTTTGAAAATAACAACATGAAACAAACTTTGCATGTCACATAAATATTAACATATGCAGTGGATATTAACTACATGATATATAAGCATACATAAGTGATTTAAATACATGTGATTTATGCTGCCTTAACACTCATCTTCTTTATAGTGTTCTTTTAAAATTATTTAACTTTTATTTGGAAGGCAAAGGTACCGAGAAAGGGAGAGGCAGAGAGACAGCGGTCTTCCATTCATTGATTCCTTCTCCAGGTGGCCACAACATCTAAGGACCAGTTTGAAGCCATAGGCTGAGAAAGTTCTCAAAGCCTCCTACACGGGTAACAGGTGACGAAGCACTTAGACATCTTCCATTGTTTTTCCCAGGCCCTTAGCCAGAAGCCGCATCACAAGTGGAGGCACCGGGAGACAAACTGGCGTCCAAACGCAATGCTGGCATCGCAGGCCAGCGGCTGAAGGCGTTACACCACACCAGCCTCCGTAGCATTCTAAAACAGCAAGCACCATCTTATTTTAACAACAGCTACCATAAACAGCTGTTATCTTCAGAAAATCCCTAGAACAGGGCTTCTTCATATTAAATTTTGAGGCTTCACAGCATTACACTTGAACGTTGTATGCTTTTAATCTAAAATTAAGCATAAATAGTATAAATACCATGTATTTTTTTTTCCTGTGGGAACTTGCATTGTAACTTGGTTACCTTTTGTATGCTCAGGGTATGTTTATAATCACAGTTACCAGTGAAATCAAAGAATTCGATGAAAGGAAGTGCAACACATAATGAGATTGACTCTGTGGAAGATGTAAGTTGACAAGGCCATTCTCTCTTTTTCTTTTTTTTCTGTGTGAAAATTCCTGCAGAGCTTTTTGCAGCACAATATTTTTCCCTTTACAATATTTAAGAATTGGCAAACACTTTGGCAATAGGCATGCTAATATGTAACTCTATCAATAAGCACTTGGCAGGGTTCTGAACTTAAAGTGGCCCATTGACTGTGTCTGGTACTTGTAGACTCCATCTCAGAGATCTGAAGGAAGGCAGTTGGACCTCACAGTGCAAACTCGAAACCATACTCTTCATGTGGACATTGATTTTGTGAATTTATCAGGAACATGAAGGCATCGTTCATTTTTTTAAAAGTATTTATTCATTTTTACATGAAAGAGTTACAGAGAGGGAGAAAGAGACAAAAGAGCTCTTCTATGCACTGGTTCACTCTCCAGGTGGACGTAAGAGCCAGAGCTGAGTCAGTTCAAAGCCAGGAGCCTGGAGCTTCTTCTGAGTCCCCTGCACTGGTGCAGAGGCCCAAGGCCTTGGGCCATCTTCTGTTTTCCCATGCCAATAATAGGGAGTTGGGCAGAAGTGTTTAAGCAGGACACAAACCAGCAGCCATGTGGCATGCCAGCACTGAAGGAAGATGATTAGCTTGCAAAGACATCACTAGCTTTATTTTCAACTCCGAGAATTTGTAGTGATTTTTAAAAATGTATGTAGTGCTGCCCAAATAAGAAAACACTGCACATAGCATCAGTTCAGGACAGCAACTTTTCATATGTAGTTGAAAATGGACTAACTAGGGACTGTTATTCACTACCACAAAATCAGGTATTTCGGTAAATACTAGAAGTTGTAATTATTGAAATTTTCTCCCACAACTCAGAAAAAAATAAGCACACATTGAGAAAGAAGGCAAAATGAAAATAAACCAGGGAGCCATCATCTGTGGTGCAGCAGTTTAAAACACCTCCTGAGGCACCAGCAGCCCATATGGGTACTGATTTTTATCCAGTTCCTTGTTAATGCTTTTTCCATTGTGTGGGAGAGCAGTGAACCATGGCCCAAGTACTTGAACTCTTGACACCCCCGTGGGAGATGTTGGAGAAACTCCTGGCCCCTGACTTCAGCCTGGCTCAGTCATGGACCTCACAGCCATCGGTGGAGTGAACTGACGAACCAACAGCTCTCTCTCTTGTTCTCTTTCTTCTCTCCAAGGAACTCTGACTTCAAAATAAATAAATGTATTTTAAAAGGAAAGAAAGAAAATAAGCCAGATAAAGCACAGTGCTAGGAGGCACAAAGGACACGTTTTCAGCCCATATAATTAGGTATGACTTCAAAATGATGACCTACATCCTGGAAGCACTGAAAGAGATAAACCAAGTTTGAGACTACGCCGTCTACAAAAGGTGAAACTGGCCAATTACATCTTGACTAATATGGAGTGTGATTTTATACTGCAGGTCTTATAGTACATGTCCTCTGGGGGAAAAAAAAAAGACATTTAAGGGTAAAGTGCACTGGCCCAAGGCCTTTTGCCAACAGTTTGTAAATTCTGATTAGACATATATTAGCTAACATGAGATTTCTCCAATCTGTTGTTAAGTAATAAACAAAGAAACCTTAGGATTTTCAAGAGTAAGTGTAAGACCTTCATAGCACATGATTATTATAAATAGACCGCAATGTCTCTTCAGTTTCACAGCATGATATACAAAAGCAGTTGTGTCGCTATCACATTATAAGCATGCCATCATTTTCACAATCTGCAGGCTCAGTGATTTGTTCAAAGTCACTGTGCGAAGCCAGGTATTCATGTTTTTGCCAAATTTGGTATTTACCACCTTATTATGAATGCAAAAAGCTATGCAAGCCATTTGCTATGGTTTGCAAGATGAACTTTAAACATTTATTTTAGACATATCTGAAAATGATTAGTAGAAACCTCCTTTATATGTAACTATTTTCCCCATGACTGTTGGGATCGTGGACAGCCAGCATTCCATCTCACAGGAAAGACCCAGCACCTGCACAGAGGCCCACAGATGTCAGCTGTACACAATCTCAAGCAAGGTTATTCAGCACTTTCAAAAGAGGCAATACATGCTTATGTTGCAACGTTTTCAGGCATTTTAGTAGACAAACTGAGAGCTTACATTCTGATAAGGACTGCATGGAGTATTGTACATCTGAAGAGGGTCTGGACCCATGAAGTGAAAATTTGAATCTTTCCTTCTCCCTTTCTTTTTCTCCATCTTTACTCCTCTTCTTTCCAATATCTTTTGTATCTGTTTTCACAAAATATTTTTAAATCATAATAAATGTTTTAAGAAGAGACTTAAATTAATTTCTTATTCAGTCATTGTACTGAAAGAAGATGAAAAAAATAAAAACATTTAAGTGTAAAAGTCCAACCACAATTTCCTCAAAACACCGTCTTATTTAAGAAGAAACATCACAATAAAACCGGAGAAAATCCTGAAAATTGACATCTGTTGTGGATGTTATGCAGTGTTACTTGTTATGGATGATACATGCATTTATGCTACATGGAAATGATTGAGTATATTTTCTTTATTTAAGTCCATATTGTCAGATTAATTTTCCCATTTTGAAAAAGAAAAACGAAAAACAAAAAAACCTGTGCTGAAAACTGAGTACTAAATGTGAGGCCCTCTTCCCTCTCCCTTATTTGGGAACCTTTGTATACAAAGCAAAAACTTTTCCATCTATAAAATATCTACTTGTAAATACAGGATTAAATCAACACACACTAACATCTTATTGCCAACATGGTTTGTTTCTAAGGTTCTTGGGCCTGGAATTAAGCCCTCTGTTATAATTCTTATTCATATATGCATTCCCATGAAATATCTCTTCTGTCAACTTAAAAAGCCCTGAAGATAATTTTACTTTCTAA
Organism: Ochotona curzoniae; assembly: GCF_017591425.1. Taxonomy (NCBI): domain Eukaryota; kingdom Metazoa; phylum Chordata; class Mammalia; order Lagomorpha; family Ochotonidae; genus Ochotona; species Ochotona curzoniae. Next base: position 26,071,261 of record NW_024467115.1, on the reverse strand, counting down.
TAAACCTCCTCTAATTCTGAAATTGAGTTTTCAGATTTATGCCTTTACATTTGCTGTAGCATACATCTTCAACTTCTTCCTACCAAACTTAATCCAGTTAGCATCATCTCATTCTCCTATGATCTATGCCCCCTTATTAGCATGGAGGATGCATTCTGCCTCCTTATAGAAATAAACCCTCCAAATGGGCTGTGAATCCTTCTGTTCATCCTTTCTCAGGAAAGATACACCGCTGTTGCTCTCCAACATGACTACACTACTGCGTTTCCAAGTACCGTCATCTTTGGAAGCTGAGCTGACAACACCAAACCGATTTTTCCCTTTTCATGTCACTGAACCATTCCACCAACATCTTAACATGTGTGTGTGTGTGTGTGTGTGTGTGTTTTCTCAGTAATATTAGAACAAAATTTTAAAATCAGCTAATCTACATGATGAACCAAAAGAATCAAACTGATATCTACAAACCATTTCATCCCAAAGCAACATAATGCATATTTTTACATCTACATAGAACTCTACCTAGGACTGACCATATGCTACATGAAAGAGCAGTTTAATCAAAGTTAAAAAAAAATGAAATCAGACCCTGTATCTTTTCTGAACTTAAGGGAATGAAGCTGGAAAGAACAACTTCAGACTCTAGAAAATGTCAATATTCATGGAGACTAAAAGTGTGCTACAAATAAACAGTGGCTCAAAGAGGAAATCAGAAGAGAAATAAAAAGATTCCTAGAAATGAATGAAGATGACAGCATAATGTACCAAAATTTACACATTCAACCAAAGCTGTGTTATGAAAAATGTAAATATCAATAAATGATCTAACGGTGCATCTCAAGGAAGTAACAAAACAAGAAACAAAACAAATCCAGGACCATGAGGAATAAATAAAAAAAATTAAACTAGGGAAGAAATAAAGAAAATTTAAGGTAATAAATCAATAAAAATCCAATGAAATGAAGGGTTGATTTTTGAAAAGAAAAACTTCATAAAAAATGAGCAACTAACAAAAAGGAAGAATATCAAGGACAGAAAAGAAGAAGCTAAAATGGATTCCACAGAATGAAAGAAGCCATAAGGAATTACTACACACGGCTATATGACAACAAACTGGAAAGTCCAGAAAAAAAGTATTGCACAAATACAATCTATCAAAAGTAATTGATGAAAACAGAGAAAACCTAAGTAGACCGATAACCGGAGGAAAATTGAATCAGTGATGAGTCATTTCCATCAAGGAAAAGCTCAGGACCATCTCGTGGCTTTTCAGGTGGCTTCACTGTTGAAATCTACCAAACTATTCAAGAAAAACGAATTCCAATACTTCTCAAAATATGAAAAACGCGCATCTGGAAACCCCCTCACTGAATAAGCCTTCTACAACACCAGCCTCACCTTAATCTTAAAATCTGAAAAATGTGTAATTAAGACAGAAAACTGTAGTCCCACATCCCTGATAGAAATAGATGTAAAAATCCTCAACAAAGTACTAGCTAACAGAATCCTAAAACACACCAGAAAAATTATTCACTCGGACCAAAAAGGATTTGTTGCTGGTAACGGGGATGACTCAACATATACAAATCAAGAAATGTAATATATCACATTACAACAAAAGTATACTATTATCTTGATAGACTGAGAGAAGGTATCTAATAAAGTTCTATAATCTCTCATTTACCTAAAAGAAATTATGCATAGAAGGAGCAGTCTTTGACACAATCAATACAACATGTAACAAATCCACAAAGATCAGTGTATTAAACGGGGTATATTGCAAGCATTCCCATCGAGATCTGGAACCAGCCAAGGATGCACTTTTTCACATTTTCACAGTAGTTTTAAAAGTTTTAGCCAAAGTCATCAGGAAAGAAAAAAGGAGGGAGGGGCAAATTGTAAAGGAGGAAGTCAAATTGCTTCTACATTCAGATAGCATAATCATAATCACACACACATATATATAGCAGATATGCTTTTAGAGACGACTCTACTAAGAAATTATTGTAACTTATCAGAGACTTCGGCAAAGTTACTGGACATATAAAAATCAACACACAAAATATCAAAAGTCGTCGTATGCATGAATGATGCTACGGGTGTGAAAGTACTTGTAATGTCAGTACCATTCTGAAAGGCTACAGAAAGTTTAAGTATCTTTGAGGAAATTGAACCAAGAATATGAAAGATCTCTAAAATGAAACTTATAAAATGTTAAAGAAAAGAAATAGAAGACAGAAAATATGGAAGAATCTTTCAGGCACGTAAATTGTAATGATTAATTTCATCCAAATTTCCGTACTTTATAAAGCAACCCATGGACCCAATGTGATCTCACTGAAAATATCAAGGACATTTTTCTCAGATTTGGCAAGAACAATATTAAAACTAATGTAAAGACAAAATACACTTCAAATAGTAAAAGCAGTCTTAAAAACAAAGCAAAGCCAGAGGCATCACAACAGATATCAAGACACATTACAAGGCAATTATAATCAAAACTGTGTGGTACTGGCATAAAATACGTATGCAGCTCAATGGAACAGAATAAAAAACACCAAAATCAACCCAGGCATTTATAAACAAGTAATCTTTAACAAATAAGCTGAAGTCACTCAATAAAGAACAGTCTCTTCACAAATGTTGAGAAAATTAGGGCTCAATGGGCACAAATACGAAGCAAGAGCCCTTTTTACATCTTGCATAAAAGTGAATTTAAAATGCATGAAAGATCTAAATCTTTAATATACAATCAAATAAACAAAACTATCAAATGTTTTTAAAAACAATATCTAACATATTTTCAGTTTAAAAAGAATAGTGTTTTTGTACTTTGTTAAATGACTTTAAATTATCTCTTTTTTTTTCAAATTTAACCCCCCCCCATATTATAGTAACACATTTAAAAAATCTAACCTAATCCACTATCATTTCACATTTCTTGGAAGATGTAGAGAATAACTTTTCCTTTGTTATTTGGTGCATTCTACTCTTCCTTTCCCATATAGGAAGAATGTACTTAATTTTAAAGAAAAAAGAAAAATGGAATAAAAATGAAGTATAATAAGCACCATTATAAGATATAGTAGACTAGAAAATAAATAAAGGACAATTTTTATAATCCCTCATTAATAATAATGACAAGCAAACAAATATTACATTTAAAAAATGATTGAAAATCATTTAAATACAATGTCCGTATTGAAAAACACTTTGACCTAAAATGCTTACCCTTCAAAGTTTTGTCACTTTTCTCAAGGATTTTCAGTGTGGTCATGGAAGGTTCCGGCTTAAATTCCTTTAAATCCTTCACTTCCTTTCCCTCTTTCGATTCTTTCCCATCCTTCCCCTCCTTCCCTAGTTCTTTTGATTTGGCATCGACAACTGCGATCTTGCTCTCAGAGGTGGGATCATCTGTCAGCTTAAACTCGGGCAATATTTCTTTCAACAGCTCCCAAACTTTGTCTGTATATTTTGGGCTTTGAGAAAAGACATAATTGAGCATTAATTTTAAAATTACATGTTTTTCGGTTACTTCAATTAAAAAAACGTACTGATAGAAAACATTATTTTGTTTATAGAAAATTTTAATTATAAATATAATTTTATTTAAAAGCATAATTATACATTGATTCACTCAACTTTTAAAAAATGTACACCGTCTGTACACTAGGCTTTGTGAAATGTTATGAAGAGACCATATGAAACCCTGGTTAGATAAGCCCGGTGTTGCTTTGTTCTTATACACAATTACTGCATTAAATCATGTTTTCTCCATTCTTGTCACCATTACTCTGCAGAGCCCTTCGAATTTTCTTGTGCAATAATACTGTCACTCTGACTGAGTTCTGCCATGTGCTATACCGACGAGTATTGTCTTCTGAAATCACAAATCTAGCAACGTAATCCTCCTATCTAAGGTAAGTCAAGAGCTCGCTACGGTTGGTAGGAAACCTACTTCAGTTGTCATGGATTCTGCTCACTTCTTTGTCCATTCTACAATCATTACCTGGTAGCACATAAGTCAGCTAGGCAGAATCGCAAAGAATTTTAGGACTGCATGCTACTCTCTTCCATGCCCTAATCCTTGATTTTCTAGGAGTTGACCTCCACATTTCAATCAGTTCTGATATTACCTCTGGAGGGCATTAACACACATTTCTGCCCCGGTATCTCAAAGAACGTATTACACATTTCTAGTGTAGTCTTAAAATTTTAACTTGAAATGCATTTAACACATATTTACATCCTCTGTAGCGATAATTCCTAGTAATTGTTTTAAGAATAAAAGGCACAGCACTGCACAAGATGAAGAGGATTTGTCTCATGGATCTGAACATTCAGTAGCTGCATGTAACAAGTTGCAATGTGAAAGAGATACAGCCATATCTACACCTACATATCGGTACATAGTGTGTATATACATATATGCTTATATATCTATATCCATCATCTATGTCTCTCTATATCTATCGGCATCTATTTATATTTAGAGTAGATATCTGTATGTAAATATAGACAGACATGAAGAGAGAGAGAGGGAAACACTAGAAACTGATAACTTCCAGGATGACAATGAAGAGGATGAGATGTGGCATGACTCGGGGAAAGAAGATTTTAACTTGCATGATATGAAGACTTGTCTGAATATGTAACATTTACACCGAGGTAAGTGTTATGACAAAGACAACCAAACAGATTCATAGTAAGTGGAGAACTACTATTGATTGAGCTCAATGAAAGAGTATAAAATAAAAATGAAGAAACTGAGTAACGAAGGGTGACTCTGCTTTATTTTATGCAGCTATACTATGCTATAGTGTCCCCTGATGACCCTTAGATCTCAAGGATCTAGCAATTTGTATGCTTGCAGTATGTTTTGTTTTTCTGCTCAATTCTACAGCAGTTCTAAACATGAATATTTTGATATTACTGGTATTTGAGAGCTATAAAATTTTACGTTCCCAACTACCAACTGATATTGGCAAGATTAAAGCACATCTTTCTAAATCCATACATATGTTGTTGCTTTTCCATCTTCAAGATAAAAGAAAGTTCTATGAAGTAAAAAACATACTAAAGCAACAAAAGATGACCTTATACATTACTTACTGACAATTCAAATTAAATGTTTGATTCAGAATGCTGACAATGGCTATCATGGCCAGGGTTGGGGTGGACAGAAGCCAGGGAACAGGACATTTATTTGCATCTCCCACGTGGGTAGAGGGGGCCCCTGACCTGGGTTATTTGGGTTGCCTTTCCAGACACACAGCACAGTGTTAGACCAGTGGAGTATCAGTGGAGTTACTGGTACTTGAACCAATACATGTGAGATAATGAGACATGTCAGTATTGCGCATGGTGCATCGATGCACCCCAAACCATGGGTTATTCACGGACACACACGTATATATGTATATATTCTATATAAGTAAATATTTAATTAGTTGAAAGGCAGAATTACATAGAGAGGGGAAGGTAAGGAGAGAAAGAGAACTAGCCCTAAACTTTTATAGATATATCATAAGCAACAATAAATTCATGCAAACTGATTGAAAAACTAAGATTCCTCTATTTATGAGTGATAATGATTGTAATAGACTCCTATGGATGAAAGCATAGGAACACTTTCCAATTTTCATGCAAAATTTTAGTATATCATCCTAGCAGGGAAAACTGACAGAATGAATTGAATATTTTTCTACTTGGTAATTACGCTGTTCTCTTTTTTCTTTACTGTTCTCTGACAGATTTTGATGATCGTGCATCTCTGATAGCCCTACTGACTACTGCACAAGGATAATTAAGACAAAAGTATAAACATTCCATGAGCACTAATGATAAAAACCTAGATTAGTCCATACTTTAAAATTTCTGCTATCTACAATGTTCCACATTATATCAGGTAGACTCTTAGATACCACGAAGGGTATCATCTTGCTTTTTTCCAAAAGAAAAACACAGGCTCTGTTCTACAGATAAGTTGCCCTCTGAGAGGGCATCTTACCTTCAGTATTTTACCCGCAAATATTTCTGTTTGAACCAAACATCATCTATCTTATCTTGCTAAAATGAGGGGATTGTTGGTGCACTCTAAATTGCTGCCTTCAGTCTCTTTTTACCTCTATCAACCCAGGCAAACTTGCCACTGGGGCGCTCAAAGATCTGAGCCATTTCAAGATGGTAACTGGACTCTGGTTTTGGCCCATAATGTAAAAAGTAGATATGAATGATGATAGATTCAGATCTATTGACACACTTATTTGAAATGCACCATAACCTAATCAGTTTTTCAACTATCGATGGAAATGATATGACATGAAAATAGATCAGACTCAGTCTACATCCTTTATATATTAAATAAAATTGTGAACTTTTAAATAAGCTCTGCAGTGCAGGGTATTTCTCTTATCTTCTTTACTTACCAAGATTTTAGGTCACGGATAGCAGATCATTTTTTGTCTAGTATCTTATGAATGACAGAGGTGCACAGCTTTGGGGAACTGGGCTTCTCTAAGCATCCATTCCCTCATGACCAATGATGTGTAGACACTTGTTGGGGTTGTATGGAATGGCCAATAAGATAATCCTTTCAGGAATTTGGTTGTGGTTAGACAATATATATATAAAACCCCCCAAAATTTTTTTCTGTATTAAAGTGTAATTGCTGTATATGTTTTAAGAGAAACCTACAAACAATGTATCACAATAACTATAAAACAAATATTTTGCAAGTAATTCAGTATTTATGAATCAGATGGGTAGGTGTTAAATTCATAACGCATGTTAGTGTGGGAGATATGTTACCCCCAAATATGAAGGTATGAAGGGTTGTTGAATGGAAGGAAGAAAGAACTATGAGAGGCTCTGTGTCTTCCTGTTCATATTTCTGGAAGCAGGGCTTACATGTCCCCAAACCGAAGTCTTCCTGCTCCCTGCCTTTCCAGAGAGAACAAAGGTGGACCACTTCAAAGGACTTTGGACAATTATCTGCCCTAAGATGGTACTAGAGTAGTCCACTGGAACAATCAGCCAGCTTTTATCTCACCTTGATTTACCTCCCCACAAGTTGTTACCTATACAGACTCAAACTCCCTTTCCATTTGTCTTGTCATTTCTCTAAAAATTCACTCTTCTTCCTTGAAATTGCTATATAAGCTCGATTTTCCTGGATATTTCCCATGTGAAATATACATACTACTCAACTTCTGCTTTCCTGTCTGTTTAATCTATCTTTGTCATGGGTGACAGTTCCAGCCTAAGACCTATGGAATTATACTTCCCAAGTAAAAGGAAGCAGAAGCTTCTCTAAAATCCTTAAGAAGGATATTCTTACTATATAAAATGTTGTTCTCCAAAGAGTTTCTAAAATATGAACTTTCTTGACATTTTCTTAAAGATTAAAAATTATTCTAAAGAAATCTTGGGTTGAGAGAATAAATAGATAACCAGAAACTTAATGCGCAAACCTACTGAAGAGAAATGACTTCTGGCAACCATCCTGTGAGTGCATGAATAATTGTGAACTCTCCCAGCTCTCTCCTCTGAGCAACATGGATGCTAAAAAAGAAAATACAAAAAAAAAAAAAAGAAGGAAAAGAAAACATTTAAAAGCACAGTGATACATGTAAGGAGAAGGATTTGCTAATAACAACAATATAGCAATAAATGTCAAAGGTCACACTTGTTATATAAAATACAAAATAAAAACAAACAGTGATACACTTAAGGGGAGGAAACTGCTGATAAACAGTATGGTAGTTATAAGGGTCAAGGTCACATTTGTATCTTGTAGCACAAGTAAATATCATGCCAATGACCAGACTTGTTTGTTGCTAAAACACTTAGGTAGGTATGTTGATAAAATTCCACACATTTACAAGGTGTGTTAATAAGCCTTATTTTTAAAATTTCTCAAATTATTAATACTATGTAAATATGACATTTCATATGTTCTAAAGCATGTAAGTAGTACATAACCCATTTTATGTATTCAATATTTGATGATGTGTTATTTTTAAGGCAAAGATGTCTTTAGTCATTTAAATTTCAGTAATTGCTTTAAGGTGTGTATTGAATCACTTTCACTTGCAGCAGGTCAAGTTTTGCATCAGTAATTTTTACTGAAATTGCTGGACAACTATGTCGGAACAGAAACATTCTATCCTGAACAACAGAGTGGATTTGCTATCATAACATGATGACATGTGATGCTGTGGCTCACCCGTATTACTCTCATGTGATTCCTTCAGTAACATATTTTTTTTTTCTGCAGTGGCTAGCCGATTTAGTTATACTCAGAAATGCTATAGGTCTTTCTCCCTGGAGATACAATGGTAGTCCCCTGTGTATTAGTTCTGCTGCTCCTGATACTGGCCAACACACTCTGCTCTTCAGAAAGAGATCTTGTCTTCTTAGGCACATACTTCATTGTTCAAAACTGGCATTGGTTTGCTATTCATGGATATGAGCGTCTACATATTTCAAACATAAATAGCTACTAGAATAGCTTCTCATATATGCTAAATGCATTAATATTTTCAATGTAGAAAACTAACCACTGTGAAAATGAGGGTATATAATATAGTCTGAGAAGAATTTATAGCAATAATAACAATTATACCCTGGAAGAGAGGTTTCTACTAAAAAAATTCCGAAGAAATATATTACATTTAGCATGGCCCTTTATTTCTAAGCATTTTATTAAAAAAAATAAAAGTAACTCTATGACTCATGTTGCTATAAAATTCTGCAGAACCCTAGTTTCCAGAAAGAGAAAACGCCACTCTAATTTACTCCATCATATGTAAATGCTTCACTAGTCTTGTGACTTTAGTTTCAGGATGTAAATTACATACTATAATTGAAAGCATTTTTTGCCACCTCAGAAAGTACCCATTAATATGAATATTTAGTAGTGTTCAATCAACTACTACTCAGTGTAAAGACTGAGTCTTTATAAACATTATTGATAGTACAAACTGATAGTTTGATAAAATAAATTCTGCATACAAAGTTGGGAGTTGTTAAGGGAAGAGAGATGAAAAAAATGAGAGCGCATGTGGTCGTTTTCTTTTGTAGTCTTGGGAGAGACCAGTAAGGAAGCAATGCCAAAAGAAATTCCAGTAAAGCAGAACTGGTCTCTGACTGGCATCGCTGTGTTTCTGGAAGGAGGGTAAGGGGCTCAATTTTCCTCAAATGGCTGACATTCCCTGTTAAAGCTTGGAGCTGTGTTCTGTTGACTGCTGAGCTGCTACGGCCCACTGCAGGAGATGATGCGATTACAGCCTGTGCACTGTGTGGCAGGACTCTCCCGCCGGACAATGACAGAAGTGCATGCATTTTCACCTTAAGGCTTTGCATTTTTGCATGGTGAACTGCATCGTAAGGGGGAGGATGCCTTAACCATTTCTATGTGCAAGTGGAATCTCAGAGAATGTAGCAAAGCATACATGACGCACACACTCCAGGCGCACAAGATAAAAGTAGCGTTTGCAGGAATATTGAAGGATGTGTGTGTGTGTGTGTGTGTGTGTGTGTGTGTGCAGTTTCATCATGCATGTGTCAAAAGCAACCATACTTATTTCAAGTATGAAGAGTGCATGGCATCATTCAGTAGACTTTGGATTTTAAAAGCAGAGTTATTAATGCATAAATAGAGTCTAAAACTTTCATTGGATCTTGTGCTGGATTATTTAGCATTTAGATGAACCAGTGTTCTCCTTCTCAAAAAAATTTGTTTCTCTTACTAACCTGAAGCATTATTTTCCATGATTGACTTCCAGCTCACAGTAAGACAGCCTAGGGGATTTGAAATTCTCAAATAATTTTTTTCTTGGAGAAATTTTGTCTTCGTTTGGGCTAACCCACTTATTTCATATCTGACTTTGTCACATTCATGCTAGAAAGTTTACATTATTTGTAAATAGGCATTATTTTAAAATAAAGTTATATGTATCTGTGCTGGTTAGTTGCATTTTCTGCTTTTATATTAATGAGAGCTACTTACTCAACATTGGCAAGCTTAATGAGAGCTTTGGACAAAAGCATTGGCCAAAGTTCAAATTCGTAGGTTGTAGCTGGAAGTAATAGATTGTTATCTTCATCAAAAGGCAGAAAATCATCAATAGTTATCTTCCTCCAACAACCCTAAAAATCAGAAGAAAGGAATATAATTTTGTTTATCATAACCACACTGAATCTATATCTGTATCAATACTTTTTAGGTCTTTTAGTAAATTCTTAGCTGCCCCATTCTACAGTTAAGTAAATTTCAGTGTTTTAAATGGAGGAATCAAAGCAGTATATGTACATAGATATATCTGGGAAAAATTAAATAATTCTATACAGTTGTAATACAAATTATATAAATATAACTAAGAATTTTCATATATTCTGATATGTGTCCATCTAACTTTTACTTCCAAATTTACTTTTATTGCTAATTAAATAGCTAATTTTACCATGAAGTAGATTAACTATATTTAATGAAGTCATTATGTTTACTTGTATGCATATTGCTTTAAAATAAAAACATGAAATAAATGATAGAATTTGTTATTTCAAATTCACATATATTTTCCTCCCTTTAGTTATACATGATGAGAATCATTCTGAGTTAATTCCTTTGTCAATAATTATTTTCGGCAGCAACATCAAGCATTGCTGGTTCCAAGAACTACGCAACACGCAGCCTATACCATTGACTTATTTGTGGGGGTGCCACAATTGCAAGCCATGTGAAATACCATGTGCTCAAAGCACTCTAGAAGTTGAAGGGACTACACTGCTGTTTTGCTCAGGGAAAAGCCTGCATAGGAAGAAAACCTTTGAATTGCAGATTCAAACAACAGCATACTTTTTCCAGGTAAAAAGGAGCAATAGGATAAAAAATGGTTTCTTTGCATGACCCTTAGAATCCTGACCTGAATATTACTGTATGTAATGGTTTTGTGCCCTCTTCTTTTTCTGTGATAGATAATGAAGGGCAAGTTAGGCTTAAAGGCACAAATGTGTCAATTCCTCCCCTCTTTATTATTTCAAATGAAGGGAGCAAAATATTACCACAGGCTTAAGAAAGAGAACAGGAAGTTCTTGTTTAACAGGCGCAGAATCTCTGCTGGGAATGATGAAAACGTCTATAAACATAGTGGTAGTGACTCCATAACACTATGAAAATACTTCAGTCTATTCAACTGTACATTGAGAAAGTAAAAAAGTCAAATATGACATTGCATACATTATCCCACAACTTAAACACAGTGATAGGAGTTTCCTTTCTTTTTATTATTTTTTAAAAGATTTATTTTATTCTTATTGCAAAGTCAGATTTACAGAGAGGAGGAGAGACAGAGTGGAAGATCTTCCATCCACTGATTCACTCCACAAGTGGCCACAATGCCTGGAGTTGAGTCTGAAGCCGCTTGTCCTGGGACTGCCACCCAGGTGAAGGGCTGCAAGGCCTTGAGCTGTCCTGGATTGTCTTCCCAGGCCACAAGCGGGGAGCAGGGAGGGGCGTGAAGTAACCAAGACACTAACTGGTGCCCACATGAGATCCTGGCACATGCAAGGCGAAGACCCCAGGCAGTAGGATATGGAGCCTGGCACAAGAGTTTCCCTGTACACTCTGATTTTCAAAATAAAAATTTTGAAGGGTGCAACTTAATTTCTTTAAAAAATATTTTTATCTTGAATTTTTAAATTTTGTGGTACAATTTCACATAGACTGGGGTTACCTCCAAACTCCCTCCCCCTGTCATATTGTTGCCATTTTGCTACAATGGTATAGTCCCATGTAAAGAATCATAATTCCATCATTCTCTCATTTAAGTGTACCCTGAGATTGCCAGTACAAACAACGTGAGACAGTCCAGCACCCCATTGTCTACACATTTCCAACAGTTTCATTGGGAATCCAACTTTTGTCTGGAAGCAGGGATGCATGTTGCATTATGCCCCCACATCTGGATATGGTAGACCCCAGTACTCCATCACTATATGTTTCCATAAATGAGAAGCCATGAAACAAGGTCAACAACGGGTAGGAGTTAAAACAACACCCACAAAAATAACAGCAATAACAACAAATTACAGAACCACGGAAAAACGGTCCACGGAGTAACCAATACATGGGTGACGAAAAGGAAACACAAAAGCCTCTGGGAAAAATTGTGGCACTATGAAATCCATGAGCCAGTGATTAATTTGATGAGAGAAAAGAAAGTATTTGGAATAAATAAAGCTGAAATAAAAAACATCAAAACATATGGGATGCAGCCAAAAATAAACAAACAAACAAAAAATTAATGTGGATTGGATTATTGAAGTTACACTTTCCAGCTGGCTCCCTTATATGAGAGAACATATGGTATTTGTTCTTTTGTGATTGACTCAGTTCACTGAGCATGGTGGTCTCTAGTTGGGACCACCTACTTGTAAATAGTATAATTTCATTATTCTTAATTAACTGAATAATATTTCATGGAGTAGATGTACCACATTTTCTTTAACCCTCTTCTTTGGATGTACATCTGGATCGTTTCCTTGTCTTTGCTGTCATATGTTGTACTGCTGCAAATATAGGATTACAGATCCCTTCTCATATGCAGATTTCGTTTCTATTGGGTATTTTCCTAGGAGTGGGATACCTGGGTCATATGGCAGATTTATTTGTAATTCTCCAAGCACTCTCCATACTGATTTCCACAGTGGTTGTACTAGCGTACACTCCCATGAGCAGTGAAGGAAGGTACATTTCTCCCCACATCCACACCAGCAGGTGTTGTTACTTGAGTTCTGAATGTAGGCCAGTTTTACTCGAGTTGGGTGGTACCTCAATGTGATTTTTCATTTGTATCTCTCTGATGGCTAGGGAGCCTGAGCATCTTTTCATAAGTCTTTTGAAAAATATCTGTTCATTTCCTTTGCCCATTTTTTGCAGGGCTTTTTTGTTTTGTTTCGTTTCGTTGTGTTTTGTTTTTTCTGTCCCTGGGTTTCTGAAGCTCTTTGTAAATCCTGGATATTAGTACCCTATCAGTTGTGTAGTGTGCAAATATTTTCTCCCATTTTGTTGGTTGCTTCTACACTTTGTTGATTGTTTCCTTTGCTGTACGGAAGCTTCTTGGTTTGATGCAGTTTCATTTGTTCATTTTTGCTTGGATTGTCTTTGCTTTTGGTATCTTTTCTAAGAAGTCTTTCCTGGTTCCTATATTTGAAGTGTGCTTCCTACGTTTTCTATTAATTATTTGACAGTTTGCCTTTATTTTTGGTAGTTGCTATTCCTTTTTCTTTCATGGGAACATCTTTGAGTATCATTTGTAGGGCAGGTTGAGAAGAGGTAAATTCTTGATGTTTTTCTTTATTGTGGAAAAACTTTATTTCATTTTCAAAGACAAAGGAGAGCTTTGCAGGATATTTTATTCTGGGCTGATTTTTTTTTTTCTTTTAAAATCTGGAATATGTCCCTCCATTCTCTTCTGGCCTTCAGTGTTTTCTCTGAGAGGTCGGTTGTGAGTTTGATTGGAGTTCCTGTATACGTCACTTGATTTTTTTCACATGCACATTTAAGGAGTTTTTCTTTTTGTTCAACTGAAGAGAGCTTGATTATCATGTGTCATGGTGAAGTTCATTCTTGATCAACTCTATTGGGAGTTCCGTAGCCCTCCTGTATATTGTTTTCCAACTCTTTCTCCAGATTAGAAAGTTTTCATTTATTATTTCATGGAATACACCTTTAATCCTAGCTTCTCTTCCTGTGCCTCCTGAAACCCCCATAACTCTTATGTTGGGCCTTTTAATCGTATCTTTTAATTTTTGAATACTTTTTTTTAGCTGGACCCAGCTTTGTTTCCAGCTTATTGTTTGTTTCTTCATGGTGACAGGAAATATCTTCCAATTCTGAAATTCTTTCTTCTGCCTCATGCATTCTATTTTTGAGACTCTCCACCATACTTTTAACTTGTTCTACTGTGCTTTTAGTTCCTGATACATCAGCCTTCATTTGATTCATTGCTGCTATTTCTTGTGTAACATATTCCTTAAATTCTTTGAACTCTTGTATGTGCTTCTCATTGCTGATCAGAAGCTTTATAATGCGTTTTCTAAATTCTGTGTCTCCCATTTTCTTGATGTCTTCCTCAGTTAACTCTGAGGGTGGGCAAGGCTTTTTTTGCTCCTTTGCTGGAGAATCTTCAGTAACATTCATAGTTTTTCTTCGACCTTTTGTTGTTGCCATTCTGGTTGGTGAATTCTCCTTTGTGCAGATTTCTAAGATGTATTACCTACAGGTCTACAAGTTGATTTTTATGTTCAATCAATGCCTTGCATTTGGAAAATACAAGTGTCCTGAATAATTGCTTTGTTGGCAGCACTGATCTTGTTGACACCTGCTGGCGGATAAGTCTGAGTACCTCCTGGAGTTATTCTGGGTGGAGATGGTAGAATGCCTTGATGGAGGTGTTTTTTCTGGAGAGCCATGACAGTGCTCTAGGGTGGAGGTGATTTTGCTTCCAGTTTAGCTCTTGAGCAACTGAGCTGTCCTCCCTTCAGTCTAACAGTGCTTGGTCCCATGGCACTGACATCTGACCATATGTACTGATTTAGCACATGTGCAGTTTACCACTGCTCTTCTTGCAGTTTATCAGTGATCAGAGCTCTTGCTTATCTGTGCAAGATGGCACGTGTAGGAGCACCAACAATGATCTGAGGCAATCGGCCGTCAGTTCCAGAGACCAAACAGGCACAGTACTATGCAATGCTGGTGCTGCTTTCTCTGCGGGCTCAGCTCAGTGCAATTAGCTAGAAACAAGCCCACTCTGGACCTTCACTTGAAATTCACACTCACTTCCCTGTTACACAAGATGGCACCAGGTAGAGCTGCTGGAGAATTGGGGCTGCTGGCTTTTAGCTCCAGGGACCACACAGACCCTGCAGGGAGTGAAGCAGGTGCTAGCCTCTGCATTAGTTTGGTTCCATGTGATCAGCCAGAAACGAGCCCTCTTTGGGCCGCTCCATCAACTCTGCACATGTCTCTCCACACAAGATGGCGCCCGGAGTTCCCTATTCATTCTTTGCCCTTGGCTGGCCCAAGCTACCCAGTGCAACTGACAGGTCTCGGTTGCACTAGCCTCCAGAGTTCTCCCCACTGACAACAGGCTCCACCTTGGCTGCCAGGAGAGCTGAACTGAGGCCATTGCTGGTTGTCTGGCCTTGCTGGAGCCTGGATCACTGCCAGAGTCTGGATTGCTGCTCCCCAATCGCTAGTAGTTGTTTCTGTCCACTGCAACACTGCTCTGCCACTGCTGCTTCCCTGTGTCCAGCAGATCTCCAGGTAGCCCCTGCTTATTGCCTGAACCCTCTTTTCCCTTGTAATCTGCTTCTGTGCTTCACCTTATCTAAAGATTCTCTCTCATATCAAACGTGTGTAACCTGTGCCATCATCTTGCCTTCCTTGGCAATTTTCTATGAAGAAAAAGCCTTAAACAGCTCCAAGGACTTAAGTCAGTGCACTTCAACAATCGTCCGTTTCTAGATATCAAGGATGGCATTACTCAACCTAGAAGTCTTTGGTTACCAAACATTATTTAGCTCTACAGGTTAAAGAAGTGAATTGCAGGTACATGAATTATATCTTGGTGCATCTTTTTCAAAATAAAAAATTTTAAAAAGATAAATAGGGATAACTTCACTTTCACACACACTTTCAAAACAGTATTCAGCAAAACCCACAATTTTCTTGGGGATGTGTTTATTCTTTGATACTATAAATATTGGTTGGTGTTTCCTTAAATTTTTACAAAGAAATTAAGCAATCTCGATATTTATACATAGATACTTCATTAGATTCTGCTTCCCCTCAGAATTCATGAGCTTGATGTGTTGATACTAGGAAGCAGTGTGACCTTGTAAAATAATCAGATGAGGCCAAGATAGGAGAGCTCTCCTGGAAGGGATTTGCACCCTTAAAAGGGGCTAAAGAAATCAAAGTTCTGATATCTACATGGAAGGACATGGTGAGGTTAAACACCTGTCTATGAGCCAGGAAGCAGACTTTCCCCAACACCAAAACTGCCAGTGCCCTATCATGAGGCTTCTAACTTCGAATCAAGAGACACATTTCTGCTGTTTATAAACAACTGGTCTTTGGTTTTTGTTACAGCCACCAGAATTTACCAAAATATGTAACTGATTTGTAACGACATCACAGAACGATGAATTGGTTTAGCATTTGGTATTTTGTATCACTGTCCATAAATGATGTATTGATATATTTGTTGTTACTGTGTGCTGGGATAGTATAAAATTTCATTTTAGTATAATGTGTTGGACTATTCAGTATGCTTATAAATTACTAAAATAACTTAGAATATAGTCGTATATTAATTTCAATATTTTGCATACTTCTATTCCACGTCAAGATAACTGGTTTGGATCATTCACACTCTCTTACCCCCAGGAGCACACAGAAAGGTAATAAAAAATCTTACCTGACACTATTGCTGTGGCACAGCAGGTAAAGCCATTGTGTGTGATGCTGGAATCTCTCGTGGGTGCTAGCTCAAGTATTAGATGCTCTACTGCTAGGGGGCAACAGAAGATAGGTGCAATGCTTAGGCCCCTGGCACTGGTGAAGCTCCAGGCTTCTGACCTTTGCCTGGCCCAGCCCTGGTTGCTGCAGCCTTTTGGGTGGTAAAAGGCTGTTTCTCCCACCAAAGCCATGGAAAATCAAGCAGTGATCAATGAATCATTGGGCAGATATTTTAGAAAAATACTTGGTGAGGGCCCGACGCGGTGGCGCAGTGGTTAAGGTCCTCGCCTTGCACTCCTGGGATCCCATATGGGCGCCGGTTCTAATCCCGGCAGCCCCGCTTCCCTTCTAGCTCCCTGCCTGTGGCCCGGGAAAGCAGTCGAGGACGGCCCAAAGCTTTGGGACCCTGCACCCGCGTGGGAGACCTGGAAGAGGCTCCTGGCTTCGGATCGGCATAGGATCGGCTCTTGTGCTCACTTGGGGAGTGAATCATCAGACGGAGGATCTTCCTCTCTGTCTCTCCTCTCTGTATATCTGCCTTTCCAATAAATAAACAATAAAAAACAAAAAAAAAAATAAAGAAAAATACTTGGTGACCCAAATTACAAAGATAATCTTAATCTCTTTTCCCTCGTTACTACTGCAATAACAAAATAATATCCCTGCTCATTAGGCCCTGAGAGGCACTCTAACTTCTGTGCCCACCTGAATATAGTTGTTCCCTCAGTGGGTGCAATGAATGGGTTTATGGCTCCTTATCCTTCTTCAATGAAGGGGAGATGCCCCACATTGGTGGTTCCTTTGGAGGGCACTCTCTTTTCCACTCTCTTCCCAGCAGTAATAAAGTGATGCAGGAGGCACAAATGAGCATGACAAATAATAGCACAGCACAGGCTAAATAGGCATTTGAATCATAGCCCACAAAACTGAGCCAAGTATCTAACCTAAAGAACATGAGTACTTGATAAAATGTAATATCAATTAGAAACCAAAGTAATAAAACATAACACTAGCAATGGAGATTTGGCACAGGGTTGCAGACCCTGCTTGAAAAGCCTGAAACCCAGATGGAAGCACCTGTGATTGAGTCCTGCCTCTACTTCCAGTTCCAGATTCCTGCTAATACACACTGCAGGGGGCAGCAGGTGATGCTACATGCTTTTGGATCCCTGCCACCCATATGGGAGATTTGGATTGAAATACGGGCTACTATTTTAGGAGTGGCCCAATCCCAACTGTTTTAAATATTGGAGAGTCAATCTATAGATAAAACACTTCATTCTATCAATTTCTGTCTCTACTTCACAAACATGAGTTATCCTAATTTGTTTAGATGAGAAACACAATTAAAATTCTAAACACTAAACTAGTACAGACTTGGGATTATTAAGCGTGGAACGTAAAACAAATGTCATAAAAATGCATGGAGAATGATGAGCACTTACTAGCCAAATTACATAATAGAAATTCTGAATAAAGAGAAAAAGGAAAAGAGGATAAATGAAAAATTTGAGCTTAAATTTACGCTGACTTACTCTGTTAAACAAAACTAATAATAGGATGAAAATGACCTAGAAATTAATGAACTAGATATGAGACCAATAGAGAGTCTGATCAATAGGATAAAATAGATTAATACATAAAAAAATTCAAGGATTGTGTATTCTTATGAAAAGATATAATACTAATATAATCAACATCAGCAAAAAAGAAGAAACTATAACATGGGAATGAATAATGATTTGAATGAGTAATGGCCAAAAATTTCTTGCATTTGTCAAAAAAGATAGACCTACAGATTTGAAGAGTTCAAAGTCAACAAAACGGAATAAATCCCCAAAAGTCCACAGCCAGAGCTATTAAATCCAGACTCCTGGAAATTAAAACAAAAGAAGAACATTTGAGAGTTATCAGAAAAATATAAAAGACATTTACCTAAAGAGGAAGAGCCAAGAGCTTGGTTTTTCAAAAGCCACAGGGACCAGTAGGAAGTGGCACCCCAAAATTCTGTAACTAGGAAAAATATCCTTTGGGAAGAACAGTAACAAGTAACATGCTCAGGAAAGGAAAAAAATTTGTCATCAAGAAATTGACTCAAAAAGGATGTTGGAAGGAATTTTCTTAGAAATACGAGAATGAATAGAAGTTTGATAGAAATGGAGAAAGAGAAAAGCAGAGAAATGATTTCACTAAATGATAAAAAAGTCTTTGGAGATTTGAATATTGTATTTGAACTGAAAAGCAAAATTTATGAAGAGGTTTCATCATACCTAAAAGAAATATTTTTTTAAAAATTATGAGGTACCAATCTAACGCCAGTAAGATTGGCCCACATTAAAAAAAAAAACAAAAACAAAAAACAAACAAAAAAAAAAACACCAATAATACATGTTGGCGAGGATGTGGGGAAAAGGGAACCCTACTCCACTGCTGGTGGGGCTGCACACTGGTACAGCCTCTATGGAAATCAGTATGGAGAACACTCAAACAACTCAAAATCTGCATACCATATGATCCAGCAATAGCACTCCTAGGAATATATCCAAAACACCTGTTTCACGACAAACCAACATGCACCCCTTTGTTCATAGCAGCACAATCAGTAATTGCAAAAACATGGAAGCAACCGAAATGCCCATCAACAGAAGACTGGATAAGAAAGCTATGGTTCATCTACTCCATGGAATACTACTCAGCTATTAAAAAAAAAACGAAATGCAGCTCTTTGTGGCCAAATGGGCCCAGCTGGAAACCATCATGCTAAGGGAAATGAGGGAATCCCAAAAGGTTAGATATCACGTGTTTGCCTTAATTTAAGCATTTAAGATGAAATGATGTCAATATGAAAAATAGTACCTGTAAAATGTAATTTTTTTTAAATTTTATTTTATTTTATTTTTAACATATGTGTTAATCAATACTATGTCCACTAATTCCACAGTGTTGTGGATTGTTGTTGATGTTATGTTGGGGCTTTTGATTGGTCGGAATGACACACTGCTGGCTCTACCTTCAGACCAGAGATGGTCTCCACAAGAAGCCGTTGAACTTATCTGGACAATAAGATGCTGGACCCTATGCTTGGTATATGCTTGCAATGAAAGAACCCCAACTGAACTTGAACTGTGGCAATGCAGCAAGGTGGAGGAATCCACCATGGGAGAAGGGGTGGGTAAAAGGTGGGGGGAATCCCAGTACCTACAACTGTGTCACATAATGCAATGTAATAAAAAAAAGAAAGAAAAGAACAAGAATATGATTTAAAGTTTTTTAAAAAAAATTGTATCAGAAACTGATGTGTATAAGAGGACTGAATGGAAGTGGAGTTCCTGCGTTCCAGTTTACATGAAAAGAGTTGATATTTAAGGCAGTGATAAGACACACAGTGTATTTTAATACCAAGCAAAATTATTAGAAAAAAATATACAAAGAGATATCCTAAAAATCCACAAAGATCTGTCAAAATCAAACCCAAACAAATGCTCAGGAAATGTGTTGGGGGACAAGAAAAGAGATAAAATACACAGTAAATAGAAATTAGAACAAAAAGTGAGAAATGTAATAAAAAATAAGCAGATGATATAACAATAAGAAGGGCAAATCCCAATTGTATCAAGCACAAATTGCTTACTTATAAAAATTAAAATGCAAAAGTAATTTGAATGTGTTAACCAAAATTAAAAATGTATATGTTCCTTATCAGAATAGTTTCACAGGTATACAATTTAGAAGAATTAAAATGAACAGAAAATGTATGCATAAAGATCCTATTTTACAGCATAGTTCGTTTCAGTAAAATACTGGTCATAACTCAAATATTCATCAACACAAAACTAGTAAAATATATAATTCTTTACATATATATCTTATAATACAGCACAAAGTAGATCAATAGTATTAGCCTGTTAATGACCACAGTTAAAGAATAGTTTATAGAATGATAATATTTGATCCTATTGCTATGAATGGTATGAATTCTGGGAAGTTTTCATTGTATGTAAGAATAAATGACAGTTTAGGGTGACACATATGAATTATCAACACTATGATCGTTTGAATAAGGAGGATCATAGAGAACTTCCATTTCCTAGATTTCATATTTTGAGAGTACTTGAATTTGCTTCACTAAAATAAAAGCATGTACACTATTAACAGTGACACAACAAAAAGGCATTTCTATATGGGAAGAGAGTAATTCAGTCGATGTTTGTCATAGTTCATGTCTTGAAAATATTGTTCTTCACATTTAATAAACAAAAGTATGACCCAGAATTTCAAGTTCAACCCTCAGAGATGACCATGTAGGCTATATCAGTGCAAGGTTCTGAATCTTAAGGCATTTCACCATTGAACAAACTCTTAGTCCTATAATATTATTGTGCTAACAAAGTATCAGTGAGAAATAAAAACCTGTGTATTTGAATGGCAGAGTGATGGCAAGGAGAGGAATGGGACTAGGCCAGGCTGAAACGAGGAACCAGGGACCGCATGTGAGTCTCCTCTATGAGTGGCAGCAAAATGGAGGAGAAACAGAGTGGAACTCCAGTCTCACACAGAGTGGGGGCCTCTCAAGTGGCAGCTTGACTTGATGAGCGACAACACCCACTCCTATTTAAATAAATATATTGATGGCAACTAAGGAGAATTACCACTCCCAGAGTGAATACTCTCCCTTTAGGAAGACAAATGAAAGCACACAGCTGTTTAGGCGAAGGGTTCCCAGAGCAATCCACTTCTCAAGCGGAAAGCGGATAGCTGGCTTGCTTCTTTTAGGGAGTTCATGG
Organism: Ochotona curzoniae; assembly: GCF_017591425.1. Lineage (NCBI taxonomy): Eukaryota > Metazoa > Chordata > Mammalia > Lagomorpha > Ochotonidae > Ochotona > Ochotona curzoniae. The sequence continues at coordinate 26,049,949 of NW_024467115.1, read as the reverse complement.
ATTGCTGACGTTGGAAAGCACCTGATGGGATTCTGTTTCCTGGATTCAGTATTATTACTGCCAGAGGAAAGGGGAGTGAAAAATGTTCTCCCTTTTATGATCCTGTTCTCAAAGCTACTGAATATATTTTTATCTGGCTAATGTGAAAGGATCTTGGGATTTACTTGGAATCTAAACCGCAAAAAAAAAAAGGGAATACTATTATAGAGAGAAATCATAACACGTTGATATGAAAACCAGAATTTTGCATGGCATACAGGCAAACTATGGGAGGTTGATTTGCCTTAAAGAAATAACACAGAAAATTCTTCAATGGAGGACATGAGATGGGAAGCAGAATTTTGTAAGAGCGTAGGAAGGAAAATCAATCTCCAATGAGAAAAAGATTAAAAGGCATAAAAAAAAAATGAAGAGTAAAACCAGCAAAGAAACTGCAGGTGTCCAGGATACAAAACAGGAAACAAATAGGTGGAGGGCGAAAGACGTCTCACAATGAGTCAGCAATAGCAAGACACAAATCACATTTTAACAACATGCTTACTACATAAACATTTTCAGGGAAATTCGAAGGAAAGAACCATCAAGAATTAAGCTGGGAGTTTTGAAAAGAAGAAGAAAAGAAAAAAAAAAGACACATTTTATCTAATTAGAATATTTTTTCCTATTTCTTTAGTGATGCTGATATGTACACAGGAATACACTGGGCCTCATGGATGGGATGGGACATGATGAATGGTAGAAATTTGTGCTCCAAGCCCCGCCCTCCAAAAAAAAAAAACAAACAAAAAGACTTCTAGCTGGTAGAAAACCAAGCATCCAATTCGCTATCACACACATACTAAAACAATTCATGTGCAAACATTTGTGTCTCAGCAGCCGGGCAGCATTTCACATAACACAAGCCACTCCTTGGATGGCACCAGTGGAGAGACCGCACTCCGAGAGCTCTCCCCTTTAGGGAGGGAGACCAGGCAAGCTGGCTCACTGAGTGGCTGGATTCAAGTGAGATTCCAAAGTGGGTTAGACATTTTAAACATATACTAAACAGTACTTAATAGTCCAACACATTATACTTCAATAAAATTTTAAACATTTTTTTTCTTTTCTGAATCAAGTAGTTTTTCAAGTGAAGAATCAGTAGAATTAACTAGAAATTAATTTTCGTTCGTATCAATGAATGCTTAACACCTGTCCAGAAGAAAATTCCAAAAGGGCAAAATGCTGCAATGTTTCAAAATACTTAGAAATACTTTCAGACTGTCTCTCGCCACAAATTGAGGCAAAGATAGAAGGATGTGAGACAAGAATCAGGAATTCTACCACCTACCTGTCCTATGCTGACTGTCTTTCTGTAACCCTAAATGCTATCCACAAAGTTTTCTCTTAATGTCACAGCAGCCTGGAGATGTCTGTTCATACGTGAAAAACTCTAAACTTCTGTCTGAAAAACATGCCAGGCTGATAATTAAAGAAAGAAAAAGAAATTTAAGAATTTACTTTCTTTTCAAACAAAGTTTCAAGGTGTGTTGTGTTACCATGAATATTTGTTGATTGGAAGGGCAGAGATCAGAGAGAGAAAAGTCAGACAGGAAACTTTTTGCCAAATGTCCACAACGAACATGGCAAGACAAGCAGAAGCCGGGAACTGCAAACTCCATCCAGCCCTTCACTTTGGTGACAGGGACCCAAGTACTTGACAATTCAACTTCTGCCTTTCATAATGTGCATTATCAGGAAGCTGTAATAGGGAATCAGATCACTTCTTCCTCCCAGATAACATGAGGGCCTGATGGGGAAAAACCTTATTTAAGCCATAGTGCTGGTTATATAACGAAAATCACCAGTTTGAAAGAACCATGGGATGGCTGTTGTAAGAGCAACTATGGACCATTTGTCATGAAGTACATGTAGGACAGCTCCCCCTACTTGTTACCCATTTGAGTTATTGATATCCTTTATAAACTGTTTTACCTTATATTAGTTCAGTGAAGAACATTTGAGACAAATATGCTTCAGCATGAATGACACATGGATTCCCGTGCATATGAACTTGAGCCTACTTACCATCCAGTGAAGTTTCACAACATACTTTCCATAGCTGTTAAACAAGGGCATGTGGCCCTTCACAGCCTTGCACAGAGAGTATATGTGCTCCCAGGGCTTCCACAGGAGAAGAGGAGGTTCTCCTGCATTCCCTTTAAAGTAATTGCTCAAAATCCCGCCATTGAAAATCTTCCACACTGCGTAGATTTCACTGATAATCCATCTCATCAGCTAGAAACAAAACCCGACAGAGGTAGATACTGTAACAAAGGTGGAGATACTGCAAAAAGAAAAGTCTAATTCCCAGGGTAATATGCTATTGAACATGTAACATATTCTAAATTCCAACTTCAGTTCAACAGAATGAAGTCATAGGTCTTGTTTTATCTTTAACGTATTTTCATTAAATAAAAATAATAATAATAAACTAAGATGTTTAATATTAAATGCACCCATGTCTAAGAAGACCGTTTATCAGCATAACCTTTTAGTGATTTAACAGTCACTTCTACTTCTACTTAACATTGACTTTATATCAGATGCGAGAGAAGGACCGAGCTACTTACAAAGTGTTTTTTATTTCTAAGAGTGCTGAAGTTTTTTTTTTTTATAAATCAGTAAGCTACTCTTCTGTGAAGGTTGAGAAGAAAATGACTTCTTTTACATCAATAAGACTAATTAGAGAGTGATGATATATGAGGTAATTATAAACATGTAAATAGAATGCAAATCATGCATTTCCCACATTGATCTTTAATTGCTGAAATGGTGTAGGTACAACTCATTGAATTTTTGTTTGTTTTGTTTGTTTTTTAAATAGGCATCAAGGCCCAGTGACAAGGTGATTTAGAGTGGAAGGAGAGATGAAGACTCAAATACTCCATTAGATTGCTCACAAGGTCTGGCTTTGAGCAAGTCATTTCCTACGTGGATTCTAGTTAAAAGGTTGTGTTTTGGGCTTTGAGGACTAACTATGATTTGGGGGAAGTTTTGAGGACACAGTGCTCAACAGAGGCAGTATCGCCTCCGTATTAATACATATTCTGAAATGCTTATATCATGTCTAGCTGCCTGTTTAGAAGGAAATGAAATCTTAGAGGTGGACATTATAATGTTTCCTTTTCTTAAATCAGTAAAGAAATTCTTAATGTTTGTTTTTTTTTAAATAAAGCAGATATATCCCTGTGCAGATTGAAATTTTGAACAATTGAAGTATTTTATGCTTTGCTTACACTGAAAAAATGAAAATTTAAAGGGTATGTATGCTTAGGATTCAGAAAACAGGTAAAACAAACTGTAAGAAATCTGTACAATTATTATAAACTACTAAACAATAAAATAATTGTTATCAGAACAAAGTTTAAATGTAAGACAATTTAGAGATTGATTTTATGTGGCTCATATAACCAGGTTGAAAAATGTTTTGGTTTCAATATTGATCAAGACACTAAAGATAAGAAAGACAATTTATTTGAATTAATCATGATTATGCCACGGTCCTGACTCAGTCATAGGAGAAAATAATCAAGAAGTCCTAGTTAACTTAGGATGGTGAAACACATCTGCTTGTGTTATACAAAGTTCAGCATGAGGAGATAGAGGGCAGAAGTAAGGTGAGTTGTCACACGAAGTAGCACAGTTTTGCTGGAACCTTTCTTGTTTGCAATCAGTGTGGCCAGCAGGTGATTTTCTCAGCATTCTCATGTCAGCCAACATTGCAACCCTATTCGTGGACATGGTGTGGGTCAAAGTGGGTAGCAACTTCATGTCCATTGATAGACTCATGAATTCAAAGGGAAAAAAAAGTCTAAGGTGTGAGATCGAAGTAAGCTGTGATCACAGGTGGAGTTCGTGGGGACAGCAGCAATGCTATTATGAATGTCTTACATTTAAACAGATTTTTAATCATCAGCAGCAACTCACAACAGCTAGAGAAACGGTTGCTGCAATATGAAAGTGAGCAAGGGTGAAGTGGCATTGGCTTGCTGCGACTTCCTTAGTCAGGTCTGCAAGACTTTCGGCAAGGAGACTTATATAGTTCCTTACATACCTCGCTGCAGAGTAAATGTTCATTTGGTGTAAACAAGTCAAACATGATTTCATTTTTTACAACGACTGGAGTCTAAAAGAAAAAAAACAAACAACAAACAAACTGCATGCATAGGTTACTCCGTGATAAAAGGAAGCATAGCTTAATGAGATACAGTTACATATGTTGGAAATAAACTAAACCTATTTCATCTGTCATTGTAAAAGGATGAAAAAACAAAAAACAAAGCAAAATGTGCCTTAAGGAAATCCTTAGAGTTTTAGATGATCATAATGTAATTCTATTCAAATACAGTTTTTAAGGGCAAGCATTGTGGCATAGCTGGTAAAAGCTGCTGTCTGCAATGCTCCTATCTCATATGGTCACCGGTTCGAGTCTTGGATGTTCTACTCCCAATCCAGCCTTCTGCTGATGGGTTAGGAAAGACTTCAGAAGAGGCCTCATGTGCCTGGACCCATGTCACCCCTCTACGAGAACCAGAGGAAGCTACCTGCTCTTGGCTTGGGCCTGGCCCAGCCTTGGCCTTTGTTGTCATCTAGGTAGCAAACCAGAAGATGGAAGATTCTCCCTCTCTCTCTCACACTGGATGTCTCATCAAAATAAATTAATAAATCTTTAAAGGTGAAATACAGTTGCTAATGTAAAAATATTATATATGCATATATAAAAATGCAGATAAAGTTAGCATCGATCCAAATACAACCTCAGAAATTACAAGTGATGTGAAATGTAAATTAACCACAAAAGTTAAACCTAAAGCTTAGTTAATATATGATAGTAGCTGCAAAAAAAAGTCTTCATTTTGGTTGAAAAAGATTAGTTGTAACAGCTTTTAAAAATCTTTCCCAATTTAAAATTCTGTCCCTAAAATTCCTGTTTCAAAATTAATTTGTTAGTCACTACTTAATTGTAAACTAGAACATAAAGATAATAGGGAAAATATAAGTTGTACATATTTAATAAGCTGTAATCCCCATCAAGTTTATATATTTGTCATAAAGGTCAGTATGTTAGTGGATTTGATTAGATGTTTAAATTTTTATGGAAGACAATCCTCAATTATGTGTGCAAGCAGCACCGTGAAAGTTCAATAAAAAACCATGTTATATTTGAGGAACATTTCCCTAAAACTACCTAGAAGGCCTGAGTTTATTTTCCTCATCATAAATTGTAAAGGAAGCATTTTGTGGTTTTCCTAATTATGAGAAGATATTTACAAAATGCTCAAACTTTTTATAAATGTCATCGGGGCAGTAAAAGTTAGATATTGGATGCTGGACGTTTGGGACATTAGACTTCTCACATGCTAATGGATAAAATGTAGGAGGGAACTGAGTTGATCAAAGATGAAGAATCCTGAGGCAGATATCTTTAGGAGGACATTCGAGCATCTGTATTTTCCACATTTGTATCTGGAGCAGAATAAATCCTCAGACATTATAGACCTGTTAAATATAACCAGTGGTTAAGGGTCTCACCCAAGATGTCTAGTTCTCAGGAAAAAAAAAAAAAACTATAGATCCAGTTGAGGTCTATGTGTACAAAAGATATTAGCTCACTTTTGGCACAACCCAGTAGACTCTCATATATTAACTCTGGAATCTTAAAGTCTTTATCCTAGTTTCTGTTTAAAAATATGTTTTTTTTTTTTTTATTTTTGAATGTTACTCAGGACTCTGGGGTATGTTACAGGTCGATTGTGTTTCTGCGGCTGCAATTATTTTTGGCTCATGAAATGAATGTTTTGAGTTAGGACCATGGATTTCACATGTCAATAAAATTATCATCTATTTATCAATCGACCAATTAATTGATCTAGTTCCAGGATTAGTGAGAGATGCAATAGAATAGAATAAATTTCTCATGGGAAAGTTACGATTGAATTGAGAATATTTGTTTCAAATTTTTGTGTCTTTATTTAATGATTCTCAAGGTAAAGTGTGCGTATCTCTATAAACCTAGACGTTAAAATACAAACAAACATTACTCTAGAATTCTCTGTGTAGCCAGACTTTCAGTTCTGACTATTCTGTTCTATCTCTAGTCTGATTGCTCAAGAGCACTCAGTGCAGAGGACAATGGAGATGTGGAGGTAGATGGCACATTTGTAATAAATTTAGGTCCAAGTGTCATCAAAAACAGTGAGTAGATTTTCTTTCTGTATAAATGTATGCCTCAAAACTGAAAAATGCTAAAAGAGAAAGAGAGAGAGAAAGAGAGAAGATCATATGGAGGTTATAGTGATTCTTACTTGCAGAAATTGCTTGAAGTGTAAATTACATACCTTGAGCAGAGTCTATCATCGGTAACACAGTATTATGAACACATAGTAACCACAAAATTTATATTCATTTGCGTTATCTCATACTATAAGCAAATTGAAGCATGGCCCAAGTGACTTAGTTCCTGGCACTCAGCTGAGTGAGTTCTAGGTTCTTGGCTCCATCCCACTCATGGTGGGCATTTGGGCTGTGGAGTAGTTGACGACAGTGGATCCTGCTGTCTCAAACAATATCTTTTAAATGGTCAATAAATACAAAATATTTCATAAGTAGATTTTTCTGAAATATTCTTATGATTTGGGGAAGATCTTGCTATTTTCGCAGCTTAGTAAATCTTACAGAATTTAAACAGCCTTGTCAACAACCAGGGTGAATGATTGTCTTTTGCATTAGTATCTTAGACACAGAAGGCTCAAGTCTGTAGGAATTAAATCACTTTGTGTAGAAACAACTTAAGCGGATTCCACGTATGTATAGGACAATTGCCACTCCTACAACCATTCGACAAGTAGTAAACATTTCTAATGCAGCTTATTGCTTCTTCCTAACAATTAGATGTAAACTGGCATAATTTTGAAGAAAGTAAATAAGTGTGTATAAACTGTCAATGCCCAAAATGATGTCACAGGTCATAGGATTCAAATGGGTAGATTGTGGAGTTCAGAAAGAAAAATGATCTTTGGAGAATGTCTCAAGAATCCCTGGAATGGAGAAATTAGATGTCAATCTCCTGGGTGAGAAAGTTCAGGCTGATAAACACTAGAGAAAACAGATTTCCATACCAAGCACGTTCAGGTAAAGAAACATGAAAGAGAATGTCTATCAGTCAGAAATCAACTTTGAAGACTAAAGCCCCTAAACAAAAGTTTACCATGGGTGCCTAATGGCTAAAGTCCTTGCCCTGCATGCTATCGAATCCCATATGGAAGCTGCTTCGTGTCCGGGTGGCCCTGTTTCCCATCCAACCCACTGCTTGTGGCCTTGGAAAGCAGTAGAAGATGGCTCAAAACCTTGGCACCCCACACCCACGTGGGAGACAGAAGAAGCTCCTGGATCCTGGCTTCAGATCAGCTCAGCTCCGGCCATCAAGGCCACTTGGGGAGTAAATCATTGGACAGAAGATCTTTCTCTCTGTCTCTCCTCCTCTAGATAGATCCAACTTTCTAATAAATATAAATAATTTTTTTAAAAAAGTTCACCATTTGTTGGAAATCAGGATATAAAATGATCATGCTATACTAGTAAACCCTTATATGATTGAAATGTCAAAACATATTAACTTTCCTATTGAATATTGCAAAAAAAATTTGAAACAATTTTAAAAAATGAAAATTGTATTACTAGGATATTAAATTTCATAATTAATGAGTATCTTATTTAATACTAACAAGATTTCTTACCCGATTAGTAATCAAATCCTGTGGACGTTTCCAAGAATAAATTTTCAGTGATGCTGGTAATTCAATTTTTCCCTCAGGGTCTTCAAAAAAGTGCTGTATGAGAAATAAATTGAGGGTTTTTTTTTTCCTCTATTTTTTTTTTAGAGCAAAAAAAAAAAACCAGTAAACTTTAATATGAATTAATAAGCGCATGGATCTGGTAAATCTATAAGAATTTAGAAAGTATCTTGTGTTTGCCCTCAGGGCTAATTTATGAGGTATTTGGAGAACATTGGATTTAATGGTGTTGTATAAAATTAATGCAATCTTGAAATGTTGAACATTTCAAACTGATAGGAGTCCTTTGGAATGCAAATTACATGTGGTGTGAAAATTAATTGGAAGGACTAGAGGTGGCATATTTTTCTTTTCTGAGTTGAGAAGATCAGAAAACATTGATTTCATGGTCAACATCATCAATGTTAAAATTATAAACAGGATTATATGTAAATGAAACCTTGTGTCTTACCTGACTTTTGCTTATTAATTTTTAAAATTAATTTTAATATTCAGAGATAATTACTGCATAGGCTTAGGAGAAACTACGCAAAATAATAGAGGGTTTCTGTGTTCCTGTTCTCCAGTTGTTTCCAACAGGAACATCTTGAAAACACAACACGGCAGCAACAATCAAAATACAGACATTTGCACAGTCAAGAACAGGACAGTTCCATCAGCCCAAGGGTCTATCCTATGTTCTTTCAAACAACACGAGTGCCAATTTCTCCTGACTATAACTAGGTCATTATTTTTTTTTAATACCTGCTGTGGGTCTAGAATGATATTTACTTCAAAATGCTAGCATCCTACTAAACAAAAAGGTCATTTTAAGGAGCAGCCTGAAAAGTGATGACTGTGAATAAAATGCTAGATAAACCTAAATTATCTCTATGGGGGAAAGGGAACACATAAATTTCGCTGTTAAAGATAGAGACAAATATTGCTTTGTGGCTTTCATGGCAAACATATTTTTGCCTTAAAGCTGATGTGGCTTGAGGCCATTGTGTTATGATTGGGGGCAGTATCTGAGTTACAAACCTAAATTTGGTATTTAGTTATAGTATTTGTTGTCATATTTAAGACACTAGGGTAACATGAATGAAAACAGGAATACCTCAGTATTCAGTCAAACAACCCAATGCATCAGTTCTTGGTAAACAGGCTGAAGATTCCAGTTGTTATGATAAACTTGTTAAGTTTCCTCATGTGATATTTTTGGGCTTGTAAATATAAATTTAGTAGTATTAAATTACACAATTCAGAAATAAAAGCAACTTATAGCTTGATTTCCATCAGTTTATTTGGGTGTCAGTTTTCAATCATTTGGTTCTGTTTGGCCTAATGCCTAGTCATTTTTTAACTGAATAAGATAATATATATTATATACATCATAAATATGTGCTCTAACTATTTTTACTGTACAATTTATTTGGCAGGTGGAGTACAAAGTGAACTTGAAAATGATTTAAAGACTTTGTTTTGACCTTACATTGCATAGAATGCTGTAAACATTCTAAGGTATTATCTAGTATCCAAAGTTTTAGAAACAAAAATGTCAGTGAATTTCTCAGCAAATACCCCTTTGATTTTGGTTCCTGTTTTAGTTGCTTTGGCAGCTCCAGACTGTAGCCTTTCTCTCTCCAGAACAGAGAGAGTAACACAGACCCCAGGGCAGTATGTCAATTTGCTCTCTAAACTTTAAATATTGTTGAAGGAAATTAAAGGGTGCATGGGTAGGTATTTGACCCTCATATATTCAGAAATTCATGGTTATCTGTCTGTGTCATTCCACTTTAGGCCTGTTGCTTCCAGTATTTAATCACATACTTCTTGGTTCGGTTGGCCCGTATCATTCTTTGCTTACCATGATTTAGCTAAAGAAATGAGGCATCACTCTGGTCTTACAGGGAATGGTTAGCTCATCTGAGAATAATTTCCTGATGACTATCCTCATCTCTAAAAAGAAGGCTGACATTTTAAAAAGTTTAAGAATACCTGCTACAATCAGAAGCTTGAGACATGAATCTTGGTAAAATATTGATGTTGTGAATTAGGAATAAGAGCTACAGCGTTGCCATCTCATAGAGATGCAGTCACAAGGCTTTGAGGCCATTCACTCTAGTGAAGAGGCTGTTGCATGGAGAGCCATGAATGCTGAGGTTGTGGGATAGTCCTGGGTTTGGAGAGCAAGGGATTTGTCCCGATGTTACCATTTTGTAGCTTGTTCTAGTGTCTCCTGTCATTGAACGTTGTGGTGGAAGAATGGGATGTTGGCCAGTTTCTTTTTTTTTTTATTTGTTCTTTTGTTGGCCAGTTTCAAAGTGTTGTGCTTCACCAGAGAACACGTGTTCACAAAGAGAGCTGGAAGTTATGCACTGGTCCTTGCTGCAAAGGTCCAGTATCTACTTTGGGACATGTTATTCAGCCAACCCAATCAGCAAATGCCCAACCAAAACCGGAATGGACTTCAGCTGACCAGCACACTTGTTACTGCTTCAATTTCTGATTTCCACTCCCTGCCTCCTCCGTGCCCCTGCCCTGGCCGGTCCCCCTAAAGATTCTAACAGGTATGCCCCTGCTTTGACAACATTGCTCAACCTCCTAGACCTCTGCAAAAGTTTTTTTTTTTTTTCACTTTGATCTGATAAAGTAACCTAAACATCCTAAAGCATTATTTTTACATTCTATTTTAAAATTTTCAAAATGATGTTTCTGTGTCGTCCTGTTGACCCTTCACACTTTGGAGGAACTCCCATCGAGACCTCCCCCAGGATTCTATTGCTCAGTGCAAAAATTGTACGAGGTATCTTCCTGATGTGAATTCTAATGTTGCACACGTGTGTACACACACACACACACACGCACACACACACACACACGTCCATTGTTTCTAGTTGCTGCTGAAAGGCATGGAATAGGTCAATTTTCATTTGAACATAGAGGACCCAAAGGCTCTTTGATTCTAAGTGTTCGAGAATCACATTAGGTATGGGAAAAAGAATGTGTTCCCCAAGACACTGCTAATTTGGAGACTGCTCAAGTGCTAACAGGGTCAGCAATTATTTAACTTCATTACATATTTTTTGAAGAAATCTCTGGGATGAATCATGCAGCTTGTGAATATGTCAACACAATTCAAATGTTAAAGTGTGCCACTTTTGGAATGTTTGCTAAATATAGAGGTATCATCTTAGTCATTTTGTCAATTTTAATTATGTATTGAAAATTGCTTTGTGTCAGATTTATGTTGTGTTTCGAGTGAGATGCTGTATCAAATAAAGAGGCGTATACATAGGCTACATTCCTTACATGTAACCTACAACAGTAGCCACAACAAAAGATTATTTACAAATGAAGTCGGAATTTTTACATCTTACTGGAAAATGTAACAACTCAACATAGTCCCAATTTCAGGAACACGTGATATTTTCCTGATCAAGGTAAACTAAGGGCAACTAAGAATTTTACCCACATATTTTACCAGGATATTGAGTGAGACCTTTTTGCTATCTCACAGTAGTGTCTTTCAAGAAAGAGGCAACAACTCTTTAAGTCCGGTGAAAAGTTTCATTCTTTAAATTATCCTTTGCACTTGTCTGGTTCCTCACTCTGTCCACAAGTTATAGCCTAATATACTCTAGCTCTTAATGTCTGTCTTTCACTGTGGCCCTTTGGTCCAATTTTCTACTATTTATCCCAATGCTCAGGCCTGGAAAGGTAAGGAGGTGAAGTAAACTAAGACAGAGTCCCTTCTCATTGGAGCTTGTGAGAAGAACAGAGGCAAATGAACAAATCTTACTCCATCATACAATTCAAAGCCAGAATGAGATCTAATCCTATTCAAGTTACTCACATATATTGGGCTTTTTCCCGATTTGTCCTTTTCTTTTCCTCCTTTGCCAGTGTCCCACTTTTCTGTGTTGATGTCGGCTTCATTCCACTCTGGCCAGATGGGAAACTTTCCCTTCTTTTGTTCATTAAAGCCAGATTGTACATTACCAAAAGGGTACTGGCTAGAAATGAGGGCCGATGGCGTTGAGGGGCACAAGGGTGTTTGGGGTGGGGGGAGTGGAAAAGAGGGAGAAAGAGAGAATTAGTTTTAATTAAAATCATTGAGATAAAAATATTGGATTAATTGCATGACATTAACTTAATTATCTTGTCAGCAGTCACATTCAATACAATATTTAACAGTCATACTTCTTCCCAACAGCTGCCACATATTATGGCAGTAGATAATGAAATGATTCCCACAAGATTATTCTATCAGTATTTTGGGGCAGTAGTTTCTAATTATTAATAAAGGATAAGCAAACATGAATACGTAGCATTATCAGGGACATGCAGCAGTTGTTGGCATATAATACACAGTCCAGCAACCATTTTTATACTTACAGTATCAGTTGTTTTTAGAGTATCAACACAGATGTAATTTAAATTTTTTTCCAATGTAAAAACACTATGTGATCATGCAAACGAGGCTAATAAGAAAACCATCCTTTTATTTCAGACTAAACTAACAACAGCTATTTTGCCCCTCAGACAAAAATATATGAGACACATTTTCCTCTAAATAAAATCATTCTGTATATTATTTTATAGTCTCCACTCTACATCTATCATCATATTGGTAATAACTCTCATGTTCAGAAACATTGACCTAAATATTAATTTAGTAATCAGATGATATTTATTTGTCTAGGGCATGATTCAGAGAGAAAAGTGGAAATGTCTGGGGCTGAGTCATCGGTCAGGCACTTGCTGCCTATATTGTTCAGTACACAGCATAAAGTAAGGAAAATAAATAAGCATATTCAACAATGAAAGTTATGGAAAAGTTTACAACATGAGAAGTGAAGCGAAAAATCGCTACCAAGAGATTTTAACAGATTAGGTTCACAAAATAAAAGTCTGTAACAAGATAATATTTTGAAAAATAGCTGAAAAAAGCGATGGATTAAGATTTGTGGATACTTACAGAAAAGTAACAAACATGTCCCAGAAGCAGGAGATAGAAAATATCAATTGAGTATCAATAGAGAGGAAGAATATTCCAGATGCATCGAGCACGTGGGAATGTTTTAGGAATAACAGACATCAGGGCGGTTGAAGCTATGTGAGAGAAGTGGAGGGCGGAGGAGATTCATTCAGAGATGTTACTAGACATGTGAAGACCAGGCAGGTGACCCAAGCCGTCCGAGGGGAATGCAGCCCTGCTGGGGCTTTGCTACTGCTTCAGAGATACCAATTTTGGATTTTTGATTTTCAAACTCCAAGACCATAAATTCATGTAGTTTTTGAGATACCGAACTGGAGGTATTTTTGTGACATCAGCAATAGGAAACAAACAGAGTAAGGTGGGAGAAGTACAAGGTGACATCTTGGAAAACAGGTAGAGCAGCTTCCTCAAAACTGAAAGAATATATAATAGTACCAAATGTTCACCAAGCGAGATGAAGTAACATCAAGTAAATGTTGAACTCAGAACAAGAAGCAGAATATCTCCTTCAAACATCATCTCCTTGAGTGAAATCTGGGTGAAGCTTTTTTGTGACTAGCCCATCTTTTACAGCCATGTCCCACCCGCTTAGCACCAGGTATTTGTTTCATTGCTTTACTATTTATGTGCTTATTATGTGTCTTCACATCTAGGATCCATGAGTACCACAGTGCTCACAGCATTGGCATTGGATGCTTTCATTTCTTCCAGCTTCAGCACCTGGAAGGCACTTGGAAAAATTGAAGCTCTACCTGCTTATCATTTGTTTATACAGAATAAAAATGAACGTCATGACAGTTTCTGTGTTTTTTAATTAAAACTGCTCAAGGTGTTCTATGTAGGCACAGACGGGCCAGCTTTTCAACAATCAATTTTCCTTTCACCATTTTAGACATTTGGTTGTTCTGCGGGATGGTGTTTGAGGCAACAGAATATGGGTCGATATGCTGTGTTCTTATAGAACAGGTTCATAAACATCTTCTGATATACTTCCCGCTTTGCTCCTGCTTGATGCATGGCTGATTCCACTGAGGATGCCTTAGAAAATGGAGTTAAATGCAGGATGGAAGGAGCCAAGGACACTTACGAAATACAGGCAAAAGCACAACTGAACAGGTGATGAGACCCTGGTACGACCAAGAAATGTCCTTTGCTATTAAGTCACTGACATTTTAGTGAGTGTGAATTACTAGCCTTGACTGGTAAAATGATTGTAATTATTTTCTTAGGATTTGGATTTCTTCTCCTAGACCTTTAACCATTACAAGCATACACATACTCTATTGCTTTGGAATTGCTTCTATTTTTCTTTAGGTTACTAAACGCTTCATGTGTCATGACTTACGTTTGCATATCCTTGTACTATGAGACTATGCTTCTAAAGAAAACACAAGGAGCCTAAAGATACTGTAAATGCAGATTTTAAACCAATGAAAATTTGTTAAGAATGTTGCTATTTTTAAAGGAAAACCTTTTCTTCCTACCCTAATGTTAGTAGGAGCAAAGCTTGTTTTCTTATAATCTCTCTATATGCAAGTGAGTCTCCTCCCTCACCTTAAAACCACAGATTGAAATCTTGCAAAGCCATGGCCGTTCCTGCAGTCGGAACATTCCTTTCCTCTTCATTTGGGTTCAATATCTTCTCCTTCGTATATTAAAATAAGGCATTTCAGTTTCAAATGGATGAGACTTCCCTAGAGTCATAATATACTGGTCTTCAATAACCTCCTCACTTCTGGTTCCTGAAGACATTTATCCCTTATTCAGGAATTTCTAAGCATTGTTAATTTTCAAAAACATCAATATGTGATGTTGCTATAAAAATATTCTGAGACTGTGTGCATTATTAAGAAATATGCTTAAACAGTGTACGCTAACAAAAAAAATAAGTATGACTAGATTGGTTCTCAAGAAAAAAACAGAATTTCATAATACAGAAAAATTAATGAGCAAAATATCACATTTTTGTTTTCTCAAGTATTGTCACAGCATACAGATAAAAAGAAACTGGTAACTTCATAGCCATCAAAATCACAATTAAATTACTCATCTGGGAAGAACAAAATCCTAAAACATTTTTGGAAGGAAGATCTAATTTCTTAAAAATACAAGGTTCTACTAAATTGTGTTTTGCTTCCCTCCTCATTCTGTCAAGTGTAAGTAAGTGTTCAGCTCTCTCCCTTAAGCTGTTATGTTGTGTCGCTAATTGGCCTACTTTCTGTGGAACACATCAAGTATGTTCCCTACTGTATGGAAGAATGCTTAAAAAGGCTTTCATCAGAAGTGCCTTCTGCCAGCCCAACACATCACCTTTGGTGCTGCACATACAATATAAACAACGCACAGTTGTAGCTCCGTGTCAGACATAACTTTTAGCGACATAAATATTGTTCTTGAAACTTTCAGTATTTCTTCAGAGTGTACTGACAGATGTTTCTCATGCTCATAGTGTACAAGAGATTTTTGAAGTTTCAAAACACTTCATTGCTGGGCTTATCAAGTCTCAGAAGAAAATTTTAAAGCAATAGTAATTAAGAAAGTTTGGGGCTCTGGTAATACTGTGCAAAATCTTGCCAAAGTACAGAAATTGAAAAGTTATGGAAACATTGGAATTATTTAGAGTCAGAACAGAGTGTGTGGGTTTGAGCTCCAGCTCTGCTTCTGCTTCTCTTGCCATTGCAGACCCCAGGGACTAGTGGTGATAGCGCCAGTAGTTGCGTTGCTGCTATATAATCTGTATTGGCTTTCTGTCTCCTTTTTTCCACATTAGCCATTGCACTGCTTGTATTTGAGAAGTAAACCAACAGATGGGACTCTCTCTCTCTCTCTCGCCTTGGTGGATGAAGGAATAATATATTGCTTTTGAAACGATTATAATACATATACCCAATATTGGAAACAGACTCTACTCTGGTACTGGATTACTGTGCTGCAGGTCCACTGTCAATCCATTCACTACTTAGCAGTTGAATTAATGAAAGGTTCTCAGAGAGGGACCAACAGTCGACAGGAGAACATTCAGCGGCTCTTTGCCAAAGTACAAGGAAGTACTTAGTATTGTAGCATTTGTGAGGTTTTCACTTCATCTCAGCAATGGGTAGGAATTATCCTAGAAGGCTGTCCGAATTTCAAAGAATAATATGCTCCAAATAATAATACTCCAATGATAAAAATACTCCAAATAATAAAGCTAAAATAATAATATGGAGAATAATATGCATATGTTCAAAATATCTGCGAAAGGCGAAGCTAAATAAATTATGAAGGAAAAGAAGTAACTTAAACCATGAAGGGCATTTAAATACAAATATCAAAGAAAAGATAACACTCCCAGCAGGTGAGACATAATGTAGTAAATTTAAAGGTTCTTAAGATGGATGCATTTAAAGTTAAAGTTCTCTTAAACAAAAAGGAGCAGGGCAGTGGTCAGTGCCCTATCCTAGTGTCTATATCCTTGCCTTGTACCTGCTGGGATCCCAAATGTGTGCTGGTTCATGTCCTGGCTTCTCCACTTCCCATCCAACTCCCTGTGTGTGGCTGGGAAGGCAGTAGAGGATGGCCCAATGCCTCGGGACCCTGTTCCCATGTGGGAGACCTAGAGGAAGTTCCTGCCTCCTGACTTCAGATTGGCTCAGCTCTGGCTGCTGCAGCTACTTGGGGAGTGAACTAGTAGAGGAAAGAGGTTTCTCTGTGTATCTCTTTGTCTCTGTATATCTGCCTTTCCAATATAAAAATAAAATATTTGAAGCAAAAAAGAAAGAAAAACGAGGGAAAGTCCATGCTTTGTAATGATAATAGGAAAATATTATTTTAAAAATGGGAAATTCAGTAAGATTTGGTTGAGTGAGATTCTCCACTGATTCTTTTTCATGTGCCAATGTATTTTTACATGAACATGGAAATATGGTAATACGTTGGAGTGGCTGGTTTTAGTATAATAATCTGAACAGGCACATTACAGAAGTCAGGTAGAAAGATGTTGCCTGCATCACCATGACTATGGATATCTCCCACACAAATGAGAGAGAAGGATGTGCAGTATTTGGGCTCAGCTCTATGTCTGCCAAGGTGAAGCCTAGGGCCAGGAGAAGTCCCAAGGCCCAAGTGCAGCACTCATGGACCAGGTCTCTGGAAAGCCAGAGAACAGGGGCTTGCTCCACTGCTCCTTCTCCAACTAGGAGCAGCACAGCTCAGAGGATGGCTCTAGTTGTCAGGTACAGAGTTTAAACATGAGCAACTGGGGGAATGGTTACAAGACTCTATGTCAGGGCAAAACCAAAGACTCTGTTCTCTACCCAGAGTCAACCAACTGCCCAATTTGCAGCTTCATTTGTGGTTGAAGTGTCCTGATAAAATGGGATCTTAGTCAAATTAAAAAAAAGAAAGTCTGATTTACAGGTGCATGCTCTATAAAAAGAAAGAAAACTTGAAAGTATGCAACTCTTAGATGCCAATCATAGATGCCAGTTGCAAGTACCATGGCCATACCACCTGTCAACACCCTTCATACTTTAGGATAACCCCCCCAAAACCATGAAAGGAGACCACATTCTCAATTGGCCTATTCTTCTCTGGAAACATTTTTTAATAAGCTTTGCTTTACTATCATAACCTTAATATCACTGAACTGCGATTCCTTATTCTGTAAGGGACCAATCACTGGTGGTGATTTTTGCTGCCGCTTACCCAAGTTGCTGTCAGTATGTCTTTTAGATTACAGTATGTTCAGCAGCCAGCCACTGGCTGTCCTGCCTGCTAGGGGGTTCCCTTGTTGTGTGTTTCATAAATCTAACTCAGTTCACTCTCCTTGATTGTTCTGATGAATTCTTTAACTACTTGCAGTGCCAGCCTGGATTGATCTTTGCAGGCAGTGGCTGACCATTCTTAGCCTAGGTGATTCTGGTAAACTAAAAGGACCCATGACCTTTGGGCCTTCCAATTCACCTTAGTGACTTCCATGTTCCCCACCCATCCTCTTCCTTTTTGCTTCTTTTTCTTTTTAATTTTTACAATGGCATAGCTTTATTTCATTTCACAATCATAATTTTTCAAGTTTATTGGGTAGACATTTAAATACACAGCAAGTAGGAAAAACCTACTATTCCTCTTCTGAGGAACATTTAAAATCTCTTGTGTTATCTGCTGTCATTGTTAACTTCCCACTGCTTGAAAAAGATAAGTCTTAAAAGTCAAGATTGTTGTCCTGAAAAAGAGCTGGGAGGTTGCTGTCTCCCATATTTTCCATCTCCACAGCTGAGCCTGGAGCCGTCTTGGGTGTGACAGATAACATAACAAAATGGTGTTTGTAGACATGGGAGTCAGATACCTGCCCATACTAAGAAGTAACTCTGCTCTCCTCTTGTAGTCTTCAATCCTCTTTACCTGTGTAGGAGGACAGTCCAAATCCAGTCCTTTAAAACTTTTACTCCTATGTTTCTTGTCCTGCCAAACAACCCCCAGGCACTTTTCAAAAATCGTTCAGATTGTCCTTCCCATCACGCACTCAGCGAGTAAAAGAGGGACAACGTTTTCTTAGGCGATTTCTTAAGTAGCACATGCAATGAACATAACTGGCTCTCCATGACAACTGCGAAGCTTTGCAATTTTAACCTTGGTGATTTTAAGTCTTTTTTCATCCACAGTTCTTATTCTTCTCTGAAGCTTGAATAACAGGCTTCAGGGTGCTTAAGAGCAATGGACTAGATAAAAATTTCTGGTACTTTGAAGCGTAAGAAATCAAACAATGTGGATGTCACTGGACCCTGACAATAAATAAATATCCATTTAAAAATCCCAGTCATAAAACGTCCCCATTACTGATGGGAATAACCTGTGGCCAGTGGCATTCTGCCATTTCCTAGAGTGGAATGCGTGTTGCAGTAGCCCTCGCATTCCCATCGGTTTATTCTCCCAGTGTATTGCAGCATACTGTCACAGCTGTGAACATTCATCTGCCCTGCTCACCCACTGGTTCTTCACAGTGTATTCTAATAAAGCCAACTCCACGCGCTTCTGTTAGTGTTCCACTGATGGTGAATTCTTCTCCCTCTTCCATGACATGGGCTTCAATTGGTCATTTCCTGAGACAAATGAAGTTAGCTACAGGAGGCCGAATGAATTAGTGAGGTTTCCATGTCTTTTATGAGACCATCCAGGCCTACTGAGGTCTTGGCCACACCTTCAGGTGGGCGGCACCAGCATTGCCTGCCCATTTTCTAACTAATTAAGAGACCACCTGTAGGTTCCCTGCCCAACAAGGAGGGGTAAGGGAATGCTTCAAATCCCAAGATCTTACCTAAAACTTTTGGTGTCTCTCCCTCCCCTTTCGAGAGGCACCCCACCTCCCTCTTTCTCTCTGGAGGTGCTTCCCCTTTCCTCTCCCTTCCCTGCTCACCTGGTCCTTTCACAAATAAACTTTTCAGTCTGCAACAGAGTCCCGGCTTTTTATTTCTATACTAAGCTGAGGAAAGAGCCCACCGGGCGTTACTGGTAGCATTTTACTTCAATATTGTAGGTTCTCTACTTGAATGTTTTGGCTTTAAAGTTCAGGAAAAGTTTTGCTGTGATTTCTACTGTTTACAGGTACTGTTTTACCAAAGCAGGTACTTGTTTATGTTTTTCATCTTGCAGATCCCCTATGGGACTGAAAAGCGAAAAACCAAGAATGTCCTCTGTAGCTTGTCCCCATGCAAACAGTATAATAATTACGCTGGAACCAAGGGAAAAAGAGTTACAATTTGATAATTTGTGCTGTCTCCAAAGATGCCTCTTTAGTTCTTCATGCCCATGCAAGCACCTGGAGGGAATGCTTCTTTGCCTCCACGGGGGACGAGGAGGGTAATATATAGCCATAATATACCCTGCACTTTTGGGGCGACAACTCCCTGGTAATCATGACTGGCAAGCTGCAGATAACAATACAACAGATTTTGATTATTGCAAAGCAGCTATCAATCTCTGGTGGAGTTCAACACTCATAACTTTTTGGTACACTTTGGTAACACGTATTATTACCCCTACCTGAACCAATTATTCCAGCTTCCATTGGACTGGGGGAAAACTACTGGGATACCTATTAGCCTTATACCTTGTTAATCCCAAGAAAATCACACCGCATTGGGCCCTGTAATCCCATTAATTTCTTACCTATTAATTCTTTCTATGTCTGGACCATATATGTTCAACCTTGCTTGCTTTACCTTTTCCCAGAACTGCATCAATTCCAAGGACAGCTTTTACTTGGGTTCCCTGGGTAGGCATTGTCAATGAACCCTCCCTGCTTAAGAGGCAGTGAGCAAGGGAACTCAGAGTATCCATCAATATACTGGATCATCACTGGAACTCCCTGAGGTATTGGGTTCTGAGACGTATGTCAGGCAGAGAATTAGACATGAGCAACCGGGGAAGGCCCTCAGACCCTCCTCCAAGGGTGATTCCAATGACGCTATCCTCTGCTTTCGCCACCTGAGACCACTCACTTTGTGATTTAACTTGTGGTTAGAGTGCTGTGAGACAACAGGAGCTCAGTCAAACCAGAAATGTCTGGTTTACAACAACGCGCACAGAGGGAGCTGAAAGATATGCAGTTCCCAGATGTCAATCAAAACTGCCAATCATGAACATCACAATCACATCACCGGTAGAATGGCCCTATATTTCAGTATGAAAGCTCCAAATCAGGAAGGAAGGGAGGAAGGAAAGGAGACTAATTCTCTTTAATTTTACCCCTTCCTCTTCTGTAATGCACTTTAATGAACTTTGATGCATTATTTCTACATTTTCATCTTATTAAACTCTAACTCCTTATTTTATCAGCAAAAATAATTGAGGCAAATTGGCCACAGCCAGTGACATTTTATGGCCAATATAGCAGGAAAGAAAGCACTGGGTTAAATGTGGCAGAGTAAGATTGTTCATGGCAGCCTAATATAGAAGGGAAACATCTGCTGTTCCATCTCAGGAGATCAAATTTGAAATAATGGAAACTCAGTCTGGCAAGAAAAAGATAAGTTAGAAACCCCGTGGACCCCACTCACACCACAAACATTTGTGATGTTTATTTTTGAAGATCCCTGAAGTTCTTGCAGACCCCAAGAGGTAAAACTATTTTTACAAACAAGTAATAGGATTATATAGAAAATTTGATGATATTTTCCAAAATAGAGTTATAATAGAGTTCAACAATGTCAGATGATAAAAATAACATGGAAAATAAACTGAACTTATTTCCCATTCAAAAATACAATTTCCAAAGGCACAAATATATTATTCATGATTATGTGTGATACATAATCTTCAAGACATTACACTAAAACTTTAAAATATTGGAGAAAGAAATTAAAGGAGCACCTACATAAGTGAAGAGAGATCATATGCAATGTTGAAAGACTCAATTCTGTTATGACATCAATTCATGCAAAATGTCCAACAAATTCATGATAATTACTCCCAGCGAAAATCTCTGTAGGTTAGTCTAAATATGTAGGAGCACAAAAATTTTAGAGTAGATAAAACTACCTTGAAAGCAAGAAACACTGAAGAACAGATAATATTTGAGTTCATATCTTAGCAGTAAAGTTTGATTAATTAAGACATAGAACTAGGGCATTGAGACAAACACCAAGGTAGTAGTGTGGAAAGGTAGGCCCCCACGCACATTAAGGACATCAAAACCACAAAGCAAATCTTGAGGGAAAGAATAAAATTTTCAACAAGTAGTGCAAAACAATTGGATATTCATGTGCAAACTACATTTTGATTCATGTTGTTCATTCTCTAAAAAGATAAATGCAAGCACACTTATGTGTATAACCTAAAACTACAAAACTTCCTGCAGAAGACTTTGGAGAGAATCTTTTTAACCAAAGGTAGTTCAAATAACACATCAAAGACACAATCCATAAAATAAAATCTGACATTGTCTTCACCCAAACTTAAAACTTTCCCTCCTCAAAGGACACTGCTAATAAAAATTATAAAGCAGCCACACCCTGAGCTAAAGTGTTTATGAAGTATGTTTTAAATTATTGCTGTTCCTTAAAATCCAAAAAAAAAAAAAATCCGAGGCTAGATAATTAAATCAAATTTCTATTAACATGCAATTGTACATTTTGATGGGATACCGTGAACTATTTCAACACATTTACACAGATTTGCCAGCCAGACCAGGTCATTACAGTTCCCATTTCCTCATGTTTTTTTCCTGTTTGTAGCCTACAATCTCCCTTCTTCAGACTTCTTGCATAGTGTGTAATACATTATTGTGAATTTTAATCTTTCCACTGTGTTTTCAGAATTAGGACTTGTTACTTTGTTTTTTTAAAGGTTTATTTCATTTTTATTGGAAGAAAGGAAGGATAGAGAGGAAGATCTTCTGTCCAATGATTCACTTCCCAAGTGGCCACAACAGCTGGAGCTGTGCGGATCCGAAGGTAGGAGCCTTTTCAGGGTCTCCCACGCAGGAGCAGGGTCCCAAGGCTTTGGGCTGTCCTGGACTGCTTTCCCAGCTTAAAAGCAGGAGCTGGATGGGAAGCGGGACCTGTGGGATTAGAACCCACGCCCATATGGGATCCTGGAGCGTGAAAGGTGAGGACTTTAACCACTAGAATACCACCAGGTCCTTAATTCATTACTTTTAACTGATGTCTTTCTACCTGCTAATCAAGCTCCCTTTATTCCTCTCTACCAAATCCTGTAGTCATTCCAGTTCAAATCCATTATTTCCTTAACTTTCCTGTGGGAGAAAGCATTCAATATTTACCTGTGTGTGTGTGGTGTCTTTCACTTAACACTGATCTCCACTTTTGTCCATTTTGCTGTAAATATTCAGATTTAATTCCTTATCATGCATGAGTAACATTTTATTGACTATCAATATCTGTATCTTTCATCTATCTATAAATCTATTACCTACACTTTCCTTATTTATTCATCGCTTCACGACCACCTATACTGATTTTATATCTTGGCTGTTTTAAGCAGCGTGCTGCAATGAATGTGAGGATACAGTTAGCTCTGTCATCTTCGGGATGCCTGGCCCGTAAGATGGGCTTGTTTTAGTTTTTGAAAGAATCTCTGTTCTTTTGGAAGTTACTGTGCTGCCCTGCCTCCTTATCAACTCCGTGTCAAGGATCCCTTTTCTCTGTATCCTTACTAGCATTTTTTATTCTAATTTGAGTGATATCATACCTCCCTGCTGTTTTGATTTGTTACCAGATGGAGAGTGATTGAACCACATAATTAATAAAGGATATACATGAATTATACAATATGCAGAATTTCCAAAATTGTCCTGCATGGATGAGCCATGATAATACCCAGAAGCTACGGATCCATTGCACCTGTGATTACACAGTGGTGAGTGAGCTGGCTGACCTTCTCACACGGGACCGCCTGGAAGAGCCCAACGGAGTGAGCGTCCCCCGAGGGGCTTGCACAAGCTGGCAGAAAGGCAGAGTGCAACTCAAAGATGTGTGGCACGAGAAGAACTCAATACACCTTGAATATGGAGTGGGATGTGAGAGAAAGAGAAAAAAATTGCAGCCCACTTCTGGGAACACTCAGGACTTCTGACTGCCTGCAGAGAAAGTGGCAGCTCAGACCTACAACTAAAAGGGGATGGGTTCTGTCAAAAACCTAGCAAATTTGGAAGTGCGTTTCCCCCCAAAATCTCTGGATAAATGCTTGGCCTACTTGACTCACTGGTAGGTGGCTTTGTGAAGCACTTAGAACTTACCTGAACCACCTGGCAGTTCAGTCAGTGTAAGCCCCTGGTAGTTAATGCAGCAATAAAAAAGCCTAATGCTGATAGGTGCCCCATATAATTAGTCAACTCAAAAAATGCCGCTACTACTATGCATCTATCACAGTGGCCTCCTTCAAAAGTTAAATCATGTAAGGGGTAGACCAGACTGTGCACAAGGATAAAATGAGGAATATAGGAATGATATAAAAAGTTATTACATATTGCTTCCATGGGAACCCAAAACAAATTCTTGAAATTGGGTGGCTTAAAAATATGCAAAATTTGGGCCCAGCTCAGTAGCCTAGTGGCAAAAGTCCTCATCTTGCAAGTTCTGGGATCCCATAAAGAACTTTGAAATGCAAATTAAAGAAATCCAGATGATACTACATAATGATATTATATGTGCCTAATCTTACAATATACAGTTAAATGTATTTCTACATTTTATAATAGATTTGATGATCAAATCAAATGTAATAAGTGATATTTATGTATATGTCCTTTCATAAGCTATTTTTTGGCTAATTAAATATGCTGCTTAATATATAAACTCAGACAAAAGTCAGTTATGGTTGCATATAATGAGATCAGCCTATGGTTTTATTAAAATATATTTTATAGTCCTGCTATTAATAAAATACTAATAAAATAGCTTTGAGACTTAAGTTCTTATTAGCCACATACTTCACAAGATGACAAAATAATTTAATTCTGAAATATATGAACCAAAGTGTGTAATACAATTTAAAAATGCACAAGAGTTATCATCAATGAAGACTTTAGTTGCTGGAAAGGTGGAAAGCCATTAGATATTTGAAGCAATTAGAAGGCGGCAGAGTCTGGTTTACACACACACACACACACACACACACACAAATCCATATATCCACTTTAATTAGATTATTTCATGGAGGCCGTTTCACCATAAGAATATTGACGTTTTAAGCAAATGAGAGTCTGGAGTTTTGCCATTGTTTTGTTAAGGCATGCTGTCCATGTAACAACACGCTTTTGCTCACAGTGAGGAGCAGTTTGTCTATGCAATGCGCAGTCAGCATGCCTCCATCCGGAATGCTAACATCCTGAAGGAACTGCAACCTGAATAGCTTTCTACAAGTGACTGCGTGTGAGTTCGGAGCACTCTGAGTCGTGCTCTTGATAATTAGAAACCTCTAAAAATAAAAATGACAGCTAAGTTGTTATGTTGCCTTTCATTTGGGTTTTCTAACATTAGTTATCTGGATATTTAAAGTTAAAAGTTCAATTGTTATTTATTATCCCTAAGACATTGTCCTTAATGTGTAAGAGGAACAGGATCCAGTTTCTTTTCTCTGGTATTTTGGAATAAAAGGAACGAATGGACATCCTGAAGCACAAAGGCAGACACGAAGACGGCAATAATGTACTTCGCTAGCAACGGAGAGGGGGCAAGAGCACTTCCTACCTTGAAGGTCAGCCTCAGCGACCTTTAGGTACGGATGCAAGCCAGAAACATGGAACAAAGAAAAGAAACTGAAGAGGTGTAGAGGCAGCACATAAAAAGTGCAAGACAAGATATGGCAGAGCCTGGTTAGCAGGGAGCTGGAGCCGGCTGCCCTGCGCACAGCTGACAGCTTCCTCTTCCTGTTTCGTTCCCCTCCTTTAGTATTTCTCCCCTCCTTCCTTTTATTCAATGGTAAGAATTTTAAGTGGGCATAACCTGCCAGCAAAATGGCATATGAAGACTAATCACAGCATCACACAATGAGCAAACTGGAGAAGAAAAGCCTCAACTGACGATAAGGAATTTACATTTTCTCCGTGGTCCCACCGGGCTGAAAAGGCCCTCAGCTGGGGAATGACAGCATGAAGACGCAGAGCCAAGGCAGACAGGCGAAAGAACACGGAAATCAACTGGGTGTGATGGGCCAAGGAGAGAGATGGAGAAGTCGAAGCTAATTGACCTTACGAGGTGACACATAAGATGGAAACGATTTTTTCCTAAAAGGAACAACACGGAAATAGACAAATTGCTGAGAAAACGATCACGTCTGATTTAGAGGAAAGCACAGTCAAGTGGATTCGCTCCCTCATACATGAGTATGGTTGCATAGTAAGGGCCTGGGATGTGATTTTAGTGCCTTAAGTAGGGGATGCTTGTTTTAAATGAACAAAGCGAAGGAGATAGGGAAGAAGGTAGGTAGAAGAAAGCAAAGTTACAGGACAGATAAAAGAGAGCTCCAGAAAAGGACAAAAATGTGAGGCTTAGCTGCTGGGCCATCGCTTCCGCCTACAGGCACCTGCACCTTTTAAGAAGAGGACCGGGAGAGCAAAGGAAGGAAGCCGCTTCTGCTGATCCCGCTCAGCCAATGTATGTGAAACTGGGGTATCTGTGGCTTCTGCTATTCCCAAGAAGCTAGAACTGACATAATACAATGTACAGTATGGAAGTACGTGAGATTCCACCTGCAACCACTTCGCCCGAGAAACGCAGCAGGTTTTCAGGAACCAGAACTGCACCTGCAAAGCCCAAACTGCCAAACTTTACACAACTCCAGCTGCTTCCCTCATGACCTTGTTCTTTAGCTACAGTGTAAAGTAGTCCCACATTCTTCCCAGATCCTGACCTGAAGTATGGTAACTGTAGGGCTTTGTCTCAAACTTACAATGAACGCATCTGCGTTTTTCTTTACAATGTTATGCAGACAGGTTCTGTTGCCAGCTTTTGTATATGGTCCTAATCCTTGACCCTTGATTTAACTCTTACCTGCTGAGAACTGAGACAAAATTAAAAACAAAACAAAATGAAACAAACACACAGACAAAAAACAGGTCACCTTTCTCCCTGGTTCCTCTCCTTTTGCTTTTATAACTATTCATCTTTGAAGATCTTTGTCCTTTTTTTTGTTAATAGCAAGCATATACATGCACCCTCTTTTGAGTCCATGGACAGCTCCCCTGAACACCCTGCTTTTCTGAAAGGGTGGTACTTTGTTACAGAAGAGGAAGAGCTGAGGGGCGGAGCTGGGAAGCTCTGATTTCAGGCACTGCCTCCAAAAGTCTGTGCCTGGTTGCCAGGTACCCTAGATTGCAGGCTCACAGCTGAGTCAATATAGGCAGAAACGATAGGTGATCTTTTGAGAATTTCAACGAAGCAATAGATACGAAATTCTGCTATTCACCAGAGGATAAAATAAAAATAATTACAAAATATTTGGACTATACCATTAATTTTGGCACCCCCACAAAATTGCAAAATATATCTATTTATACTTTTAAAAAACATCATATGCTAATTCAACCTTAAAAACCAGCATAGTTACATCCCCAGAGGCTGGAATTAATTGGCTCAAAATACCCTGAGTACTTCTTTATGATGTCCTGGAAACATACGTATATATATTTCATCAGATGTTAAAATGAGAAGCTTTCATAATGCTTCCATCCAATCTTTCATGCTACCCAAATTTATCAAAGGCATATTTTAATTGGTATGGGGGGGACTGTTAGTTATTTTATCTCACTTTAAGTGACATGAGCACTTTACAGATTATTTCAATGAATTCCATTTTTCAATTATATCCAGCCTAGAAATGTTAAAAGAATTTTAAACTCCACTGAGATATTCTTAGATAATGATCTTTGATTGAGCTACTATTTGTTTTTTCCAGAAGTAGTGGCAACCGTATTATTAGTTTCAAGCAATAAGTTCCATTATGTTTTTTTGTCAACAATGAAGTATTGCTTCCATGAGTTTGTAAGCTAAATTTTTTTAAAAAAATTTTCTTTCACTTATCTAATACACTTCCATAAATTTTGACGGAATCATTTCTCTCTCAATGCTAAAATACAATCAAACTTGGGTAATTAAAACAAAGATTTTGCTGACAGATATTTCTTCAACTATGTCAAATTTCAGTGAATTAATTAAACAAATGAATCAGATTAATTTCTGAGGGAAAATGAAAAGCTGCCTATGTAAGTATTAAAAATGCTTCTTTCCTGATGAAACTGGACCTTTCAGTAGATATTTCTGCATTGACAGGTACAGAGCTAGCATTCATGTAACATTCTGATCTGTGTCCAGGGTTCCCCCAGGAGCTGGGATGACCTTGGCAGAGCTGCTTCCCTCTGGGTCCTCACCGTTTCCCTTCAGTTCCAAGTCAGAGGATTCTATGACTTTGTTCCCATGCCAGGTTTACAATTCAACTCAATGAAACTACACTTGGGTACTTACTAAGCACACACTGGGCCAGCTCTTGAAAAGAAGGCAAAACAAGATGAAGCTCTCATAAATATGTCATTAAAACTTGTTCACACATTGTCCCTTATTTGCTCAGCACAATGGCGTCATCACCGTGCATCATCACGGATTATACTGTCGTTAAGATCGGGAACTTGGCTTTTTAATGTCTGATCACCATCAGCTTAGAGATGTGGTCTCTATTCTGACAGTGCCAAGGTCAGGCAGTCACTATGATCTCAGAACATCACCTGCCCTTGCTCTTCTGATGCTTACTTCACCATAAATTCCAAGTAATCACTGAATTATCCTTCATAAATGATCATTTTGATATTTAAAGCCATTCATAGCTTCCTAGTATACAGAATTCAAATTCCCAAACTCTCATTCTGTTGCACCCTTGGCTTTCTGTGACCAAAAAACGTATAATCAGACCCTTGACCTCAGGCGGCACTGATGACTTTTTGTGCCCCCAAACACCATTCCCATAACTCATGCCAACTCACTGCCCCGTGCCTGTCAGAACTGCAGAGTGAAACTACAGGCAGAACTGAGAAAATGAGCCGTGACCTTGAGTTGCTTCCTCTACAGTTGTCTGTTCCTCCTCTTACCAATGCCCGCTGGTGTGGACTGTGAGAAGAGCCCAGAGCCAGGCACCTCCCTCCTCTGTCTTGCTATGTCAGGGCTTTTTTCTTTTTCATGTTTCTGCAGGCAGAGGACCATGTTACATACCGACTTCTGTTGCCTGCTTCCTTGAATCAGTTCACTCTTGCACATCTAATAACCAAGGACTCACTCATTTCAATGTTGCACAAGGCATTTTTCCCTTTATGTTTATCCCCCTCTCCCACAGTGTTAATCATAATTCCGTTTTTTTAGGTGCTTAACTCAGACATCAAGATAAATTAGCTCACGGGCTCTGAAATATTTCATTTTGGTTTTGAAAGTGACTTTATATTTTGCTACTATTGTAAGTCTAAAAGCTTGTATATTTCCTATTAGTTCAATAGATTACCTGCTTGTTTGTCATCTTGACAGTGCTATCAGAGATAAAATAATATTTTGTAAATACAAACACCAACATTGCAGCCTTATCTCAAACTATTGCCAATGACATCACACTGATGAGAGTATTTTGCAGTGTCCATTAACTTTCAAATTACTTAGAATTGCCTATTATCACTTTATCCTCTATGGAATGCGTGTCTCTGTCCTCCTCAGATTTTTAAGTTAAAACCCTAACCCCTGGGGGATGCAAATGAGATGCTGGGATTTGGGCATGTAAGTAGGTTTAACAGAGAATAAGGAATTTGTGACAGGATCGGTGCCCTGTATTGGGAGAAAGAGAATAGGCCTGTTGTCTTCCCATCAAGGGAGGGAAAGCTAACTGCGCATGTGAACCACAGAGGAGGCCCTCCCAGGGTCTGACCGGCCACGTAGACTGATCTTGAACATGCAGCCTCAGAAATAGGAGAAATAAATTTCTGTTGTGTAAGCCATCAAGTCCATAGTGTTCTGTTATAGCAGTTAGAATGGACTAAAAAATAGCATCCAGGTACTGATTATTCAAGTCAGAGCTTGTAACATTGCTGTCTTCCTCAATGTATCTGTCTGATCCCACAGGTGTATGTCTCTTCTTTAAACTTTGCTCACTTCTCACTAAAGCAAGTCAATCATCCAACCAATAAACCACCTAAAATTAATTTAATCATGGTGCTGAATGTTTTATGCAACAAGATTACCTCGCTTATTATGGACTTCTTAAATAAAAGCCTGATGAAATCTGGCAGATCATGGAAGTTTAGAAGCAGAAGTGAAAATGG